>NC_089649.1:53735891-54998748 GCF_037042795.1 Molothrus aeneus
CATTATTTCGTTCACTACATGCTGAAATCAGGATGAAAAGTGAGTTGCAACAGAACATAGGTGTTTACAAGTGTGTCTGGGAAACAGAGGCTGCTCCTTGTTTAGAAGACTGACAAATCAAGCCAATTTCAAACTTTAAAACATGACATTGTTCGGTTAATTTACTGTTTATGTTACTGGCTAGTTCTCAAGTCTGTTCTCAACAATCATCTCCTAAGCAATCACCCTAACTTTGGGTATTCAATACCAAGAGCTGGTGTTTTACTGATAGTGTGCATGGCTGTAGTCCTTGATGACCACAGTCCTGGAAATTGAGCTAATGAGCTCAAGATCTCTTCAGCAAAAGAAGATGGAAATTTCTTTGTGTCTAGGTGGGCCCCTAACATTATCAGACATTCTGTCTTTCTGCCTACCTTCCAGTTCAATTGACTTCAATTAGAAGGATGAAGAGAAAATTCATGACAGCAAATTTCTCTCTTGTATTTCCACTGCAAGCAGATTCTTACCCCATTTTGATTATGAAGGTTCACGAGATAGCAAAGTTATTCTCACAAATTGACACTACTGGGAGAAGGTGGAATCAACTTCTCTCCCGCTGCTCCAGTCTTTCCTAATATTCACCCTCATTTCCACCCATCTGATTCCAGTTCATCTTTTGACTGCAGTGTTCTCGGGAACTACAATCTGATTTATTTCTGATTTCTGTAGAACCAAGGGAAAAAGGAGTGCTTTTTGTAAATTTCATATGAAACTAGATTTTTCATGAGCCACTTGTGTGTTATTAGGATTGCAGAATTAATTTCTTTTCAGTTCATTTATTTCTTACACTAACCATGTAGTCCAGCTGATGGGAATGTATGATCAGAAATTGTCAGTGTATGGACAGACCTGGTCAAGCTGATGGGGAAGTATAGGGCCAGAAAACTAGTTCTTAATTTCTAATGATTATGGGTAAGAGAAAGAAGTGCATATAAACAGTGAACTACAGCTCAAAGCAAAGCTGAGATGTCATGACCATGGAGTAAACAGATGTATGCCTTGTATATAGAAAATGAGAGGAAATTCTGCAAAAATATAAATGCATGTAAAATTAACTTTCCTTTTGTATTGGTTTTGCATGGTTTGGTTTTGGTAGCTGGGGGCTACAGGGTGGCTTCTGTGGGACTCCACAAGAAGCTTCCCCTATGTTGGGAAAGCCAATCCCTGGGGGCTTCAAAAATGAATATGTTGTTGGGCCAAGGCTGGGCCAATTAGAAACGGTGATTAACACCTTTGTGATAGATATTTAAGAAGAAAGAAAAAAAGTTCTTGCACAGTTGTAATTGTGACCAGAGAAGAGCAAAGTGAGAACATATGAGAGGAACAACTCTCCAGAAATCAAAGTCAGTGGAGGGGCAGGAGGTGCTTCCAGCATTGGAACTGATTTTCCCCTGCAGCCTGTAGTTCAGACCATGGTGAGGGAGCTGTGCCCCTGCAGCCCATGGAGGAACACAGGAATGCAGAGATCCACCCATGGGCTGTAGAGGACCCCTATGCTGGAGTGGGTGGATGCCTTGAGAGATCTGTGAACCCATGGGCAACCCATGCTGGAGCAGCTTTTCTGGCAGGGCCCTGTGAGGGACCCACACTGGAAGAGCATGTCCGAGACTGTACCCTTTGGAAGAGTGACTCCTGCTGCAGCAGTTTGGGGAGGACTGTTGCTTGTGAGATGAACTCACACTGGAGCTCTTGGAGAGCTGCCTCCTGTAGGAGGAACCCCACAGTGGAGCAGAGGAATGACTCCTTACCCGGAGCAGTGGGAGAAACCACAGGTGATGAACTGACTGCAGCTCCCATTCCTTGCCTCCTTGCACCACTGGGGTAGGAGGCAGAGCTGGAAAGAAGGAGGGGGGAAAGGAGTATTTAAGATTTTATTTTCTCATTATTCTGCTCTGATTTTTTAGTGTCATAAATTCAATGCGTATCTCTGTGTTGAGCCTGTGAGGATATTTGATGAGTGATCTCTGTTCTGGTCCTCATCTCAGCTTATAACCCTTCCTCAATTATGCTCTCTTCTGTCCAGTTTGTTGGAGGACAGTGAGTGAGCAACTTTGGTGGTTGCCCAGCGTCCAGCCAGTGTCAACATATGACATCATTACAAAGATCCTATATACTAAGTGCCAGATTAAATCAATCATTTCTTGCAAGTTTTGAAAAGGCATTTCCACATTATTTCAGGAATTCAGTCAGTAGAAATTAATGCTGAAGGCTAAAAGCATACAGATAATATTAACAGAATTGCAGCCACTGGATTTTGGGAAGAGGTTATTATCCTACACTTGGTAGTCATTATGTTGCACCAAGAATACAACACCCATGTTTTGGCCTTGCATGAGAAACAGACTGCAATAAATTCAGCAATGAGCCACCAGTCAGGGATTGAAACCTGTGAGGAGATTGTGTTGTTGATTCTGAAGAGGCCAGTTAAGGAAGCCCCCAAAAGCCTAAATAGAGAAGTGAGCCAGGTCCTTTACAGATGTGCACCAACAGGGGAAAAGAGAAACTGGCGTGCTGGTTTTGGCTAGGGTAGAGGAAACAGTCTTCACAGTATTTGGCATGGAGTTGTGCTTTGGATTTGTTCTGAACACGAGGTTGATAATACAGTGGTCTTAGTTCTGAGCAGCTCTTACACAGATCCAAGGTCTTCTCTGGTTTATGCACTGCCACACTGGCAAGGAAGTTGGGAGTGCATGGGAGGTTGGGAGGAGACAAAGCCAGGACAGGTAACTGACCTAAGGGATGTTCTGGACCATGTGACATCATGTTCTGTATTTGAAGGAGGGGGAGACATTTGGAGAGATGTCTTTTGTCATCCCAAACCACTGTTAAGGAACCCTGCTCTTCCAGGGATGGCTGAACATCTGCCTGCCCATGGAAATGGTAAATTAATTTCTTGTTTTATTTTGTTTGCATGCACTGCTTTTGCTCTCCCTATTAAACTGTCTTTATCTACACCAATGAGTTTTCCTGTTTTACCCTTCTGATTCTCTCCTCACTCCCATTGGTGAGAGAGTGAGTGAGTAGCTGCATGGTACTTGTTTACCGGAATTAAACCACAACAAATGGTTATCAATTGTCTGGTTCTCAAGGTGTTACAAAGAGTAGTTTATTCATTCCAAGTGGAGCAGGTCACCCAGGTAGACTTCACAGTCTCCATGCTTGATGGTTATCAAAACCCAGATGGACTAATCCCAGTGTTGACTTTGTGATGAAAAGGATGCTTGGCTAGATGAGAAGTGAATTATTCTGTGATACAGATATTTCTTTTTTTTTATGCCTGACATATCTTTGAACACCTCTATGTGGTGGTTTTCAGAAAAAAAAAGTTAATGCATGAACAAGAATTTTCTGAATGAGAAATTTGTCTAACACCCCAGAAAAAAAAAACCTACTTTCCTTTAAAACTTTCATGGGCTTTTTAACAAGTATTCTAGCAAGACTTTGAACACACTATTTCCAGCTGCAGAATGACCCACTGAACCATGAGGGGATTCATGTTCACAGCTTACCAGGGGGAAAAAATTCAATTGCTGAACTACTAACATATGTACCTGAAGCTGTTTGACTCTTCATCTTTCGTTTTCCTATATGGAAGATTCAGATTTGGCCTGATGCACTACTTAGTCTGTGAGATCTGAAGTCATTACAGCAAGAGATCACATGAACATAATTTGTTTCTTCCTGGATATGCAGTTCCTATCAGCAGAACATCATTTCTTGTGCATTCAGCAAGCGAAAAATAGACACTTTTTATTTCATGTTCAATCAATAATATTATGGATTGACTTCTCTCTTGAAATATTTATGGAGAAAATCCATCTGCCTACCTATTAGCAAGAACCGTGTTCATTATTTGTATTTGGAGTTTCTGATTAATGTCAAACAAATCAAATTACTGTGTGAAAATGGCTTTGATTAAAGCAAAATTAAAAATCTAAACAGTTTACAGCAGTGTATTTTATTTCATTCTGAATGTGAATCTTACCTAGATACTACAGCAGACTACTCATTTGATAAGATTTTTCTTTCATCTCTGTGACTACCAATTAGGCTTCCTTCCTTCAATTCACTTTATGCTCAATAAAAATTGTTATGACTGGGAGTTATATGGAACCACCACTAAGACAACTGTATCTTCCAGCATCCTGGAAAATTAAAGAGAATTTTAATGAGAAATACTATAGCACAACAGTTGGCAAGTCATACACTCCTACTGACAGGTGGATTAAGCATTGATGAATCTGGGAACAGTTGGAAAGAACTACATAAAAGTTTTCCCATCAAATTATTTCACTTAGCTCCATAATTTGTTGTCTGAAAATTATAGTATAATTAGAAGTATAGCTGAGAAATGAAGCTGTTTTTTAGGGGATTTTTTGTTTTGTTTTGTGTTTTTTTTTCTATTCCATAATATGTATTGGACAGAATGTATATGTTAGTATACATATGATGGCTTGTACACAGAGAGCAAAGGATAAAATTCATCCCCTGTATTGTTTAAAACAAATACAGCAGTTATAATGGACTTCTGAGACTAACTTATGAAGATTATGGAGATTAAATCAGTAGTTCTTGCCTTTCTTCAATAGGACTCCCTCCTATATTTTTAATACATTTATTTGTAAAGCAATGCTCAAGGAGTCTTTACACCAAGCTTTGTGGTCTGACTCTAAGGGCTGACATCATTGTGGGTGATGCAGACAAGGCTTATTGACAATTTCATTTGCAAATGAAGGGATAGGTTATCTTCCCAGATTCAGTCCAATTTTCATTACTTTTCTGATGAATGATACCTGGCCCCGGGGATTGCTCAAATGAAAAAGAAAACAGATCTCTAAGAAAAAGAAATACTTTGTGGCCTTTTATTCTTCCTTCTTTACTACTATTTGCTAAAAGTATTACAATAAGAAACTGGTTTTACAAGGATTAACCATGAAAAATGTTCGCATATGCTGGTACATAAATTTAACAGAAGTTTTACAGTGTGTACACTGGTAAATTATAAATAGAATGAGCAAAATAGCACAATGACAAATGCAAAAAAGCATGACATTTTCTAGGAAATCTAAGTACAAAATCTAAATATAATTTTAATAACATTAAATTCAATCCTTTGAATAATGCATTTTCCAATTAACGGCTATGGCAACAAACATAACATGATGCATTATAAAACTACAAAATCTCTGGAATAGAAAATTACTTTCTTGGATAGCAAGATTAACATTATCATTTGATTAGCCAGTGCCCAATACTATTTTGGATGAGATTAGTTTCCTTTTAATTACCCATGTGTTCACAGTTTGAGGTACTTCATTACATGCACACTTTGAACCACATCCGTCTCTTCCATTACACCTTTTCAATTACGATGAAAGTAGAATAAAATTACATTATTATATTCACATTTTAATTTTTACTATAACTATTAATCTTTTCCTAGCCTTTAACCAGCTAAATGAGTATGATGACATTGTATTTTTCTCTTCTAAGCACTCTTCTCTTCTGACTAGAACCTTTTGTTCTTTTTTTTGAGATGCAGGTAAAAAACACTTTCAATTCCATCACATATTTATAGGTGTATTATAGAGGTAGAGGTGTGTTCATTATTTAATAATTTTCAGTGGGTTTTGAATATATCAAGTTTAATTCTATTTTTTTAATTTTAAACTCAGAACTCAATAGAAATTTCAAAATGTGACAAGAAAAATTAATGCAATTATTATGAAAATGCAGGCACATCAAGACACCAGGAATATCATGTGATAGGTAACACAGGTCACATTCAGCTCACTGAATTATATCTGATCCAGCACCTCTTTATACATCACATTCCATCCATTAGATCTTGTGGAAAATTTTAGACTTTCTATAAACTGCATTGTGGTAATATTCTTATGATCTCCAGGTTACATTAAAAGGCTTTTTCCAATGGAACTGAATTTATTTCTGAAACATTGTCAAAACAGATTCTCCAAGAAAACTAGGTGCTTAATTCCTACTGCAATGAGATTACAATGCTTAAATTGTTTAATCATTTTTGATACCCACAGCTCAAACACAAAAAAAATGTTTGGCACCTTTAGAACAGGTGAACTTTAATGGGTTTTTAAATACCTAACAATAAATTAGATTACTAATTCACCTTCACCTAGCCATAGATGACGAAATCCGATGACTTATTATCTTATATCTGTGATAATTTTCATCTCAGATCCATGTCCTCACAGTTTCTGGGAATGTAGGCCATCTCAGTGGAGTTTGGATCCAAAACCAATAAGAAATGGGGCCTTAATTTATGGTTGGAGGTAGTTCCTTTGCATCACCTTCATCAGCACTGAAAATTCATGCTAAGCAATGCTGGATTTACCTTACCGTCTTGGCCAGTAATGTTTTCGTTCATTGTTTAAATACATAGATATTACTTACTGATTAGAGGAATTCCCTGATAATGTGAACTAAACATTATGATTTCATCAATATGAGGGGAGAACATCTGAGAAAATCTCTAGCTTTCTCTTTAAGAGGAGTTCCCATTGTAGAAATAGTGACATTTACTGAGACTGTGACTGTATAGCCCATAAAGCATTTCTAGCCCTTTAAATCTCAAACCCATGTTTCTTACCCAGTGAATATTTTAAAAAGAGAGCACCAGACATAGAAACAGAAAATAAATTGTTCTTTAATAGACAATAAGCTGTGATTAAGACCAAACATAAACTCTAACAATACCTGAACCTAGATGTTAATTTCATCTATTTGTGAATGTTCCCCTACAGGCTAATTGGTTTTAACTCTGATGCATAACAGTGATCTTTAAAAATCTTTAGTACTTGTGTGAAATTGAGTAAAAAAATCCCATGCACACACACACACCAAAAAAAAAAAAAAAAAAAGGGCAGAAAAACTAGTCAGTCAAGTCAGTCAAATCTGACCATTACAAACAAATGAAATCTTTAGATTCTTGTGAAAAAATAACAGAAATGAGACAGATGTTTATCAGATTCAGCACTTTGCTAGATTACAGTATGCCCAGCTGAAAAGGATTTCCATTTGTTTTCTTCACAGCCGTACCAGAAGAGGTATGAGATGCAGTGTTCTGGGTCAGGAAAGCTAGAATATGTTGTTTATTTTGCTTATTACCAATAGATCATCTAAAATTCTCTCTTATATGACTTAACTTCCAGAAATGAAATCAGTTGGTTCACGGACACTAAGTATTTTTCTGTGTAGACCTTGTTACTGTCTAATACAGTATTTCATATATACTGTTTCCAGACAATGAAGAGTCTAGAGAAAAATCAGATATTGGAATCAGATTAGTGGTTGGTATTGTTCTTTGGTTTGTTTGCTTGTTTGCATTTATTTTTAGAATTGGAGGGTGCAGGGTCTTTCTACATAGTCAAAAGATAGGTAACCATTTTAAATAACCGCTGAAAGAGTGAGTTATGCTGGTTGTTTCTCCATTCAAGTAGATGAGGACATCCTAGAGTTACCTGTACCTTAGATAGAAGCTTTTTTTTGCCACTTATTCTTTCAGGGTTGTGATATGCAGGCGTTTCATGAACGTGAAAACCATAAACCATGACTGGAAATAAAGACAAAGGCTGCTATCATAGCAGCCTTTCTAAAAGTAAAGTAGCCAATTATTCTCCTTCCTTTTCTCCTATCTGAAGACATATCAGTTGTCACAGGAAGATAATAAAATAGTTTGCATTCAATGTCGTAGACAAACCTTCAATTCATTCAGCACTAGCTTTATTTACTTGTCTTCAAACTTCTAATATGCCTTACTGATGCAGTTAATCTGGAAAAAAATGCATATGTAATTCTTTTTCACACACTTTGAATTAAACAACACAATAAATTCAGTTTCACCAATTTATAAACTCTTAGATAATCTTTGTTCCATGTCCCAGATCTCCTCTCTTCTTTTAACATGCCCATACCTTTTAACTTCTCATTTGTAAGAGGAAAAATAATTTGTTCCCTGTTATTAGACTGAATATAATTTTTGAAACTGTTCCGGTGCATCTTAGTTACACTATTCCTGTTGTCTCCTTGCAGATTAACAGTAGGTCTGGTAGATTAATTGTTCCTGATGGCAAATCAGAACAAACCCATTTTCTATGGCATTCTCCATGAAGTTAAGCTTCAGTGATTTTTTTTATTCTGTAACCTTCCTTGGGTTTTTTTTTTTTGTCATAGTGTATAAAAGATTTTCTCACTGTATAAAAGGATTGAAGACTTTGAAGTATGATGACCAAATGTGGGTCAATAAAATAAAGCTCTCCACTGAGTAGACAGCTAGAATATAAGAACATATGTCTAAGACCCCACAAGGGATACCTGGAAGAAGGACTTTCACCTTTCATGGTATTTTCAGTGTTATGAGAAATAGTTAAAACCTGGTTGCCTACTCCAAAAATCCATCACAAGCAGATATAATGTCTGATCATAGATACTTCCAAGTACACATAGGTGATTCTCCAGTGATTGTATAAGAATATCTTGTGAAAACTCTTTATTTATCAGAAATTCTTCTTCTTTAGTGCCATTTCAGGCAAATTATACTGCTTACCTTCAAGTCCTGTCAGAAAATCGAAGTACTGCAACAAAAAAGTGACCTATAGCAATAATAATAGTAAGGAAAACAAAATTAAAGAGATGTCAATAAGAGAATCAGTAGCAGTCACTAACAAAAGTGGTAACCTGCACCTAGCCTGAGACTTGCTACTTAATGATTCTTATTTACATCATAATATTTTCACAAGTAAGATTTGTAAAAGTAAAAGGGTATTTTTGCATGTTGAAGTAGAACAATACAGAAGTATCAACAGATCAGAGAAGTTATATTTATTTCTCTAAATAAAAATAATCTGATTTAATATACTATGCATTATATTGCTAATTCAAAATCAATCTTTATTATCATCCTAGAAACTGAGGAGAATCATTTGAAATTTTATTTTGCAGATACTTATGTGAACCTATATAATGCCTCCTGATATGAGCATATAACATCTCCTGAATCCCTTGAGATTTCTATGTGAGTCTTTTAAATCAATGTATGAGGTTGGAATCAAACCATAACAATTAACTTTGAATTGCTTGAAAAGCTCCATAGAGGTAAATATCAAATACTTACTGAAGGTGACTTGGAATTGGGATATTAAATTAAATTGGGATATTAAATTAATTTTGTCCCTTTTGAAAATTCCAACCCTAATATATTTTAGTTAATGTATAGCCACTGTTTTTATCTCGGAGAGCTTTGTCTTAATGATATTTTAAAAATATTTGCCAAAGGCATACTATATTTCAGAAATTCTGCAAGATTTTGCTAAAAAGTTTCCATCAATGTAACTTAGATCCTCTACTGTTTTTCATCATGCATGAGAAGAATATTCTAAATTTAATAATCTGTTCTGGAATTCCCTTCCATTTTTCAATTACTACTACAAGCTAATACAGCACAAATACATCTGAAACAGTAAATTTCCTTTATTTTGATCCTTCTCATCCTGTGACATACCTTTCATAGCAGGTCCAAGTGGCTTCAGAAAAATATAGACATAGTGCTTTCCAGTATTGCCAAGTTTTACTTCTGTGGGCTCTGCTCATAAGGACAGATGAATTTTAGCATATTGCTATGCAAATATGCTAACTTAACCTCAATACCAAAGCTGCTTGTACATTTGGCCAGCTGACTCTCTGCTCCTCATGTGTAGCCATGGCCTCAGGCACCTGTGTGCCTCTGTGGGTTTTAGCTTTCATCTTCAAATGATCTAACTCTTCAGTGGGATTGTCTCTTATTTTAATGTTCCCTTGGAGTATATATGCATTTATGGAATAAAAAATGTAAGTCTATATGCATTACAAAATGCATTGCAAACAGTCTTAGCTAGCTCTTTCTGAATAAATTTATTATTCATGTTCCTTACTTCATGTTTCAGAAAGTCTCTGTAGGACCCACAAACTTGTTATACACAAGCAATCAAGTTGCATAATCAAACAACCTGATTCCTTTCAGCTCCTTTGCTCTACCTACCTGTATACCTAGGCTAAGTCTAAGCAAATTCAAGTTTGTTCAGTGGAATAATAAACTATCTCAAATTTATCATAAAATAGCATGGGCAATCAGCACAGAACAGTTCCTGCATGGTAATTTCATACTCTTAACATGTCCTGCAGTAATTTGCATGTGCATTCTGATGCAGAAATATTCTTACAGCTGAAAAGCACATAAATTTTTTTCTTTAGAATTAAATATCAAGGTCACAGTGTCAATTCTGGTGACCAAGAAGAACAAGCTTACTCCTGTGACTCTCCTGAAGTTACAGAATCACAGGATGGCAAACCACAAAATGACAGATGTTGGAAGGGCCCTCTGCAGGTCATCTGGTCCAGTAGAGCTGCTCAAGCAGAGACACCTAGAGTAGATAACCCAGCACCATGACCAGGCATCCTTTGAATATCTCCAAGCAGGCATCTTTCACTTTATGGGCAAGATGTAATCGTGCTCAGTCACCTTCATAATAAAAAAAAAAAAAAAGTGTTTCCTTACATTTAGAGGGAATCTCCCCTGCTTCAGTTTTTCAGTTTGTGCCCATTTCCTCTCGTTCTGTTACTACTACTGAATGGTTAAACACGGGTGCTGCAGATCCATTTGTAGCTGAAGAAGGTAAAGTCATGTTTTAGGATAGGATTGAAAATGTAGAAGTTTAGTCACTTCATGCTTTTCCCACAAAGCACATGTCATAGGGTGATTTCAAGCCATATTTAAAATGCACATTTAAAATTCATGGGAGCTAAGATGTGATATATGTCTGTCCCTTATTTCATGTCACAAAGACATAAGACACTTGACTGACTGAAGTAGGAAAAACTTGCATATTTTTTCTTCTCATATTCATTTAAAGTCAAGCTCAATTTTGGATGACAGTTAAGAACAAAATGATAACTGTTTTGAAAAATGTTTTGTGACACCTGGAAAACTAAGACCAGTATTTCAGTGAGCCATTCTTCCAGTTTATCTTACAGAGGCTTCTAGTGGTTCTTGTCCGTTTGTACTTGTCTCTTTTCTTCCTTGTCAATGAATAAAGTAAAATGAAATCCTTGCATGTATACCATAATTTATTATGAATTGATGATACATTCATTTCATGCACTGCAAAAAATGAGAAAACATTATGATCATGCTATGGTTGTTGAAGTTATGCAACATCTATAGAAACAAAAAATCCCATATTTAATTTCACACAGAATGGGCACATTGAATTCAAGAGACAAGTGATGTTAGAGGGTACCTGGGAATTTCAGTATAATATAATCTGTACTTTATCTTTAAAATATTATGTTCTAGAGTAAATAATCACCTCTCTTGAAACTTGAGTTCATAAAAATATCACTTAAGTCTACCCTAACCTTCCTTACTACATTAATGTTATTTGCTGCTAATATTCATCTCTATCCTATTTCTTCCCCAAGAATATTGTTACTATGTTTTTATCCTTACGAGAAACATATTTTTTTCAAATATATATTTCATAAGAATCTTACTACCTGCCTCCAAAACTCTTTTCTTCTTGTCACTTTTATATTTATTTGAAAAGAGACTATAATAACTTATATACCAACATACTTATTTATTTTATACTAAAAATTCACAGAAAAGAATAAGAAACTATGAATACCAAGGGTCACAGTTCTGTATGAAACAGGAACAGAGAAGTAAAAAGACAGAGAAAAATGAAGTCATCTCTATGACTTCTATGGCAAATAATTACAGGGTTGTCTATAGCAGTCTTGAGAGCTTTTTGCAGCAAGCATGCCATACTTAAAAAATGAAATGTGAGCTCTCTATGCTCAGTAAGCAGCTAATGATGTTTTCTGTTAACAGACTAAGCTTTCTGGGAAATCCTATACTGTCAAGGAGTAGGAGCCAGCAATGGAAAAAGGCCAAATTTAACAAAGAAAATCAGCATGATAGTACTGGAACAACCTGAAAAAGGAAAAGAAATCATTCTATTTCTACATATATATTCTAAAATAACATTCTGCCAGGTTGTCACTGCAGTTTGAGTATGATTTTATTATTCAGTGCCAATAAACAGAAGCACAGACAGTTCTCCTTTATGCAAAACTCCTTTTTACTTAGATTTTCATAAGTGAGGCAGTTTCATTAGGATTCTCCAATCATTCTACCCCTGCTTGTCACATGAATTCTTCTAGCAAACTGGGAATGAAAAGCTAAATGTGAGCACTGTGTTGGACTGCATGAATTATCTAGATTGTCAAATAGCTTTACTTTGAAATTACCTAATGATAGGGGAAGGAACTAAATATACCATTGAAATATATTATTAGGAATTCTATTTTTCTATATTTTAATGGCTCCTGAAAGCAGAACAGAAAATAAATACTCCTGAAACTGTCCATATTTACTCAGGAAGATTTAGATTCACCCTTCAAAATCTGTGAACAAACAAGAAAAAAAAGAAGTGGAAGCAGTATTTTCTTACAGAAAAAGTGTCATAAAAGCAAAACTAAATAATTTGTTAGAATGTTTATGTAGTGAGGATCATCTTATTTTCCTATGAGAAAGCAAGACTCAGCTTTGGCACTTAGAATCTTTATTAATTCTAACGTTGCAGTAAATTATATATCTGTAACAACCAAACAAAACAAAGCCCAAACCCCAACTCCTTTTAAAAGATAAATAACTTTTAATATAAGTGTTCATGAATAACATAATAAATATTTGTATTAGTGATTTTACATAAAGATTTAAAATGGCATCTAATATCAACATTCACAGTTCAAATTGATCTTAGTGTAATTTTTAATTACATAAAAAAAAAAGCAAAACTATAAAAATTCTGTAAGACATGATGGTAGTTTCTGGTTAAAGTTTATGTCATCTTTCTCTTTAGGAAATTAAATAATGATTATCATATTTGAATAACTTAAAAAAAAAATGGACAGTACCCTAGGAAGTTTCAAAATGTTTTGGTGAGAGAATGAACTCAGTATTTTGTAAAATAAACCTTGACTGTCCTGGGGTTTTACTATGTCTGTTACAAGCATAACAGGGAAATTATCAAGTTCATCAAAGGGAAATGTCAAATCCTGCACCTGGGATTTGATGCTCAAGTTCATTTCACAAGTTCATGCTCCAGGGGAGTCTAGTGACCAGTGAATTGCAGAAAAACATCTGTCAGTTTGGATGGATGAGTTGAAGCTGGCTAACGGTTTATACTTGTGGCAAAAAAAAAACGAACCAACAAACCAAAGCACCAGCCTGTAGCAGCATCAGGAAGATGGTGGACAGAGGTGGTCCTTCTCTCTAATCTGCACCAGTAAAATATATCTGGAGTGCTGAGTCCATTTCCAGGCTGTTCAGTACAAGAGACAAATGGATGTGTGGTACAGCAAGTACAGCAAGAGACCACAATCCACAGAAACACTTAAGGGGCTTAAGCATCTGAAATATGAGGAAATGCTAAGAGAGTTGGGATTGTTTAGCCAGAAGAGAAATCAGAGATACCTTATAAAAATATATAAATATTTGATGGAAAGGTGCAAGGAAGACAGGCTCTCTTCACAGAGTGCTCCAGTGACAGAGGAATAAAAATGGGCACAGGTGTTTAGTGCTTCAGGTTTTTGTTTTTGCTTTTGTTTTTTAATTTCTATTGAAATACAGGAATCTCCATTTAAAATTTTCAAAAATAAACAACCAGACCAAATCAAAACAAAAACCACCATTCAAACAAAATAAAAAACAAAACAACAACATTTTTTTTCCAGTGAGGTTGATCAAACATACTCAAAAACTGCCCAGAGCAACTGTTGAGGCTTCATTCTCAGAGCTATTCAAAACCTGATTATATGATCCTGAGGAACCTGTTCTAGATTTTCTTGCTTTAAACAGGATGGTTGGACTGGAAGATCTCCACAGGAATCTTATCTTGATTATTCTGCAGCTCCATAACACAGATCTCTCTGAGAACACACAGCCCAAGGTACATATCAATTAATATTGTTGTTGTTGACAACACTAGATTGCAAACTTTTGTGTATTGACAAATGCATACTGTAATTTGTGATAATTACCACATATATTAACCTCAACATCAGGTTTATATCTTCAATAAGATGAAAGTTTTTATGCTTCAGACTTGAGTGGGCATTTTGTCCTTAATTCTGGCAAATTAAATTTTTCTAATTTTTTTCTATGACCACTTCTTTAAAAGAGGTTTTCTAAAACATACATCTTGATTGTAAAACTGTTTTTCATTTCATTTTAAACACTTCCAAAATTGTGCTAAGCAACAGAAGATGTTGAAAATTTCAGAGGTTTAAAAAATGTTAACATTATTTTTTTCCAGGAAAGAACATTTCCACTCCTCTAAAAACATAAAACCACTGTCCCTATTTTAAGCACAGAGTATTATAAAGAATAGAATATACCCAGCTATGTTCTGTTGTTATTTTGTAACTAGTAAGCACATATTGGCTTTTTTAGGTCAGTATTAAGCTTATTGACTGGAGGATTTAATATTTACAGTATTTTGCCAGAATCAATATGATGACCTTAAGGAGAGAAAGAAAATGTCTTTGAGTCAACTAAATAAAAGTGTTTTCTGTTAGTGCCAGAAACCTGTTGATATTTAAATACATCTATAGTGAAAAATATGAAATGTAGTTACAGTTACAGCTCATCATTCTTTGTCTTCTGGAACTCTTTATTTTTAAACATGAAAAAATTAGTACTTAAAAAAAATGATGAGACTTTGTAATAATATCTGATGTTTCAAGTCCTTTCTTTTATAAAGACCACTAATGTCACATTTGACTCCATGGATTTCAGTTTCAGAGAAACTGTATTTTATTTTTTTGCTTTTAAAATGTACAGCATGCCTCTCACTTTTTTGCTAGCCATTAGTGCAAATTAGGATCATGTCAATGTAGCAGGAATTTGTTCCTATTACTTTAGACATAGTGGATTTAAAATGCCATGGCACCCTATCCATTTTCAACTTTTTTAATGGGGATGATCAGAAAACTCCACAAAAATCCTATGATACTGTTTTTTTTGGTGTGTGTTTGAAATCCCTGCCACATTATGAGATATTATATGTGAAATAGAAGTCAATGCAATGCAGCACAGTAATGCTCCCTACTGCACTGTACTATGCATTGCTATGCTACACTGTGCCTATTATCCATATTGTTGATGGCTCATTTACAATTGTCACTTTCTGTCAAATGGTCTTCTATGCCCTTCTTTAGGAAATATGCTTACTGCTTATTACTCAGGTTGTTACCAGAATAAAAATAAAATAAGAACAAAATATAAATTTTGCCAAACAGCAAAAGTTAGTGCTTGCTGCAGATCTTTCTTCAAACTAAAAAATGCACCACATAGCTGTTTTTTTTTTTAACAGACACATAGAAAAGTAGCTAAGACATGATACCATATCTTCTAATATTTGTATGCTTGTATAGAAATATATAAATGCCAAATAATTCTGTATTTTTTATGTTTATTGGTTTATTATAAATCTTCTTAAATAGATCTATATTTTCAATTTTTTTTAATGTGTTTGCATTATTAATGTCTTCCATCTTTTATTTCAGCAATTCTAAACATTACAAATGTCAGTGGAAGTCCATTGAAATGACTAACAAACTGAGAAAATGAAAGTGATTTAATCTTTCTTTTAAAAATTTTGTCCATAAAAGTTTAAATGTCAAAACTGGTAACAGATCAGATTATTCTGTTTTTTGTATTCTGACTTCAACTCATTTTGAGATGTTATAGAAAATATGTAAACAGAGATTGAGGAAAAAATCACTGAAATATCTAAGGCAGCATCTAAATTCACTCCCCAAATAAATTTGAAAAACATGTTTTTAAAGAGAAAACCTATCATTGCTTGGATGTAAAAGAAAGGTTTTTCTTAGTTTCCAAATGTTTTTAGAGATGCCAAAATATAAATATTTTTGTAAAAGCACATGGCTACTTTGCTATTTAGTATTTACCTCTTCATACATGATATATTCATGAAGACATTCAGAGACATAAATTTTGAAAAAACTGATAAAATAATTGATGACTCAGTTTTAAAACTGGTTTTTAATGCAGATAAGTTACTTGACTGGGGTAGTCTCACCATCGTAAATTACCTGATATGTTGATATACTCAACGGAACACCTTTAGGGAAATAAAATTATCTTTTCACATTAAAAATGCCAGTTTTTCTGTTAAGAACCTCAAAATCTCCTGGGATGAAAATAGAAACAAAAGAGCTACAGAAATGTCAAAAGGAGCACTTCATGATGTCCTAAGAGCTTATTTTCTCTAAGAGAAAAATAGAAGGGGAGAAGAGAGAAAGTGGCTGTAACAATCCACAGTACATGAGCTGTTGCTGAGATACGGTGTATTTCTTGAGGAAAAAATTTTGACCATGTGCAATATGAATTCTTGCTCTTTGTTACAGTGAAAAAAATAATATTTACAGAAAGAAAAAATATTTCTCCCAAAGCTACATTTTGGTTTGCTTTTATTTTCTTTCCCTTTGGATGAAAATATACTTTTCCTTGTATCTTTATCTTAATTATTCCAAAAGTAGATGAAAGATATATTTGATTTTATAATAGTATTGAATAAAGAGTGAAACATCATCAGAATCTGTTTTACTCATTAAGGTCCTAAGCACACAGGTTTAGCTCTTTTCTCTCACCTTTTCACCTTTGCTTTTTTCCTACCTAAAGCTTTTGTTTAAGTACAGGCTATATTTTTTCTCACCTTTTCGGCAAATATAGCATGAATAATGAGGAAAGTAAAAACAGAAGAAAAGCTGTGCAATGTCAGGCTAAAGGTTAATCTAGAGAAAGGCACATTTATGATAACTCTAGCAGTAGCCAAAATCAAAGGTGTAACAAGGAGCAGCAGGCACAAAAAAATTTCCTAGGGTACTTCCTTCTCTCTAAATATTTGGGGAAGAAATACTTTTTGAGACAGGCATTTTCTTCCTATTTGAAACTCTTGAATGGGTTTGTCCTCCCATGTTTGTCCAACGTGTCTTTTGATGCCACATAATATAAATCACTACAATGCAGACTGCAATTGGTACTATTCACAGGCAAATAGTGTTTGCTTCAGGTGTTCAGCAAAACCTCTACACAGCTCTCAACAAAATAAACCAAACACCTATTAAGGTGAAGAGAGGCTTTTTTATTTTTGTCTTGTGTTTTCCATATTTATTCTTAATGTTGCAGAGATGACATGGCACTTGCTGTTTCATGATTGCTATAAAAGAAGTTCCCTAAATAATTCTCAAATTGCTATGTCTTAGGCAGTTTTTCTGACCTCTTAAGCTGTCCTGTTTCCTATTTGACAGGGAATAAACACTTTCTTCCTTTTTTTTTTATTGAGCTCTTCCTCTGAAAAATGGCAATATACCTATCCAGTGGAAGTATATTAATTTTCACATTTGATATATTTTCCATGAAATATGAAATACTTTGAGACAAATGTTAATATTCTGTCAATAGAGAAGAATACCATCTACTGCATGGAAAAATACAGAAAAAAAAATTCTTGTTGAGCTGTACTTTGAATGTTTTTCACCTACTGTATATATCTTCTTTTAAGCTAAAATTTGCAAAAATTATATTAAATGTGTAACTTAACCACATGTGGAATTATGGTGTCTTTGTGGAGAGATTTTTTCAATTGCATTCAGACTGACAGCTACTGTAAATAATAGCCAAGTTCCATAGCAAATGAACCTTAAAATCAGTTTGAAAACCACATTTTCATGTCATACATCTTGTCCTACTTTTACATGCAGAAAAGTATAGAGAAAAATGTGTGTATAATTGATAAATATATAAAATGCTAACATTGATTAAAGAAAAACTTCCTGGAAGCAATAAAGGAGTATGTGAGACACTCTCTGCTTGTTTTCTGAAAAAAAAATTCACTTTTTTTGGATATTGTTTAAAAACTGATTATAAAAAAAGAATAATTATCTTTTAAAGAAAACATAAAATTATTAGGGAAAATTACTTTTACCTCTGAGTACAATTCTTGCAAAGGTCCCTAAGATTATCTTGGTCACTCGTACCTATATAATGCATAATCCCTATTCACAGGATTGCATGCCATATACCATGTTGATATTTTGTAACCAAACGAATGTGAAAAGATGTTTTTTACTAAATACGGTCATCCAAACAAAATATGCATTGCAGTTAAATTGCATTTACATCAGTAGCTCTGCCTTGTGGTGTGATATAGTCCAAGTACACAATGAAGAATTACCTTTCAAAACAGTTGTTTCATTTTTGGATTTGTTGCATATGTTTGGTTTTTGATAACCCAAAATGTAGAAGCCTACATTATAATACAATAATAATACAATGAAATAATACAATGAAATCTTTCAAATATGTTAACATGAATTTTACACAAACAAAAAAGTCGAAGGTATGTTAACACATCTTAAATCTATGGTGATTTTTAATCTTTTTCCCCTGCTGCAGTAAGTTTATAACAAGATCTGTTGGAAAATAAGATATGCATGTTTCTGTTCATCATATTCTCACTTGCTTAATACAGACTATCTATGGCTCCTGATAAAAATTAGAAGCTACTGAAAGATACTTAATATATCTTCTGAACAATCTGAATTTGACAGAAGAAAAGTTATTGCTTCTCAGCCTACAGACACTTTATTTAAGACCCAATAAGCAGCCACAAGCAGAATTTTGTTTCAGAGCTGAATGATTGCCCGATTCAAAAGTGTGTAAAGTAGGATACAGGAACTTGTCCAGGCTATCTGCATTAGGACAGTCCTCACCCTTTGCAAATACCTAATTTGAGTAGTCTAAGTTTTCTTATTAATTTTAAACAATTTTAAAACATGCAAATATAATCTAAAATGGTTGATTAGGATGAAAAAATTACCCTGATAAATAAACAAAAAACCTAGAATAATTGTGGAGGAAGAAAATTAAATAAGAGAGCCACCACAAACTAAGCAGTTGCATAAGGGAATTTCATTAAATGATATCCAGTATATAATTTTTCATGATGCTATACAGAAAGTCACTAAAACTTACAGATTAAAAATATTTAATTTTGAAAATAATAATTTTTAGCTAGAATTTAGCAGAGAGGTAACAGAAGCATGATAACTGTTTGCTTCCCTCTATATCTTTAAAATTAAAAGAGAGTAACCTTGTCAACTTGTGTTAATGACATGTGTGACAATTACAAAAAAAGCAAGCTTAAGTAATTAGAAAAACAAAACAAGGTGTTTGAATACAGCACTTTAATGGAGATGAAGGTTGAGCCTTCATTAAAGCCACATGAACTGATGGAAAATAGCAGTTATATGACTTGGTTAAGGGAACAGTTACAGGTCCTTCAGAGAATTTTGGGTTCTTTTCAGATGTTATATTCTGACTGGATTATATAAAACAACTTTTTTAGTTTCTCAGCCCTAGGGCCTGACCTTTACAATATTTGACTGGGAATATCAGTCACCTCTGACTTCAACACTGAGATATTGGAGATAACGAGGTGGTGAGGTTATACTTGATATTCAGAAAGTAACTTAATGAATAAGAAGGTATTTACAGAAATTACAAATAAATGAGCATGTGAATGGATGGAAGGGAATTAGAATGTGCCATGATGTTTTTTGCAGAACACATATATGAAGGCAGGTTATTGGTATCCTCTGTTCAAAGAAAGGAAAACTAGCACAGTTCTGTGAACTCTGTATAAGTGGTACTGACTGCACTGTTTGTTTTTTCCTTCACACCTGGATACTGCAAGACTCACATTATGTCTCATATTTGTTCTACAGCCTAAGACACGCTTCAAGCTCTTCATGATTCTCCCAAAACAGTATTGACCCACATATGTGCAATGTGCTTGGTAAAGCAGTGTTGGGCTCATTGGCCTGATGACCAAACACAGGGAAACAGAGGAAGTGCTCAGCACCTGGTGCAAGGTGGTCATAAAAGCATAGCTTGAAATATTAACCCAAAAAAGACAGACTACCTTGCTAAAACAGAATGAAACTACTGTTTATGCTTCAGCTGATTCTTTAAAAGCTGAAGAAAAAGATGGCCCTTTTTTTTAACCTCTCTTCCTCCCAGCCCCACTTGTCAAAGTAGTCTTTTTCTCCTAGAGTGATGTGCCAAAACAACTGAAAAACAAAGCTATTTCCTAAAATAGATGACTGCAGGGTGATATTTCATAGACAATTAAGATCACTGAAAGAGATATGAGTGGGTGCCAATGGGATGGTAGTGTAGGCATGAGCCCTAAACCGTGATAAGATGTGGTAAAAGGAATTCCATGGGAAAGGGATTAAAACTCAGTCATGATAGGCTGCTCATGGGGTGATAGGTTATCAGGCTGGAGAACTGGCTCAGATGGGAGGAAGAGGGAACAAAACTGATGTGTCATGTCTCTGCTCTGCCCTTGCACAAGAGCCACAGCCTTTGTAATCAAAGCTTTCAATATCATATAAGGTGCCTGTCCCCCTCCCATATATGACAGCAGCAACAGGGCTTTGACTACAGTCAGGAACTGATTGCCCAGGGAAGTTGTGAATCTCCTTCACTGGAGATATTCAAGAACTGTCTGGATGCAATTCTGTCAAATGTGCTCTAAGATGACCCTGCTTGAGCAAGGAGGTAGAACAAAATAACCCATTGCAGTCCCTTCCAACCTGACCCATTCTGTGATTCTGAAATGAACTTAAATATAGGAGTTAATTTTAAATATAACTGAGTCAAATAAAGTTTTATTCTCTCTCTACTGGTTATTGACTTTTTGCAGTAGATGTAAATCAAGCAGTCAAGAGAGTGCAAATCTGTTCTCTTAATAGACTATTCCTTAAAACACTTCAAACAATCTTTGACGTTCATTTGGGGCAGACTCTCTTTGCATTCTCAAATACATCACAAAAAAAGGACTTCCAAACCACAGTTTCCTCATCCACTTGTTAGAGAATATATCTCTGCCTCTGGGAATTCTATTTCCAGCAATAAATTCTTTTTTCTATCTCCTGCAAAACATCTTCACTCACATGGAGAAGATGAAAAAGAAAAATTATGCTGACCTAAAAGTTGCCTGTGTGCATCCTGAAACATCCTGAGAGCTTTGTGTGTAATCAGCTAAGTACCAAAACCAAAAATATTTAAGAATATGAGCAGAAACTGAGCTTTGACTTAACAATTGCAAATTAAGTTATTAAAGCATTTCACTCATCAGAAAGCAGAGTCATTCTTTACAGCCTATTTCTCAGTATGAGCTACTCAATAACCTTTGAACTATGGATTTCAGATTCTTGAAGGAAACCCACTTTGAAAGCAAGTTGCAGCCCAATACTTACTACTGGCAAATATACAATAAACAATTTTATTAATGAACATATTTGATTAAATAATCTGTTTGTATGACCAGAGGAAAGATTTATTACATAGGTGGAATACATTATTTGCTCAAAACTTATATTAATTAACATTCGTATGATTTTGGTATGACAAATTGTTACAAGTTGGCTAATGTCTTGCCACTTAAGGAAATAAATTAAAAAATTCTGAAAAGTTCCAAACTTCCTCAGCCCAGTTTTTAGGATCATGTTACTCTAGAGATGGCTGGGTGAAGAACTCATCTAACACTCAAGTTGTCCAAGAATAAACTCAGCATGAGTGTCTGTAGTACATAGTAAGGGTCCAAAACACACTAGATGTTATCTTTGAACTCTGAAAGTAGGCTTACTGAGACAAGAAATACATATGATTTGGCAATTAATGAAAAAATATTCATGGGAACATTGTCACTGAATAATAAGGGGAGGATTTATATTTTCTGGATCCTACTGCCATTTGCAAACTGAATTATAAAGACTGAAATACAGCCAGATGATGAGTAAATACAGAAACTCTAGCCTTTAACTTCTTTGGTTACACCAGCTCATATCCCTTCCTTGCATTTTCACAGACTTGATCCTAAATATTATAACCACGATTTCAATGGAATTTACTTGGTTTTAAACAGTATGATATTTTGTCTTTTTCAGATATTTTTAACTGGTTTGGTTTGTTGTTGTTTGTTTATTTATGTTTTCAATAAAGGGGGAAATGTGTGTCACTAATTTGACCTGTGTATTGAGGTTAAAAGCTAACTCCTAGTTTCATAGTAACCTATCAATATGTCTTATTTTGCTGAAGATAAGAAGTCTTGTTACTGAAGGTGGCAGAAAAAGGTCATCAGTAGCATTTAAGAAAGGAATTATCCACAATCAAGGCATCCACCAAAATGTGTGAGTTTGTTACAAGCATACTTGCAAGTAATGAACAAAGTCACATAAACATAATTTTTATTAATTTACGTTTCTGCAGTATTTTTCTATATATTTACATTCATGGTTTTATGTTAATATAACCACTATGGAGTACAAGACCTAATTTAACTTTTAAAAATAATCCATGGGATGTTCATAGGCCTTCTAGCCTTCTTTTTCATCTGTTACCAGATTATAACAGATGAGAAAATACATTATTCTGCTAGGCCATTGTAGAGGGCTAGACCTAAGCATGTTTTGTCTCAAACATCCTGAGTCATTGCTACAGGAAAGGTGTGATTTGAGAAGGGAGAACTGCAGAGGTGGGACAAAGCTGATCTTGTCCAATTCCAGCTTCTCCTGAGACTCCCTGGAGAAGGGCTGGCTCTGCATGCATCAACAAAACAGCACAAAAAATCTAGTTTACACGAGAGGCATGCACCAGGTTTACTATCTCAGGAAGCAGCAGATAGGGAACCCACAACCTCAGCTCCAGATAATCCACCTGTCAGGACCAAGGCAGGACCTAAGGGCTGGTATAATTCTTTGTTTTCTTCTTTGCATGGCCTAAGCAAAACACAGCTATTGTATTCTACTCCATACTCCTTACTGAGGTTTCCTGTGGGGTGGGGGAGCTTGTGACAGTGTTGTGCCTTGTTAGCCAGCACCTCTAGAGCAGTTTTTTATGGAAGTTGAGAACTTACTGAAGTGTACTGTATAAAATGTAGGGCTTGTTATCCTTCACTCTTCTGCAAATCTATTGAGAATTTAAGGGCTTGTTAACCAACACCTTTTCTGTCTAAACAGTGGGCTGGTTGCTGCAGTTATGGCAAATATACAATAAAACACCAGAGTTCCCAGACACGTGGTCCAATGTCTTTGTTGAACCTGAAAAGAATTTAAAAAGAATATCGTTCCCCCAAAGTGTTGTGACAGCCATGCATGTTTAAAAATAGCTTTCAAGGTTATTTTGTAACTTGCTTGTGTCCTTGAAATTCCCTCCTCTTCTTCATGATTTTATAAAAACACTTTTATAGAGAATGAACACAATTATTACAACATTTTAGACAAGGTAAAGAAATTCTCAATGAATACTTAAAATTAATAATCACTTAGAAGCAATGAAAATAAAGTATAAAAGCTGTAGTGCTGACTTATTGCCATATATAAATACCACAACAGAAAGTTGCAATTAGGTTGTACTACTGAATGAAATTAAAGAAAATAATTAAAAAAATAATATATGTATGCACCACTGACACTTATGTCTGCGTTAGTTCAAAAGACATCATGATCCTCATTCACCAATGTTGAAAAAGGCACAGTCAAAATGGAAAAACACCATAATCAAGACAAGTGTGGTACAATTAAATTACAAAATAAAGTTAAGCAATTAGAATAGCAACCATAGAACTAAATAATGTCACTTTTAGTCTGAAAGCATTTACTGAATCTTCTTTTTATTTTGGAGTTAATGAAAACTGTTGAAAATAAGAATAAATGGAATTATTTTTTGTTCAGGAATTTGTGCTACCAGGGGTTCATACATAAATATAAATCTCAAACAAGAAAGTCATTTCACACTTGCTAGCATTATACTATAAATGTCATCCCAAAAATAAATTCAGGTAAAGACAATTTTCAGCTCGATATTCCATATTTCCAAAACTTGAATTTTTTTCCATGTGACTAAACAGTAGAACAGAAAAAATTATTGTAAGTCTGGCTAAGTGTTTTTTCATTTGTGAGAGAAGAAAACAGGGATAAGTCATTGGAGCTTGACTTGTAACTACATTTATTTCCAGCTCTTCCATTGACTTAGTATAGGCTAAATTTACATTGGGAATCAGGCCTGTAATTCTGATGGCTATTAAACTCCACTAAATATATGGATGATTTTTGTCTCTTCTAAGGTCAGTTGAAAGATCTAGTAATGTTTTAAAATGTATGCTAGGTGACCAACCACTTAAGGTTTGGTATTTTGTATTGTATTTGTTATTTTGGGAGGAATAGTTTACAGAAGACTAGTGAAATAATTAATAATGAATAATAAAAGATAGCTTGGACAGTGGAAAAATGCCTACAATTTGTAAAAGGGATTATGGTGCTAAATGTAGGAGGTTTATTTGCATGACAATATGGATGCAGGAAATCTGTGGGTGATCTGAAAGTGGCTTGATACTTATGCAAAGTGATGAAACTTTTCTTAAAAGAGTCATACTGTGTAAAACATAAAGAGGTAAATAAACTGACTTTTATATTTGTATAAGTTGCAGTTCTTGTGAACTTGTGCTTGAGAGAATAGATTGATGTGTGTTTGGATAGTAATTGAATTTATACATGACCCATTCCCTGAGAGCTTTAGGATTAAGTGCATTGTATTTATCACAAATGTTATTTTGATTGTCATAGAATCATAGAATGGCCTAGGTTGTAAGGGACCTTAAAAATCATCTGGTGCCAACCTCCTGACATGGACAGGGCACCTTTCACTAAATAAGATTGTTCAGAGCTCCATCCAACCTGGCCTTGAACACATCCAGGAATGGCATCCACAACTTCTCTGGGCAACCTGTTCCAGCACTTCATCCTTCTTAAAATAAAGAATTTTTTTCCTAATATTTAACTTTATCCTACTCTCAGTTTGAATCCATTCACCCTTGCCCTGTCACTACATGCCCTTGCAAAAGGTCCCTCTGCATCTCTCCTGTGAGCTCCCTTCAGGTACTGAAAGGCCATAATTAGATCACTTCAAAATCTTCTCCAGGTTGAACATACCCAATTGTCTCAGCCTTTCTTCACAGGAAAGAAGTTCCATCCCTCTAATCAATTTTGTGGCCTACCTCTGGACTTGCTACTATGTTTGGAGTAATAATTTGTTCTTTATGTCTGTGTGATAGACAAGGCAAGGGCTGATGGACTTGAATTGTTGGATAGAAGAGTCATATTAAATACAAAAAGAAGCTCTGTTCAAAGACTGTTGGTGTGTTCCTCATCTATGTGGTAAAGAGCAAAATAAACTGTTGGGATCTAAATAAACTGGTCCTCTCCTAGTGCAAGGTGAATGCTCAAGATCTAGCACACTTTCCATTTTAAGCCAAAAGGGAAAAAAATGTTGCTTGAGACTGTTTGAAATTGTCAAGTGATAGTTGAGTTTCAGCAAGAAACAAACCAACATAAAAAGCAGAAATCCTAGGAAAAAAATGTTATGAGTTTTCTTAAGGAAACTAAAATTTTCAGTGAAGACCTGACTGGACCAAAACAAATGTTCTCTTTTTTTTTTTTTCATGGTGAAACTGGTGCTATGCTAATTCAGAAGAACGCTTGGCTTTCTTTACACTGTTTTTAAGGAGAGTACCATTTGCAGTGCTCTAGCCTTCTCTGCCTTTGAGATGTCCTTGGTGTATGGGACCATGACAAGCCCCTGCATTCTACCACTTCTTATTACTCATGTGAGGGACTGACTCCATGTATTTTACTTAAGATACAGTTTAATCATCATCAAAATCACATTGAATAAAGGATAGACTATTTCTGATTCCTACCTTCCTTTGGATGAGACTTTTTGTAAATATCACATTTCCTTCAGAAAGCTGCAAGCATAATTTCCTATACTGCATTATGCCATGATTGTTGGCTGTGGTGTACAAATGAGTAGGGCATCCTGATAAAGAACCAGAGGTAATTGAAGGCCACTCTAGTCAATAGCAAACCATTTCTACATACTGTATGCAGCTATGTGAATTTCATTGTATTTGGGAAAGTGTCTACTACTGCTAGAAATTTAGACATATTTTGAAAACACCTAATTGGGGATTTTGAATGCAGGATTGTAGTCTTTTCAGACCCCTGCTACATCAGTAGTGATATAACTCAAATTTATAAAATTGAAACAACATTTGAGTATATACTTCAGTCCCTATGGAAAATTTTGGGCTACAAATTTCCATAATTCTGAAGCAATTTGAAGCTTACACAGCAGGTGAATAAGTTTCAGGCTGAGGTACACAAATGCTATGCACGTCCTACATTACATTAAAAGATCATGCTTTCACTGTACAGTGGAGTATGTTATAGAAATATCACTTCCACATATGTAGTAGTGTGTCTGTATGATTTTTAGAATATGTCTATTTTAATTAAGCATTTTGACAAATAGAGCTGATTAGTCCAGGCACAGTGTCACCCTCCAATGACTATCCTGCTTTTGGGAGCTGAGTTTTCTTATGGCATATCACAGTGGGATGCAAATTGATTGATGCTAGCTAGGGGTTGTCTCCTGAAACTATCATTCATTATATAAATTATATAATGCATGATATAAATAATTAAATCTTTTCAGTTTGACTTGTAAAATATCAAATCCAGAATAGAAAAAGAATCAATGTTTCTGACATGACTGTGGTTCTTTTTGTATCTAGGAAACAATATTTTATCTCTTACAGTATCACTGCTCTTAAAAAAGGGTAAATGAAAATAGAATATTGTAAATTGCTTACAAGAACATGAAGAAAGAGGAGAGCGTATGTAAACTGTTCACAAGTCTTAAGACTTTATTTTAATTATTCACCTTTCGATGCACTACAAGAAGCAATTTTGTTTTGTAGTGGAAGATGGTTTTGTCCATGCTTTCCATTCCACTTTTACATAAATCCATTAAGTGTGCTTGACCAATACATTATTACTTATTGAGAAGTTTTGAAAAAAGATCTAATGGGAACATTCAGAAATCACAAACATTTACATATAAGCCTTAAGTAGATTTGCAGATTGAATAGTTTATCTATTGCAATCCATTGCAATATGGCAAAAAGAATAGTGTCCAAAAATAAAATCAAAATATTTTTGTAATCTTAATTAAGTTTTCCAACATGTTATAAATCTGGCCTTTATGGCAAACATTTTTTCCTGTCTCCTTTTGATACACACACACTGTGATAACTTTCCTCTTGCTGTGGACACTTTATGAATGACTAGAGATACATGGGAAGAGTGTCATTTATTGTAAAAACATTTTTAAGATTTTCTTGGAAATTAGATGAACAAAGAGTACTTCTAAGGTGTCTAAAATGGATCAATCATCAGACAGCACTTTAAGAGGTGAGTTGGAAAAACCTTTCACCTTTTCAGATGCAAAGAATATACATAAAAGAAGTTTTTTTCTGTTAGACAGAAGTATGAGGTAAGAAATTCTATTTAAATCTCATGAGAAAGACAAATGCAGCAGTGTTGTTTTCGTTGTTTTCATTTTAATAGACACTGCCATATTCAAATTGACAAATTAAGACAAATATAATATTTGTTTCATCAGTTTCTTTGGACTTATTCCACAAAAAAAAAAACCAAAAAACAAAAAACAAAAAACATAGAAAGACTGTTTCTTACCTGTTTTCTGATTGTTTTGTTTTCATACAGAGAGCTGAAACAGGAAAACTGCATTGCAGGTGTCACATTAATATGAAGGAGTTTTGCCAGGTTCATAAGAACACATAAATATGGTTGAGTTATTTGAATAGACATTAAAAAAATGAAAGACTTTATACTTCATGTTGCTCAGTTTCCAGACACATTATTAGAACAATTCTTAGAAGTCCATCAAGGAATTTAACAACAAAACTATTCTGTTGCAATGGCTTCTGTAAGTTCTGCCAAAATAATTGCTGATTTGCTACACGTTAGAACAATTCAGACAAATGTTCAGAACATCATCTTTCTGTCAAACTGTCAGTTTTTTGTATCTCAGGTGGTTTTAGGTATAGGCTGGTTTCCTATAACAAATTAAAGCCATTGGATATATTTTTATGGATGACAACTTTAGAATAAGACACATAAATTCCACCTGAATTGTGTTTTCCCTCATTAAGCTGTGTTCAAAATTACATTAATTTTGTATGTAACCCTTGGAACACAATTCAACAAACTATTGAAACACATTTAAGCAATGAGCATGCCGTGTGAGAGACAGCAGAAAATTATTACTGGCTCAAAACAACTGAAGTGTGTGTGTGGAGTGGGGAGACAGGGCAAGTTCTGAGAAACTGGGATGTGCACTGCTCCACAACCCACCTCCCTGGAAACTCTAGTCTTCATTGACTGAATTTCAAAATAATCTTTCTGCTTTTATACAAAAGCCATTCAAGAAATTCTACTGAAATTAGGAATTTTAAACTGCTTTAAAAATAGTTGTTCTGGAAGATAAACCAAGTTTCGAAATTGGAAATCGAAGTACAGAACTCAGGTCTTTAATAATTCTAACAAGGGGTATTTAAGATAGACTTTCCAAATCTGCACTGCTGGGAAGATAGTCTGCTTAGAATTGTACTTTAAATGCTTCCAAATTCCCTCTCTGCAAGAGTGCATATTCTGAGATCTTTAAACATAGCTGTAATCATCAGAACAATGGCCCTGAAAAAAGTTTTGGGAAAACCATCAAACAAGATACAATAATTGCAAAAACCATTTCTCTTTCAACAAGTAGTATTATAATTAATTTTTTGATGTAGAATTCCTATAAATTTGGAGAGTTCTATCATAGAGGGATGGGGCAAATTAGGAGGGACTCCTTCTTTTTTAAATTTTTTTTTTTGCTGTTATTTCCCATAAAGCATAGAAGTCAGATGATTGGACCTCTGCTTTTTTGGATCACTTTTCCCCTCCTCTTTTTCTTAAATGTAGATAGTAAATTTATCAGTTTACAGCCACGAAGTGGAACTTCTATTTCACTATGAAATCATTCCAGGTAGACAACAGATTGCGAATTTATAATATAAATTATTTAGTTCCTCCACATAAGACATATTCACTCATTATATAATATTTGATGCACCTTTTCCAATTAATTTTTAAACAAACAGGCAAAACCAGTGTTATCACAGGGACATGGTTTACTGAGGACAAATATAATCAGTAAATACATTATTCTTAGACTGATTTCAGCTGATATGTCTGCAGTGTGAGCTATTTTGCAGGTTCACATCAGCCAAAAGCACAGCACTGAACAACTTTAATCCATGAAGAAATTAAGTGGTTTCCCAAAGGTTAAAGAAGACATATATGCAGAAAAAATGTCAGTCAATAAAATAAAACAGGTTTTTCAGTGTCTTCTCTTCTTCTCTTGAAGATGTTTACTATTATGTCAGACTTTTAAGGTATGGACAGTTAAAAATGAAAGTTTAAAAAAAATCTGAAGCCAACACAAATTAGTCTACACTATATTTGTCCAGTTAGAAAAAAATTTCATGCCTTTTGTTAGCTCTAATAGTGAAAAAATAACAAAAAGATAAAAAAAAAGCCAGAAAATCCAACCCACAACATTCCTGCTGTTCTAAAGATGAGCAAAGAAATCTTTTATGTCTTCTAAATGAAACAGAGTGAATATGAAATATGAACTTGAATTTTTTACTGCTGTGTTTTAACCTATTTGACACTGGAATGGAGTAGCACTACAGAAAAACTCCTAAAATAGAATATATTAAATGACTCAGTAAAATAAACATCATTTTATTCAAGAATACTTTTCTATATCCAGATGAAGAAATAAGAAAAGAGGAGAAAGGCGGGAAAAAAGTAGCAATGCCTTTTTTTTGACAAGTAAAGAAGATTGTCTCTTTGTGAAATAGTGGTGACTTAATGGAGGATTTAAAACACATGAAAGCAAAAAAAGATCATGTTCTAAAAATCTGAACATTTTTTGGTGTATTATTTTTGTTCTCTCTATAAAAATTTGGCCATGTCCCAGCTAATATAATTCTGTGTTCTTGTTTTCTCACATAAAGTTTTTGGATTGTGGTTCAGTTTTAAAAACAAGATACGGCATAGAAAAAGGACTATTTGTTTAGTCACTATCTCAAATTATTCTTTCTTAATTTTGGAGTTCGATTTTATTTTTAAATATCAATTAATTAATACAGTGTAATATGCAAAAAATTAATGTGTTTTTACCTAGAAAATACTTGGAAATTTGTAATCTAGATTATATTGCTACTTTATTAGCATCAATTTTTTTGTTGCTTCATCCAATGATAGTCTGAAACAAATAAAATTTTAATTTTAGAAGAATTAATTAGATAGTATAGTTTGATCTTTCCTGATTTTAGCCTAGCAACATATATTAATCTAAATCTGTGTTCTGATATGAAAAGTTAAAGATGGATAGAATTTCTCATTTTTCTTTAACCTCACTGTTAAAAATGTACCTGCTTCTGCTTTTGACTTGTCCAATTTAGTTGAAAGACCCTAGTGTCTTGCATATTTTCTATTTTAGATTAAAGCACTTTTTAGTACATGCTATTTTCTGCATGTAAGGATCCAGGAACTGATCACACACAATTTCAGGCTCAGCTGGGAGTCAATCTTTCTCACAGGCATGGTCCTCCTGCTCTGGCCACTGAGATTCCCTGGGTCCATCATCTGTGTTGAAGACAGAGGCAAAGAACGCACTAAACACCTCTGCCTTGTCCATGTAATCATCTTTAGGAATGGTTGAATTATTTAGATATTGGTATTCCAAATTTGCATACATAGAATTTCTTCATACTAAATGTCCTTTACTATGACTTTTTTTGAATTGATCCAAGTAAGTAACTGGCTTCTATAAATAATTTTTCTTTCATTCTTCCATGAATAATTACTAAAAGCCTTTCAGATATTATTAGGGCATGTACAGACAACAAAGATTAAAAAAAGAAAAGGTACTGGAAAAAAAAAACAAAAACGGAAGAAAAAGGAGAAATACCTGTGCTTGGCTTTATTCAGCAAGGTTTACAAAAAAAACAAAAAAAGATTTCACAGATTGCAGTCAGAAACAGTGATTATTGAACAAAGTCTTCCCTAAAGCACTCTGATTTTCCTTTGCAATGACACTTCTGTCCCAAGCTGAGAACTTTCATATTTGGAATATACACTGATCTGTGACAATAGGCATACTGATACTCAGCTGATGAGAACCACAGAAAATCCTTATGCTAATACAGCTTTCCATAGGGATTATTCAAGAGTATTTTAAAAAAGGAAAAAAGGAAAGAAAGGAAAAAGAAAGAAAAGTAATATTCAAAATTATTTTGTCTATATCTAAAGGTTGCGCTTTTAGGTTAACACAGGAATTGAATGGTTGTACTTCAGAGACTGACTGCCCAGAGAACTACAAGGCAAACAAAATCTAGAAATTTTCTCTTTGCATTTTCAGCCTGTGTTTTCATTATTTCTGTAGGACTACAGGGCACAGAGAGGCTCCATGGATTAGACTTTGTAAATGGTGCTGTAGATTTGAATCTCTTGTTTGGAATGAATTGTTATTACTTTTCAAAGTTTTAATTTTTTTTATGGAAGCTGGGAATATTTTATTATATTTTTTATTCTTTTTGTTATCTACGAGAGTTTTAAATTGTTTTACAGCTAGAAAACTTCAACAGGTTCCTATAGCTTTCTGCCTCCCTCTTTCTGGTATTTGGTTAGTCTGGGGTTTTTTTTCCCCTAGAACAAAATGATACAGAGTTAGTCTGTATAAGAATAACTGGTATGAATCTGTGACACAGATCATGGCCTGAAATCTACCCTGGAGCACAGTTGACTGATAGTGACCCTTTTTCCCCCCACGGTTATAAACTTTCCTCTAAACCAACAACCATTTTCCTAAGAGACCTTAAGAACTTCAGTTTGAAGTAAGATCTTCAGTTTGAAGCAAGTATAAAATTTCTCATGTTATGAACGATTTTCACATTTCTTGGTGAGATTGCAACATCATCAGCTGCCCTGGGCATTTCCACTGGCTCCTATTGCAGCAAGGTCAGAGGGGCCAAGGGCAAAAAAAGAGAGACTGAAAACATATGCAGGATGTGCAGTGATGTGGCATCAGAACTTTCCAAACAGGAGTCAAGATGAAGCTGCTGGCATTTTTGCCCTCTGTGATTCTGTTGTAGATGATTCTTCAGGCTGATGAAAACAGCTTTCTACATTAGTACTGCTCTCAACAGCCTAAGAAACACCTATATTGTATTGCTTTTGAGTCACAACATTCACTTGAAGTTAACCTCTGCCCTGTAGTGTTACTCCTTCAGTCAATGTCAAAATAGGATAGCAAACAGTAAAAATGTACTTAATAATAACTGAGCCTGCGCCAGAGACAAAGGAATATGATAAAGCTATTCCCGGCAAGTTGGGATGTGGCAGAATAGATTATCAGCTGATATTGGAAAGGAAGGTTTCTTTGAAACAAAAGTGTAGTGGGAGGAGAAATTACACCAAATTACTTAATGTAAATGCTCAAAAAAAAAATTTGTATCAGTATTTTAAGGATATCCATTGTTTATTACTTGTTTCTGTCAGCTCTCATTGCAAACTTCATTATTTTCTGTGTACAAGTATTTAAAAAAGAAAAAGAGAGTAGCTGTATAAGTTTATGGTTGCTTTATTTGGAAAAAAAATTTATATTATTTTTTATCTCCAAGGACTTTTCAAAAAGCAAATAATTTGTGGAAAAGTCAGTTAATGGTAGACTAAAATATTCACAGCTTTTCTATGCAGCTTATTAATTGAATAGGAAATTTGTAAACAAGTTTCCGATTATTAAGAAAAATAGAAAATAAATGCAAAGATTTTTATCTTAATCCAATCTTAAATTAAGGAAATATTTAAATTTAAAGGAATAGTTAATTTAATACATAAATGCAATTTTTTCTCTCTCTCTGTCTCTATATATATATACACATCTGTAAACATAAGCACTTTTAAAGCTCCATGTATAAGTAAGCAAACAACAAAAAATCCAATTATTTTAGCAGTTTAGTGAGTAAAAGTTCATGTAAGTTGAAAATAATGTTATTGAAACATAGAAGTGCTTACATACAATGTCATTTATAGCTCCCTTAAGAAGACATCATTTGGTATAACCTGAGAGCAGTGCAAAGTTTAGCACATAAGTGTATACAAGTGCCAGGAATTTTTAGCATCCTTTTTGTCCTGAGTATTGGATGTTATTATTCTGTTCCTGTTTCTTCTGTGGTATTTGATACAAACATGATTTCATGTCAGCCTGTCTGCTGTGGTTTGAGCCCAGCTGGAAATTAAACGCCATGCAGCAGCTTGCTTAATCCTCCCCCTCTCCTTCCCACCCTGGTGGAATAGGGAGGAGAATCAAAGTAAAACCTATGTGTTGGGATAAAAACAGTTAAGTAATTGAAAATAAATGCAGCAATAAATGATTATTTTAATAATAATGACATTTAAAAGGGAAAACCAAATGATGCACAATACAATTGCTAACTGCCCACTGACCAATGCTAGACCTCTCTTCCCAAATGCATATCAGCTACCTTTTAAGGTAGTTTCCTCCGGTTTATATTCTGGGCGTGACAATTTATGGCCTGAAATATCCATTTGGTTAGTTTAGGTCACCTGTCCCAGCAATGCTCCTCCCCATTTTCTTTTGTGCACCTCCTCACTGACAGAAGATGAGACAAGGAAAAAGTCCTTAACTTAGGATAAACATGTCTTAACAAAAAACCAAAACATTAGTTTATTATCAACAACATTCTCATTCCCAATCCAAAATACAGCCCTGTAACCGCTACTAAGAAATTAACTCTACCCTAGCTGAAACCAGGACAATGCCACACTTATTTTCTTCATTTCACTAATATTTTTATCTTATTTTTTCTAGAAGAGTCAGTGAGACATTGGTATCAGATACCTGCATAGCTTAAGTAGGGGGGAAAAGGAAATTGATAATGTATACACTGAAAACCCAGTATTCCAATTGAAAAATGTAACTTTCACAATATAGTCACATTACTCTTAACTGTTAATCTGAAAATACTCTGAAATTCACAAGGCTCTCTAGGTTGTTGGGGACAGACATACTTCAGCCATAAAATCATTCTCGGATGAGGGATTAATATTTCTTCTGTGTGTAACTTATAACTGTAGAATATGTAATCTATTTTTAAAAATAGTTAAAGGATTTTATTCCAAATGAACAATTTATAAAAAAACCTGAATATTCCCAAAGAAAATTAGTTCTATGGCTTGTCCAGGAACTGTCCAGCCAGGGATCTTCATTTATGAGATAATAGACAGGTTTGAGACAAAGGTGCAAGTTGGTACTGGGTAACTCACTGAATCCTCAGCAACACTCAACTTAATAGGTGACGGGCCTCTCTTAGTGGAAATTTCAGACTGTCCTGGAAACTCCCTCCAAGCTTCTTCTTCTCTGGAAGGAAAAAGTTCTGTCCTTAATTATGTTTGTTAATGTCCTTTGTGGAGGATCTAGGTCGTCTTTCCAGAGACTGCCCTAAATGGTTTGTGCTACAAAACTGATCAAATTGTGCATAGGTACAAGATTTATAATTAAGCAATAAAAACTTCCTGCAAATGCAGGAATGAACCCATAGGACAGTCTTTTGTACATACTTCAGAAAGTCAGGAGGTGCCTTACATGTGGATTGAGAAAATCTACGGCAGTGGATCATACATGAGCTGAATTGGTCACATAAGGCTATGGGCCACCTGCATCATGAGACTTCAGCAGACCTGATCCTGATAAAGTTTCTGTTATAGAATCTTGCAACAGAAACCTCATTTTCATCTGGACAGTGACTAACAGTCTTTTTTTTAGGCATTACCCACGTGACATTTACATATTCAAGAGACCAAAGTAATCAACTATTCTTGCTTGCTCGCTTTCAAACAAACTGTCCATAGTGTGTGCAACATGGACAGAAATACTCTGCCAACTCCATTTGAATGTCAATTTAGTTATAGGTGAGTTGCATGAGAATATTTTCAAAATTAATGTTTCCAAGTAAATCTGCAGTCACCAGGCTGTACCTTACTGTTGAGCTACATAGTTTCCTTGTTCTCTGAATTTTATCTATATGGAATTATCACCTAGATGCTAAACCTTGTACTTAGATGTTTCTGCAATGCTTAATGTAGCATAAGTTACATTAGTTTTAGTCTATATTTCTTAAATGCTGAAACAGCTACACGAATCAATGTCAGTTTAGGTGAGATTCAGTAACATTGAAGAAAGGACATCAAAGAGCATGAAATGAGCTGTCATGGAACAGTTGCCTGTTTGCCCATTTTTGAGTACAATTCAAACATTCATTACAACGACAATTATTCAAAAATGTGGAAAAGGGTAATTTCTCATAAAATTGCCTAACTTCAAGAAAATAAAATGAAATTAAATTGAAAATAAATCATCAAGGATAGATATTATAGGGACTGATATTATTAATATCAGTCCTTAGACACCTGAAAAAGTGTGAAATATTACACCTATATTTCTTTAGTACAAGACAGCTGCTTTAACATATATAGTTACCAAAGGAAAGAATCTTGCAGACATTAGTGGGAGTTATATCAGATTTTTTTCCATCAAATACAGAACAGCTCATGAAATATATCAATATTCACCTAGTTCCTTTTGCCTTAAAAAATAAATATGCTTGCAGAAAGACACATAGGATTAATTTTCAAAGCCAAATAGAAAGCCAATTGGACATATCTGTCAAGAAAACATTTGAATGAGAAGGCAAGCGAAATCTGAGATTGATTTTGGAAACGAAGAGTAACATCTGCCGTTTTAGTCACAGTAATCAAGACTTGTCTTCTAAGAGACTCTAAATAGCATGTACCTGTTAAGTTTTCAGAGTAATCCATCTGCCTTGTTATGTAAAAAATTCTATAAATATTTCAGTCCAAAAAAGAATATTTTGTTAATGAAGCCAAAACATAATTTTTTGTAAACATGTAAAAAATATGTACTATAATTGTATCCTACAATAATTATTCTAAATATTTCATTTAATTCCACATTAAAATATTATTGCATAAATTATTTTCAAAATTAATAACATTATATCAGGAAAACATAATATGGTTTTATTACATCACACATACCAAAGTGCTGAAATAAACATGACAATTTCAGTCAGTGGAATTTTGAGATCTCAGAGCCTTAAGGAGTGTCATAACTGTTCAATTCCTCTCCTGCACAGAATTTCAGGCTTTAAAAATCTGACACTATTCAAGCGCTGTCAGTTTTCACAGTCAATAGCTGAAAACAATGTGATGGCAATTTAGTCAGCACCACCTCATGCATTCACTGTTTTGTTGAAGTCACTTTTTGTTTGATAGATCCTGCTGACTGTATCATAGGGGTCTTAGATTTACATAATAAATATTCTAGTTGATATGAAGTCTCAGCTTTGTAATGCTAAGTGTTGACAATGTCTAACTTCAATGTTTTTTCTGATGTTTGGATATTAAACATCTGATAATTTTTGTTTCAGTAAATCAGCAAAGTAAAATATTTTTGAATCAATAGATTGAGGAAGTTGGTGCACAAACTACTAATCCCCCTGGGCTGGGTGGTCTGTTTGGTTGGCTGGTTCGTTTTGGAGTGCGGTGGGGACTGGGGAGCTTTAGAGAGTGAGAAACACTTTACCTGGTGTCAAACACCTCTCCTACACGGATGGTTCACAGCGATATAAAGAAAAGATACCTCATAAACTTTTCCTACCCCAACACTGGACTCTTCTATGAAGAACCATATAGTTCTTATCTTTCTCAGCTAACAAGATATAAGTACCCCCATCTCCTCAATATCTGAGTTATATTATTACTCTTCCTTGTGTATTTTCTGAGTAGTTGTCTGACCAATGAACCTCCCAGCTATGAGTTTGGACAGTGTGGAAGGGTCTTGAAGTCAGCTGAGCAGCTGCATCAGCAATGCTGGGAGGATATTTTAAATTAACTTATTACAGTCCCTTTTCTGGGGCCTTTCCCTTAAGGCACAGATATTTGAACAAATCTAAGTCATTTGCTATTGTTTTACATTTGGTTTAAGAGAGAGTAAGAAATATCTTCATACCCTCTTCCAAATCAGTTCACTTATGATCAGGCATCCCTTTTGGACATGCATCCCTTTTCTCTTATTCCTGGAGTTATGCCTGCTGACTGGACAGCCCCTGATTACAGAGAGTTTGGCTAGCACAGTGTCACAGTCATTGACTAGTTACAGCTACAGGAAGAGCCTGGTAAAAGCATTGATTGCCTTGAAGTTCCACAGAAGAAAAACTTCAAAGGAGTTAGGGATGTAAGGTACGTGTGTAGTGCCTAGAAAACAGTCCAAGAAGGGTGTTCCCTCCTCCTCCCACCATAACTAAGGCATAGCTTTTATTCCTTTTAGTTCTATGGAATTATTTATTATTTGCACTCTTCATCCTTTCTGCTTTTCATTTCTCTGGAGGCATAACCCACCACTCCTGTTTCTAGACTTTGGCTGCTCCTTGGCTTTTGGCTTTAGTACTCTATTCAAAGAATAACCATGAATCATCAACATGCCAAAGGGTGGTGCTCCTGACTCAGAGGGTACCCACAGGTGAACTTTCATTCTAGGGCCACTCATTCTGCTTTAAAGCCCTTGCAATAGAAAACTCACTTTCTCTGTTTGTGTACTGCTTGCAAAGAGTTGTTCAAAAGCATTTTTTGCTTTTTGGTGCACTGCAATATACCTCCTTGCTCTTGTTAAATCCAGTTATATATATGCAAAAAAAAAGCATGTAGTTTTAAGTGAAAGTCAAGGATAGGAGGAACTTAAGCTGAACAGAAAAATGTCAGAAAATATTTTCAAACAGTGAAAGACTGATTTTCTGTGTTACTACAATCCATGACTTGGATGTGTGATTTGGTGATTTTGGTGTGGATGTGCAGGGAGAAAGAATTAGGAGATCTCTCATGATCAAAGCAACATTCAAAATCTGTATGCTTCTACTAAAACCAAAAATGTTTTGATGAATTAGCATTTTGTAAAGGAAAAAAAAAGCTGACATATTCAGGATTAACCTAATAGCAACCTTTCTTTCTGTATCTGGAATAAATGAGTAGTAAGAGTACATCAGTTAGAAATGACAAAAATTTAGGGGGAATTCATACAGATCTAATAGAATTTTTTACCATCTCCTAGAGTTTTATATACTAGAATTGCATTTTCATGTAACACTTTAAAGATAATTAGCAGCAAGGAGATGCTTAAATTGCTAAGTGTATATATGCTATTTGGATATAAACTAATAAGTGATAATATCTGCAGAATTATGGTATTAGGCTTGACCTTCTCTTGTCCTACAGAATGTTAAATAATAAGTAAGTCACATGAAATGCTGATACAGTACATTTTTCTGACAGAAATATTTGATTTTTTATGATTATTTGTCAGAATGTCTAGAAGAGGGTATCCTTAATCATAAGTTTTAGAAAATCTGTATACAATTAATTGATTGTGGAAGATCTAATGCAAAGTTCATAATTTTAAAAAATCATGATCTTTAACTTCCTCTTGTAATCCTCCCTTAAATGCATCTAGAACAACTCTTAGTAATTGATATTTGATAAGATAGAGCTAATAAAGAGACAAAAGGTATGTCTGATCATAAACCTTGTCATTGGTCTTCATGATTAATTATGAGGCCTGTGCCATTTCAACATAATATCCAGATATCAATCAGTGTTATGATGGCATCTTATCTAGTCAGTTTTTAAATAATTACTGTAATAATAAAATAATTCTGATCTCTCTCTCTAGTATTTCTGAGCAGTTGATACAACCCACTCCTCAATTATGTAATTTCTACCTGCAGATTCAGAATATGTATCTTTTTTACCAATCAACATCCATAACTATATATTTCACACATGTATTTTCATGCAGTGGGCTGTATACAAGAAGCAATTGAAAAATTTCTCTGTGAACATATCAACTATAATTGTGAATATTTGTTGATTGACACATAAACTCTTGCTATAATTCAGATACTTGACCACTGACTGGCTGAGCTGATTCATGTAGATTTATGCCTTCCGTTTTATGTATTAATGATCTAGTCTTGATGAAGGAATTGGAAATTATCTTCATCTTCTTGATATACTGCTGTGGTGGGCATACTAATTACAGGTTAATCATTGACCATTTGTATTTGTTGTTTTCTGAGAGGATGAGCATTATGCTCCTGACACATATTTTCCTTTCTCATGCTGCTCAGGAAAAGATATACTCTTCCATGGATCCTAGAAATAGTGTGCCAGTGTAATATAAGCACCTGCCAATATGAAGTTGTGTATATCAAACTTTTACCTGTCTGCTCCTTCCTTCCTTCCTTCCTTCCTTCCTTCCTTCCTTCCTTCCTTCCTTCCTTCCTTCCTTCCTTCCTTCCTTCCTTCCTTCCTTCCTTCCTTCCTTCCTTCCTTCCTTCCTTCCTTCCTTCCTTCCTTCCTTCCTTCCCCCCTCTCTTCCATTAAAAAACCTAAACTTACAAGCTGTTCTGGCTTGTTACTACATCTGTTTTCAGATAGGAAAATTAATTTACCATGTCACAAACTCCTGTACCTCATTTAATATTCACATTCATAGGACAAGAAATATACTTTTCAATTTGTGAAATAGGGAAAGTCTGAAAATACTTCTGCTGGCAAATTTTATCATCATTCCTGTTTAATATCAAGATCAGTGACACTTGTGATTCCTAAATTTTCTTTTTTTCTTTTTTTTACCATTAAAAAATTTTTATTTAGAAATTATACTCTTGCTCCTCAAACACTGTATGTGATTCAGGGAAATAAGAGACTGCAGAGCCTCAAATACCTAGCCCCTTACATTTGGTTTTGCAGAGCAAGCTGAACTGTAGTTCACAGCGGCAGCATTCTCTGTGCCGGAAGCACAAAGGAGCTCATTTTTTCTTGTTCTACGATTTGGTAAAAGCAAAACTATGGCTTTTCACACTTTCTGACAGGGTAGTGGGTCTTTTTTAATAATAAAATACTTTCTGTGACCACAGTTCATCATTTATTCAGTATGTGAAATACATGATAATGATGGCAGTGTAAAAGGGCTAATAAATTGTTAGTCCTTCCACAGCTATAAAGTAACATAAAAATAGTGATGGAACATTTATATTTCTTGATGTAACGCAGCATGTGAAGAATGCTACCATCAAAGATTGATTTTATTTGGAATAAATTACCAAAGGCAAGTACATAATTTAAAACTATTGTATTTTAATCTATATATTAAAAAAGGCAGACAATTAATTTGCCATAAATTAATTTACCATATAACCTTGAATGAAAAAAAAATTTGCTATACTTCCAAAGATTTAAGGCAGTCACTGTCAAATTGATGGAGTCTGTCAATGAATCACACAAAATTGTTTAAGCTGTCATTGAAGAACTCTGGATTGTTTAATGGATTAAAGTTTTCTAACAATGTAATATTTCAATTTTTGCAGATGCAAAATTGCATATTTTGCATTGTATTTTGAATATTTAGGATATCATTTCAGATGATCTTGTAGCATTTTCTTTCTCAGGCACAACTTTTCCAAGTTGCAAACAGATTTCAGGTAGTTTTCACATAACGATGTCATTATTATTTACAGTAAATATATTTAATAAGTGTATTTACCAAAACTAATTTATTCCAGTTTAACAATTAACATGTTTGCTATTTGAGATGAGACATGTCATGTATCTGTGCTGATTCAGACAGTCACTAATCAGATGAAGAATGGTGGCCCTCTTGCTTCTTGGGATGGTCTGATCATTGATGTTAAATCATAATCTTGACATGTATTTGGGATTTTTTACATTTTACATCAGTGTTTTCCATCCATAATCCCTTAGTTGTTGGCTATCCTATGTCAATTATTCTACTTCCTGCATTTTGACCCTTATGATCATTTATGGCTCTTTCCTATGCACTTTCTCACAGCTTCTTTTCATAATTTTTCATTTTCTCAGACGTTTAATCCAAGCATACACATGGATTGTATGAGAAAGAGACATTGGATTGCAGACAGTTGAGCCACTCAGAAAAGATTTACCATCTTCTCTACATTGATTTAACATCCTTCATAAGCACAAAGTCTAGTATGACTGTGGTCTATATGGAAAGAAGATACATAAAAAAGGAATGATCCTATACATTGTTTTAAGGCAATCTTGCAGTCTTTTGTTCCAAGAGTTATCATACCAAACTAAAAGTCAATGTTAATGACTAAAAAGTCATTAATGTTACTAAAACAATATCTTGAAAACAGTGGATATCTCTTAATTGCCCTTGTTTGGTTTTGTACCTGATAGAATGAAATGGATTGACATACCAAAATAACTAAAGAGTAGTAGCTAAAAATGTTGAGGAATAGCTTAGCAGGGGAACGTGTTAGATTTTTTTTCCAATGCTAAAAGTTTATTTGCAAAAAATATTTCAGAGGAGGAAAAGAGCTATGAATTGACCAATAGCTATGTTGATGGGGTGGGGAGAATAAAAATTGTTTTCAACTCTACCCCAGTTCAGACGTTTGATTTCATGGCTAACCTCTTTAAACACAAGCAACACTTAAATTTCTCACACACATAGGAAGTCACTTATATGTATAAATTTGAAAACAAAGGGTCTGGGATTTTAAGTTAATTACTGTTGTGGGAAAAAGTGAAAATGAAGGAAACATTTAAAAGTTCATATAGATTGGTCATGCTAAAATAACTGAGGAAAAATTGAAAACAATTTTCAGTTTTTCAGATTTGTCTTCATTTACTATAAACTGTATTTCCAATTTTGTTAACTAAAAGGAATTATTATTTTAATTTAGAATGTTATTTATGGTATCCCTCATCATTGCCATGTTCTTGATTACAGTGGCTAACAGTAAATAATACTTCTACTGGCTGATTAGAATAACAGTTTACTTACTACTAATTTAGGATCATAACATTTCTAAGTTAATCCAGCTTTAAGTACAATGAAATATATTAAAATTTAATTTTTGAGAAAAATAAAGGAAAAATTAAGCCATGGTCATCTTAGAATCTATTTGAATCTTCCTCAGTATAAAAGTGTCAGCAAGAACTGAAGCCTGTACAAATTCCCTTTTCTGGGGAAAGGTGTAGTTTTGTTAGGCCAGATGTCAGCGATTTAAGCCTAGCCTGAACTAAATATCACACAGCAAGATGGGGCAGAGAACCAGAAGGGTAAATGTAGAAAACTCATGGATTGAGATAAAAACAGTTTAATAGATAAAGCAAAAGCCACAAATGTAAGCACAGCAAAACAAGGAATTCATTCACCACGTCCCATGGCTGTGGGTAGGCAGGTATTCAGCCATTTCTGGGAAAGCTGGGGTCCATCATACATGACAGTGACTTGAAAAGATGTACCCCATCACTCCAACCTTTCCCCCCTGTCTTCTTCTTCCCCTGCTTTATATATTGAGCATGATGCCACATGGTATGGAATATCCTTTAGGGTAGTTGGGGTCAGCTGTCCTGGCTGTGTCCCCTCCCAGATTCTTGTGACCCCACAGCCTCCTTGGTGACAGGATGGCACAAGAAGCAGAAAAGGCCTTGACTCTGTAGGAGATGCTCAGGAATAACTAAAAACTAAAATCTCAACATTATCAATGCTGTTTTCAACACAAATACAAAACATAGCCCCTTGCTAGGTACTGTAAAGAAAATTAATTACATCCCAGCTGAAACCAGCACACCAGAGAAACAACTAATATCAGATCCCAACTTTAAAATACTGAAATAATTATAGAAGAGTGTATTTCATCAATTAAGGTTTTCATGGAATACAAGCTACCACAGGACATGAGAGCATTTTAGCAAAAAACAAAAATCAGATAAAATATCTACAACATACATGTATTTATCTTTAAAAAATGACCATACAGTGAACAACAGGAAGAGAGATGAGCAATATAATAGAGGTTAAATGCATAATCTGCACAGCTTCCATGCATTATTTTGCTCACTAGGTTAACACTTATTTTATGAAAGGAAATAACTTTAATTCCTATGAAATATACTAAAAAGCACACTTTTGTGGTTAAATTATAAAGAAAAAACAAAATCATTAAATTTCTTAATGTAGGACTTGTAATAAATTAGGAATTAAAAAAAACAAACCTGGAAATTCAAATTTAATTTAAAAAAACCATCTGAGCTGTTTCCCCCTTATTACAAATGTATTGTTTTAGTCTGAGGCCTTTCATTTCGGAAAAGCAAAGGCTAGACATGCCTGTTTACATTTACTTGCCCATTATTATAATTTCATGCAGAGCATCTGATATTAGTTGTTGTTTCTCATTTTGCACAAAAGGAAATGTAAACAGAAATAAAAACAGTACTAATAATATTCTTAAAATAATAATTTTCACTCCTTTTTTTACAAGTGGTGATGTACTGTTTTTTCTACACTCTCTTTCTGTAATGAGAGATATCTATTAAATTCCAAAACCTTAAGTGAAAATATGTTCAAATTTAGTTAATTTTTTTCAATCATGCTGATAGTACCCCATTATGACATTAATCTGATCCTTTAGAAAGTTTTCTCCTCAACAAACTTCTAACACCTCTAAAAAACCCCAAAAGAATATCTGATTTCATTTCTGATTTTTAGTTTTTGATTTTTTAAGTTGGGTCTTTTGCCAGATAGTAAATTCTATGTACTATAAATCATACATCCAGAGGAATTAGGGATTTTATGTTCTACATTATACTCTACTCTTGTCCATGAAAAGCCAATTGGCAGCTATTGTGTACCTGCTTTCCACATTGATAGAAAAGAGGGAAAATATATGTAATAAGAAATGTAGCATTAGAGAACTGTAGATCTCAGACTGATCTTTTAAATGTATGACTCTCTTAAAATTGATCTCAAATCCAGCTATGACAAATGACTGAATTTGTTTACTAGTTTCTTCTTTTGTTAAAAAATAAACACATTATCACAGTTTGACTTTTTAAGACTTGGTTTTTATGTGGAATTGCCACAAGGTAGCTGTGTAACACATAGGAAATGCAGCATTCTATTAAAATAAGCTTGTTGCTGCTCTGAGGTAGCAAATAGTCAGAAATACCCTCTGAATCCCTACCAGTCTGTAGTCTCAAAACCAGTCCATGCTCCCCCTAACAGCCATTCTCTCAATCCCAATTTATGTGGATGAAGCTAAGAAACAACACACTTATGTTCCCATGTATTAAAAATAAATTAATAAATAAATATTTTCCCATGATTCATATTTTGTTCAATAGAATGCTTAAATAGTTTAATTAACTATTTTTTTAAAGTAGAAAATGGTTGCTTGAATTTTACTTTTGTAAAATGTGGGTTTAAAACAAGTAAAAAAGACACCCAACATTACAAGAGGAAAGGAGACTATGTTGTTTTTACAAACTAGTAAAGAATTGCTGAATGCAAGCTGTAAAGCTGGCTGAGTAATCCTGGTAGGTGGAAGTGTAAGGATGGTGAGAAGAGTGAATGCTTGCTTTCTGTAGCTATTTGCAGCGTATGAACTTCATGAGTGACATCTTGACTCGTTTCAAATCAATGGTAAAAATCCAATTGATTTCAACTGGTTTGGAGTTTCAGCTACAGCAAGAAAGAGGAATTAAAGGAGAAGAGGCATAAAAAAAAGAAATTTAGCTGTAGGGGAAAAAGGGAAGATAACTACCCTGCCTATTCAAAAATTGTATATTTATATATTAAAACCAATTATGGAAGCATATATATATATATATATGCACATTCATATACTAATCAAAATAGCAGTTTATGGATTAATAAAATCCACCAGGAAACAAATGGAAGCTCAGCTGGTTTCTGAGATGCAACGCGTTTCCTTTAGATTAGGAAACTCTGGTAGTGCTGTGACAGAGCTGCACAACTAAATTGTTTTTCACATTGTTATAAATGCTGAGCTCTAGAGTGTGCTTGTTTTAAGATGAAATATAGATAGATTTCCGATATTATGAACTCGGTAGATAACAGAGACTCCACTTTCTTCTCTGAGGCAAATATTTAAAGGCGAAATTCAACTGCAGTGTTACAGAAATAAACAAGCTAATATTTACTGAAAGAGGTGTTTTAACTGTGGTTCCTTTATGCCTCTGAACAAAACCACTTGCTGAAATCTATCATTTCATTTAGCAAGATTTCTTCTACAGGAAGGACTTCTACACTATTAAAACAGAATATGAAGAAAACAGATTCTGGTTAATTGATACATCATCCAGCTTAAACTATATTACAACTTTAACTACAATCCATATAATTTTTTTTTTTGCATCCAGAATAATGTCTATTACTTTTTATCAAAATCAGCCACATCCTTATATATTTTTACACTTGTCGTATATCTACCATTTAATTTTCTTACAAGTACTCAAACAAGGAATAATCCTGTCCAGAATATTTACTTTGCTTGATTGTATTTCAGTCTTCTGCAGATAGGAGAAAGTTCTCAGCTGTTTCTGTTTGTGAAAGTCTTCTAATTGTCATCTAGAAAGGAAATAACTCTAAGAGCATGTACTCTGTTTCATTGATTTTTTTTTGCCTGCTGGGAAGTCAATGACAGGCCTCGGACATCTCATAATGCTCAGAGCAGATGTAATGGTGGTATCATCATCAGAAAACTACTGTCAGAAGAAAGGGCAGCACTTGAACTTCGTGATGACATTAAACTCTGTAAGAACCTGTGGAACTCATTAAAGTTAGGCTCTGTTACTCTAATAAAACATTCTTCTAGAATTCTCCTAACAGAACATTTGTCTCCACAGTAATTCAAGTTGAAACAATAATTGGAAATACCAAAATAAAGGTAACAATTTGGAAATTAGTTCAACAAGACATACTTTAACATGGTGACAATAGTTTCAATGAAGATATTTCCGTCTTCTATAGGAGATTGTGTCAGCAAATTAAAAAAAAATCTATAGCACTTTCAGACAAAAAATAAACCCTGTTTAGCTTTTACTGCATGTAGTGTCTCATCTAGAACTATTAACTCCTTGTGTTCCCAAGAAAACTTTTTTTGTTTCTTTCTAAATCTCCAGAGCAGAGTGTTTCTGAGTCAATACTGGTAAGTATCTTCAAAAAGGGAAAGAGCAAACCAGGCTGGTCAGCCTCATCTTGATATTTGGAAAAGCGATGAAGCAACTAACCCCAGAAACCATTTCCAGGTACATTAAGGACAAGAAGGTATTTGTACATAGTCAGAATGAATTCATAAAATCACCTCACGAAAAGTTAACAAAGAGAAGTGCAAGATTCTGCACTGAAGGAAGAATAATCTCATGCATCATTGGAAGTCTGAAGGCCGGCCAGACAGATCACAGATTTTCAGATAAGGAACTGGGGATGTCCTTGCAGGAAAGAAGTCTGAGAGCATCCTGATGTGCATTAGGCACCAGAAGTGTTCATTGCCCTTTGCACAGCACTGCTAAGGCTTCATTTGGAGGAGTGTCACCGAGTCTTAGAAGCACATCTCTAATATTGGAAAACCTCTGTTCACCATCCTGACCAACTTCCCCTACTCAAGCAGAACTACCTAGAGCAGATTGCCCCAGACCACATCTATATATTATCTCCTAGGAGGGGATGGTGCCCAGTCTTTCTGAACAACATGGACCAGTGCTGTCACCCTCACAGTAAAATGTGTTTTGTTATGTCTGTACTAAACCTGCTGATTTTTATTTTAGGTCCATTGCCTCTGATCCTGTCCCCAGAGCACCAATGAAAAGACTGTGTCTCCATCCTTTTCGCACTGTCCCTTGGTGTATTTATACACATTGATGAAATCTCTTCTGAGTCTTCTCCAGGATAAACAATCACAACTCTCTTTGTCTTTCATGGGAAAGATACTCCAATTCTTCATTCATCTTTGTGGCCTTTTCATTATGTCCATGTCCCTCTTGTACTGAACACAATACTCCAGGTGTGGGTTCAGCAGCACTGAATAAAAAGGGAGGATCACCTTACCTGACCTGCTGGCAACACACTGACTGAAGCAGCATGGGATGCCATTTGTCTTCTTTGCAGCAAGGGCACACTCTGGCTCCTCTTAAACCTGGTTTTCACCTGGACCTCCAGTCCTTTTCTGCAAAGCTGATTTCCAGCTGGTTGTACCCTAGCATATACCAGTGCACGGGGTTGTTCTTCCTCAGATGCAGAAATTAGCTTTTCCCCTTTTCATGAAGTTCCCATTGAGGAGCCTTTTGGGGTCCATCTGGATGACGGTGAAACTCTCTGGCATACCAGCCACTCATCTGAGTTCAGTACTGTCTGCAAACTTACTGAGACTGCAGCCTGCTACATCATCCAGATCATTGATGAAGATATTGAAGAATATTGGACCCAGTATTGATTCCTAGGGTGGATCACTAGTCACTGCCCTCCAGTTAGACTTGGTGCCACTGATCACCACACGCTGGGCTGGGTCATTCAGACAATTTTGAATCCCCTTCCCTGTCTGGTCATCCAACCCTTATATCAACAGCTTCTTTATGAGGTTGTAATGGGAGACAATGTCAAAGATGTTCCCCAGATCCATCTAAACAGCATCCACTGCTCCCTCCCAATCTACCAGGCCAGTCACTTTATTGTACAAGTTTAACGAGTTGGTCAAGGATAACTTCCCCTTGGTGAAGGAGAACATTGAATTTTGACTACTACTAACAAGGGTTTTCATGCTCCCCACTAAAAGCAACACATGGATATATTGGACAGCAGAGATATGGAGCTACTGGAGAACATAAAAAAGGGCCATTAGGATAATTAAGGGACTGGCACACTTTTCATATGATGAGATGCTGAGAAACTTGTGTCTGTTTATCCTGCAGAAGAAAAGGCAGAGGGGAACCTTCCCAATGTGTATAAAAGTTTGAAGGGAAGGTGCAAGGAAGATATCTTGGTCATGCCCACTGACAAGACAAGAGGCAATAAGCACAAATTGAAGCACTGGAGGCTCTGAACATAAAGAATCACTTTTATATGTGACTGAGCATTGGCACAGCTTACCCAGGGAGACTCCTTAGTCTTAGGAGTCTCCTAGACTCCTTAGGAGTCTCCATCCCTAGAGATATTCAAAGTCTTTTTTGGATATGATACTGAGCAACTAGGTCTGGACTCGGTAAGGTGGACCAGATGACCCTCAGGGCTGCCTTCCAGCTTCAACCAGTCTGTGATTCTGTGGCAGATGTAATTAATTTATCACTTGTTTTTTCACCTGCCATATCTTGATATTCTACAGATGTATATGTAGGTTGCCAAAGATACTAACAGATCACATTGCTATCTGTATAAAAAGAGACATATCGAATTATTTTCTGCATAAAAAGTCTTCTAAAGTGAACTACTAATCTGTATTTAAGCTTTTGCTTTTGTAAATTTGCTGGGATTCCAAGGAGTGAATAAACAAAATCTGAAGTGAACTAGCCAATAGTAAGTAGCCCATAAGAAATTTAACATTGGAAATATAAACTAACTTTTTAATTGAATGTATACTTCAGAGAGGTGACACATCTTGCTTTTGTCTAAATTAATCACACTTAGTTGATAAAACTAGTCTTACAGAACTGTTTTAGAAGTTAAACATCTCTGAACATTCTGAACCATATTTTGTTTCAGCCCATGTAAGCCTAACTATCTGCACAAAGCCTGCTGGTGTCTAGCTCACAACTTTTGATGGTTGGGAAGTAAGCATGCAGACTATGTAGCTCATTAGAGCACTGTATCTGTATATTAGGGATTTATTTTCCCTGTCTGTCAGCCAGTGCCTTGCAGTGTCTGTCAAGCCAGACTTTTGTGAATTGTGATCTACAGTAAAATAGATACAATGAAAGGGATATGAAGTGCTTGAGTTTTATAGGCGTGGCAGGCCATTAACAGTGGCCTTTTCATTTGCTTAATTTATGGTAGTATAAGGTTTCTTAAGATTCTAGTGTGTCAAAATTTAGATAAGTCTTCAGTATTTGATAAACTGCCAGTGAACTGCTATTAGAAAACACAAAAGAAACCCCATCTTTACAGAGGTAGCAAAAATTAATACAGAGTAAATACTCCCAGCAAAGTGTGCTAAACTTTCTAATAAATAAAATATCATACAGCATCAACACAAGTTCCCTATGCTATCTTATTGGAAAAAGGTAATATTTCCTAGAATAGTGGATAAATAAGTGGGATATAGCTTAATAGACATAATATTTTATGTGACGCAGTGATTTATTTTATTGGATATTAGTAAGTGTTACAATAATTAACATTTTTGATATGAATTCAAGAGATGTCACAGCAAGCTCAAGAATTCTTGCTGTCTGCCTCAGTCTTCCTAATGTCAATAAGTACAGCAACATCTAAGCTGCCTACACCATTAGTGGTGGAAGACAGGCATATCTAAAGGTATATCTGCCTATCTCGGCTATTTATTTGTCAATCAAAATAAATAACCCTTCAGAGACTCCTGTAGGGTCCCCAAGCATCTTCTATTAAATCTATCTCTGTTGTTGCTTACAATCAACATACAGGACAAAGCCCAAAAAATTCACCATTAATGTCAATTAAACATGCTCTAACTCAATGACTTTAATTGTGCTGTATATCATTGATGGAAAGATGTGATTTGCTGCAGATTCATTGTAAAGTAGAGACAAACCTCAGGCCACCAGAGTAATTGCAATGATTGTGTATCATATTTGAGGAATATTTTTTTATATAAACTTAATGAGTAGTTCATAAACAATACATTTTTACTTTGAAAAAGAATGTGATGCAATGTGTTTCATATTACAAAAGCCATCACATAGATTCCAAATATTGTGAAATGGTATATAGTGTGTCTATATCAAGTGAATTCTTAAAGTTATTCACTGATTTGTTGTGAGAAGCGTGTCAAAATTTTAAGGGATAATAGCACATTATTTACAGGTTCTCTCAGCTTCCTACTTTGTCCCTGAGTCAATAACTATAATACCATATAAATTTACAATACATATTCTTGAAGAATTTTCATTCTAATTCCAATTTGAAAATGCTAGAAACCTATGTGAGGATTATATAATGTGAAAATTGATTTGTTCTACTCAGAATAATCTATCATATAATTTTGAAAAATAGTTGTGTCTCAGCTACCTAAGTAATGTACATGTAAAACAGAAAGGGCACAATCAATTTTCACTTTAGGTTTAGCAAGAAAAATGAATAAATAAAGACTTTGGGAATAGTTTCACAAAAATAAATTAATATAAAAAATATATTTAATATACATATTTCACACTGCAATGGAACAGGGAGGGTCTCTGGAACATCTGTAATACATTGATGATGTCATTGTTTGGGGCAACATTTTCTGACAAAAGGAAAAACAAAATAGTTCAAACTCTTCTGAAGGCAGTTTTGCCGTTAAGCAAAGTAAGCTCAAGGGACCTATACAGAGCATCCAGTCTTTAGGAATAAAATAGCAAGGTATATGTCATCAGATCCCAATGGATGTGATCAATAAAATAATAGCAATGTCTCCAGCAACTAACAAAAAGGAAACACAACCATTCTTGGATGTTGTATTTTTTTGGAAAACTCATATTCCAAATTACAGTCTGATTGTCAGCCCTCTCTGTCAGGTGATCAGGAAGAAAAATGATTTCAAGAGAGGCCCTGAGCAATGACAAGCCATTAAACAAATCAGCATGAGATAGTTCATGCAGTAGCCCTTGGGCCAGCCTGGACAGAGCAAAAGGTTAAAACGTGCTCTACAGTGCAGTTGGAGAGAGTGACCTTTCCTGGAGGCTCTGGCAAAAAGCACCAGGGGAGACTTGAGGTCGACCCCATGGCTTCTGGAGTCAGGGATACAGAGCACCTGAGGCCATATAATTCAACTGAAAAATACAGACAACCTCTTTGCTATGGAGGATGATGTCTGAAATACAGATATGGGGAGGCCTGACTGATTGCCTGTATGACACTTCCACAAACCTGCCAAGGTAATCACCATTATTTTAAAACTTCCAGCAAATGTTCTTTTAGTTACCATTATAAACCACTTGAAAACCAGAATGCACAGAAACATTTATAGACTTTTTTGATATATGCTGGAAAATATTTCTTTCTAAAATCCATTTTATCAAGCATTTATGAATATCAGCTATATTTAATCCATTACCACTACAGATTAACTTGTAGGCTCCACATTTTTTTTTCAGTTACAATCAATTCTGCTCAACAACAGAAGCAGAGCTAAAAAGAGCTGACAGCCTGTGACAATGCTCCTATTTAACCTATCTTCACAAAAGAAGAGCTCATATTGTAAAGCCTTCTGAGAGCTCTTGCAATGGCTACACACCATGCCAAAACAGAGAATCTCTGACATCCACATAGATAACTAACATCTAATAAGACAACTCAATAATTAATCCCTGAAATACAAGTAGAATTCAGCCTTTGGGATTCTATTTCACTCTTTCAGAGCAATTGTTTCATTCTTATCATGGCATGACCTGGTCTAGTGGAAGGTGTTCCTCTCTATGGCAGGTGGGTTGAAGCTAGGTGATCTTTAAGATCCCTTCCAAACCAAACTATTCATGGTTCTATGACAGAACTTCAACATTGGTATTTACAATTTCATTTATGTTTGTGAACTCTGTTAAATTCTGCACTGGGCATAGGTATCAAGATGGAAGGGGTGGTCCCTGGAGGAAGCGATTTGCACGTGCCAGTCACTTCCAGTTGGTTCCAGCTGTCTCTAAAGGACCTGCTGCAAGACACAGTTCAGCCTGTTTGCTATGAATGTGGCACCTCTGGGAAAGTGCACTTAAGAAAGAGCTGAAATTGCTACAGAGAGGAGGGATCAAAAAGGCTGAGAAGTAAAAGAGATGGAGACCCACTGAAAACTGGATTTTCCACTGCAACTTGTGGGCCTTCTACACTGGAGCAGGGAAAAGCTGAGAGGAAGGAGTGGCAGAGAGATACCACAAGGTACTGACTGCACCTGCCCTATGCCCCATCTCCACTGCACCACTTAGGGAGGACAGAGGAATGAAGGAGCCTGGAAAAGGAGAGGAAGAAAGGTGTTGCATTAATGTTTTTCCTTCTATTTTCCACTGCCTGAATTAGTAACTACATTTTAATATTAACTGACACTATATCCGGGTAACCTTCCACAAGCTAATGTGATGATATGTAATGTCCCTGTCTTCATCTTGGACCACAAACTTTCTTATTCCTGTGCTTATTTCCTCATTCATTCTGCTAAGGGAAGAGTGAGCAAGTAGTTTGGCAGGAGTTTGATTATTAGGCAGAGCTAATCCATTGAAAGTTCTTAAAGGTGAACATAAATTTAAAAATATAGAAAAGTGTACTTCTTTTTTATTGGTATGATAAATTTTCCCTCACAATCTATCTAAAGCTTGCACAGCCTTAACTGACCTCTGCTCAGATTGAGTGCTTATTTTTGATTTCTGCATTCTCTTTTTGTCTCTAAAATGTTCTCTTAAAGCCACTGAGTTCTAATAGTTTTGTTCTAATATTTTTGTGCTACTATCCACTACATTTCATGTTAATGCTAAGTTTTCACACCTGAACTGCAGCTAGAGACACTGCTTCTTTCTGTCATATATATGTAGGATAAGGGAGGAGTCCCTTCCTGCTTTCTACAAAACAGGAGGTTGCAGATGGATAACTGTTTCTTTGCAGTTTGCTACAGTGTCCAGAATCTTTTGATGATTTTAGCAGTGTTTAAGCCATAAACCATATCAGTCTCTCACAGTTGTCAAGAACATATAAACTGATCAGGAGGGCCATGAAGCAATTCTCCTATGAAGACAGGCTACAGGAGTTGAGGTTCAGCAAGGAAAAAAAAGGCTCCAGGGAGACTGTACTGTGGCCTTTTAATTCTTGAAGAGGGGCTTAAAAGAGAGATGAAAAGAGACTTCTTATCAAGGCCTATAGGGACAGGACAGAGAGTAATAGCTTTTAACTGAAAGACAATAGATTTGATATAATCCAGCAATTCTTTACTGTGAGGATGGTGAGGCACTGGAACAGGTTGCTCAGGAAAGTTGTGAATGCCCCATCCCTGGAAGTGTTTAAGTTTTTGCTGGATGGGAATTTGAGCAACCTGGTTTAGTGGAACTTGTCCCTAGTCCCTGCAGAGAGCTTGGAACTAATGACCTTCAGGGTCCATTTCAACTCAAACGATTCCATAACTTTATTATTTTCTCTGAATAAAATTGGGATAAATATTGTAAAACCTAAGCAGAATTCAAATAATTTCATTCACCTGTTAGAAATTAAGAAAAATGTAATGTAACAGTTTAATTTTATGTTTTTGTGGTTTAAATTTAATTTTGCATTAATTAATTAACCCAGGTCATATAGTCTCATATTTTCTATTCCACTTCCATACATTAAAATTGAGAATAATCACAATGAAAATTAATTTGTATTTCTAATTAATTGGCCAGTTAATGGCAGCCACTTTGAATACAATATGGGGTTTTTCCAGAAAAATGGAAGAAGTTGACATCTGAAATAGTTGATATTTCAGTGGGGGAAGATGGCCCATATGACCTCTCAAAATCACTTTGAGATGGCTGAAATAATGGATTATAAAAATCCCCTGGCCTTTGGTCCTTCCTGAGTGAAATATGTGCTTTGTGTAATATGTAGAACAGGACTAAAAACTCCATTTTGAAAGCTTGAACTTTTTACTAGAAGACAGCAGTTGTTCTTTTGTTGTCATCATGTGGTTTGCCTTATCTTAGAATTTAAAAATTCAAAAACATTTCCTAAAATTTTATAACACACCCATTATTCGAGCAAGGAAGTTTTATAAGAAGGTCTTTTTGCAAGAGGAAGCACACATTAAGATACTGAGGATTACATTCAGTGCTGATAGCTCGGTGTGCAGCTGCTGGGGGGAGCAGCACATGGAACTCTGGGGGGCTGTGAGGAAAGAGGCCTTGAGCTGCTGTGAACAAAGGGCACAGGGACCTGTGGCCCTGCCAGGCAACCAGACACTCAGAGAGCCAATGACCCTGAGGTTTCTGTGCACTTGGACTGTGAGGGTATCAAAGCCCAGGGTTTCCTTTCTTCATGGTCCATCCTTGGAGGCACACAGCTTGAGCTCTTCTGTTGGTATTTAATTTTTCCACCAAGATTAAATTATTTTTAGGATTTTGATGTCTGAGAGTCTGCTATGGGAAAACTTGGGTCAAGCCAGTAAGGAATCTTGGTCTGACTGTGTAACTGCCACTGGTTTCTGCCACTACAGAAAATAGGATATATATTCTTTCTGCTCATAGTCTGTCCTGTACTTTTACTGGGAAAAGAGAGGGTTCATCAGAAGCAAACAAGAAGAAATAAATTTTTTCAGTGGGTTGGATGTTACCAAGGCATATCTAATTTTCATTCAGACATTTTGTATAAATCTACACGCTGCAACCTTTAACAGCAGAGCTTCATGCTCAGTATGGCAAACTGAAGTCCTCATTAGTTCACGTTTTAGAAAGCAACATTCATTGGGCTATTTAGGCATTACATTCTTAATACTAGGAAATTAAAATGCTAAAATCATAAGAAAATACATGTTTTACTTTAGAAATGCGGCATTATTTAATACATTTACTAAATATGCCCAGAAGGAAATCTAAGTTCATCTGTCAGGGCTATTTTTATTGAAGGTGAAGTATCAAGCTCATCTCTAACAGCTTCCCTTGCACATTAGCTTTGGACCATTGCCTCACACTGATATCTGCTTGATCTAATAATTTTTAGCTGAAGAGAGAAAAATATAAGCACAATTAGCAAACAGACAAGCAAGAAGACTATTTAAAAGTAGAGAAAGTGAGACACAAGGAAATAGAATTACATTATTTTTGTAGTATTTTTATACCACTGCTAAAACCAATATGATGACCTGACTTACACATAATTAAGATATTCTTTCTTTTCAAAATTCAAGTTACTAAACATACACAATTGCTTTGCAATGATTCCATGTCTACTATTCACTAAGATTGTTTACACAGAAAGAAAGAGTTATGATTTAAGGGTATTAGAGTGATGTATTTATTACCTTGGGATGTCAGCGTCTTGGCTGCACTGAACTTCTTGCTGAGACTAATCTAAGCAAATGCAAATATGTTTCCTGAGTTGAGATACATTCACAGTCAGTGGAAAAAAATAGACTTAGGCAGGAAGACACTTAAACTAAGAGTTTCTTTCCCCCTCCATTAACTTCAAAGGAATTCAGTAAGACAAGCTCTGAGTTAGAGTCACTCACAGAGGTACATAATGCTATGTGAGATGAATTAAAATAGAGAATTTTACCATTAACCCTAGTGTAATGAGATGTTCTGTACTTAAGGGTCTTTTTTTCTCTCAGAAACATTGCTTGTGATAATGTTGCACATATTCTCATACTGAAAACTTGAAGAATAAATTTTACCCTAGTTACAGATGTTGAATAAATATAAAAATGACTTGAAAAGGACAAGAGTTTTCTGGTTTGGGCTAGTGGGTTTGTTTGGTTGGGTTTTTTTCCCTTGTTTTCTTCTGTTTAATGAGACAAAGAATATAGTAAAAACCCTCCTTTTCCATCAGTTATTGGTGTAAATGCATGTAATGCCACTAAATTCTGATAAACCATTCTTTCTCCTTTGTAATATTGTGATAGCTACAATAAGAATACAGTTCTTATGCCAGTGAAAAACTATAACTGCTTGACGTAATAAGTACTATAGGTAAATTTTTTAAGCTTTTATCTCTATCTTAGAATCATAGACAACCACACAGCATAGTTTCAATGAAGGGAAATCCTGAGAAATGGGGCTAAGTACAGAATTATATTGGATTCCAATAACTTGTCCATTCAAAGAGTTGTAATTAAGTAATAAATTTAAGTAATAATTTTTTTCTTAAAGTATTTTTTTCAAATAATTCCATTCCAACTATATTAATAATGTATCTTCAGGGGCTACATTTTCCCAAGTTAGAAGGTAATAGACACAAAATACAATTACAAAGGAAAGCACGGGGAAAAACTTATTTCCACTGTGGTCATGAAGGTAAATCTTCAAAGCACTCAGATGTATACACTTAATGCATTCCATTGTAATGACTATGCTAACAGATAGCAAAATTAGATATTTAGCTTCTGTACAGATCCGGAATATAAATTTTTTATACTTTCTATTGCTAAGATTATACAGCATTCTACATTTAATTGCTATTGTTCTCTGCTGTGTTAGGAGCTCATTTGAAAAACAGTCAGTGACAGCAATAAAAAAGCCTTGTGCAATAACCCAACATCAGTAACATAGCAAGAAAAATCACTTTTGGTCCATGCTGAAACAACTTTTGTAACAAAAGGAACTGCAATTCAAGTAAAAAAAGTTTTCCATTCCTTTCATACTGAGAATCCAAACATATACCAAATCCTTGCTACAAAAACCTCAATCAGATTTTTCATGCCTATCCATGTACAGGCTTCCAGATTCAGATATACTTACATTTCCTTCTGGGCATATTTAGTAAATGTATTAAATAATGCCACATTTCTAAAGTAAAACATGGTATTTTCTTATGATTTTAGCATTTTCATTTCCTAGTATTAAGAATGTAATGCCTAAATAGCCCAATGAATGTTGCTTTCTAAAAAGTGAACTAATGAGGACTTCAGTTTGCCATACTGAGCATGAAGCTCTGCTGTTAAAGGGTGCAGCGTGTAGATTTATACAAAAAGCCAGAATGAAAATTAGATATGCCTTGGTAGCATCCAACCCACTGAAAAAATTTATTTCTTCTTGTTTGCTTCTGATGAACCCTTTCTTTTCCCAGTAAAACCACAAGTTTATGTGTTTCTGGTTTTTTGTTTGTTTTTTTTGTGCACTAAAATGCTGAAGGAATTCTTCCTGCATCACATAATCATGCACTATTTATGAAAATGAGCAATGCCTTTCTAACATCATATTCATTGTTAAAGCGTTAGTAGTGACATAAAGACTCATTCCCTTCTCCCTCAAAAAGTCAAGCAAAATTCACAACACCTGTGGTTGAGAAGGATTAGACAGTTCTAGTCTTCATTTACAGTCTCTGCACAGGCAAGACAGAGGATATGATTGCTTAATTGTGCATAGATTACGGATATCATAAAAGTCCTATATGAAACTGCATGGGTCTTAAAAAATTTAAATAGTTTTTAAGCTTTGGATACTATTTTAGTATATTAAATTATTTCAAAGCCACATTTCTGCCACTATTTTCTCCTCTAATTTCTACTGACATGATTTGTATGTGATTGCTAAATTGTTTGCTTTATGTTCCCAGATATTCCTCCTTCCATATAACCTCTTCTTTATTTTTCAGATAAATCAATAGTGGTGAAGATTGTTCTCCTGATGACCTTGAAGTTCAAGCTTGATTTCAGTCTAGACTGGTATAACTGTAAATCTAAGTGAAAACAATAATTTCTGATTGGTAACTAACAAAAATTAATTTGAGGTCTTTGTCATATTCTCAAAAGCACCTTTAATGAAAACATAAAGCCTGTGTTATTCCTTGATACATTCCTGAAAGAGAGTACTTAGTAAATTCACACCTTTGCTTTCAGTCACCTCAATAGTTACTTTGAGCTGTAAATTATTCCTAATATTTTTGATATGGTCTTTGACAAAAATGGAACTTGTTTCACTTGCTTATACAGAAGATATTTTCTAATGATTTTCCTGACCAACTGTGTAAAGAAATCTCAGTTCTTGTCTTAAACCTCTAAATTGTATATAATGAAAAACCTACAATGTATGGTTTGAACCTACATGGTTCTGATGTTTTGGAAAATGAGTCTTTTTTTTCTTTACACAAGAATTTTCTCTCATAGCAAGCAGAGGGACACAGAAAGTGTTAACTAAGGCCAGATAAGTTTCACTGGGCTTCCTCACAATGGTGCACTACTTCCCTTTATATGACCTGTGCTAATTTTGTCAATATTTTTCTGCATTTGATTATGCAGAAGACTTTTTTGAGGAATTTCAGTTCTTGCTACTGGAAATATGTCAAATACAGGGTTGTTTGTTTTTTTCTTTCATCTTCTTTCTGAATGTCTTTTGCATTCTGGTAATTTTAACAATTTAAATTTTATAAATAATTTTGAGATTTCATAAATTAGTGGTTGATTGCTGTTATCTGGCTAATGTCTACTTCAATACAAAATTGCAAACTAAACTGTAACTATATTTGAAACAACATAAATCAGTTATTAATAGAATTGATGGCAGCTATGCTGTGAGGGACATTCTTATAAATGGAAAGTCAACCCACATGGTATTATCTGAGATAATATATTCACATTTTATGTGAAAACATTTTTTGCTGAAAAGTTGTCAGGATCATGCTTATGCCAATAATTTCAGTTGCTGCATTAGTTAGTGAACCAAGATATTTGCAACGTCATGGACATGCCAAATATAATGAATATATTATTTCACACCCTCTACCTTTCTCATTTTTTTCTGCCTCAGGAAAATCTGATATCCATTGGGCCAGTGTTGCTTAAGATAATGCTATAGAAAAATAGGCAACTGATAAAAGACGGTGGATAGTTAAAGTGCCCAAAGCCCAGCACAGAGTCCTGTGTCTCTGTGCCCTGTGTCCCTTTATCCCTGTGCCCTGTGTCCCTGTACACTGCGTCCCTGTGCCCTGTGTCTCTGTGTCCCTGTGTCCCTGTGCTCTGTGTCCCTGTGCCCTATGTCTCTGTGTCCCTGTGCTCTGTGTCCCTGTGCCCTGTGTCTCTGTGTCCCTGTGTCACTGTGTCCCTGTGCCCTATGTCCCTATGTCCCTGTGCTCTGTGTCCCTGTACACTGTGTCTCTGTGCCCTATGTATCTGTGTCCCTGTGTCCTGTGCCCTGTGTCTCTGTGTCCCTGTGTCACTGTGTCCCTGTGCTCTGTGTCCCTGTGCCCTATGTCTCTGTGTCCCTGTGTCCCTGTGCCCTATGTATATGTGTCTCTGTGTCACTGTGTCCCTGTGCCCTATGTCTCTGTGTCCCTGTGTCCTGTGCCCTGTGTCTCTGTGTCCCTGTGTCTCTGTGTCCCTGTGCTCTGTGTCCCTGTGCCCTATGTCCCTATGTCCCTGTGCTCTGTGTCCCTGTACACTGTGTCCCTGTGCCCTATGTATCTGTGTCCCTGTGTCCTGTGCCCTGTGTCTCTGTGTCCCTGTGTCACTGTGTCCCTGTGCTCTGTGTCCCTGTGCCCTATGTCTCTGTCTCCCTGTGTCCCTGTGCCCTATGTATATGTCCCTGTGTCCCTGTGCCCTGTGTCCCTGTGTCCCTGTGCCCTATGTATATGTGTCTCTGTGTCCCTGTGTCCTGTGCCCTGTGTCCCTGTACACTGTGTCCCTGTGTCCCTGTGTCCTGTGCCCTGTGTCTCTGTGTCCCTGTGTCACTGTGTCCCTGTGCTCTGTGTCCCTGTGCCCTATGTCTCTGTCTCCCTGTGTCCCTGTGCCCTATGTATATGTCCCTGTGTCCCTGTGCCCTGTGTCCCTGTGTCCCTGTGCCCTATGTATATGTGTCTCTGTGTCCCTGTGTCCTGTGCCCTGTGTCCCTGTACACTGTGTCCCTGTGTCCCTGTGTCCTGTGCCCTGTGTCTCTGTGTCCCTGTGTCCTGTGCCCTGTGTCTCTGTGTCACTGTGTCCCTGTGCCCTGTGTCCCTCCCTGCTCTCCAGCCAGGGCAGTGGGAAAGACTGTCAGCCCAGCCATGTCCTGATTCCCCCCTGGGGAGCCTCTGCAGCTCCAGGGATCTGCAAGCCCCCAGTACACAACACAGTAGAAAACATTCTCATTTTTTTCTCAGTGAAATTATTTTTATTGCCAGTCTGAGCCAGTCTTGCTTCAATCTATGGCTTTTCATTCTCATCCTCCCTCCAGGCAGCTCTGGGAAAATCCTAACCCTGCTAGCTTGGTGACAAACTCCTCTCAAAGTTTTCCCTTTTCTAGGGAACAAGCCCAGAACCCTCAGCCTCTCAGCAGAGCTTGTTTCAGTTTATTGATGTATAAATGTATTTCCAGTCTTATATTCCCCTCTGCAATTAAGAATCTTCAAACATTCCCACCCTGAAAGTACAATCCACAGAAAAAAAAAATTGCAGTAACTAAACTACTAACTGTGCATTCAAATATGGTCTGTAACAATGCAGAGCTGGTATAGAATAGAAATCAGATTTCATCTGTCACTGTCAGACAATAACATCTGGAATTCTGGTTGAAAGATCTGTGCCTGATGAAGTTTGAACTCTGTAAATGTGTACCAATTTTCCCAATAAATCAATCAAGTAAAACCCATAGGGACTTTTTGTTTGTTTGTTAAGGGTTTTTTTTATTTTATTACAGGTGTATCATGGTTTTTAGCCCAGACAGAGATGAAACACCACACAAGCACTAGCCCAACCCCTACACTTCTCTCCCCACACCCAGGTGAAATTGGGAGGAGAATCAAAGTAAAACTTGAGATAAGAACAGTTTAATAATTGAAAATAAAGTAAAATAATAATGGTATTGTCATCATCATCACCACTATAAAAGAAAAGTCCCAAGTGCTGCACAATGCAATTGCTCATCACTTTTGCTCACGTGCCAGAACCCCCTTACCAAACACAGACCAGCTTCCTTTCTGGGTAGCTCCCCTAGTTTAAACAACTAGACCTTATGTTTTGTGATGTGGAATAGCCCTTTGGCTGGTTTGGATCACCTGTCCTGGCTGTGCTCCCTCCCAGTTTGGCAGGCTTCTTTTGGTTTTATTTCTTTGAGGACTACCTCATAATTAATTGTGTCTGAATGCATTGCTTAGTATTAGGAATGTATTTACCTTAGCATTATCTGATATTTCAATTTTTTTTATATTTTCTCTTTGTCTTCTTTTTTATTTTTTCTTTGTCATTTTACCTTTTTCTTTTTGATCCTTTTTTTAAGCAGACATGTTTATTGTATTATTTACAGTAACTATACAAGACTATTCTCCTCTTCATTACAGAAGCAGCATTCATACTTCCTGTAAGGCACTCTATTTCTGTCTTTCATTACTCTCAGTTTCTCTGTGAGACCCAAATAAAGCATGAGAGTTATGAGGAATGTAACTGGTTTTGCAATAGACTTTATTTATTGTCTTCTTGGGACAAGCACAAGTTTATGGAACAGTGGACTAGATGTGCAGTGCCATTCTGCAATTGTAGTACCCCATGTACTAATTTACTCTGCCAGAAGATTAGAATCTTGTCCAGAAAAGTTGTTTGGTTTGGCTTTATCTTTAAGATTGGATTTCATTTATTTTATTTTCATTTTTTCTCTTTTAAATATACTACAAGAGTTATGGGTCTTGTAGGTTCAGATATTCTTACTTCCCACTTTTATTCTTTTCAAAATGAAAGAGAATGAGATTCCTTTCATTTCCGTCATGCACAAGTTTTTTTAAGTTTTATCTTTCTTTCTCCCTAGGATTTTAGAGCAAAGATCAACATCTCAAAAATCACTGCAAATTGCTGCATGCTATTGTTGCTTGCTTTAAAAGCTATCTAAAATGGAATCTTACATAATAAAGTTGACAGATATCATCCGAGTCATCTCTTCCTCTGTTTTAGCACATGTAGTAGAATAATGCTGTGGAAAAAATTTGTAACAGCCCAGTAAGCTATAATGCTCAGAGAATTTTAGATGGATTGAACATTAGTAATAAAACTACTTAGCAGCAGAGAAACTACTGAGACAGAGATAAAGAAGAGGATCCTGTTTCTACAAAAATAAGCTAAAGAGCAGGAGACATATAGATTAATGTTATTGTGCATATCCTAATTAAAATGGGGTATTTTGCCAATTAAAGATTCCTGACCAGGACTAAACCTGCTACTTTTGCTGGTAATTCACAAAACTGAAATAATTTATCCTCTTCAAGTCTACGACTTGTTCAACTCTACAGGACAAACACATATTCACATGTTTTTGTCAGAATAAGAAAATCCAAACTGGGAAGAATGATGATTTTTTTGTACAAATATAAATTTACTTATTAAATGAGTATAAAACAGTCAAATGAAATCAAACTGCTTTCCTACAATTCCAGATTAAATGAAACAAAGAAAACTGAAAAGTCCTGAATAAATATTATGATAAATAGAAATAAATTCAGCTTGATTTAGAAAAGAAGAATGGATTCTTAGTATTTTCTTATGGAGAACAATTGCCGTTTCTGTTGCAAAATCAAATAGAGGGATAGGGAGTTTATACTTTAAAAAACCATGTAAGTGGTAAATAAAACTAAATCCTGGCATGGTTCAAACCTAGCGAAGAACTCAGCAGATAGCAAAAGATTATTATGAAACAATTTTCACTGGATTTATGACAGTCCAGGAAAGAGCAGAAAATAGAAAATGAAAAAATAACAAGTTATAAATGGTTGAATGTGCAAAAGAGGATAGTGGACTAGCTATCATGAATAAGAGAGTCCCTGGCAGTTTTAAATTGATAAAAAATGCATAGCTATCAGTGTTTTGAGAGTCTATGATACTTATTGCATTGCTTTACGTAAAATGTTCACTAATAATTCAACCTAGCAAAGACAAGATTCCTGTTGTGTTTTTAACAACAAAAGAGGATATAATCCAGAAAGCTGCATTCAAAAAAACAGACTTTGCTGATGAGCTAATTAACTTTTGGTAGGAGGCATATTTGATTCTAGCGATATCATTGCTTTCACTGGAAAGCAATTCCTTGGCAAAAATCTCCTATACTTCTGGATCTCTGTATTTTGAAAGAGGGCATTAACAATGCCAATTTTTATGAAGTTTTACATACCCCTATAAAATTGATGTCACTGAACACATATGACATTATTGAAATACAGTATTTCACCAGATGACTGTCTGACAAAAATCAAAATATGTATTGATCTATTTCAAGCTTCTATCTATGAGTCAGCCTAATTTGACTTAGGGTAAGAAATCAAACCAGTTTGAACTGATATTGTTTTAGAGTGACAATATTTAAAACATTTTACAAATTATTTTTTAAAATTATTGAACAGTAGAGCATCTGATTCCTGATAATATGTATTTCCCTGGATTAACTTTTACATATAAATATTCATAGAGACATTTTACTGGTACAAAAATATTTGTCTCTCTATACCTGGTCCTATTTTACATATAAAGGTGCAAACTAAAGTGTTTCAAATTTGTTTCTGCATAGAAGTCAAACACTTTCTAATAAATTACTGGAAAAGTCATGCTTAGTCTTTTTGCATTAAGTTCTTTAAATATGCAATGAAAAGGAGGCATACCAGAACATAAAACTGATTTTGACTCAAAGTTATAAAACTTTTCCCATAACGACCAGCATGTTGACTAAGCAGTTCAGGAAATTGAGAAATAAATGAAAGATGTACACCACATATAATCTGTTGGGCAGCGTGCAGCAGCAATTTTTCAGAATAATTTTATTTTCCTCAGCTGCAGGTGTGAGACTTGTATGGTTTGAGTTTCACCTTGTTATAAGGAAACGCAAAATAAAGAACCTCTTTTACCTCCTCAAAATCTGCTGAACAATTAGTTGTCCAAACAGTTGTGCTGACATCACATCCCCTGTTTGCCAGACATTCATGTACACACTTAAAAAATATCCAAGAGAGATTGAACAATGGAGAAAAACAACCACCACAAAAGAGAAAACCAACAACAGAAAAAAACCCAACCCAAAAGTCCCAACAAAAACAAAACAAAACAAAACTAAGCGCAAAACTTACACGTTCTTTAAAAATGGTTACTTGCTTACATGCACTGCAGTAAAATAGTAACACTGTTTAGTGACTTTTCCAAATATAGTATTACCTTTTACAGTGTTCATTTTTTCTTTTAGTTAATTACATATAATGCTCTAAGCATAATATATTTTGCTATCTTCTGATGAACAAAAGAAAGAACACTCCTATGCCTTCACTTCAAATCAATTTTTTACAGGAAATAGCTTTTTTTTGCCCCAGGAGAAACATTCACTTTTCAGAGACAATATCATGTTGTCAGCAAATCTTTTTTCATTTAATGGAAAATCACTACTAAATTTGGGCTTAAGATTTATGAAATAGGTCTTGTGTCCCTGTGATGACTTTCATGAGAAAGAGATAGAAAAGGCACTGATACTTAAAATCTCAAAGTATATTTTTAATTCTTCATGGAATTATTTTGATTTCAGTAGGCTTTTTAGCAGATTCTGTGGTCGTATACTGCAAGGCTGTAGTCATACACTGCTGCAAGGCAACAACATATGTAATTTTTTACTAAAATTTAATCCAGTAGCAGGTGAACTGGAGCTAACTGCTTTAATCTTGCATCTGTCATTGAAATGGTACTTTGCCTATGGCTGTCGGTATGACCATTTTTCAACATCTCTGCTCCAGAAGATTATTTTGTCAGTACTTAATTCTCGTGTTCAGAGAGGTTTGTGTATACCTTGCAATATTTTTTCTTTGTTACCCTCATATGCAAATTTTCCTGCTTATATTTTAGTGCACCGAAATATTTTCATTGCTTAAAAGAATATAAATATTTGAAGTTTTGTTAAACAATCATGCTCTAAGTAATTATACACCTATAGGTGGGCTATATACCTGGAGTTGGGCTTAAGGCTAACCAAAAGAAATGAGAAGTTAGCATCTAACATGCGTAGAGGTCACAATAAATGTGAAATTTGTTGTAACCTGGAGCTCTAGGCCAATGAGAAAGTGTAAAAGTGTGTTAACACATAAAATAATCCCAGACTGACCCTTGAGGGCTGGAGAAGCAACATGAACATCATATTCCTCCTGATGAAGGATTCCAGATGCTGACAATTCATCATCAGCATCCCTGCTATGTGAAACTACAGATCTTAGGGCCAGAGAAGCAGGGGAAGCATGAGCAGAATACCAGGGAAAGTAGTAGAAACTGAGAACTTTGTGTAGAACAGTTTTAGTTTCATCATTATATTTTTTATATAACTATTAGACCTGGACTAATAATGATTAGATTCTCAAGATTTCAGTTATAGTAACAATAAATTATTGATTTTATTTATAGCCAAGATGTGCTTCCTTTTTTGTCTATAAACAAGATTTTGAGCATAGTATCCTTCAGGACCTAATTCACTGTATTCAATCTGTTCTAATTACTACTGCTGACCTAGTGGAAACAAGGTAAGTAGAGCACTGCTAATTAGTATAATGATAACAAGAGAAATCTTACTTAGGGGGAAGACTTTTGGTTTAAGTCTTACATTTGTATCAGATAAAAGATAGAGTTGTCTTTCTTTAGAAAGTGAGACATTTTAAAAATCTACATGGAAACTCCTTTCGCAGCTTTTGCCATAGAGAATAAATCCTATTTAATACTTTTGTGTGCCAAAAAAAGCACAAAAAATTATATGTGTATTTACATACATGTATGTATCTAGCAGCTCTATATAAATAGCCCTAACAAACAGTCTATGCACAGTAAGGTATTTGACTCCAGCACAGTGACATCTTGCAGAGAAATTCAGCCCTGGTGTGACAGCAGAGGGCCTTGAGTAGTTGAGATGGAAGCTGTGGCCTGTGGATAACACTGCACAAATTCCTGAAAGCTTCATGCTCTGTAGGCTTCTGGTGTGTTACATCTACTTTTCTGAAGAGATGAAGGGCAACACTGTTCTTGAATTATTGTGAAGGACTGTAAGTATCTCAGTATAATCACAGTACAGATGAAAGGTCATGATAATAATAAACATTCAATTAATAAAAAACTTAATGAAACACAGGGTGAAAAAGAAAAATCCTCCAACTATAGTGGAAAACTCTTGTAACTGTAAGGGAAGCTCACCATCAGATTTATCTTGACAACTAAGTCACAAAAATTTCTACAATATAAAACATTTTTCAACAGTTTTCACCAACTCTGTGTTAGAGGGGCAAGATACGGTAATCCAGTGACTATTTAAGAACCACAGCTCTGCAGTAATATGATACCTGCATTCTAAAGAATAATGTATTACAGAAGATCATATATCAGATGGATCAATAGAATAATGATAATAATAAAAGTGAAATAAAAGAAGGTCAATTAAATCAAACATGAAAAAATTTTAAAAAACAACCAAAAAATAACCAAAACGAGGGGGTAAAAAGAAAATTCTAATTGTCAGTGTTGAACTTCATCTTTACTAGAGCAAACAATCAAATATTTCATAACAGTGGACCCTTCTAGTCTGAGTTAAAAAAAATATTAAATATTCCAAGACCAGGTATATTGGTTAGACCTCAATATTTATTTGCAAAAGTACGTTTCAGACATTATTTCTATTCATTTTAGCATGACAGACACTTCATAAATTTATGCAAAAATGATCAGAAGAAATTGGAAACAAACACAGTCCTGAGTTAAGAAGAGTCCTTCATTTCTTGACCTACCTACATTTCAAGCATTCTGGAGGTTATACTGTAGCAGGTGTATAGGTGTATAACAGGTGTATAGGGCATATTTTTGTTTGCACTGGAAGTTTCACTCTTATGGGCTTGCACTCTCCCAGAACTAGTTTCCAATCTTGTGGGCAGCTTTCAGGAGTGAAGCAGCAAGTGTGTACTAGACTGAGAATATTAAGCCAACGATGCCTCAAGGTAAAGCATTCTGTGTTCACTTGCAAAAGAGTATTAACAGAGAGAGAGACACACAAAGAGCTACTCCAGAGAAGATTCTATGGCAATTTCTTCCTGTTGAGAAAGAAGTCTGGTTTTCTGTCCTTCAGCTTCATATCCTGTAGAACGTACAATAGTATGTTTCAGTCCCACAGGGATATATTAAAGGCAAGTTTATAAAAAGGCTATAAGATTTTTTTTGTTTGTTTTCAGCTTTTTTTAGCACAGGTTATATGGGTACCTTAGGTCTGTGTGCACATGAAGTTTACAATGTGCATGCTAAATATAGCTTTGATAACTGATGAACAAGTTGACAAGGAAAAATAACCCCCCAAAACCAGAATAGTCAGTTTTAGCATTATGAACAGCCGTTATTGTCATATACATTATGGTTACACAGGATTGGGATTTATGATGTAAATCCATAGCTATTCCTGCCACCTACTCTTTTTTCTCTTTATGTAATCTTTTTAACTATTATGTTGATGCCTTAGGGGCTATCTAGAACAGAGGCTGGACAGTGCTAAAGGAATAAAGGCGGTATTTATTAAAAGGCCTTCAAAGCATATACCTTGAAAAGTACAAGAGCCTGGCCATAGCCCTACCCAAGATGAACCACCAGTCATGAGTTTTCACACTTTTATAAGTTTTGCTCCATTTACATATTGGGGTTAATTGTCCAATTACAACTTACGGTTGTGCAGTCCCATCCTCCCAAATTGCTTTCTTCAATTCCTTGGGTTTTATGCTTTTTGGGTTTGAAGCTGCAATGGTGTCCTTGGTTCTCAGGCTGGAAAAGGATTGTTTTGTCTAACTAAACCTTGAGGAGAACTTGCTAACACTTTATGTGAAGTTCAGAGTCATATACTAATGCACTACAGAATCTGGAAAAAAAGAAAACTAAAACTTAAAGGCATCAATGTAGTATAGTAGTTCATGGGGTTTTGTTCTTTTTCTTTAAGACCAAGACTAAGAAGGTTCTGAGTTCCAGCAGCACTTTATTTACTGGCATATCTATTTAGATTGTATGGGAAGGGGAAAGGATGGCAACTTGAACTTTGTTTGATGGTGTAGGAATGGAAAGGTTTTGCTGTGATTTCAAAACAGCACTAAGGTATCAAAATTCTTATTACCTTGGGTAGTGCAATAGCACAAGCCTGAGAAATTTCCCCAGATACCCCTTGGAACAAATCTTTTTCTTCAACCATTGTTACCAGGCTACTGTTTAAATCATAAAAAATACATTATCAAGACACATTAACATTTCTACAATAATGATCACATTCTTATGCTCACAATTCTGTCTCTTTGATAATGTCTTACTGCTAGGTTATTGTATTGTACAAGGCAATCTCTATTTCCTTTTCTGTGAGCGTATTATTCTCTCACAGAAAAGGAAATAGAGATTCTCTCATTTCACTTTGGGGTATTTTACATTTTCTCTGTGTAACTATATAGAAATTTAAAAATTTGTGGTTTTGTTTTCCTTTAACGACAAATGTTTCCACTGCCTTTTCAGACAATGATAATTCAATGTTTGCACCAAAAAGTACCATATTTTTAAAATACTATTAATATGCTTGGTGCTTTAAACATGTTTAAAGATGATAGCAGACTTTACATTTCTTGAATAATTGCAGTTATATGTTCATGCGCATGTGTGTGTGTTTACACTCACATTAGATTACTTATCTCAAAGGTATACACTAAAATAAAGCATTAAGCATTAAATTTATTCCCAAACCCTCTAACAAATTTGGTAGCTGTCATGTTCCTTTCTCTTCTTTTACCTTCCAGGTCTTTATTTTTAGTCTACTATCTGGAAAAAACTACAAATTCGAGAATAAAGAGGCCATTAAGATAAAGAATAAAACTTTCGGATAAAAGGCTCTTAAAAAATAATTGAAAAATAATTGCAATAAAGTGCTAACCTGAAAATTAACTTGCTTTTCATTTTCCCTTAAAATTGCAATAATCATACAAGTTACTGGTCTTCTATATAATATTATAATTATTATAAAAGAGAAGTGAAATGAAAATTATATCACCACAATCTAGTCACAAATGTATCTACCAGATTCCAATTTTCTTGTTTATTCTTTGACTTGCCTGGCTTTACTCCATGCATTTTATAAAGTGTGTATGTAGAAGCACATTGCTTTTTGCATATAGAACTAACAAATGGATGATGAAAAAATTTCATTTTCAAAAAATTAAGCTTTCATCTGCAGAGGTGTTAATAATTACTCATCAAATTGGGAAGATTCCATAAAAGTCATGGAAAATATTAGTTTGAGCAGAAAAGAAGACCTTGCCTTTCATACTTTGTCCTTCTGATATATGTATTTAATATAAAATTATATGTTACATTTTTCACCACCTGAACACAAATTTAAAATAATATCAGGTTAAGATGTTTAACAAAACTCCAGAAAATCTGATTTGCTGCAAACTTAGAGCTTCAACTGAGGCCTTTCCTGGTCTTAAAAAAATTGAGAGCCAGACACAGTTATGGGATAAGGGTTTTTACCTTGGTATTTCCATGTGGATCCTTTTTGGTGCACCACTTCGCCAAGGTGGGGTGCATCACAATGCACACACGTGATAAATTGTGTGGACAATTTATAGACCTTACCAATTAGCATATCTAACAAGGATGCCCCATGGGAGGCCTGGATGAATGGTGTGGTATTCCCATATCGAAGGAATTCCTGCCTGGATGGACCAAATCTCTGGTTTAGAGGATATGTACTAGAGAAGACCTTGGTTTCCCAAGACTGTGTAGGGTTTTTCAGCTTCCTACTACGAGGCCTTTAGGATGTTTGGTCTCCTGGCCTAACAGAATGCTAGAACTATGCTAAGGTATCAGACTTAAGGAGTCACAACTATGCACGCTAAGAACATTGACGGTACATAAAAGGTATATAAAAGTTATATAAAAGAAAAGGCAAAAAATCCTCTCGTCATCACAATGAGGTCAAAGTTAAATAGCTAATGTGTTAGAAGTAGTATATTTTGGGATTATTTTTTAAAGACATATTCAGGTTTTATATAACTAAAGCAGAAATAAAATTCAAAGCAGGATAAAATTTAAATAAAATAAAATAAATTCAAAGCAGGATTAAATTCAAAGTTATAGTCCAGAAAATTATCCCAATTACCATTTTATTTGCGATGTACTCAAGCTCCATACTGTTTACTTTTTCCTCTGCGGGCATCATCATGTATTTTTGCTTCTGTTTTTTGTGCATATATAAAATCCTAATAATAAAACTACTGTGTAGCTTGAAATTTATTTCATGACTATACTGCACCTTCATATTTCTCCTTAGGGTACTCGCACATCAGACACTGAAATTATGATTTCTGCAAATCTAAATTAAATTATCTAGTGCCTAAAAAAAGTACAATCTGATTCACAATGCTTCTTGTCTCTACACTATTGTATCTATAGTTTTGTACTTCTCCCAGTTCCTGAACTGAAATATGGATTGTTGTGCAGGGAGGGTTTCTGTCACCATTAACTTACGATATAAAATGACCTCACACTGGCAATTGCCACCAAATAAGGTAGAGCTGTTAGTAAGGAGACCCTGCTGAAGACACAGATTTAAAATAGTTACTGCTAGATAGTGTTTATTTTTTAATATGAACTTTGTGGGAGTACACTGTATAGGTTGTTATAGGAAATGACAATATTTTATTTTTCTGAGCTGTTGATGATCCTACCTAGAATAACATGCAGAACATAAGTCACTTGGTGAGATTTAACAGCTGAATTCCCAAGTATGAGAAGCAGACAATTTCTGTTTTGGAATAACTTGACTCTGTCACTAATTTTTATACAAATAGCCATCCTTTTTATTAAAAAAAAAAACAACAAATCAAACCAAAGTCTCTGTTTCCCACAGTTTAATAATTTTGTCATTTGCACCAAATAACATACTAAGTAATATAACTTAACATCATCTGTGATAAAAAGGAATCATAAATAAACTTAGTGTCTCAGTCATTATAAACACATAGTAATTTGGTGTGATTTGCAGTTATTGTAGACTTGTTAAATGTTGATGAGTTATAACAATACCACCTTGATTTCTTTTCAAGGACAGAACAGAAGAATTCCCTGTGACTTTCATCATAGACAAGATAGGAAAATTATCTGCTAATTTTGGTCAAAAACAAATGAAAAATGTCTCAGTTTATGCTTATCTGCATCAGATCTTTTCTAAGGAAACATCCAAGATTTGAAAACTGAGAGAAGGATATGTTTTACAATTGTGTCTCCTTAACAAATAAAAATTATTATTTTCTTAGGAGAAATTCTGCTAGGACCAACTTTATAAAATTTTGCCCAATCATCAAAATGACACTATTTGTTTTCTTTTGCAGAACTATATTAGTATTCACCTTTCTTTGTCATTTAAGAGCTTGAAGATCATATGATTTTGTGGCATGTTCTCTGCTGAAAAGAGAGCACTTGTCATTGGCTGGAAACAGGGCATTGAGTGCAAGGTTCACACTTACTAAATCCTTCTAAATTAAATTAATTCCACTGAGTAGCAGCTATGTGTGTTTCCCTTGCTACTAATTCTGTAACACCCATCATCTTTTGCTATTGCATCTTTAGATAGGAGCATTATCTGTACCACAGATTGGTTAGAGTTAAAATATATGAAACTATATGAAAATATCTAGTGAAAAAAAAACCACCCAAAAGAAAAGACAGCAACATAAACGATAAATGAGACAAGCAAAAGCATGAATACAAAGAAAGGCAACAATTAAGGAGAAGCAAAAAATGGGGGAGAAGTAAAAGAGTTCAGGAACTCTGTAGCTCAGTAGTCAGTGAGAGGGTTAACAATCAGCTAACACATGGCATAAGGCTGTGTCATATTCGTCTGTCAGGTTTTAACATATATGCTATAGCATATATGTGTACCAGTGAGCTCTGGCAGTGCACTATATTTATATAAGAATGTGTGTTTGTGCCTCTTGAATATTCCAGTTATCCTGGTTATATGAATAGCAAACAACTCAGTCGCACCCTCATTTAGCTTTCAGATATGAAGAAGTGGTAATAGACCTTCCTAGCTATGAGAACATTTGAGTTTCTATGTCTAATTACAATTTTTTGAACCGTAGTCATGAAAAACTAATCATTGTGACAATAGACTTCTGGAAATTATACTATAGAAGAACAAAATGTGGGCAATTTAATGTTTGCTATGGTTCATCAAATTCAGACTCCTCATGCATAACTTGGTCACATTTATTTGTGCACCACAGGGGTATAACTCCAAAAGGGAAAGCCAGACTCAGAATGTGCTTCACAAAAAGATGTTGTTCCCTTGGCAACTAATATGGTACTAAATGTTCTGACAGCATATCTCACAACACTGAAACACATCATTCTTATTGCAGAAAATGTATGCAACCCAAAATCCCATCCTAAAAGTGAATGCAGTAGATGCTTCTTTATATTTCATCCCAAAATGCTTGTCATCCATATAAAGTTGTCTCCCATTTCTCTGCTCTTCTGCCATTTAATGATTGATTTCTTCCTCACTTATATTTTTTTTTCCTAATGTATCAGTCTTTTCCTCCAATTATTTCTTCCAGTTCCAAATTCTCTTTTCAAGGTTCTTGTTCCCTGTTTCCCACATGCATCTCAATTTCTTTGTCTTTTCATCTGAGCTGAGAGACTTCTCAGGACAATATTTTCCTCTCAATGTCAGTTGCCTTGCATAGAGCTTCCAATAATCTTTAATTGAGGCTGAAGAGACCTTTTCTGCGTCAGCATTTGATCTGGGTTCACAGGGGCCAACTGGGACTATTTTGTTGTGCCCTATATGTTGTAAGGATCTTACAATGCTTGCTGACCACTCTGAGCTTGGAACTTGATCTCTGTGAGACACCCTGGCTCAAACTGATTATTGGAAAACAGGACAAAAGAAATATAATAAAGAGAATTCTGTGAATGGAAAAATGTAATGGTTTTACCAGTGGTGAAACTCAACAGAAATATGGAGAAAATATATAGTTGAAGAGACATATATTCTGCAATTGTAATCAGTGGTACAAGAAAAGACTAAGAATAGAGCCAGTAAGGTGGGTCTCTTTTTGATACTGACAGGCTTTTTTAGGTCCCTGTGGCCTGGTTTACTCTGGGATAGAGTTCATACTCTTAGCAGCTGGTACACTGCTGTGCTTTATATTCAATGTGAGGATAATTTTGATAGCACACTGATGTTTTGGTTGTTGCTAACTAGTGCTTAACCTAAGTCAAAGATTTGGCATTTTTCCATGTTCTGTCACTAAGGAAGGACACAAAAAGCTGGCAGGAGGCATAGCTAAGACAGCTGACCTGAAGTGATCAAAAGGGTATTCATACAACACTCATAGAATCATACAAATTTTGGGGTTAGAACTGTGAAAGTCATCTAGTTCCAACCCTCCTGCCCTAGGCAGGAGCATCTACCACTATACCAGGCTGCTCAAAGCCCCACCCAAGTTGGCCTTAATCCCTTCCCGGAATGAACAACTTGTTCCAATGCATCAACACCCTCACAGTGAAGAATTTTGTCTTAATATCTAAACCTGCCCTCTTTCAGTTTAAAGTCATTATCCCTTGTGGTATCACTATATTGTCTTGTCATTTATTTTCCACCTTCTCTTTTTTTTTTTTGTTTAATTTTTAAAACATTGTGGGTTTCATTTTCTTACATAGCATTTTGATTCATCAAAATTATTTTAACATAAAAATTTACCTTACATTTTGTTCAGTGTTTGATGTTTTTTTCAGAAACACACACACACAAAAACATCCAGAAACATCTTAAATTGGTTTATTTTAGCCTTTGTCTTTGGTTTAGGATTAACAGTTTTAATTAACAGATTAACTGCTTAGTGCAGGATAGCTTTCTGACTCAAAGACAAAGGCATGGTCCACTTCATCTTTTATATTTTTTGACTGAAGATCAAATGTATATTTTCCTCAATACAGACAAGATTACATTGTCATAAGTAAACATAATGGAAACATTTAGGATAAGAAGTGTTATCATTGTAGGTTTTCCTTAGAGTTCAATAAAATTTAGTTAATATTTTCTATTTGCATAGTCATATACTCAGTTTCTCTTTCATAGGACAAAACTAGAAGCTAGGGATTAACATGCTGTGAAAACAAAGCAGAACGTTTATTTTTCTAACTTTATCAGTTTCCTGATATTTCAGTTATTTTACCAATAGAATTGAATAAATAAAATAGAATTTTAAGACAATTCCTTCTTGAAAAACATATCTTTTGCACAATAGAAAACACTGGATAGCAGTTTGAAATGCCAACATATTGGAGTTTTCTGCACAATAGAAAACACTGAATAGCAGTTTGAAATGCCAAAATATTGGAGTTTCTCTCCTTTCTCTTTAATTGTTTTTGAAATAGAATTTTTCACTTGAAAGAGATCACCTCCCTTGACCTACTGGCAATGCTCTTTCAAATACACCCCAGGGAACAATTGGCCCTCTTGGCCACAGGGGCACTGCTGGCTCATGTACAGCTTGTTTTCCACCAGGACCCCCAGGTCTTTTTCCACAGAGCTGCTTTCCAGAAGGTCAGCCCTCAGCCCATGCTGGCGCATGAGTTTACTCTTCCCCACATGTAGGATCTTGCATTTACCTTTGTTGAATTGCAGACACTTCTGCTCTGCCCATCTCTCCAACCTGCCCAGGTCCTTCTGAAGGGCTGCACAGCACTCAGGGGCGTCAAAGCTCCTCCCAGCTTTGTGTCATCCATGAAATTGCTGAGGAGGCATCTGGACCTTCATCCAAGTCACTGATGAGCAAATTAAACAGTACTGGGCCCTGTATAGAACCTTGGGGGACACCATTCATGACAGGCCTCCAACTAGAGCCCATGCCACTAATTATGACCCTCTGGGATCTGCCATTCAGTCAGTTCTCAATCCACCTTGCTGTCCTCTCAATCAGTCTGTATGTAAAGAGGTTTGATAGTATCTATTGTATGAACTGTTATTGTTCTTAGAAATTATTCTGATCCATAACTTTTATTTCTAATACACATTTTCGAAAATAGAAACAAGAGATTAAAGACTATGGAACTAGACTTTTCAGTGGCATTTAATAACATAAGAGGCCATGGCCACAAACCAAAATAGAAGGAATTCACTTTGAACAGGAAAAAGCACCCTTCTATTGAGAATGGTGGAAAATGTTCCCCAGAGACTCTGTGAAGTTTCCCCCTTGAAGAGAATCCTCATCCATCTCTGAGGATGGTCCACCACGAGGATATGGTCCTGGGCAACCTACTCTATGTGACCTTAATTCAGCAGGGGATCTGAATAGATGACCTCTGAAATGCCTTGCAGTCAAAGTAACTGCAATTCTGTGAATTAGGGAAGAGATGTTAAATTCTATCAAGGTTTAAAAATTTTTAGGGTTAACAGTAAATATCACAGGTAGTTACTAAAGCACATAGAAACTGAATTTATCATTTGTTTCCATTCAGTTTCACTTTTTCATTTTTTAAGAAAGAAATTACACAGTCTGTTAACCGGAGCACAGTAGAGTGTTGTGTTGCAAGCCTCTGAATGAAGGTAATTCTGCCTGAAGATTTTAAGTAGTCTCAGAGCTTATAGTTTTATGGCATTCCTTTTACTGTATATTGCTCTATTATGGATAAAACATATAAAAACTCTTCTTTCAGAAATGTGTCCACTGGTCATGAAAGCTATAAGGACAGTTGGATCATATTCGCTGATTCTAACTGACAACTGACATGGTGATTGAAGCAACTTCTATTCTGATTAAATTGAGGGTTTGGAAAATCTCTAAAGAATTCAGAAGGGTCAGAAGCCATCAAAATAATAAGTTAAGGGACTTTAGGTTTATAAACCCTTTTCAATGTCACCACTTTCCTTTTTAAACTGAAACTGACTGAAATAGTACCTCATTCCACTCTGGGGAACTGCAGTGGGGTCTTTTAAAACAGATTATCTAAGATAGAATTAAGCCAAATGAGGAAAATATAATATCTGAGAACCATTTACTGGTAATGAAAAGGGCAGTGCCCTACTAAAAAAGAACAGGAAAGAAAAGGAGGAAGGAAAAGGGAAAAGAGTGGGGTGGGGAGGGAGAGAGAGAGAGAGAGAGAGGAGAGGAAAAGCAGGCATTGCCCCTGGAAGGTTGGGGATTGCTGTTGATGTCCAAGCGGCAGGGTGTGTGTGCACAGCTCCCGCCGTGACGGGCAGACACAGGGTGGGTGAGCTCGTGGGCAGGATGTGCAGGGCCCTGGACAGGGTCATGGCAGGGATCACCATGGCAGGCTGGAAAACAGGTGGCTCAGGCAGGAATGAGGAAGGCAGGGGTGAAGCAGGTAGGGCATCAGACAGGAGCACAGGGAGGCAGGAAAGGCAATGGCTGGAGCAGGTGAGGGAGATGAAGTGGTAGGGCAGGACACAAGTCAGCAGGTGTCCAGACAGTGAGAAGGAGAGCAAGTGAGAGAGCAGGGGCAAGCAAAACCAACTCCCAGCAAGGGCAAAAGTGAAAAGCAAGCTAGAGGCTCATAGTTTGGGATGCAGTTACTTTTTATACCCCTTGGTTCCTTCCAAGGTCAGCTCGCTGACAGGAGACCATTGGCACAGTCAAATGTCCAACTTTAGTCCATTTGTGGAGACCTTTTGCCACCTGGTTGGAGAACCTTTCCAAAGGGCACAACATCCTCAGTGCTCTCCCTCTGACTGCCTATTACGTGAAACGGCTGTCAGGAGAAGCCTCCCTAGAGACACAGCTCTCCTCCATCTTCTCCAAGCTGCCTCCTGCAAGCAGCACTTGTGCAGCCTCTCCCCCACAAACCTCTGGTAATTTCAAACAATGTTGAGATAGAAATCAAGATTAAATTGGCTCCCCACAAACAGCTAAAACTAGTCCATTTTGGTTTTTGATTTTTGGTTTGGTTTGGTTTGCGATTTTTTTGTTTTGTTTTTTGTTTGTTTGGTTGGTTTGGTTTGGGTTTTTTTTTCTGATTTTTCTGGTTTTTAACTGCAGGTAAACCATGAACATTGTTTTATTTTTTAAATAAAGGATTAATTTAAGTAATTTATTTTTCTATAGAATAATAAAGGTAACTTATTTTAGCTGTCATATATTGCAGCTGTCATGTATAGCTCTTACCTTTAGAAGAAACATGGTTTTCAGCTCTCAGAGATATGTTTATGACAAAATGTAATGGTAATGCACTGCTGAAGCAGAATGTGTGTAAGCTGTCTTATACATCTGCTTTAACACATACTGACTCTTCCAAAATGAAGTAGGAGGGTTTAACACAGCTTGTAATCCAACACAGTAGATCCAATATTATAGATATTTACTATCAAATGTCTAAATCTTTAAGTACTCAAATAAAAGCAGGCTGATTTTGAGTACTGTTTGGTAACACTTCTTCCAAATATCTTGTGAAATATCTAGGATTCTGTGTCTCCTAGAAACCATGAAGGGATGACTAAAGACTTCATTCAAGGTTCTGCATTTATCTGAAAGTCCAACTTTTCTATGAAATTCATCTTATAATTGTTTCTGAGCATCTTTTTCTGATTGTTTTGCTGAAGTATAAGCACATAATTAAAAGTAAGTAAATAGATGGATATTGATAGTAACTTACATAAAGAAAGCTGGTGGTTTTAGAGAATATTTGATACTAGATGCCATAAGAAAACAAAATTAAAAAAAAAAAAGAGAGAAAAAAGGTATTGCTGAGAACAATTTATTGACAATTTTTTCATGATTTTTGTGTGATATCAATTTTTTTAATTTGGAGGAAAACAGAAATAACTTCTATATGTGCATGTATATTTAAGGAAGAAAAAATAATGGTAAAAATCAGACAAGAATAAGTTTATTGTTACAATATTATGTACTTGAAGTTCATACAACTTTTTAGGCTAGTCTCAGCATTTAGCTTGTTTGAAAACCCAGTTTCATAAAACATGAAATATATGTCAATCTAAACATGTTTCATTTGATCCTTTTTGTACATATACTTTATACATTTTATCTGATTTAGCTGTAGACCACAAATCTCAGAAGTAAACACTGTCTCCCAAGTGTCTAAAGTTGCAGAGTTGTTGATTTAAAAAATTGTAATATATGCAGTTAAATATTCCTCCTTATCAATGTTTTGTCACACACAGGGTTTGTCAAAATGTCTGGAATACTCTCAAAAGTCATGCATATTTACTAAAATGAACTGGAAATTTGCAAATAAAATATATTGGTTTTTTGTCTTCAGAATCCAGGGGTTTTGGGGGTTTTTTTATTGTTTTCGTTGTTTTTTGTTTTTGGGGTTTTTTTGTAGGGAACAAGATTTGATTTTTCCAAATAGAAGAAGGCCCACATGACCATGTAACAAAATGTTCTTGCATTCCATTCAATTTTCATTAATAAGCATGTTCATTTCTATTATATCTTAGTTGGTTTATTTAAAATGTCAATTTGAAATAATTTAATTAAAACACAATATTCCAGAAGGCTCATTTATATACTTCTTTCTCACTGAAGAAATATCTACAATTTTGATTTTGGTTCCTGGTCATGGTAAAATTTTTTATTATGAAGGAGATCGCATGAGCCAAAGATTAGTGAAAAAATCTATTCTTCCTTACTGAAAGCTTATAACTTAACCAGTGCTCAGTCTCTAAAACCTTTGACATTATTTATATCTACAATAAAATGGCTTTGGCTTGCTTCAAATTTGAAGGCAGGGCTGCTACTTCTACTTACTAACAAACTTGGGGTCACAGCTTGAGTCATGTCTCTCCCTCTGTGTAGACATAAAAGTAGCCACCAGTCAAGTCCTAGAAAAGGTAAAAGATAATGAATGTATGAAGCTTACAGTAAGACAGGTTCACTGACATGAAAAAGCCAGTCTAACAATTCCTCTCAAAAGTCCCAAGCATACACTGTTGCTTTTAGTTTTTCTAGAATTCTGTTAACTATTTTAATTTTGCTTCCTTCTTCAAAAGGGAGGGAAAGAAATGAAGGAAAGTGGTATTAGCACTGGAACAAGGTCCAGAGGGATGAAAGCATTTTGTATGAACACCTTAGCTAAAGGAGAATAATAAAAAAAAAAAAAATCAGGAGGGATAGAGGGAAATGCTATTTGCAAGTGTTTTAACCTCCTGAAGATGAGAAATGATCAGACTAACATCTGTTGCTTCTCTGTAACTCTGATAGTCAGTCAAAAGGTTTATAAATAGTGTTAGCTCCCTTTTCAGAACACACTTTTAAGCCAAAGTTCATTCATGCACCAATGAATGATACTGCAACTAACACAAACCATTAATGATACTGCAAATAATGCCATTTCAGAGCCTTGAAGTACTACTTGCTACAATTTCTTATAATTTTAAAATATTTTCTACATATTTATCTTTTTATTTTCTAAAAAATAATCAGAAAAGGGAATTCAAAATTTTCTGTGCATAGAGAAGACACAGGATATGTGAGGCTGAAATACAAATTGACATGTCTGATGTTAGAACAGGGAAAAGCTCAAACCTTTTGATGAGACAACTCTAAACCCACATACATCAGAAGATATTCACACTACTGTCAGTTAACTTGAAATTAGCCAAAAAAGCTGAACTCTTTCCAGTGGTGCCCAGTGACAGGACCAGAGGCAATGAGAACAAACACAGACAGTTCCATCTAAAGGAAAGTCTTTTTTACTGAGTGTAACTGAGCATTGGCACAGGTTGTAGAGTGTCTATCTGAGGTGATACCCAAAAGCCATAGGATCCAAAAGCCATGGGATTCAAAAGCCATTGGATCCAAAAGCAATGAGATCTAGGTGGTCCTGCTTGAGCATGGGAGTTGCACCAGATGATCTCCAATCTCAACCGTTCTGCCATTTATCAAGTTTGAATACGTTGAGCCTAACCTTCTACTTAACTATACTACATGGGTCTTAAATGTCTCAAATGGGTCTTAAAATATCACCGTTTCACCTGGAGCTTGCAAACTTGATAGTAGCCTCTATTCCAGCTCTTGCTGGTCACTGTGGGATAACTCTAGGAGCTGAAACACTGGAGCAAAAGGACATATTGAGGTGAAGCTGAGACATTTGACAACACAGAGAACAGGGAAGATCACAAACCTCCCTATAGAAAATTTTCCCAAAGGAAATCAGCTAACATACAGACATTGGATATTAGTTTTACTGTGAAGCACAGACTAGCTCCAACACAGATCATCAACTGTCCAGTGTTTCACTGGACAATTTAAATTAAAAAACTTCTAAAGAGTGGACTTGAAAAAGTTTTGTGCTTGTGTACTTAACAAAAAGATTAAATGTGCATTTCATTGCCCTGCTTGCAAATTACATGCCTGTGTGGAAATCAAACTGAACAGTTAGAGTAAATTTCTAAAGTTTGATGAAGAAAACAAAAAATATTGCTTGTGTTTTACTCTTTTTTTCACTGTCCAACAAGGTAAGCAAGCTGCTTTGTCTTTTTCATGGGTAAATATTTTGATAAAACTAACAAAGGAAGAAGATAATCCATGAAGAAATGTTTGAAATGTTTTGAAATTATAATTTTCATGTACTCATGAATGCCATAACTAAAAAGGCTATGTGATTAAATTGCATGCATCTAAGAAATCTTAAAATGCCAATGTAAGTACCGGGAATATAATTTACAGATAAATTGCTGAAGAAAGCAATTTTTTTGCCACAAATACTGCAAAAATAAATTTTCATAAATTATTTGGTTATTCAATCTAAAGGTTTACATATAAACTCATCCTATATTAAAGGTACTTTTAAGTCAACAGATGTAGACTGCATTTAGTATGACACATGATTTTATTTTAACATTAAAAAATAAAAAGATCAAATGACCAAAGTAGTTTTCAACAGACTGGAACACACTGATTGAAAATATGTTGTTGAAATTTCTGTGATGTCTGTGTCAGACTAAATAATTAATATAATAAAAGTCATATTGGTAATACCTGAATGTGGGAGAAAATGTTGTATGAAGTTAATGCATAGAAAAAGGTGTTAATTCTAAACTGCAAATTTTGTGAATGCTAAATAGTTTGTCTGCAATGTGCAATTGCTCACTTAAAAACTTTTGTTCATTGTTTATATTCACTATTTTGGTCTTGATTTCTTCATTTTTACATTCAGTTTGACTATCAACTATTAAAATCTTCATATAAACAGGTTTTGAAAAGTAAGCTTTTGCATAAGACCTGACTTCTGAACAACAGAAGATTTCAAAACTCAATGTCCAGGATTAGAAACCTGAAGAGAAAGCTGAAAAAGTAGAATATAATGTAAAAAATATGTAAATCTATGTAAATAAATATAATAGCCTAATGTGTACTATTTATCTGATTTGATTTGGAAGGACGGTGAGCCAGCCTGTATGAAATGAGATTGACTTTGCCAGAGATAGCCAAGTTTTGAGTCTTGTGATAAGGACTATGAAGAAAAGAGTGAGACATTCAGAAACTTACTTCTGCTATAAATACAGATAATTATTCCTAAGCTTGTCCACTTATTTGATGGGACTTTAATGCTAGGAAGGACTTTTTTAATAAAGTCCTCTACCTGCTTTTGACTGGCTGACTGCTTCTTTTCTGTGTAAATTGTTACAATTCCTCCTGTGTGCTCCCCATTTTTCTCAAGAATAATTAACTTTGGAAATAATCTAAACACAAATCTCGGAAGGAGACCTTCCACTCCATCTCTCTTTCTCTTTTGTGGGGTTGAAACCCAAAGTCTCATTTAATTTCTTTAATTGTAACTAGAAATTTGCCAAGAATACTGCAACTAAGAACATTACAGCCTAAGCAAAACATGTCTTACCTTGCACAGGAGCAAGGAGAATTGGAAATCAAATCTTTAGTTTTCATACATTATGGACATTCATGGCAATGATGAAAATATTGCTTTTTCCTGATTTTAGAATGCTATTTCCCCCAAAAATCTCTTCCTGTTGTTGGGAAGACTTAGAGATAGTTGATGGTTTCTATTTTATTGCTCTGTATAAAACTGCTAGTTTTTTTACATTTTTTAAATTGAGAATAAAAATAAGGCTGCAAGTGATAAGGGATATAAAAGTGACAGTGTCCATCTATGGTCTCTAATACTTTGGAAAGTATCATATTAACACAGAAATCAAGAGTTAGAAAAAGGTTGCTTTAGACAACACAAAAGAATTTAAACTCAATAGTTCTATTTTGAACAGACAGTAAGGATTCCTGAGTAAAACTCCTGAGTTATGCATGCTTGTCCACTGAACATAGTGCTAAATGTCCATGAGCCAGATGTCAGTTGACTAGTACATCTGAAAGCAGATAAAGCATAATGCCATGTATGTAGCTGTAGAATGAGATTCAGTGCAGTGAAGTATTTGCCTAATTAATATTATTTCTTGGGTTGGTTAATTAGCCGCGGGGTAGAATTATATTTGACAGAGGTATGTCGCTGTGATTCTGGAATTAGTTAATTTGCTGCCTCCTACTTCACACTTTAAGCTTCACTGTAGAGAGCAACCCTGTGCTTCTTGCCACGTGATGCAAGCTACGTGCATGGCAGCTATGCTGTACTAACCTTCTTTGCAAAAGGTAAGCTCTGTTTACTTATATGGTAGGTATGTTCTTCTCTGTGAAGAAAGGATCCTGGCTTCCTGGAGAAACTTTTCTACACTTTTTGGTGATCTTTGAAGACCTTTTTAATGAAGACTTTTAATCTGTATTTGGTTTGGGGGTTTTTTGGGTTTTTTTCATCCTCTGTCATTTTGGAATAATTTATAAACATTTTGCTACAGCTGAGTGAAAACAGTTCTGGTTTACCTTGATATTTGTTTAGAAGTTTTCCAGACTAGTCTGCAGGTAAGGTTGGATTAGGCCATGCCAAAACAAATCATTTATATTTTGAGACAGATTCACAGACTCTGCTAAACTATGATGGATATATAATCTGTTACCAAGGAGAAATGGTTTGGAAGCCACAATTTTAACAAGAAGTCTGCACTTAAATGAAATGAGGCTTGATTAAAAAGAGGAGACCTGGATAAGCAGCTTAACACAGGTATGAAGTGATGCAGTTTGAAAGTAGAGAAGATAGCACAGTTGGACAAATGAAGGGATATGTCCACAGCCTGCATGGTAAGATAGACCCTTAAGCAACTATGACCTTAGCTGAATATATTGGACACATCAAAGTGTGGCACTGCACATCTACTAAATTGATCCTGAAAGTATCTCAGCAGGGTGTTTTTATCTTCACAGAATCATAAAATAAATTTAGGTTTGATGGAACACAGAATAATTTAGTTTGGAGTGGGGAACCCTCACTCAGGGCAGAACCAGCTTCAAAGCTGAATGCGTCTTTGAAGTTACATCCAGTTGTTCAGACCTTTGGGTGAATTTTACTCAGAGTGGTGTCAACCAAGGGACTAAATTCCTGCAATGTGGTGTAACCTCAGTACCATTGTCTCTGACCTAGGTGCATGAGCAGGAGGTATTTTTCTGTCTCTTTTGTAACAGTATGCTGTCCTTTCTTCAGGCTTTACTCTGTTTGGGTGAGAGTGAAGACAGTCCAGCACCTGTTCCTGTGATTTGATAAACAGTATGGACATTTTATTTGATAAATATGTATTTTACTGTTTTTCTTTGTTCTACAACTCCTACTAGAAAATGGATCTCTTTACTTTGAATGTCTTCTTTATCCAAAATGTCCTCACTGAGAAATTCTAGGAACAACAATATTTAGGTCTCTCTTTTGGCCAGAAAGGACCTCTCAGTTATGATGCAAACAGCATAATGTAATTTAGATTAAAATAGCTATATTCCCTGATGTATGTTAACAAGAGGAGGTATGTGAGCAAAACCAAAAAAATTACCTTAGCTCTTTAAATTTTCTGTAGATACCCAAAGTAAAAATCCAAAAAGCTTGTCTCATACTGCTGAGTGAGAGAACAGCTGGGCACAAGAACACACTATGAAGGTTGACTGCAAAATATAGTAGTGCATGAGAGAAACTTAACTATGCCATAAAAAAGGAATTATAGAACTTCTTCCCCTTGAAAATTCAACTAGGCTGTAACAAATCCTTTTTCTGCTAAAAAATGAAAAAAAAAAAAGGAAAAAGAGAAAGGAAAAGAAAAAGAAAGAAAAAGAAAAAGAAAAAGAAAAAGAAAAAGAAAAAGAAAAAGAAAAAGAAAAAGAAAAAGAAAAAGAAAAAGAAAAAGAAAAAGAAAAAGAAAAAATAAGCCATTCAACGTCTGAGTTGTCTCAAAGAACTTGGAATACTGACAATTCACTCACTATATTTCTTCCATCAGACAAAATTCATCAATATTAGCACTGTGAGAGACAGGTAAAGGTAAGCACTATAACAGAAAAAAAAGTAGAAATTAGGAAACAATTCTATAATAATTTTAATAATATTATTTTGATTAAGACTTTCTTTATAAGTAGGAATTTATTTCATTTCCCCCCCTTTTTTCTCTAATAAATCTGGTCTAGAAGTATTTCTTTAATTATATTAATAAGATTTTAATTTGAATTAAAATAAATGTTTGACTTTACACTTGATGTGTATTTCATTTCTGCCCATAAGTTTTTGAGTATAACATATTCAGTAATGATATTATCCTGCATAGTATACTAAGCTGAAGTAGATGAGACACATGGTGGGGTAGAGTAGGTAGAGACTTTTACAGTGCAGACATCAGTACTGTGCTTAAGAAACAGGGCCCTTATGAAGTAGAACTGGAATAAAATAACACTTTTACCAGTTTCAGCAGTTTTAAATAGATGTCTCTCCTTTAAGTGCTAATGCAAGATACTTTTTGGCTTCTGTTTGCATTGTTGGCGGAGAATGTGGTGTCATGTTTTTCCTCCCTGCATGTCAGTCTGGTCCTAGCTAAGAAGAACAGAAGGGCCTTTTGGAAAGGATTTTTAAATAAGCACATCAAAGCATATATGTTTGCCAAGAATTAGAAGTGGTTAGAGGGAATAGACGAGACAAAGGAAGAGCCTACTACCTCATTTATAATAGTTGCACTTTACACTTATGTGCTGATTACACAGTTATAGAGCATATTTAGAGACAAATATGAATATGTGGTTGTGTCTGTGATGATGAAAGCTGTGGGGGCTGTATGCTACTTATAAATGACAACTGAAACAAGCAGATCACAGGAGGTCAGACACTCACAATTCTAAAAGATTCTTCATGCTTTCTGTGGCACACTTCCACTAAGGGAAAGAAAGAAGTTTTCTTCCCTCTTCAGAGTTTCTTTTTTTTTGGGTGGGGGAGAAGGAGGGTGTGTATAAGGCAAGTGGGCATTATTAAAATTTAAGCTTTTTGGTTAATTTTCAGCAGAATACATTGAGTGCTGGTAGCTTGCTGTGCAGCTGCAGAGCAAGCTGCGGGTTGAGCTCTGGGTGGGAGCCTGAGGCAAGAGACTGAGAGCATAACAAAGGGCACAGGGACCTGTGACACCTCACCAGGGGACTGGACACTCAGAGATATGTCAGGAACTGAGGACTTAGCTAGAAGACTATCACAATTTAGACTGTGAGGGTATAAAAGCCCAGGGTTTCCTTTGTTTGGGGACTCTCCTTGGAGGCACCCAGTTCAAGCTATTATGCTGTTCTTGCACCATGATTAAATTTGCTTAAGCATCCAGACAACTGAGACTCTGCTGTGGGAAACCTAGGGTTGATATTGTAAGGAAGATTTGTGTGTGAGTCTGCCTGCATGAGAGTGGTATGTGCAGGAGTCAAGTGGAGCAGCTGTTGGCTCATTGGAGCCACTTGCTGAAAAAGGACCTCAGTCCCAACTCAGGTGGTGCAAGTGTGACAGTCACAGTGGCTCCTGGATGGTCAGACAGGAGGGTTTATGAATAAATTGATCCTAGAATCTTGACCATAGTGAGAAAAACTTATTAATAGCTACTATGGACTGTTTGGTGCATCTGAGTGTTAGCTCTTTTCATGTAATTTTTCTTTATTTTCCTGCCAGCAATGGCTTGGGCAGGGGCAAATATAAGATGTATCTTTTCCTGTATCTCTTGCCATTGAGGTCAATGGCATATTTCTTCCAGGAAAGAATGCACTTATCATCTTAAAGGCTGGCCCTAACTTTATTGACATTTTGTAATTGCAGTAACTAGAGGAGTCCAAATTTGCCTATATGGAGTTCAAAGAAGGTCAGAATGTGAACGTATGATGTACAGGCAGGTTGTCTTTTTTGTTGTTGTGTTGCTGGCTCATATTTCTCTTTTTCTGTGTGGAGGTGGAAAAGTGAAAGTGGCTCTTTAGAAATCAGGAATTTTGTCACTTTACCTTCTTGCCCACACACAAATTGCAGTACAATAGAGTTAAAAAGCAAAGAAGCGGACAAACAATAAATGAGTAGGTAGAAGAGGAAAAAACATGTAATGGGGAGAGGGGGATAGAAATCAGGAGAAAATTATGGGTGGCAAAGTATTTTCACAGCTTAAATAGCCTTTTAAATAAAGAGAAATAAAATTTAGAGTATTGAGAAATGTGAAAAAAATGATGCACAGGACAGCCACAAGAATTGCACCATTTGCCCAAAGCATTCTTCAAGCCCTTTCTGAGCTCTGTCAGGCTTGGTGCTGTGACCACTTCCCTGGGGAGCCTGTTTCAGTGCCCAACCACATTGGTTTTGGGCACTGTTTCAGTGCCCAAAACGCTTCCTTAATATTGAACATAAATCTCCTCTGACACAGCTTCATCCCATTCCCTTGGGTCCTGTCACTGGGCATGAGAGAGAAGAGATCAGTGTCTCCTCTCTGCTTCCTCTTGAGAGGAAATTGTAGACTGCAATGAGGCTTCCCATCAGCCTCTTCTTCCCCAGGCTGCACAGACCAAGTGACTTTAGCCACTCTACATACAACTTCTCCTCAAGACCCCTCATCGTCTTCATAGGCCTCTTTTGACACTCTGTAAGAGATGTATATCTTTCTTACACTGTGATGCCCAAAATTGTAGACAATATTCAATACTCTGCCCTAGTGCAGAGCAGAGTGGGACAATCCCCACCCTTGCCCAGCTGGTGATGCTGTGCCTGATGTAACCCAGGGTACTGTTGACTCTTGGCTGACTCATATTTGAATTGACCTCAACCAGGATCTCCAGGTGCCTTTCCACTGCATTTATTCCAGCCTATCACTCCCTAGTGCTTGTTCTAGATGCAGAATCTGGCACTTCACTTCCTTTAACATGAAATTGGTGATTGCCCAGCCCTCTAATTAGTCAAATCTCTTTGGCATCTCTCTAGGGCATCTCTATCTCTGAGGAAATCAGCAGCTCCTCTCATATTAGTATAATCAGCAAACTTAGTAACCCTTCCACTCCTATATCGAAGCCATTTATGAAGGTGTTGAACAGCACAAAGCCTAAGATGAAGCCCTGCAGAACCCCACTAGTGACAGGCCACTAGCCTGATGTCACCCCATTGACTATGATCCTTTGTGCCTGACCCATGAGCCAGCTGCTCACCCATCACATGATGTGCTTATCCAGCCGTGTGCTGGACATTTTATCCAGAAGGATACTTGAGAGACAGTATCAAAAGCTTTATTGAAATCCAGAAACTGCATCAATTGCCTTCCCCAGATCAACTAGGTGGGTTACCTTGTCATAAAAAGGAATTTAGATTTGAGAAGCAGAGTTTTCTGCTCATGAAGCCATGCTGGCTGTAACCAATGACTGTATTGTCCTTCAGGTGTTTTTCAATACCTCCTAGAATAATCTTCTCCATAACTTTACCAGGCACTGAAGTGAGATTTAGGAGTCTGTACATTCCAAAGTCATCTTTCTTGCCCATCCTGAAAACTGGGACAATAGTAGCTAGCTTCCTGTTAACTAAGACCGCTGCAGATTCCCAAGACCACTTAAAAATCATCAAGAGAGGCTTTGCAACAACATCATCTAGTTCTTTCAGTACTCTTGGATGAATCCCATCAGACTCCATAAATTTATAGGGATCCAGCTTGAAAAGCAGATCTGTCACAACTTCTGAGTGAACTGTCAGTTTATCATTATGACAGCCATGGTTCCCTGGTTTAGAGCACTGGGATACTCTTCACCTGTTATCAATGCTGAAGACAGAGGTAAAGAATGTGTTAAACCTCTCTGCTTCATCTGCATTCCTGTATGTGAGGTGACCATCCTGATCCTGACACAGGCCCATGTAATTTCTGCACTGCTTTTTGCTATTAACTTATTTTAAATAAACTCCTTTTATTGTCCCCCACAGTTCTGGCCAACTTCAACTCCACATGAATTTTCTCCCTACCATGGCAAACTGCATCTTCGTATTGCTTCCACTGGGCATACACCTTCCTTTTTTTGTCTTGTCTCCAAAGGAACATTTCTGCAAAGACGAGTTGGTCTTCTACCTCAGCTACTTGACTTCTGACATTTAGGAATTGCCTGCTCCTGTGCTTTATGAGATGGTGCTTAAAACATGACCAGCACTTGAGGCCCCAGCACATTCAAATGCATTTTACCAGGGGACCTTTCTCACTAGATTTCCCTGCCTGAAATCTCCTCATGTGCAGGGTTGAAGTTTTGCTAGCACTTTTCCTCCTGATAACAGAGTTTTCAATCCTGACTGCTTTGTGACCACTGTAGCCAAGATGGCCACCAGTTCACCCATGAGACTCTCTCTGTTATCATGCAGTGAATCAAGGAGGACATCTTTCTCAGTCAACTCCCCTACTACCTGCACCATGAAGTTATCATCCAGGTGTTTTAGGAGTCTTCTGGATCTGTTGTTCCAGCTGCATGGCATTCCCAGTTAACATCTAGCAAGTGAAGTCTTCTATAAGGACAAGGGTAGTTGATTTGGAGATCTCCCAATGTTCCTTGAAGAATGATTTATCAGTGTCTTCATCCTGGCTAGGTAGTCCATACTTAACTCCCATAATGACATCTGCATTATTTGTTTGTCCCCTAATCCTTACCCAAAGACACTCAACCATGCCATCACCAAATGTAAGCAACATTCCTGGCCCTCCACGGCGCACAATACCAACTCCTGACCTTGCCTGCGCTGTCTATCCATCCTGAAGAGGCTGTAACATGTCCAACATGGCACATCAGCCACAGGACTCACCCCACCAGGTTTAACTTATGCCACTGATGTCGAATCTCTAGGACTGGTATAAAGCTTTGAAGTCACTGTTGGTTCCTCATGCTCCGTGCATTGGTGTGGAAACATTTCAGGTGTGGTTTATTGTAGCTGACACCTCATGGGGCAGATTGAGGGATCCCACTAGTGCTCAGTTCTTCAATTCTTGCTGTAGCATTATTTATCACTTGCAAGCCTGATTTTTGTCCCTTTCTCCCTTCCAGGTTCTGAATATCTGGTAGCTTAGCCATGGACACTGGGGTAAAAGGAAGTGAAAAAGGTAGGAAACATGACCTTGTACTTATAAGAGTTGCTGTGCATCCTGAAGAGCATTCTACTGCAAAAATGAAACCAGATAATTTTCTCTCTCCCTTGCTGACACACTCAGGTGTTGATTTTCCTTTCAGTGTGAATGTTTCTCTGAGACCTGCAACTGTGATTCCATGCATGCTTTGAATTCAGGCACGGCCTATGCATTGCATAGCTTCTGGTTAAGAGTTTCTGGAGCTCAGAAAAAGGCAGAACAGTATGTTTCTCCTAAAGGACACATTTCACAGATACAATCAGAGTATGCTGAGCAGATGGTGCTTAACATGTGCTTTCAGGAAATCCATGCTTAGGAGTAGCGGTCTGTGATACAGGACTGAATGTCAGCTAGAAACGAGTGCATTAGGTAAGCTCTGAGAGCCTATATTTAGTTTTATCTAAAAGGAATGAACTTTTATCTAAAAGGAATTCAGTTTCTACCCTCTGAGACTGTTTCACAATGTGTATCAAAGTGTGGTAGGTAAGTAAATTTTGAAGCTTTCCTTCAAAAATGCAAGGGCTGAACTAAAATTTTTAATATAAAGGCAACTTCACTTTCCAAGTAATAATTTCTAATGATCATTCTTTCATTCTGAGCATAAATTCTAGGTTTTAGATCCCAAATGCACCCACAGCCCTATGTTGAGAGCCTACATTTCAGTAGGAGGATCAGAGGAAGATTGGATTTCACAAATGTGCTTAGTATTTAGGGAATGAACTATTAGAATTTTCCCATTCAAATTCTTTAATTTTGTTTCCACAAGAAATGTTTTAAAGGAATCTAAAAAACTAGCACTGAAATTTTATTTCTTTTTGAGATCCACTACAGGAAAAAAAATGACAACACCTAATTTAAAGACCCTTAAAATCTTTTCTTGGATCACATCCTCAGGGGAAAAAAAGCAACTCATGCTTATTGGTAAAATGGTGAAAAATAATATATGTCCCACAATTCTGATATTAAGTAGCATAAAGCTATTTCCAGATATGTTTTCAGTATTTTATTGAATGGAGCAGTACATTCTGTTAAGCATGGTCACATACACTGAAATAACCATAAAAACTCTCACCCATTTCAGTGGACTTCCATTCAGAACTGATGTTACTTAATGCTATTATTTCTACATTGGGAAAAAATGCCTAGAGAGCATGACTTTGTTCTGGCAAGAGCTTTTTACCTAAGAGTCTATAGTCTTAATAGGCAAGACAAAAAATAGAAGGTACCAAGAGTTAAGAAAGCTTTGTAAAATAATGTGGCAAGTTAATGGCAAAGCAAGAAATAAAAAACATAGATTCTGTGTCTTAAAGTCTTTATCCTACTCACTAGAGAAATGACATCAATGAATAGCTTGTTGCACTGATAGAAGGTGAACAAAGCAGTGTAGATTAAGAGATGATTTCCTGTTGCTGATGGATGTTCTCTTGAATAAATTTATGAAATCTGTGACAAGATTAAGATGACCTGGATTAAGACTATAAACTATATGGAAGAATGTGATAATTTAAATGCCATAAGAATTCTAACATGTTATGCTGCAGCATGTCAGTTACATTATTTAGAAATACATTGAAGGAGAAAAAACATGTTTAAAGGAAAAGAGTGATCATGCAAATTATAAACTTACAGACCCCCACACCCATGTTCCTTCCAAACAAAAAAATACAGAAAATTGGGGCTTACTATTGAATCGCAGTTTGAAAATCTGTGATATTCAGTTCTATGAAATCAGTTCAGACAGTTTTTATAGCTAGTTCATCACATGAATCATTCTCTGACTTTCAAAGAGATGCAGCTGCCAACCTGTAAAATAACTCTGACCCCAGACATTCAGACACTTCTATGCAAAAATTCCTAACCCTGGAGACACACAATAAAAAATGCTATGTCTTGTCTAATTAAAACAGAAAGGTCAAACTTACATCTGTTTACTTTCACACTTGGGCCAACCTCATAAGCAGAATTAGGCCTATCAGTTTCTCTACTGAAGTGTTTTCCTTGACAATCCTGGCAGTTGAAGATAATGCCTTTGTCTGCCTCTAACTGTATTTAGCCAGCCTCACCTTCCTTTATGCATTCGTTTCCTTGTTTTCTTAGAATTGGGCAAACTTCTCACTCTGTATCCCTGTACTCAGCTCTTACAGCATGTAAGGTTCTGACTCAGTAGTTAGCGTGGCTAGCTAGGGGAGTCACAGCATAGTTTTGTGAGACCTGAGAACAAAACTGTCAGAACAGCATAAAGAGTTGTCTGATTTTCCTGGCTATTTTTAACCTGGACACTCTGTAAGAAGGCAGATGGATAGGAAATAGTGTTCTCTTCTATTCTGTTCTGTGAAAAAACATAGCTCTTCACAACCATCCAGGTCATACCATACTTTGCTCACAAAATCTAAATGTTTTGCTATATATATAATTAATATATTTATCTATGTGTTTTGGTTTGGTTTTTTTTGTTTGTTTGGTTGTTTTTTTTTCATAAGGACCACTAGAGCAATCCCTTCTTTCAGGAATTCTAATGAAATTGTAGGTATACTGGGAGCATATCTGATGAGAAAATTAAGGCATTTGCAGGTTTGTGACTGTTACCCAGTGAAGGAAAACTGAAAATCAGGTAATAGGATAATTTTCTTATTTTTATAAAAAACATACAGTGTTTGTATAGGAACTATAATGTACAATAGAATGCTAAGATGATGCTGCCAAGCAATTCAGATATTTCTCGGTCTGGACTTGCACCTTTACAGAAAACACTTTGGTTCCATCACAGTGTAATACCTGCCTTGGTAATGCCTCATTTTGTGATGATGATGTAGGAAAGTACTGTGGGGGTATGGAATCCCCTCCTGCAGTTATAGGAAAATTGTCTTCTCAATGAGAAAAGTCTGTTTGCACAGAACAAAATGTCAGTGATGCTATTAACAGAAAAACAAGCCCATATATTCTAAAATATCCATGGAAAAATATTATTTTATATATGAATTATTTTACTTAAATAAAAAAAAGACACTGTGGATCAGAACATCGGAATGTTTTAAGAGTCACAATGCTTGCTTATTGATACAGGCCTGTAAAGGTTTTCTAGGTGTTGTTACATTATACATGAGTGTCTGTGAATATTTTCAGAGAACACCTCTTGTGAATTGTGATTAGTTAACACAGGTCTTCAAAAACTGAGAGCATTTATTTTTATAACCCTCTAAATTATGACAACTTGAAAACTGAGTGGTCACCTGATATGAATTTTCATGAAGCTGCATATGTGTTTTATTTGGAGATACAATTATTTACCTGTACAACTGACTAACACAATGTATTAGAAAAAAAGCTTTTTCCAGAAATTATTTATTTTCAGATGAAAAAGGCAATTGATGAGAATGAACTCATATATAATGATCTTAAGGCATTTCACACAGGAAAATACACATAAGTGAAAATCTTAATTTATTCCCACAAGCTATACCCCCTGCCAACATAATCTCATAATGGCTGTATAGCATGAGTAGGATTTCACTCTGCAAACCCTAATTTCTGTGTTCATTCAGAAGCTAAGTTGTCAAGTGATTCCAAACATTTAAACTTTCTTGAGACTCAAGCGACATCACTGGTGTCAGTAAATATATTCTACACATATAAATATACCTCCACCTCTTCAAGGGGATAGTCAGTGAGATTTCCTGTGAAACCGTCCTCAGGAACAAGAGAGCAAACCTAGCAGATCTTTAAGGAAGTCCATGGAGTGCAAGAGCTGGCAATCCCCAGGAGCAAGAAATTAGGCAAAGAAGTTGAGACTGATATGTTTGAATAGGGATCTGCTGGTCAAACCAAAGGGAAAGAAGCAAATGCTTGAAAGGCATTCCACCAGTGGAAACAAGGACAGGTGGCCTGGAACTGTGTAGAGAAGTTTGCTTATATAGGAGTGGGGAAAGGAAGGCCAAGGCAAAATTGGAACTGAACCTGGCAAGGGATGCAAAGAATGAAAAGGGCTTCTACAGGTATGCTAGTCAAAGAAGGTGCACCTGCCTGCTCCCCCTCATGAGCCCTGTTTGCTAGAATAGGAAAAGCTAGAACATCATTTGTACAGAGTAGGTTCTTTCAATACAATCACTAAAACCAACCTCAGATGGTAAAACAAATGTGGTCTGCCTCTCCTTTCTGTTTGTTCACCTGGATTTGCAAATGGCAGTGAGTTTAGCCCTGGAAGGAGGAGTTCTATTGTAGGAATTTTGTATTTCAAAGACAGAAATAAAGAAAAAAAGTAGTCCTGGTCTGTTTCATTTACCAAAATGTTGTCATCTTGTTTCAAAAGTTCCATACATTCTTGCTGATTTCTCTCCTTGCAATACTGACTCCTTCTTCCTCACAGCACAGCCAACAAACTCCATCTCTCTTTTCACCCAACTAACCCACTCTTTTGTGGCACTTGTCTTCTTATTGGACCCAGCTGTGACCTACTAAGGACAGGCCTGTTCCTAATCGTTGGTAATTAGTACAGCTGCAACTCCTCGGGTGTGAGACTATCCTCTGCACTATTTTCTTACATTCTATTCCTCCACACCAAAACACAGAGCACAGCATGACATCTTAATACTCTTTATCTTATACTCTAGTATAGCAATTCCAGTGGCTAGTAGTAGGAAAACATGAAACAATACATCCTCTTGACTTTATTCAAAATCTTTTTATAGACCATATGGGTTTAGATGAAGGTAGAAAGCACTGGAGACATTGGTCATTAATGAGCTACCACAAACTGATGGTGGTTTGCATCAGGCTGTGTACAGCACCTGGCATGCAGAAGTCAAGCTGCAGCAAAGACTGAAGAGGTTTTTTTAACTTATGTGGAATAAGGAAACACTGCTTTGGTGCTGAGCCAAAGTCTGTTAAAAGTAGGGGTGGGCAGTGGGGTATTGGTGCCTGGGCAAGGTGGGGGGCAGCTCCATGGAGGGCTGGGCAGGGATAGTCAGAGTTGGCAGTCCTCAGGACCATGACATTTCTTCATGGAAAAGGGCTTAGGAGGATAGCAACAAGTCATCAACACCCCTGATCCCACCTCTTCGGCAAAATGAATATGTTATTGAAGGGAATTCTTACATTCTCTTTACACTTAATCTGCCAGGTCTATTTTTGTACATTTTCTAATACTGTCAGCTTCCTTGCTCTTTATTTATTAAACTGACAGTATAGTACTTGAATACGTTATGTCCAAGTTTTATTGTGTATGTTAAATCCTTTCTATATAGAACTACTTCTTTTCCTCTCTTTGATCAGCTTTGACCACTTTTTTCTTTCAGTGATCAATTTTAGTTACTTACCACTTTTTATATCCCTTTAATGACCAGTTGCTGACCACTGGTGATTGTTATTTCGCTATCCCTGGTGCCTCCCTTATATTTCTTCAGCTGCATTTTTAGCCTTTCTGATCACATTTTGCAATTGTACTTCTTAACAGTTGTTAACTTGCTAGTGACTGTTTTTCTTCAACAGCCTTTGAACTGTGGATTTCTTTTAAACATAACTATTTTTTTATTAGCACAATGTAGTGACATGTACATCCTTGTCTTAGGGTCATCGATTGTTCACTTTACAAAACGATAACCCATTAGAAGAGATGTATAGATTTAATGCCTTGATAACTACTTGTTATTAACATCTATTTTTAATAGCAGTATAATTGTTGTGTTATTCAGTGTGTTTTAAAATAATAAATAATGATGGTTATATAAAAATATCTAAATTAAACTTTAATTTTGAATGGGAAAAAATCCAGTTCACTATAAATACTGCTGAGCATAATGAATTTTACTAGATCTATGGATTATTTTAAGCAGGGCAAGCAATATTCTATAGACTACTTTAGAGAACATCTGCTATAGAAGAAGAAATGTCTTATTTTTATTATATTCCTGCTTCCCAGGATTTCCATATTTAGGCCCATACTGCTTTCCAGAATGACAAGTATCTTGGGAAAAATGATAGACATATTTAACAAGGATGTTCTGCAATATCCACTGATGTCACTAGAAAGGCTGTCCCTGGGCATTGGATCAGTCACAGACCTCATTGTATATATGCTGCAAAGGTTGGAAGAAAAAAAGCAAAGTAGAATAAACAGATGAGGAAAATGCCAAGAATAAGTACAGGTGGTGTGTAGACAGCTAGGGTTCAAGCTTACACTGTTTGGCTCAGTAAACATTCAATTCAGATTGAAAAAACTACAGTAGAAGAGAGTGAGCCAGAATAAAATTACCCTAGAGCACATAAGTGACTGGACGATGTGAAAATTTGTCAGCCTGAATATATTTCCTTGAAGGAAGACAATGAAAACTACCCTTGTAGTTGCAGAATGAATAGAATCTTACAGCATGTAAGGAAGAATATTATGTAAAGCAACATTATTTTTTAAAAAGCCAGCCTGCTGAAATGATGAACAAAAATGAATGCTAAATTGTGCTGGGATCCCCATGCAATTCTATGCACATCACATAAAAATAAAATAATTCATCCTGAGTAATGTTAGTACTGAACAAAGAGCAACAAAATCATTTTAAATAATAATTAGCCTGATGCTGTAGCAAGCTCCTTTAGTATTTTGTTAAATTGAGTAGTAAGTTTATACTCCATTTGCCAAATGCACTTTACAAACTAAGAATATTATTGTCTTCTAGAATACACATATTAATGTAGCCTGACTTAGCCTGCACACAGCACAGCACATACAGCTATGCCTCTTCTCTTAGTGCTTTAAATTTTTTGCTACTTTTATTTAAAGGGCCAGTAAGTTACTTGGTCTATTGCCAACATCTGTGAGGGTAATGAGGAACTGTAGAATTAAACTAATATAAAATGGTCTGAAAATTGTAAGTGGACATTTCAGTGATAGCAGGGCACCTGACTTCAAAGCTCCTAGTTTGAATCTGTTCATCCTTTCATTGACATATAGATTAATCCAATATGCCTACTTGCACTTTGTGAAACCTAATTTGTTGTAGAAGGCATTCACTTTCTGCTGAGCACAGCAAAGTAGGCAAAAACGTCCTTTAAACTTCTTCTTTTCACTTGTACCCCTGGAAATTCTTTGTTTTGTTTTTTATTTCCCTTGTGTTACTGTTCCTGTTTCTAAGTATTTATTTCTACAATTCAGAAGCACTGTAAGTGGATAGCCTTTTATTCTTTAGAAAGTCACTTTTTTGGGGTGCTGAGCATCACTGTGGGACACCAGTGTAATAGCTTTGAGGTTTAGAGGGAATAAGAGAGCTGGGGGCTTCAGGTCAGAGCTCAGAGTAAATTCATTAATTCCTTTTTTAACTGGAAGTACCTAAAAAATTAATGAACTGGGCTTCCTGAGCTCAGTTCACTATACATTGCAGTAAACAATTTTTATTTTTTTTTGTCAAGGATTACTTGCGGCTTTACATATTTAATCTGTAGACAGAAATGTGGAGAGAAAAAAAGGAATAACATTAAGGGAATAACTTATCTCACATATTGTGCTACGTGTCACAATTGCTGCTGTTCTAGAAAGAGATCATCCTAGTACCCTGACACTGCAGTCAATACAAGTATTGATAACAGCAGCTGTACTCACATATACACATGTAGCTAAGCACTGGAGTCTACCCAGAGTGTTATGACTGGACAAAAATCAATGCTGGAATACAGCTATGCAGAAAGCATCCCACACTGGCATTTTGGGGGTAGGTTCGTAGAATATCTTCAGTGAATTACCCATTCTTTCATCTTCTACAAGGCAATAATATATACATATATACATATATGAGTACCAGCTGCTGTGGCAAGCACAGCAGTGTCCTAGGAGGAGCTTAGCCAACATACATGTATTGAGTCTATGCTGTTTTCATTACACAAGGAAAAGATACAAAAATGATTTGACAAACAATATAGCCACATCCATGAAGTTCTGCAGCCAAGCCTTATTAACTTCAGGGTGACATTTTGCTGTGTTAATCTATTGGCTTAGGTCAGTGGCCATTTCGTGACTTTTATGCCATGGTCGACTGAGCAATGCAGACATAACCAAAGATAGAAAAATATAATAAAACTTGTACTGAACACAAATGATTATTTAAATAATTAAGTAGGGGTTCTCAAACACTAAGTAAGTGCATTTCAGTCTTATAGTTCTAGAGTGAATATAGCCAGTATTGTCTTATGTATTTAATGGTACTGTGCAATGGAAAATCTACTAAAATGAAAAGTTGACTTCAGGCTATTTGGCTAACAATGTAGGGGAAAATCTTACCAGTACCAGTAAAAAAACCCCAAAAAACAAACTCAAATTTTGAAAGAATGTATCATTTCTACTTTTTAACAATTGCTCCATCCAAGTCTCTAGTCTCTTAATGGTAGTAGTCCATAACAGGGATTATTACAGATGACAAGAAGTCCTCTTTGAAAGACATATGTGATCTTTTACAAGAAAACCCATGGTCACTCCCACTATTTTTGAAGAATAAGTGTGAACCCAAGTTGGTAATTCCTTCAGACCTACGTAATAGCCATATTATCTGGGAGAAAAAATCAAATGCAGATTCCAGAGTGGACCAAGAGACTTACAACTCAATCTGAATCTGGTCTTCCTTAAGAATAAATGTTACATAGTAAGCACAATCAAGAAATAAGAACTGGAAATGAGTAACTGGAAAGTGTAAGACCACTCATTGACAGCAATAATACAGATAACATTTTCTTCTGTCAATGTCTGAAATTGGAGGATGAGAAGACAGAATAATTCTTTCTGAAAGAAGTGTGTGCATGAGAGGGAAGAAATATGGGAATTTAATCTTGTTCCTGCAATGTCAACAGATAGATCTAAGCACAGTATTTCATTAGTTTAGATGTATATGGTTTTGTTATTCATTGCCCATTTGAAGAATGCATATCTGAGACAAATTTAGTGCCAGGCATAGTATCTTTTGGCTTTTAAATAGCATCTTAATATGTGGTGGTTTTGTCCAGCATAGAGTTAAATTTCTTCATAGTAGTTAATACAGGGCTGTGTTTTGGATTTGTGATGAAAACAGTGTTGATAACACAGGGATATTTTTTGTTTTTCTTGTGCAGCGCTGACAAAGATTTAAGGCCTTTTCTGCTTCTCACGCTGCCCCATCAGGAGGAGGCTGGGAGTCCACAAGGAGTTGGGAGGCAGCACAGCTGGAGCAGCTGAGGCTCAATGATCAAAGGGCTATTCTGTACCACATGGACTCATGAACAGCATATTCAGTATTCAATGCACCTCAAGTACTGTGTTGCACCTCAAGTACTGTATCTAGTTCTGGGCCTCTCACTACAATAAAGTTATTGAGGTGCTGGAGTGAGTCCAAAGAAGGAGGATGAATCTGGCAAAGGGTCTGGAGCACAAGTCAGAAGCAGTTTGCCTGGAAAGTCATCAAAGAGCAGCACACCTTATGAGCATGACTTTCACATCTAGAAGAACTCTGATTTCTCGATGCCTGCATTCCTCAATTTTAACCACCAGCCTTAATGGATTCAATGAGTTTCCCATTTGAAGAGGGAATAATTTTAAGCTCTAATGCACAGAAATTTCTATCTTCAGTAAATGGTGTTGCTGTGTCATACAACAATACAATATATAGTATTGCACTATCATATTATTTTCTGAGTTCACTTAATGGAGATTATTTTGAATTTTAATTCCAGGAATAAGCAAACGTCCAATCATGGCTGATAGTAAATTAAGACAGAAATTTTCTAAATACAAATTGATAGTTCAAACCTGAAGAAATTAATCTCCTTATCAGGTTAGTCAGAAGAAAAATAAAAAACAATTTATAAAATATTGAACATTTTCAACGTCCTTTTTTGTCAGTTTGCTTTAGAATATGGTTTCATTTGTACATATTTTGCAGTTTGGACTTTGTTGTAATGAAACAAGTTTTTCTTCCACTTAGCAAATGAAAAATTAAAAAATCAATGTCTTGCCATTTCCATTATTGCTGAGATAGGATCTTGAAAATGTCATGCTTATTTCAAAATTCAGCCATTCTATTCCTGATCATTCTTGATTTTCACTATAGCTAGCTAATGACTTTCTCCTATTTCTATCACCATAAAAACGAAACTCACGGCTTCAAACCAAGCAAAATATCCAATAAAAATACACAGTCACTAGTAGAAAAAAGAATAATTTGTGAGGTTTTTTTCTGTATTTGAAGTCCTCTAAAGAATTCTGTAAATTTTCTTTATACTTCCCTTTTCTATCTTTAAAATCAAGATGATAACAGAAATTAAGCAAAGTTGTGAATAATTTTTGTTGTTTGGTTAGCCGAGCTAAAGCACTTTGCTGAATATTCAAATACATATAGCAGCAACAGCTTTTGATAGCAATGCAATTCAATTTGTTTGGAAGCCACTACTATTAAATGTTCCTGCAAAGCCAAAGTTGCCAATTGTTCTTGAAGCTGTCATGGAGGACTAGGTGGCTCTTAATGGCAGACCTCTGCTAATAAGGAAGAAATTCTTTTTAGTTAAATAGCATTCTCTTTAGAAGTTCATTTTTTAAACTACTAATAAAGACAGATGTAAGAGATAGGAAATATCCAATACAAAATTTCTTGTAACAACTGTCTTTCAGTCTTAAATATCTCCCTGACTTTATCTGCTTCATCAATGCTTTCTGTTATTTTTTTAAGTTCTACGCTTTGAAAAGAATTCATTGAATGAATATATGTTATTTTCACTATTTTATCATATTAAAGTTTGGATGTTCCAGCTGAGATTAAGGATCTGTTGTACTCTAGTGCCTATTGTGCAGATATGTAAAAGACCTCGTGCACAGCTTCTGTAATGTAAAATGAAGACAAAGGAAAAATAGAAGCTGATTCTTCCTCTTGTAAATTAGGAACAAAAATCAATGTCTTTCTGAATGTCATATATGAAAGTTTTTTGAAGAAATGCAAGTAGACTATAATCTTCTGAGGAAAGCTGATCAAGATGCAAGGTTTCCAAATTTCAGCTGTAAAGCATGCAAATATATAATACTAGATAAGTATTGACATTTCATTATGTGACACTACTTCTATATATAGAGTTTTTCTTAATTGATATATATTTTAAATATATTTTAATTATATTATATTTAATTATATAATATTTAAAATCTAATATACAATATATATAAGTATATATGTATATAATATTTAAAATATATTTAAATATAAATTTAAATATATTTTAAATATAATACACAAAAATATTTTGTGTCTCAGCTGTCTACCCGTCATGAATATTTCAAAAATATTATTTTCACTGAACATCAATTCAGGGTTTGTAGTTACAAAATCTCATCAGAGTCATTAATCTTTTAAAGCCATCCCAGGCCTACTGGTTTTTGTGACTGTACAACTTCACAAGAAGAAGGAGACATATGCCATACTTCCAACCAGCCCTAGTTGGCTAGGAGTGATGAATTTTGGGTTCTAAAGACTACTTAAACCACTTAGTTTCCCCAAAGAAGACCTCACTGTCCCAGAATTATGGACCCCAGAGTCCTGGCAAGTTCCAAAGGACATAAAATTGAGATAACTCAAATATTAGGGGCTTTTTTTGTTTGTTTGTTTCTTTGTTTTTCCTCTAACCTCAAGAAAGCATTTCATTTTATATACTCTCACACACTACCTGTGACAATACAACAGATAATTTGGGAATGAAAATAAAAGACTACGGCTTTTTTGAACTTTTCTCTGGAATATGTTACCAGCATACAACCAGCTAAGCATACCATCACATATGATGTTGAACTGCTAAAATTGTTACAGTCCTAGCTTGTTCAAATTATATTCAATCAGTTTGTCAAGACTGTGATATCAGTGCAAATAAGGCTAGTAAAATAAATTATGTGCTTTAATTTTCATCCCTTACCATGTCTCTTCAGAGAGATAAGATCCTTTGAGCTTTCTAAGTTGTCTGGATCCACACTCATTGAAGCATGAAAGACATATATCTGGGTTAGTGTAATGCTGTGAACAGTTTATCTACATCTAGAAGCAGGACGTGAACAATTCACACAATATTAAGAGAAATGACCTATTGGCCTGACCTTACAAGAGCAGCTATTTAGCTTCCTACAAAAATTTGCTCATATCCAGCATACTTAGAATATGGGCAGAAAAGTGTAAATATGTTTAAACCCTACCCTCTAATTATGTATTTTTATGTTCTGTTATCTATGCTTTATAGCTCACAGAAAATATTTATTTTCTTCTTCTTTAAAATATAGATAGTTTTTTGTCCTTACATTTATTAAAGGTTTGCCTAGTTTCAAGGTGAGGAAGAGCAGAAAGTCCTTCTATGGATTTCTTCCTCCTTGTCTTTCCTGAATGGCCCAGACACTAAGGGGAAAAAGGTTTTAGATATTCTGTACTTCATAATCAGAAAGTAAAGCTGCAGAATGATCTGTGAAGAACAAGAGAAAGACAACAAATGAAGGACAATAGACAACAAATGCATTCAAATGACATTTTGGGAAACAGTGCCTCAGTTCAAAACATTGATCTTTAAAACTTCCATCTCCAGGGGAAACCTAGGTATTCTGCATGCCCTTAGATGTTGTAGGAAGGTGAAATTTCTGTATCAAATTTTCATAGCACCTTAAGCTCCTGTTTTGAATTTGGCTACAAGTGCTTCAGTCCTGCCCTGGGCTATTCAGCTTGGGATGTAGTAATAACCAAGCCTGATCAGCTTGTAGGATTTTCCCAGTGGAGTTTGGATAAGGGCAGAAGGTGTGAAGCAGCTTCCACCCTCTAGCTATGGCTGTCCCACTGATGTGAGAGCATAAACTGTAGGAGTCATTGTGAGTGTAATAATCCCCCTTGCTTAGAAAACACAACTCTTTCTCTTCTGATGTTCCTTATTGGATAGAATTTCTCATAAATAAAGCAGTAATGCCCTGGGCTTCCTTTAAAAGAATAGTCTGAGGTGAAACTCTTGTTGCCTCCTATTTCCTCCCTACTCAAAGGAAGGAGTAGGGAGGAAATAGGAGGCAACAAGAGTTTCACCTTGTTGCCTCCTATTCTTTTATTTATGTTAAATGACCCATGTGAGATTGTTGCCACAATAAGTAAAAGACTTTAATTTCTAAGAGGATAGATATCAGGGTAGGTCTGTCTCAGTAAATTGAGAATTTAACCCCTGCTTATCATGACTGCTTGTGTTTAAGGGAAGTGTGCTGTTTTTTGGTTTCTTTGAATGGTTTTTGTTTGTTTTGCATTTGTTTTGTTTCTGGGTTTCTGTTGTTGGTTTGTTTAACTGTTTGTGGGGGTTTGTTTGTATTTTATTTTGTTCTCTCTTTTTGTATTGGTTAATTCTCCTTTCACCTTGTGTAATATCTAAGTCTAGAGAGACACAAGATGGACTCACCTCATTCACAAAGGGTAAATTCCAATATCAGGATGACTGCTAAAGAGCTCTTATACAAATAAAGATGCTAGAAGCATCTAAAAAACTAAAACAGTAAAAGATGTCAAATGAAGATTAAAAACTTTATTTTGAAGATTAAAAAAAATGAAGATTAAAAAAAATTATTTCTTCCTCATGAGAAAGTATGTTTTAATGATAAGGTGATGGTCAGATAATTAGTTCATAAAGCATTTCAGAAAATCCCAAATTGTGATACGGGAAAGTTTTGTACTAAATAATATGATGCATATATGAGTGTCTCTGCCATACTTGTTTTAAGTTCCTGACGGTATGGAATGCAAATTTGAGGTTTCGCAGGATAATGTGAAAGAAAATGAGATCAAGCAATGCTTAGGCACTTCACAGAAGTGCCGACCTTCTTTCTTGGTTCCTGAGTGCTCTTTAAGTGCTATGACTGAAGATGTGCATTCTTACTTAATATATGTGTCCTTTAGATTTTAATTATGTATTGCATTTTATGCTGTCCACAATGAAAATTGCAGAAGCAGTTTTCTGCTGTTGAGCAATTGCTGTCCCTACACCACAGTTTAGCTAATGGCAGGTATCTATATCTATACAGGAAATGAGATGTCAAATTTAACAAGTTGAATAGGACACGTTCACTAAAAAAAATGGTTCCATCTTTTCACTTTTATAGCTCCTCCCCTACTGTTAGCAGAAGCCTCTGAAATAATACCACTAAAGAATAATGGGAGCTGCTATAAAAAACATAAAGCTATTAAAAAAGCAACAATCCTAAAATAAAGTTATTCCTAAGTGCACAAAAGCAGCTGCTGTATTGATGCTTGAAATCAATTACTATACTAGAAGGCATCCGCTCCTCTTGAAGAACCTATTATTTTCAAACATAATGCAGAGTCACAGCAGGTGTCACAGTGCTGGGCTGTGCATACTGCATCTCAACCAGATACAAAGAGTCTTAAACAGGCTACAGTCTGTGTGTGCATTCTGCATTTAAAAAAAATCCTTATTATTGCTATTCTAAACTGTTTTACCACATTTGATTTGAGGATTATGACATTCATTGCTGAGACTAAATCCATCATTATGCAGTTTCTTGAAGTGTTTAAGGCAATGCACCAGCATAAACAGAAAAAGTGGTATTTATTTTCAATAGCTAGTTTTTGGGTCTCAAGGAATTGATATATTAATTTCCTTAAATGAATATACTATATATGAAAATGTCACTAATCAGAATTTTGCAAATCTATGATGGTTTTGGCACACAATGCAAAAAGTAGGTATCCCAAAGAGATCTACTCTGATATATCAATAAAGGGTTTAATTTTACTTATATTTTTCATTGTAAAATAATTATGCAAAATAATTTGGCCATATATGAAGATTTTGTTCTGAAATCATAATTTATTAAACTAATTTGGAAAAAATAGCATAAATAATATTTGAAACATTAAAATAATACTATATACATATTTAAATCCTTAATAAATAAGATTATATGAGAATATCAAATATTTGAATAATATGTAATATTACATTTTAAGTCACTTTAATTTGATATTAAACCATTCTAGTCAAAGTGGAAGCCTTTGATGCCTCTACATCAAAGTGCATTAATCACTAAATAATTTATATTAGCTTTCCTAAAACTCAAATCTGAGCATGTTGAAATAATGCCAGCAATGAACATATGTAAGCATTTTGTAATGCTGTGATAGTATGCCAGACACAATGCATAAGTTTTTCTGTGAGTATGTGATCAATGTGACCAACAAGAGAGAAACAAGTTGTGTAGTACATAGGAGGCATACAAGTATAAAAAAAGAACCTAGGCAAGAACGAGATAAGTATAAGGAACTGGAGAAAACTGGACACCCTGAAAAGTATATAAGGAAGACAAATGCCAAAAAACCCCAATAAACAGTGTTGGGAGCAGATGAGCTAGAAAAAGGTGTGAAGAGAGTAAATAACATAAAAATGTCAAACACAAACAGGCAAGATGGTGTAAAAAGACAAACTTGCTTTGGGTCCAGCTTCTCACAGGGAGCTTTCAAATGTGATCATTTCAACCCACACGAGTAAGGCCACAAGGAACCACAGCTGTGGTCACTAACTGTCCAGTAGTAGCACCATGATATCTACACTTATAGCTGGCTTAGCATATAAATAGTAAAAGCTAACAGCTTTCTGTATTAATATCGTGCAAGCACTAACCTTTACATGAAAAAATGCTGTTAAGGAGTAAAGCTTGGTCTTTTTCTCTTGGTTCTGGGGTTTTTTTTTATCTTTAAAAATATTTTATAACTACCTCAATTTGTCTTCTAAGTACTCCTATTACAGCAATTTCTGATTCTCTGATATCTGAATTTATATATTCAGTTGCAGGATTCTACTCTAAAGTACAGTGAATGGGAGTGTGATTCCATTTGATACTAAAAACTTTGAAAGGTTAAGCAGAACAACTGGAATTAGTATTGTCTACATCAATGCACTCCTTTTTTTTATTTCTTTATTCACAGAGAATCATGTGATTTTTTTTAAAGAAATAATTATGTACAATTAAGTTACTCAGATTGACAAAATATGATCGTGTGGTGGCATATATAATGTAGTATAACATAATATCTATAATTAATACTGGATAATTACCATAGTATCTATTAATATAATGTAGCTTTGTAATAAAGTGAACTGTGATTTTAAAAATAGTGATACAATGATTAACTGCTTCACTATAAGGAGCATAAAAAACTGTGAAATGTAAATAGCCTTTTCTGTTCTGAAGATCAGGTCAGGTGCTGACTGTGGGAGCCCTAGGCTGTTATACCTAAACTAGTATCTTGCTTCTGGTGGGGGTAAATAAAATAGTTAGGAAATTACTACCCATATATAGACACAATACTACCTATATATAGACACATAACAATCTGCAGAGAAAATATGTGACAGTGGGGCTCTTGCCTTTCAGAGCCCTGAGGGCATCACCAGTCCTGACTGCCCAGCCTGTCCACCCTGCCCATGGGCCCAGAGCTCCATTTTGGCAGATCCCATTGGTACCACAGGAGAGCCTGTGTTCAGTCCTGCCTGTAGTCCTGCTCCCTGGTGCCCTAATCGTGAATCAACAAAAAAGCAGAAAGAAAACAATGACCAGAGATCCTGTCTAGCTGTCACCGAAAAAGAAAAGTTGAATCAGAGATCTGCATGTTGGTGGCTGGGAGTATAATATTATTTAGGCCAAAAAGTGACTTCCAATATTCACTACTGATGTACTCTTTTTCTCTTTCTTTGTTTTTGAGAACAACACAGCTAGCTAAGTTGTGTCTTTCAGATTCTGATTGTGATTATGAAGAAAGGAAGTGAATGTTTTCATGTGGAAGAAAGAGACTTGATTCAATTGACAGTAATCCTTAGGATTGCTAAAAGTAGTTAGACTCATGGGGTTTTCACATTAAGTGCAAGCATGCAAACATTTCTATTCATAAAATATTCAATAAAAAATGCAGGCCTCCACAAATAAAATCTGATAAGCAAGATGCTATCAGAACTTTCTCATTTCCACTTATAACATAGGAGAAAATATGAGTGCTGGTGTATTGTATACATAAGCTGATTTGGTTTAGCTAGAAAACCTTTTTTTAAAAATAAGTGGGCTTCATCTTCTGTCTGATTTCATATTTTTGTATTTTAATTTTTGAGAGAGAGTGACTTTTTATTTCTTATTCATTAAAGGAAAAAGCCCTATTTTTCACAAGAAACGGGGAAGTTGATGTTTTTCTTCTAAAAATGCTCATCAAGAAATTTGGAATAAAATATATAGCAAAATTATCTTATGTATGTTTGAACATATACACGTGTGTACTGAGTTTGTGTAGTACTGCACTAGCGTTAAAAGTCAAGAACTCATCACTTTTTTCCAGCTGTAGTAATTCAATAAACTGCAACTGATCACATTACTCAAAATTTAATGGCAATAGATCTAGCAGCTTATTAACTTAACTTGTTCATGATTTCTGAAGACCTTATATAGGAAAAAATAGAAAAAGGATGCATTTCTCACTATGATTTAAATAGCAACAAAATTCACAAATCTGTTAAAATCAGGGACATGGTTGATACCACTGATTTTGATGGGGCTTAATTTTCACTTATTGCAGAGTGCTGTTTTCTTCTGAGGTCAGAAAGAAAAGCATTTGAATCATTATGTTCTCATAAAATCTACTCCTTGCAATTGACTTATTAACCTTCTCATGATGTGAAAAAAATCATGCTGTACAACACTAATTCTTGATTTTCCCAAAATGACCTAGAAAATATGTCCATTTGGTTTTGCAAGCAACACTTCATATCTCCCAGACCTCAGTGATTAAAACCAATTTTTTTTTTTTTTCCCAGATACACTAACTCTGATTTTTTGGTCAATTGTTATAGTGTTTTAAGTATACATATACTCTGATGGTCCCTTCCTGGAAATTTCTTTTTGACTTCAGGCATTTTCCAGCGTGAATGTTTAATTTTACCTGTTCTATCTGAAAACCTGTGGTATCTCAGTCCTTGCTCTTAAGATAGAAAAAATACAAATTTTCTCTGTAAATAAGAAAAGAGTCTCCCATTTTCAAGAGATCTAAGATTATTAAATCTTGTTAGGCAAGAAATTTAAAAGAAATAAAATGGTGCCATTTTCCATTGAACGGAATCAATTGAACTTCTGCTACAAAAACCAAAATCCATTAAAACACAGTAGATAAGTTTGGGTGCATTCTTTTGGGTGAATGAAGAACCTAAAAACACCTGGACATTCAATAGACACACAAGAGGCTGAGTTGCTCGTTCAGTGTAATCCTATTCAAAGCCTTACTGAAAGCATGATGCCATTTACATTACAAATAAAAATACACTTTTCTCAGGTCTAGTTGCTGTAGGTACTATCCATGTCAGTACAGAGTGAAGAGAAAAATTACCTGTGGTAGAGGTTCTGAAGCTTTTCCATCTGGGAAGGTATGTTTTTGTTGAGGTTTTTGTTTTCTTTCAGTTTAAACTTATTTTTTGTAAAGAAATTTAAACCTATACTCGGCATCATAAAAACCATTAAAAATCTAGAGAAATATCATTTGCTGAAGAAAAAGTCTTGTAGAACTCCTCTAATGTAAAATTATTGACTGAAAGGTCTATCTGACCACAGAAAACTGTACATAAATACTTTTACTATTTCAGATTTTAAAAGATGTATATTATATCATCTAGAAGAATATCCAGGAAAAAAAAAAGATGAAATGGTTTTACTTCTTAGTTTTTACTGAGAAACAGCTATACATTCTGTAAATTTCTTTTAGGTGCAGCACAAAAGACAAGTCCCTGCAAAGGCACTTAAGTACCAGCTTGGGTGCTGCAGCCACTCCAAGATGGTCAGACAGGGAAGTTCCCTCAAAACACTGAAGTCTGCACACAGCAGATTTCAAGAAAGTACCTATTTGAACCATGGCCAGAGACATCACAAACACAAACTGTATTTGATGAGGTAGTTGTATGTATAGTGTATGGAGATATATCAAGCCAATATCTATATATATTTAAGTTGATGCACTTTAGCTTCTGATATATGATTCTATATACAATTAAATCAACAAAAATGCTGATTATATAATATTGACTGAGTGTTCTCTGGAGCTAATTTAGGACTGCTTCACTTTGTGAAGTAATCTAGGAGGTTACCTAGAAATACATTTCATAAAATCATGTAGTTGTTTGAGTTGAAAGAATAATCATCAAGTTCCAACCCCTGTGCCATGGGCAGGGACACCTTCCACTAGACCAGGTTGCTCAAAGTCCCATCCACCCTTGCCTTGAACGCTTCCAGGAATGAAACATCCCCAGCTTCTCTGTCCCAGTGCCTCACCAACCTCACAGCAAAGAATTTTTTTCCTAATATCTAATATAAACCTACTCAGTTTCAGTTTGAAGCCATTCCCTCCAGTTCTGTCACTGCACGCCCTTGTAAAAAGTCCCTCTCCAGCTTTTTTCTAGGCTTTTTCTGCTTTAGGTACTGGAAGGCTGCTATAGGATTTCCCAGGAACATTTTCTTCTCTAGGCTGAAAAACTCCAACTCCTGTCCTGTCTTAATGGGAGATGTGCTCCAAGCCTCTGACACCTGAAATTGCAATAAATAGCCAATATTAGTACAACTTCAGTACTAAATGATTTAAATTTAAATGTGAGTGAAAGATACTACTTACTTTCGTCTTTCTTTCTTTACTTTCTCATGTAACACAGAGATAGGCAATATGGACAGCCCAGTACTTTGCCTTTTACCAGGTTGTAAATTTTCACTGACTTGGCACAAGTTGAAAGTATTCATTCATTAAATATAAAGAAATCCTTCATGCCATGCAAGTATGGGATTTTTTCCCATGAAAGCCCTTATTTCCTTTAACAATTTCTAGTTAAGGAAAAAATATCTAGCACATCACTTAAAGCAAATTGATCCATGCTGAACAAAGCTGACAGGCAAATAAAGTAAATGAAGTTGAAACCATCCAAAAAAGCGCATGTATATATTAGAACAGGTCAAAAAGATCACAAGGTCATTGAGTTGTACACTATCAATATATTAGTAAAACTATAACCATGAATAGTCCTTGATGAAACTAGGCAGACAGTGCTTTAATACTTAGTGCAAAGTGTTCCACAAGTAATAATACAGATGTACTTAAAATTTCCAAAGGAAAAACATTGAAAAAACAAGCTTGTTTACACAGTCAAACATTAATTCCATGGGGTATTTAAGATTTTTTCAGTTTTAAAAAATTAAAAATTAAACAAAGCCAAAATTTTTAAACTAAATAATTTAATATATTACCTTCCCAACTATATCCTCTACTTCATAAGCATGAGATGTGCAGAGATAAATTGTCCACTTTTATTGATTCTTGTAGCTAAAGCTGCAAGATAAAGATTGAAAACTTGTAAAAACCAAGAGTTCTATACAAACTGATATAATGATACAAAAAATAATCTATGTAAAGCCTCCTGAAACAAATCCTGCAAAATATTTGATACAAAAAGAAAATGACTCATTGCCTGTTTTGAATCCAGGATATATTCTGAGAATTGTTTTCAGATGCTGAGAAGGATTTCTGATTTTCATCTTATTCTCTTTTCCAATAGCCTTTTTCCCCAGTTGACATCTAAGGATTTTTCTTGCTTTTTCTTTTATGTGGATTCCAGGTGTAGTGAGACAGAACAAACAAAAGTCTCAAAATACCATTCCTAGCTTTGTGTTCTAACCTGGTAGATATTACCCACATAAAGTATGGAAAAAAAGTACACATCACTGTTTGAAAAAAGCACTTAGAAAGGTAATTGCATCTCTTCTATCAGTTAAACTTTTGATAATTACTTTCAAATTCTTTTATTTGTGTGAAAGTTTTCATTTACAGTCATGAAAACCAAGTATATGCTTATAGTTCAGACGCTTCAACCACTCAAAGAAAAGTGGGAGGTACTGACAGCTTTCAAACTATGTTTATTATGAATTAAACAAACCAAGATTTTTCTTTGTCATGCTAAAAATACCAGTTTCACTGAAGAGGAGACATTGGTAAGAGTATCAATACTTCCCTACTGCCTGAATCCTAAAGGGACTACAAGTTATTTTATGTTCTTTAGTGCGTGGCTTTTTAAACCACTACTTTTCTGTAGAACCATCATCCATTTATTTAAGCCATTAAGTTATTACTGTGATTAGAACTTCTTGAAAAAGTATCCTTGGAAAAAAAAAACAATATAAGAAAAGAAAATGAGAAAGTATGCATTTTGAGATTTTGTAAGTATAAGGCAAAACCATACACAAATTTAGATCCAGTCTAAGTTACTTTTATTTTTTCATTTTAAAGCAAGCCTTGTTGATTTTGAGGTATGTGAGAGGTAAATGTAACATAAGAGATAAATACTATTAAATATCTCAACCCAAACATGTATTTATTGAGTTCCATATTCCAAAGCAAATGAAAACTTTAGAGCCTCTTTTCTGATCATTTTGAAAGAAGAAATAGAAAATATATACTTTGTGAAAACTATTTTGCTTTTCTTGAACCAATATTTATCAGAAAAAAGTTACATCAAAAACTTCCTAACACAGTCCAACTTTGAACTCCCTTTAACTATACTTTAATTAAGCTTATAGGTTTGCAAAAAGTTACTTACTCACTATGTTATGAATAAAGAACCCAATGTGTAGTGTGGAACTCTAATGGAGGAAAACATGCTCTGAAATGAGGGTTCCTGATGAGCATTTCTGCTGGGTGATCTTCATTCTCACAATTTTTGTCATCTCGTGAGCTAGTTAAATTATTCCTGTCCATTTCCTAATTCATCCTAAGATACAATAGACAGCACATTTCTTGATGATTATAAAATGCCTCAGGTGAATTCTTCTGTGGCAGAAGACTGAAGGAAAAGTGACTGGATCTTCTCAAAAACTTGATTAATGATATTAAAAAGTGCTGCCTGGAAAGTCTTATTAACATCGTTAGAAAAAGAATGAAAAGGGATTTTCACATTTACTTAGGATTGCTGGTTTTGCTGTGGTGTGCCTGACAATCAATTAAGAAGTTTCTGCTGTGTCTGCTGTGGAAATTTAGAACAATTTCATATTTAGTAGCATTTTTACTTGTTTATGCTTTAATGCAGGTGTGACAAGCTGCTTGCCTGAAGCAATCTTTCTCTATTATTAGGGACATTTCTCCAGTTCTTCCTAATAAATTCACAGGTGGTTAACAATTCATGTCCTTGCTTGTGTTTTATTAACCATATAAAAAAATTACTTTGGAAAGCTTAAAATCAACTAGTGCATAATATTATTGGATTTCCCATCAATTTTGTGGGCTTTCTGCTGCTCTGCAGCTTTGAGGTACAATTCTGAAGAAGGCTTCTCCAGACCTCTACCTAGGATGAAGGAAATAAATAAGCAGCCCCCTCCTTAGACAGAGATTTACTTATCTCTTCATAATTTGTTATTTATGCCTCTGAAAAAGGCATGCATATCTAATTCAATTTAGAAGAGATTGAAAAAAAATTCTCATAAAAATAACACTGAAAATAGCAATAGGCATCATAAGATATCAGAAGATCACATATGGCTACTCACAGTGGCAAAAGAATACCTGGCAATGGGATTTACAGCTAACATACATGAGAATTTTCAAAGTTTGTTTCCTAAGAAGGCAAAGGTAAGTTGATTTGGCTGTCTGCTTCCTCCTTACCTCTGCTAATTTAGAGGCCTTCAGACTAAATTCAAACAAATAAAAAAATGAAGGAGATATAACTAACATATTAAACTCCTACAATTTCTTTAAAAATGTGGCTGCATAGATAAGAATATTGTTAACAGACTTCATGAAGGAAGGAATATTTTATACAGTTCAAATTTGACAAATTCTCAAGCACTGTAAGTTCTACACTTAAAGAATGAGAAAAGGCTCTCATGTTTCTGTATACATGCACATGTAAGAGTTCACATATTTCAGTTAGATACTATAGTTCCTTAAACTTTAAATCCTACTTTGATTCTATCCCATGATTCTGGCTGCTGCATATCAATATTACTTCAGACATCCTTAGCATCACAAGAAAACAAGAGGTTAACTCCATGGAAATGTGAAATTACTACTTCTTGCCACAAATTATCTGTTTTTTTAAATCTTTTGAATATCTGGGAATAGAATGAATGATCAAAATCTTCCTTTCAGATACTGCAATCTTACCCTTTTTCTATTAACACTTGCCCTTTTTTTCAAGTTGTGGAGGAGATATACATATTTTCCTCTTCTCCATAGCATATATGACCTCTTGCATCATGATCTTCATTAACAAAATTATGTTGATAAAGATTCAGGTCCCAGGCATTTATTATCTTAAGTGCTCAGGAAAGGTTGCAAATATTTCTGTCCTCTTACCACCCTCTTTGTAAGTGGGTAGCATAGCAGTGGCCATAGCAATGCTGTACAAACACACAGAGAACTTTCTCTGCTTCCACCTGGTTTAACATATCTGACATAATCAATACAATCAGTTCTTCTATATTACACAGTACCTATGGCATTTCAGAAACAATACCCTCTTACATAATACCATAATACCATCTACATTACTATTCCCTAAAATTTCCCAGTGCAGCTTACAGACATAGACTTCCTTCTCAGTTCTCATATGCTTTTATTTTTTTTATTCAATCCATTTAGCCAAGATATTAAGATTATGATAGCAGTATCCTGCCCTCTTACTTGGTTTCCCTCAGTCTTTCTCCTCAGCAATTTTTTTTTTTATCAAAGACATTTATATTTTCAATCTAGATCACTGATAAATGAGCATTAGTGATATGTCTAATATTAATTCTTGAACTACCCTATTAGATTATGCTATGCAAATTGATATCATGAATGACAATTTAAAGTGCCATATATGTGATATCAGACATGAAATCAAAATTCTACTCAGTGGGAGATAAAGCAGATGTAAAATATACCTTTTTTGAGAGAAGGAAAGGCTACTAATATCTCTGTCTAATCAGCTGGCTAGAGCTATAGTAGATCACTATTAATGATCTGTTGTGGGCATAGATAAAAGGCAAGTTACCTGGCTTCTGATTTATGTTTGTAGATTGTATTTACCCCTTTCAGTGTCTCAAAGCCAAATAACCTACTCCTATCTCCAGATTAGAAACTATAAAACTATACTGTGACTTATGAACAGGGTATGAATCTCCAAATAAGAGAGAATTATGTAGTCTTAAAATACACAGAAACAGAACATGCACAACTAAATAAAATCTAACCCTTGATGAGAAGAAATTGAGTCAGAAAATTAAGATAAATGCTTGTCTGTCTTGGAAAAATTTGGAAGGGATGAAGAAGGAAGACAGCTGCAGCTAATGTATCTGGAGTTTCCTCTCCAGTTCTTTTATTACCTTAATTTAAAATGAGTTTAGTGCTAATAAAGTTTCTAAGCAAAACAAAGTTTCAGATTACAGACAAGAGTTTGACTGTCTAGGGAAAAAGGCTGATGACTGCAGAGGATCCAGCCCTCTGTTCAAACACAGAATTAGATTAGTTATAGATCATTAGCTTTTTCTGCTGCAGAGTTTAGTAAACAAACATCTTTCTTGGCTTCACCTACTCACCTCTGCTAGATGCAATGGGAGCTTAGTAATTATATCTGCTGTGTAAGGGAAAAAGTGATATCCTCCATTCTGGGGCTCTATACTTTCAATGTGGCTGGCTAGGAAAAGTATGCTTAATGGAACTGACAGAAAAACCTGATGTTGATATTAGTGTGTTCAAGAGATTGCAATTTTGACCAAATTTAAATAGGTAGTTGTGTTAACTTGCAAAAATACAAGATTTTTAAATGTAATCTTTTCCTAATAAAATTATTGTTGTTAATAATTGTAATAATTCTGTCTTGCTGCTAATATGATTTTTTTGCATAAGGCCATCCCTTTTGACCTTTTTCAAATGTCAGTAATAATATTTAATATGAATATGCTTCACAAGCACTTTAAGCACTCATATAATATTTAATATTAAAAGATAATAATCTTGGTATTTGTACTCAAAATGTCACTGAATATTGCATGAACAGTGATCATGCTGGTTTAATAGCAAGGTGTGTATCCAAACCCTGATATTATCAAATAGCTTAGGAAATTAATATGGAAGTGAATTGTTGTTTTGATTATTCTTTGGTTTTGAAATTACTGAGTGTTTGCAGAACCATCTTCTTTTGTAAGGAATTTGGTCATAGGGCTCAGCATTGAATGATTATTTGGAAATATGTAAAAAGGAAAAGAAAATATTGGTTTATTCTATTAATGAAGATATATCTTAATGCTAATGCTTAGATTCTAAAAAAATTCCTGCAAGGAGTACATTGGAGATCATATCCAGTGAAAGACCTACTTTGAGGAACCTAGTTCCCAAATGAACTATGTATTAAGGCACTCCAAATAAGTAGAAACCTAAGATGGGTGATTTGAAACAAAGATAAACAAAACCACCACACTTTAATCGACAAGACACTTACAATGAACCTGTAAGAAATATCACTTACATATGGTGTGCTTAAAAAAAGAAGATCCTCTGTAAAGCTTCTCCATACACATTGACCTATATCCTACAACTTCCTTCCAATGGAAGTTTCCTATAAATATGCTTTTCACAGTAATTCATTAAGATCCATAGAGTTTTTCTAAAACTTAAATTCTGAATTAAAAGTCTTCTCTTTAAATTTTCAAAGCTGTCACCAGGAAAGGAAAGATCTGATTTTAAGTTTTCCTTAGATTTAGGACACGAAAGATAACATATCCAGATGAATTCTGTATCAATTGTGTTAAGGGGAAAGGAAATTGACAGTGAGGAAAAAGCTACCAGTAGCTCACTTTCTAAAAGGGTGGATGCAAAATCTGAATTTGCAAGGGTTTTCACTCTAGTATTGCAATTATAGAAGGAAAAATAATATTTGCAAAATAAAATAATAAATAAATATATAATAAATAAATATATAATAAATAAATAAAATATATATTTATATATTATATATAATATAATATATATTATATATTATATATAATATATAATATATTATATTATATATATTATATATATTATATATATTATATATTATATATTATATATATATAATATATATTTTTATATATTATATATATATATAATAAATAAATAAATAAAAAATCTCAGAAAAATGAAAAATGCTGTCTAAAACAGGAATGAGGGTTTCCATTTCTCTTTGCAAATTCTCACACTGCTACATAATACTATTTTACTCTTGTATATATTGTGTTGAATTCCCTTATTCTATGAAAAATAACAAAACTCCTGTTGAACAGAGCAACAGCCTGGCACATCTTAGGAGTGCCTGTGTATTATGCATGTGCCATGGTATGACTGGGCATGTACAATAAGTTTGAAGGGTTTACAGTATGTGCATGGTACATCTTCTGGCAAAACATACACAGAAAATTTTAATTATGCTTATGTGAGCGCAGAATTTAGAATCCCCAAGTATTCCTTGACCCAACACCCAGGTAGAGAGTTAAATAAAACTTAGAGTAACATTGTTATATCAAACTTGATAAGAACTTAGTTGAAGGCAATAAACAGAAACATTCCATTAGATATTGCTTCTGGAGTTTTAAGGTGTATGTATTTCTGAATACAAGAAGACTGATGCCTATAAGGTCCATGTCTTCATAGTCCAACCTCTTTTCAGCTTTATTTCTCTAGTTTTCTCTATATGTCTGGAGTCTTCCTGCGATTTTCCTCTGCTCCCTTAGAAATTTCTTTTAAAAAGTGTACAACCTATTTAGTCACTATCAAAACATTCTTTACCAGCAAATAAAGCACATACCTCACTATCATTCATTATGGCATCAGATATAAAAAACCAAACCAACAAAAAAGTCACTTCCTACAGGTAATAATGCACCACTTAACAATCAGAAGCAAATCATGCCTTAGAGTTCCTGAAAAACTCTTCAAACCTCCCATCAAGTGATACACATCTTGCTGCACATCTTCATATTTTCCATTATTATGTATTCTATTCTAAATTAAAAGACACTGGATTATAGTATGACTGGGTAGATGTTTGCCAATGAACTAGAAGTGATTTGTGACATTCTGTGTCCTCTGTATAAAATAAATGTGTTTTTAAACCATGATATGTATGTTTGCATGTCCAAAGGAGACAAAGCTGAACATTTGCTGTAATGACCTTCGTACATACCATTTTGTGTAGCTAGAAGAAACAGCAGGGATAAGAAGAAATAACATCAATAAACAAAACAGATGCTCATACTAAGATCATCACAGTTTCTTACACTTTCTTGAACTGCTTCCTTGACTTCTGCTGTTTAAATAATTTTATGCAAGAATTTTCCATTTTTTGGAAATGGAAATCCTCTTTTCCATTTTTTGTTTTTCTTTTTCCAAGATAAATTCACAAACATGAGATGGGAGGTCCTTCTAGTTTCCATTTCTGACTAAGTATTGACTGTTTAGAAAGTTTAACAGACCGTGGTTTAGTCTCACAAAAAGCCCAGTGACACTTTTTTAGTAATTCACTGAAGCCAGGGAGTCAGAGAAAAAAACTTAATTTTTCATCCAAAAACATTTTACTTTGCTGTGTTGAAAAATGTTGGCAAGTTAGACATAAAACTATTTGGAATAGTTTTTGGCATGAACATTAACATAAGAAAAGAGAGAGAGGGAAGATTAAAAAAGAAGAAATACTTGTTTATTTGAGAATCTTCCTTGTTTATAGTAAAAAATTCTATTTTGTTTAGACTTTTTAAGATGCACAAGAAAAAATATCTCTTCATAGGTTTTTTGGAATCATAGATGGGAAGTACAAAAGATACAGGTATAAGTTTTTATATGTAATGTGTCCATGTGTGGATGTGTGAATGTGATGGCATTCAGACTTCAGTCATATGGCTGTCATTGTGACAAAAGCAGAATCACTTTTGTGTTCTTCCTTATAACAATGGAACTTTCTATTTTTTATATTAGAAATTGTAATCTGAGAATGAAATAGATTAGGTCAGTTACTTATAGTTTCAAATAAAGACTGAGTTTGGTACTTGCAAGACAGGTAATTAATAAAGAAACAGAAGACTTGATATTTTGCTTTAAATTTAGAAAGAGAAAAGTTAGAAAAATCTTACAAAGGACACTAGAATTAAGTTAAAATGTATGCAACAAGAGAAAAACTCATCAGAATATATTCTGACAACCACTTTCATTCTAATTAAAGTTATTTTTGAAATATAATAAACTTCAAAATTAATGAGGAAATCTGATATATTGCAAATACAAGTAAAGGGAATAAAATAAAAATTAAAACAAACCAGAAATTTTAAGGGTGTCTGCAAAATATTTAGCCTTGAAATTTTTTTACTTGCAGAGAAATCAGATTAAGAGGAGATAAATTACAATATATTAAGAAAAGGACAAGTAAAACTTTGAATTTACTAAGTATGAGAAACTCTGAACATTGATCAAAGCTCCAGAAGCAATTATCTCCCAAGAGCTGCTATTGGGAATGGGAACAGAAATCAGAGAAGCCAATAGAATACCCTTATTTAAGAAAAAGCTTTGGGACATAGCAGGAAATTAAAGACCAAATAGTTTAACTTCAATTTGCAGGAAACTATTAAGAACTACTTTAAACCACCAGATTGGAAAATGCTTAGAAAAGCACAACTTGATTAAATGAAGGTTGGAATAGGAGGGTTTTGCCTTACTAATTTCTTAGTTCTATGGCGTTATGATTGACAAAGTAGAGAAAGGAATTGCAGTGTAGACATCACACTTAATGGCTTCTCAGGAAGCTTTCTAGTATCAGAGGTTGTGTAAGGTTCAAAATCATTGAAGAGGAGAGAATCTGGCATATTAATTTAAAAAAAAAAAAGTCTAAAGGTTGAAAAGACAGAGGGCAAGATACTATAGAGGAAAAAAAATAAGAGGAAAAAAGAACCTGGACCTGTAGAAATAAACTTCTGGACTAGTGCCTGGAATGTATTATGCTGGGTTCAGGATAACATAATACTAAGGATTTGCACAGTGTATAAGAATCTAAAAATAAAAGAAAGGTCAAAATTTAATAAACTATCTTAATTTTTTTTTTTTAATGACAGGCTTTCCCCTACAACTTTTAACAGCAAAGCAAAACAAGTACAGTCCATTTTTCTTTGTGATACCCTTAAAAAATCTTATCTACACTACGACAGAGAAGTGCCACATATGTGCTTTAGGTTTTAGTAAGGGTTATAAATGTCAGTGAAGATCAGGAAAAAATAAAATTCAGTGTTCAAAAAGCAAGTATTCCTCTGCCTGGTTCTATCTAGAATGTATTTAAGACTTTGAAGTGGGAAAAAAGTATCATCTTAGAAGAAAAGTAAAGCCAAAACAAAACAAGAGAAAAATATTACCCACAAACTCATGCTAAATGGAAGTGAAAATACCACTTTCATCTTGCTCTTCAAATGTTTGGAAGACTGATGTGGTTTTTACTTGTCAAAGTTTCTAGTGAAGATGACAATAATATCTCATATAGCCTGAAAATTGCTAGAATCCCTTTTTTTATCTTTTTCACTTTGTCTCTGGATCAATGACAGTTACTTATCATTACAAAAGAGAAATGGAAAGAAAAAAAAATCTTCTGGATTTGTGGCCACTGAAATGTCAAAAGATTTGGGAAACTGAATTAGATCACAGCAATTTTAGTGTTAGAATAATATTTTCTACAAAAAGAAAATCTAAGAAAATTTTCTGAATTTTTTACAATTTGGAATTTGTTTATTTTAATATATATATATAATTTATTGAGATAGGGAAAATAAGATTATTGTACCTTAATCAATTATGCTTTTAAAAGAAATAAAACAGACTCTCACGTGTCTTTAATAAAGACTGTGTAACACATTATCTTGTAAATAATATAATTATCTATAAGATAATTTTAGAATATCTTGCAGATAATATAAATCCTATAGAAATCTAAAAAATAGGTGGGGGTTTTTTCATGTTATTTTTCCTCTTTAGTGCTGAATAATGCTTAATATTTGTGGTGGTTTTACCCTGGCCAGCTGCTGGATGCCCACATTTTCACTTCTCCTCCTCAACAGGACAGGAGGAGAAAATTAGATGAAAAAGTGCCCAGGGTGACATAAAGACATGGAGATCACTCACCAGTTACTTGGACAGGTGAAACAGACTCAACTTGAGAAAGAAATATTTAATTTATTGTCAATTAAATGGAGTGGGGTGGTGAGAAACAAAGATCTAAACTTTAACACTTTCCCCTCAGTTGTCCTTGCTTCCCAAACCCAACTTCATTCCTGACTTTTCTACTTCCCCTACCTACAGCTCATGGAAGATGGGGAATGAGGGAAGCTGTCAGTGCCACTCCTTCCTCTTTACACTTTCTGCTTGTTCCAGTGTGCTTTCTTCCATGGGCTGCAGTCCTTAACAATAAACATGTTCCACGGTCTGTCCTCCATGGCCTGCAGTCCCTGCCAGAAAACCTCCTTGTGTGGGGCTCTCTCCATGAGTCAAAGGTGTCTTACAAGGCACACATTGACATGGGGTGCTGTTCTCCAGGTGCTGCTGTGTGGATATCTGCTCTGACTTGGTCTCCTCCATTGGCTGGAGAAGTCTGTTTCTGGAGTCTTTAAACAGAATGCCCATTTGTAGTGGGTTGATGTTAGGTGGATTCCAGGCACCCACCAAAGCTGCTCCATTGTTCCCCTTCACTCCACAGCTGGACAGGGAGACAAAATATAAGAGGGTTCATGAATCGAGATAAGGATGGAGAGAGATCACTCAGCAAATCATTGCAGGCAGAACAAGCTAGATTTAGGGACATTAACTGAATTCATTAGTAAAAAAAAGCAGAACAGGACAATAAAAAGTAAAACAAGATCCTAAACTCACCTTTTCTCCACCCCTCCTTCCCAGCAATACCTCCTCCCCTCAGTGGTGCAGGGAGACAGGGAATGAGGGTTATGGCCAGTTCATCACACATTGTTCCTGCCACTGTTCAGGGAGAGGAGTCCTTCCCCTGTCCCAACGTGGGGTCCTTCCCATAGGAATACAATTCTCCATGAACTTGTCCAGCATTAGTCCATCACATGGGCAACAGTACCTCATGAACTTCTGCAATGTGGGTCACTCTTCCATGGGGTGCAGTCCTTCAAGGACAGTCTGCTCCAGCGTGGGCTCCTCTCCCCATGGGTGTGCAAGTCCCTGCCCAGAGCTTGCTCATCATGGGTTTCACGCGGGTTTGCAGTTCCTCTCAGGAACACAGTTTCTGCTCCAGTAAGCCTCCTCCATGGGCAGCAGGTGGATCTCTTCACTCCCATGGATCTCCATGTGCTGCAGCAGCACAGCTGCCTCACCACAGTCAGCACCACTGGCTCTGGTGCCTGAAGCCCCTCCTTCCCCTCCTTCTCCACTGGTGTCAGTGTCTGCAGAGCTGTTCCTCTCACATAGTCTTACTTTGCTTTGCTCTGGCCACAATTACATCTGTGCAGTAACTTTCTTTTTTCTAAAATATGTTGTCACAGGGGTGTTACCAGCATCCCTACTCTGCCTACCCATAGTTTGGTCAATAGCACGTGCACCTTGGAGGCGGCTGTCTTTGGCTCTGCCAGACATGGGGGAAGATATTCTGGCAGCTTCTTACAGAAACCATCCCTGTACTCCCCAGCTGGCAAAACCAGGCTGTGCAAACCCAACACACCATTTTAGACCAGAACACTTTTTCATTGCTAGTAAAACCCCACTGATTTTATATTTGCATGACAGTGCTATGATTGTCTTGTACTAAGATTATTTTCACTTGTTTCAGCTGCAGTTAAAATTGTGTAGTGGCTAAATAACCACTGTCTTTATGCTAATTAAGGGTTTTTTAATAGGAATTACATAATAGTAGAATCAGACTCAATTGTCTGCAGCTCTAGAATAAAAAGTGACATGGAAGTCAGATGATACAACATGATACAGTGAAGGCAGCCTTGTGAATGAGGTGAAATGGATATAGTGATAACAAAGAAAAGCAGAAAATTGAATGACTGTGAACTGGTGAAAAGAAAGAGCATGTAAGCAAGGTGTGTTAAATTGTACAAAGATAACCCTGGATGGACTCCAAGAGCCAATTGGAAGACAAGCTCACTGCTAATATCCAGGAAGGTTATTGTAATGATTCAGTTTCAAGGCCTCGTTTCTCTTGATTTGGAGACTTGGTTTTACCTCAAAATGCTTTGGAGCCTGATTTTTCTCTTGGTTAGGAAGGAAATTATGTTGTACAATTCTTTCCTCTGGGATAATGGAGAAGTCTATGAAGTGGCAGCTTCACCAGACAATTATCCAGATCCTCAAAGGTTTTTCTTCTTGCATTGCTTCTCCTCTCTCTACCCAAGCCTCATGCAACACCTATCATCTCCCTTTGTATCAAAAATTTCTGATGCTCAAGAGTTTGTGATAAACTCAGAAAGCTCCTGTGTGGAGGTGTTTAACTAGAATAGTGAGAGTGAAGTCTTCATTGAATTAAGCTTTGATGCTCAGGAAAACATGAGCAATCTTGAGGCTCATCTGGAAACTTGTAAACTCAAAATTCTGGTGAATCCTATAAACACACTGGAATATCTATATCAAAGAATAGATACTTGAAACATTTATCAGTTATTTTAAGCCAAAGACACACCTTTCCTATGTCCAGCAAAATATTACTAATGAATTTCTCTGAATATAAACCCAGGGAATATCAGTCATATTTAACTATGTGAGAGGTGTTGATCTCTTTTTATTACAGATGTTTAAGCAAAATGGAATTAAATTTCATGTTATATTGTCTCTGCACGCTATAGATTTAATATCTGTTAAAGGCTAAACAAACGATTCTCTCAGTTCTTTACCATTAAAATAGAATCATTTTATGGTTTATGTACTCCAGTTGAAATACTGCCATGTTTTAAACATGACTCAAACTTGATTTTCCACTGTTTCCACTTGTCTGGATTAGGTAAACTCTACTGGAACAAAAATATTATTAACATCCAAGTATTCAGTGTTCCTGATAGGATGAAAATAATTTTTTTTTTTGAGGGGAAAGATAGTTTTTGTGGATATTTTTGCACGAACAAATCATTGCTGGTCTTCTGAAATAATTCATTGCCATTACTAATACCGGGATGTAATGTCCTCCTATATCATTGTAAAATATGTTCAGAAGATATCTCTGAGTAAACTGGCAAAATGACTTCAACTAGCATTCTTTTCTAACAAGGACACATCTTAAAAGAAATATAAATTATCTTCTGGCTACCAGCATTCCTCTGCCAGTAACTTCTCTGTAGCCAAAGCAGAGGCTTCTGACAACTGTAGACCCTAAACATCCTATCATTAATATTATCTTGCCTTGATCTTGAGTTTAAGTGTATTGAAATAGTGTAACAAACAACATATAAACTCTTAGTAACACTGTGATTTTATAGCCAGACATATATTTACTATGTGAATAGTGACTGATGTGACCACCCAACTGTCAGAGAGGTGTAATTTTATACAGGAGGCTCCAAAATAAACATAAGTTGCCATACTAAGAACAAGATAAGCACAAGGAACTGCAAACAGGCAGGGACATCCTAATGAATATGCAAGAAGAATAGTCATTCTTTCCACCAAGAGAAAAGAGAAACAAGATAAGCAGTATTGGGAGCTGATGAGACATCACCTCCCACTCCCCCTTTGGGGATTGAAGACAATAGCATACAAACATTAGATATAAACAAGGGGAATTGAAGAAGAAACAAGACAAACCCACTTTGGCTTTGACATCTCTCATCAAACAGTTTTTAAGTCTGAACACTGAGACTTTAATGACTAAAAATCACTAAGGGCTGCAGTCATCAGTGCTAATGATATGGTATCAACTTTGTAGTGTTGCATATTGAGAAGTAAGTTAGAAAAGTACTCATAAAAACTAAGATCCATAATTTTTCATGGTGCCATACAAGGACAATGTCAGTGTCAGGTCCTTGGTCTCTTTCCATCCTGTAGTAGACAAGATCTTGAATCTTCCCCCCTGTTGCACTAAGGGTATAGAAATTTGGCAGAAAAAGAAATCCTCTTGCCTTCCAGTTGGTCCTTAGAAATCAGAGTGGCTGGGTGCAACTGGGCTTAATTTCTGATTATAACCAATTCAGCTCAATAAATCTGGTGTTCATTAGGAATTTTCATGAGCACAGATTCATAAATAATTTGATTTAGCAATTCAGTTTTTTAGTTCTGGTTGAATTTAATACAAACTTGCATGATACAGATTAATGAATAGTATGGTTTTTTTGAGAAATAGGAAAGCTGGTTCACTAACTATAGATAGATACAGATGTATAGAGGCTATAGATATAGATAATACAGATACAGATAAATATTCCTGGGTCCAAGGCATTTTGGAGGCACAAAGCTCACCTAAATACTGGGGGGTTTTTGGAGTATCTCTACAGGACAATTTCTCATCCTCTTATGCTATATCTTCCATTTCCATCCACACAGATTTTATGTATGCCTGATAAATTATTACCAGGATTATTATTGAGCACATGCACAATAATGATACACAAAGCACAATAAATAACAACCCTCTGCCAGCAGACAAGAAAGAGCAAGACAATGATTAGAAAATTTTGAAAGAAAGGAGAAATATAGGGGAAGGTTTCTTATGAGAGGCATAAAGATGCAGGGAAGAAAGAAGGCATTCTCTGAAAGTATGTCCCACACAGTAAGTCTGACACACTGTGAAATTTTCTTATATGATCCCTTCTTCCTATTCTGTCACAATTCTGGCATCATCATTTCTAAGAGAGAAACAGTGGCTTCACAGGCCACAAACTGGGAGGTTCCCCCACTGGGGATCAAGTATATGGTCTCAGGAGCAGCAGAGGCACTGTGAAGTAGTCTTCCTCAGCAGAGCATTGAAACAAGACTCATGCAAAACCAGAGTACTACAATGCTGGGACTCAGGTTGGAGGTAACCTAAGAGTGGACCAATAAATTGTCCATATAGGAGACATGTAAAAAGGTCTATCCCATTACAGACATTATCTCACAACCTGGTGCATATATTAATTTATATAAGATACATGTATGACTTCCACAAGACAAGAACTTGTATAAGTTGCAGTAAGCAAAAAACATTTCTCATAAGTGTAATTCACCTTTCATTGAGAGGGGAAGGAAGTAATTTCAGCAGTTTAAAATCTGTTCTATGCTTTTAATCATGACTTAAACCTTTAACCTTGAAAGATGTTAGTTACTGAATCAAATCAATAAAGGTTCATCTTACATTTAAGCCTTCAACAACATTACAATTGATAGAGCACAATAAAAAGAGAGCAGGTCTAAGTGCTGATCAAGACAATGATTTTTTTTTTTTTTCCAGTCATGGTTGCAGGAAAGCTGTCTCTCAATTAAATTAATGAAAATCAAAACTGAAAATAAATATATTAATTAATAAAGACATCTTTCAAGAAATGACAGACTGGGAGGTAGAAGGCAAAAAAGGGAACCAATCAACAAAAAACTAAGCAATATGTGAAAAGGAGGCTTTAAAATACCAGGAGACAGCACATGTTGGTAGTTGATTGTCAGTCTGTGATTCTTTTTTTTTCCAATAATGTATTTTAAACTCATTTTAAAAGTATTTTAACTCATTTTAAAAGTATTAAAATTTTTGAAAAATAAGGAAGTATATAAAGAAAGACACATAGGTTAAGTTGAGGAAAGAACCCTAAAGTCAGCCTTTTCATATAGTTCTTCATTATTTGTTGTTTACCTCCACCAAAATGGGAAGAAAAGTCAGGAATTATAAAGCCTAGTTTACTCTTCGTAAGTTGTGACATGACAGTACATTTTTCACTAATATTCAGATGTGGGATGGTATCTTGCTCAAAGTTTAGTAACTCAAGAAAATATCAACATGACTACAATTGCAGAGATATATTTCCTATTAATTCTGATGTATTATAAGACACAAATTCACTAAAGAAGTCAGATTGACTAATTAAAATTTTATTCTATATAAAACTTGAACAATGAAATTGCTACTTAGCCTTTTATGTTACTTTTGACAGTCGGCAGACAACTTCAGAGACTAGCTTGAACTGTCAAAATAATTTATATATATTAAATGCCAATGCGACTCAGGAAGAAGATAAAATTTGCTTTCAATATGACATTTATATGCTAGAGCTTGATTTAGATATGCAGAGGTAGCAAGACATGTTAGCTAAAAGTAGTTATGCAGCATATTTCTAAACATGATGTCCCATTTATGTTCAAAATGATGTGGACTGAATCAATTAGGAGAAACAAGTGAGTTCCAAGAAGTACTTTTAAAAAGCTGTGGAGTTGCTTAGTAACCTGATGTTATACTTCATTTCCCAACAGAACTATAAAGCTGTCAAACTGGTAATGGGGAGCTCCCCAAGATAAATGGTGCCTCATGCATTTTGCCAAAACCATGATTCTATTAAATATGTTATTCCTAACTTTGGAGAGTTATGCATATGCATATCAGTAATATATGTAACTGGACAGCTATCAAAGAAATGAGTTTTAGTTGCACTTTGTCATAAAAATGCAATACTTTCCCTCCTTTAATGCATTATCTTGTCAGCCAGGAGAAGGCACTGGATCCAAGACCTAAGGGGAAAATTTTAATCCAGCTCTTTCTTAGTGCTATATTTACCTGACATCAGCTTTGTTCTTCACTGACAGTAATCTAGCATAATCTACTGTATGCATCCTAGACTTGGAAATTTAGCTTTTTCTGCCTGAAACTTCTTTGAGAATCCAAAAGTCACCATATAGTCTTGTATCATAGGAGTTTGCTTTCACAGTGTATCAGAATAGATATATTTTAAATTTCAGTGAAAATTAAATGTAGGAGACTATTTTGAGTACATTTAGTTAAAAATACAAACATACTGAAGGAAGGATATCAACCTTTCTTTCTCAATAACTGAGTTATGAAAGTCCCCATCCTTGAGGTATTCATTCCTTGACTGGGGAAGGCATTAACCACCATTGACCATCCATTATTTAATTCTCCCTGAGCATGGGCTTGGACTAAATGGGCTTCAGAAGTCCTTTTCAACCCAAACTGTTCTGTGATTCTATATTCAGGTATTACTGCTGAGTTTTTGCTGAATGCCATTAAAAACTTTAAGCACAAGAATTGTTCTTAAACTATTTGTTTCATTTTCAGAGACTACCATGTATTTTTAATTAAATACTATGCCTTCTGTAAGCACAAAGACTTGGGGTTTGATATGAGAAAGCACAACATTCCTACTTATGCATATTTTTCAATGGGATCCAAGCTAAATTATGTGCCACAGCAAATTCTTTGCACAGCTAACTCAATGTAAGAAGTCATTTTGTCTTCTAAAACTGACGGCAGATTTGTATTTGTGAAATATTTGAATTAAGTGAAGGAAATGGTGCCTAAAGTGTGGCAACTGTTTAATCAGTGAGTAATGTAGTCTTAATGTGTGAATTATTTTTTATGGGCTCATTTATGATAACAGACATTCATGGCTCAATCAATGTAAGCAACAGATTTATGGTATATTTAGTCACAACATAATCCAATGTAAGTACTCTTTATTACTATTCACAGTTTAATTCTCTTTTTTTTTTTCCTTCATACCACTTACAGCATGCAACTAAAATATAAAGCACTTATCAGAACTTTTCACACAGCATTTATTCACATCTGTCTTATCATATTTTTACATTCAAATATTGAACTTCAAAATACAATACAATTATGTCATTTGCATAATTGCATGGGTAAAAGGATGATAATTTTCCCCCATATCTAAGAAACAATAAGAGAAACCATTAATATGGCCATTGATCATTCCTCTGAAATGTCTTTCTTTTTGTCAAAATATTGGGGTCTATTTTTCAGTTTATATATTTCTGATTTTCCCTTATAAGCTGGTAGTTTCCCTTCTCTTCCTTCAAATTCCATGCCAAAGAATTATCAGTGGAAATTATACTACTCCAACTACTAACAGATTCAAATGATCTACAGATGTTTGGATACACAATTTTACATATCCCAGAATTCTCAATAATTAAAGTGTGTAGTCCACAAGAGTGTTTAATAGATGCACAAGAAAAGCTATTGTCACCTAAAGCGATATATATTCTACAGTTAATTGTCTTTATTTGTTATTATGCTACTTTTAACTGTGATTCTTACCAGTGATAAAAGGATGATGATATTTTCTTATGTTATTTACTTGAATTTTTTGAATTAGCTTGGAAAAGATTGCTACAAGAAGTATGCACAAATTGTTTTACAAGATTTTTTGTATGATGTCTAAGAGATCTGTATAATAATATATAAAGTTTAAATGCTTCTGCTTCACTAGCAGAGAATTATCAGTTAATCAAATATTGTCTGGAAATAAAAGTATTACTTCTGCTTCTAGACTGCCAAGTTATTTCTAGCATCTGAATGATCTGTAAAAGAATGAACAGCCTGACATTCTTCTCAAGCCCTGAAGAGTTCAGCTACAAAGATTAAGAAAATATCTGTAGTGGAATATCAGATGTTGCATGGCTATAAGCATTTGCAGAAACAAAAATCTTACCATTATGATGTAATTCTGCATTTAGGCAATTAACAAAAGAACTAAGTATACAAAATTTCCTAACTACTTTGATCTGAAAGGTAGGAAAAAAGTTTCATATTTAATTTGTGATGTTTTCTGCACTGCACTTAAATGAACAATTTGTAGGGAATTGTGAGGTGTTTTTATTTGAGACTGAACTTTCAAATCTACATGGTTGGCCAGAAATATGAACGGTGATAGATCAGAAAAAATAGTCCCTTCCCAGTAAAACTGCAAACAAGCTTTTCCAGTGTTTTCATTTTTAATTTGGTTAATTTTTTTTTTTGCTTTTAAATTGAGAAATTTAAATATAGTCAACAACCTAGCAGAGGATGAGGTTTAACATTTTGTTTTATTTAAGCTAGATTGACATATATCTCATATAAATGTTCTGTAATATATAAGAACATCTTCCTGGTTTTCTGCCCTAGTTCATATCACTGGTTAATTTCAGCAAGGCCTTTCCTCTCTAGATCTGCAACATTTCTTCATCCTTTTTGAACATTTTGGGTTCTACTTGTATGTCTCTGTTATGCTGAATTTCTTTCTGCTTTCTTAAATAAAGGAAAAGAAATAAAAAAAGAAGACTCCTGTTTATCCTCCTCAAAACCCATAAATTGGTATGGTATTAGATTAAGCATAGCTCGGGATGTACCCAAATTATAAACCGTGTAGCAATCAATCATGTCAGTTTAGTTGTGAAAGTGCCAGTTTGTTCATATGTTAAACTACAGAAATAAGATTAGTTTGCTATGAACTGTTCCATAATGCTGTGAATGTGTCACCCAGGCTATGTAACTAAATTCTCATTTTTGAATGTCAGTATGACCAGAACTTTACATTTGATTTAAAATACTTTATCACTTCTTTCTTTCTTTAACTCTCTACTCAAGTCTGCTGTTATTAAAACACATAAGGGTTTCTGTGGGTTTGAGTAAAAATGAGAGACACTAGGTTAATTTTTATTCTGGAAGTGTCTTGAAGAGAACTATGAAACCATGAATATGATCTTGAATAAGAGCATTAGTTTTGTAAGCAGTAAGACAGTTGAGAAGCTAGTTGCTGCAAGCCAGAAAGATCTGTGAGAGTGCCTGTCTAAAACTGGAATATTTTATTGTACAGATTAACAGCAAAAAATTCCAGAATCAAAACCTGAATTTATTTCAGTTCTTGAATAGTTAAAGATATATGAAACTTATCCTCCTACATTCATGCCAGCAGTTATTGTCTAAACAGTAGTTCTTTCTTCCTCTGGAGTTATCCTTAGTCATTTGATATATAAACTGGTTTTTTTACTATTCAAAACAGTTTTTGGGGAGGATGTGATGTTTAAATGAGTAAGTTGGTCATTCTAATGAGAGATCATAATATTCCAGAACACATTAATTCTGTTAGTCTGGATTAAATTGATGTCACAATGAATAAGATACAGATTTTTTGGTATCACCTAAATATTCTTTACATCCAAAGAATAATTTTTGTTAATGAGTATATTTAGAAAATCTGAGAAAAAAAATTAAATTAACGATTGGCAACTTTATATTTGGATTCCTCAGTAAAGTACTTACATAAAAATCAAATCTTAACTTGCCTACATGTATAATGTCCTGTGAGCCTTCTTTCAAAGGGATCTAAGTAAAACCTGTGCTTAAAAATGTCTGTATTGTGTACAGGTCATCCAGGATTCTGGTTTTAAAGAAACTCTAATTAACAAATGTATCAAACTTAACATCAGTATCTGCTATCAGAAGAGAAAGCCCTCTGGATACTGCTCAGTGAGACAGAGATTTTAGTCACTTTTGAAGGCACAAATACCTTTTCTACATGTTTTAAATATGCTTAGTACATAGGTTTTTCCTATTTTCATTGCTAACATTATATGCTTTTATTTACAGTGGATTCAAAATACTGGTTTTAGTATAAATTGAAATAGCTGAAAATCTTACCATTGATTGGAATTTGTGTTGTCAGACATGCAGGTTTCCATCGAGGAGAGATCAAAAAAATGGAAATTGATCGTACAGTTAAAATAAAACTCTATTTGTCAACATTATTTGAATCATGTTCATAACATAAACTGTTTATTTTGCACTTACCACATAAAGAGAGGACATTTATTGAACAGTAATGTCAACATTTGATTTGTATTGATGAATTCAGAGTCGGGAAATGCAGTCCAAAATTTGCCCTACAAGATAATAAAAGTCCTGTTAAAAGTTTAATGTTTCTGGATGAGAAGAGGAAGGAAAAATGTTTTACATATTTTTGAGACTAACAACCAACAAAATAACAGGATTTTTTCTGAAAAATTAAACTCTCCAATATCAAAAAATATATATACATGTGCATGCCTATGTGTATGCATATATGTTTGTGTGCATCTAGATGTGCATCTTGATGTTATTAAAATTGTAGGCAGCAATTAAAAAAGCAAAATCATATGACCTAGATTTAACTTTTACTGCTGATGGGGCTTTCTTACAGGATTTTTTATTTTTCTGCAAATTGTGGTTAGCTTTCTGCATTATATATTATCATATATAACGAAGCAAAGAAAAACAATTTCCTAAAACTAAAAATAGATTTTTTTAAATTGAGTATAATAAGAAATAGTTATCGGAACTTGAACTTAATTATATTGTTTTTCTAATTTTTCTATATTTCATCTGTGCTTTATGTCTAGGCAAGAAACAGTAATTACAATGTTTGATGCCAATCATAATACTGCAATCTTCATCATGAAGTTATGGAATTTACAACAGCTATTCCTATACAGTACTCAGAATCTCCACTTTGATGAGGAAAACAACATTTGTTGTTGCCAGATAAACTATTTTATGCAGCTGGTGGAAAGATACAATGCTCATTCTGCAAAACTATGTTAAACATCAACCAAGAAGAGGATGCAAAATAATCAACCAGTCTAGTGATGTCAGCTCACTTCCCCATTTGGGAAGTAACACTGAGTTCATCCAGTTATCAGGTAAAACTTTGGGGTTGACAATCAAGGACCACGTGAGGGACACCCAGGAGAAGGGTTGCATTCATCAGTGGGAGGGAAAATATGTTAATGATTTTGGGAAAATTATTACCATCTGTATGTGTTTTCCAGGAAAAAACAGTGAATATGTATATAAAATATAGTACAGAAACATGACCTTTTCTGTACTTGGTATGCACGACAGGCTTGAAAATATTCCCTGTGCATCCAGCATAGAATGAGAATGTCTGCTTCTTAATGCTACACTGGTGTTAAGGAGATTTATTTTACCTGTTTTGGTAACATGTGACCGACATTAAATACCTATGAGGTAAGAAGATATTCTTATTAGAATACTTATGCTTAATTTTTGCTGTAGAAGTACAATAAATAAAGGGTATTGCTGAGTTCAGTCAATAATATCATTTCAATTTCTTAAATATGAAGTGTTACAAAACATATCTTAAAATCTTGCACAGAAACATATGATTTAAGCAATTTTTTTTTCTCTTTTGACATCAGGAAAACCCAGCTGTAAAATTCTTTTTTAGTGTCCTGGTTCTGGCCAGAAGAGGGTTAATTTTTGCAGTTGCTAGCAAACCACCTCACAGCATTGCCTGGAGCAGGGGAAAGGAGTCCCTTCCAATTTCTAGGAGGGTGGCATGGGAAGCCTTGGGTATTGTTGTTTGTGTGTGAATCATTTGCCTCTTTCTTGTAGCCTGTGTCATTAGTATTGTTGTTGCTACTGCTTGTTTTCTTATCTCATTGCTGTTTCCAGTAAATTGTTCTATCTCACCCTATGATCTTTCCTTTTTGTGTCTCCAATTTCTCCTCTCTGGGAGAGGAGGGAGAGGAGGGAGTGAGAAAGCAGCACTTGATTCAGTGAGAGTACTGAATTGAAAAATAACATTCTTAAACCAAAATATAGACATCTGTTTTCTTCAGTTAAGGGGCTAAGCTCAGTATATTGAGAGGAGTTTTTAATTTACCTTGCGAAAAACAAACAAAAAAAGTGATTTTTTTTTTTTTTTTGGCTTCACAGCCTTATGATAAGGCATTAAGAAAATAGGGATTGCAAAAGTCAGGATTCTTCATTGATTTTGTTTGGTGGTATTGTGGTGTTTTTTAAGGAGGGGCACACTTTACAGAATTTAAAAAAATTACTTAGGTCTGCAGCTGAAGTTGTATCAACAGAGTGACAAATGGGAACTTTTTTGGTTCACATATTTGGACCTTATTTATAACTTGTATTGAAGCTCAGATATATATAATCTGGAGCATGTTGACCAGAGTGGGTAGTTAGCACTCTAAAAATATTAAATAATTAAATCCAAAAGTGATTGCTGCCAATTACAGGGACATTATTTAAGAGAAAAATTAAAAAAGAAAAGTGGAACTGTATATGCTCTTGGGTGGTTGTGTTAGCTGGGTCATATAGAGGGAAATATAATGAGTAATCACTGTCAACATTCTAAGTTATTACAGAAATTATTATAAATGAAGATATTTATTCAGCCCATGCCAGGCTGAGGGAAGAGATTTCCAGAAGGTAGACCAGATGGTCAAGTATGTTTCACTGCCGATCTATGCTGACCCATTCCCAGTGCTGCAAAAGTCCCCACTGTGTCTGTGGGACACAAATCAATAGTAATGTCAGCTGAAGTTTGCTGTGCAAAAGTTCAGATTGTCAGAGACAACACAAATCTTTGGTTCCTAATTCTCAAGATTCCTTACACACTTTGAGGAATTTTCTTAGCTCTCTGGGTAATTGAGTGAACTGAGGTCAATCAGAAACTGGCCATTTCTTAAAGGTTTGGGGTTTTTTTAAATAGTGCACTTCCACATCCTTTAGTGTAAAGTACTCTATGACTAGAAGATTTTCTCAGCACTCAGAATCACTGGTTTTGATTGTCTTTTTTGAAGGGGCAACTTTTATTTTGATAGCCTTTGTCGATGTTATTAGCTGAACATCTTGTCCTTTTAAAAATATTTATAAACTTTCAAGAAAACTTTCAGTTAAAAACTAAGCAATATCAGGTTTGCCAGACATAGAGGAACACTGTAACATGCTAATACTGTAGCAGTGTAGTAACAGACTAAAGTAGTACCCACTGTTAGTTCCATCTCCTTCTTGAAAACTTTTCTCTATGAGAGTTACTTTCCCCCGTAGAGAACTGTCCTCTTATAAGAATACTATTGCCAGAATGTCTTTCTGATAGTACCTTTAAATATCACCTTGAAGAGTAAGATATCTGTGATTCTAGTCTGAACATTTTTTAATTGAGCCATTTTGTGGAGGCTTTTGACATCTCTTTCATTGATGCTATATTATCATAATCCTCTTTACTTTTTAAAAATTTTGTTTACAAGATATTAACCTCTATTCTCAAGGGTATTAAGCAGAAAAAGACTGAGGCAAGAGGAAAGTGAACTAGTCACTTTACTTATGCAGCCAGTTCCCAATAGAAAGGTTTATTTAGAAGAAGACTGACTAGGATTACTCAATTTCCTGCTTCATTGAGGATCATGCCATCTTAGTTCCCTTGGCTCTGTATATAAGGAGCTTAATGAAGAGGGAAATTAATTCTCAGTGGCAACCACCTGTAGCTACTGACTTATTTACTCATGCTCTCAGTCCTCCCTGGCTCCATCTGACAAATGTGAGAGCATTTGTCACTTGTTTGAACCGCATTTTCTGAGCACCTTAGGATGCTGCTTGGGTTTCTATCATATGACGGATGTGTAGTATAAATAGGCTACAAATACTTGTGTAATCTTTTGCATCAAGAGTAGATCATAGTTATTTCAATGCAGTCCCTCTGGTCAAAAAGTCTAAGCATTTTGCTGGCTGTCTTTTCTCTGATGGAAATATTGAACTCCCAGGTACTGCTGGTGGTACCAGGTTGTTATCAGAACTTCAACAACTAACTATAATACTGCAGTCCAAAGAGAAGTTCTGAATTAAGGCATGCTTAAACTGAGAACTCGACTATCTGGTTTTAGATTCTTGTGGCTGTGTTCCATATGGTTCTGGGGGTTGTCCAGTCTGACATTTTGCTCATTCCTAGGCCCAATAACAATTGATAGAGGAGGTATTCCATCAATAAATCTCAGGACTCCTGATTTTGAGGACAAGATAACTGAATGAATGCTGACATGCTTGCAATCCCTAAGAAATCTAATTTTACCAATTTTCAAAAGGTTTTTTTTCTGTTTTATTTGTTTGTTTGTTTGTTTTGATTGTTTGTTTTTGGTTTTTACTCATTGGGATAGACTGTGTTTACTGATTGGTTAGTTTGTGTTGGGTTTGCATGGCAAGATTTTGGTAGTGGTGTGCAGAGGGTGGCTACAGGGCGTGTTTTCTGCAAAAATGCCAGACTCTTATACCATGAACAACAGAGCCAATGCCAGACAACTCCACGACAGACCTACAGCTGGCCTAGGCAAAGGCCATCAGTGATGGAGGTAGTGCCACTGATATAACAATCTTAATAGGGGAAGAAAATACATTATTTCAGCTGGAGAGTGGAGTGTGAATATGTGAGAGAAACAGACCTGCAGACACCAAGGTCAATGAAAAAGGAGGAGGAGATGCTGCAGGTGTCAAAGATATTTCCCTGCAGTCACACAGTGAAGATCACAGTGGGGCAGGCTGTCCCCTGACCTCCCAAGATATGTTCACCACAGAGCAAAGATCCACCTGAATCCATGGAGGACCCAAGAGAGGAGCAGGTGGATGCCCAAAGGAGGCTGTGGCCCACTGGGATGCCCACACTGGAGCAGGTTTCCTGGCAGGATTTGTGACCTTGCAGAGGACTCATGCTGGAGCAAGGAGGAGCTAATGACAAGGAACAAGTCCTTTCTAAAGGACTGCACCTCATGGGAGAAATCTCACGCTGGCGCAGGAGAGGAGAGCAGGGAGCCAACAGTGGCAGAAACAATACGCAATGATCTGACTGCAACTTCACCTCCCTGAGTCTCTGCAGGGAAAAAGGTAGGCACATTTGAAGTTGAGGCTAGGTAGAAGGGAGGGGTGGTGGAGAAGGTTTAAGATTTAGTTTTGATTTAATGTTATCCCACTTCAATTTTATCCTTAATAAATTGAACTAATTTCCCCAAGCTGAATTTATTTTGCCCATGACGGTAATCAGTGGGTGATCTCTCCCTGTCCTTACCTCAACCCACAAGCCTCTCATTATATTTTCTCTCCCACGTCCATCTGGGAAGTGATAGAGCAGCTTTGGTGGGCACCTGGCATACAGCCAGGGTCAACCCCACCCATAATTAAACACCCCTGAAGGCTGCATTAAACACTAGCTGTAAGAAGAGAATTAAGTCTCTAGGTGCTGTGAATCAAACACCAAAACGTGCATATGGCTAGTTAATATGGCAGATGAGAACATGTTGCATGAAATAAGAATTTGCATGGTTTTTCTCAGAGTAACAGAATCATTAGTACATAGCCTGAAGACAGATGCCTGCAATCATTGCTGGCCATCATATCTCCCACTTACAGGCAATTTAGGTTCCTTTTCATGACATTAAGAGATGAAGAATCCCTTTCTTTTTCTTGCCATAAGGTATTTATCTCATTCCATACATAAGATTTCAGACTACAGGAGAGGTCTTTTTGGATTAAAGCTTCTCTTATCTCCATGCTGAAAGTGTTGCTTGAACTATTCCCATATTTTATAAATAATATTAATAACAGTGACTAATCCCAGGACTTTTCTGCCTTAACAAGCACCCTAACCCACTGTTTTATACCTTCTCCTTTCAGTATGCCTAGTCAAATAGTTCACTAATTTGTGGAAAGTAGTCTGTAAACTAGTTAACTAGATAGCTAGACCAGTGTTTTGGGAGATAAATTATGAGCTAGATATTTTTAGACACAGAGAAAATAAACTTACATCTCCCGGCAGTCTACTAATTAATGAAAACCTGATAAGACAAGCAACATTTCTTTCATTAAACACTTTTTTCTTCCTTAATGGAGAAGGGCTTTCATGCTGACTAAATAGGGTTTCTTGGAATGTAGACTGAATGATTCATTGTTGATAGTACTTTACCAAGTTAGAATATAAAGAAGAGAGTTGAACAAAAAACTGTCTTTATTTTTTCCTGCAGGAAAATATAACAAACACCTTGCTTCAAAAAGCAGATGATTTTAGATGAACTATAAACAAGTTAGTGTACAGATATGTTTTCTGAAACAAAATTTGAGAACTGTTAAATACTAAGATTCTCCTGGTTGTCTAACTCAGAATCGGTGGAAATTAGTTACCTGCATTCATTGCTATATTCACTGGACTAATCTTTAGGCATTCCTTTAGAGAAAGGGAACAAGAAAACAGACTTCTATTCTGTGGTTCAAACATTTACATGGGTTAAAATTTGTTTCTTCCTGAGGATTTGGTTTATGAGGAACTGAGCTGATAAGGCCAAAATATCTCATTTTACAGGAAAATTCTAATCATGTTAAAGAACATGCATACTCCCTGTGGAAAAGGTGCTCCCTAGAGCATTTACCTTTGAAGAATACTGAAAGGTATTCTTAATATATTCTAAATACTGAAATAACTTTTGTAAATGTATGCAAATGTAAAGATATACTTGCATATATATTTTAGCCTTTCAAGCTCAATTCAAGTCTTGTCCACTGTTTGAAAGTATTTTGATGGGAAAATATTCCATTGTGTAAGATTTTCACGGTAACCTTGTAAAGAAAATTGTGAGGAAGGAGATAATCCTGTGGTTGCCCCCTTGCTTACACAGGGAATATTAAAAATCTTAAAAACTATATTAATACAAGGTTGCATTTTGGGTTTGTTTCTCCCCAATCTTACTAAGAAGTATTGTGATAAAGTGGTTCTCCCTGCTTGTTAGGACAGAGTTAAAAGAAACGGGGATCCATCTTACTATTTCCAGAAGTTTCATTGCAAATATGAAGACAAGTATTTGATTATACTTTTGTATAATTGATTAAAATAAAACAGAACAAAGACTGGAAAATCCTACCATCCATATAAGTGTCACTACACATTTCAGGTTCAACACCTACCTCCTAAAATATATAGCATTAATAAGAACAGCCATAGGATCAGAGAATATGCTGAGTTGGAAGGGACCCAACTCAGGATCAGGATCGAGTGAGACTCCTGTGCCTGCACAGGACACCCCAAAGATCATAGCCCGTGCCTGAGAGCATTGTCCAAATGCTTCTGGAACTCTGTGCTCAGGCTGGTACTGTGACCACTGCCTTGGGGAGCCTGTCCTGCTGTTGAGCCACTCTTTGAGTGAAAAACTTCTTCCTGATATCCAACCTAAACCTCCCCTGACTCAGCTTCAGCCCATTCCCTTGGGTCCTGCCACTGATCATGAGAGTGAAGAGATCAGTGCCTGCCCCTGCACTTCCCCTAAAGATGATGTTGAAGACTGCAATTAGGTCTCCCCTGACAAATTTATAATTACACATAAAAAATTACAAAGGTAAAAGAATTATATGCAGAAACTACCACACCTTAGAAGAGAATAAATCAGATTTTAATTTTCATTATAATTTTCTTTTTATTTCATTTATTCTCTTACAAAGCTTGCAGAAGAATTTTTGACCACAATACTCTTAAAACAGATCTTATGTCATTAAGTTTTCCCTCTAGCTTTTGGAATTCTGTAAATATCTGTAAATATGTGATCAAAAGTAACAGTCAAAACAGGATAAAATCAGAGTAACTGTGCTGTCAATGAGATTGCTTCAGCTGCAGTTAGGATATCCTAATAATTTTCATAAACAATTGTTATTAGATTATTAATAAATCTTCTGTTTGAAAACTGCTAATTACAAGTATGAAGGAATGTGAATGGACAGAGGTTTCATTTTTGGTGGGTCTTTTTCATTTTATGTCTGCTTTTGAAGTGCTGTAATTAACTTTTTAACGGGAGCTTTTTTTTTTTTTTTACACAGTTTTTAACTGTGAATAGGTGGTGCCAAGGGAAGTTCTGTAAAATAGAGAATATGTAGCGATTGAGGAAAACAGATTGTAAAGTATGTTCTTCCACACTGTGAAATCCTAATGATGACAGATTGCTGTCATCATTAGAGACTGAGCTCTGCTATTTGCCAAAATGATTACACAGCTCTGACAAATAACCTGGAAATATTTCAGCACAGATTATTTGAGGCAGTAATATATTTCACAACAAAAATATTTGTGTGTATATTAGAACATATAAAGCATCTCAGGCTACATAGCTCCATGTAAGCTTTCAGCTGTGCCGATCTGTCAATTTTCTTTAGCTCCACAAGAAACTATATAAATCTCCCTCCAGCAAACTTCACTTTTCTCACTGATACTACTTTTACCAAGAATCAGGCATCCTGATGTTGCTCAGCATCAGCTCTTCCTTTTCTATTTTCTCACCACCCACTTCCCTTCTTACTTTCAGAAATCCATCTTATAACTTTGCTACTGTAGGTGTATGGCTGAATCATATAGAGAAGTGAGTTATTTTTAACCCATTGTCTACACATTTGTGCCCTGTTTAATTGTGAATTTGTGATGGTTTAAAAACAGCAGTCACCTTTATAAAATTGAAAAAGATGAGGACCACTATATGTGTTTATATTCTTTCAACCTTACTGAACCCCTAATTTGTTCTTCCTTCTGATTTCCTTCTCCCTTCATACCATCTGTTTCCAATTTTAAAGGATTTTTTGCATGTTCTAATTAGTTAGGATTTTATTTCTTTTACTTGAATGTTTCTACCAACACTTACCTCAGTAATACTGGTTCTCTTATGACAGAAATATTTTTTCTTATTCTTCATTATGAAGAACTATTGTCACTATTTCACTGCTATGACTGTTTCCTACCCACACTTTCCTAGATATTATTTCACACAACTTACAAGAGGTCATGAAAAACATTTTATTTTTTACAAAATGTTCCAAATTTCCAAAGTTAGTAACAATTTTATTTGATGCATTGAATTTTATAACATTATTCATCTATCCTTTGTTTTCTTAGAATCAAAACCAGACGTTTAGTTTTGTATTTTCTTTGGCACTGTTGCAATAAGAATGGGACTTTCATGGAGTAGCGCAAACTAAATAGGAATTTTTTTTAGGTTTTTTTCAACTCAACAGACATGAACACAGAAAAAGAAGATCAGAAAATATGTCTAACCAAGACCGAGTTACAGATGGATATGGTCCTATTAGTAAGAGATGTCTCAACCCAAATCCAGGTGCAAATAAGACCATATGTGGAAGTCAACAACATAGATTTTGTTTATTTACTGGTAAATGTGAGGCAGAGAGCTAGAAAAAAAAGATAAAAGAGGAGAGGGAGACAGAGGTGGGGGAAGAGAGAAGGGACACATCAAGATGAAGATAGCCACCACTGTGGATCCAGTGGTATACTGTTGGTCCCTCTTCACTCTTTCTAAAACAGTGAAAATCATCTCATTGCAGGAGATTTCTATCCTAAATAATAATTCATTTGATGCACTTAAAAAAGCTAATTTCAAACTCATTTGTCCATGAACTGATTGATGTGTCAATCAATCACCTACAATAAGACCTGGCCCTACCATAAGTTAGGAAAAAAAAAAAGAAAAATTATTTTGACATTAGGCAGAGTAAGTCATGAATGCATTCATTCTCTGGTGAATCCTCTTATGTTGTGTCTGGTATTTGTTAGGATTTACGATAGAAATAATTGTGATATCTCATAAGTCCCTTTGGCTCTTAGTGTTGTAATTAGTTAATGATCTGGGACACCATATTGTCACCATTTATCTATACCCATTCCTTTGTTGATACACAACCAGTAACTTGTCTTGTAGTAGTCAAACACTGAAAACAGTGTTGGAAACACACTCCAAGAATGACAGGTATGTGAGGATGGCTCTTGTTATCCATCAATCACAGGGAGATTACTAGGCATATGTATAAAGTGTGGTTACCCTCCAGTAAACAATGATGAGACATGGATGAGGAGAAGGCTGGTGTACTCAAAGACTTTTTTGCCTCATTCTTCTATGGCAACCACTCTTCCCACATGTCTTGAGTGGATGGACAGTAGGATGGGGCCTGAGGAAGCAAAGTGCTTCCCACTGTAAAATCAGGTTCACAACCACCTGATGAACCTGAATATATATAGGTCTGTCAGACCCCATGAGAGGCATCCGAGCCCTGCTGGAATCGGCTGATGTAATTGAAAAGTTACATTGCCATTCTCCAAAATATTTGAAAAATCATAGCAGTAAGAGGAAGTCCCAAGTGAATGCAAAAAAAAAAAGGAAACATATTACCTATTTTAAAAAGGGAAGAAATGATGACCCTGAGAACTACTGACCTGTCAGCCTTACCTCTGTGATTGGGAAGATCATGGAACAAGAAGTTATTCCAAAGCACCCTCTATTCTTCTTTCAGGAAAAACCACCTAAGTGCTGCAACCAGCACAGGAAGGACATGGACCTGTTAGAGTAAGTCCAGAGGAAAGCCACCAAGTTGATAGAGGGATGGTGCACTTCTCCTATGAGGAAAAGATAAAATAATTTGGATTACTCGCCTTGGAAAAGAAAAGGCTTCAGAGTGACCTAAACATAGCCTTCCAGTATCTGAAGGGAACTTTCAGGATGGGGAAAGACTTTTTACAAGAGCATGTAGTACCAAGACAGGGGGAATGGGTTCAAACTAAGAGAGAATAGGTTTAGATTAGATATCAGGAAAAAGTTTTTTACCATGAGGGTGGTGAGGCACTGGAACAGGTGGCCCAGAGAAACTGGCTCTCCCATCCTTGGAGGAATTCAAGGCTACATTGAATGGAGCTCTAAGCAATCTGGTCTAGAGAAAGCTGTCCTGCCCATGGCAGAATGCTGGAACTAGATGATCTTTAACGTCTTTTCCAATCCAAACCAGTCTCATAGTTCCATGACCATGCCTAGGTTTCAACAGGACTTTGGCAAAGTTCCACTGCTTTGTTTCGATTCATATAAAAGGGAAACATCTTTATGCCAGGAAACAATGATGTGTAGGCTTGAATTCTAAAAAGTAATTGTCTATAATTCACATGAAACCTGGAAGCATATTCAAGCTTTTTACTTAAAGCTGCTAATTCATAAAATGGATTTTTAAAAAAAACGTTATTGTTTTCTGAATGACAACCACAGAGTTTCATTTTAAAGCACAAATTATATAGAAAAATATTTAAATCAATGAAATTTGAATGCTAATACCAGGGAACAAAAGCATGTTATACAGTATGAAATAACTAGGATAACTATGGGGATAACTGTCATCACATAAGCAGCAACCAGCTGGAAGCAAGATGATGTTTTGGTCATTTGAATGACCAAATTTCAGGGCCAAAACAAAGGCAAGGAAAGGAACAGAGCCAGCAGGGCTAGCAGGAATCATATGATGTCTCAGTCATGAGAATAAAATGGGCAATGCACTGGTAATTAAACATGAATTCACAAAGTGCTAAGTAGGAATATTCTGATGGCCTTGATTACAAGGCTCAGCGAGTGATTTCCTCTGAAGTTAATGCAACAGTACTCCACATAAGTAAATTGTTCAGAATAGAATAGATGAACAGTAGGCATGATTTGTTTGTAAATAATATTAGTTGTTGGCAAAAAAAACCAACAGAACATGTTCATTAATGGAGTTTAAGGATCAGGAATGTTTGGATAACAGAGAAAGCTGTTAGGACTTTGTTTATTTCTGTTGTTTTATAGTGCACTTCAGTCACACCATTTGTAAAATTTTAATGTTCAAGGTCCCATATATTTATGCAAAATGTATTAATTCATTAATTATTAATAAAGACAAAAGTGTGATCCTGTAATCATCAACAACAAAGTATCTTTTTTGTCTCAGAAAATTAAGATGCAGATGAGTAACTAGTCAAAATCTATTATCCTACATTTTTAATATGAGAAGTGTTACCATGGTGATTGTAATCTTGCTGTAAACCTACAAAAATGCATAAAATTTTGTTCTTGCTCTTCATGTCTGAATCATAAAACTATTCAACTGACTTAACAACAATTTTACTGTGTTTTTAACTTGGATAGGGCTATATTTTATATTAGTAAGATATCTTTATTGCTTTTAGCTTGTCAATAATTGTGATAGTCATATTTTCATAGTTTGTGTTAACAATTTTTCTTCCTTTTTTCACTTAGCACTATTCTTTCTTTCTCAACAATTGTCTACTAAGATGATTTTTAAATACATCTCAGTGTATGTTAATAAAGATACTGGAAGTGATTTGATCTCAACCAATTTTTGATGATGAAAACTTAAATGGTTTCATTTCATCCTTTTTCTGCATCACTCATGAGGAGAAATAGGCATTTCTCAAAGATAAGTTCTCAAAGATAACATTGGGTTGGATGGAAATGTTACATTTAAATCTAATGAGCTAGAACTTAGATTGCTCCTTTAGACAGATGAAATGAAACCAAACTTCAATGATTATGTGAAAAAAATCTGTGAAGATGATTTGATTTTAAATAAAATTTTCATGCACATTTCAAATATACGCTAAAAATTCCATTAAATTTTCTTCAATATGTAACATGCAAATAAGTTAGAATATACTGTTATAGAGCACAACCACAAAAAAATCCATGGATCTGTCTGGACAGGTATTTCTGCATGGTGGTTTTTTTGTGGATTTTTGCTCAATGGATTTTTTTCCCCACTAAGTGATGTAATCATTTAAAGTGAATGGGTGATATTAATATCAAAATAAACTCTCAGAAAAAAAACTTTCCAAAGAGAGATGTTATCTATTTAATAGTTCTATTTCATTAATATTTATATTACAGATTACATAGCTTTGCTTGTTGAGGTGCATATACAAATGCTTGAGATGAGGCTACTGAGCACATTTGAAAACTCTTTTGCTTCCCTTCTGTTTCTTCTCTTGTAATTAATTGGGTTCTACACTGATTTTATTAGTTAATGTTCTTTATGTTTAATGATGCAGAGAAATAGTGATGATAGTTCGCTTTTTATACCTACTTTTCATAGGTTTGTTAGTAGCAATGTCTGAGATACAAGAGCCGCAGTCAGGAGACTGGAATATCAGGAAATCAGGAATAGTGATGGATCTACATAAATGATTTTTATTCATTTTTTAAAAAATTCATCCTCTTATTTTATATGCAAGTCCAAACTCTGCAGAAAGTTATTAGAAGATTCTCAGACTATTCAACATTGGAGCTTAATTTTGAGGAAGTTAATTCAACATTAGCAAGGGCTTCAATGTCCTGTGAAGCCATGAAGAAGTAAGTAAAAGTATCTATGATAAAGTTCTTTGGTGTGAAACTGCATATATAACTGGGAGTGCTCTACAAGGTTTTTAAAGGTTTGAGGTCTGGAAAGAAGTTCTATTGTTTCCCCAACTGAGAGGTGAGCAGATTTTAGAATTTGGAAATTTTGAAAGAAAAGAATATGTTTGCATTTTCCATAGGAAGAACTTTAGAAAAAAAACCAAGTGAGACATGGTAATTTTATGCTTTTTTTTCCTGTAAAGATTACTTATTTTAAATGGAAATCCATATAATTAGCTGAGAGATAAAGAAACAATAAATTTTTTAATGCTCAATGATAGAACTTTTTTCTGAAATTAGGCACATTAGTTAGGAAGAATGAAGTTGAAAAGATTTCATACATCTAAGTCTAATATTTTTACTATTATTTTCATGAATCAAGAGAAATTTAATTTATTTTTTATCATTATTTAACCTGAGATAGCAATGAAGTACTATGCAGCCACGCACTTCCTCCCTGTCATTGAGGAGGAGAATCAGAAATGAAAGGTAAACCTCATGGATTGAGATAAGAGCAATTTATTAACTGGAAAAAAAAAAAGTTACTACTAACAGGACCCAAGAGAAATGAGTGATGCAGAGTGCAATTGTTCACTATCCACAGAGTGATGTCCAGCCCATCCCCAACAGTGATCAGTCCTCCTTCCAGAGAACTCCCTCATTTTATGGACTGGGGATGATACTCTGTGTTTTGGAGCTCCCCTTTGGTCAGTTCAGGCCAGCTGTCCTGGCCTTGATCCTCCCAGCTTTTTGTGCACCTCCTCACTGGCAGACACTAAGCACTATTTAGCTTAAATGCAGCTAAACATTTTATCACACTGAACCCAAAACATGGCCCTGCACCAGCTACTAAGAAGACAATGAACTTTGTCCCATCTGAAACCAGGATATTTTTATTAGTGTATACAATGTAAGTTTTGAAACCTGTTATGGTTTTATTCTAAATACTAAGTTTCTTGTTTTCTGAGGTTCTTTAAGTAGTTTATTTACCATCTAAACTGCAGTATCTGAAAAAAATAGGCTTATATGTTTTATATGTTTTATATGTTTTATATTTATATGCTTTAAATCAATCCTCTGGTATTCCTAAAAGGAAATTCCTAAATCTGCATTGCCAATATGAATTGTCTCTCATGTTTAAATAGCAATTATCTTAATTCTAAAGTGAAGATAATAAGGTCTTGATTGTCCTGTTTATAGTTTTATAGACCTATTTATTAAATCTGTGTTGACACAAATTCTGGTTGGTATCTTCCCAAGCTCTATTTATGCTTTGAGGGTTTTGACCAATAAAGTTTAAATTTATTGTTCAATTAATCAATAGTTAAAGCAGGACATTGAAAATTATTAGGATGTCCAACGGTAAATTAATAGTTGCAATAGGCAGAATACAATCTTATTGTCATGGTTATCAAAGCTCATGCTGGGTTGGGAAATCCAGATGTTGGTCTTATTCACATGAGAACACTTACAAATGTGATTTGTTACATAAACAGCGATTGCAACGACTAAATGATTAAATGAGTGTTTACTGAGTTTCACAAGTACAAAAATAAGGACTATGTATTGCCTAGGTACAAAATGTATAATTATATAGATACTCTAATAACAAAAACATAGACTAGGGAAAAAAAATTGAATATATTCCTCAGCAATTGTCTAAATTTATACAACAAAATGTTACAATACAGATTTGTAGGATCTTTTTCTATGAGGACTTCCTTAGGTCACTGATATTTTTATTATTCTGTAAGGATTCAGAAAGTTAGAGACAAAATAATGTAGACAGAATAAAAGGTTATATACATTTGATAGAGAATATCTGAGACAACCTTTCTTCAAAATAATAATAGTAATTGAGAGAATTATCTATTTTTAAAGAATTTACTGCCTTGTGTGAAACTTCTTTCTTGTGTAAGCAAAAAATATCATTAAAGCATGTAGATCTATTTATTCATGCATGTATCCAAACATTACTAATCAACTATTTTATTTAGTTTCATAATAATGCATTTGAAAATATCAGTGAATGGATGAAAAACAGATTAAACCTATTAAAGAAAAGGGGTAGCAATGAATATTTTACTAAACAGAAAAAACTACTAATTCTTTTGTTACTATTAAAACAGAAGACAAAATAGAATTTGATTGCTAAATCCCAGATGAAGTCTCCCAGATGAAAGACCATTGCGTAGGTTACAATGGTCCCAGAGACTGTGGTAAAAAATTGTGATTAATTTAAAACTATTGTTTTCCTCTCTTTTCTCTGCATTGGATGACTAAATTCCATCTGGCAATTAAAAACATAAAAAAAGACACAATGGGTCTGGTTCTTGGAGTCAAACATAAAAAGTTGTCAAGTGGCTGTGATTGTTATGGTATTATTCAAATAACACAAACTGAGGATTGTATTCTACTAATTTTTCCCTGTAGCCTTTGCAGTACTTAAACAATCAAACACCCCAATCAGTCATCACAAACTTTAAAACATTCACACCTTAGATGTTATGTTTCCTGTTTGCTCCTGAGGCTGTTGTACCTCTAGTTAGGCTTCCTTTGGAATTATGGTATTTAGACACTCAACAGCACAATCAACAAAAACAAAAGCAGAAACTCATGAGGAAACACAGGACAAGAAAGTCTGGGATGTAACATACACATTGAGCACTCTGCATTGGCTGCTCTGCATGAGACTTTAGAATGACTGATGCACCAGGAACTGCAGTGCTCAGCTATGGTCTGCAGAGACTTGGAAAGTTGTCTCCTCTTGGCTTCTCATTCTTTTTCTGTCTAGAAAGAGAAAACTGCACAAATAACTGAAGAATAAGAAGAGATCCTAAAGATCCCAAACCTCTGAAATAAGGAACGCTAAGATTTCAGGAGTGCAGTTTGCATCTTTGTGCCAAGCAGTGTTGGACTTTATAATATATTTATCATCTCAATATGTTTCTGTAATATAATGACTCCCATCAGATTCTGATATGGTAAGTATTTATATAAAGCAGAAAGGACAGTTTAATTTATCTGTCATTCCACGTACTAACAAAAATGTTTCTATGTCATGCATAGTTGTACATAATGTAATCTAATTTAAATCTGCAGTTTTGCCAGCACCTTGAGCATATTCCTAATCTGCAGAAAATGCCACTTGGTCTTCTGGCAAAATAAATCATTCAGAGACAATATTACAAATGGTAAGACAATTATAAAACATGATCTCTGAGAAACAATCAGTTTTGTTTAGATGAAATGACTAGGAAGAAGACAATAATAGCTTTGCAATATATCCAATGTCTTCATAAAGCCAAGAGTGAAAACTAGCTCTTGTGTGCTGTGCGTGCTTCATTGAAGTAGTTTTAACTTGAGAGACATGACTTCTCTGTATTCAGAAGTCTGAATCTAGTGAATTCTGGCATTACCGGGCAACCAAAACATGATTTTAACTCCTTCACTATGCCTATATCTGTTACTTAACACAAGAAATGGTTCAAAATTACCATGAGACATAATGACATCAGTAAAATGTTAGGGAACATGACTGACATTAACAAAAATACACCCTACCCAGATTTTATCCTTCTCAAAGTAACTTGGATGACCATCAAACATAAAAATTGCAAACAATTTAGAAATAAGTAAATAGGCTAAGTTCCTCTTATGAAGAAAAAGTAGATAGCTACTATGATGAGTGGACAATATATTTGTCAACTTAAGTAAAAATTTGTACTCGCAGAAGATATCAATCTACATATCTGTATTATCTGTATCTATATCTATATCTATATCTACCTATATTATCTGTATTGCATATGTTTAGATCTATATCTATCTATAGTATGCATATATATCTATCTATAGATATGCATAATATATACATTTCAAGATAATTTAAAAAGTTTAAAAAGTTTTGAAAATAATTTTGAAAAGCATTTGTGATTAAAATGTAAAAATAAGGTAAAAATAGTTTAAACTCATTCCAGTAGAGAACTTGTGTTCATTTCAGGATTTACATCCTTTTCCTTTTAAACTCTATCTCTCACTCCCTCTCAGCTTAAGTTTGATGAGTAAGATTTTACTTCTAGCACATTTAGTAATGTACTTTGAAGTAAAATATAAATTTAGATACAGGAGTTTTTTGTGGGTTTTTTTGTTGTTGTTGTTTCTTCTTTTTTTCCGCAATAATATTAAATGTTGTATTAACACAGTTTTCTTCTAGTTTTTATTTTGACTGTATGGTTCTTCCCTATTTTATTGTGTGATTACAGTTTTAAGAGGATCTTTATTTCTTAAAATTCTAACTGAAATGTGCTACTTTGAGATCTAAATTTCTCTGGATTCTATTGCTTCCCACCTGAGATCTAGGGAGGCATTCTGTGATGCTCATATAATGAAGAGTTTTACCACTGTGCTGTTTTCTCATTACCGCTGTTGTTGGCACTTCTAGGTGAAAATAAATTTGATGGTAACAATACAAATACATGTAAGTCCAGTTCTGCCTGATTCACAAGGTTTCATCCTGGGCCTCAAGTATCATTCTGTGTCTACCCTACTACAACAGTTTTTATTTAGGAATCATCAACCGTTCAGTATACACATTTTTCTTTTCATTACTATAAACTAAAGTTTAACTAAAACAATTTTAGCCAATACTTACTTGTTTGCTGGACAAATGCTACCACAGCTATCAAAGTCAGGTCAGACCAATAAAAACTCAATGGCCTTTTGCTATTATTGAGAGAAATAATATTTCCTATGCTGTATGATGCCAGAACAGGAGATTAAATTGAAAAAGTTTTCATGCTACACTCCTTGTTATTCGCAGTTTTTCAAATTACTCAAATATACTTTTTATATGCATAAATTGGGTGAAGATAGAGAAAAATATGTTATTAAATTTGGACTTGAGAGCCTTCAACAACAAAAAGGAGAGTGAGAAATGAAAGAATATTATAAAGAAAGATCTATTATTTTTTTTAAAGACAAACACTATAATCAAATTAGAAATTAATGACTAAACCTTCCCATAAATTCAATGCTGTATTGTTTCTAGGAAGCAGGAATTGCCATATTTTGAATTATCTATAATCCCTGGTTTTGTCCTTTAATATTATGTATACTTCCAAAAGCCTTAATATTTCTTCTATTTTTTAAATTTCTTTTACATTTTTCTATTATTATTAATGAAAACCGAAGTCTTATACAATACACTTATGTTGTTTACAAAATATATGTTTCATTTTTCTCTCTCTTAAATATTCAGGTATATCTGTAGAGAATGCATGTAAGCATAACACTAAGAGCATATAATATGAAAGTAAGTCTTTTCAGTATTGTAGTTATTTTTTAGACAAAAGCACTATTTGTGAATTTGTGCTGGGAACAAAATGTAATTTATATGCATTTTGACATTCAATTTTCCATCTGAAAGCCAGTCAATAGGTACCTTAAGTTTCTGATTTTTTTTATGATGCCACATAATATCAAGGAGTGTGGTGTTTCTCCTTGCACATCAATCACTTTGGAAATTCATAAGCATATATTTCTATATGGGCTACAGTTTTGTTAGTTATCATTAAACAATTTAAATTACAGAATTTAACATATGAGGGAAGAGAACATCAACATTGTTTCAGGTAGTGGTGGCCTTGAAGAACATTAACAAAGGATTGACATTAATCATGTTTCTTCCTTACCCCAAGACAAAATAAACATATTTGGTTTATTTATTGAATGTTCAGTGTCTGAGGTAGCTTTCATATTAAGGAAAAGAGAAATGGCACAGAAGAATTATTAAGTTTAAAAGCTGCTTCATCAAATGCACAATCAATAATTTTCCCAGTGAGAGACTATCACAAAAGCAAAACAGGGAAAAAAAAAAATCACAGATTCCATTTTCATGTATTAGTTTCTTCCCGGCAAGGGTGTTCTCTATATCCCTTCCAAATTCCTTATTTTTTCCCCTTTTTAAAAATATAATCAATGTGTTAGGAAGAAAGAGATGGAAGAGAATTATAATCACAAAGTAAAAATTAAATCATACTATGTCACAATGTGATGTCATAATAGCATAATTATAATATTGCTCTGCACATACTATTATAATTTCAAGGCTATGTTAAAGTATCAAAGAATAAATAATAAAACAAGTTTTGAACCTATTTATTGAAGTAAATGTGTATCCTAGTTCACGAGGTTAACATCAGATATTTTTGCTCCTAACTTGAAAACAGGTATAAGATGCAATGCTATTCTTACCCTTATTCAGCTTTCACAGAATGGGAGATTTTTTTGACCTGATTCTAGTAAGATTAGATAAGCTTCAGTCTGTGATAGAAAAGAGAAAAAAAATGCTGTACTACATTTTAATTAAATTTGAAAGGTTTAGTTATATTGAATCTGGTTTAGTAGGGAGAAATATTTCTTAAACCTTTAGAACATTTCAGAAAACAATTGGATTTATTTTATTAATTTTATTTGTCTACTTTTCTGTCTTACAGGAACAGATAGTACAGACACAGATATGTCCCACATGTTTAATTTTCTATATTTTATCCTCTTTAAATGTAGCTACAACACAAGCTGTTCTATAGCACCACAATGTTAAAATCACAATAATTTACTTGGAACAAGTTGCTGAAGATAATTATTTTGCTGAAGTTCATAAAGAAAGAAGTAAGCGAGTTACACATTGCTACATGTTTTTGAATTATTTAATTTTTGTACCTGAATTTTCAATGGTGACCTTTTTGAGATATGGAATAGAATTTCTGCTTACAAGAACTGTCAGACTAATGGTAACAGAAGCACATATTATGTGGCAGCAGTGTCAAATCCTTGACTCCTCTGTTCTAAGGAACCTCACCTCTACTGGAGATTGCTCAGTGAAGTGAGATCATTTTATGTTCATAACCATTCCTGTTTAGGGTTTTTTATATTTTTTTATTTTATTTTTTCCACTCTGCTGATCATTGTTCTAAATCATCTCTCTTGTGAAAATATTAATGCTACATATTAGGAGGGCAGTAGATCAAAACTGCCCATTGAGGACCTATGATCCTCCCATAAAATGATAAAAAGCACCATGAAAGTTAATGCTGGAATTGTATGTGAGCTGATAGCATGCATAATGAAAACAATCATAGCTAACACTTCTATCCAAACTGTTTAATATGATGCTTATTAAAACAGACACTACAGAATTACACTAAGAATTTCATAATATATCTTAGTGCCAAATTTAAGATGATACTGTTAGATTCTAACAGAGAAAATACAGAAATTTGAAATGAAGAAATTTTCATGGTATTTTCCTAAAATGTTTCTCTTTTCTTATGCAAATGTGGGCAGGCATAAAGAACTCCAGAATTTCATTGAGTCATATGGAAAATGATATCAAGAAAAGATTATAAAATTTACAATGCTTTGAAGATTTAAAATTTTTGCTTTATCCAACAGCTAGTAGATTGTCAGTATTCCAAACCAAAGTTTTACTATTCTGCTAGCACCAGAAAAGGAGCAGGAATGGTTTAGGTTATGAAACCAGACAGAGGAGAGAAACCTAAATGAAGAGGTCAAATACACAATTAAATCAATATACACCTGGGCAAACACAAAACTCTTCTCCCTACCCTATCCCCTTTCTAGTAAACATCCATCATTTAAGAGAAGAAAAAATAAATAAAAGAGGTAGGGCATTGTAGACCACCACTTGGTTCAGGTGAGCTAAAAAACCCAGTAAAATATTCCTGAGTTAGGGTTTAAAGAATAAGTAAAGAGCATAGAAAAGTGTAAAGGTGGTGCAGTAGAACTGGACATACAAGTTTGTATGGAATTTGAAAAATGTCTTTGTAAAGAAGTGTATACAATTTGATCCACACCATTTCAAAAAAAAAAAAAAGAAAAAATCACTAATATTACAGGTTGTTTCATTAGGGAAAGAATATTGAAAGCAAAGTTTGCCGTGGACATGGAGAGCAGAAGAAAATTGATTTAATAATGTAGTAATAACTAGTAACCAAAAAAGCTTGGATGTGTAAAGATGGTTCATATGTGATTGATGTGTGAAAATTCTAGGAGGGATAGAAACACTTCTGCTTCAGTGCGTGCACCAGTCATTAAGTACTTGGAGGAAGACAGTTCTTCTATGAACAGATTATTTTATGGTTTTTTATAAGGACTGAAAAATGGCAGATATCAAAAATAAAAAGGAAGGCTGGACAAAACTGATCTGACATTATGGAACCCTATTTAATCTTTTGATAGACAATGTTGATAAAATTGAAAGCACTTTTTGATAAATAAATTATTGGAAAAATATTATTAATTTTAAAAAAATATATTTTTCTTCTTCTATTTCACCCTAGGGGGATGATTTAACACAGTAGTAGCAACTTGGGTAAATACATTTATTTAATGATAAAAAAGAGACTGTGCAAGAATCAGAATAATTATTTTCTCAAGTATCTCTGATATTCTCTGATATTCTATTACCTGACTATTCTAGTCAGGTAACGATATAGAAAATTATGTTCAACTAACTCTTGTCCAGGTCACTGGTGTTAGAACTCAACAGAAGAAAACACTGGTGTTTTCAACAGAAGAAAAAATCCCTAGAATAGACACAGAATATAAGCAATGGGCCTCTTTTCCTCAGGAAACTGATCTGCAACATTGAAAAAGCAGCTATTAAGGAGAAAGATGTAGATGTAAAACAGAGGAACATGTCTTTGAAAACATCTACACTCAGTAACCCACTTCCTGCTCTCATTTGTTAGTAAAATATCCAGGACCTCAGCCTAGTTTAATCCATGAGATTTGAACTCCCCACTGGTATTAAAAAATTCTGATATTTACAGTCAATCTACAGCAAGTTTCATTCTAACCCACATAATCTTCAGCAAAACAAATAAACAAACAAAAATATAATTAAAACCATCAACCAGATATTTCAATCAAACAATGTGTCCAATGTGCATCACAGGTTTGCTATAATATCAGACATGTGTTCAACTATTAAATAAAAAGGTACATAATATGATGGAAGTTTTGTAATGTTGGCAGTACTGAGTTTCTGTTGAGACAGCTATGGCTTTTTTCCCCTATCAAGCAATCTCCAAAGCATAAGTTCTACTTAAATGAAAACTATAGCAAACTTTCTTGGTTAATGAGATTCCATGTTAATCCCCCATGCTGCAAATCAATTATTTAAAGCCTTTCACAGCTAATGAATCATATAGTACTTTCTGATTAATGCCAACAAGCTAGTTGTAATGCAGCGAAGCAAACACTCTTAACCACCCTGTTTTAAGACTACTTCTCTGTGGCTAAAGAAGAAATGACATGAAATATTCTAAAATAAAGTATTTTTGCATAAGAACTCAAACTGCAGCAGAGACCATTACTATACTATTGTCATGCTTACTAGTTAAAGACTAAGAGCCATTATATGTTAATTGCAAATTCTGCAATGCAATAGCCAACCATCAATGCTTAGCATTTTTCAGGAAAACATTTTCTACAGAAACATCTATTATACTGACTGTTTCTCACTAGATGTTGATGAAATTAAGTACTGGTACTATAGTAGAAAGATTAAGTGTTCTGGATATTTTATTAATTTAAGTAATGTAAGTATGTTGTTTCTCAGCTTATCTGTGATGCATTGTGATTGATAGTCTGCAATGGCACTGAGTGAGATTTTCTGAATAAATGTATGTAACAATGGTATGTTATTAAGGAAAGAAGTTTGAGAAAATAAGAAAAAAAGATAATATGGTAAATTACTAGCATCCAGGAAAAAAAGAAAAAAAAAAGTGATAAAATTTGTCATTTAAAAGAAAAGCATTTAGCTACTGTTCTGGTTTTAGCTAGGGAAGAGGTACATTTCTTCACTGTGGTTTTTATGGGGCTAGGTTATGGGTTTGAGACCAGAACTGTGTTAATAACATAGAGTGCAGACCCCTTTGTGGGATGCCTGGTACACCTGTAATCAATTGCCCTAGGGGTGGTAACAGAGCCCCAACAACTGCTATGGACTGATACAGAGGACACGGGACCAGGATGAAGGTCCTGAACACCTGCAATATATTGATGACATTTTTATGGCAGTTTCATGCTTTATCCCGAGCCAGTAATCAAGCACAACACAGCTGTTTGCTCACTTCCCCACCAAAACGATTGAGGAGAAAATTGGAAGGGTAAAAGCTAGGGAACTCATGGATTGAGAGAAAGACAGTTTAAATAGGGACATCAAACAAAGAAACCAAGGAATCAGTTCATTGCTTCCTATGGGTAGACAGATGTTCAACTACCCCCAGGAAAACAGGGCCCCATCACACACAATGGTTATTTGAGAAGACCAATGCCATCACTCCAAATGTCCCTCTCTTTCTCCTTCATCCCCCCTTTATACACTGAGGATGATGTCTCATGGTCTGGAATATGCCTTGGGTCAGTTTGGGTCACCTGTCCTGGCTGTGTCTCCTCCCAACCTCCCATGCAGATCCAACTTCCTTGCCAGCCCAAGTGCAGACAGCAGAAAAAGGCCTTGGCTCTCTTGTAAGCCCTGTTCAGCAAGAACAAAATTATCACTACATTATAAACCCTATGTTCAGAACAAATACAAAACACAGCCCCATACCAGTCACTATGAAGAAAATTACTCCAGTCAAAACCAGAACATGGGGCAATGCAGATATGTATGGGAAAAGAACAACTCAGATTTTTCTGGAAGCTAGTTTTGCCATAAAACAATTTAAAGTCAGAGGCCTTGGATTCCAGAAGATCCAACTGTGACCTCCTCAGGGACCTACACAGGAGGAGAGCATGGGAACACTCTAGAGGTGAGGTGTCCAGGACAGCTGGTCAGTACTTCAGGACCACTTTCTCCTGGCTCAAGTGTACAGATATGCTTGAGCAGGAAGGTTAAATTAGATGACTTCCACTAATCCCCTCCAATCTTGCCCAATCTGTGATTCTGTCACCTTAGAGAGATCAGCTTTTATGAATAAAGCAAGATGGGCATAATTACATTGTAATGGTTGTAATCAATATAACAGCTATATCTTACTAACTTACAAAAAGGAAACGCAACATTACCAAGAACTTGACAGTTCACGGGTGTTCACTGTAAAAGGGGAGTCGAGTTGGAGAGGATTCTTTCTCATAGATTTCTCAGACAGATAAAGCACGAACGCAGCAATATTTTGAGAACCGTTTATTGAAAAGGAAGATAAGTATTCCTATCAAGGGCGGATAGAAAAGGGAGCAAAGAAGAGAAAAGAGAGAGACAAACAGAACGTCAGGACCCCGCGGTACCTCGGGCGCGCTGTCCGCTGCAGCTCGGCGGGCGGAGCGTGAGCGCCGCGAGCTGCGCGGAGTCTGCGCGGTGCCAGGGCAGGCCGGGCGCCATTTCCGAGCAGCAGCGGCTGCGTGTCCCTCCTGCCGGCCCAGAACAGGCCGCTCGGGCCATGGGCGCGATGTCCGAGCAGCAGCGGCTGCGTGTCCCTCCTGCCGGCCCAGAACAGGCCGCTCGGGCCATGGGCGCGATGTCCGAGCAGCAGCGGCTGCGTGTCCCTCCTGCCGGCCCAGAACAGAACAGGCCGCTCGGGCCATGGGCGCGATGTCCGAGCAGCAGCGGCTGCGTGTCCCTCCTGCCGGCCCAGAACAGAACAGGCCGCTCGGGCCATGGGCGCGATGTCCGAGCAGCAGCGGCTGCGTGTCCCTCCTGCCGGCCCAGAACAGGCCGCCGTGGCAGCTGCCCCGGGAGAACGGCAGGGGCAGGACAGGGCCTGACAGGGACGGCAGCCCGGGAAGAAGCAGGACCGCAGGGAGAAAAAGGCCAGGGGGAAGGAGGGGACCGAGCTGAGCCTCCAGGAGAGCCCACACTCCCTCCAAGGAGGCCAAACAAAATGACCCCGGCCTCTGGCCGTGCATTCAGTGGTTTTTTGTGCTAAAGCTCCTCGCACAGCCCGGTTTCCTGCGCATCTTGCCCCGGGCACAGGGGATCTGCCCCGCCGGCAGGGGGGTCGCTGGCAGCCCGGCCGCGGCCGCTTTCTCTGCCCCGCTCGGCTGCCAGGCGGAGCCTCCCGGGAACAGCGCTCCCAGCACGGGCACAGCCCCTGCAGCCATCCTGCACCGCATGGGTTACACGTGCTGCGGCATAAAGAAAAATCAGATTGGTCCCCCCTCATAAGGGTATGTTAATAAAAGTTCATAGAATCTGAATGACCAGCCGTTGATTTGATTTCAATCTTGACGTATTGACTTTTTTTTTTTTTAATTTTATTTTCAGGGTATGTGTTTTGCAAAGAAAGAAATGATATAATAAATGATAGCAGTTCCTGAAAGTCACATGGAAAAGAAGCTTCATGTACCCCTTCAAATCACTGAAACATGATATTGCACATAATAGTCTAAGAAAATAAATAGTCATAGAGGAAAACAAAAACACAAAAAAACCAAAAAAACAAACAAATCCCAAAAAACCTCAACAGAAACCACCAAAAAACCAGAATAAAAGTGAAACAGGATAAATACTAGAGCTTTATGTAATGTTGGACGCTTGGAGTTACCAGTCTGTGAGTTTTGTCTTTAATTGATTTTGGAGAAATAAAAACAAATCAAGGTATTAGACATACATAGATCGCAGGATAGCCAGCAATAATGACTTATTCATGATGAATACTCAGCTGAGGTAAAGTATGAAGAATAGGAAACTATGAAAATAAAATATTGATTCCAGGGCATTTTTATTTTCCTAAAAAATATTTTTGTACTTTTACATGATTAGAGAACATTTTCATTTTTTAATATGAGATATTTTTGTATTTTAAAACAAACAGATGCAAATACATACAGAAATTGAATATCTTTTAGTGATAATAATGGAGAATCTTGTACTTAATTAAAAAATATTTAAGAGATTTTGGTTGAATTTTGTGCAACTTTATCTTTGTTCAAAGAAGGACCTAAAAGAGAGTATAGTAAATGAAAACTCTTCCCAAAATATATCTTAGGCAGATAGCTAAGAAATAGTGAATTCCTTAGAAAGGATCTCCCAGATACCTGAGCTCAGTTCTGGATGTGCACTAATTCATTATTTCCTGTGACTATTCAGGAGTAAGGCAAGCAAGATCATTATGCTTTTAGCAAATTTGTAATTGTTTTGTGCATGCATGTCACTAGTAGGTATTTGAACCTTACTGCTTTTTTCCTTAGTAAAGCAGGACAAATAAAACCAGTAGTGATTCCTTCATCTTTTGCAGAATTCATAATCTTTAGGCAAATGTCAAAGAAGACTTGGCTCTTAATCACCACAGCACAAAGGAATTAATCTCCCATGATAGTTAATCTCTCCCATGTCACTTATGATGTTAAGATCTGTAGGACATTCAGTCTGGGGCTACTTCTATCTCTGGAGCCAGCAACTGTGTAACTGTGGGATGAGAAGAATGGTAAGCAAGGTGGAGGAGCATCAGTCTGGTGTCTAGTACTACTCCCATATGGAAGTTAACAGCTTGGCTGTGATATCTGCACCAAAGGATTATTTTTGTCTTTCAACAAATTGTTCTGGAGATCCAAAAAGAGAAACAGTGCAGGAAAATACAGAAAAGATAGTCTCTAAGAGGTCTGCGCATTAGCTGTGTCACTTACTCTTGAGAAAAACACAGTACTAGCTCCTAAATAGCCCAAAGACTGCAACAGGGAAAAAAAAAAAAGAAAAAGTACAAATAAAGTATTAAAAACATTAAGCATTTTAATGAAAAAAATTGAAAATATTAAAAGCACGTTTTTTCAGTGATACTTGTCCTCACATTATTTTACTAGTATTTTAAAGTTTTCTCTCTAGTTATAACAGTCTTTGAAAAAAAAAAAAGACTAAATCTAGTTGCTTTTTTGAAAGATATCTCTCTTTTTTGCATAGTCAGAAAAATATTGTAAATCAATTATTTAAATATTATCAAAATAATAATAATGGCAGGGGGCTTTTTGGGTGCTATTCACAAAGGGACTTAAAATGAACTGAGATATTCAGTATGCTAAAATTTATGAGTTAATGTAAAAAAGAATTCCTTCCATCCCCTTTAAAATCACTTATTGTGCATTTGACCTTCTGAAGAAATCTAATATTACAGAACCAACATTAGTGTGAGGATAATGATTACTATTGCAGTTAGTGTAGCTCAGCAAGATAGCAAATAATTAAAACTTCACTATTGGGTAAAATAAAATGAGCTTGATTCCTTCTATGACCACACAGGAAACAAGGTACTTTCTCTTCTGCAGTGAATACCAGTGAATATGGTATGCATAAAACCATACCATAACACAACCTTTTAGAGGATTCTGACTTTTTTGCCCTGACAAATTTTTTATAGCTCCAAAGATCCTAGCATTTTTAAAAACGAGTTATTCCTATGAGAGTGAATATTCTAAAGTATTTCTAGATGGTGATGGTGTGGGAGGCTTGACATTTTGAAGTTTCTACTGACCAGGCAGTAATTTTCAAAAAACTTGTTAAAAGAATTTAAACTACTAGATTGAAGGACTGAGAAGGAATCCACCAAAAAAGTTACTGAAATGTAAGCTTAAATGGGGTGAACATAGAGATAGAAACTCCTTAAGACCTGTTTTCCTCTAGGATTTAATACTGACTTGCCATATTGTATAAAAAATGTGATAGGTCTGTTGTAAGGAACAGCTCCTACAGGGTGACTTTTCTGGAACTGTCAAGATCTGTGTTTTGATGAATATAACTGGGACAGTTTCTTAACATCATGTGAAGGTTTAACATAATCCTTGTGCTTTACTTCCTCTATTTATTTATTAAATTTATCTGACTGGCAGAAGAGACAGATCATAAAACAAGTCAAAAAATCAAAATAAAGTCATGTGACTACTTTGTGTGAATGATAAATTATTTCCATGCAATTCAAATGTTCTTGCTGCTATTTTTGCTCAACACTCACTTATTATGAGCATTCAGATGAAGATGTGAAATAAATTAAAACTATTACTTTTTTATATGGAATCATGTGTACCTCTGTGTGTGGGGGCCATAAAGGAGAGGAAGGCTTAAACAGTGTAATTGTTTGTACATCCTTGGGATGCTTTTTAGTGATTAAGTACTGCACTCATACTAACAGATGTGCTTATGAAAATTCTCATTACCTCTAGAAGGTATTGTTATTCTCTTTTTATAAGTATGAAAGTGAAGCCAATTAACCTATTTTTGCTCTAAAAAGTCTTGAAATGTTTATTGAGGATTGCCCTGAAATAAAAATATTGCTTAGCGGCTTTTAAGAAAATTGGCTTATGGTGAAAGCTGCTCAGCAATGAGTTATTACAAATTTGGCTTTGCTGCTGAGATCTGGGTTCTTCCTTTCTTTCTTCATAGCATCAGAGTGTGTATTTCCAAGATAAGTACAGCCTTGCTTGATCACATATGTGGTGTGATTTCAGAAACCTATGTTAACTTGATTAATTCTCTAAATTGATCGTATTCTGAAGAACTAGTGATTCCATTTTGATTTTTTTTTCTGTAAAAATTAGAATATACTCAAGTTCAAATTAAAAGGGATATTTGCAATGCAGTAAAGCTTAGCACACATCTAAAAGTGCAGTCAGGCAGCATTACTTCACAAAGATAAAATACATTAGGGCATATACACTGTGACTGAATGATTGAGACACTTTAGAGAAACAAAGATCTGTTAGGATTTGCAGACATAAAATGAGGCCATAAATAAAACCTCTGAAGAAATATTTGCTGTTAATAAAAGCTAAAATCAATAGCACAGAGTTAGTAGTTAGAGGGTGTATGTTAATGTCTGTAGTTCTACCTGTGTCACTTACCCTGCAACCAAAAGAGCTATTGAACTGTAAAATGTATGGATTGAAATTTCTTTTGAGGACAGCATTAGAATTATAGAGTCCCAAGTACAACTACTGTAAATCCATGTGTACCTTATCAAAAAGAAAAAAAAATCAAGGGAACTATTACATGTTTATTTGTTGTTTTTATAGAATTATACAAGTTTTCATTTTCATGATTGAATTTATCTTTTAAAATTCACCTCTGCAAAAGAATGGTGTGGAAAGTTTAGAATCATTTAACTCCCCTGCACAATATCTCTTTTGTGAACTGATCTGTAAAAACTCCATTGCACTCTGCATATTGTAATAAGGTAGGCAGATTCAGACATCCTATATCCTTACCTAGAAATGAGAAGACTGGTTTTACCAGTACATTCTAAGATTAGATTTCACAATTAAAAATACCTACCATCTATATCTGCAAGAGAGTTTAGAGGAAACCAAGAAGGAAGAGAGGCTTTCCTTTTATAATCAGTGCAGAAATCCAGATCTACTGAAACAATGAGTGGAATTACATGTTCTTAGGTAAGTATGTAGGTTTGTCTCTTAAAATTAATTGGATTCAGCTATTCAAGTCAGAGTATATCTGAGCACGAGTATATTAAGGATGGAAAATGAAATTCATTATGTTAATGTATCAATGGTATGTTCACCCTGCTCAGTGCTGTTCATGCCAGTTATGCTGATGTAAGTAGCAGTATTTCCATGTTTTTACAATATTCTCTTTGTCTAACACACTGCTTTCCCACTCATATGCTTGCTTGCTTCTCTTGAGACAGGCAGGATACCTTTCTGCAACCTCACTTTGCACCATGAAGACTTAACAAAAAAAAAGACCTTTTAGTATGGTGTAAGCCAGCAGTGTTGATCACAGGATAGTTTCTTTTGGTAAAGGATTTTTGTTTTGCTCCATAAAACAGACTCTATTCTTCAAATCAACTGCCAAATATGGATGACCAAATATATACCAGAGAGACATCTCCTCACTGACAGCTTCATTAATTTCAATCGAGTTACTCTCAGAGATTAATTTGACTCATTAAATCAAAACTAAGTTCTCACTAAAATTAGTTGTAGCCCTCCTGCTTATCTAAGAAGCCTTAAATATCTAAACTATTATTAGATCAGATAAATTAATTAATATGCTTGAAAAAGTGTCAGTCAAAACATGAAGAATATTCTATATTTCCACCTTTCTGGCTGATTGCAATAGCTCCAGCTGAGCATGATTATCTCTAGATTAAAAAAGCAACAGCTAAATGGAATGACAGAATTATAGAATCACTTAGGTTGGAAAAGACCTTCAAGATCATCAGATCCTGCTGTACATTTAAAGACAATGAATATTAAGGACTCTGTGAGAAGACAATGCAATGGAATATTTTTCCTCAGTATTTTGTAGAGTGGCACAAGCCTGTGTATTGCTATTTGATGATACAAAACTACTTTTCTTTGTGTTGTAATGGAGGGCAAAAGCATCTAATGGAATTTAAGAGAGAGATTTAACAAGAGACTGAGATTACATATTATTGTACTTATTATTATTACATCATTTCTTTCTTAAAGTACTCTAAAGAGCAGTAGAAGTAGAAGTAAAAATTATATCCATGAGACCAGTCAAGTTAATATGTGAGTAATTTGTGTGGGCAATCTGGATGAGGAACTGGGCAGAGAGCAATGCTATAGAGTTCACGTGTACTCCAAGTTTGTGCTGGCACTTAGATGCACATTCTTTAAAGCCAACTTAAGACAACTTTTCCTGAGTATAAGTACCCATATGGATATGTGTTTATTAGCATCTACATAAAAACATATATGCAGATGTCTTCTTTACAAATTGGTTTTTAAAGGAAGGCAGTATCTTCTAGTGGCTAAAAGCATCTAAGCTTTTTGTATCACAGTGGTTCTGCCCTTCTATTGATTGCAACAAAATTTGGCCAGGACACGTTTGGTTGAGTTGATCCTGAAATCTAAAGCAAGCTGAGGCATTTTCATTAAAATCCATCTATGAAATGCAAACTTCTCCATTCAATTTAAACTGGACTTTTAATCCTTTAGGTACTGAGCAATCTTATTACTTGCTGCAAGTCTTAGTGCGTGGATGTTAGGGAGCATGATGGATATTTATTTGACAGTCATATTTTATTCATGACACATAACAGAATGTATGTGGCTAATGGGCAGGAAATAATCACTCTTTTGCTGAATGCATGCATTTAGGTGTTTTATGAAGCTGCTCGAAATCAGATAATTCCCAAAAGAAATCTGCTAGTTCTGCTGGTGAAATACATTACCTAGTTCAGTGGATAATTCAAACTTTTTTGCCCATTACTAGCTATGATACTAAAAACTTTGTAAGAAATTATAATCTGATAATCTGCTTCTCTGAGTTACCTGGCAAAAAAATTAAAAAGGTTTTATAGTTGGTTAAATAAACAACTCATGAGCTTTCAGAAAAGCTTCTTCTGTCCTCACAAAAATTAAGAATATAAATTGAGACCAAGTGCTTAACAGTGGATCAAACAATGTGTGAAATTATTAAAACTGTTCATACTTACATATTGTTTAATAAATTAGCAGTTGAATAGAGGAAAATATTCATATACCACCAGTAAATCATTAGACAACTTTCATTTTGTGATGATAAGTGTAACTGTATTTGACTGAGTTAGAGAAAATCAACAGAAAACGTCTTTAATTCGGTTTTACAACAAGTTACTGAAATTTCATAAAAGACATTTTCTAGATGTCTGGTTAATATTACTATTCTCCTGTTCTAATAATGACATGAGGCTGGTTTAATTATTTTGTTAAATTGATTTAAATTTTAATTAATTGCAAAGTAATCATTGCCTTTATTGTATTTTGTTATTTAAAAAGGTAAATTGAAATACATGTCTTCTGTTTTATCTACTTATATTTTCTTAATCATATTTCTTCAAATGAAGAGCCCTCTGAAAACTAGATATGTTGTCAAGAACTTTGTTTGATCTTTAGCTCTCTAAAACAAGACTGTTTTAACACTCAGGGGAAAAAAAAGCAGATACTTTAAATGATACTCACACAAAAGCACACACATAAACAAACAAATGCTTAAGGATTACAAAGGGTACTTTTCAGTAATTACACACTCAAAACTATTTACTTGTCTCCTCTTAAGCATTGGGTAATTGGTTTTGAGGAAGGTGAAAGCATAGATTCTGGTAACACCTAGATTAAGAAAAGTCATATTAGAATATAAAACTTCCTTAAAAAGCTTATTCTAAAAGATTGCAAATGACCTCGCTGTAAAAGAAATGCCGGCGAAGCCCATGCAGCCTGACTCTGCAAGGCATAACGTAGAGAGAAAAGCAAAGCAAGGAACACCTTTCTGCTGCTGAAGCAAAAGTAAGGAAGGATAAAGAATTTTGAAGTAAAAAATTACACTCAAATGGATTTCTTGAATTAAGAAAATAAAGACTGGAAGCATACGAGTGCATTTTACATAAGCAATTGTTAGAGATAAATAATCTTACCATCAAAAAGAGTTACTTGTTTACATATAAATAAATTACTACTATGTATAAATGTTATCTTCAGTTATGGCCATGAAATTGTGGGCCACGCATACTTGATGATCTTTGATTATCAGGCATCTTCCAAACTGATACATTAAAAACTTTTTTCAAAAATCTCAAATACTGTTACAGCAGAAAGCAAGAGATTGAATTGGCTGCTTCTCAGAGTTATTTTTCTCAGGAAAATGAGGCTGGATTTTTTTTCTCTGAAGCTTAAATAGGAAATTCTAAGATCAAATAAATAACATTTCACTTTTTTTTTAATCTAAAATTGATCCAGGTAGATAGGGATATATGAAAATGAAATACACAAACTCTGAGTAGTTTCAAATGATATTTTTAGGCACTTTTCCAGGTTTTCTGTAATATTATATAAAAAACTTTCCAAATAAAGGTCAACCCCTACTTCTTTTTTTTATTATTATTATTTGTTTTACAAATTACAGCTGTAATTTTGCAATTAAACATTGTAATCAAAAGTTTTCTATGAGCTTTTACTGAAGATGTGCAGTATCTTTGAATATCATGGACAAAGTTGGAAACTCATCACTGCACGACTAAGACAGTATCAAAAGCCTTTTTCAAAAATGCGAAACTAAGGGAAAAAATTGTGTGTGGAATATTCTTAGTAGACTTCAATAATATTAAAAAGAAACAGTTGGTATTTGCAACACAGTATTCAGGCAAGCTCAAAGTTACCTTCAGTTTGGCTTTTGTTATTTTTTGGAAGTTCTTTTTATAGTGTGGAAATCTCTGGTATCTTGAAATAAAAAAAATGAAAATAAAAAAACTCTAATAAAAATAAACTTCTCAACATATTTTAATTTTTTTCTTAGAATTTATTGTTAAAAAGGGAAAATAGAGATGCATTTTTAGAAGTAACTTTTCATTTAAAACAACCCCACATTTTGAAGGAAAATTCCAACCTATTCTTTAGAATTCTCAGAATGATATTGGAAGAGGATTGCTTTTGTTGCTATGTATTATACTTTATTAAAAGCTTAATGCTATAGAGACCAAGAATTTAATGAACATATGATCATATTTCCTTGGTTTTAATGACGTTTGCTACTAGTTCAGTTTTACACTTTTCAATTTGCTTTTTTTTCTGTCTGCTATGGTCTTGTCTTTTCTGTCCAAAAATAAGGAAGACATAATTGGACTTTGCTTCTCCATTCACTGAGAATGCACAGATTCTAGTGGATTATACTGTGTCTCCCAATATGTTTTAATCTTTTCCAGGATCTTACCTGCTGGCCTCAGCAATAAGAAATAACACACCAATTAAACAGGACTAGAGTGGGGGAAGAGGGAGTATATCATTAAACAGTTGTAAACTAGGGTTTGAATGAATAAGATAAAAAGAGATAAAGAAATTCAACTCCATATTCCAGGAGGTTCCAGTTATATGCTCCTAGACTCTTGCATCTAAAGAAGGAAGAGGACTTTACAAAACTTGTTTTATTAAAAAGACCACTATGTTAATCCTCCAAAGTTTGAGGTTTGAGTGCAGTTCAGAAACATTTACTGAGCCTACAAAGACTGGAATGCAAATTTCACAAAATATTTCTTTTACGTTTCTTGCTTGTTTTTGATGTTTCTCATGTCCAAGTTTATCTGAGAACCAGAAGAGTGAATATACATATTTTGTCTTTCTGAGTAGTATGAACACCACTGACCTTTCTGTGTGTGAAAACTTCTCAGAAGTGTAGATGGCAAATTATTCAAAACCTGCATGAGTAGCAGGGTATGGCATATATATATATATATATATATATTATGATCATATATACATAAATATATATGTCACATTCCATGGTTGCTAAGATTTTATAAGGACTGTCAGCTGATTCTCTTTGCGTAATGGTATTTGCTATGGCTCACATTTCAGACAGTTGTTAATAAGTAGATTAAATTGTTGAAGTGATTAATTGTTGTTTTAATTTGCTCAATTATGTTATTTTTTAGAAAAAATGCTTTCATATAGATTAGTTTCAGTACTCCTTTCTTTTTCACTGTTTTACTGAAATGAAACTTTCTACAGAACCAGCCTAAACCAGATGATGTAGAATCTTCATCCTGTAATTAGGGAAGAATGAAGCTCAGAAATCTTTGGGTTTTGTATAATCTTTCCAAAGTTAAGATGCTTAGCATGTGTTTTTATGAAGTTATCTGGCTGAGGTGATGTTTTTGCAAGGAACGTTTGCTCTTATCAGTATTCAGATACTTTGTATACATTGATTAGTTACTCTTTATTAATGAAAGGATTCTCTAAAGTAAAAAAAATAGAAAAAGATATATGAGGTAAAATTCAAATATCAGAAACAGTTTGGGAAGGAATTCAGCAAGGTAATATTTCCCATGGTAGGTGTTCCTTCCATTTTGCTGCTTAACATTTGATCTTCTCTTTTCTCCATCTTGAGAATTGAGAAAGAAAAGTATTTGCACGACCCTTCTGCACAAGGTGAACTTTAATATTTTCACTAAAATGAAAAAGTCTCTTTTTCTCTTTCTTCTTCTTCCAAAAATTGCAAAGATACGACTAAAAGTGGATGTGTACATTTTGTGGCAGATAGAGGCTTACCTCATCACCTCATCAATATCCAAGCATTTTGATCCTTATAGATCAGACATATTACTGTGCATATGACTTTGAAACTATAGCTATTAACTTCTGGTGTAATAAGACAGGACTCAGTATTTGCAATTTCATCTCATCTAGAACTACTACTGACAAGAGAAAATAACTGAGGTGCTTGACAGTCCTTCTAATATACTATACCTGCAATTCATGTTATATTGAAACAGAGCTCTCTGGCAATCTCTTGAAGGCTTTATTTTGCTTGCCATTTTCTTTAAAGTATATTTCAAGTTCACTGAATTTACACACTTTATAAATTTAAAAAAGAAGAGTGTTTCCTTGTCCATAGTGTCAAAATTTCTAGTGGTAATAAAACTCAATTGCTCTGAATAAAATTCTTTCATTATTTCTGATTTATGGACATAAGCACTGTAGCATGAGCGGTACATTTGTTAGGTGCATTTAGGCATCATGGGTATTTCTTGTCTAGTAATAGTTCATCAGCTTGTACTGCAGCATGCTTACATGAAAGTCTTTTCTCAGTCTTACAAGGAGATCCAGTGTTTTAGATTTTTATTTTCCATAAAGTTAACAGAGTAACAGTGTGTATATTTATTTTCTCTCATTTTTGTTTTTGGCAGAAATACTTTTGTCAGGGCTATTCACTCATGATTAAAAAAACCTAAGTGGACTTTCTCAAAACTGAATGAGTAAGATTGGGAAAGTGTTTGGTTTGGAGGCTTTTTTGGTGGGGCTTGGGGTTTTTTTTTGAAAGTCCATGTTTTCTTTTCTTTTTGCTCTTGAAACCTTCTAAGTACTTTGCTCTATTACCATGGTTTTAAAGGACAGAAAAATAAGACAGTGAAAAATTTTTGAAGTCAGATATTATGGACAGCATTTCTGTGTGCCTTTGTGTATCTGTGTGTGTTATGGCTTTCTTTTGATGTACTTGGTAGAAGAAAATGTATGCATGAGAAATTGATGTATAATCACTAATTATACCTTGTTTAAACTTGTGATTGATGACATTCTGTACAATATCTGGAAAAAATTCTTAAATTCCACATTGTCTTGCAAGTTTGTAGGTTCTGGGATGAACAGGAACAGCTTCCTGATTGCCATATAATTTATTTACCATTGTAAATCACAACCTTCAAGTAAAGATACAATATTTTGTCTACCTTGTATTGTACTTGGGTTTTTAATCAATTGTGTATCTTAATATGTATTTATGCAGATACTTTTGAATTTCTATTATTTTTTTCAAATGAATAAAGATCTCTGTTATATATAAATAATGGCTCACTTTTACACATTTTTGACACTTTCATTTAAAAGTAAATTGGAATTCAACTATAAATATTATATTTTTTATTTTAGAGAATCCTTTCATTATTAAGGAGTAACTACTTAATGTATATGAAATGTCTGAATACTGATAGAGCCTATATGTTCCTTGTAAAAACATCACCTCAGCCAGATAACTTCATAAAACCACATCTATAATTAGGCAAAAGAGAAGTTTGATAAATATTATAAAATATCTCAAACACGCTAGGAAAAGATACATCTAAACAAGTTTTTCAGAGAAAACAACTTGATTTATAGTAGAGGAACCACATGTCAATTAACAGGTCTATTAAACTGTGTATAATGTTTCTGACGTTTTGGATCTCTTCTGATGACACCTTGTGTTTACTATGACAGTGGAGAAGTCTTTCCTCTATGTGACCACTGCTTGCTAGTAACTCAACAATTTGAGGTGAAAGAAATGCATTCTGCTCAAAGGAAAAAATAAGTATTTAGAATTTCTAGGTCTTTTGGTGTATTTTATGATAACCCTCATTGTGTCCTCTGAAATTGTACAGGTCTCTAAAAAAATCCAAATAAAAAGGTCAACAGATACGTGGAATGAGAAAATGAAAGAAGGCGATGGTTTAGTATCTCAGAGGTAAAATATGCAGTAACAATGCCACATGCAGGTTAGAAACCCCAACACGAATAGCTGCCAACCTAAAGATACTTTACCAATTAAAAGGAAATATAAAGTGTTTGATGGAAATAGGGCAAAGAAGGGTAACCTGTTTTCCTTATGGAAATTAAAAAATGGTAAAAGAGACAGAATGGAGAAAAAAAATCTCTGAGACCATGCCCATGTGCAATTAGAAACAAAAACAGTCAGTAGAGACCTGAAAATGAATATTGAATGCAGTACACATACCCATTATAAGTAATAATAATAATAATCATAATCATAGTGATAATAAAAAACAATACATGAAAAAGAAAGAAACAATAAGTAGTTTTATACCTAGTTTTATATAAAACTTTTGAATTTGAGACCTTCTTTTTTCTAAGAATTTGTGCCAATTTGTTCTTTCCCATGGAATCTTTGCCATTTCATCTCAGAAAAGCAACATTATGAAATAAAATGCACCATAGAATTACGTACTCTGAAGCAGTTATAGAAAAATTTTAATCGGTGAAAGCTTTAATTTTAGAGCAAATTGATGTGAAAGAGTCTGATGTAGATCCTTAAAGATCATTTAAAGTTAAAAGAATGGCTCTTAAGATTTTTGGCTTTGAAGAAAAACACATATATCATCTAAGTTTATAATTTCTCTCGTGATGTTCACAGTTGCAGTATGTCTGTTTGCTTATTTAGTGCTTTTTCTTTTCATTCTTATTCTTTTAATTTAAGGAAAGTAAGTATAAAATGAGTGGAGCTGCAGAAGTAGGGTGAAAGATCAAGAGAATAGGGTCACGTATAACATTGTGGCTCTTAGATTGTAATTGTGTTATAGCTAAACTATGTCTATGTAACAGTTAAAACTCTTATGATGTAAAACATTTTGATGTTCTCCACTTCTTTTGCCTACTTATCTTCAACCTCATTATTTTTAATGTGTTATGAGGCTTTGTTTTTATTAAAAAATGTTTTCAACCTGCAAATTACACCTTTCTTTTAGAATATTGTGTGCCCCTGCTTCCTTTGAGATGAGAGGCACAGCCAGCCAGAGAAGAATAGCACTCTGTTTAAGAGAGAAGTGAGAAGAGAAGGTCACAGGTCATATTTTATACTGTGTTATATGATGTAGGATTCAGCATCTGAGCAGTACAGATCTGAATAGATAGTCTAAGAAAACTCAGTCCTTTTATACTTTAAATGTATAAAAATAATTATGCATATAATTTATATTCATGTTCTTTATAGATATTCCTTTACATCTAAAGATTTCCTTAATATATTTAAAATAATAGACATTTGAAAAAACATTATTTAATAATACATTATTCATTTACAGCAAAGCATATCTGCCTTATCCATATCTTCTGCCTAAGATTAACACCTGTTTTGTAACACATTGCTTTTTAGTTTGCTGTCAATACTATAGGTTTATTGCACAAGGTAAACTCAGCAGTCAGACCCTGTCTGGAATTTGAGTAATACCAGGAAATCCTTAAAAGCTGCACCTAATCTTTCATACATATTTAAATACTGAAATATTATGTTATGTCTGGGCCTTTAACTTGCATTCATTTCAGAAGATTACATAGTGTCTGGCCACATAAAAACCTGAAATCTATTTTAATATAAAATAAATAACTTTCATTTCAATTAGTAGCTGTAATTCGATTAATTAGTATTAGCAAACTATTTTAATTTGGTCATAGACATGTGTAAGCATAAAATATAATTCTTTTACTGATTTCTTACCATAAATATATTTTTTTTTCCTGAGCTGACCAATTTTTTTCTTCAACGACTTTACAGAAGCCCCCTTGAGAGGCATTAGATGTTTAAATAGGATATTAGCTGACAACCAACCTGAAAAGTAGAAGACATGATTCCTAATCAGCAGAAAGTCCAGTGATTTATTGCTGTTGATTAGTTTGAGATTCTCATTTGTCTTCAAGGACCTGGAAAGCCAGTCAAAGGCTTCTGGGAAATGATAGACTTTTAAAAACTTCAGTAGCTGCTAACCAAGAGCTCACCAATTGATCACTAAACCACAGGTTCATGAGATCATATGGGACATTTCAACTGCTTTACAACTGAAGTACTCTGGACTAGTGCAGTAAAATTATGTTTTAAAAACTGCTAAGGAGTACATAGAATGGAGCACCACTCCTATGAGGAAAGGATGAGAATTGGGTTTGTTCACCTAGAAAAAAGAAGGCTTACAGGGAACCTAAGTGTGGCCTTTCCACACCTGAAGGGAACTTTCAGAAAATATGAGACAAGACTATTTACAAGAGCCTGTAGTGACAGGGCAAGAGGGAATTGGTTCAAATTGAAAGAGAATAGGTATAGATTAGATATTAGGGAAAAAATTCATTACTGTTGAGTGTGGTTAGGCAGTGGAACAGGTTGCCCAGAAAAGTGAATGTTCCATCACAGAAATGTTCAAGGCCAGGTCAGATTGAGCTCTGAGCAACCTGGTCTAGTGGAGTGTGTCCCTGTCCATGTTTAAAAATAGGAGTATTTGTGGATTCTACTTCATGATTCTTAATTAAAATGCCTATATAGTCAGAGACATTAAGTTGGATATGAAATTTAGCCCAATCTATAATAAGGAGAGACCTCAAATGCCAAAAATATTTGGGTCATTTTCAAATAGTACCTTTGGTGTTGTACCCCAAACAGCAATAGCAGATGGGTAATATAAAATCCATAGATCAGTTCAGTGACAAATACAAAGGAGTGTTTTCTGTTTCAGCTGTGAGAGTGCTTCATGTCAGTTTTGGATACCAGGTTATGTTGGAGGTTAACAGTTATTTTAATATGCATCTGTAAATGAAAATTCACTAAATGGGAATGTAATCAGATTTTTTTCTTTATTAAACAAGTCAGAGAGAGTTATAGATTAATTTTTGTCTTTCAGCTTGAGGCTGAAGTGACAAGGATTGTTGGGTCAGTCTTCTATCAAAGAAGCGGTTTTGATCCCTATGCTGTCTTACCGTCTACTCCTCCTCCTTCCTTTCTCTTGCCCTAGTTCTGACAGTACATTTTCTTTCTCTTCTTTATACCATTACTGTTTAACTCATCAACTCAGAAGAATGATGTTCATTGTGAGGGGAGAGGGAGGAGAAAGGTGTTAGTTTGAACTAGTTCATGGAAGAGATCTGTGCTCCAGTTTTACAACATAAATGACTCTTATAAGGGCACAGTAAAGTTAGAGGCATAACATGGAAGAAAATGCTGATTTTTTGAATGAAAGTATAACATTGGAACAGTGTGGCCTAGCATTTAACCAGCTTTTCAGGTTATACTCTAGTAAAAGCACTACTTTTAGTTCAAAATACTCATCTTGTGTATATATCCAAAGAAGGGAAATGAAGTCTAAAGCACAAATTTATGAAAAATACCTGAGTAAACAGGAGTTGTCCTGCCTGGAGAATAGGAGGCTGAGGGAAGACCTTATCACTCTCTACAACTATCTGAAAGGAGGTAGCAGGGAGGTGGATATGGTCTCTTCTCCCAAATAAGGGTTGATAGGACAAGAGGCAATGGCCTCAAGCAATGTTTAAATGGGATACTAAGAAAAAATCCAAGGACCCTTTTCCTCACTGAAAGGGTCATCAGACATTGGAAGGGCTGCCCAGGGAAGTAGTGGAGTCATTCCTGAAGGTGTTTAAAAGATGTGTATATGTGGTATTTAAGGACATGTTTTAGTGTTAGGCTTGGCACTGCTAGATTAATAGATGGACTCAATGGTCTTAGAGGCCATTTCCAACCAAAATAATTCTATTATTCTATTATCAAGTGGTTTGTTTGCACAATATTGAATGCAGGGTATTATGGAAGACCAAGCTAAGCCCTTAGCCAGTGCAAAAAATGGAATATCTGCATTGAATTAAATATGTGCTGACATAGATCTGATGGAATATGATATGATTAATCAACTTGTTGAATACTTTTGTCCTAAGAGACAGAGGACCAGAAGTTCCAAGAATATTATATTATCATTTTTATTTTAAAGCAGGTTGCCACATTTGAGGAGAAAAGTATTATTAAATTGCAGAATAACCCAGAACAGGGAAGTGAATTGGTCATGGCATCCCTCCATGGGGAAAAGATCTGAATGGACTCATCATTTAGTAGATTTTAAAGTATCAGAGTAAGAAATCAGTTCTGAGTTATATTTCTTTATGAAGACAGGTTTCATTACCTCAGTTTCTCACTAAACTACTCAGAGAAATATTGTAATGTTATAATTTGTTGTTTCATGTCTTGAGTTTCTCTATAAAGTTTACCAGTTGCACATAATGACAACAGGAAGGAAAAGCCTCAAGAATGAGGGAAATCTAGGTTGCTTTTAATCTAAAATGTGAGATTTTTTTATTTTTGAGGTTGCATATGGACTTTATTCAGCCTTAAGTGTTAATCAGTAATATCAGTAATCTGTGAAAGTAAATGCAGGAAATAAATGAAAATTAGTAAACTAAAGCTGAAAGAAATGCATTCTTTTCATTTATGGAAAAAGAACATATTTTGTGACAAACTATTCAGGTTGCTGTTATATGGTCTCCTACAGATGTCAAATCTCCATAAGTGAGACAGGATTTTGAAAAAGCATATAGTTTGTCACCAGATAAAAAAGGGCATATAAATTGAGGCTTTGGAGAAATATATTACTGGAGACTAGGTACAAGCAGAAATACACAAACACTGTAAACATAGAAGCTATTTTCTTGTTCCTGTGGTGATACATTTTACAAAGTGCTTTCATTATTGTACAGCAATTCTGTATGACATTTGCTTCTGGAATGCTTTTTCCTGTAGCTGATGCTTTTCTTTACCTGTTTATTTTTTTCCCTGTAAATAGCAAAATTTAGAATACTGACATAATTCAGAGAGTAATGAATAATGCTTACTTTCAGTTTATGGTTAAGCTAGAATTGGAAATAAAAGTCTCCTTGCATAATAAGCAGCCTTTTGCTAGACAGATTCATGTTAAATGTCTATTGCTTGAATATATTGCACTTGGTGAAACTAAAAATCTTCTTCCATAGGAAATAGGATAGTCAGTCTCCTTATCATAAGAGGTTCAGTGACTTCAGATTGTGGCTAGAACACATGATATAACCCTGTATGTAAAGAAATCCTGTGAATGCAATACTCCATGTTCAAATAAGTATTAAAACACAGCTATCTGGCACATTTCCTGCTCAATTTTTATGGAAATCACAATACACCCATGCACTCAGATATTAAACAGGTTATATTTTTCAGTTTACTCCAGAAGAGATTATAGATTTGAGCTAATATATATGCAATAGTTAAGGTCCATGGTTTCAAACAGGACTCTACCATATCATCAGCAAATATCCACTTCCAATGGATCTGGCCTTTGAACATATGAGTCTAACTACTGTTCAAACACTCTTCTGGTTCATGCAAGACCTAGATCTCTAGTTGCTGCAGAAAGCAATTCTAGGCATGAGCACCACAAATAATTTCAAGTGCTCAGGGAATACCCTGGCCAAAAGCTACTGGATTGGATGACTGCAGAACAGATATTTTGAGTCACAGCCATGTATTTAAGTATCCAAAGATCCCAAACATCTTTAGATTCTATCATGAGTCCCAACAAAGAACTTAGATTGTGCTTTTCAAGTAACTGCCACAGACATTGCTATTAGTAAATAGCATTTGAAAAATAGAAATATGTATTGATATAGCAGAGGGCACCTGCATCAGGAGAAAGAGAATTACTTTAAGCAGCTTTTAACACCAGCTTGTTTTGAACTTCAACATTAAGAATAACAGTCTATTATAATTCTCAGCTTTTTTTTTTTTGCCCAGTGGCCCTGTAAAAACAGAATTTCCATTCTTTTTTTTACATAACAGAAGGTTCATGCTAACTGAATCTTTTGTGCAAGGCCCTATTTATGACCTGTTAAAATTGTTATCAACTCCTTCTGAGAGCTCACAGTGTGAGGAGAGTTCAGTATCTACTGCCTTTTCTGATGATGCACAATTTTATCTGGGGATAACAACAAAGGTCTTGAAAATATGAGCATGGGTTGAAAGCAGAAGCCCCAGAACAATAAAAATTCACTGACAGTTGATTACTGATCACTGAGAAAACATGGCCTTGAGAGCTGGGTGAAGACAGGTTTTGCTTTAAGAAAAGGGGCAGCAGCTGAGCAAAGTTTAAAAAGAGCAAAGCAGTTGCATGCCATGGCCTGGGAAAACAATCCTGCCTCAGTGCTGCAGAGTGCAAAGTCTAGAGGGAGGGGAGGCCATGGGTTAGCAATTCTCTAGAAATGTGACTGTCTTACAAAAGGAAAAGATACCAGATTTGAGGATCTTGGTGAGAGAAAAAAATCCAACTACTGCTTTTCTGTCTTCTCTTATCAACAAGCTCTGTAAGCTGACTATCCTGATAGCTAAAATTTTATAAAGGACTAGCTTTATGCATTGTTGCATACTCACTGCTAACACAGGATTGTATAAAAGTGGTGCCCCCAGGAGAACAAATCTGACACCCCCACCACTGGGAAGTCCAGGGTGAAGAAGGAGCAGTGGGCTGCCAGTCGATCCACAGGCGATTACTATCTTCTGCCTCATCTCACTGGCTCCCTGTCCCCCTGCCCTTTTTCTACTTGTTTCTATCTCTCTACCTCACATTTACTGTTAAAAAAAAATCTGTATTATTGATTTCAGCATATGTTCTCATCTGCACCATAATTCGGGCAGAGGCACCTCTCACTAATCTGATCATAAAAACAGTGTCACTTAGGAGAAGTTATCACCTTTATGTTCCAGGCTGACATGTTGGCTGCCACTGGACTTGCCCTTAGTCACATAATTAGTAACCTCTGCTGCAGCTCCACAGAATTTGATTCCCTTTTCTGAGGTAATTTTCACAAAAGAATCTGTTGATTCTTATCCATCAGGTATTACATATTGTGGACATTATTACCTGCTTAATATCTTACTTCTTGGGTGTAATATCCATACTAACTTTGACTATCCTTCACTAAATTTGTATTCCTGAATAAATTAAACTTTATAACACCTATATTTACGTGTCTCACTTCAGTAAGGAGCTGGTTTTGCTTTCAGTGATTAGTGAAAATGATGTCAGAACTATTAATCATTTTCTGTGTCCAAGCTCTGTACCTATTACAGTCTCTATTATCTGTACCATGTGCACATTTCTTGTTTTCTCTAGCAGTCCTTATGTTCTGTGGCAAACTATGTTATTGACATCTTTTTGTAATAGTAGACCTCAGACGAATCTATTGTGAAGAATAAAATGTGAAGTAAATAACACAATCACAGACATTTCCTTATATACTATTACCTAGGTTGAAGTCTCAAGAAAATTTTTTACTGCATGAATTTGCCACCACTTCATAGTTAACATCAAGAAAAATATGCTGTCTTGCCAATTTCTGTTACCGTGTATGCTTTATAATGACTGAAGGAAAATGTAGTCCAGCTAAATATATTGAAATGGACATGCCTATTAAAAAAAGAAAGCCTATTCTGCATCAAGTAAGATGCAATAACAGCTTCTTTTCAAGTACTTTCATTGTTAAAAAGGATATATTAACCATTTGCCAAAGTTGAATTTACTTACACAATTCCCGAGTCTTTCTAAATAAATCTTTTAAAAATAATTCAAGTGGCAAAAAATAAACAAAGATATGAAGTACCAAGGAAAGAGGACATAGCCAGCTTTTATTGTACTGAAAAACTGTTATTTTGTATTAATAAAGATAGTCTTTTAGCAGTCTAAAAAGTAAGAATTAATTCCTTCCATTTCTTTACTTCAGAAATGCTGAAAAACCATATTCAAAAAGCTTTAGTCTTTATTTCTGTGTTCCTTATTTTCTAAAGGACTGACATTATTGTTGGGAACTTCATTCTGCTTCATTTGTTCGGTGAAATATAAGCAGTTTAATTGTGTTTCTTTTCAATGAAAGAATAACCTTAAAAAGTTGTCTGCATTATTCTGGAAATATGTTCTACACTAAGCCCAAAGTCAGCAATATAAATATATTATTATATAATACATTCTATAATATACTTTTCACCAGCCCAGTCAGATATGAAGCAGATTTACACACCTTGTGTTGTACTCCTAGAGAACATACTGATTAGGGTTGGTTCCCACCTGGAGTGTTGGACATACAGAAGAGACAAGTACCTCCAGGTGCAGGGGAGAGGGTGAATTTTTTGACCTGTATAGTTTTTCCAGCATGGGATTATTCATTCTTTTGGAGGAAAAAAAAACAGAACAACAATGGCTCTGATAAAATTCTGGAAAAAGAATAAATGTTATATTGTGATGCTTGTGAATTGCTGCTGTTGAACTGAATCAGAGAAAAAGCTTCTTTAAGCATATATATAAAATAAACTTTAAGACTCTTCTCTTGAGCTGTATACAATATAGACTCAGCTTATGCAGAGGAAAGGTACATAGTATGGTCTGTTCATTTCAGTCTTAATTTTCTTATATTGTGATCTTTTCTCTTTATGTGCTGCATTAGCAGAGAGAATTCCGGCTGAGTGATAGAAACCTATCATTTTCAAGTCAGCAAGGCAAAATTCAGTGCAATTGGTCCTTGGGATGCCTGACTTGTCTTTTTCAGTGAGCAATTTCATTAAAAAATCAGTTGGTGTGGAAAATCTTTATTAATAACTTTTTGTGATCATTCACATAAATTAAGATCTGGACATATTTTGTTCATTTGGAGCAAGATCTGCCAACAAAATTTTTTTCTTAGATCAGGCATTGCACATTTGTAGAGACATCTACTAATGCATTTTGGGGAGGAAAAAGTTGACATTTGAAGAGGTAGGGAAGAACTAACAACAGTGGACATGGTTCAGGAAGCTGTGATTTGCTAACCAGTGCTATGTAAGGGTCCACAGCATTTCACAGGAAAAAAGTGCCCTCTGTCAGATCACACATCTCCTGTCCTCAATATGGCTAGACACAGTCCTGTGGGATTGACAAATGATAGTCCTGAGAGATAAAAATAACTGAAATGACTGTCCAAGTTAGAGCAGACAAAAAAGGATGAATACATGAGATATGCTTGTCTAATGGGATACCTAAATTGCTTAAATTTATATCAGCAGTTCTTCCAAAGCACCAGAATAGTAGAGGTGAGGAAGGCAGACTGCTGCTTGCAGGAGATTTCACAGAATAGAGAAGAGTAAGTGAAATAATTTTTTTTAAAAATGCTGTTCTAAGATGTTATCTGTGCACTTCTCAAGTGAAAATGCAGCCCTAATTACTCTCTCTTACTTTTAGTGGCAATGTCACCATGTCTTGATTATGGGCAATATCATTGTACTAAGTCATAGTAGCCAGCTCGGTAGCAGCTGTACTGAATAAAGTATTAAAGAGTAATTTGTAATCAATTACTTCCATGTAATCAGCATTATATACCTCTAATGTTACTTTCCAGGTCCAGCAATCAGCAGCTGGTAGTGGATTGGTTTCTTAGGAAACCAATAGAAAGGAAACCCTGTAGACCAGCTTTTAGCCTCTGTTAAGCCATTGAATTTTTATCTATAATATTATTGGGTTGTACAATTCCTAAAATCAAGGCATATGAGAACCAGATCTGTGTTTTATTTATGTATGCTGAAAAATTTTGCTGCTGTTAACAGTTTCAAACTTCAAGCAATGTGATATTTCAATACTTAATAATGATTTTTAAAATAACTTTGAAAACCATTGTTATAACTTTTAGGTATAGATATTTCTGCGGGAAAAAAAATTCTCTCAAAATTTAGTTTAATCTCAATCAAAATGATTAATGAACATGAACATTAAGAGAAAATGTAAAAACTGATGTGAAGTTTAGTAACAAAACAGAATCCATCAAAAATATAAAAGAGTATCTTATGCCAACTCATTTGTGTTGTTCATTTTGGTACAATTTCATTTGAAACCACTTTATGTATTAGCTTGTCCAGCTATTGTCTTCTTTTATTGAGAGGGGTTGTCTCTAGGGCTAATTTGGCTATTTTGATTGTGAGGTCACTGATGAGACAGAAGTGAGTGATATCAATTTGTGTGATTTACCAGAATCAGAAAGGTTGAAACCAGGGCAGTGATTACACAGGTGTGAACTGGCCTTATTAGCAAAATTGAACAAAAGAAGAAAATGGAGTCACTCTATCTCCTTCTAGCTCTTCTGAATCTGCTCTTTGAAGTATATAAAATATGAAGACATTAATATAGATCTCAGCATCTATAATTACTTTTGTAGTGTTCACATAAAAGCAGCACTGCATGGCTGCTCTCACTTCTTCCCTACTGAATATAATCTGGCTTCCCCTTTCTCCATGCCCCCATATATCTCTCCCTCCCCACAGCAGGCAGAGTCCAGCTGTGCCTATGTCCTCTAGAACCACTTGCCCGTGATTCTGTAAGGCAAGAGCAACAACATCCTCATCTCATGAGGCAACTAGAGCAAATTGCATTCCAAAGCTGAATATGAACTAAAGGTATCAGTGCAATAAAGCAGATATTGTACTTATTGGTGTAAGTAAAGGGGAAAGGGTCCAATGGTTCGTGGGTGGCTTTTTACTCACTTGCTTTACTTCCCTCCCATAGTTCAAAATGGGATTAGGTGGCACATATCATAATTCAGTTATTCTAGACCCTTTAAGCACTGGGATGTGTCCACACTGTGGTCTCAAAGTATTGAATGACATTACATTCTGAGCATCACAAAAACACGTGTATGTTTTAATCAGTCAGACACTACAGACATGAAGAGTTTGTATATATGTCCACAGAAAGAAGAAATTTTTGTCCAGATTAATGTCTTGATAAAAACAAGGAACACAAAAGCTGGCTGAGCAGTAATGAGATTTTTTTTGGGCTGTAACTATTGACCAAACTCATCCGTCTTTTTTTTTAACATAATAATATAATTCAACTTGTTTGGCTATGTTTGTGACAAAGGGGATTATGCTGAACCCTTGCCAATATGTTCATAATAACTGGCTGCTCTGATTCAGAAAAGAGCTAAATTATTCCTGTAACTGTCTCTCCCCAAGGATCACCCATTTCAATATATCTTCTTCAAATGGTTTCTCTTTGTTACACAACTTGTAGAAATTTACTTTATTTAAGACCTTTACCCTTTACTCCTTGACAATGAGAGCATATCTTAGACATATAAGAACAACTCTTGTTTCATTTTCCCAGGAAATATAATTAAAAATAAATATTCTCCTATGGTCTCACTTTTGTCAGTAATACAAAAAGAAAAAAAAATATAGTTTTTTTTTTTTTAATCTACTTTGGAAGAAAATTGTCCCATATGTAATTCCAGCCCCATTCTAAAGTTACAAACCTGTGAACTGTAAAGGGTGATTGATACCTTGTGAAGGTTGACTTAGAACAGAGATTAGACAGAGTTAAAAAATAAAGTAGGTATTTATTAGAAGGCCTCAATGGCCTTCTAATAAATAAGAAGAACTGGCCAAGAACACCTTGGCCAGTAGAAGAGCCCAGCCAGGGATCAAGATGAACCCAAAATGGTCACAAAATTGATGACTGGTCATGGGCTCTCACACTTTTGTAAGTTTTGGTCCATTATCATATTGGAGTTAATTGTCCAATTATAGCTTTCGTTTATGAAGTTCCATCCTTCTTGTTTTCTCTCTTCAGTCCACCATTGTTTATGCTCTTGGGCCTGAGATTTGGATCATTTGTCCTTGGTCCTTAGCTAGAGAAGGAATTGTTTTGTCTACCTCCTCTGTGAAGAGAGCTTACTATCCCCTGATATCAAAGCTCAGAATACACACTAAAGCAGTATAGAATCTAAAAAATATAAAAGCTAAAACTTGAAGCATCATGATGGGGAAAAAATCTCTGTTAGAGGTGAGAAGTCAGGATCATGAAACAGGAAATGTTATAGAAGCACTGTCAAACCTGAGGTGCTGCATGATCATGCATGTCCCAGCAGAGTTGCAGATTGATTGAAGCCATGAGACCAAGAACATCGCCAAGACACCCTCTGGCCTTAGTGCATGTCACCACCTGCTTCAAAGTCAAGGAGCAAAGTATGGCTTCAGTCACAAGTACTGGAGTATTTAGTCCACTTTTTTTTTGCTCTTCTCAGTTCTGTCTTTTGCTCCTTCCACTCATCTCTCATCCAATAATGAAGTAGAGGTTTATTAACTAACAGTTTTCCTTGTGTGTTCTTTACCCTTTTCCACCTATAGTGGCTAAAATTCAAAATTCCTAATACCTTTACTTTGAGATCAAAGTGTGTCACTGTCATATTTTCTGGAACAATCCCTTCACCAGGATTTCTTCCCCTGGGAAGCTGAGAAGCCTCAGAGAAAAATGAAAACAATAATTCCCTGATCCACTTCTCCTGTTTTGCTGCTTTGGAATGTGGTCAGAGATTGTTTATCCAACATGTGAATTGTTTTTACTTAATGACCAATCACAGCCAGCGGTTTCAAGCCCCTGAAGAGTCACGAGTTTTTAATTAGTGTCTTGTTAAGCCTTCTGTAAGTATCCTTTCTCTATTCTTTAGTATGGTTTTAGTATAGTATTCTAGAATAGAATAGAATAGAATAGAATAATAGAATAATACAATAATAGCCTTCTAGGAACATGGAGTCAGATTCATCATTTCCTTCCTACCACAGGGGACCCCAAAAATACCACAAAAGTGGAGGAAAAAAACCAACTATTTACATTTATGAATTGCAAAATCATTCTCTTTTTTGAGATTATTCTGATTATTTTCTAAATCAAAATATTACTGGAATCGAAAGTGAATAGTGAAATTTCATTTTCCAGTGAAGAGGTTTTTAGTTTCCAAACAGTTCAAGTTTCAACATAATATATTTTTGTTCTCATTTGCACACTGAGCAGCTTTTTGGAAGCACAGGAAACATTTTTAAGAGCAGGTTAATTTTTCTAAAATATTGTATGCACCTTACATAGGGTAGACCTTGCCATAAATCTACTGTTTTCAGTGCAACATGGAATTTACAAATTTTGCGTTTATTATTTACAGAATAATATATTCTGTAGTCATTTGTCATTCATACATATATGGCTCTTGTTTCCACTTAAAATTCTGTTTATAACAAAATATTTATTATCTACTTGTTTCACATTTTAGTAATTTTTCTGAAGTGCAGGAGATTTTAAAACTGAAATTTCTTCACATGCTAAGTGCTGTAAGTTAATTAATATTTTGAAATTCACCAACATAATGTGTGCCTTGGATAAACTATTTGCAAATAATGACGTGTTGATATTGCTTTTTGGTTTACAGACCATATACCACTTATTTTAACAATAGCAGAGCTAAAAAGTACAAAACTGCCACTGTGAATTTTCTTTGTAATATCAGTTTCATTATTTTTAAGACCATGGTAGGTCTACTAGTTTCTTACAGATATTATAATCAGTAAAACTCCCACCAATAACTTCAGTTACAGACTTTCAATGCTTTGTGCCTTTGGCTGAAGAAGCCTGATAGTTAAGCAAGCTCAAATAGTCAGCTAGACTGTGATGTGAGAACTGGTCCAGTAAAAGCAGTAATTACAGGAACAAACAGTACTCTTCATGTAGAATATCTTCTTTTCCCTGACATTGCTGCTGCTGCTGCTATTTTGAAGGAAATTTACATATTCAATCTTCATATTTCTATGAGTGAATTTCCTTGAACAAAAGGTGATTAAACATTAAAATCATTATAATCAAATGTTTGCCTAATCACCAAATGAATTGGTATTTTTTAATTTAAATTTTGTAAATCTATAAAACACTTAAAATGAAACATTTTACTATTGTTTCTTTACGTCTTTATATAAAGCCATATTTGAAACTTCATGTACACAAGGATGAGTATTTCCTTAGAACTAGAGTGAAAATTTGAATAAAACCCCACATTTTCTGATGAATATGCACAAAAAAGTTGCAATCACAAATTGTTCCCTCTGAAACTAAAACCAAAACCCCCAACTACATGGAAAGTGATGAGTAGTGTTCTATTTCCAGCTGCTCACTGTATTTCTGGTAGCAGTCTATCAGAAACACTCTTATCAGTATTATAAAGCTGTAGTGTACGTAATTAGACTCTTAATCAGTCCTTAGTGATACAATATGCATACAATATGCAGTGTCCACCATTTCTAGCTTTGTGCTCATATGGCAGAAAGAAATATCTCTGTAACTACTATATGCTCTGATGGAGGTCATAATTGGTTTGGAATCCTTCTCCAACTTCATTTCACTAACAATCTTTCACTAGACTTCATTTAATCCTAAGGATGCTAGAAGCATGCTGAATTTATAACTTCTCTGACATAAAAAATAACCATTTGTCAGTCTAATATTTGGAATTCAACCATGATTCATTAAAGGTAAATAAGAAAGCTTATTTCTATATTTCAGTTCTTCTGTTATGAATTCTGCAACAGGTAGGATTGTGAAGATTCAGAGCTGAGCAAATAGCAACTCATGTTCTGCATGCCCACTATGCAGTCAGTGGTAAAGGTACAGTCTGATTAGCACTGGCCTACTGTTTGGCTTCCAACAGTCAAAGAAGCAACGTGGCACAATAAGAAGAAATGGACATCCAGGTATTCCTTTAAAACTCCTCTGAAGTCACTGGGAAGTTCTTACCAACTGAGAAAAGTGAAAAATCCGAAGTGCTTCCAGCCTGCACATATTCTGCACCTCTTACTACAGATAATTTGCCCAAATCAGCTGAATGTGCTCTCCTTAGAGGCTGTGGAGCATCTGCAGAGCAGCATTGTACAGATTTGAATACTAGATGCACAACTTGCCTTGAAGGTCCACATACTCTCCCAGAGCATCTGTGTAATGCGAAATGTGATTAGGCCCTAATTTACATTATTCTCTTCATTTGATGTATTGTATTTCAGGAACTCATTATTCTTTATCCTCTTCCTTTCTTCCCTGAATACATTCCATTTCATCTTCTGGTGAGACATCTGTGCTTAATTAATTACTGCAGAGCTAATAAAAAGAGTCTGTAGACAATTTAATATTTTTGCGTTCAATAGATCCAGTATACACCAAGATAATTTGCCTCAGAGAAAGCAAGACTTTCACTGCTTAGGCCCTAAATATATATATCAGCATTTTATATTCTGTTGCATAATGTTAATATGCACTGACATGTAGAGGAACTCCAGATAAGCAATACTTGGTAGTGACAATTAATGACAATTGGGCTTCAGGGTTTTTTTGATTGGTTTCTCCCCTTCCTTTCCTCTGACAAATAGAGTAGTCTTTTTTGATTAATTTGCAGTTAGTAGCAATGTTAACTGGAAAATGCCGGCTTTATGAAATGGAGTTTCATAAACACAGTTGGACTTCTTAGTGAAATTCTGAAGCAAGTATAAACAATTTTATTGTTACATATTTGTAGCACTTTAAATAGGAACAATGGTTCCCTCCCCTTTGTCTTGTCCAAACATAAAACAGCAATAAATTTGTTTATAACTTTTCCTTTTTTTTATTAAATATTACATTTACCTGGTTTTTCTCAAAGTCAGTTTTGCCATGCCTAAAAAATGGCACCCATGTAGCCAAAAAACAAGAACAAAAAATTAAAAGCAAGAAAATCTTCCTTATGATAAAACTCTCTGAGCAGCATTCAAAAAGTGAAGTTCTGATATTCAACTGGTTTTTCATAGGATTTGTGTTTGGTCTTAGACTTAAGGACAGACCAAAAGATAAAATTCAAAAGACAAGGTAAGTTTTTTTGGGATCTAAGACATATATCAGGCATGTAAATAGTCAGTAGATGGCCATGTTAATCAGCCAGTCTGGTGTCCTAAAATCACACAAATGTCCTCTAGATGGGACATCTCATGGTTCCTGTGTCATAGGTTTTGTAGATGTCTCAGAAAAAAATAAAATGCAGATGTCTCAGATAGTGGCATCGCAAATGTCATTAAGAATTTAAGATTAAGCAACTAAATTTCAGCCCAGATATTTAATCACAAGACTGATCCTGAAAAACTTTGTGAAAGGGTATAGAACTTTTTTGTGACTTAAATGGCTTAACATAATAAAACTCTCTTCTGTTAGTGTTAATATCTGTTTATTAATATTCTCATTTCTAAGCCCAGATAGATTCTAGAAGAAAAATACTTTTCACCTAAATTTTGAGAAATTTAATCAAATCAATTTATCTTGCATGCTGATATTCAGCCAGATCTATTGTTCTGTGCAAAAACAGAACCATTGCTATGGCTATTGTTTAAAATACAGAGGAGAAGATGGCTCTATTTATGCATGGTTGCAATAAAAGGTTAAATTAATTCCTTTGCATTCAACTATCCAGAATTATTTGCATATTATTCCAATTATCAGGAATTAAAGCACAGGACTCTATCCTCCTGTTTAATTATATTTATTATGAACTAGCTGTTCTTTCTCTCACAAACATATATTGACATGTACACATATGGAGACCCCTTCCTCTGAGAACTCCCTTAAATGTAATCTGTTCTTACATATTGGTAAAAGATTCTGTGTCCATGTTTCAAAATCAAAAATTGTTCCTTTTCAATTTTTGAGTGAAGTGAAGCAGTTGTTTGCCTTGGAGGCAAGATTCTCTGGTGCAGTTTCTAAACAGAATTAGGCAGTTTCTTTAAGGACTAATCAAAACACTTCACCAAAGATCTAAAGCACAGACCACCTTATTTCCACATTTCTGCCTGCAAGACTTGGAACAAAAAGCTTTTCAAAACTTCCTTCTGTTAGTGTGTCTTTCCTGTTTACTTTTTAAGCTGTTTGAATACAGTCATCTCCTTGCTGTTTATCTAGAAGGTGCAATATACAGCAAACTTGTGTTTACTTTGGACTGCTAGACACTTCTCTAATATAAATGCAAATAATAATATTAGAACTAAGAGTGCCAAGGAGGTGGTGTGTAATTCAATGCTTTAAAGTCAAGTAGCGCTTCTCAAAGTCTTCCCTGAACAGAATGCTATTCCATTTTAAATGTGCAGCTTGCCTTTATCGAATTCTAATTTTCATCCAAGAATTCTTTGTAGAAAATAAGAAACCTTAGAATTTACGAGGCAAGATTTAACCTCTTCCCAAAGGAAAAAGAAAAAAACAAAAAAACCCCAAAACCCAAACAACTGCACACACAAACAAACAGTCCAAAAAAAACCCATGTAAGCATTTTAAAAGATATATTATTCTGTGTATAGGCAATATAGGCAAGTGCTTTGGAGTAAGCTCAAAAGATACATTTTATCAATAAAGCAACTTGGCCAAAGGAACATCCAGGTACTTAGGTAACCACAGTAAGAAAAATCCTTGCCTCAGTCAGAAAGAGAACTTCTCTTTCAATACTTACAGGAAGAGAGAAAAAACTAGCCAGTTTGATGAGGAGACATGAAGAAACATTTTTCTGCACTGCCAAACATTAATCACCTTCTATCACTTCAGTCAAGTTGCCTCTTTCCTAGGAAGCTTCAGAGATCTGGAATCTCATTCCTCAATGCTTCAAAAGCTTGACCTCTTAATCTGAGAAACTCGACTCACCTCATCTCAGCAGAGGATCCAAAGAGGTAAAGGAAGAAAACTGAGAACTGTATCAGTGGTGGACTAGACTTGTGAGTATTACCTGCATTAGAATTGGACAGCTATCATGCTTCTGAAATGAAGGCACTAAAAGAAGTTGGGCAGTGGGCACAAATAAAAAATATTTTGTTTATAGAAACCCTCCACACTTCAATCCCCCCAAAACCCCTGGCAATAAAGATAGGACCCTGTTAATTTTTACATGTGATGATTTTATTATTTAAAATTACTTAAACTAAAAGTACAGAAAAATTATGGCATGTAATATCATATAAATACTATCTATTTGAAGAATCTTTTCCTAGTTAACCTGATGCAGCAACTCCCCTTAACATTCATAACAGGCTCAAGCTAATACTACTCCTAAATAATATTAACTGGAGTTTAGAAGGAAGTTCAAAAGATGATAACCTTGGACATTACTTCAGGACATGATTAATATAACAGCTGAATTTTACTTAAAAACTGAGGTGTTTTACAATTGATATTGCAAGAGTTAGGTTTAAAATTTCTCATTAGAAATAGTGTCTTTTATTGTGAAACACTTCACTAAGAATTCCTCTTTAAATGCCAGGACATTGTGGTATCACAAAGCCTACAATAATTTGCTATTTATAAAAGTCTTGAAGATATGAATAAAATAGCTTTCAATGTTCCAGTGAGACAGAGATGATAAAGATCCATTTTAATATGAATTTAAGCAAAGTAGTTTCTTCAGGACCCCTAAAAAGATGAATAGGAGAAGAAAGAAAAAACAGTTGTTCCTGAATTTTCCCTTTACAGTTCTTCTAGACAGAATGTTTTTCTCAGATGTTATATAGCAATGTCAAATAATATGGAGATATCACAGTGTCTATACAGCCCCTGGAAGTTTTGAAATACTTGAGAAAATGATAAAAGTAATAATATGTACAATTTTACACTTCAACAATTCAACAAGTAAAGAAAGGAGACTATTAATAAAAATAAGCATTTTGACAAATAATAGAAGTAAAATACCATAAACTTAAAGATAGAGCTCTTCTTAACAACCTTACTATACGTAGTAAGTATAACTCATTATTAATTTACTATAATAACTATAACTCATTATTAATCTTACTGCACAGAATGGATTAACTTAGTGTTTAAGTTGTTTCTCTGACAGGTATATAAACCAACAAACTACAGTTCATATCACCATCTGCATGTAATCATAGTGCCTTAGATTGCTAAAAGCTCTTCTAATTGATCACTTTTAACTTCCCTCCATGTCATTTAAGCCCTTTAGTCCCCTCAGAAAATGTTTTTCACAAGGAAACAGGAGTTACTAGGCATAATTGCAACATCTTGTCCTCCAGCAAATGCTTTCTGTAGCCTCAGGAAGGGTGCAGTCACGGAAATAAAGGGTCAGTCTTTACACACCACTTAAGGTCCTCAGAAGGGCCATGAAGATACTAGAAAAGTTTGGTTTCTTAGTTGAAGATGAAATTTAGGACTTCTCCACTGTCTCTTCTCTCACTACCTACTCCGTTTAACACGTGTCCAGAAGGTTTCTGTACTGTCATCTGCAGGATGTAACATCTGTTGATTTTGTGGCTACTCTCCAAGATGGAAAAACCTCACAGGACAGTGAACAAGTAACATCATGGATTTGAGTCAGGAATCTCTTAAAATAGTAATCAAATGCAATCCAAAATTTTCATGTAAAATGAAGCAGTTTAGTAGCTTTTTTTGTTTGTTTGTTTTATAATTTTCAAATTATTGTATTCTTCTCCCATTACCTTATGAAATGGAGTCCAGATAAATAAGATAGCTTACTTTAAATACCATTACCATAAGTAATGTGCTTTAAGTGTTCCTTAACTACATAGTGTGTTTTGATCAAACAAAATCTGTCCAAAAGTAATTCCAAATGTAATTCCAAATGTAATTCCAAATGCTTCTGTGCAGGAATAAATTTTCCTTAATCAGAAAAAAAAAAAAAGTATGAAAGGGAGATTAGTGATAAATCTTTCATTTTCTCTGTCCAGTCTTTCTTTATGAACCATATTTTTTGAAGTTGGTTTTCCTACAACATCCTATTGCATATTCATATGACTAAGAATTTTTGCATATGCTGTTTCCAAGAATATTTTTCAAACTATGTTACTGCAGTAAAACAAGAACTAAATAAACTATTTAGTGCAATACATGTTACTATATTCTAACCAGTAGAGACTGGGAATGACCTGGAAATGTCAAACATATTTTTAAGTCTGGAATGAGTGAGCATTAGCTTTCAAGCTGATCAGAAGTCAGGAATAGTAGAGCTCGGTTTTGCCTCTCTCTGTCAGTTCTCCCCCTTGCCAGACTGGTTAGGCTAAACTATAAAAGAGTGTGATTTAAAGTCCTGCTGTCTCACAAACAAAACCACCAAACCTGAACTGAATAAATGGTCAGATACAATAGATATTACATTCAATTTTTAAAGCATAACAGGAGATATGATATTAAAGGTCAAATAAGAACATCAGAAACTAAACCAGACAGGGAATAGGGTTCAGAAACAGATAGGGAACAGTGTTCTACTAAACAAACTTGCTGCCATATTATGGACTGAGATTGTACACACAGGGAGTTATTGCCTTTAAATTGACATGAACTACTGGCATGTCTAAAAGTTGTGAAACAGTAAATATTTTATATTTTATATTAATATTTATATTAAAAAACCGCATGCCAAAAAGCATTTTCATGGAATAGGGTGGCTAACAAACAGGTTCATGTTTTAAAAGCATTCTTGTTCTGAATTTATACGTCTTTGTTGGCCACCATGTTGTGATTTAATGAAAATCTGTGTTTTACATTCCAGGTAATTACATTCTGAGCCAGCTATGTCATCATCAGTTTTTTGGCTCTCACTCGGTAAACAAAGTCAGGATTTTTGGTGAAGAAAAGGGTGGGGGTCTTGTCTAACATTCCTGAAAGTAATAAATGAATGAATAAATAAATAAATAAATGCATACATACCTATGTAAAGAGAACTATTTTAAAGAAGAAAAAAAACCCCAAAACACCTTAAAAAGGGCTTTTATTTAAAATCTCAATGAAGTCTACTTTCAAGCAGAAATCAAGTTAAGAATATGCCAGTCACAGACATGAATATACGAGGTAATTATGAGAAAGTAAAAGAAGGTCATAATAAGTATTTTTCAGTATTAAGCATATCTCTCTAAACAGTTGCAACAGCATTAATGATATGTAAAAAGATTTCTCTTCCTTAGTTTAAAAGAAGTTTTCCTCCCTTAAGGATTATAAATTTAGAAGTTAAATTATATAATAAACTTATATAGTTCTATAATTCTGGACAAGCATGCTCTATTGAGAATTTGTTATTGCATTCCTTGATCAAAATATTTTATTATTGATGCCAAAAAAGGGAAAGTCTAATAATGAAATAGGTTTGATGTAAAATGAACATCATAATTTTAATTTGCTTCATTCATGTGGGAGGTGTTCAAATAGTAGGATGGAGGGATCTGCATAATCATCTTAGTATATCAAAGTATGGTATGTTGAAGAACTAGGACAATTATACCAATTTCAAAAGGAAAAAAACAAATCTTTTCCAGACCATTTTCATTTTAAAAAGAACCTGGTATAGCAGGTGCTTCATACTTATTGAATTATTTAATGTAAATTAATAGAATTTTAGTTTCAAAGTTTTAAAGTTTCTTGCTTTCTTAGAGAGAATCCACACAACAAATTCAACAAAAATATTAATAAAATTATTCCTGCCATTGTTATGAATTTTTGTTCATTTAGATCTAATGGTTATACACGTACATTGATATCTCTCAGATGCAAACCACACTAAAGTCGTATCTTCTTTTATTGGTAGGAAATAGGCCATTTCATGCCTCACCAATTTATGGAAACACTGCACACAAAGAAGAAATTAATACAGAGGTAACAAAAAATGGCTGGAATATCACATCATAACTCAGCACACATTCCAAAACTCCTCTTTCTTGCTTCTTACTCAGTTTCAAACTTACTGGCATCTTCAAATCAATTAATTGGTTAGGTCTAAGTATCTTAGAACTCAACTTTCATGCCATTCAACAGTGTAACACCTTTGAGTATTAGGAAAAAATCAGTGACATTTCCTATTTCTGAATTGGACTCCTTTGTTTAAAATATACTGAGATTAGTGTCAAGATGCACTCCCTTTTAGAAGATTTTAAGGAACAGCAGACCCATTCTAATCCTGCAGAAATAATGATTAAATTTGGCAAATTATTCCAGGAAAATAATTGAAAAATTCTTTCTGTGACAGTATTTTTTTTTTTAATTGAAAGAGACAGAAGAAAAAGATTTTACTTCTGATCTTCAGACATAAATATTCTACAGATTGCCTGTAAATTATCTATATGAGCTGTACCATTGAAGAATGGTTCAGCCTTCAGCATTCTTAATGCATTATTCATATGAAGATTTTAAATTTTTAGGGATACACATCTCCTTTAGCATGTTACACTGCAGCATTACAGTCATCTTCAGAAAGAAGCATTACTGAGCTCAATAGCTATTTAAAGTCTTGGGTAATCCAGATTTTTTTAATCACAATTGACTCTAGGTCTCAATCATACCTTGCAATGAAATGTCTGATTTTCATCTTTACAACACAAGAGGTCATTTCTTTTCTGACTTGTAATATTTTCTGCTTGTTCTTATCTTAGAGGTTTTTCGATTTGAGAAGAATATGGAGTGGCATCCATTCAAGTAACACCCACAGAAGTTACAAAAGACTTCTCGCAGTTTTTGCTTCTTATGTGATTTAGAGCTTGTGTAAGGACCATTTAAATCTGAACTGAAAGAAAGCCTGATAAATTGTGCAGAATTATGTATATTTATTTTCATAGGAAAAATTACTCTCAAGTAGACACTGATAATTTTGATCTGCCTTGCTAACAACTTTAAGTGTACACTTCTGTATGCTTTCTACAAAATAAATAAAACTAGATCTTGAACTAGTACTGAAGAGATTTGACTAAATCACAGTGATATTTACAGACCCCCACTAAGATCAAGACTATATTTTGCTAGGTGGTTGTACAAATGCACTTTTTAAAAGACTAAGCTAGGGCTGAAGAACAGAGGGGTGAAAAATGTGAAAAAATGCAATGACTTGTCCAAAAACACACTTATAAAACTTAAGATTGGTATATAGCCCTAATAGTATACCACATAGTTACATTTCCTAATCTTATGATTGCCTCAGGCAGAGAAGCCATACTACACAAGACATACCCTAAGTTTGTTCTCTCTCACGCCCTTTTTGAAAGCATATAATACTCATTGCTAGACACAGAGCATTTAGCTAAATGGGCCTTTGTCCTGGCCCATTATGGCCATTTGATGATTAATGATTCATAGTTAATTTTCTTCAAAATACAAACTATGAAATTGAGCAAGTTTCTGCAGTTTGCTCCAAAATCTGTCTATTTCTACATGTTTCTTCTTGTCTAAGCTTGGTCTGTGGTAGGTCATGAATCCCTTTCCCTATGGACTGCTAATCTCTCCATACAATATTAATATTAATTAATTAAATTTAAAGTGTGATACATGTTTACCTTACAGAAACATCAACAATTCTCTGGGCAACTATCATTTGTATTTGCTATTTTCACAGTCATAATGAAGAAATAAGTAAGAGAAATGGATATTAGATGCTTTGTTGTGTACAGAAAACTAGGCAGCAGTAAATATTGGCATAAAGTTTTCCTAGCAATACTACTTACCAGCTAGACTGGGAGGCATTTGCCACAAAAACTGTTCAGTCATAGTTCATCAGATTGAAAACCTATGCAGCACACAGTTTCAGTTTCTAACCTGGACTACTGTACCTCCTAGATATCCAAAGCAACCTCACAGAGCTTAAATATTCAGCACGGATGGCTCAGAGATCCTTAGGAATGTCAAATGAAACTAGAGACTAGCCAAGATTTTTCTTCTTACCACAGCAGAGGGATATTCACCAGTAATCACATCTCCAAGACAAACTCAGCAACTTGCTAATGCTTTCTGCCTCATTGTGTCTGAAACCTCACAGGCTTGACTCTGACAGTAGTCAGTAAGCCAGTGAAGTCAAACCTGGGTTAATTATGCAATGGTTTTCCTATTCCCCATCTCTTGGAGAATTATGTTGCCTAATATAGAAATCATTTTCACATTATCTTGCATACTTTAACTAAACGCCTCTCTAGTGTAGAGATATGAATCTGCATCATCTCTTATTTAAAGCTATGAGCAAACCCACCATCTGTCCCAAATGAAGGAATATAGCAGTCAGTCTCCAAATATTAGTATAGAAAACAAAAAATACAAAAATATAAAAAAAAAACCACCTCAATATTAATAATGATTAACAATGTTTCCTACTGTGAGAACAGGAATGTTTAATTAAAGTTGTATCAACCTAAGAAGGTCAGCATTCCAGTAATTTTATGCTAACTGCTTCTTTACACCATGAAGCCAATAAACATGAGCTTTTTAAACATGTGCACAATTCAGTAGATGCTGAGCTTCTGAACAGCAGAAAGATCAAACACCAATAGCCAAAATACTTGCATATTACATCTTTTGGTGAATGTTCATTAGGTTTTCCATAGCTTTCAACATAGTCCTATAAAGTGTTTGACAGACTCAATGAGAACTTTTGAACTATGGAAACACCACATTTTAACAAAATACTGAATTCAGTTATCTGAAGAACATTTTTTTTTCTGGAAAGTGTTGGCTCAATGGATATGCATCACATGAGACCACTGGGGAAAAATGTTGCTAAAATTTAGGCAGCTGTCTTTGTTATCAGGCCTTAATTTTTAAATTAAACACCTGGAACAAATGTGAAATATTTGAATGTCTGAATCAATTAGGATCCAGTCTAAACAGATAATATGGTAACTTTTATTTATTCTATTGATATGGAAAAATCTAGGAATTCAGGCAGATTCCCCAGAGGTACAGTTTGCTTCTCTTTTTGAATGATGCTCCTTGATTAGATAGTTTTTTTTTATTACATATACATTTACAGGTCATCTCGAATCCAAACTGTTATTAGTTTCTGGTATTTTTGACAACAGTTTTCCTTCTTTCACTCAATCTTCTCACACACTTATTAATTTCTCTTGCATTAGTTTGCTATATGGAGAAGATCCATTTCTGTCATCAAAAGTTTTATCTGCCAAGAAAAGCTTAGAAGTGTGTCAGCTCTTTTTAATAGTGTCCCATTATTATTTGTATTGAGCTGAAATGCAATTTAAACCATCAGAGAAGATAGCATTTAAAATGGGTTCCACAGATGACATGACTAGTCAACCAACTGGTTTTAATTAGTTAACTCCTTTAAGGGGAAGAAAAATCCTGCAGGTGAATTTTCAGAATTAATTCTAAACCATTTAAAGACATTGCACATATTTTCACATATCCCCTTCTGTGTATAAACTAGTAATTATTAAATCATATGGTAAACATGAAGTTTGATGATTCTGCTAAAAATTAATTGGAGGAAAAGGAATAAGTAAGATTATTAGACTGAACTTGTCCCCTGCACATCCTCATGATCATTAACTCTAACATAAAGGGAACATAATTAATTTCATGGGTGAGAAGGGAACAAAAGGCCAGTAGCACCCTTCTTGATATCCAGGAATCATATTCTGACAATTCCTTGTAGTCAGTTACATATTTGTTGCAGTTCCTTGTTTCTGCTTTTCCATTCCTGGATTCTTTCTGCTTAATACTTGACACTTCTGGGTTTAAAAATCAAGCAAACAAGTATCCTTTCTACCTTGACTGATCTTTCAGCATTTTAGCTACAGCCTGAACTGAGGATGTCCAAGTGCAAATTTTGAAATAATGGTTTCTGGTGTTCAAGAACATTCAGATAACTTTACTAGCATAAAGTAGCTTTTAATAAACTACTTGTGCCTGTAGAATCTCTCTTGTGTGGAAGAGCTTCCATAAGAAGGCTTTGTAACAGCACCTATGATACCATCTTTTGGTTGTTATAGAAAAACTGATGAAGAAAATAATGTGAAACTGTATATTAGACTTCATTCGCACAGGATTGATTTTTGCTGGAAGGTTAATGCTACTATCTGCATAATAAACACTTTAAACATTAGTTTGTAGTTTTAAGATGCTAGAGACAATATTAGAGACTAAAAAGTACCCTACCTTGGTGATTCTATTTTTAGTACTTTGCGCAGAAAAAAATACATAGTATTTTTACAATGTATCAGTCACATTAGTTGGCAATAGAGCTTTAAAAGCTTAATTTTGATCTGCAGTTTTATGATTAAGTAAGAAAATTCTGTAAAACATTTACAATATCCCTCTCATACAACTGCTGCTCCAATGCATTACTCTTGTCATAACTACCACATCTATGAAAATTTGCACCTCAGTATCCACATTGTCAGCAGGATCTTGTTGGCATGTGCACTTTCACTGAAGTATATGTGTATCTGTGCAACCATAGCAAAATCCTTGCTCCAAAATATTCCCTCTAATTCATATAAATTTTGTGATTTTTCTGCATTTGAGACCAGTGGAGTATTCCTTTTTTGACAAATCAATTTATTTTGCACTTCTAAAACTTCATGAAAAAATAACTTGCATTAATAAAAATGTCTATTATTTCCCCTGCTATGCCTTTTATATATGTGCAGATATCTTTATATGAAAGTACATTATGGACTTCCCTGAAGTTTGTCCAAATGATATACAAATTATCCTCCCATTTTAATGAATTTGGATATGTTTAAATAAGTTTTTTTTTAATTCACAGATGCAGAGAAAAAAAAAGAAATCATATGAGATAAAAAGAATAAATATGTCTTGTCCAAAACTCTTTTTACTTCTTTAGATTGAAACATATGGCTTATTAAATTTTTACGAGTTCCTTGCTTACCATTTTAGAAAATATCTACTGTTTCATACAACTGGTTCTTTTTCAAAATTTTATAACTAGAATGTCTTCCAACATCATGATGTTTGTAGAAAATCAACTTTTTTAACAAAGAAATATTTCCCCTCACACTAATCTGATAATCAGTGAAGCAGAGGACATAACTACTGAAATAAAGGAAGTAAAATAAAAATCTAATTTGATGTACCCTCTCGCAGTATGATCAGAGTTAATTCTGTCTCATTTTAGCAAACATTTTATCTTCCTACAATACATCAGATCTTATTAAAGACCTCATTATTAGTACTTAAATGTACAAATACATGAAACAAAAACTCAGCAATTAAAAGAATAGCTTTTATCTTTTTCAGAATAATTCTGTTTGGAAGAACTGCATTTTGACACACTTGAATTACTGTGGCCAATGTGTCTTTATCAATATTGCTTACCTTTTGTTAACTAGTCTGGAAAAGAGGTAAACTGCAAACTTTCAGCTCTGAAAAATGGAAGACCTTGCTGAGCTATTGGGAATTCTTTCATGGCAAATGTGAGGGTCAGACTTTTCTTTTTGATAATTTTTGTTTCCATCTAATTGCATAAGGAAAGTTTCTGTATTGTCTCCAAAAAATTGAAAGATTTTAATGAAAAAATACACTTTTTTTCTGAACTATTGTTGAGAAATACATAAATAAGTACAAAAGACAGACCTGATTCCTTGAAAGTCCTTGATATCAATCAGATATTTTGTCCCTATTCTTGGGATTTTGAATGGGGTAATACATACAGGAACACAAATTCACATTAAATAACAACAAAAGAATGAAATAGATACAATTGTTGAATAATAAAGAATACAAATGTGAGCAAGCTTATCTTTAAACAAACTATTCAATGGACAAAAGAATCAATAAAGCTGCATAAGAAAGCTCTACAGAGCTATCATGTTATGCTTCTGCTTTAACAGTAATTTTTAACACATTTTAGATCAACTAAACATACAGTATATCATAGGATTCTAAGTTTCCAAGATGTAGAATTTTGAAATGCATTAGTGGCCCCAAAAGTATTTTGTGGTCTGCCTGTTTTTCAGTGATGCAGCAATTGAACAGTGCCATTCATGGTATCACCTCAGCCATGGCCAAAGGGTTTATTTACAGCCCTATACTTTTCTTTTTTTTTCTTTTTTTCATTTTCCATTAATGCTATTTTCTGCTTTGCCACTGAAACAGTTAATTACCATTTCAAAAGTAGTACAGAGTAATTTGGCTGTTGCCATGGTTTAACCCCAGCTGGTGACTGAGCACCCTCAGCTACTCACTCACTCCACCACCCTTTCACTTAGAGAAAAGTATTTCTCTTGGATCTTCCCAGGACTATGCACAACTTTGCTACTGTTCACTCGTCTCCAACAGATGCTTGTGGCTACCACACAGGTTACATTTCAGTCAGAGAGAGATATCCATTTGTGTGACTTAAATATTGCTGGAGATGCCTCTACATGGCAGAAAATATATTTACATATGATCATGTAAGGAGCAGTAATTTTCCAGTCACTTGAATTTTTACCAGGTGTCTGCAGCCTCTGCCATTTTTATTAAGAAAGGGAGTCTGACTGCCTCACTGTCTGTTGTTTTTTTTATCCATAAAAGGCCTTTGTACTTTTTAATATAACACAGATATTCTTCAACATTTTTGCATTCAGGTCCCTAATTTTCACTCTCTATTTCACTCAAATTTTCCTTGTGCTACAAAAGAAAAACAGCTCAGAGAATAAATAATCTAATACTTCTCCTTATGAGCATGAGACCTTCACATCTGCTGTCAATCTGGAATATCTTGATACATTTATATCTTGGGTTATCAATTTATTATGGATAGCAAATCTTTATTTTTTAAATATCCATGTTGTTTATTGGCATAGTTAGGATTAAAGGTTCATGGGGATATTAAGTGAGATCCACACACTGAGAAACTTGTATATCTGCTTTAATATATTTTACTACCAATATAATAAAAATGTTTTTTCATTCAGGACTCTTCATGATGTCAGTCACTAGCAATATTCAGTAATTTCTATAGTATGAACTGGGCTATTTGTCTCTGAGGAAGAAGACTGTAATGCTTGTCTGTTATTTCCATCATTGTGCTTAGCTGGGAAAATCCGTAGCATCACAAAAAAACCAACAGCATTCATGTACAGGTTTTTAATCAGTATTTTAATCGTGAAGAATGGAATTTTCCTTTCTTACTATAGAGATGTTTTGTAGACTCCAGACTAAATTCAGCTGTCTTGCCTCGTACTAAGCAAGAGAAGAAAGAAAAAAATACTTAGTCTTTCAATGTGAGTTTCATCTGGAAATGAAGTTGTTTTGTTCTTCATGAAGAAACATTGACTGATTTATATGCAGACAGTTTCTAGTGCCTATGGACTATGAAGTGGTATGAACCCTCAAAGATTTGTGTGAGATAAATGGGCCAACAGAGTTTCTATCTGTAGAACAAAAGTTCATTTAGAGTTGTCACTTATTCATATCTAATGCAGCAAGTTAAGACCATCAGAAGAGAGTCCTATCATTATCACTGAAGTGTCATAGGAATGGGTCCATTTTTCTCCTCTGATGGCAGGTAAATCAAATGCAGATAAATGCAGATAAATTAAACTTTTCTACTCCAAAACCACTTTTAAGCAGCATATTTAAATGTTCTTCTGACCTGCACAGAGTTCAACTAATCCTAAGCACAAGGACTGATATATAGTACTTGATCTAGAGTTTAAACTCAAGTAGTGTGTTTCAAATTATATTCCAAAACTTTTTCTCGGAGTCTGTAACAAATTTCTTTCATTTGTCTGTGGTGTTAATATGTAGTTTAGAGTGTGTTAGTTCCACTGAAGAAAGGAATTTCATGAATGTTACTGATCTTTTGCATATAATATCAAGGTAATTGTAACCTTGAAATCACTATTTTACTAAAACAATATATTTCATTCATGCAGGTGCAGGGGGACTTTCAGTTTCAACTAACCTTGGGAAAAAATCCAGTTAAGGAAATGCAGAAGTTTAAACCCAATTCATTCATGCTGATCCAAAATAAAGTACTCTTCAGCCTGACCCTGAGGACTCTGGAGAACTTCAGACCCGGGATTACAGGACTCCTTGCTTTGGTTCAAGGACTTTATCAAAGTGATTTTCTGAATCAGGCTTGAGCCAGAGTGTGAACGGATCTATACACAGCCCTGGACTCAATCCTACACCATAATAATGGAAGGTAAACTGGCTCAAAAGGTGGATATTTTGCATGCATTCTTACAATTACTATCTCCAAGAAGATAATTTTTAATTTCTTTGGTATTATTTTCTCAATCAGATAAACGACCTGCACATTTTTTGCACACATAACTCTATTTTCTGGTGGTTTTGTTCTTGAAGTAGTCTAAATTCTTTAGTAAAGAAAAAAAAAAGTGCAATGTAGAGAAATACACTGATATTTAAGCCAGCACAGACTGTTCTAACTCAGCACCAGGTGCAGCATGGTTCATGAGAGCTGGCATGGCATTACATTAAGTATATGGTTTTAGGAAAAAATATGGAAAATGCTATATTCCAGCATATAACCATACTAATTCCATTTTACTATATCTTAGAGAAATTAATTTTCACTAACATACTGAAGCACACATCTTCTAGATACCTTTAAGTGTAGCTTTGGCTAGTTTATACATAGTGCAGATAATCAAGGATTGTTGATTTCCCTGCTCTGTTCTGGATTTTACTCATTTCTAGTGTATTTTTTGAGTGATTTTATTCCCAGTGACTATATGTTGCAAGCAGCACAACAACAAAATATTTTCATGTTTCTTTTAATTTTTATGCATTTTTAATTTAAATAAATTCAGTCAGGTGTTCAGGAAACTGTTTCCTTTAAGAAAGAGGGGTGCAAAAAAGTTAATAACTGTGTATATATCAAATATTCAACATTTTCAATGTTCTAAATGCTTCAAATATTTTTTTCAAAATCAGAAAATTCTTTATCTTGTGTAGTAATGAGAGATTTTAAGCCATGCAATACAATGTTTAAATTAAAAACAAGAAAACAAACAAAGAATTAGGTGTAAGCGTGATACCAGTCACTTTTTTTTTTATAAGTCTGACCAGGTTCTTCTGGAAGTCAACACATAAGAAGAACACGTTAAAAAGCAATACAAAAAATGAGAAAAGCACAGCAATAACACAAACAATCTTTTGCCAATGGTAGTAGTTTTTGCTTAGACCTTTGCTCCTGGGAACAGGAGCGATGTGCATTGTAATAGCAGTGACTCCAAGAGAGAATAGATGTAGTAATGTCAGGCCCTTAAATACTTTTTTCCCCTCTGCACTTTTAGATACAGAATCACAGCAGTTTATGTAGTGGGCTGACCTTGACAGGCTGCCAGTTACCCACCCAGTTGTTTCTCCTATTCCTCAAATGGATGGGGGGGAAAATAAGACAGAGAAAATTGTAAATCAAGCTAAAGACTTAACTATGGGGAGACTAGTCTACTTTATTGCCAATTAAAACCAGACTCGATTGGTGAGAAGCAAAAGATGAAACCAAAAGCATATTTCCCCCTCTCTGCCTTCTTCCCAGACTGAACTTCGCTCCTGTGTCTTCTACCTCCTTCCTCCCAGATGGTTCAGGGGGATGGGGAATTTGCAAGCACTGCATAAAAATTAATCTTTGCTACTGCTGCTTGTCCTTCTCACACTCTTTGCCTGCTGCATTTCAGGCACTCTCCCATGGGATACAGCAGTTCCCTCAGTACTGCTCCACTGTGGGTTTTTCCATAGTCCATTGGAAACAGACTGCTTTGGCAGAGGCCCTCCACAGGCTCCATGCCTGCAAAAGCACGTGAGCTCTCCATGGCCTGCAGCTTCCTTCAGGGCACATGTTGCAGTGTGTTTTGTTAAGTTATTAGGTTGGTTTGTTCCAATCCCCTTCTGTCTGAAAATGGTTCTGCCCCACTTCTCCCGTCCCGCCTTTGGAGCTGTCTGTCTTCCTGGCTCCACCCCAGCCAACAATGTATCCCCTAAACTCCGCCCTGGTTTCCCTGGAAACCCTTCTATTTTTTTCTTCTGATCCCTCCCCAGTACCCCGCCAATCACTCTCACTCCCCACCCTTACTGCTAGAATGTTCCAGCAGGGGAGTTCGATGGTTGGCTGAGGAACCGGGGCCCCTCCCCAGAATGTTTCCCGTTGGTGTTACCCACGTGTCAATCCCTTGGACCCCACTCCCCACTGCACCCCCATTGGCCCAATGCCTGGCACCTCCCTTCCCCTTAAAACCTGCTGTCACCCCCTCCCCCTGACTTCTCCTGTCAGTTCCTCCGGATTCATTAAAGCCTGGATTAAGCCACAGTTGGAGTCCGCCGTCTTCTTTCCGCTGGTTGCAGCCTTTACTAGACTCCGTCCTGCACAAGGTGTGCCTACAGCCGCAAGCCGGGCACTGCCTTAGGCGCTATCCCGAAGGCAGCTCTCGGGAGAAGTGCCCCTCGTGCTGCTGGCAGTGCTGGAGCTAGCCGGATGCTGACAATTGAGTCGCACTGCTGCAGGCACGTCTATCTGTTCCACTGTTCCAGTGTGGGACCTTCCACAGCATGAATATCTGCTCCAGCATGATCCTCCTTGGACTGCTGCAGCAGAAGCTTCCTTTAACGTGCTCCTTTTCAAGGACTTTGGGGAGAACCTGCTCGGGCTCCTGGCATGCTTCCTGCCCCTCCTTCTTCCTTGAGGTGATGCCTCTGCTGCATCCCCTTCTTTCTTTCCACAGAGGGTGGGTTCTGGCATTGTCTGGCCTTACTTAAACATGTGTGCACAGAGGTGCCACCAGCTCAGCTAAGGGGCTCATCTGCACCTTGCATGTGTTTGCTGGAGCTGGCTGGAAGTTGCTGGAACCAGAGCAATCCCTGGCCTCTCCTCAGAGGCTGCCCTGTAGCACACAGCACACCAACAGCCTCCTCCCCACCACCCACTGCTTACACTCAGAAACAGTAAACAGAGTATAAAAAGCTCTTGGACAACTAACACTAACACTTTTGAAATAAACAGAATGTAGACAAAGAGAGAAAAGTAGCAAAGAGAAAAAGAAACACAAAAGAAGAAAGGAAAGCACAAGGAAAGTTTTTTTTTTCAGTTATTTTTGGAAACTTCAGAAAACCAGTAAGGGTACCAGTTAGAAATGAAATTAAAAATTAAATTGAAATATAATAATAGGTTGTGTTGAGATATATTGCAGAAGAAAAGGCAAAGAGAGGTTTTTGCTACCCTTGGGCTACAGCACACGTTGGGCACACTGGCTCTGGCCATGTTAGTGCTGCTTACAAGAGCTGGGACTTGGTGCTGCAGCAAGCAGTCTTGCGGAAAAGACAAAGGGAAGGTGAAAAATCTCACATCTCAGGAAGCTATTTAACAAAATGACAATTGTCACAGTTTAATTTAGCTTTTTTTATCTTTTCTTTTTTTCCTAAGTGTCTTATATGGAAGCTGTTATACATTAGTTTAGGCAGAGATGGGAAAGGCAGCTGTGATAATAGAACTGCTGTTACTTCGTGCATTGGTTCTGTTCTTCTAAAGGGTGAAAAAGACTTGTTCTGTTGCTGAATTAGGCTTGCTTTCAAAATTATTTCTGTTCCTCATTCCTGATTATTACAAGCTATTTTAGATACAAAATGATGCAAAGCAATGGGGGAAGTTTCTTTCTTCTCCCACAAGTGACACAAATGTGGGACTGAGAGACCCACACATATGTATGACTACACTTTCACATTGTTTCAACTTCATGAACATCTACCAAATACTTTAGAAGAATTTGTACATCCCAATTAAAATGAAATGGAAATAAAGAATAAGAGAAGCCAAGAATTTTGGCACATGCAGTTAGGAGGGCAGATTCCCATTCCCTGACTGCAGCCTCAGTGAGGCAGGATTGCTGCAGGGTGGCATAAAGGCAAATTGTTTGTGAACTTAGCTTTCCTGAGAGAATGTTTATTAAGACAAGTTTGGCTCACACTGGCTGAATTATGCTTGGATTTATATAATTATAAGTTAATGAGGCTGCAATATAATTAAACTACAATAAGAGAAAATAATCCTTCTCTCTGCTGTGTTCAAATCAATAGGGTTTTGATTAGAAAAATCTTCACTTTTTAGACTGTCATGCTTCAGTTCTGTTTTCAGTGTGTGTCTTGAGTTACTTAACAGACTCTCAAAATAGATTTCAGATTTTGGCTCCAAGTGATTTCTCATGACTTTTTTTGCTGAGTTCCCTGAACTCTGAGGATATGTCAGGTGAGAGTGGAGTAACAGGGGTTTCAGTATCCTTTTTTTGTACTTATCTGTGTTTAGCTACAACACAGTGACATGGGTCACTCACATCACAAGCAAGAGTGGATGTTCCATTGGACTGCAGTTGGCTTAAAGTTAACAAATGTGACAAAAATCCTCAGCATATATAACTGTAATTGTGTTGTTGGTGTTGTGGTACAAACGTAATATAAACAAAACAATTTAGCATGGAAACAATTCAGGGGAAGAGATTCTCTTTTTAAAGAATATGATAATTTTTCAATCCAGACATCTAATTAAAATAGGATTGATATTTCGGAGGAAAGAAAAAAGAAAGGGAATTATCACCTAAGTGATCTGACACATTTTTTTCCTTTACTCTAGCGCCTAAACCTTTCTTTTCAAAACAAGATTGAACCAGAACACTGATTTAAGTTTGGGTTATAAATTTCCTTTTCAATAATTAAAACATTGCCCACAGAATACAGAGATGCTGGCTCTTTTATATCTTGTAGGTTTAAAGAAGAATTATATAGCAGAAGATTTTTTTTTTAATTTAAGAAAAAGAAGCAATCTACCTTTTGCTTAAGATATAAGAATGGAATGGCCATTCTCAGGATCTTCAATATTAATAGAGGCATATGTATGATGTGACAGTTGGTCTTTTTTAATACAAGCCAACACACTACAATGGCAGATAATACCATGTTTAGCAGCTTTGCCTCTGGTTTGTTTTTGGAACAATGCTTGACAATTCCATTGGAGACAATAAAATAGTTGTTGGCACATTTTAATTACTATATAAGGGCACACACACTTCATGGCACTTCAGGGGGTAAAGAAGCCATCAATTACTCTGCTCAGCTTGAGTTTGTTTAAACAAATGATTTTCTATTTCTGGATATATAAACTATACACTTTCAGTACTTTGTGCTATTTTCTTCCAGAAGCTTTTCATTTGGGTTATAAAATATCCTGGCCTGGTCATATATATTAAAAATCAATGTTACAAAGGATAAGGTGATTATAGGCACCCTACAAGTGCTTTGGAAACAAACTCACATTTGTAGAAATCTCTGTGCCACTATTCATTAGGCAGAGCAATATGTTTAACATTGAACCCCTCAGGCATATTAAGTGTTTAGTGGCTGAACAAAAACACAATTTTGGCTCAGGGGTCTTAAAGCTCCCCCTACTGATTCAGTTCAGTTTCAATATGGTACAATTATAAATAAATATATACGCTAACTATGGAAATAGTGAAAATAGAAGATGCACATACCAGGACGTAAATATGACACAGAGTTCTTCAAACTGACTGTTTGCAACAGTTTTTTTTTCCAAATTCATGAAACTCAGAGATTATGCTTAACTTAGACACAAATGTAACACAGATCTCTAACTTATGTTAAAAATACAATTTGTCAGTTATGAGAGAATAAGGAGGAAGAAGTTCCCTGGTAGTAAGTAGTTCAAGGGTTGACATTTTTGCAACTTCTTTAGGATCTTCCTCTCTAGTTTGGATTAATGAGTTAAATATCAACTGTACTATTTACATTTATAGATGTAATGATTTATAATCAGTGCTTGTGAAGGATAACTCATGCCATCTTTTGTGGCCAGAATTGCTTGTTCTGGATATTGCAATACTTGCCTTACATTTATGAATTTGTGTTTCATTGAAAAAACCTCATCATGTGTATTATGGAATGCTACTTTGATTTTAAGAAGGGGTAATATTGCACACTTGACAACTACTGTGAATATCAAACGTATGGGCCCTGGAAAATTCAAGGTTTGTAGAGAAAGTACTTTAATTACTTTTTATAGGTCTGCTATCCTGCCCCAACACCCCACCCTCCAGGCCCACACCCCACCTCAAAAAAAAAGAAAAAATGCACATAAAACCTCTGGGGTTTATGTTTTATGACTGACTTATGAAAAGTCTTAATATGAATTGGAGGAGTTTAAGAGTTAAATTCATACCAAAGTAAAGGTGCGTAATGACCACTAGGAGTAAGTTTAAAAAAAATTAAACAGTCACCACAATGACAGTGCTTAACTGAATTGTATCTCTAGCTTTCCACTCAACTCCTAGTCTACCCACAAAACAGGCATCATATCTTAATGAAATTTAAATATATTAGAAGATTCATCATAGTAGGCCAAATTTTCTGTTGAGAAAAGAATGTTTGAACTTGAATTTTCTCTGTTTTTTCAAATATCAAAATGATGGACACAGAAATATTACTGTCAGAATACAAGGAGTGTCTGATTGGGATCAAGTGGAGTACAACATGGGACTATGTTTGACCTGCACACACAAACCCCCTTTCATTATGATTGTTTCATCTCTCCTGGTACTCACTAAGACATCAATTCTTCTTCACTTTTTCTAATTCCCTAACCTGTACAGATTTTTTCCTGACTAAGCCTTGATTCTTTTTCTGGCATGACCTCTGTATCTGTTCATACTATTTTCCTTTTTTCACTCATTCACTTTCCTTTGTCTTTTGCATGTATTTCTCATGCATAGCAGATTATTTCAATCATACATTCAATAGTATTAACATTGAGAGATTGTTGTACCTCTCAGGCCCTGTTGACTTTAGGCTGCCATTCTGGGAAAAAAGTGCAAAAAAAAACTCCACAAAAACCTGGTGATTTTAATGGCAATAAAATCCCCAACATTTTATTAAAATATTGCAAATAGATTGTAGTAAGGAATCAGACACAGTCTGCAGATGGGGACTGGCTATCTTTTTTGTAATGAGTAGAAATACAGAACTTGTTTTGAGCTATTTTTACCAAAAGAAAACAGTCACAGTTCATGTATGGGGAAGATAGTATCATATAGTGGCTAAATAACTGTGCAAATTTGTTATTTGATAAACTCCCAAATAATTTCAAATGTCTTTGCTGGAATTTCTGTATTTAGTTACTCTTTCTAGAATATTTATTATGCTTCTTACAATATCTTATGATGCTGCCAGTGAGAAGTGCTATGTCAAAATGCCTGATTTACAGAATATGAGCTGAGGCCTACAGATGATGGTCTTGTTCACAATCCCTCGGGAAACTGGTAGGAATGACAGGAAATTGTAAATTGTATATCCTTATTCTAAGTTTTATTCCCAGGACTTAAACACTGAAAATACAGGGGGTGAGAAATATGTCCAGAGTTAGTAAGAAAAATCTGAATTCACTCATGGGTCCCTGACCTCTTGCATGTCTATTCAGTGAATTTACTGATTTATCTTTCTTGTGTTAATCCTACTATATTTGCTGTCTTGTTCAGTCTCTTTATGATCCTGTTCTTTACCAAAAATACCCCAAAACTCTAAACCAAAAAAACCCACATCTATTTTTGTTCAAACTCTTCATTTTCTGTCCTTATTTACAAATAGAATTTGAAACCATTTGAGAATACATTTTTCATCCTGGCAAAATTTTGAAGAGACAATCAGTCATTTTTAATCATGCAGACATTTAAACTGTTTGTTCCTGTACCCTTCATAGTTTTTAGGTTCTTCAAATTTTTTTATTCCTAAAATGATCTCAAAAATTATTGCATCTGTTGAGACAAGATTTACCTATACATTAAAACAAGCAAGATAAAATGCTCACAAAAAGGTCCCAACACCCCTAATAGTTCAGACATTACAGCTTTGAGAGATGAGCCTGACTGTCACAATGATCTGATCAACAAGACTGATGACTAAATTTCTAACTCTAGTCACTAAATCTAGTAAAGGATCAAGCTGTCAGTAAATATCATGTTGAGTCCTTGGACACAAGTCCTAGACTATATTTTTCTGTATTAATTCTGCATTAAGGAAGGATTGAAATTAAATTAATAAAATCTCTGTAAGGGCAAGGTCTTTGCTTTGATTTCTCTCCACAAGTGAACTGCTTTGTGCTGCATGCAGTACCCTTAAAAGAAAGGCAGTAAAAATTGTCAGTCTCAGCAAGCACATTACCAAATTTAAGTGGTGTAAATCTCAATCAAATAAGGCTGATCAAAATGTATTTTACCCAACTTTTTATTAAAAAGGAAACCTACAAACTAAAATAGAAAAGATTTGGTAAAGGAGGTGCTTCATAGTGACAGGAGCATTATGAGGATATGCTTTACCATCTTCAACCAAAGCTAATCGGAGTTCCCTTGCTCTGCTTCAGCACTTGTATTTGTTGCAGTCACAGTGAATACATTTGTCCCTCCCTGATTTCTACACATGTGTAGCAGTTTAGTTGGGAGATAGCTGAGTTGCCTGAAAACAGTCCCATAAGGAAAGGGATTAATTTTCAGCCAGAAGAGCTGAACAAAACATTACTCTGAATGTTTATGAGTGCCACAGCTAGCACTAATAACTGAGCTGTGCAGGCCTCAGCTGCAAAGGGTCAAACAGCTGGAGTGTGTAATTGTGTCTGAGCCAGTAAAGACAGACTTTGGTTTTTTCCCTGTCTTGAGTTAAATAGTTATAGATTGTCCATTCAGGCCAATCAAGGATTGATATCTAGTATTAAAAAAGAGACAATTCCATCTTCACAGATGTTAATAGTGGCCACTGTATATCTTCTAGTACAAAGAATCTAGTTCAGTAGGATTTAAATTGTCCAGACCCTCTGAAGCACTCAAATGCAATTTATTTAAAATCTAGATGCTACAATACAAGAGTTCTCACTTGAGATATAACCTCAGAAACAAGGAATATAGAAAGACAAAAATCTTGTTCTAATAATATAAAATATACAAAATTGGTCTGACGGACAGAGGAACTGGGGACTTTTGACAATTCTGTCTTAATACTGCTTTACTTTTATTTTTTCAACTGTGTCTTTTATTAAAACAAGCAAACAACATAGTGATTTGTGTTGGCTGCTATGAATGGACACTTATTTTTCCTAAATTCTAAGCTGTCTTCAGCTCAGGATGACTTTGTAAATGCCAACAAGGTTTTCTTAACTAAAGACACTAAAAAATGCCCACAGTGAGAAATTGGATACATCAGCCAATGACAGCTGTCAAAAGAGGGAATAAAGTGTTTCCCAGACAGAGATTGTCTGGACCAAGTGAAGGGCTGCAGTGACAAAAGTCAGAAAATTAAAAACTCTGTTATAGTAATTAGAAGTGACCAGGATGAATTTCTTTGTGCAACCAGAGAAACAGAAAATGTACTTGAACTCAGAGGGTTGTCTGACATTCTTGCAAGACCTTGGGAATTTATTGTGTATCATTTCTTAAAGCATTGGCTGGATTGCATAACCATCCACAAAACATTTCTAGAATGTGTGACTTTATGTAGTGTACATCCGATCATGATGGATTGCACTATATATGTATCAGCTTATGGGTTTGGTCTGTGTGTTAGCTTATGGCTTTAGAGAATTTTTTGAATATTAGTGAAATAAATCCAATATGACTTAGCTTTTCAGAACTGCCTAGTGGCAGTTTAAAAAAAAATATATCTTCTTTTGATGTAGTATACAATTTGTTAATCAGTACCTGTTCTAAAAGTTATTAATGGAATAACTACTTACAGTCAGTCTTGAATTATAATTTTATTGTGTTTCTGTGCTGAAAATAGTGTGCCATAGCTGCTAGGAGTTTACTCATTTTAACCCATCAACTGTAAAATTTATATGATTATAAACATTAATTATATAAGAAAAAAACCCTGGTTGTTAATATAAATGAGAGATGATTTATGGGATTGTGCCAGCCCAGTCTCGCATTGATCTAATTTAAATTATCAGAGAGAAGCTCAGGGTAGGTAATATAAAACTGTAAACTGAAAATCCTAAATCTTCCTTTTGGACAATATTTTTTTCTTTTCTCCTTACTCTGTTTATTCTGAGAAGAAAACCAAAAAAACCCATGACATGGATTAACTACAGAATTATATGGGGAAGTTAATTAATTTTGGTATACATTTCAAAATTTTCCCATTTTCTTCCACTGAATTCATCAGCTGAATTCTAGCAGCAAACATAAATAAAGGGATCATGCTGTTTACCAGCATTTGTACAAAGTTACACCAGGGCTGGTTTAAGTCAGCTAGCTTAATGGTCCTTAATATCCCTACGTAATCCTAAAACTTGTGAGATTTAAAACATAAGCAGGCTACACCAGAGAAAGAGAAGTGTCTGCTTCTATCTCCATAAGGAATTAGTAATAAGAATATTTAGTAATTAATTCATTAGTGTCTTCATAGGACTCCAAGTCAGCAGAAGTAAAAAGAGGAAAATCCCTTACAGCTGATAGTAAAGTCTAAAGATGTCCATTTTTGATGTGGAAGCACAAAGTCCACTAAGCTTTACAGGTATCTTTTATGAAGTATGGTGGGCTAAATCACTTCAATTTCATGGCATTGAAACCCCCCCATCCTAACTCCTTGAGTCTGGAGTTCTGGCCCTGCAGAAATCTCATGCTATTAATATCCTTTAGAAGCAATTATTTACCATTTTTGAGAAAATGAAAAAAAAAAACCCTACAATTTTAAATTGTATAACTAAAAAATGACAATTAAAATTTTAAAAGAAACAAACAAACATACAAAAAACTTCAGAAAATTCATATCAAATCAGAATATTACCCTCCCCCCAAAAAAATCCCAACAAACAGACAAAAAAACCCCACCAAAAAAAATTAAGTGCAGTTGCTTAGACTGCAAAGTAGTACGCTAATAAACATTCACATTTAATCCCACTGACTTTAACAATATGAAGAATATTGAGCTGGAATTATTTTTGTTTCTGTCAGTAATTTAAGGAGTAGACATACAGTTGAGGGTCTTCAAAGGAGCAGAGGTATATCTTGTTTGTGACAAAACTGTCTCTTAGAAGAGCAGCAGTAGAAATGCACTGGGGAAGGCAACTTGCAAGTGAATGGGAGAAGTATGAAGACAAGTCTGGAGGTAAGGGGAGCAGGTATGAAAATTATATGGCAGTAACAGAAGGGGGTCAGAATTCTCTACACATCTGCGTATCACATAACCAAGTGAGATGTCAGTACTTGTCTCACATGTCTCCTCTGTATTATCCTAAGGGTAAACCCTGTGGTCCACACAAACAATTGCTAGTGTACATCTCCGTCACCATGTGTTTCTAAAGGAGAAAAACCCTACTCCCAGGTGATCTTAGCTGTCACGTTTTGAATTCTAGGAAAATACTGCCAGCCTATCAAAGTGAAAAATTTTGTTCTTGCACATTTTAAACACCTTTTAAAATCTTTAAATTGGAGTGAAGAGGTTTGGGGCATAGTAGCTAAGCTAATCTATGCATTTATACTCTTGTTCTATGTTTCAAAGGTAATTGTAATGAACTGCTTCAAGCAAATATTACAGGTTGTTTTTCTGCTGAGAGAAGTCAAATGAAATGACCTTTTTTTCATCTGCTATTCTTTTCAGCTTTTGAAGTTACTTCTTTTTGAAGAGATGATCCATTTATCAGTCATATCTGTGAGAAAGTCATAAATTTATCTTACAAAACTTCCATCAATTTGCTTTGAGGTGTACTGTGCAGACTACAGTTGCATTTTGTTGTTATTAAATAAATTAATGAACACTTTAAAAAGTGAAAGGCTTAGAAAAGTTATCATAAGAATTATTGACTCCCTGTAGCCAAAAGCAGATGTTAAGAGAGGGCATATTTTAAAATGTATATTTTTTACCCAGCTTTGGTTATTGATCTTTACTAGATTGAATCTAATTTATGTTAAATGTTGGAGGCATCAAACGTTGGCAGTAAAAATCATTAAACTGAATTGCTAGGCCAGCAGTTCGGAGTGAGGAGACAGAAAAGTTGATGGCAACTGCTGAAGCAAGATTATTACCTAAAGGTTTCTCTAGCAATGGGAGCCATAGGGATGTGAGCATGTATCATATCAATACTGGAGCTGATAAAGTCCATCTATTTTTAAATATGTACATAATAAGAATTAATGCAATCCCATAGTATGAATTATATGCTCCTCTTCCTTCAGAAGAACTGTTGCTTAATATCTAATTCAAAATTAATAATGCAGCAGGAATGGATTCATTATCTCTTGTGTCAAAAATCATTCATGATAAGTAAGATAAGGAGAGAGAAAAAGCATGAATAAAAAAGAAGAGTTTCAGTGACCAAATTACTCCTGCCTTCATCAATCTCAGAGAATAAAATTTTTATCCTCTCTAGTAACTGATTGGTAAGATAGCATAGGGAGAATATGTGGAAAAGTTCCTATGTCTTCCTCATCAGTATATTCTTAAAGTATATTCTTAAAATAAGAGTGAAGGAAGAAATAATGTGTAAGATTAAATAAAGCAAATTCCAATACACTTTTTTCCCATTGGCATTAGAAACATGTTAGAAAAAATTTATTCTTCACTTACTCATATTATCATAGAATCATAGAATAATTTGGGTTGAAAGAAACAAGCTCACATTATTGTGCCATGTTAACCCCCAAGTCCTTTTCCTCAGGGCTGCTCTCAATCTATTCTCTGGCCAGCTTGTATTTGTGCTTGGGGTTGCCCTGTCCCAGCTGCAGGACCTTGCACTTGGCCTTGTAGAACTTCATGAGGTTTGCACAGACCCAGCTCCCAAGCCTGTCAAGGTCCCTTTGGATGTCACCCTTTCCCTTCAGCACATAGACTGCACCACACAGTTTGGTGCTGGCAAACTTGCTGGGGGTGCACTACATCCCACAGTCCATGTTGCTGACAAAGATGTTAAGGAGCACTAGTCCCAACACCAACCCTAAGGAATGCCACTCATCAGTCATCTCCATTGACCACAACTCAACCATCCAGCCTATTCCTTATCTCCCAAATCATCCATCCATAAAACCTATGTCACTGCACTCTAAGGGCAAGGATGTCATGCAGAATCATGTCAAATGCTTTGCACAAGTCCAGGTGGGTAACTTCAGTTGCTCTTCCTTTATCCACCAATGGTGTTACCGTATTGCAGAAGGCCCCAGTTGAAGTTCTTCTGACTATCACCAATCATTTCCTCATTTTCTCTGTCTCTTAGCACAGTTTCCAGAAGGATCTGCTCCATAATCTTGGTGGCCACTGAGGTGATATTGACTGGTCTCTAGTTCTCAAGTAATTCTTTTTTCCCATTTTTAAATTCTGAATTAACTGTTCCTATTCAGTATCTAGACTGCCTTTTATTAAAAAGGAAAAAAAATACTGTGAAAGCAAAAGAAAATATATTTTACAATCACTATAACAAAGATTGATATCAGGATGTTGATCTAAAAAAAAATTATTAACTTGTAGATGGCTGACATAGGCATCTATTTGATTTTGAAATAATTTCTAAATAGACTTTGATACTAGAAATAAATAGAGATTTTTAAATTTATAATGAATATTAAATTTGTAAATATGTTAAAAGCAAGGAAGAATTACCATGTTTCTGTGCATAAAAAGAATACAATTCTTTGTTATCATTGTTGTACCTTATTTGTATTACAATAGAATTTGGAGATTTCATGCAATTATTTTGGCAGAATGTAGCACTAAACCTGAATAAGATCAATTTTCCTGTTTGAAAAATACCTGTAAATCAAAGTGGAAAAATCCTTACTGCCATCTCTATCAAGCTAAGACATTTCAAAGATATTGCTAGTGTTTTTAATGGAGACAGAGACACAGGAATGGTGAAACACTAGGAATCTCACTTGAAATGTTATAATTTAGTTTTGATTTAATGTTCAGATTTAGACCACTGTTAATCTTAATAATGTTCTTATTTAGACCACTGTTATAATTTCAACATTCTGTGTCCTTAACACGTATCTTAGCCCGGGGTCCACAAACTCCTGGGTTATGTTCCTCTCTGATCTTCTACAAAAATTATCTCCCCATGGAACCAATACTCCTTTTCTTCAGAACTGGTGAGGCTAATTAGTTTTAGACTATGGCATAAAGATAACAGAATGATCATGGAAATCAGCAGCACTATCAGGCATGGAAACCTTGCATGTTGGCGCAGTTTACTTCTGACTGCCTCTTGCGTCTTGGATAGCTGAGCTTATTGGGTCGTGTTTTGTTGTTTGATGGACAGATGCTTTCAGTTTTTTGGCTAATAGTTCATTAACATGTAAGAATCCAGATCTACCCAAGACACATGGGTGCTGTAAAAACTGCTGTAAAAGCATGAAATATAGATTGAAATATATATTGTCTATACATAGTTTTTATATCTCTAAGTATTGGAGAGGTCAGGTGCACCTAAAAATAATTGCTCAGAGTGGCAGTAAAACTTCAGTGCAGAGCTCTGGGTTCACATGACTGGTGTACATGTAAATAATGACTATTACTGTGACAAACTACACAGAGGATGTCTAATAATATCTTTCTAAATGTTAGAAACTGAAGCGGTTTACTATCTTTGAAATGCAAAGGTGAAAAGAGAAAATGAGGAAAACCTGCAGCATGAGAATCTGAAACAAGGTCAGTCATTACTTTTGTCTTACTGTCTTGATGCTGAAAGATACTGACCAAGGAACACTCAGGTTTGTCTGGCTGAGATGAACTGGGCAATCCAGGTCACAGGACATCTTTAGCTGCTTTATCTTTTCTTTTAGTGGCAGTAACTAGTTACCTTGCTTGCAACTTTGGCAGTTCTATCATGGATTTGTAAACTTCACTGACGTCCAGGACCACTTCCAGGTCATCCTTTCTCATTGGAGACATAGATGACAGGATGGACTTGCAATATATAAGACTAACAGTCCAGCATGTGTTGAACTTTTTCAATGAGGTAGCAAAAAGAAAACCAAGAACAGGGAAACAACAGCTCAAAGAGAAATAAGTATTTTGATTATTTTTAAGTTCTATAGTATTTTTTAATATCAGTAAAAAATAATACTTAACCTCACAAAAGAATCATAAAAAACACTCTGGTTATACAATAAACTTCTAGACAATGTGCTTGTAGATACTGAAAATCAAAGCAAAACTCAGTGATGCAAAAATGTGAAAAAATTATAGTTTTGTGTTATATTTACACAGACACAATAGAAAAATGCAACTAGAAAAATTATAATTCCTGTTAGTTACTATTACTATGTTATTGGCTGAAAAAACATCTCTTATTCAAAACTCATGCTTTAAAAGCTGTAAAACTTGGAAAAAAAATTATGTAGGTAGTAAAATTCTGCCCTGAATGTTGTCTCTGCATATTTATTTTACCATCCTATCTAGACTTTTCCTCTCATCTCCTGTTTTTTCTACTGCCCCAAAAGTACCATAAGAAAAATGCATCATTTAAATAGAACTCTTAAAATAAGTTTTCATGATAGACTTCTTAAAATATTAGAAAACCAATCATTATAAAATCTCTCTGCCTATATATCAGTGCTTATATATCAATATATTAAAGGCATGTGATTATTTTTTACCTTATTGCGTCTCATTTGCAATAAAAAAGGTCTGTGCAATTTAAACATTTAAGTTGCTTACACCATTTAAACATTTGAATGTCCAAAAAAGGCTGGCACAAGTACCCATAAATAGAATACTTGAAGCAGATATATGTAAAATAATAGCCCACCACCTTTTTTCCTGCACATTTTTTTCACTGCTCGTAGCTATAGATCTGTGTGCTTTACAAGGAAGACAATGTTTTACCTAAAGGACTTTGGCATATGCAAATCAAACATTGAAATTCATAACTTCTAGGTACCTCACCTCCAGAGTCCAATGCAGAACCATTTTTGAGATATAGAAAATCCTAATATAAGCATACTCATGTTGATTGATGCAGTATGCTGTGAGGATATCCTCATTTTGAGATTTACATGCCTTTTGCCAGTTAGGAATTCCAGACAGTAAACTCCTCAAATAGAAGTTCTACGTCATGGTGAATTAAAGAATCATTATATGAAGCACTGTATTCCAGATTATCTCATTGACTTCTGCTATGACATCTCTATCAAACACTACTTTGCCACAAGTAGGTTTATATAAAAATAGTTGGTTTCTCCAGACTTCTGTGTTCAGGGTTGAGAACTTTAATAAAAAATAACATTTATAGTCAGAACATGAGTTAGATTTTCACATCTAAAATCAGATTAAACAATTTTAGAGTTTTGGATTCAGCATGGAATTGTAATTAAAAGTAAATATTCAAGAGAGAAAATTAAGTAAAAATTATCCTTATGCTCTGGTTTTAAATCATTAAATTATAGAGTAGAGCAACATCCTTTCCATCACCACCCCACCACCCACTCCTGCTTTGAATACCTCATCAAGTTCAATTGATAATTCTCCTGTAAATAATTTCTTATATTTCAGGCTCTTCTGACTAGGAAAGTTCTTTGCCTGGATTGTTTCATAAAGAAGAAATGTAGTATTTCTGTAACTGACTAGCATCTTAAAAACAGTACACTTTGCTGAACAAAAGAGACCAACACTATATTTAGAAGTTATTTTTAAGCCTTCAAAACTTTTATATGAGGCACTTGAAATTATTATTATTAAGACATAATGACTGTGAAAGTTAAAACTTCTTGTTACAAGATATCTTTATAAAAACAATTGAAACAGCATGACAGTCTTCTACATGGAGATTTATGCCTAAGAAGTCAGTGATAGCTATGTTATATACGTTAGGTTAATATGAAATTGGCTATAAAATATTTCAGCGAGAGAAATTTGGGTTTTATGTTGTATAAGAAATTAGCAAGAATGAAAAAGTGGCTGAAGTAGCCTACTAACGTTTGCATTGCACTGTTCCCATGTCACAAATGCCCAGTCACCATCACTTCACCTGCTTGTGTGATGTGTTTCTCCTGAGTCCATGCAGCTGAAGCTGCCGACCCATATTGCAAGAAATTTGATTTTCAGTGGTAAAGTGTTAGATAATCTGAAAGATATTCCTAAATCTTTTCTTATCTTCCTTGTTTATAATAAAATTTTTGTAAACATCTGCAAAATGGACAAAAATATTTTGCATATTTGTTTGCAAATACCGTTTTTCTTTTTTTTTATCTGTAAACATACTTTTCCCAAATAATTGATTCAGGTAAAAGCTTCATAAAGGTAACACACAATTTGAGATAGAAGAGCTGTGCACTTTTTTTAGAAGATACCTTCATCTAGTTATGTCACTCAACCAGAAGTGGCTGCTATTCCTTATTTTAGTAGAAGTACATTTACTGGTACTTTTACTGACATCACAAAACCAGAAATCCAAAAGATATTGTTTTGAGATTTCCCTTCATTTATCTACCCAAATAAAGGTATTTTAGCTCCCTGAAGTAAAGATAACTGTTCCCACAAAGTTTTGAGAATATTTTTACTAAACATGACAATATCTTATTGTACGCAGGCAGTTTGTATATTCCGAGTTGTCAGCTTTGTAAAGAAATTGAAAAAATAACCTTCAATGTGTTTGATTTTTTCCTCAGCAAAAAAGTGTGTATCTTGTTACTTGTATATTGCTTCCTGCTGGTGTGTGGGACCTGCCCTGGCTGCCAGCCTGGGGGAATCCCTGTGCTCATAGCCCCACTGGCCGCAGGGAGACATCCTGCTGCACTGCAATTTACATCTTGCTAAATTAACTCTCAGCAAAGCTTAGCTCTGCCTTTTGGTTTTTGAATTGGAAAAGAAAAATTGTTTGTTTTTGTTGTTTTGTTTTGGGTTTTGTTTTGTTTTTTTTTTTTTTTTTTTAGGATTCACTCATCCAGAAGGATAAAATTTCAAAATGAATTGGGAAATTCCAGGGGAAAATAGAACAGAAAATACATTAACATATTGATGAGGAGAAACAGAAAGGAAACAGAGAGGTTAGAGAAGATTCACTGGTTTTTTCATTAAAAACACTGAGTGTTTGGAGACAGGTAATACAATATATCAAATAAAATATAGTAAATTTTAATATGCCTCAGTGGTTCTTTTTTGACCTATCAAGATTTTTGGCAAATTCTTTTTATGTTTTGGGAAATAGTTACGGTTTAAGCCTTTCTATTTTAGCTCTATAATGTGTTTTGCCTTGGTCACATGGTGGATAGATTTCATCCTGCTTTTCATCACATTCTTCCATCCCATTTAAGCAATCTTCACACTTCTATCTAGAGAGACAGAGCTGGATGCACATAAAAATGCTATTCTTCATTTTCATTTCCCTATTCCACATTTTTCAGTATGCTTAAAAGAGGATTAGTAAATCCCTGGCTACTTAGAATTTCTCAGATGTCACTGTGGCTTATACCATTTCTCCTCAGTACAGCCATCTGACAAAGTGAAAAGAGCACAAATTTTTCTGAAAAAATAATTTAGTTTTTCTGGTCACATCTATGATGAGCCATATTCCCATGTTTTATATTCAAAATCAGATCTTGAGTTAAGTAAATGGGAGTAAAGTGATTTACAGAAATTTAAGAGCTGACTCATGGAGTTACTTTTTCACATGCTCTATGAATCTATATTTAAATCTTGATTTCAAAAACCTACTAAGTAGTATATATTTAGTGGAGTTGATAGTTTTCAATAGAAACCCTCGCTGTAACAAAAAATGCCCAACAAACACCATACTCTGACCCAAAATAGCAAATTTTCATATGGTTATCTAATTTTTATCAAATTTTCTTTCATTTACTTTTAATTCATGGATAGAATATTTTCATTATTATTTGATTTTTTTTCTTTTTAAGTGTATGTCCCTAACAGAACAGAAAGTAGTCAGCCAAAAATTCCCCAAATCTGTGAAAATTAAATCTCAGAATCTGGATCATTAATGCAGCAATAGTGATGATACATATGCTGTGGATTGGAGTAGGTTCTAAAATGAGTGTTTATAAAAGACTGCATCAATAAATAAAGGTACATGAAAGAGGTCTTTGACTGTGCATGTGTAATTTTTTGTGTTCCTGGATGTAATAGTGTACTTTCTGTTATTATGAACCATCTTACAACAACACTAATGAATATATAACTTAATTGGTTTCTGATATTGCTTATAGCTACAACATTTAAAAGGCTCATTTTTAAGAGAACACTAATTTAACTTATTTCATAATATATTGATCAGTACCATAATAATTTCAGGACTTGAGATTAGCTCAGTTGATTAGACCATGGTGCTAAAGCCCAGGTCTCAGGTTCAGTCCCTGTACAGGCCACTCACTTAAGAGTTGGAGTCAATGGTCCTTGTGGGTCCCTTCCAACTCAGAATGTTCTGTGATTCTTTGACTCAGTCATATGCACTCTGTGTTTACTGGGATGACTCCATTGATTTAAAATACTTACTTTAGGAAAGACCCTGACCTGTGGACAGATCAGCCTAAAGATTGTGTCATATAAAAGCGCTTCAGCTTGCTTGAGAGCTATAAGTCTCCTCTTGAAGTAGTATGTGTAGTTGGACAAGAGATATTCTTACTAAAGATATTACCAATACCTGACCTTTGCTTAGTGTGTTTCTTTCTTAAAATTAGGGCCAACAATGAGAATGGTTTTTATTTCTTCCTACTTACAGAATATACCTTAGCAACTGGGTCATGGTTTTAAAGTATTTCAACAATAATACCCATCTGAAAGCTCAAGTACAATTAAATGGAAAGAAACATTTGAATTCCAGTGTGTAAGTAAGAAAGAGTAACTTTTCATAGAGATTATACAGCTAATCCCTTATTAAAGTCACTTTAATTCAGCTCATTCAACTGACGCAGGTGAATGAAAACAACTTGAAACAAATCTCAAAGCAAACTGGATGCCAAGCATATCAACATTTGATACTTTTTTTCCCCTTTTTGTCCTAGAAAGGACCAATCTAAAAATAAGGAAATTTTGTAACAATATGGAATTTAAATTATTCAATTAAGTAAAACTGAAGATATAATGAGAAGGATCCTCAATTAAAATTTGCTTCTAACCTTAGTAGTATAGCTGTTCATATTTTATCTTCCTTGATTTAAATTTTTTTAAAAATGAGACGTTTCAAAATATTTCTATTCTCGTTCTCAGACAAGAATTTCTCATCTTCTCAAGAATAGATACAACAGGAAAGTTTAAAGACTCAGAAAAATATATTAAATATCTCTATTTAATGCTTATAATGTTCTTGATAAGCTGATTGATAGTTCAGAGCACAGACTATAATCATAACATTGTATGGTAGGCAGGATTATTCTCACAGCTGGAGTAACAATGCTGATATGTGTAGAGCAGGAAAAGAAGAAAGGAAAGAGATTAAAAAGTAAGACTAAATAACAAAAGCAACTAAATATCATAGTGGTAACATCTAATTGTGATGGAGGGCAATAAGTGATGGAGTGGACAGATGCTGCAATTTGGTTGGATATACTTGTGGTTATTCCAAGATGCTGTAAGTCAGCTAATTTAGATTCTCCACTGTCACATTACTAAGATGCGAGCACAAAAAGGACATGGTTTGATGATGTCTTTAGGCTGGATTTATCCTGGTTAACTCTCCTTTATTTACAGTGTTCTGATGAGGTATGTTTCCATAGCAATTCAGTAATTCTTAGGAATATTGACTTACATCTTCATCTACTTATGAAGAGTGCAGCCAATACTAAATGTATTTCCCTAAGCAAGGAAAAAAGTACAAAAATGTTCAAGGGCCCATATGTGATCTGCCACTCTTAAAATCTTAAATAAGAAACAAAAATTGAAAGTGGAAAAATATTATGTTACTACAGTGCACCAAAACCAGAGGGTCAATATAGATCAGCAGTTTATTACCTATCCACAGGAATTGGGAGAAATACTCATGTCATGACGTAGATGGCTGAACATAATGAACCTAGGATGAAACCAGAGGACTTAGTAACCCATTCATAGCATTGTGTAAAAGCAGCTATATTTTCTCTAGAATCAACTGAGGTCCAGAAATAGTTTATGCAAAATCATACAGGTCCCAGGCTCACAAACTCTACCAGGTCAAATTGGCCTTGCACAGTATTAGCCTGGACACTTCTGAGCTCTGCTTCCTGGTATGTAGAGTGTGTGTTTGTATTTACATAGGCTAGATCTTTCCACTATACATAGCATTCTAATAACTCTAAAAATGATTGGTTAGGTAAACAAAACATTTTTATCTCTTATGAAAAACTATTCTCCCTAATTCCATGGATTATAGTAAAACATCCTGTGCACTGATAATGGCTTGTTGCAACATAAATTTTTAACAACATCTCTCACAACAAGTGAAAGGACATAAATAATTTTATTACTATTATGAACTTTCACTTGTGCTATTTTTATTCACAATGTATCAGTTTACCATTGCCATGTGTGAGCCAAAGCATGAAGATACTACAGAAAATTCAGCCTCTGCAATAGAGATTGCCACGAGGGGCATATTGAAAGTAGCACTGATGAGTCAGTGCTAGGCATAAGCTGGGTAATACAAGGTAATCAGGTGGTGTTTGGTCTAACAGAACAAAAAACGTGGGAAAAGAGGACATGGTGAATGCAGAGACCAAGAAAAAGGATATTTTATATGAAAATATCCCAAGAGTTTACATTTACCAAATCAAAAGAGCACTATGACATGCTGAGGTGTGAGAGAGTGGGAATTTGAACAAGACCTGATTTGTACACGCAAACATCAAGGAGATGAGATATGGATCATTTTTTTTCTGAAGCTATCCTTGCATGTCTGTGTAAATATAAAATAAAAATGCAAACCTTTACCATATGGTACATCATTATATGCTTGCTGTGTTATGTTTAACACAAACCTAGTCCTTAGCTTGTAAATAGTAATTTTCATCTCAATGTAAGGTTTCTTAATATGCTTGGTAATGTTTTATTATGCAGGATAAATTTACGTTCTAGTTATGTCTAAATGCTAACATTATCTAAGTGACATCCAAAATAGCCAAAGAACACACTTTGTTAAATAAGGAAGAAAGTAAATTTTGATTGCAAATGGTGGACTCACAGATATCTCGAATTTTGTGGCATTTATCTAGTTCAGGATAAGAAGGCTTGAGAGTTACTGAATATCATTATCTTAAAACAGAACCTGCTCAGGGAAAAAGTGTCATAGATCATGTACAGGTTAAGAGGTAAAATAATTAGTGTAGGAGGAAATCTGTTGCCATCAGAAACTGGAAAATTATGTCATTTACATGAAGAATTTTGTTTCCATAGTGTTAGATTCCAAATTTGATCTAAAATTAGAAGGCTCTTTCAGGTGAGAAGTATTGTTAAAAGATACTTTAAGTCACTAAAGTAAACTCAAACAGTTTGGTTTTGTCTTATCTACAGCAGATGTATGGTGAAGGAGAGCATGGACTGAAATTTTACCAGGCTAAAAAAATAACTTTTTAATTAGTCTGCAACATTTTAAATGCCTGGTGTTGAAGAAGCAGGCATTTTTGCTTCTTCACTTTCTCATGGTTGCAAGTCTATCCTTACTCTTTTTTTTTTTTTTTTTTAATTGCTTTTTCCCTCAGATGACTGTTAATAGAAATATTTTTTCCCCAGGTTACCACCATCTGATGGAAAAAAACTTTTCATATGAAAACTGCAGCATGTCTAGAGACAAGCTCTACTTGGGAACAAGCTACTTTGTACTGAATAGATAAAGTTTTGTTAAAATGAAATTATATGTGCATAGTGTGTTAAAAGCACAAGAGGCAAAAAACCCAGGGATTTGCATCATGCAAAATAGACCCTTCTGTGAATATGGACTGATGAGCAAATATAAATGCTGATATTCAATCAACATAACCAAAATCTGCTTGTCTGTGAGCCAACCAAGTGAGCTGCCAGAAACTAGCAGGTGAGCTGGCAGAAAACTAATTTTTCTTCAAAAGACGATTTTAATACTTTTTATAAACTGCATTATAGATATCTCAAGACACATATATATCCCCTTGTGCATAAATCACATTAGCAAAAAAAATGCGATGTGTTTCTATTCAAGAAATTGAATTTATAGTAAGGAATAGGTACATAATGTTCTGATGTTCAGTTTGCTGAGTATTTCTGGGCTAGCAGTTTCAGAAAACTATGCACCTTCATCTTTAAACAATAAGTCTACTTATTCTGTGTTTATACATTATATTTAGGGATATTAGCCGATGAAAAATATCAGGCTAGATTACTCCATTTCTAAAATTTAGATTTGAGAGCACAACAAATATGTTACTGATGTTGAAAAATATAAAACACTGCTCATGATATGTAGCTCCTTCTAGTGACAGGTGTCTGCCCATGGCAGAGGGATTGGAACTACATGACAAGTCTTCTCCAACACAACCCAAATTCTATGATCCTATGATCCTGTGACTTTCATATCTTTGTATTTATGTATGTGTGTGTTTATATTTCTATATAACTTAGCAGTGTAATTCAAAAATTATTTATGAAATATTAGAATCTGTATCCTCATTTCAAGAACATACAGCGCTTAATTAACCTTTTAACCAAACTGTCAGATCAGGAAACATTATTGAACAAAGGTAGATATAATGAATTAAAAAAGATTAATGAATTAGAAGAGAATGATTTCATAAATTCTAACATGACTATTTGTTAATGTATATATCAGTTGGTATGTCATTATTTTCTTATTTACAGGAAGAGGTTTTACATGAAATAGAACATATCTCTGAGAAACATCATAAAATAAAGCAAATCTAGGGCCATGGTAAACTGTATAGATCTGTTTCATGCTTATGACACAGACATGCTGAGCAACACTGGCATAAACTCTGCCAAAAATATTTATGATACTGAGCTGCTGTGAAAAATGTTTTGAAAGAAAAAAATGTTCCAAGGAAAATAAATATGGAAAAAGAATAGGCAGAAACATGCACGTGATGGGGTTTTTTTAATGAAAAAACCCCATCAGCTCCAGTGTTTTAAACAGAGAGAAAAACTACCTAAAATTACATTATTGGGTTCAAACAAGATTTTAACTAATGTCTTTGGTTTCTATTTAAAATTGTTAGTGATTTGGTATCAGTTTTAACATCAGGAGCTTGAGGAAAGATTATAAATCTATGAAGATGATAACAGAATCACCTAAATTTTTAGGTTCTTAGAATGGGAGAAATTGAAGTAAATTATTCCTATTTACTAAGGAGTTTGAGAAATCTTGTTTGGTGAGACAGAAAATATTAATCAAGTAAGCTTTATAAGACGTCAGAGAACCAAAACACCTTAAAAACAAATTGGAACCCTTTTATTCCCTTTGAAATTTGCTTAGAGGGGGAGACTGAATATCTTGTAAAACTGTGCATTTTCTTAAAGCTTTCCTGTATTGTAAATCATGACCTAAGGATAAACTTAAACTTTGTGGGAATTGTTGATGAAGCACTGCCATCTTTTGGTTGTACAAATACGGAATATGGAGGAAGGATATAATTGTCATTGAAATAAGGACATAGGCTGAAATTATGAAAGTATTACTTTATCATTGGTCTACTTTGCTTTTCTAGATAATTGGCTGCAATTGTCCCCTTATATTCTTCAGTATATCCTAATTTCACCATCCTATCAAGCAAAGTAATATCACAAAATGTCATGAAGATATTGTTGGTTTTAACAGAAAATTGACAGCCTAGGTTTAAGGGGTTTTCTGTACTTTTTTTTTAATTGCTCTTGTCTTTACTTTTTTTCCCAAAATAGATTAGCAAGGTAAATTTTATTACAAACTAGACAAATTTTGAAACTATGGAATATAATAAATACTAATGTAGATAACAATTATTGTGTGTAAGAATTATCTAAGATCTAGTTGGTGACACTAAAATCATCTGTGTTTTATATTAAAAGAAATAATACAATTTGTTCTCCATTCCTTAAGTTATAAATCTAATACTGATATTCTAAGATTCAGTGCTATCATAACATTCTGTTTCTTGAAGAAGGAATTTTGCCACTTACCTATTTAACAGTTTGCAGAGAACATACAGTTTTAAGTAAACAGTATAGCAATACAACAGAATACTTTTTTTGTATGTGGAATTAGTTGACATATTTAATAATTTAGTAGAAATGTGAAAAAATTCAGTATATGCTTTAAACATGTAAGCCCAATATGATTCTGTTTTAAAATATATAATCCATTTATATCCAATCTGGCTGTCAGATTTTACCTCTTTTTAAATGCAATATTAGTGTCATAAGCTAATATAAGCAAATTTCAAGAAGAATAAGTAAGATTTTCACATGAATATTAATACTTTACCTCTCAAAAATTACATTAAAAACTTACGTCCCACTAAAGTATTGCTAAATTAACAATTAAAGGTCTACAGTTATCAACTGCTTCACCTCAAATGCAAATGAATTAAAATTTCTGCTTGTAAGAAATCATATCTTTATGCAGTACTTTCAAGCTTAATTTGAACAGAAAGAGGTGGGAATTCTGCCATATGCCTAAGACTTATGATGTGACATTTCTCCTGTTAACTCAAATATGGGCAAAAGTGTGAAGCGCAAAATATGCTTGCACTGCTAAGGACTGACTATCAGCACACTTGGCAGAAAATTCAGTCAACATGTAACATTTGGAAGGTCAGAGGCCTGTGATATGGAAATCAAATAATTATCTAATACTAAAGGAAAGATGAGCATCTTTGAAGGTGTTTTTTAAATTAAGACAAGATGTGCTTCTGCACATCTGCTGCCTGAGATAGTGATAAAAAAGCCAATATCAACATTTGGCAGGTTAGAACAATTGTTACCTCATTTCAGACTGGTACCACTGGTACAGGAAGCTGCAGGTGAGACCAATAGTAGCTGATAGAAGAGTCTCCAAAAGTCTGTGTTCTGAGCAGAACAGGCATTTCTGGGCATGGCTCATTCTCCCTTCTTGTGGTCGAGCATATTTCTGGTATGACTCCATCCTCTCACCTAGTTCAAGTGATCTCCTCCATTCTTGCTCTACAGCCTGCTCACATTGACACCATCAGGTTCCTGTATGAGGCACTGCACGGGCTCCAGACCAGGGAGCCAACTGCGTTCCTGCCACCACTGCACAGGAGCAGAGCTTGCAGATAACCACGGTTCAGAAGCAACTCCCTGTGTGGAGTAATTTGACACAACGCTGAGCACCTGGTACCAAGAGGCAGAGATTTCTTCCGCAAACCAGATTCAAGCAAGTCATGTCCACCCCACTGGTAAGACTACAGTATTCGGAAATCTTTGAATTAAAAAAAATATATTTTCAGATTTTGTTTAGATATAAACAGACAAAGATTATATTTATGAAGGACACAGCCTTTCTGAAATAAACTAGATAGATCCTCTTCCATATTTCCTCTAGATGACTGGAAAGAATATGAGGTGGTATGAATATGTTTTCATTGCACAGAAGGATTGGAAGTTTCCAGTCACTAAAAATGTCATGCAGAAAAAATCTGAAAAATGGAGACTAAATTTCAGGGGTTAAATGAAGGCTGAGCAATATCAAATATTCTGAATAAATGAATAACAGACAAGTCACATTTCAGTTTCTAGATATTATTCTGTCAGAGTAAAAAAATTAGGTAGTCTATATACAGAGAGGATACTTTGCCATTAAATGTTGCAGATTTTAATACTGGAATTGCTACGATCTATAATTTGTTCTTTAAATTGTTCCATATTGTTGTCTTCTTTTTTCTTTTTTTTTTTTTCTTTTACTGAAGGGATACCCACTATTTACCAGAGAATCAAGTTTTTATAAACGTTTGTGAGAATTTAATGTGGAAAAAATGTTAGACTGAAGTTCTAGGGGATATGAATACATGAGGAAATTACAAATGAGGAGTTTAATTAGGAAAAAAAAAAGTGGGAACACCTGCACACTTTCAGTTCTTTGCAGGCTGATTTATTTCCTTCTCAATATGCACACACAATTCTCACTAACAAAACTGGAGTAACACCCATATATTTAGTAAAAAAAATAGCTATGAGTATTTCTGTCACTTCCCTAGGTATCATCACCATTTCAGTCAATTTTTGCATGACAGGCACATAATGAGACTGCTAATAAATCTTCTCTTTTTCATTTATACCTGAATTTATAAGTGAGCAGTCACTTAGGAATACACTTCTAGGTCCTGGTTACCAGTGGAGAGTTGGCGCAAGTTTCCACATAAAAACACCTGCATGAATATTTCCAAATGCTAATATATGCACACCAGTATTGAAATTGATTGGTTGTATGCATCAGGATATCGCTGTTTTATCATGAAAGAAGTTTATAACAGGAAAAATAATCTTAATTTTTTATATTTAGAAGACAGAACTGAGAAATAAAAAAAGGTATTAAATACACTTCTAAAATCTCTAGCTCCCAGAAAATGAGAATCCATATTTGCTTATCTTGAAAGTCTTTCCCTAAGCATTTTTTGTTGGCCACTGCATGGACAGGTTGCTGTGCCAGATAAATCTTTAGTTTGTCTCAGCATGATCATCTTTTATGTATGCATAGGAAGTTCTGTGTAGTTACACTTGAAGGGAGAGCAGAGAGTCAAGATCTTAAAAATTTGCTTCCTAAGTCTTCGGAGTTGAATTTAACTCTAGTGCATTGGTCTTCTTCAGTAAGAACATTTTCTTTAATAAAACTGCTTGAAGTTTCCAATTATATGGATGAGCTACTTCTCAGCACAGAATGGGCAGTACACTCTTTTATAAAGGCATTGAAATTCTTATATGAAAGCAAAAACCTTATGAAACTGAATACTGAAACTGTCATGGCAATATTAAAGAGTGCACAAGGAAGCATGCAAATGTCAGTGGTTTGCTCACTACCATAAGGGAACAATTTTCTTCCCTTATTTTTCTCTCATGCATTTTTATGTTTCCAGAGTATCTCTGAGAAATTTTAACTTAACTGTTATGTACCTTATTTTCTTCTTTCAAATCCTCATCTTAGACAGGTTAAAGTCAAATAAAAGGCTTCCATTGGCCCCAGATGGCTTGCAGTATGGTTTACAATGAACAACATCGTCACCTAACAGGAAAGTTAGTGCAAAATTTCAGACGTTCACCTTGCTCATTTAAAATATAGAGCTAATTTGATGACTTTTCCTAATGATTCCTAACTTGTGATGTTGCAAAAAGTTTTCATGCTCTCCCCAAAGTGATGGACCATGATGATATGTAGCAAAAAATTATTTGATTGCTATGAAAAAATGAAAATGCCACCAAAAAACAAATATAAAAGTCTCTGTTCTGCAAAATATGACAGGATCAGTAAGCTCATAAATAAATAGGTAAAGTTTTTTGTGGAGTATGTTATAAACTAGAGAAAAGAAGGCTTTTAAGGAAGTTTGACAGGAAATACAGATAATATTAGTTACTTAATGAGACTGGCTAAGTAAAAGAGCTTTAATATGCATATAGAAAAGCATAATTTCTCTGTAAGAAAAAGTGGGCATTAATTTTTTTAGATAAAATTAAAAGAAAATTTGGGCAAAACAAATGTCCATAAATGAAAGTTTGTTTCATAAATTTGGGTCAGGAATATATTAATTGGAGAAGTGTGGTCATTTTGCTTTTCCAATCCATTTTGATTCTTTACAATTCTTTTAATTATTTGGTCAAGGGGTTCTGGGCTTAGCCAATGTCTCTGTAATTCTACTTTAAAAGAAAAATGGGATGCTTTTATTTATTTAAAGAAATTATTTATGTATTTAAAGAAAAGTAGATAACCAGCAACATTACTTTTAAACAGAGAGAATGAGTCAATTTGTAAATGCATGTCTTTCCCCAAAAAACTTTGTGACAGAAGTAAAGCCCAGAAAGGTAAACTCCAGATAGTATGCTCCAGAGACTGGAAAATGCACTTTCCAAGTTTTCAGTAATCCAGATGTCTGAGATGTTGTTCTATTATCATCAAATACTAAAAAAAAAAAAAAAAAATTCTAAATATGTGAGAATGCAAAAAAGGGTCTAGATACCGTGGAGTTGTGCAGAATAATCTGGAGAAAGTCAATCCTCCTTGTACCTGCTATCTTATGTGAACTGGCACTTCCAAATCCTTTTGCAAATTTCTCTAGGGTTACTTCTCTGAAGTAGAAGCAATTTCTGGAGGTTCTGTAGTAGCCCTTTGCAACTGTAAATAGTAAGCATTCAACCACTTTATTGTGTTTGAAATATTCGACCCTATTCAGGAACTGCTAGTGTGCTGGGAATGGTATATAGTAGCTCTGGGTTCTGTTTTATTTTGTTTTCCTTCTCAGTAAAAGAAAACAACTCATCAGCACTTAGGCACTTTTTGTTTATTGGAAATGTGACAGGTTTGGGAAGAAATAACTGAGTAAAATAAAGTTAATGCTATTGTATGCACTTGCACTTTTGGAAGCACAGTTTTGCTGCTTCTTCACAAAAACACTGTGAAAAGAATGTTCTACATAATTACTGGCATTGATTACATATTCACACCTTTGAACACCTTAAGGGAAAATAAGTTGAAAGAAAAGCATTCTGAATTTGAAGTGGATATGTAGTCAAGAGTGAAAATAAAAGTGAAGCAGACATTTGCCTAGTAGGTAGTTTTCAGAAAAAAAAATCTACTTAGCCTTCTATGAAACAGATGGGATATTTGTCTCTCTCTGAAGTAAGAAAATGCATCTGCTTTATTCATCCCTTCTTCTTCTAGGCATATAAAACATGCCTGTGTGATAGGGAAGCTGTGAAATAGAAGGTGAATAAGTTCAGAAATACAGAGTAAGAAATACACAGTCAAATTGGTATAGTCCTTTTGATTTCCACCGAGATTTATGCATTAAAAGTTGATGGGTGGTTTAACCTGTCACACTCTGCTCTGGTTGCCAGTGTCATGTACCTTCTGTAATCTTCCAGCTGCCATTACATAGCTACCTCACTTGTGCATCTTGGGAAGAAATTTGAGTTTTCAAAATATCTTTGGTTGATTTAAACATCTGTGTTCAAAAAGGCAGGAAATGACCGGCCTCTCCACTGAATAAAGTATTCATGTTCAGAATGAATGACAGACTCCTTTTACAACTCCCTGTGGGATTTACAGCTCTGCTGTTAGAAAAGTGATTCTTCACAGTGAGATATCAGAGATCTCTTGTGTGTGAGTATTCAAGGGTAGTACTCATGTCATGAAGGATTCAGACCTTATCACTGCATACAACACCAGAACAAATTAAACAAGGTGTTTTAGCTTCTGTTTTCCAGGGTTTCAAATGAAGATTGACATTCTTTCTGGAAGTAGTGCTTTACTGAAACACAAATTCTTGAAATCAGTTTGGGGATAACAGATTAATTATAAAAAACTTATTGCATGAAGGAAAGAAGTGATTTTACTTATACATATATACAGTGATCAGAGGATTTCTGACTTCTGTGGACATTTCAATCTGCTTAAGTGCATAAATCATAAACTGTCAAATTAACATTTGCCAAACATTTTTAAGAATTCTGTACTAATCATTTTTATAAGTTCTGATGCTATTTCTATATACATATCTATCTACTAAGATATTTATTAAAATGATTGAAGCATTCTCTGATTGTAATATTCTAGAACTGAGAAGGCTATTGTGAAATTACTGCATCTAAATCTGAGACCTTCCTTCTGAAACGAGGTACAAGCATCCTCACAATGACTATGGGCAAGAAAAAATTTTGCAGTCTGCACTCATTTTTTGGAGCAAAGTTGTCCTAGGAAGACACATCATTTTATTAGAAGTGCATTACACCACAGCTACAATGGCGTTATTGTGACTCAAAAGAGTTGTGTCACAATCAGATGCTAATTAGAAGAAACTAACTTTTTGGTGTAATTTGTATTATACAAATACACCAAAACCAAACACAACTGTTTCTTGAGTTTCTTGCTTTCCTCCTACTTCTATTAAAACCAGAAAAATTCAGAAGAATTGGAAGTAAATGACTAATTAGTTTAGAAATGTTTTTCTATGTCAGCTGTTTTTACCAGGATGGCATGGAAATTATGCTGGAAAACTCTTTATTATGTTAACATACATGTTTAAATACATTTTAAGTTACCATATTTGTGATAACAATTTAAATTCAGAGGGCAGATACTGGAGAATATATGAAATATTAATCCTAAAAAACCCAGAACACTTTTAAAAGTGAATGTTATTATAAAGAGAAGCTGAAATCTCTACACCTGTAAACTCATTAACACATATCAGCACAATGGAACAAGAAATTTTATCTGACAGGTATGGAAAAATTTAATAACAATACAACAGAAGAAAACAAACCTCTTACAAATGGCTGTTCAATTGAATCTAAAAAGCATCTGAATTATCTTCTTTCCTTGTAGACCTTTCATGGCGTGTTATTAATAGTAGATACTCTTGGAACCTTATAAATTACTTATTCAGTGATGGTTACAGCTCTGACTTAGACTTTTTAAAGAAACATATTATAGAAATAATAAAACTACAAGCCCATACTTTATCTACATAAGATTAACTATGCAAATTGTTATCCAAATGCATACACAACAGAGCAGTCATTAACATTAATCTGGCTACATATGTATATGAGTTCACTAGTGGCTATGTCGTGCACTCTTTGCTTACAAGATATATATTCATATATACAAAATTCTGCAAAATAAAGTTCAAGGAAGGGCAGCTTTATACAGTTTATGGCAAGTGGGAAAACAATCTAAGATAAAGCTGCACTTGAATGCTCTCCTTTTTTTTTGTTCTTTTGAAAAATACCAATCACTCAAAATAATACTTTTGTGAATATGCATTTTTTTCATTTCATGTTTCCTTAGATTATGGGGATTGATTGATTGAATTCTGCAGGTCTTCCTACAACAGGATAATGTGTTCTAAGAATACTTTTTTTCTCTGTGGCACATTGAATTAACAGCTATTTAAGTAAATGGAAAAATGAAAAGCTGCACCTTGCACCTTCTACTTGAATATTAGGACACTAACAGGAAATGTGGATAATCATGCTTCTTTCCAAAAAAAAAAAAAAGCCCTTTGAATGAGACAAACCAGCTGGAAGGCTAAAATACTAACTATTGAGCCATTTGCTGCATGGGGCTTTCCTCTTGATGGGAAAGACTTTGATAGTGAGAAATCACATTCTCTGATGTAATGTATAGTTCTAACAAAGAATAAACTGCAAATGTATTGAATTTGCTCAGTAAAGATAGGCAAATAATTTTTCATGGAGGTGTATTTCCAGCCCAGAGGGCTGGCATTGTTACCACCTGTGAAGGGCATCAGAAAAGAACCTGAACAGAAAGGCAGAGGACATCCCAAAAAGTACCAAGATTGCAGCTTTGGTAGAAAGCCAAGAGTTTTTGGGGTTTTTTTTTGGTTTTTTTGTTTTGTTTTTTTGGTTGGTTTTTTTTTTTTTTTTGTGGGGGTGTCACTGTTGAAAAAGAACTGGCTGAAATCATGTTTCAGCTTTTGAATGAGAAAATTTCCTCTCATTGTTTGCCCTTTTCCAGGATCAGAAAAAAGGCATTTTTAGATCCTTTGTAAATTGATAGAACTGCAGCCAAAATTTGTGGATGCATATGATTAAACTCTATCTTGAAAGAAATAATTCAGTAAGACCATTAGTAATGACAGGAATACTGGTCTCGGGCAAAAAACATAAAGAGAATTATTTGGAAGGAAAGCATAGTAAAATAACAAGAAGAAAGTAATGAAATACCGTGGAATATTTCCTTTCTAATGAGTCAACAATCAGTCTAGTATTTCTAGAAGTAGGCCTAAGATAATGTATAATTTTCATTATTTTAATCTCTGCCATTTTTTTGGCTTTTATAGATATATATGCAATTTTGAATGATCTACATCTACCTTTCTAATGCACTCCTTGCCTTTCTTCTTCCTCCTTACCTTGTACTCCTCTTCCAGTCCCCATCCAGGGTAGCTTCAAATTAAAAGAAGTTTCATCAACCAGCAACACGAAAATATCAATAAAAATAGGAAAAGGGGAATCAAGACAGAATAAAAAAATAATTACAATCAATGCAGACACATACAGAATATGTGGTGGAATTAAAAATCCCCAAAAGAAAAACTGATCAGAAATACTCCTTTCCAGTTATGCCTTGATGTCAGTTAGGTTGTGTTTTATTTCCTTGCACTAAATTTTATTTCATGTTTGGGGCTATAAACCCTTTGGAAAACAAATCCTTCTTGGTCATTTTAAAATTACTCTGATCAGTTATGTAAAAAGCCATTTTTTCGCAACAGTTGGAATGGAATTCTCGTGGATAGAATAAACTGTGTGTCATTATTTTATTTTTATCATTTCTACAGAGAAAAAGTACCACCTTGAAAAAGAAATATAAATTCATATAAATCTCAATGAAGTTTATACAAGTCTACAAAAATTTATTAAGCAGTATTTTTAGTATCATTAATTCTGAAAGCTCTTTTTACATAATTCTCTTCCTACTACTACTACTGATTATAGTAATTCAGATCTATTTGCTTAGAAGGCTGGAGGATCTCTCCTATCAAGACAGGCTAAGAGCATTCAGATTGTCCATCCTGCAGAAGAGGAGGCTCCAGGGAATCCTTGTAGCACCTTCCAGTAGTAAAAGGGCCTACAAGAAAGCTGGAGAAGGTTTTTATGCAGAAGGGTGTAGGGATAGGACAAGAGGGAATGGCTGTAAACTGGAAGAGGCTTTGTTGAGGTGCGATATGAAGAAATTCTTCAGTCTCAGGGTGGTGAGGCTCTGGAACATGTTGCCCAGAGAAATGATGGATGCCACATCCAGTGCTGGAAGAGTTCAAGGCCAGGTTGGATGGGGCTTAGAGTAATCTGATCTAGTGGAAGGTGCTCCTGCCTATGGCATGAGATTGGAACTATTTGATCTTTAAGGTCTCTTCCAGCTCAAATGATTCTATGGTTCTGTGATTCTATGATGATACTGGGATTTTTTGCATAAGTCATATAACTATGGAGTTTTTTTATCAACAGAATGAAGATAAAAGTTAAGGCATGACCAGCTGGCTGTCTGAATGCAAGCTTTTAAAATGTTGGTCATAGTACAACTGGTATCATTTAGACATCAAATAATTAAATTACCTGATGAGTACAGTATAAATGCCTAGCCTAAATACATTTAAGATAGTTCAAGTATCTACAGTATATGGTAGATAGTTCAAGTATATACAGTCTAATTCTGTAACTAAAAATACTTTTTGAAAACTTTTGTTTTAATCCAAAGGTCAAGCTTAGAGAAAGCTGTATTTCTTTCCTAAGAAAATAAAATACTGCTAAGAAGTGAGAGAAAGAAGTATATTTAAAATATGAGAGGTTCTCATTGCTATCAGAAAGAGCAGTGTCAGACCACAGAAAGAGGGAGCCAAACTGCACTTGAACAAAGCCATTAAATTACAGAGTGTGAGAGGAGCAGCTATTGAGATAGCATATGGTATATAGGAGTAAACTGTTCTCTACATGTACCTACAACTGAATCCAAGATTGTTGGTACCCCTTGCAAAAATTTTGCTCTATGGATAGTATTTTTCATTCAAACTTGGTCATCAGAAGCTCCAACGTTAGCCACCATAGGAAAGGCACTAGAGCGTGAATCTGAGAAAGTTAAAATGAGAGAAGTGCAAAATTCCTTCTCCAACAACGATCAATCAAAAAGAAATCAAAGAGTTCTAATTTCCGTGTGTATAATGTTACATAAACTAGTTAAAATTTAGTGTATGATCCCTTCAGCATATTTTTAAAGCATTCTTCATCACAGACTGAGAAGTCTCTTTTAGAGGCACTTGTAGAGAATTTTTTAAATTGGCCAACAGAAAACATCCAACAGAGACAAGGCTGCCACAGCTCCATGCCCTCCAGGTAAGGCTGAGCCTGCATTGCAAATAACACATTTTCTGTCGGGGAACAAGTGCTAACATCTCACAAAAAGTAGCAGGGACCCCATGGGCAGGGGTTTGGCCCTGGCTGTGATGGCCATTGCAGATTGCCTGGGACCCTCTGCCCCTGGCTGCCAGCAGGACAGGAATGCCCTCAGCCACGCTGACACTGTGTTCGTCTCCAGCTGCTGTTCACCAGCCACACTGAGTAACAGGCACTGAGATGTTGGCCCAGCAGCAAACAGTGACACATTCTGGGAAACTTCTCATGGGCATAGTTTGTCTTCACAATGTGGAACTTAAATCTTTTGCTGCAGCAACAAAGAGAATTTCCTAAGAAGTGATGAAATACAAACAAACAGAAAAAAAAAATCCACCTGTGATTTTTTTTTTTTTTTAATACAAGATATTGTGCTTCTGTGCTGTGAGAATCTTTAGGTGACCTTTTAGCAGCTTCAGAGGTAGAACTGCAGAAAAGGAAAAGTCTTACCATAGAAAACTAAGCTAATTCAGCATGTAGGGGTTATGAGGAGCTGAGCAGAAGAATTAACTAAGCAAGGGACAGGGTGTGCTCTTAAAGTAAAATTTCAGCACATCTTAACAGAATTAACTGATTATTCTAATGTTGTTCATGACAGGTCGTGGGATCTTATGACAAGAGAATGAAGGCTGAATTAAATTTAATTATTCGATTAATATTAATTATATCTGGCTGCCACGAGTGCACAGAAGTTCACAGTGTAGGCTAGAACTCTTACTGATATTGCCCATATGATGGCTGCACCTACTGTGTTTTTCTTCATTGGTATGTTAAAAATAAATAGTTTTTTTATTAAATGAAGTTACTGACATAAAAGGATAGGGAAAATCAGAAGACTAAAGGAAAAATTGCTAAATGTGCTTCCTTTACAAAGCTAATACATACATTTAAGTGAAAAAATTTCTTCCAGAAAAATGTTATCAGTCACAAGAACTATGAAGACTAAGAAACTTGAAACTGATAACTTGCTGATGGCAAAATTGGATGTATAAATGGTATAAATTATATGAAAATAATAAATACCCTTTATCCACATAGGGTAACTGGGGGTAATTGGGAAATGGCCCAGTCAGTCTCCCTGACCCCTTTCTAGGATGAACACTCCCCCCCTTACACATATCCCTCCCTGTCCCTGTGTTCAGAGGCTGGAGTTAAGCTCAGATGTAAATGTCACATCCCTGCCTGAACCCTGCCATGGGTGTCCCCCAGCTCAGTCCTGCTCCTGCCCCCCCTGCTGTGCTGACTCTGCTCCCCAGATGATCCCTGACCTCGCTCATCACCTCCCTTTGTCCAGTGCTGGTTGTGCACTGCTGTGGCCGTCCTGCTCTGCTCTGCTTCTCTCTCAGGGTGGCACAGCCCTGCCTGCCCTGGGCCACCACCCCATCCTCGCACTCCTCCCTGTCTTTTATAACTTTCCTAGATGAGTCTGGTCCCTTAAGTTCCTATACTGGATGTGGCTGGTGACAACATTTCTGAACAAAGCTGTTTTTATTCTGAGAGAAAAAAAAGTCTCCATTAAGTGTCAATAGTAAGTAATAACCAAACACTCTCTTGCAGCTGTGCAATAGCTTTACTTACATGACAAAAATTACCTTGATGTCTAATTTTGTGATTAGGAAGAACTTGAAAATACTGGTTAAAACAGAAGTCCCTCCTGTTCAGATGCTATCTCTGTTATTTTAGGGGGCACCTGTTTCTTGAGAAAGCATATTTGGATGATGTCATGTGTTTCAACAGAGTGCTGAAATTGAGATAATATCTGAAAAAAGAGTTTCATTCTGCAGATGATATTAGTTTGGGTTAATTTGAATATACTGTCTGGAACTCATTTATACTTCTGGTCTGTACAACATCCTATAGATGATATAGAGATAGACTATAGTGATAGACTTCTACAATTCATGAGCATGTGATGAAGTGCTTGTTCTGCAAGCTTTGAAGCTTCCTGTCTGAAATATTTATTTCACTAAATACAGTCTAATTCAACTACTGCAGAAAATTATAAATAGTCAAAATCTATTCACTTATGGTAGATTACTCTTTTTTTATTCACTTCTCTAGTAGCCTTCATCTACTACTTTGCCCTACTATTTCAGTCTCATTTGCTTCAAAACAATTCCATATTTCTTATCACACTTCCTTGACTTTCTCAGAATCCTATTATGAGACCCATTATAGTGCATCTATTACATGAAGTAGTCGTAACTTTGAGAGATGTTTTCAGATGGTTACCTACAGTAATTTCAAGATGTCCTTTCTGAGTGATGACTTCTTAAGATCTCCCCATCTCCCCATGTGGCTTTCATATATTTTAGCTCTACAGTTCAGATTATTTCATGGTCTCCCATCATGACATTTCTTTAGTCTCTTGATAATTATGTCTCTAAATATTTTGTGTAAACTACTATCAAAATCAAAATTAATTTGTAGGGTGCTCTATGGCCTGGGAAACAATGCAATTTCTAGAAGAGATGAAGAGTTGTGGGTCAGGTTTGCAGGTGTATCACATTTTTCTCAAGTAATTAGCCTACTACTAAAGATTAATTTATATTGTTCACTAGTTTCACCAAACCTGTGTTGAAATTTAACCATTAAAATGTAAACTTGGAAAGTCTTAACATTTGAAAAAACTTATTCTGCTGAAACAAACAAGTTATATTCCTTTGGTATATTTCTGTGAATTGAAATATCAGTATGACAGGTGCTAGGAGTATCTTAAGCATCTGCTTATATTTGTCACAACTTTATAGCATCAAAATAATCCCATGGAATTTTGTTGGAGAAAAAAAAATAGTAATTTCAAAGGATAAATATAACAAATATAATAAACATAACTGCTGAATACATTTATTGATTTTCTACAGCAACAACAATACAAGAGACAATGGCTTGATGCAGGAGTGGTTTAAAATCAATGCTAACCTAAGTAAGTTAAATCTGCTTTATCTTCAAAAGCTCAGGACTAGAATCTAGTTTCTGCAAAGCAAATGAGATGAAAATGTCCTTAGAAAAATCCCATACTTACAGGTTGTACTGCTTATATTAGACCAAGAAATAGCTGATATTAATCCTAGAAAAACAATGAGGCATTTTTCAATACCAAAAAACCCCACCCAGCAAATGCCAGGTTAATTTAGATGTAAACATGGGAACTATGTTTTGTGTTTTAAAGACAACATAATATAGTGGCATTACATGTGAATTTCAGCCTTTTTAATCTAATAACATCTGATAAATTCTACTTTATTGTTCTCACTCTCTCAGGACAGTCATGATGGAAACATTTTACTATTTTTTCCATGTAAGATCATCAGGTCCAACCATTAGATTAGCACTGCCAAGCCTGCCACTAAACCATGTCTCTAAGTGCCACATCTACACATCTTTTAAATACCTTCAGGACTCAACCAGTTCCCTGGACAGCCTGTTCCAATGCTTGATTGCCCTTTCAATAAGGAAATTGTCCCTCCCTTGGCCCTACTCAAGGCTATTCTCTCTTGTTCTATCTCTTTCTCCTAGGGAGAAGATACCAATCACCACCTCACTTTCAGGTGTTGTAGAGGAGATAAAGTCCCCTGAGCCTCCTTTTCTTCAGGCTGAACAACCTCAGCTCCCTCAGCTGCTGTTTGTAAGATTTGTGCTCCAACCTTTCCCCAGCTCCCTTCTCTGGACCCACTCCAGCCCCTCAATGTCTTTCTTGTGCTGGGGAGCCCAAAATCCTGAACAAAGGATTTAAGGTGTGGCCTCAACAATGCCAAGTACAGGGGGGCAACCACTGCCCTGGTCCTCCTGGGCACATTATTTTTGATACAGGTCAGATGCCATTGGCCTTCTTGGCCACCTGGGCACACACTGGTTCATATTCAGCAGCTGTGGATAAGCACCCCCAGCTCCTTTTCCAACAGACATCTTTCTAGGCACTCTAATAATTGTGGTTAATTTTACTTGCATGTATCTTGTGGACAGCTATAAATTCAAAAGTTGAGTTATATTGATTAATATTATTTTTAAAACCCCATATAATTATCCAAAAAGAGTCAAATAATTCAAGGAAATTAATATATTTAAAAGCATGATTACTCTTACACTGTCAGCAATGATAGCATAAGATATTTATAATCAGCAAAATTTTGTAAAATATCATGATTCTGATTAACAAACTTATGCATAGAATTAGTCAGGTTTTTTTATTCACTTTACCAGATTTTTGAACACAGGGGCAACACTTACTTTTCTGACTAAATAGTAAAAATCATCCTGCTAAATATTTCCAGTTTTTTATCATTTGTATTTGCAAACCACATACAACATTTTTGTCTATCACAATCCCAATAAACAATAAAGTGAAATAATAAAGTTTTTCAGTTCAAAATAATTATCTTCTTTTTGTATAATATTTGTGTACAGTGTGTGTGCAGAAAAGAAAAAGCAGGCAGAGAAATTCCATTACAGAAGCAATCCCTGGAAAGGGAAGACTGAAGGTTCTAAATATCCTTGTCTATTAAGAATAATGTTAAAATGTGGAGTCTCTTGTTTGGAAATTTATTAAGGAAGTAAAATTGATTCAGGATATATTTCTTCTAGAAATTGCTAATTAGTATACTCACTTGGAATAATTGAAAGAACTATTGAATTTGTGCAATGACTTACTAACATTGAAGAAAATTAATATATTTCATATTTTGAGAAAAGTTAAGAAGAGACAAAATTTTAACTTCATATTCCAATTACACATCATTACTTTCACAACACATGTTAGATTTGCCTAAATTTCTGATGCACTTTTCTAATGGGTGTTACCTCTTGCAGGTCTCAGAATATCAGGTAATCCTGATTACTAAAGTGGAGGGAATTTTAATGAGTGAACAGATAGCAACTTTAGTCCTTTTTTTTCTGAAATAAATTTATGACTGTCATCTCATTTGCAACTTAGGTGTCAGAAGTGATGTGCTTTACTCTGTAGTTTTCTCAACCTTGCTACTCACAAGATGATACTCTTATAGTCTAAGCTGTTTTAATGTATAATTCAAGGAAGCATGTGGTTGGCAAGAGTTCTTATCCTGGATTTTCAGTGTCTCCTTTCCTATATTTACACTCTTAGTGACAGTACCTACTTGCTTTGAGTTTTGAAGTCATGAGGTTAAAGTCTTAAGGTGACATTTCCAAAGTCAGATGTTCTAGGATTGCATTTAAAAGTTTTTCTTTAAAGTGATGTTTTTTACCTCCTGAACCAAGACTGAGAACAAAATTGGGCTTGGAGAAGGCCCTGAAAGTTTCTCTAAATAATAAAACTTTCTATCCTTACACTTTGCAGGATGAAGTACCACATTCTTTGTAATGAAAGCACAAACACCTCTATGGTTTTTCATTTGTACAGTTTTGAAAGAGCTGGCAGATTCAGAATCATGGCTGTATTGGGGTTTTTCTGCACTATTCCCTTCAGTCCCTTCAGAAATTACCACCTGAATGTTTTACATAACATATAAAAATTTTTCTGAGTACGTGCATCACAGAAGACAGGAAGAAAGAATTTTGTTAAATCATACAAGAATGTGATGTTATTTAGAATCCTACTATAATCTCAGTAGTAACTTTACTGCATGAGATCCTCAGTAAACATGAAGTTGTTCTAATCTGCAGTTGTGTGCTCTAATCTGCTCACTCAAAACTCACTAGCATTTTCCACTATTACTTACAGAGAAAGGATCTATTTTTATCCTTTCTTGAGCTTGACATCATGAATGGATTTAAAATTCAAGTAAGTCTGAATCACAAAATATCCTGGGTTGGAGGAGACCCACAAGGATCACCAGGTCCAACTCCTGTCCCTCTATTTTACCATCCTCACACCAACAGTGAGCAAGAGTGTTGTCCAAATATTTCTTGAATTGTCAGTGATGATGTGATCACTTCCCTGGGGAGCCTGTTCCAGTGCCCAATATCCCTCTGGGTGAAGAATCTTTTGCTAATATCCAACCCAAACCTCCCCTGACACAGCTTCAGGCATTCCCTCGGGTCTTGTCAATGGTAACCACAGAGCAGAGATCAGTCCCTGCCCCTCCTCTTCCCCTCATGAGGAAGTTGTAACTGCAGTGAGAACTCCCTTCAATCTCCTCTTCCTCAGCGACCTCAGCTGCTCCTCATATGAGTTCCCCTCAAGGCCCTTCAGCATTTTCATTGGGCTCCTTTAGATATATAAGAGATTTATACACTTTTTGTATTATGGTGCTCAAAACTGCCCCCAGCACTCAAGGTGAGGCTGCCCCAGCTCACAGCAGAACAAGACAATCCCCTTCCTTGCCCAGCTGGTGATGCTGATGCCCTCCAGGACAGGGTTGTCCCTCCTGGCTGCCAAGGCACTGCTGACTCGTGTTCAACTTTCCATTGACCAGGACCCCCAAGTCTCTTTTTGTGGCATTGCTTGCCAGCATCTCATTCCCCAGTCTGAACCTACATCCAGGGCTGTCCCATCCCCAGTGCAGAATCCAGCACTTTTCCTTGTTGATCTTCATATTGTTGGTGATTGCTCAGCTCTCTGATTTGTTGAGGACTCTCTGCAGGCCTCCCTGACTTTAAAGGAGTCAACAACTCATCCCATTTTTGTATCATCTGCAAACTTTCTCAGTCTTCCCATTCCTGTGCCCAAGGCATTTATGAAGATTTTAAAGAGCACAGGGCCAAGGATGGAGCCCTGTGGAACCCCACTAGTGACAGGTCATCACTCTGATGTCACCCCATTCATTGTAACCTTTTGTCCCTGACGTGTGAGCCAGCTGCTCACCCATCCCATGATGTGTTTATCCAGCTGTGTGCTGGACATTTTTTCCAGAAGTGTTCTATGAGAGATAGTAATAATTGGTTCAATATTGACTTTTCACAAGCATGAGTATTCCTCTAAAAGAATTGCAGCTATGAAATATGGTTTGAATTTTGCAAAATTTGTAACATTTAAGATGAAAAACCACAAAATTCTCGTTGTTTCACTATCATAAGTCTAGTGCACAGGTCTTGAAACAGCTCATTTACACTACACTTATAATGGGTTGAGAGAAAAACATAACCAGACAAAAATTTTCTAAGAAAGAATTTCACTTGTAGTGAAATATTTATGCCTTCTTGTTTTGTAAACAATTAAATAATTTTTTGTCTTATATGGGCAAATTAATTGAGATTTCAGTCAGATGTTTCTTATGTGGATCTGTATGTATACATTACTATTAAGTATAAAATAATCAGTATTTTCATCTCTCGTCAATATGTAAAGAGAAAGGAAATCCTGCACACACAATCTACTGATGTCATGCACATTGCTTATATGATTTAGACTGGGTAATCTAGATAGAATACCTCTGGAGTCTGTATTTCAGAAAAAGTAAAGAAATTTTGGACAGTGTACAGAAAACAAATTAACATGAGAATGGAAGAGGGTATGACCTATAGATATTAAAAGTTTAGATCACAAAAACCCACTAATATTCTTCCGTTGTGGTGAAATGAAGTCCTGATTATACTAGGGTGAGAAAAACATTCTGAGAAATTACATAATTACCAATTGATTAATGAGAGAAAGTACTTGGCAATCTTCAAAATATCTTGGAAGTACCTAGGGAGATTTTTTAATTCTTTCAGTAACAGATTCCACCCACAGGTCTTTGTTTTCTGCCTTCTCATCCATCCACTCATCATCTGTTCTTTTGTTGAGAGTCAGAAAGAGTTTGTTCTAGGAACTGATACTTTGAAATTTAAGGATCTTTTACAGTTTGGGGTTTTTATTACTAAATAACCTCATTCTTTTTTATCCCAAGTACACAGTACCAGAGCAAGCACCCAAAGGACTAGGAAGTGCATGGCAACTGAGTGTAGAGACTTCTCACTGATAGAATTGTATCTATCTTTTAAAAGAACTTAAGAATCTGCCTCTGTTTCAGAACAAAACAAAACGAACACTTTTTCTTTTGATTGCTAGGCTTCTGTGAACAGAAACATCTTTCTGCGCATAACTAAAAAAAAAAATTTTTAATGGTCAGCATCCAGAAATATTGTTTTCAAATGGAAACTTGAAAATTTTGATAAGATTGAATAAAGTCTGAAATTAGAGTAAAATCAAATATCAAGGATTGATCTCAAATTAATAGAAGGGTTTATAGATGAAACTGCATCTAGTGACAAACCACATGATTTAAATATAAAAATCAATTGGTTGAAGTTTTGTTACAAAAATATTAATAAAATCAAAAAGGGCTGTAAAAGAAACTTCACATTTCATTCTTAGATGGCACTTAAAATTCTTCTCAACATCAGGAAATGCTAAATTATCTGAAGTGGTTGCCAACAGCACAATATCAAAAGCCAACTACTCTAAAGGTTAAAACAAACACTAATCTGTCTTTCATATTCCTAACTCTATACCACACAGGCAGTTATTCCCTCATTTCTAGCTACACTAATGCTGATTTTATTTCCCTAAATTCCAAAAATATACTGAAATTCTTATCAAAAATCAGACTACTTTTAAAGAGCTGCCTTTGTTTTATTATGATCTGATTAATCTGAAAAGAGCACAGAATATTGGTGAAGCATACCAGTCAGAATCTCCTGGAAAAATTGAGACATCCACCTTTGAAACTGCCATATTTTAATTTACTTATTGATCTTTCTGTCATTTTTTATGCAAACAGAAGTTAAGAAAACATTGAGAATCAGCCTTTCTGGAGTTTTCCATCTGTTTAAAATCAATATCCTTTTGCTGCAAGGCACAAAGTACATTATATAAATGTTTTTTAGAAACACTGGGAAAACAGTAGTACAATATAATAACTCTATATTTATAATATAAAATATTTTAGCACAAATTATAATATATTAGCACTGAAAAGCAAAAATATTAACAGCAGAGTGTACTGTACAGTGGCTGTGAAAAATCTCTCAAGAATTCAAGTCACTGTTCTTTGGCTGGTTTTGTACCAAGAATATACCCAACCAAAATATCAGTTAATTTTAAAAATAATCACAATTTTCATGTGTACATATAATAATAAAAAAGGTGACTGGAATCTGTTAAGAAAAGCTAGGCCTGTGTATTTTGTCTGTCTCTTCAAGCATTCTTTGCTATTACAAAGCATGCTGACAAGCTATAATTTAGCAAAACAAGCCGTGTCATTCTTTGTATAAAGAGAAGAAGAAGAAGAAGAAGATAAAAAAGAAGGATGGAGACTTAATTGTCTGTAAAAGTTACAAGAAGCATATGGCTGCTATGCAAATTGTGCCAGTCCTCTCAATGGAAGACCTGGAGCATAATTCCAGAAGAAGAACATCTATCCATATGAGAATTTGGGGAAGGGGGGTTTATAATAGTACTCTATAAAAGAAAATTTTGAGAAAAGAAGGTGAATGAGTCAAAATGTTCTTCTAATACAAGAAATGGCCTTTATTAAGTTTGACTTGGTTTGTGTAATTTGATAAAAAGTAATTTGATGATTCAGTCTAACTTTGAATTATGGTGTAATAAAGTAATTTTCTTGGGGTTTTGGGGTTTTTTGTTCTGGTTTGGTTTTTTTTTTTTTGTTTGTTTTTCGTTTGTTTTTTTTAATACAGTTCATTTGGGAGTCAAGAAGGGATAAATATATTCACATGTTTTCTCTTGCATTTACTTTATATAGAAACTGGTTGCTGCTATTGCAGTGTTCTGAAAAATCTCTTTCATTCTTTTATGTCTGATTCTCTCTTTCAATTTCACCTTGACTGACATATTTATTTAATTCCTTTTGCTATCATGAATCATTTAGTTAGTTGTTAGGTTTTTTCATCTAGTTGTTTGTTCTGTTTTTCTAGTTGTGATTCACAAGAGACACTGCTTCAGTTTAACATCTCAGCATTACGTTTGTCCTTTTCATTGATTTTGCATTTTTTAGTTTGCAGCTTCAAAACCACTTAATAAAATCTTAACTCAAAGTCTAAACTCTAAAAAGTGGTGAGTCATTTCAGTAAAAAAAGGCAAAGATGTGCAAACTACAGTTTTTCTGAGTATGGAGACACAAAAGAAATTGAATGGCAAATATTCACAATGACAGCAGGTAAGAGAAATAGCACCAGAAAAAGATGATCTGAAGTGATGTGGTCCAAATAGTAATGACAATATGTGTGACAATATCTTATAGATCAAAGTTTTATTGAGGCAGTAGGAAACATAAGCAGCAACATTCCCATATGGCAGCTCAGTCCCTGATAGCTGAGGGTCATGAGTGATTCCACACCTCCGGTGAACTGCCAGGGGCACTTGGTGTTTGGGTTATCACAACAGCCAATAAAGCAGCAACAGCATTGAAGAGATGCAAATATGTGAGTGTTTGGAGATGGAAAAGCTAGATGGAAGAGGGATTTTACCTTTTCTTGATTGGTATGATTGCTCCTATATTTGTCACTTTGAAGTCTTTGTATTCTCACTATGCCCAGCTGAAGATGTCACTGCAATGTCTATTACTGATCATTAAAGAACATTGGGCCCTGCCCAGGATGCATTCATATCCTTCATCTGTTTGACACTAACACTACAAACATCCTACTATATCAAGACTGTTGATACAGATGTTTAGTCCATGTCTGTAAAAGCCTGGAAATGATGGTGAAATTGGGATAAAAGATGATCAAAACCAATATTGTCTGGGTCAGAACTCTTTGAGACAGAACATTTTGATGTAATTCTCCAGTAACTAGAACAGTGAATCTGAGTCTATGTGTTATTGTGATAAGAATAAAAGAGTCACCTGGTCATGGTCCCTTATGGTTTTCAAAATATGTTCCTTTACATGGTTTTGTTTTCAATCCATACTGTGTGAATATGTCATATTTTTTTTTCAAGTTCTGTCCCTAAAGAGGTATTTTTGACTTCAACTTTACTAGTTCATTCCAAATGAAATGCTGCCATTTTTTTCTACTAATAACACAAATTTATGAAAAAGTTCAAATAATGATAATATTGATATCAAATTGAATTTTTTTCCTAGACAGTGAAAATGCTGAGAAGGATATCAGGTGAGCATATAATTTACGTCTAATGATTTTGGGTTTTGTAGAAGATTGGTGAAATATCCTGGTCATAAAAAAAAGAAAACATTCTGCTTGCTAGTCAGCTCCAAGTATCAGATAGTTCCTTGAGCAATACTGAAGGAAAGTGTTTTTCGTGGGGGAAAGCCACATGTCATCACCTCAGCATTAGGGATGACACTTGATTTCAGACATCAGTCATATCAGTGTCAACACCTGTGAGATCTCTTTGGAAAACATTGCAGATCAAAATATTAGCATTCATTAGTTTTACATATCAAACAGCTGCTCTCAGAGTGAAAGTGGAAAAGGAAGTAGAGAAAAATTAAAAAAAAAACAAAACCCAAAACTAAACTATAAAATGATGTATTGCCGTTTTGAAAATGCTACCAGAGACCAAAACTTGTCATAATGACTGTTAATGAGATCATGTACTGAGAGAGAATATAAAAAGAGGCTGAGATGAGATTGTAATAATAATTATAAAGGGGTTACATTAGAACATGTTTAAACAATGCAAGGAATGATCAATGAATTAACTATCATTCAAGACTAATAAGATGAGCAAAGGTGAGTCCCAAATGATAGCACAGACTACCTAACAAGATCTGATAATAATGACAACTGTGACAGAAGTTTCTACTTTTAATAAATAAATCTTATCAGAGACTTAGTTAAGAGGTTGTTTGCAGAGCAATTTCTCTGTCTTCTTGTGTCAAGACTGTTGCAAGATATGGTATTGATCAAAAGCTAAATACAGCAGATGAAATAAAATTTTAGTGATTAATCAATTAATAAAATTTAGTTATTAATAAATTGCTTCATAGGCCAGCAATCATAAAACAGGTAAAGAAGACTTTTGTTACACTTTTTAATACAGTGTTATCTAATCATATGTTCTTTATTGCATTCTTAGTGGAATCAATGGTCAGCAATGAAATTCCTTAGACTTGCTTTCTGAAAGAAGGCCAAAAACAAAAATAAAACAAAGTTTGAAAATCCTGCTGTGGCTTTTGGTTTGATCCTTGTTCAAGATTTGATCTTTGAATAATATTTTGAGAATTGACCATTATTCTAATTTTTCCTTCTTTGGATTCTTCATGTCATATATTTTACTCTCTACAGATGTTACAACTTATGTATAGATCAACTTTTATCTGCCTTACTGTATTGAGAAACTATTATTAAATAACCTTTATTGGCTCTTCATCTAGTGTACCAGTATTTGAAGACAGGTTTTTCTGGACCAAGATGACAAAAATACTGTTTTCTTACTGCTCTTCCAGATATTAAACTATTCTCTGCTTAGAAATCCTGAAGCATATACATTCAGAGACACTAGAAGGGAAATAACCACGTTAATCTGTCTTTCAGCATAGGCACAACAGTATGCAGAAGCTGATACTCATGATAAAGACATGCATGGAATAGGTAATTTCAGTCCATTTGGGAATAAACTGCAGATGACAGGTGAACTCTGCATAAAGTTGGGGAAAGATTCCTGGCTTTTTGAGATCAGGACTCTCAGGTATTTTATTTCAGCAATTTTTAGATCATACTTTTTTCGCAGTAATATTCTTTTTCCAGAAGCCTCAGATTCATTTAACAAAATTTACATACTTCCTTCAACTTTTAGATGCCAGTGCTGCATCCCCAAGCTGCATCCCCAAGTGGCTTGGCTATTTTTTCCTAGTGATGAGGTTGCTATAATATTTCACTACCTGTTTTTGTGTTCTTCTTGCAGTTGTTCTAGTATTTGTTCTTGCACTGTCCAGTGTTTTGAACAGCATTACTCAGACATTGACATTGATTATCTTAATTTTTATTTTTTTAATATTATGTTACACCTGGCTCAGTAACATATTCCTAGAAAAAATTAATTACTGAGAATGGAGTTTTTCTCCTCTCGGTCCATATAGCAGTTATTGCTTTTGTCTTTTAAAACATCACTGACACCTGATTTTGTGAAACCACTGCATACATGTTCCATTTCCAGGTTGCTTGGACTAGATTTTGCTTGATAATAGATGACAAAAATAGGTAGATGGACTTATTTGTGATTTGTTTTGATGAAGCAAATTCTGGTCTACAATTGAAATCTTGATTTCTTTAGATTCAGAGAAATTATTCAACAGCTTCAGTAGAGAGTTCTTTTCCATATGTTTTTAGCATGGAAGACATTTGACTGATATCTGCATTTTATTCCTTTATTCCATTTTATTCCTCCTTATGCCTGTAACTGTAGAATCTCCTCTGTTTATCAGACCTTAGAGAGGCATATCCTGACAGAGGTTCAATGTCTTCAGCTTCAAATTCTCCTGAAGCAGCAGGGACTTATGAACACTCAGCATAGGATTACCTCTGGAACAATTAAAAGAAAAAGAGAAAAATAAATCTTTGAAGGCATTGAAAAATGTTGGCAGAATATACAGTGAACTATTTTTGATGTGTACCCACTTCAGGTCTAAATGTGTTCTAACTTCTTACACATTTCTTGAATTTGACTAATTCTAATTTTTTTATTGCTAAATGACAATATAGCAATGAGTTTGTATCATAGAAAAAGTAAATTACTTCCCTTAACTTCTACTTTGCAGTTAAAGGGAATCTTGAGTTACCTTTTTCAAAATTTGATACTGACAAACCTGAAGATGTCCAAAGGACTTTTCAACTCATCAAGTGTAATGGCCAAGAAAATAAATTTATTTACAGTACTCACACTTCTTTCCAGACACAGTAGTGGTAGACAGGACTACAGTCCTTTTGTAGAGTATGGAATTAAGTTTCAATCTGAAATCAATAACATGTCATATGGGGTCACTGCTTGGTAATCCCTAGACAGTCTTTCTGATAGATCTGAGTACAAGAGAGCTTCATAAACTTTATCTGGTGATAATGAATTGACTTAAAACTGAAGAACTGATGAGGTATTGTGAGCTATAACATTTGAAAAACTATCTTTAGTAGATATTCCTGTACTCTCTGAGAGGCCTTTTGTTACACTTGTATGGTTTCCATAGAGTGCTTATGGTTATTTGATTTGTTACTTAAAAAAAGATGATCTGGTTTTACAAGAATAAATAAGAGTAAACAAAATAAGAAAAGAAAACAAATAAAATATAGCTAGAGTTCCTACTGGTTGCCCATTAAACGATCACAAATTATTTTAATAATAATTTCCTATAATTAAGCTGTATTGAAATATTAAATTCATAATTTTAATGTGATTTTGCTCTTACAGTCATTCTGAGACTTTCCTCCTGTTACTGTGAAACAACCTGAAAAAATGCTGGAACAAAATTTTCTTCCAGTATATACAATATAGTTTAATAATTTTATTATCTAGAGATATAAGCATATCTCAAAAAATGCTGGCCTATTCTCCTTTTTAATATTACCATCTACTTTTCCTTTCCTTCTGACAGAGTATAATACTCCCTGACTAGGTTTTTTAGATATTCCATGCATGGATGATATAATACTTAATATCAAATTTTCTTGTTAAAGATAGTTGATTTTACAGAAGATTTCTGATTTAGCAGTAATACAAAATATTCTACATAATGCAATACAAAGAGGAGAGGTTTTTTGGTAAGCTACAGCAATTGCAATACACAGCTCGATCACATTACCAATGTGGTCCATATTAGCTCTCTATAGTCATATCTCTATGTTTATATTAGTCACATAGTTCATAGTAGCTGTCTCTATAATATGCTCAGTGTAGTGATGTTGGGTGTGTCCTGTGCTGGTTTTGAATGGCATAGAGTTAATTTTTTATATGCTCCAATCTCCACTCCTAGTCTGTTTAGGTCAAATTATAGGAATTAACTAATGAACTCCTCCCCTTCCTCCCAATCTGTCTAGCAAACAAGGGGTTCCTGCTATAGTCATTCATAAAATATGCAGTTCAAATCCCAGCTTACATGATCAAGGAATTTCCATAATAACCCGCATCACTGTTCCTTTTGAATCAGAACTTAAGCATTACAATGAACTCCTCCCCTTGCCTCTGCTCTGAATTGGATTTATTGAACAGTGTACCAGCTCCATAGGGAGACCTACATATGGGCCAGTCATTTTGGGACTATACCTGCTGCAGCACAGACTGTTCCACAGCCACAGTTTCACTGGGATGCCCGTGTTCCAGCATGGCCTTGCTCATGGGCCACAACACTTTCAGGGATACACCTGCTCCTGCATGGCCCTACCCACAGCAACAGTCCTGTAAGCTGTGACCCTGCTCCAACACATCCCTACCCACAGCTGGAATCCCTCTGCAGGTGTTCCTGCTCTGTCTTGGGCTTATTCATGGTCTCATGCTTTGAGGTGTTCCAGCATGACCTCATTCTCAACCACTGGTGCTTCAAGGTGAACTTGCTGCATCCTGGACTTCTCCCCAGCTACAGATGCTTTGTGATATACCTTCTTCTGCTGCAGTATGGACTTATCCTTGGGCCACAGGATAAAAGGCATACACCTTCTGTGGCACATGATAACCACAGCACAGGTGCTTTTAGATATACCTGCCCTGGTGTGGACTTTTTCATGGCCACAGATGCTTTAGGGTGTCCTGCTCACACATGAGGTCACCCATAGGTCACAGCCCCTTCAACTTGAATTCACACTGAAGGTCCATCCTGCTTTCTACAGGCACACAGGAATAGCAGCAGAGGATAAAAGAAGCACCATAGTAATAGCAAGGCAAGCAAGCTCAGTGTCAAGCATAGAAACCAGGCAATTCATAGCTGAGCAGCAATAACAGCTATGAATTAGATCTAGGATTTTCCAGTCAAATCTGTCATTATCTCAAACACTGAGTCCCATGTTGGGTGTGAAAAAGGACTGTAATGGTTTAATCCCAGCCAGCAACCAAGTATGATGCAGCTGCTTGCTCCCTCTTCCACAGCAAAATATGTGAGAAAATCTGAAAAATAAAAGAGAGAGACCTTATGCATAGAGATAAAAACAGTTTAATAAGCAAAGCAAAAGTTGCAAGTGCAAGCAAAGCAAAATATGGAATTCATTCACCATTTTGTGGGGACTGGCAGATGCTCAGTCCTCTCCAGGAAAGCAGGGGTCTCTTATGCTTAGTGATGGCTTGGGAAGAAAGCATCATCACTCTAAACACCTTAAACACATCACTCTTCCTCTCCCAGCTCTTTAGTGCTGATCATGATGTCATAGGGCATGGAATTTCCCTGTGGTCAGTTTGGATCTGCTGTTCTGACTGTGTCTCCTCCCAGCTTTTTGTGTATCCCCAGCCTCCTTGCTGCTGAGGTGGGGTGAGATGCAGAAAAGCCTTGACTCTGTGTCAGCACTGCTCAATAGTAACAAAAACATCCCTGTGTTATCAGCACTGCTTTCAGAACAAATGCAAAACATTGTCACGTGCTAGCTACTTGAAGAAAATTGCCTCTACTCCAGACTAAATGAGCACACGCATACTTTCCTATTTTCACATTTTCTAATCTTTATCACTAATCTCCAATTATGCAACCTCTAGAAATCCTAATGTAATATTTTGCAAATAATTGAATGAATTAAGATGCAGCTGAAGCATTAAGCAGTCATGTCTCATATGAAAACAAGTTTGATCAAATAAAATTGACTACATTTTGATCCATCTTTCTTTTAAATGTTCAAATACATGTGAATTTTTAAAAATAAGATTCTATGGCTGAAGTGTTTAAAAGTGCTTCCTAAACCATTAGTTGGTAATAATACAAAAGTGACAGTTACTGTATAAATCTATGAGTTTATCAGCTTGAGGTGAAACAGATAAATTATTATAATAAACTTATTAACTGTATACCATACAACAAGTAATTAGGAACATATTCAATATCTTTCTCAACTATTTATTATCAAAGAACAGATTCTTAATTTTAATTATTCCCAGAAAAATGTTCACAGATGAAGCTGACAAGATAGTTATACTTTTCAGTCATAATTCCTGTAATCCCTGAGAGAAGTAGCATCCATTCTGTAGATTTCAAAGGAAGTTACTTTGTGCCACCAATTTATTTGAGTTTATGGGCTCTAGACATAAATTAAATGTTCTAAAGTAGACATAAAATTAAAGAAAGAATTTTTTAAAAGAGATTAAAATATTAAAATTATTTGTAGGAATAATAATTATGTTTTGCTTAATACTGAAAAAATTATGCCTAGCGGTATTTTCACTTTATAAAACACTAACAATGAATCATTTGGCCTAGGCCAAAGGTCTTTACCTATATAGTATCAAGTATGTCTGCATAACAAGTTGCTACCATAAAACATCAACAAAAATGAGAATAAAATATAAGAAGAAAGTATAAGCTGTTTGGCTACAGTTTCTCATGTGGAAGTCAACCTATCTGTCTATGTGCAATTTCAGTGAATTGTCCTAATGCTGAGCAGCTTCATATCTCTTTTTTATCTCTCTTTTTTTTTTTTTTTTTTTGTATGTTTACGTTTGGGGTCTTTTTTGGTGTTCATTTTGTTAATGAAGCCATTTGTACATGATTAATTTTCTTGAAATTTAGTACCATGAAGGCGAGAAAAGCTTAAAACTGAGATTTTCAACAGCTCCTTGCTCCTTTTTATCTCCTGATCTTAGAAGATACATTGTTATGCTAAGGTATGCTTTGGTTAATGATGCAGTACATATTACCTTGCTTAGCTTTTCTATTAGCTCACTCTTTTCACAGATCTACCAAAAATTTACTCATATTTCATCTTATTCATATTTCATACTTCGTCTTAATGAGTCAATCTGATAACTACTAAAATTTCTCATTGTTCTGATGCCACTAATTACTAAAGTGCTACTAAGCAAAACTAAATGTTAGATACAGATTATAGTGAAACAATAATACTAGATATTATTTGCAATAAATTATGAGGTTTAGAGAATGAAGAATATGCTAAGATCTAAACTGAAAATTAATAATACCTAATATACTTATTCCTTCACATATCGTTCTTTGTAATTACAATGGGTGATTTTAAAATTGCTACAGTATTAATTAGCTGAAGGCATTGCATAAACTTTGCATAGCATTAGGTCATGAAAAGTATAAAGCTGAGAATCTAGTCATTAAACCAAAAATAATAAGGGAGGCTTTCAGAGGGACTAATTCTCTTTAATATTATGTCCAAATAACCAGCTAAATCATCCTAACCTAAAAAGCCAGACAAGTACCTGCTGGCAGTTCTGCTGGGTCAACATGGCCCTCACAATCATAAAAATATAAAATTTATGTGAGGTTTCTTTCTCTGAGTTTGGCAATAATATTAATTCTTATGCTTCTGTTCTTGTGCAATGTCAAAATTATTAACATGTGCATTGTGAAGGGTTCCAGCTTAAGCAGCTACTGTTTGAGTGCTTTGTCAATAAGAAAGAATAAACAATCAAACAAAACTCTTTCACAAAAATCTTTATTTATTCTACTGAATTTATTCTCTTCTGGAGATTAAGGTATTTAAACTACAAGGTATTAATGGTACTATGTGCTTTTGAAAAATCATAGAATCAGGAAATTACCACAGGTTGTCCAATATCACTGTATCTCTGTATTTGCATACAGATATATACATGTACTAAATTTTGAGTTGTTAGAAGCCTGTTTTGCATTTACATTTTAGAACACATGATAGAATGGAAATGACAATCTGAATTTCCATCTTCAGAAAGAAGACTGCAAGCTAAACATCTACAAATCACTTACATATTCTTGTTTGCCCAATGAAGCTTAATTTAATGATTTTTTTTGCAATATGTCATTAATGGAACTGTAGCTGTAGTACTCTTCCTGTGCTTGATTTTGACAGGCACACAGTGTGTTTCAGGGGACATTTAATGATATTTGTCATGCAACTCATACTCAAAATGGTGGGACACACATTCAAAGTGGATAATGATTTTTAACAATTATTAGGGAAGAACTAAAAATTTGGGAATAGAACTGTAGTTTGAAACAGAATTGAAGGGTCAAAAAGGTCAATAATGTATAAAAATAATATCTTTTCCAGTTTGCTTAATGAGGAACAAATATACAGTAGAGTTACATTTAAATTTGGGGTGTTGTTTTATCATAACACCACAAAATTATTTCATTTTCTTTACTAACAGCAGTTTACTTGTCCAAGCTTTCTTGTTTCTGAAAACTAACTGTCATTGCACAAATAGGTGGAGGCAAAAGAGTGAAATAGCAAGCTGAGCTGACAGCACAAATGGTCTTGGACTCACCATTACTGAACACTGGAGACCTGAGGTCTATCACCAGTATTTTCCCAGAAATGCTGTTCAAAGTTCAGATAGGTAATACACCATATTAAATTGTTACAGCTATATAAAAACATTGACTGCAACTTTAATTCTTTTCCAATAACTTTAATGTGTGCTTCAGTAGATTTCTTTAAAATAAAAATAAATAAAACTTAGAAACACAAATAAAATTGTCATTATAAGAATATAGTGCTTTACAAAATCCCCAGAATATTATGCATTTAAATTGTGAGCAATTAATTGAAAAATGAAGAATTAAGAGTATCCATGGAGAAGAACTACGGTCAAGCCTAAAGCAAGAACCATAGCTTGGTTAAAAACTAGGTTAATGAGGAAATCAACATTGAATAGCATAGTATGACCTTTGTGGGAAAGGTGTATCTTGCTCTGTGTGCTGCACACTCGTCAGGAAGCACATATGTTATTCCACCTTATATGAGCTTTGAGGAAAGAGTGTGGAAAGATGATAGCACAGTGGCTGAGTTCCTGGACACATTTCTTCGGTAATCTTTTGCCTTGTTAAAAGAAAAGTTTTGAGTTTTACAAGGCCAGAAAATATACCCAAACTCAGAAAAAAAAAATGTTACAATATACATCAGTAAAAATACGAAAGTTTAATATTAAATGTATTGGAACTTTGTGAATATGTTATGAACTTTCACAAACTGATACATTGTGTAATTAAAACAAAATGGAATTGTGTCTTATCTTAAACCTCAACATTCAACAACTCCTGGTAATACTGTGTGTGATAGCCATTTACAAAGTAATCAATTTTTTCTCATCCTGGGGTAAAAAAATTTAATTTGCTGCCTTATTAAGTTGTAAAATGTGTAAGTACTCTCACTATACTTTGCCTGAAGGTTCAAATATTTGTAGAAAACTTTGTATGTGTACTCAAGGACATTTCCAGAATTTGTATTTTGACTTTAAATGAGCAGATTTTTAAATTTAGTATTTCTGCTAAAACAGTGTATCAGTGATAATACACAGGTGTCTTGCAAAAAAACCAAAAAACCACAAAAACCCCACAAAACCTTCAAATATTATTTTAATACATTGTGTATAAGCCTGCATTTCTGTTTTTGTTAGCTGAGTTGTTTTCATAAATAAATAGTTTTCAGTAGTTTTCAGTTATATATATATTTCCTGATAATATTGAAGTAGTATGAAAAGGGTAATTGTCATTGTGTTTTATCTGTAATAGAATATACCTATTATTGGATGTCTTGGTTTAAAAAGGCAGGTGTCTGCTAAGGAAGGCAGGAGCCTCCCCTGAAATGGAAAATACAAACCCCCTCCCTTCAAATTATTATAATTTTGACATTAATGGGCTCATGCAAAGATATGGGAGTAGAAATAACAGTTCTTTATTTGGGAAAAATAAAAACAAACCAAAAAATGCAGTAATAAAAAATAACATTGACAGAGTCAGACTATGACTTGACACCCTGTGGGTCAGGGTGTTGGCAGCAGTCCCATTCAATGGTGGCTGCAATGCTCCTGGAGTGACAGATATGGTTCTGTTGGAGCAGTGATCCTGTAGAAGGGTGGAGTTTTCCTCTGGGAATCCAGTGGTAGTGTAGATGGGCCTGGTCATCGTCTGGGAATCCAGTGGGAAAAGGCTGTCTCTGGTGTTCCAAAGCTCAGATTGCATCCAGGTAGGAATGCTTGGCCGCTCCCCCTGGGTGGCCATCTCCCAGTGGGATGGTGTAATTTTATCAGTCATGCAGTGACACTCAATGACCCATTAACAGAAGATATTTCCCGGAGGGAGGATCGGTGGTGGAAGAGATAAAGAAAACTGTCCCACCTGGTTTTAACAGGTGGCTCAATTAAAAGAAGATAGCTGCCCCACCTCTAACAGAAGGCAATAGAGCACACACCCCCTTTTGCAACCTAAGACATTGGATAATGCAAATTTACCAAGTTTAATATGGAATTTTTTGTTATTTAATAGAACTATATATTTTTATTAAAATATTTACTTGTGATTCCTAAATGTTTTCTTTGTAACTAGCTTGGATATTATAATCAGGGGTTGAGGGCTGTCAACTGTCTTAGGCTTGTTGATGGAACTATTATGACACTAATTTCTATTTTATAACGCGATGTATAAAATAGATCACATTTTATAACGTGATCTATTTTATAACACTGGTGTAGATATTCTAACCTAGAATTCAAAAAATAGAATTATACATACTCATCTTCTGCACTCTACTAGAATCCTTCAACTGAAATTAAGTCTATCATGGAGATTCTAATAATGTTCAAGCAATATGGTACTGAATGGTGCAATTATAGAATGTATATTCAGTAATATTAGTACTCTTGGTGCATCAGACTTTCAATTTTCCATGTCAATGATCTCTTTCTTCATTAATTGAAAAATAAATCTGCCCACCCGCAAAAGCAAAACCAACAAAAAAACAAAACCAAAACCAATCAATCAAACAAAAAACACTCAAAAACCCCCAAAGTAAACCACACCCCCCCTATTCCTTTAGAAGCCAATAACATTTAAACATTTATTTACCTTTTTTATGGATTCACTTATTGCTACTTTCACAGAAAGAGAATAGCAATATTTGTCTAGACCAACATTTGAATAATAGACTCTTGACACTTGAATAAGAGGCACTTGACTTGTATAACTGCTGGCAGACTATAAAACAGATTTAGACTTTGATCTTTTATGTATTTAAGCACATGCTTAGTCCATTAATTTCATTTGTGCTACGTCTGCAAGACAACACCATAAAATTTAATTGCTCCTTATCCAGCTTTAAAAATAATAAATTTTCTTCTGTCCTATGCATTCTTTAAGTCTATTAGGTCTATCCTTACGGAAAGTGGATCACTTTTATTCTTGTAGCAAACAAAGTGATTCTTGCTACATCAAAGAATATTACCCAAAATGTAAATAGTAGGAATCTTTTTAATCTTTTTTTCATGGGAACCATTGAATTGTGATACACTGTCTTTGAACAAGGTTATTATCCAGTTATGTCCCCTCCCATGTCAGGGATATTGGACTAAATGATTTTTAGACATCTCTTCCAACCCAAATCTTTCTATGATTCTATCATAAATAGTACAGACAATTAAAAAAAGATAAGGATTTCTTTTTCTTGTGGCTAGAGAAAGAGGAAAACCAGCAAAATTTCTGGATGCAGAATCCTCATGTGAAAACCTATCAGGGTAATTAGTGTTGCTGCCAACAAAATACCTGTCCTGGTTAGAAAGCACTTCCTGTTCCTCATTAACCAAATGACTCTTAGGTTATACATCATAACCCTGACAGTAAAGCCACTTCCATGGTTAATTGCTTCAATAAATACATAATTAATGGCTGGTAGTGCATTTATGAATCTGCATAGAAATAATACTGTAGCAACACAGACAGACTGCCTTGCTAGGCAGGATGTAGTTAGTACAATATATATTGTTAGGTCTTTGTTTTTGTTGTTCTTCTTAACTACATTAAATAAACTATTATTTCCTTTATATATTAAAGAATTTAGCCCTTCTAGGAACTACAAGAATGCTTTGTAACAACCTTAAAAATTTTTATTCTAAACACAAAGGATTAAGGTATGAACACCAAAAGAAATTAACAAAACAAGCATGTTATTGAATTGTTGCAAAGCATTGTAATCATGGCATATAGTATCATTTATAGTTTGATGAGTCCGTGTTTATGTTTTGTTTGTTTGTTTGTTTTGCTTTTTCTCCTGAATGTTGCAACAGTATTGTCTGGGAAAAATATTATAGCATTAGTATAACTAAGATTTTCTTAATTTATTTTCTTTTATATTTTATTCTGAATTTCATTTCCTCTTTCTTCTGTTAACTCTCTTTATTAAGGAAGCAGTACTGAAGAAGTAAAAAAATGGGTTGTTTCTTGAATTAAGGAAGTTTTGCAAATGGTTTAATGCAAGTGGGATTTATGCAAGATAAAATGTGTGGAATAATTTTACCTGTTGTTATTATTTAAGATCTCTCTCTTTGTGTTACAGCTGGTTGAAGACAGGAGAAATATGCATATTTTCAACTTATTTTATGTGTCCAATTATCCTTTACTCTAAAAAGTCTTCTTCATGAGTGGTACACATTAACTGCTATCAGCCAGCTTTTTACTTCTAGAAAGAGTTTAATAAGAAATTCTGATAAATTAATTTCCATCTTTTATAAACATATAAACCAATCTGTTCCTTAATGAAAACCTCAAATTTACTGAAAGCTGAAATACCAAATCACATAAAATAAAACTGCTCATGTTCTAATACTGAAATATTATACATTATTGTTGAACATTAAATTAAAATTAACATTTTAGGGTGATGGGGAACCTACCATTAAGACAGAGAGCTTAAAGTATCAGATTTAATTAGATAGAAGGTCTAAACTGAGAAAAACTTCAAATACAAGAATTAGCATTCATGATTTCTTATTCATGGTTTAGTACTTTCAGCTATCAGCATAAGAAAAAAATAATCTGGTGTGATCTCTGGTATAAAAATTCACAAAAAAAAAGTTTTAGTAGTATATTTTCTTCGAGATTAAAATTTTTGGTTGAATTAAAATGATTCTCTCAAGGCTCACCTAATCTGAAATTGAAGATTAAAAATTGTGGAAAACATCACATTATTACTCGCATTGTTAGAATGCTTAATTATGCTAATTTTTAATAGCATCTTTATTTTGAGTGGGAATTTGTATCATTTTCATATCCTAACAAAAAATTCTAAATCAAATAAAAGAGACCACAAATTGAACTATAAAAAATTGACTGACATCAACTCACCCTTAAATCTTTTATTGATAAATAGAGACCAAACTGTTAAAGTTCTTAGAAGCAGTGTGATCTTTTTAGAATTTGAATATTTATTGACAGCTATTTCTGGATACTTTGTAAGTGTAGTTTTTTTTTTTTTTTTTTAAGATTAAACAAAATAATTGAGAGTTTCCCATACTAAGTAACATCTAAGCTATCTAATATATGTATACTATAACATAGTAAGATAAGGTTTGTCACTTTTAAAGCTTTTAAAGACAAAAATAAATCAGAAGAAAAGGCCATAGTAAGAGAGAGAAAAAACAAAGTTCCCGATGTAGTAAGTCAGAAAGTTTTAACGTGAAGGACTTTCCTTTTTTTTGAGCAAGGGAGATGGGAGATTCTGCTATCAATGGAAGAGGCTAACAGCTAGAAATTGGGAATCTAATAGGATGGCTCTAGGTGAGATAACTGCTAGAACAAGTGTACTGTGGCTGTAGTTTGATTAGACACAGTAACAATCTTATTGGCTCAAGAATACCAAGGGTACCAGATAAAATCTATAAGCAATCAGAAAAAACCCTACTCCTGGCTTTGTCAAACTGCTGTAGCAGAGGCTTGCAGAGGGGAAGCTGTATGAGGAGCAGCTAAGGTCTCTTGGTCTGTTCAGCCTGGAGACTGAGGGGAGAACTCATTGCAGTTACAACTTCCTCATGAGGGAAGAGGAGGGGCAGGCACTGATCTCTGCTCTGTGGTGACAGTGACAGGACCCAAGGGAATGGCCTGAAGCTGTGGCAGGGGAGGTTTGGGTTAGATATAAGAAAAAGGTTTTTCACCCAGAGGGTGGTTAGGCACTTGAACAGGCTCCCCAGGGAAGTGGTCACAACGCCATCCTGACAGAGCTCATGAGAAGTCTGGACATTGTCTCAGACACGTGGTGTGACTCTTGGGGGTGTCCTGTGCTGAGCCATGAATCAGACTGGATGATTCTTGTGGGTATCTTTCAACTGAGGATATTTTGTGATTCTGTGAATTCCGTTTATTCAAGGAGTTATTGATCTTGGGCAAGACTTGGTCCATTGGACCTTGTACCTACATGTTGAAAAGTCTATATGTTAGCATGAGTGAATGCAATAATACCTCTATCTATATAATAATAATTTATGGGAAATGTGCTGGAATACCCTGGATGCATACTATACCTGGATACAGTTCCCAGATACGCTGAGCTGGATATGCTTTAGTGGACCTCAGGAAAAGGATAACAGTATTGGGATATTCTGAAGCCATTATTATCATTTTCTAATAGTTTCTAATTTCCTGGAAGTAGTTGCACTTACCAATAACGTTACAGTCAACACTTAGAAGATGCAGTGTGCTCTGGCAAATAATGTTTTGCCAGTACTGAAACAGGACTTAAATTTTATTATGCCATGACAGAACAGGGTGACTGTTTCACCCACGCCTGCTTTGGTCTGAGCTGATATTCACCTGTTTTCAGAACTGGCTGGTGTCCAGGTGATCACTGCCACACTTCATCTTTAAGGACTGTGAATGCATCCTGTGGTCAAGCCTGACCAAGTGAGGAAGTCACTACACAACAAAGAATTGTCCTTTATATCAATTCATTTAGGGTGAGCTGTTGTGCAACTACTAAAAAATCTGGGAACCAGTTGGAAAGTAACAGACTTACAGTCCACTTAGGACACAGAAAAATACACCCAAATGGACTCTATTTTTGAGAAAGAAAACAAAAACATCATGGTTTCCCCACCAAACAGCTCAGATCATCGAATACTTCTCTACTCTTTTCCTGAGAAAAATCATTCACTTTGTCATCCAGAGGAACATTGGAAGCCATAACATAATACCATAGAAGGTGGATTGAATAACTTCTTTTATAGGCATTCTAAGTGGCAATTAACAAGGATTTTCTTCTGCTTTTTGGGGGCCATTGAGTATTAGTATTGTTGTAACTAGACAATATATCTGCTGTGTTTTGATTAGATTGTTAAGAATAGGCTAATTGTAAATCTTTCCCTCCATACATATGTCATATTCCTTTTGCCCATAATAAGAATCTGAGAATGATACAGTAGAAATGTTCATTTTGCGGTGTATGACACCATGAAATATTTCATCAGAGATATACAGAAACAGACTTCTTCTAGGCTGAAATAGTACAGTTCTGCAACAATTTCAATATGCTGCTCATTTTAGTTCTTTTCATGAACCAAGTCACCTTGTGGAACTTGCAGTCAGTCAATGTATCTGGCAGTGCAGCAGGTACCATTAGGAAATTCCATTAAAATGACTGACAACAAAAATATTATATCCAAGCTAAGGGCAGACTGCTGACATATGAGCTTAATTAATATTAAAGCAAAAATATAGTTTATTCCTAGACTTCCTCTGCTAAACCCAAAATATCATCTCTAAAATTCTAATATCACTGCTATGTCTGTGTAAGTAGAAGGCTACTGACAAGCAAACCAGATACAGCTTCTTTCTGTGAAATCTATTTACCTTGAAAGCAGAATGCAGGAGCAGCAGGGATCTTCAACCCAAACTCTAGTTTTCCAGGAATTACTAGCAGTAGCAACAGGAAAAGCAAGCAGCCATCTAAAAGCCTACTGGAATACAGTGTCATCTGCAAGGTCCATGCCTACATCAAGTGCTTGATATTTGATCATGCTAAGCCAGCAGTGATTCTGGTAAACTGGGCATGTAACTGTACTTTGCATGACTTTCACAGATCAGCATGTATAGACATGGTCTCCAAGCAGAAATGTTGTCATAGTGGTTTCACCAGATAATCTAGATATTCAGACACTAACCTTAGCAACATAACAAAATTATGATCTTATTTTGTACTCTGTAAGCTGAAGGGATAAGCTTACTCTGTAAGCTGAAGGGCACTGAGGAAATAAGAAAATAACTTAGAACTTTAGGAGAAAAATAAAGTGTGAAGGTAAAACCAGCTATCTATGAGAATATAAAGACTGCTTTGCATTGAAAGGCAGAAGTGATCTAACAAAAGGGGTTTTAAATAGTGGGTGTGCTGGAGATAAAGAGAGATCTTACATACTTACATTGACAAAAGCAGGAGACGGCAAATGTCTTAAAATGAAAAGTGTCTCAAGATGGCAAAAAAGATGTCTACATCCAGTGTAGATACCATCAGAAGAAACTTTAGCCTCAAGCAAGCAACAGCTGATTAGGTGATTGATTAGCTGTAGGTGATTGAGAAGTTAACCAGAAGGTTGTCTGTGGAAGAAAGGCATTGGGACAGTCACTGGCTCAAGACAAGAAATTAAATTATGTAGAAATGATCAAAAAATCATCAAAAAACATGAATTATCCTCATCAGGTCCTCACTTAGAGGAAATAATGGGAAAATCTTTATTTGTAATAATCAACCACTCTGCCAATCAACTTCTATGAAAAATGCTATTCTGTTCTTATTTATTTTCACCCCTTGCTGTATCTCAGATTCACAGAATGGTTAAGGGTGGTGAGGTACTGGAACAGGTTGGCTACACAAGATGTGTCTGCCCTATGCATGGATGTGTGTAAGACCAGGTTGGGTGGGGATTTGAACAAACTGGTCTAGTAGAAAGTGCCCCTCTCCATGGCAGGGGTTTGGAACTAGATGATTTTTTAATCTGCTTCCTAACCCAAAGCATTTTCCTGAGAAAATTTTACATTGTAAGAATGGAGAACATTCCTTGCTTAACCACAGGTTCAGCATTTTAACGAGCTGTTATTCATTGCTATTATGCATGCAGGCAGTATTCAAAATAGTTCTGTGTGCAAAAGCTCTGCTCCAATTTTAGATATAAATGTACATATTGATTTATACTTAATGAAATACTAAATATAGAAAATACTATGAGAACTATGAGTAAATTATTCAGAGTAAATTTGACAAACTTGTATAAAATAAATAATGTGTTGTAATTTGTGGAGACACAGTTGAACTTAATTTATTCAGAAAATGACTGAGTAATCTTTTATGAATGTTAATATTTTCTACATTGATATCACACATAAATTGCAGATCCTATGAACATTTTACAAAATGGTAATGGCCATTCTTAATATTACTAAACAATCATAGATTGACAACTTTAATGAAAGGCATAGGGAACAAAATAATTCCTGAGAGATATATTTTACATGAAACAGGATTCAAAATGCCCTGACATAATTACAAAATGCCCAAGGCAATGTGTTAGGTCATGTGTTGACACAGTTACCATTTTGGGGGATTTTTTTTACTAGAATGGGAAGTGGCAAATGCCCAGACAGGGTTAGTAGAATGGTCAGTGAGATGTAAGAGGTGTGTATGTGAATGCTCTGAAGAAATGGTCATGCTATAGCAGGGGCTGGACTTCAAAAAGAATGAAAAATCTCTGCTATAAACTAAAACAGCCACTAGAGAACTTCATTTTCCCCCATTTTTTCTCTGTCTTTTGGCATTTGTGATAAGCTTAAGAGAGGAGAAAACATTTTTAACTACTCTAAGCAGACCAAAAAAGAAATAAATCTGATCTGAAAGATCTGCTATATAAAGGTGTCCTACTCTGGATTAAAAGCCTGTTTCACATATTAGCTTTGGGATAGAAACTAAACTGTGGAGAGATTAAACAGAGTCATATTTGTATCACTCTGGTCAACAGTGAGAACAAATCCCATTAGAGAATTTACTTTAGAATTTATTTATTATTTAATGCTGGGGATAGATCAGACAAATGAATTTTTTTAACAAGATAATAAAAAAAGAGTCAGTTAAAAACTAGGAAAGAAAAAGAGGGTAACATTCATCCCACATATTGGATGTTTACTTTAAGTAGAGTTAGAATTCTACATAACATTATGGTAAGAGTAAGAAAGCAAATGGAAGAGAGTAACTGAAAAATGCAGAAATAATTCTATCTCAAGTAGACCCTGAACTGATTAATTGGTCAACAAGATATGATTAAGTGAAGCAGCATCATGCAAAATTCCACTGTTCTTGTTCTGCTGTGGATGTGCACTTTTGACCATTATTCTGGTCTCAGTAGGTCCCAGGCTTTACCTGCTAGAGTTAGTCCATGAGTTTATTCCACAATGCTTATACTTTTACATAGGCTAGAAGGTAAGAATTGTAATATGTAACATACGGGTAGGTCTATAAGCTTGATACCATTGTGCCTAAATTAGAGCTAGAAATTCACAGCACAGTAAAAAAAACCCCAAAAGCCAGAACAATAGTTCTCTATGTAAAGAAGGCTTTAATATCAGTTCAATTATCATAACTGAGCATTCATCCATAAATCAGCACTGAAGTCTACTCTCAATTGGCTTTCAAATCATGATGGAAATCCAATGCTATGTATTTTATGGCTCTCTACTATAGCTGGAATATTTGTCCAAGTAGATACTAAAGCCAGAGATGTGTCAAATTTATGTCCCCATGAATAGTAGTGTATTCTACAGCACTCAAACAGCCATCAGTACGTCAGTTTTAAATGTGAGCATGACTGAGTATAGATGCTTACAATTCTCTAAGCCTAGGAAAAAAGTAGGAGTCTAGGATTTTAAACACTTCCACAGCTTGTCTGTTTACAAGGTATGCTTTTGTTTATGTTTACTTCAGATTTTTATCTGTGAGCCTGAAGTCCAACCATAAAATGCCCTGTGCTCATAACAAATTTGTTTGAAAATATTTGGAAATTTCAAGCAAACTGATGCAACTTTGCTGACATCAAAAGTTCATTAATTTACTGTTTCAATTTCATGTAAGTTTGGGTTCAGATGAGTACCAATTTTTAACTGTGAAAGTTTGGCTTACCAATATCTTTCTATTTGGCTTAGAAAATCAGGGTTTCATTCAAGCAAAACGACTCTCAGACACAGTTGTCTTTTCTCCAGGTGGTCATACACTCAGGTAATATGATATGTCAGAACATTTTTTTCTCATTTAGAATTGTTTTTTTATATGACCATGTCCTATTCACCTAGCAAAATTATTTACTTTGTACAGTAATTTCTACAATCTAATAAACAAGCTAAACATACTGTGTCAAGTAACTTGCCTACATACTTGTCATTAAACAGATGCTAAAATGTTTTCTAGCTCTTACCATAAGTGATTACATAAGGGAAGAACCATTTTTTTCTCAGACACGTTGTCTGTAAGATTTCCCTTACACATGCTCTCTGTGCAACATGATTTGAGTTTGAAAGATGATCAAACCGCAAACCAAGGTATCCTGCTTTTCTAACACACAGTGCAAGCTTTTTTAAACTCGTCATATATTACCACACTACTGAAAGAAGATCCTTGCTGGTACCTGCCTTAGATCCTTGTCTTGATTTGTAATGTGTTCTGAGTCCTTGGCACTAAAACTGGCTTAGTGTAAGGATGCCTAGTCATTTAATGTAACCTCTTTTATGTCAGTGCACATATGCTTGGCTTCTGATTAAATATATTTTGAATGTGTATTTATTTTCCATGACACTTTTCACTTGAAATATTAGGCAGCTGCTTATTTCATTTGGAGGTACTACAATTGACTTAATATTAGCATATTTATAGGACTGAAAGAGTAGTTTTTACTTCCTGTGTCTTAGAGTGATATCAACAATCCAATCTTTTCAGAAACATAATTTTCATTTTTAAATCCTGATATTCAGTTATTGAATCTGGATCTGACCCTCTCTTAGTATTCCAAGATTTCCTTAATTTCCTAAAACAAATTTAGGACATAAGTTACGTATATTCTGATTTTTTTTTTTTGACAACCCTGTGAATAAAATGTTGTAATGTTTCAGAACTTTAAAGAATCTGGTTGTGCACTAATGTTTCAACAATGGAATTTGGTCAAAGGTTTATGCAGAGAATGTTAGAAGGAAATTGATCAAGATAAAAAGCTTCAAAATATTATGGTAAAAGGAAAAAGCCTAGTTCATTTGAAGTTTGCACACCTAAAGAAACCTTCTTTGTAGTTTACTTATTACAAATAAAGGCCATTTATTACTGTAGCAAAGTGACTATTATGAGTCAAATCAAGAACTTTTCTTATATGAATTGAAATGTTTTATTCTATAACAGGTAAAAGCTATTAAGTATATGAAAAATAATAACAAAGTCACAAGTTTAGACAAATCCTAACTATCTAGCTGTAACTCTAATTCACTTCAGTTATAAGTTGAAAGTATGAAGGAATTTGCTAGTATAGAACTCATCAATGTCAGAATTGGCTATAACAGACACTACATTCTAAAAGTACAGATATTGCAGAAAAGACTTCAGGAAATCTTAATTTAAAAACAAAACTGTCCTAATCCAAACAATTCACACTAGCATGAGTTGTTACATAAGAGTTCATACTTTGTCATATTTTATTAATTAAACTTTATAAACCATCTGTGCAATGTTCTTTGCTAACATAAAGTAAAATAAACATAATTATTTATATGTTGGTTCATAGTGTTTGTGTGCATTTTTAGTACAAAGGGGAAGCATTAATATATAATATAGGAATAGAGATATTGTAGCTATCAAGATCAAATAGGTAAGCTAAAATTTTTTAATAGATGAATGGATTGATAGAAAAGCGCTGTTTAAAAAACAGTCCAAAGCACCTCATCAATTTTCAATAATTTAATTCCAACTTACCATTTCTTAATGTGTTTCCTATAAAGCCTAAATCTTATGTCATTCAATTATATGCATTGTACCTGCATGTTCCTCATGCCATTTAGATTGCCTATCACTAAATATAAAGGGAGGGAAAAAATAGATTGAGAAAATTGAGCCTTATTTCAAGTTTGCCCCTGAGAAGCAAAAAGAAACTTTGATAAAACCTTCATACTTAACCTATCTTAGCTACAGAAATTCCCCAATAGACACTTTTCTAGAATTACAACTGCTTTTAAAAATTTATTTGTCATGAGTCTTTGTGATCTTCAGGAGGTGGTGTTTTTTTCATATATGTTTTCTCTTAAAAAAAAATTAGGACCAGGAAAAGTTATTGACATTTGGCTCTTATTAAATCTAGACTTTATACACCTAGCTATGGAAAAACTGTTATTTTCTTAAGTCACATTCTGTGACAGCCATTTTGAAGAGAATTACAAAGACTCTTTATCGAAATTAGAACATGAGGACATGAGGAAGACAACTGGAGAAAATGCTGAATCTTGATAAATACAGCTAAAATTATCTACACCTACAGAATAAATTAGTTTTAATAATGTTTCTTGCCTTAAAAAAATTTCAGTCTGCAATGAAATATCTCAGTTTTTCCCTACATGTCAAGTTCATTACTTATTAAAAGTTTAGGTGATGATTACAGCTATTAAATTAAAGCTGTTAAATGGAGTCTCCACCTGGTGTTGCATGTGAGACTTGAGCTTCAGTGGCTCCATCAGCTCTTGGATGTTGGAGCTCTTTCCTTATTCTGTCTTCAGCATCCTTGAGACATCCTTGCCACAGAACAGCCTGCTTCTGGATGCTCACACAGTTTGGGCTGCTCCCAGAAAACATCCAGTCTCAAATTTCCAGTTGTTTTCTTCTGATGTTAATGCTTCCGCATTTCAGCTAGCACTGTTGTTCCGTCAGTTTCAAAAAATATCAGCTTGGGTAACAGTTTAACCACAGTCCAAACCAAGACTAATTTTCAGCAATATTGTTCCACCACTGTAAGACAGTGATATTCAAAATCTTAACTTGCATTAAGGCAGACAGAAAGGTCCATGGCATGGAGCTGACTAAGTTGTTTTATGGATGGAAGTTGTGTAAGTTTTAGACCCAGACAGAGAAGTTGTGGATGTCAGGTGCACAAGATTCACTTTTCCACCTGGAGTAAGATACCTCCCTCATTCTGGACATTCCGCTTTGACCTCCCAGTCTGAGTGCACCTTAGCTGTTCTTTACATGCCTTTGTCCTCAGCACTATGAGAGTCTGTGATGCCAAAGTGGCAGATTTTTTCTGATGACACTGTTCCTGCCTTTTCAGAAGTCACTGTTAGCTCAACATGTTTACCACCAAGAGAGGGATGAACTTTCTTATAAAGATGATTGGCAATATCCATGAACTAACAGACAACTTATTCTAAGGTAAATTTGTATTTTGAAAACGTTGGTCACACCACAGTCAACCATCTATTATAGAATAAATAATTAGTTAATTAATTATTGTTCTCCTAATATACATCCCATTTTTTATGATAAATATATGCAAGCAATGTAAACATTTTAGAACTTTTGGAATTGCATGCATACAACTGACTAATTAATTACATAACAGGTGAAAAGAAGTGAAGATATAAATTATCATATTTTACCTTTTATTCATGCAAAAGAGAAAGAAATTTCATCTTTACTTTTCTTATTTTAAATACTTATGAAAAAAATTTAAAAGGAAACAAAGAAACTAAGGAGAAAGAGGCAATGGAGCTTCTGTTATTACCCAGCAAGAAACATGTACAGACACGATAGAGGCAAAGTTAGTTCAGAACCACCTTTTGGCTGTCTGAACATTTAAGAATTCCCTGAGAGTGGTATGAATTTTAATAGTGGGAGATTGAACTGATGTTATTTCACCAGAGAAAGAAGATATTGTAGAAGTTTAAGCTTCAGTTTTATGCTCAAAATTTTCTTATGGATAAAGGAGGAAGAAACAAACATATAAAGACAAGAAATTAATAATCTTGAAAAAGTAATGATTTAAGAATTAATTCTACAATCATTAAAACTTAATGATTAAAACCTAATGATTGTAGAATTATTATTAGTCAAGATGCATCTGTTAAAGCAAAAAAAAAAAGAAAGAAAATCAAAACAAAGGAAAGAACACCACTCTTACAGACAAAATATCATTAATAATGCCACGGTTAAAATATGCTGTAAAATGTCTATGTCTTTATCTGGTGTTGTGGTCAATCTTCCCCAGCCCTTCTGAGGTCAAGAAAAACAAGGCACATCACCAGGCACATCAAGACAAGTTCAAACAGAGCAAGCCCGGCAAATCTTCATCCTGAGGCCTTGCAATCTCAATACATTGCCTGTGGCCTGTAACAGGCAGTGTCAATATTCAAAAAGAAATGAAATACAATACAGACAAAATAAATACAACATGCTTGGGAATAGAATGGCAGTTTTAAAACATGCATGTAGAAGATGAACTGTTCAGCTTCCTCAGGATATTTTCCCTGCTATGGCCCTTCTTAGAAAGGAAAGAATGCAAACCCTCTCCTGCTCCCTCATTTTTTAAGGAATAAACAGTTTGTGAAAAAAAATAACAACCAGAAACATTCAGCACAAGTGTGCCTTAATATCATGTATCACTGAGGATTATATAACTTTTTGCTTTCTGATTCAGTAACAGATCTAGCCAAATCTCCAATAATATTGACAGTGTTTGGTTTTGTTTTTCTCAATTAAAGTCAAGTTTTTTTCAGCTTCTAATTTTTGTAATTAATACATCAATATGAAATTCAACAGAAAACCAAACATATTCTTGCCAAGCAACTAACAACAGTCTATTATGTGTTTTATATGTTTTAGAGAACAAAACCATGTTTTGAATTCCCTAAAAAATGTATTTATAATTACAATGCTCATTATAAAAATTGAATGTATCTTACTGGACTATTTTTCTATGGTTACCTACATCTTCATATTATCTCAACTTCACGGAAATAACCCTGAATAAGACTTGAAAATCACTTCCAATCTTGTCCTAATTCCAGGGTCAGCGAAACTATTGTATTTTTGTTAACTTTGATCTGCTTTGGAAAAACCTTACTGCTTCACAAAACATTAATTCAGAAATACTTTTAAAAAGAAGGCGTAGGGAAACCACAAAATTAAGAATAAAACCAAAACCCATCAAGCAATATTTTCTTAATTTTTCAGAAAACATAAGATCAGAATTCTCTGACAATTATCAAAGGGACTAATTATTTTAGAGATTGCTTTTAGTTTTGAGTCTGCCCACAAGACCAATTGACTGCTTTGTCATCTTAACCTGCCCCATGATTACCTTTTTTTATTGATTTCCAAATGAAAACACATCCTTTTTTTGAAGAAGAAATAAAAGGAATGAAGAAAACAACAGTTCCTGTCTCTGTATCTTCTTCAGAAACACTGAAGAGTGTTTCAAAGATTCAATGCTGAATGAATATTTTAGGTAACTTTTATAAGCTACGGCATGCATTTCCATTAGAGCAGATGTTGAATTTTAATCTACTGATTAAAAAATGCAGGAAATTGCAGAAGTAAATTGTCAGTAATGTTTCCACCTCATGCTTGTATAAGATTTTTGTAGGAATCATCCTCAAATATAAAGCAGACCTTAAAAAAGAAACTTATAAAAGAAGCTTCAATTATCATACTAATGAAATAAAAGCACATGCAAGAGTTTTACCTGAGCATTGATGTCTGTTAAAGTTTTCTTGACAAAGATAAATGAAATGGCTGGATATTTCTTTCTATTGTTTTATTTATTTAGCTTCAATATGGGTACTCTGAAAAGTCTGGTATTTTGTGTTCCTTAAGTGAGAAAAACAACAACCCTTCTACATCAAAAAAGAGTTGTATTCATTGCAAAATATAAATTATGACCCTACTTAACATTGAAATTGCATTCTAAGAAAATTCTTTTTTTTTCCTCAGTAATCTCCATAGTTTTAATGTTTAGTAGGGAATTATAATACAATATTTTTTCTTTTTATTTATCTATCATCACTATCAATTGATATGATACTATTATCTCAAAGATATAAAAAAATCAGTAGAATTCAACTTATTTTACAGTTTTTCAAGTAATTTTTACAATTTTCAATTGAAGTTAAGGAAATAATGTCCCTGAATCTTTGTTTCAAGATGGCATACTGCATATTTCCTGTGAGTTGCAGAGAATGATCAAAGAAAGAAAATCAAATAATTTCAGTAATAGTCCTAATGAAGTTTGTACCAAAATACAATGAAGAAGAAAACCAACCTTTGGACGAACAGCATCATGTCAGCTGGACCACAGCAGAAAGTGCTATGTGTAGTCATTTCTTGAACGCTCCCAGGGATCGGTACTGCACCACTTGCCTGAGCAGTCTGTTCCTATGTCATTCCAATTCCAGTAAAGAAATTTTTCCTCATGTCAAACTTCAATCTCTCCTTGTGCAGTTTGAGGCCATTTCCTCCTCTCCTGTTGCTGTGCAGCCTTGCAGCAAAACTAACATTTCCACTTTTAAATCTGGTCAAGGATGTGAAACAAAAACAAAGCATGTAAGGTGTGTCTTTATAAAATTTTGAATATTTTTACTTAAATATCAATATAACCTTTTCTCTGTATAGAAGCTCTTCACATCTGTGTCTCTTTTCCATGTCTTTGGTTAACTTCAACTTGTCAGCCTTAGTAAGAGTTTCTTCATTGTTCTATTGCAACCTGGTTTAAAGAGGAAGAATAAATAAGTAGCAACTTGTTTTACACAGCATGCATATATTCTAACTGTAAATGGTAATCCTGTGCTACATGTGAAAAGAGTAGGTGGACTTTGCTGGCTATAGTTATTTTTGCTAAATACATAACATTGAAATATAATTTCAACATTCCATGCCTGAAGCATAAACCTACAATCACAAGAATTTAATAAACTGTATTTCAGTTTCTTTACAGTAAACTTAAGTCAGACACTGTTCATTTTCTTAATGATATCTCACAAACATGGCATTTACATCATACTCTTTTTTCCTGGACTAAACATTGAATTTATTGCTCAGGAAATAAACTAATGAATGATCATTTACCAAGGTATTTTATATACCATAAATTTGTGTTCTCTCTCATATAGAAATCAATACTGTATATAAAATCCTTCAATATATTCTCTTTTAATTACGTGTTTTTAAATACCAACTATTTAATTTAGATATTTCGCTTTTATATTTGAAGTAAAAAACAAAATGATAACAAACGTTATAATTTTCAGGAAATCAGTGATAGTTTAACAAATTAATACTAGTTATTATTTGGAAAAAAAAGGAAATAGAAACCAATCCAAAATGGCTTTATTTTGATTTTGATAACAAACCATCCTCAGTCACAAGGCTACAGCATTAAAACAATTCAAAGATTTATTAAATAATCAGTGCTAATTTAAATAAATTCAGTTGAGTCTTACATCCAGTCAGTGGGGGAGAAGTAAAATAAGGGAATAAACAGTATGGAGGAAGAAAAATCTTACCCCAGCAAGTGATAATTCCACCTATTACATATTGTTGAGACCCTCAATTTGCATCATCTATTGTGAAGTGCTTTCTACAGTGGCTTTTAAAGAGCTGAACTTTTGGAGATGAGTGTGAAGCTGTGACTTGGACAAACATTCTGTGATGAAGGCTGTATGGAACTTGTTTCTTTGCTTTTTTTTTTTTACTACTAATGGGCTTCTCACTGCTTGACTGTGACATATGAAAACATACTCCTGGATATTTAAAAATTTTCCTAGGAATCAGAGGGGAAATGCTTTCAATTATTTTTCACAGATTTTATGAAAGAGATGTCATGTGCCAGCTACCTGGGAGAGTCTGTGGTTGGGAAGGTCAAATTGTTTTCAGAGACACTAGACATTCAAACAGTGAAATATTTATCTCACTTTGCCTCTGATTTCCTCCTGTCCTATTCTGAACAGTTATATTCTTGTAATAATTTCTAGGTTTGTTTATTTTAATTAGGTACTTTTAAGAATTTAAATATTTAATATGCTGGCAGATGTTGCACATGGTAGGAGATGCTTCAAATATAAAAATCACTACTGTTCATTGTATGGTCATCCAATTGCTTTCAGAAGAGCTCTGTGTTAAAATATTTCTAAAATAGTGCTTGTTTTGTCCCAAAATGCCTTCATGCTTTGGCCTAAACTGTTTTAAGATCTAATCTTGTTATTTTTTCTGTCCCATCACAAAGGTCAAAGTTGTTGACTATGAATAGAGAATTATTTTAAGGTAAAGGAGAAAAGCCTAAGACATGAGGGTAATTTTCTTCTTGTCACTCCTTTCATATGCCCCTGAACACACTCTAAACAGGATAAATAGAGTTTTATGGACCATACCAACATTTAGGGATGTTTGTCTTGAAACCTTGACTAAGCCTACTATGTGGTAAATATGATTGTGGGTTTTTTTTCTAAAATGTCTAAAATATTCTTTTTCCTATTTTTATTCTTTACCTTTGTATATAAGTAATGAATACTGGTGAACAATCTGTAGCTAAGAAAATGGTTTATTACAGAATAGGTTTTGTGCAAGACACATTACCATTTGTTAAGCTTGAGTGCCACCAGAATATTTTTGAAAAATCTCTTTGTGTAACTCATTGCTGAGCAAGAGTAAAATGACATGCAATTTCATCTGGCTTGGGGAAATACAAAACACCTAAAAGTTAAAAACTTTGCAATATATATGCTTATTTATCATCACTGCAGTAGGGCAGTTCTTGTTTTTCATAAACGTTGATCCCAATGCTGTGTTTGGAGTAAAACAAGGGTTTGGGAGTTACAGCAATTAAAAATCTTAGCACTTTTACATGTTTACACACTTTTTAAAATTATTCCAATATACTAATTGGATATTATTCTAATATTGTAATAGAGTTAGAGTGAACTACTCATAAATTATCCATGACATTGATCTAACATATTTGCTCTTTTGTAGCAGTGATAGTATTTTGCATCTTATTTACATATGTACATGAAAATGCCAATCACTATGCATGTTTGTTACACAAACTGAATCTTCTCATAAATATGAATAAATATGTTTTCAAATTTACTACGGGAAAAGTCTTACTAAGTCAGACATACTTTCTTAGTAGATTTCACATCTTACACTTTCTTTAGGGCAATTAATCTGATTGAAATACTTCTTGTTTCATGGTTCTTCTTTGGAGGGGATATATTACATCAAAGGCTGATAAAATTTTGCATATACTGATGCTGTCCATTTAAAAATATAACACCTTCTTTAACTCAGTGCACAGATTTAAGTCAATCAGAAAAGTAATACCTATACAATAGATTGAACATCTTAGGGCTGGACAACCATTGTTTGAGAATTGTCATAGTACTTCTAAAAATTTTAACCCTTGGTTGTTGTTATATCTGAGAAGTTAAAATACAAGATTGGATGGTTTTTTGTATTAACATGGAAGGTATCTCCCAGAAATCCTGTTATTGCTTCTTAAATTCAGCCTCGGATTAAGATGCCACATCCGTTCTTCAGTGCCAGTTACTGAAACAGAGTTCTTGAACTTAAAGGAAGGGAGGCCATGTCTACCAGTTTTGGACAGCCACAGAAGCTTTGAGATTTGATAACATATAAAATAAGATCATGTTTTTCCCTTAGCTATCTGAAATCTGTTAAATAGGATGTGAATAGAGCTAATTTTTGGCTTTTAATAGTGAAGATTATTTTAAAAAGCTTAAATAAATAAGCTGGTCTCAGTTTTATCTATTTGTCACTAGCCCAAGAAAATGCACGTGGTAATAAATAGGTAGCTGAGGAAGTCCCATGCTGTAGGGAAAGCAATGATCAAGTAGGACCCTTTCTGAAAAACTTGGAAAGAATTTTTACTTACAACATTATTAGGATACGTAAAGCAAACTTATTTTCAAAGCTTCCAGCTAGAGAAATGAACACTCTTTCTTTTTACTATTTGATGTCAGTTCTTATTAGTTCTAAACATATTGAACAGTGATTTAGTATTTAGTGTGTTTATCCAGATTATGCTGTTATCTCTGTTTGGTGCTTTGCATAAGTGTTTTTACTTTAATCTCTGGTGTAAAGACTATGTGGTGTTTCAGATGCCAGTAGGGGCTAAATGCCATTCTTGGAAAGATATGCTTTTGAACTGGCAAGGAGACCATAATTGGCACTGAGAGTAAGTAGTTTTTATGTCAAGGTTGTCAAACCTATTTTGCTGCTAGCTCTTGGCCTGAATTCTACTTAATGCCAGATGGTATTGTTTTTTAAATGTTCTTGAATAGAGAAGATCATTAATTCCCCCTGGATTTTCTCAGACACCTTATATGATGAATTTTCCTGCCCACATGCTTTTGCAGTATGTGGTAGTGTGTGTTATTTATTCCTTTTTATTGTGCAGAAATCATGATTCATTCACATACTCTATATAAGCTGTGCAACATAAATACATGTTCTCCATCTTTTTTTGAGGTGAACGTTGCATTTTTCAACATTTACAGGCATAGTTGGCATTATTTGGACACCCAAAAGTGCACCTAATTGTCTTGGTTGTTCCTACAGCTCAGCTAGAAAAGTTGCTTACTGATATAAAATACTCCTTTGGTTCTGTGGATAGGCAGTTACCTTGCCATGTGAGAGAGCTGGCACACACAGGGTGGCTGTTTTCAAGTCCCTTCAACCCAGGCCACTCGAGACTGATTCTCCAGTGCTCCACACGTTGTACATTTGCACACCATGTGCTTGATACCAGATTGCACTAACCAATTCCCAGGCTTGGGTGAAAAGAAGTCTTTGTTAGAAATGGTAGAAATCAGAAGCAATGTTTCCTTTGCCAAGAAAGCATGTAGTTCATATTAATAAGAGGGCCCCATGAGGTTGCCAAGGTAGGCATTGAATTACTTGTCACTGCTGGAGGAGTTTCAATGATTAAAATCTGCTTTCTCTTTTCCACTAAGAATTTGTGAAGTAGAAATGGAAATTACTCTGTCCTTCTCTTGTGGGGGAACCAACCAAAGAAGCTGTTTCATTATACCTAGTTAAAATAATATACCTAGCACCAATTCTAAATTTTTAGTCCAGTTTCTGTTAAGAGTGTTATACTTTATAAAACATAAGGAAACCAGAGGTTGCAGGTACAAAATTAATACACTGGATATCACTGAGTTTGTGTACACATCACTTTCTGGCTTTTGACTTACAGTTTCTGTTCAATACCTCATGATATCTGTTTGAAATATAAAAAAACTCTACCAAAGGTACTTGTCAACAGTCTTGAGATCACAGTGACTTAAGAACAGCTGTTTATTAGCAGTTTTTTGTCAAATGAAATTTAGAGGAAAGAATCTGAGCATCTTGTGAAAGACAAAAAGTCTTGTAGAATTTTGGGATTTTGTTTTTAGGTTTAAAATAAACATTTAAGCAGCACCCAGAGTTTAGCTAGAGTTTACCCCAAGAAGGCAGAATCTTGAACAGGTCAGAGTACCTCTAAGAATATGCTCTGCCATAACAATACTGTCACACACTCAGTAAACAGTCTTTTTAATGTTTCAGGAGAGAGAGAGAGAGAGAGACTTAGAAAGCAGCTTCCCCTTCATTCAATTTTCTCCTTCAGACTCTTGTGTCAGGTAGGCAGCAACAGCCTTCAGAAAGGTTTTTCTCAGCTGTTCTTCAGAAATAAAACTATGATTGGTTTCTTCCTGTAAATTTAATCTTTCTGAGCTGTACATTTTAAAATACATTTCAAATTTTAAATATAGTGTCAGTTCTGTGGCACGGTCAGTGAACATTGGACAGTAAAATGTTAAAACTTTGTTGCTTTGAAGTGTGTGATGCAGAAGGGGAAAAAAACCCCAGTCAGCTCTGAAGCATGGGTGGTATCAGTTTTGGACTGTTGCCATACTGAGTTCCACTATGTTGGTTCCAATTTAGGAGACAGATGAGTTCCTCTCATTTTTTCAACCTCAGCGTCTGTATTGAATACCTCACATAAAATTGACAGCATGCACAATTTCATTTGTGCTTCTACAGGTTGGTTTTAGTTTGGTTGTATCATTAAAGTCACGGAAAAACCTCCAAGGTTCTTTTCAATATAGTTTCATAACAGAGGACACTGATATTTTATTTTCAAATATCATGGTATTTTGACAGGCAACTGTAAGAAAATCATACCTGTGGGTATTTTGCTACTATCTAGCTAAGTTTATTATTTCAGTATTCCATTTCATCCCATCACATTTGGGCTTGGTATACCAGTGAGAATCCTATTGTTTACAGTGAATATAAATTTAGCATCTATTATTCCTGGAGGAATTTTTTGTTTGTTTATTAAATTCTTTATGGAAGGCATTAGGACTTAAACAAAAGAGTATTCTTTTGCTACTACTAAGCTAGGACTGCATTTACAAGAAAATATCTTTTGATTTCTGACTGTGTAGAATCATGTTGCATTTGAATTCTATTAATTAAAAGCAAATAAACAAAAAAACTGAAGCCCCTGAAGGACTTAAAAAAGTTTTCTTTGATCGAAAAAACCTTTTACTAAAGCAGAAGCAGAATAGTCATACATTTAAATTGTAAATGAAAAATCATATTATAATGTTTCTTGTGGACATCAATTTCAATCTCTAATAACATAAGCAGCTGAAATAGCCAACTGTCATCCCAGCATTTCCAGCTACTCAGTCATGAGCTGTTTTGCATACAGATACACAGAATCTCTCACACAAATTCATTCCAGGATTTCCAAAGTTGATAGCCATTTTTGTTCTTTCATGAGACTATAGTTTAGAAAATGTTGCTGTCGACTTCTCTTTATCAGGCAAAAGCATAATGATTCAAAAAGAGTAGATGGTTTACCCATGATAAATTTCTTTTTATCTCAGTCAAGTAAAAAAGTACTTTGAAATAAGAAAAAATGGATTTGGAAAATAGTGTCACAAATTTAGAATGTTTCTAAGATTTGTTATTCATGGTAGCAGTTTTTGTACACTAGACTATCAGCCCAAAAGATTACCACTAAAAGCTTCACAACTGGGGCCTTATTTGATGTCCTGGCAATGCAGCTGAGGGGAGGATGGTGGAAATGGCAGGGTTGCTGCTAAAAACAACACTCTAGCTGTCTGGGAGATAAAAAGGGACAAAATGTGTGGTTTGCTATTGACTTCTGGAGAGTAACCCTTTATTTTATCCTTTCAGGCAGCTGGAGCTGATGTTTTCCCTTCCCCTGTCACTGTATGTGCACCATTACTAGTTCATCTTTAGCATTAACCCTAAGATTCACCTTTTAAGATCGCTTGTCCAGAATAATAGCCTACAATTATGTGTCCAAGCTCTGCATTGAAACATCAAGGTAACATCATAATGCCTACTTTTGAAACTTTCCTTGAAATAACTTTATGACTATTTTCTTGAAATAACTTTTATAACTATTAGCTTATCCAGCAAAATCAGCTGTTGAGACAATGTGTAAGTTATTGTTGTTGTAGGAGTACAAGAATGTGAAGAAATATGAAAGAGTAAAGTAAACACTGAGATAGATGCCATTAAGACTTGAGATCACCAATGATTTTAAATAGTTGCAGTTTGATTATCTTGGAATACTTCACTCCTTAATTATATATTATTTCATGCAAAACTGAAAAGTCATTCCCTTTTTCATACACTTGAAATATATTTGGGTTTCATTAGTTCTGCTTGGGAAAACATATTCTTCTTCTAGGAATCCAGTCTTAATTCTACTAACACTGACCAACAGGCTAACGTAGAAGAAATATATTTACTCTGGTATAATAAAATACCAAACTCCTTCAAAAAATATAATTATTATTTTTTAATTTTAATACTTTATGTGAAACATGTTAAACAGATTTAATAAACCAATAATTCTGAATAATACATTCATATTCTTAATGTTGTTGATAAATAATACAGAACATCAAAGAGATTTGGTAATGTATCATTTTAATGTATTCTTGTAATGGAAGCTCTTATTCACTAGCATTATTTTTGTACCATGTCTTGTTCTTTCAATAGCTGTCATTTAAACATGAAAGGTTCTTGTACTACGTTGCCTTAGGATATAGTTTTCTAAATAAATGAAATCTAGTCTAGAGAGGTGAAGTATGGGGCAAATGGGGGTAAAATGCTTATGGAATACTGCCAAATTAAAATGGCAGTAGATAAAATCTTCATTAATACAGGATAAATTTAAAATACAATACAACTGTTCATGATTTAAAAATTAAATTTGAAATTCAGAATTTTGGATATTAAGACAATTTTAAATTTTGTTTAGTTAAATATTTTTTAGCAGTCTTCTTTACCCCTTTTTTAGCAGAACTGAAGTTATTCCAAAATCACTACTGCAAGGTTCAGATCTTTGTGCTGGTTTTGGCTGGGGCAGTAACTATTATTCACAGTGGCTGTGATTTGGATTTTGGTTGAACACAGGGCTGATCATATGGAGATGATTTTGTTACTACTGAGCAGGTTTTGGGTGTGCACGGGAGGTTGGGAGGAGACACAGCCAGGACAGGTGACCCAAACTGACCCAAGGGATGTTCCAGACCATGAGACATCATCCTCAGTGTATAAAGGCGGGGGGAGAAGGCGGAAGAGGGGGACATTTGGAGAGATGACATTGGTCTTCTTCCAAGAAGGAACTGTCACACATGAAGGGGCCCTGCCCTCCTGGGGATGGCTGAACACCAACCATGTCTGTCATGGAAGTAGTGAATGAACTCCTTGTTTTGCTTTGCTTGTGTATGTGGCATTTGCTTTTCCTATTAAACTGTCTGTATCTTAGCCCAGGAGTTTTCCAGCTTTCTCATACTTAAGAAAGTGAGATACACAAGTTTAAACAATCTGCAAATTGGATGGCAAGAGTTATAAGTGCAGTAAAATTAGGAAATTACTATTTTTTCCTAACTTTTTTTATTTTATGAGCAATCATGAAAAGGCTTAAAATCAGTTCCAGTCAGAGTGAAGGTCCATCTGAATACAATTTTTTCATCCCTTCTCAGATAAATATGCTGAAGCATATTTCTTGGAAAGAATAAAAATAAAAGACACATTACTGAATTTAAAAGAAACATGATGACAACTGGGCTTATTAAAGTGGCTAAATAAACTCCAGATTATTTATTTGGGGAAAACTTTATAATAAAGACAAAGATTAATAATGGAATTTGCACACCAACTGAAACCATAACAAAACAAATCACTGGGAACAGCTGCCTTATGGCCTGAACGCCTTCAATTAGGGCTCCTCTGTGAGATATCAGAGACCCAGATTTACATTGCTTTCCTAAATAATTAAAAATGGAATGGCACTTGAACTACTAAGTAAAATTCATTCTTTTTTGAATTAGCAAAATATTCAAGAAATAATATTAGGGCTTGAGGATCACTATAAAGAGTTATAGGTGTCCCATGACTGTGTTCAATGTAAATGTAGACATGAACTGCCTTTTAAAGGAGAGTAATAGCAAGCACTGAGAAAATAAACTTGACCTTTTAAATTTAATAGCATAGACACAAAGAATGAAGTAGGATGATACAGTAAGGTGTCCTCATAGTTCTTGAGAGACTTTGTATACATATTCTGGCAGGTAAACTGTAAATTAACAACAAATTCACGTGTTTCCTGTTGGTTACTGTGTTTTTTTTTTTCCTATGCCCATTTCCCAGTGGTCTATATACAGTTTCAATATTTACTGCTTTAAATAGCAGTAAAATAGCTTTAAAATAAACTTTCTTATATGACAAGATTTACACTTTTTAAAATTTAAATTATTTTGATGAAAAACCTGAAGCACTGTAGACCATTCATTTTCAATTCAGAAATTAAAATTTGCCTGTTTGCCTATCTTATTTAATTTAAATTGACATATGTGGAAGAGATTTTACAATGACTTCTCTGAGCTAGAGAGAAGTTTGATAAGAGAATCCATGTTTACCCCTGAAAGAATTTCCTACCAAGGTCATTGACATAGAAACCAAGAAAAGAGAGAAGGACAAATAAGAGAAGCCTGCAACTCTCTATTCCAATTAACACTTTGTTTGTCTCTTTTGACAAATGATTAATGTGTAAACTTGGAAGTTTTTTAAGAATGTATAAAAAGCATGCATGCTAGAATAAAAATGGTTTTGTTGCCTTCTGAAAATGGAGTGTTGCTTTGTATTGGCTCCATCTGAACTACGACCATCTCAAATACAACAAATATAATTTAGGAAGTAAGAGGAAATTAATAGCAAAGAAATAATTTCTTCATCTCTCAAGGCTTTCAGCAACTTTCTAGTTTGTCTACCTCTTAATTTTGAATTGTCACTTTTTTCCTCTTGAAAGATCTATGGTCACCATAACATTTGACAATCTCAAAAATGTTTATACAGAAACTTTTTCTGAGAGGATTATTGCCTCTCATTGTTATTTAAACTTATTCCATGACGCTTTTTTACAAATCACTATGGCACTTTATTTCTTCTGCTGACTTCATTCTTCAGTCTTATTTTGTTCATGTTCACATTTTAGCTGTCTTCTCAGTGTGGATTTGTATTTCTCTGTCTTCTGACAGGCAACATGAATTAGTTAGGACTATCTCTTTAGATGCTAATTAACCACTTGCCTTGATGATGACATGATTGACAGTTCCTTATTTGCCTGTATTCATCCATCACTCATACTCTATTCTTCTATTTTCTTCAAGTTTGTTGTTTTATAAAGTTTGCACTCTAGACAATATACAGAGTGATTTGTATAAAACCAACATGCCACTGCAAAAACATAACATTACCCTGATCATAAAACAGCAGTAAAGCCTGAAAGCCTGTAACTCACCCAACTAGGTATGTTTGTATGGGAAAAACAAAAAATTAGTTTTAGAAGGATACAATGTGAATAGAGATTATCTGGAGTATTACTGTAAAATTTTGAATTATAATAGATGTAAACATGGTACAAGCCACATATCATTGGTGATATAAAAGAAAGAATTAATGGCAATTATTCATGCCAAGTACAAACATAGGAAAATGAATATTTCATATAAACCTACAGAAAAGCATATTTGTAAATGTGAATAGACAGATGAAAAGTGGGCAGCTTTTCAAGCAACAATGGTTAATATAAATTCACTGGGGTATTTATTGAAATTTCTTGTTTTTTAAGGAAAATGAGCCATTAGAAAGAAGGTAATAATTTTGTGAACAGGTACACCTGAGCATGGGCAAAGAAGAAATGATGGGTTCAAATTCTTGTTGGGACATTTATCAAGAACTTACTAAGATATATGTTCATGACATACGGAGTTACCTCTTTGTGTGATAGTAACATAAAGGAGACTTGCATTTTTGAACACAATAATACTAACTGCCAGAAGCATGTAAACAAAACAAAAAATCTACCTGTGTTTTTGCAATTATACTGAATTAATTTACTCAAACTAATGTTTCCTTGGATGTAATTATTTTCACTTTGAATCAGGAGACTGAGAAGTTACTAACCTTTTAGACTCAAGTCTATTTTTTCTATTTTCCATTTGTTTTTCCCTTTCTAGTTGTTGTGAATGTCTGTTGAATTAATGAAATAAAGTACTTAAGATGTCATAACATATAAAAATTTGGGTGTTTTTTAAATGCCCTACTATTGGTATTATTTCTGCTTTTGTCTTGTTCTCATTACATAGAAAATAATGAGCAAAATCTAATTATCCTTATATTTCTCTGATTCTCTCCCAAATGCATAAGTAACAAATTATAAACGTCATGCTGTTTACTCACTAGTACAACATAACAAACCCACTTACAATCCTCTCAAACCCCAGTGATTTTAGAATTTGTGACAATGATGTTGTTAGTCATTGACCAATAATTTAATCTTAGTATTTCAGTGTGAGATGGTAGACCATAAAAAACCAATGAGTAATTTCTGGATCTAATCCATTTTTAGAACTATTATTGATCTGTCCAGACTTGAAGTAATATTTATCTAATCAACTGTGAAGCAATTTCCAGTGCTTATTCCCAGATTCTGTTTTAATGAGAGACTTCAAATGTTGTTTATGTAGCATAGGAGGACTGCTAAGAGAGGACAATATTGTTCCTGTAAGAGTATATGAGTTAAACATTAATAATTCTAAAAAGACTCATATAACAAGAGTTCAAAAAGTCAGTACAGTAGACTTTGCAAATCACTAAGAAATTCAGTCATCCTTTAGGAATAGCTGATTTTTAAAAAGCTAATTTTCATTTTCTTTTGAAAAAGTTCAACTATTTTTCCAGCTCCAGAAAACATTTATTTTTCCTCCCACCTGCTAAGTCATCTTGGTCTATCTAGTAATAACTACTTGTAATTGAACACTAAGAAAACCCATATTTATTTAATAAAGACTAAACTTACTCATATTTAGAAAGAGCAGTACTAATTAGGTACTGCTAGTTAGGTGATATATGGTTATAGACTTAAAAGTCATTTTAGGACTGAAGAAAAATTAAAGAAGAAAAAAAAAAATTCTGTCTTTTATAAGATTTTTAGATAACTTTGCAATGCCTGAGAACATATTTCTTTATGCAGTGAAAGAGATATTGAGTTCTAAAACAACTCTCAACCAAGCAAACAAACCCAAACCCCAATATTTCAATGAGAGATATCAGCTTGCTTTATTTTGGCAAGGAATAACAATGAATGTTTTCTTGGTGATAAATAAATCATGTTATTTATTCAACTATAGAATTAGTAACCAACTGACTTTGCTTAAGCTTTGAATAGAAATGGTCACTGAAAGGACTACCCTAGCTGCCCACAACAGCTTGATGTATGGAAAACTAAGATATTTGAAGACATGCCTAGGAAAAAGGTAAAAATCAAAGTTGAAGAGTTAGTGTCTCAATTGCCACTTCTTTAATATGAGAAGGCTCTGCATTCTTGGCTACTCGTAAAAAAATAGTAGATAAAAGTAGATTTGCTGCAGAGAATTAATCTTAATTGTTTGTCCTCTAATGGCCAAATATTTGTGCTGTCATTCCACCATGTGAATGAATTACAGCTTAATATTCAAACAGCACTGTGACCTATGCTCCTAGACTGTCTTTTTCAGTGGCATGAAGTTATCATGCCTTAAACATATCAATGGCTTAAAAAGTTGTTATAATTTTTGTTTTTAATGCATATCCACAGGAATGCAATCCCACAGAGGTTTAATGCACTGATACAGTTAAGCTTGTTCTTCCTCTTACCTTGATTTTAGACATTTTAAGAAGTCCTGGACAATTTAAAAGTGCTTCCAATCCTGAGTGAGTTGCATACTATGCTGTATTAAATGTTTTCATTGGTTGGTTTCAGCTACAGTTACAATGCTTAAAATATCTAATTAAACAGTAACTATTACTACAGACTATTTCTGTGCTCTCTGCATTGCAAATATTTTTTATCTTCTTGCAATAATGATTTCTTAGTCTCTATAAGTAAACACAGGACAGAATATTGTGTAATTTTCATGAAGATGAATATGCTGCTTTATAACCTCTTTTCAGTGAAATGTAGCTGACACTGAAAATTATATAATAATAACAACAATAACAATAACAATAACAATAACAATAACAATAACAATAACAATAACAATAACAATAACAATAACAATAATAATAATAATAATAATAATAATTTTATACCTATATATATAATATAAAATGTGTATTCTGTAATTATTATAACTGCTGATTGCATTCTATTTCTCAAAGAGTACATCCCAGCATATGTGTTTCATTAATTACTAATCACAGTGTAAGCAGCAGATACTTTCATGCCTGTCAGGAGCTAAAACTGGGGTAGATTATGATGGTAATTATGAACTACAGTATTTGCAAGGATGTTTAAATCTTGCATAGTATATATTTTTTTTATTATCCTAAATTTCATATCAGGCTATAAATTTGCTTCATATCCTTTTTTTGGAAACACATGTTGCAATTTACTAGAAGAATATAATGTGAAATGAAATGGACAAGTACAGTGTACTGTGTTGAATCAAGGTCAGCTTTCAGCAGAATCCACAAATGCTTTCTACTTCAAAACCAAATTTAATTTCCTAACTAGAGATGTTTTATTTCTAGAGCTGTTCACAAACTTCTTGCAAGATTTTGCTTCATTTTTTTATACTAGAAAAAGAAAATGTGTTGTTCACTTTAGAGACAGAAGAACTGTGAACTTTTGTTAATGTCTCTTTCTAAAAACTTCTCTAGGTGGGGACAGATCACAGAAATTTATAGCTTAAAAAATTCAGAAGATACAGTCAGAATAGAAGAGGGAGCAGCAATAGCTGGAGGGTAACCAACAGGGAAAAGGAAAATAGGTATGTAATTTCATAAAATGTCATATACAGACAAACGCGGCTGGACAGAAAGGAATAATACAAGCACAAAGTATCTATTACTAAAAAAATATTCACTTGCTTGTATTCCTTATATTTTCCTCATGCATCTTTCTTTGCCACTTCTCATGCAGATTCCATGCCTATTACTGTATTTTCTGCTGCTATGTCACATTCATATTTTTCATTACTTTATCTTTCTGTTTCTTACTTTTCATATATTCTCCTGTACTCGTTAGCTTTTTCACCATTTTAGCTGAGCTTTCAACAGATACTCTTTTCACTCTCAGAATTATCCCAGAATCTAATACCACTCTACTCCACATCTTGTTATCAAACCTCGTGTCATACAAAAGGTCTGTATTCAATTTGCTTCCAGAAACTCTAGATGTTGGATATTGGAGACATTGAAATTGCATAGCTCTGAACTTCAACTTTTAATTTGGACCTTTTTTTTCTGTTTTATCTTAGCTATGTCATATTTTGTTGTTGTTGCTGTGAAAAATGGGATATTTATCATATGCAATAATCTGAACAGCAGAAATTAAACGTGTACCTCATATAAAAGAGGGGATCCCAGAAGACACCAAGCTCAGCATCAGCCAACACTGGTCCCTAGCAAGGCAAAGGTTAGGGCTTTCCTGGCTGCATTAGGAGTGTGTCAGTAGGTCAAGAAAAATGATTACTGCTTTTCTGTTCAGTGAGAAGGAACAGAATTCTGTTCTGTTGAATTCAGTGAGACACATCTGAAGTTCTGGGTCTAGATCTTGACTTTCCAGTACAAGAGAGATATGGAGACACTGGAGAGATTTCAATAAAGGGCCACAAAGATATCCAAGCACAGCATTTTTGATTGGAACTCATATACTTAGTTTTCACTTCAAATACAGATCCTCCTGTTATTTCTTCTGCTTTAATTATACCTACATGTGATGATTACAACTAGTTATTCTAAAAATTATGTCATCATTTCAAGATAAGGAAGGAGTCTAGATGCAGGATGAAGGCTAATGTAGCAAAGATGACATTATGTTGCTTAGCAGCAGAGTTTGGAGTAGGTTTTAACATTGAAAGCACAAAGTTTTGCAATTTCATGAGGCAAGAGTATGGACACATAATCTGTATCAAGATCTCTGTTTTCATATTAATTTTGTGTATTAATGGAGTGAGATCCTGCTCTCTGAGAATTTTTTTCTCCCATGACCCATAGGTCATGGCTTTCATATCCTCAGAAAATGGAGATCAAAAGAATCAGAATATTTATATAGGTCAGGCACCAGCCTTCCTCAGAAGTGTAAAACCAATCATTTGTTCTGCAGGTGGCAGCAAAAGGGACTGATCTATCTAATGTATTGGGCCATTCAAGGAATCAATTGCCAAAGAGTTTTTGGACAGACTGAACACGTTCACATGAAAATGAAATGTTCACATGAAAAATTTTGATACTGATTAATTTGTTAGAAAAGATCTTATCAGAAAATTTTCAACAATTTTAAATTCCTTTAGGCATTGGGACTATGTCTTCAGTATTCATAAGGCTTTTTTATAGTTTGGGTGAAACCCAAGACATGAGCTTGGCTCCAAGAGAGATTAAGAAATCAAATTCAAATCAACAAAAAAAATTTTAAAACTGTTTCATATTGGATTGGAATAAAGAAATTAAAAATAACAATTAGTACTCCATTCACAAATAAATTCTCATATTACTTACATATAATGTAATAGAATGTAATAGATATGTATAATATATAGATAATGTATCTTAATGATGAGAATTTTCAATTAATTTAAAACCACTGTGGAAGTGTGAAAAACGCTAATTAAAATATTATTTATGCTGCTTATTAAAGATTTTTTTTCCCAGACATCAGGTCATAATAGCAAAGGTCTTATCACAGCCTCAGTACTGAACAGGAACATCAGAATTAACACGTTTATTATTATCCAAGCACTAGTACATGCTGTGCCATTACAAATGCATGTAGAAAGGCTTAATTGACTGCCAGGTGTCCATCAAGCTGATTTGTTACTCCCCCTACTCAAGAGAACATGGAGAGAATATATGACAAAAGGGTCATGGATTAATATAAAGAGAGGGAGATCACTTATCTAATATCATCATGGGCAAAATAGACTTGACTTAAAGAAATTAGTGTCCTTTATTGTCAATTAACAGCAGTGTAGGATATGGAGAAATAAAAACAAAACTAAAACCACCTTTTCCCCTACATCTCCTCCTTTCCAGGCTCAACTTTACTCCCAACTCTTCTACATTTCCTCCCCAAGCAGTTTGGTGGATGGGGGATGGGGGTTGCAGCCAGGTCATGAAAATTTGTCCATACTACTCCTTCTTCCCCATGCTCTTGCCCTGCTCCACTGTGTGGTTCTTTATTAAATATGTTATTGAAGAGATGCCACCAGTGCCACTAATGGGCTCAGCACTGGCCAGCAGAAGGTCGGTCTTACAGTTGACTGGAAGTGGCTCTGTCAGGCTTGGGGGCAGCTCCTGATTTCCCCTATCACAAACCATCCCTGCAGCCCCTGCCATCAAAATTTTGCCATGTAAACTCAATATGTCTTCTTACTCAGGATGGTTCCCAGCATAATGTTTTGATCTATAACAAAAGCTCACAGGTACTGCTGGAAGATTTGAACTGGAATATTTATAAATATGGTATTTTTCTTATTATTTTCACTGGAAGCAAGCTGGATAAGACATGTTTGTTTCCTTTGCCTTTACCTTACCCAGAAAGATCTGCGAATTGTTGGTGAGAGGTGAATGAATGCAAGATTTTTATTGGCTAAGTAAACTATACATGTCACATTCATATGCAGAGGTTTTTGCCAAATATAGCTGCTGCTTGCTTGTGGTTCTAACTTTTCTGAATTTTTGACTACAAATGGAAATTATCTATATTCAGCATTAACATTCTCAAGTAGTTTCAATAGTTCAGTGAGGATAAATAGTATCTGGAACATGTCCAAATTGAGAGCAGTATCTGGTAATTCTCTTACTTATAATTGAAGGTATGTAAATTATAAAGGGGGAAAATGTTTGCAAACACATCTTGGATTTTTACAATGAATTTTGCTCTTCCTGAATACTCTATTGTCATACTTGCCATATGTGAAAAGTATCACTAGAATAGAAAGCTGTTTCTTTTGCCAAATTTATTCATGAAGCAAGATTCTCGAGTTTGGTAGCCTCTATATGCCAGACAAATAGATCTCTTTTTTAAAAATTTGGGGGTTTTTTACAATGAAAAATTGTATATTTCTTTACTAAAACTCTTTTTGCTCTTTCTCAGAACAGGTCAGAATGTATATCTACTTTCATTTCTGTTTCTCAGAAGAATTGATAAAAGATGCAGTTTCACTTAAAACAATTTGTTTGGGCTTTGTTTGTTGTATAAATTGCACTTAGATGAGTGGAATGGTTCAGTGACTCTTAGGTTTTGAGAAAATGCAATTTAAATGTATGTAAGAAAATAATTTCTGTTATCCTTTTCACTATGTGCATGTCAGTGCTTTGTAGATCAGAGCACTGGAGTAGTAGCATTTTCTCTTAGGTTCTATAAACTGGTACAAAAGAATTGCAAAGTTGAGAATTATGTTTAGACTTTTTGCAATGTGTTTAATAATACATGGTAATAACGTGCTTCAATATGCATAGATTGCAGTAAGCATAAACTTTGCAAGAAAGCCAGTGACACTTCATGCTCTTTTTTTACATTCATAAGCAACATATTTCTTCAAGATATGATATAGCAATAATTTCAAAAATAAGAAGTCTTTTGCATGCAACAGATAAGAGGTTATTGCAAGCAGGCATCTAAATATACTATATATATACTAAATATACTATATACCATATCCCATTTTCTTATTACTAAAGATTTTACATACCTAACTATGCAAATCCATGAGAACCAAATGTATAAAATCCTATACTTCCAAAATACATTCTATTAAGGAGGAGCAGACATGATTTGACATTATCGTCCAATTCAAAATGGAACTAAAATCTACAATTCTTTTTTTTTTTCTTCTTCAGGCATATTTAAAAGGTTATTATGCCCAAATTATTGTTAATAATAATATTCCTACAAGCCAACCTCATTTGAATTATTTTTGCTACCAAATAAGCCAGAATATCTTGAGAAGTATATCAATGTGAGTAATGGAAGTCCAAATTTACTTGGTGAAAAGAAATATTATTTCATCTTTTCTGTTGCTGATGTTCAGTAGAGAACTGAGAAAGGATAAATGCTGCAAAATTTAATAGAAAATTTTAATGGCAATTGATAATCTCATACTATTTTAAATGCATAGAAAGGAGTACTCAGCAGTAACCCAAAATGTTTAGTGTCATTAAAAATAAATTTATGAAATTTTCTGCTTTCAAGAGATTTTGAAACAGGCAACCACTGCACCTGTTGCCATTCCTGGGCTCATTAAGATGTCAGAATTTTCTACCATAGCTTTAGATACATTGCCTTCATTATGCTTCAAATGCAATATTTTATAGCACTATATGTGAGTATATATTTGTGGGGTGGTGCAGCGAAAATGGTGGAATCTACAGATGATACAGGTCTCAAAAACAGATAAACAGATTTCTATCCAAGGGTGAAAATTCATCCTTAAAACCCATAGATACTCCTAATGAAATTTGATTTCTTTCAAATCTCATAATTTGTTCTAACCTGCCCTAAAACCTTTTGAAGTGTAAGAATGTTATTTTGAAAAATAATCAAGGTTTCATTAGCTTAAGCAGTGATTTTGAAACATCTGTTTAGAAAATGATATCAGCATCTTCATCTTTTTGAGTATTTTATGTTTTTCATTCTTCCTGAAGCTCCATCAGGACTCAGTTTAGTCACAGATGAAGAGGAAGCGATCTCTTGGATTTGTTTATGGGAAATTTATTTCAACATAGCCATTCATAATGGAGAAAAATTTTCCATGTAGTCCTGTAAAAAGGGGAGAAAATGAATGTATGATTGCAATCATATGTGTAAATCAATTTAAGAAGAATTTTACAAACATGAATAGAAATTAATTTGATTTTATAATAATGAAGCATGCTTCTTGATTACAATTAAAATTTTATATTTGTATTTTACACAGCTGTAGCTGCAACCTCTTCATGACCATGCCAAAGACTTTTGGCCATTAGTCTGCAGTAAAAATATGATTTATAAGAGATTATTCCAACCTTAGTGCTAGAGACAGTGTGGAAACGGAGATGTTAGTGTTCAGAAACACATAATCAGGAAAATGATTATATGTCGGTGCTTTTATTAAGAGCTCTGGGTGTCAGGGGTATTCAACCCAAATCTGACTCCGACCATACATTCAGGATGAACATGTTTTTATATTCTATCATTATATAACCTTCATGTTTATTATTAAAGTTATATTGTTCTATTATATACATAGATTTCAGCCAAGCATGGCTCCTTGTGGGTCCCCCTTAAATTTCTAACATAGTTTCTCATTATTCTTCTTATGATTATACAATAATTATATTTAATTACTAAACAATCATCACATCTAACAATTATATCATTTATCACACTGCTTACGCAGGTACAATGATCTGGCAAAACACAAAGCCTAATATTTTCAGAGTCTATCTTTAACATTTTCCAGGGCCCCACTATCAGAGAGATATTCACTATTCCTGTTAAAATAGTGCTGTGGGGAACAAAAATAAATTGAGAGGAAAAGAAGAGAGTACATAGGCAATGGCCAGATAAGGAGATTTTTGTGACACTGTATCTAGGTCATCGCCCCAGACCTACATTTTTATTCAAAAATATCTAATACAAATGCAGGAAAATTATTTGAAGAACTGTAATTGGAAAACTCCTTCCAAGTTCAACATCTCAACCAGCTCACTGCGTCCTTATTCTGGCTTTATCTTGCTCTCCTTTTCCCTTTTTGGTTAGTAAGTCTTGATTGTCTTCTATGTGATCATGTAGTTTGATAGTGGAGAAAAAAAAGATGGACTAGATGAGAAAAAGATGAGAAAAGGGGGATAATTAAGAAAAAGGAATTGCCAGACAAGTAAAAAAAGTCTACTTTAAGCACCAGAGGCTGAGAACAACTTTATATTTGTCTTTCTGCCTTACTGTTTGCTAACAATTTTCTAATCATTAGACAATCATCTGCTAGCGACTGAAACATTACCTTTACCCAGAAATTTTAAAAGAGAAAAGGTAGCAATCTCTTTCTCTACAAAAACTATTATTATTAGCCTGTGGGTAATTTTGGAACAATTTCCCACTACTTCCAGAGGTTTTGAGAAGTTTTAGAACTGATTGTCTCTCAAAACCAAAACTGTTTCTAACCATCCTTTTAGACTGCTCAAAACTACTAGTCATCACTTTAAGTTATGTCCCGTGCAGGTTACATCAGGCTCCCTTCTGAAGTGCTCATTCCACTTGCATTCTTACCCAAAGCTGAGAGCCCTGCATCTGACTGGCTTTCAGTGACACCTAGACTTTGCCTACAAGGACTTGAGGAGACAGAACTGATCTTAAGCATCAAAGTTGGTCTTGAAAGTCAGACAGTCACAGCTGTTTCATATTTTGTTCATGAGGCTTTGTGCAAGGCTTGTCTGTTGCATTATTTACCAACAGAAGCCCTGTGTTCCCAAACACTGCCTGGTTCTTAAATCATACAGGTAGTTTTCTCTTTCTCACTTGCTCTCTTAAATGATGTTGCAGAACTACAGAAGCAGGCAGGGCTATTAAAACTCCAAATAATCCTTGGTGCCCAATGTTTTTCTTAGACCATGGAACCTTAATAATATTCTGGGGGTTTTTTTAATATATATAAATAAAATGGGGGGATTAATAAAATCTATTTAAAATGTGAACCTAATTTGTAAATTAAAGCATCTTGAAGGAATATGTTGCCTATAGATCTGATTAGGTTATTACTGAAAAAAGATTTTTACAATTAATAAAATAAAATTCACTCTACCTAGAAGAAGAAGTATGCAGAAGTATACCTCTGTATAAAGCTGTGCTGCCATAAGGAAATATAATATTCTTTTACATACTAATGTAACAAAAAAATTAAAATTGAAATTTCCAAAATTTCAATTAAGAAAAAATAGTAAATATGGGAGAACACAGACAACATGGGAAAGCTTTAAGTTCAAACCATGTTGAAAACTGTTTGCGTTTACCTACTTGATTTTCTTGCTGTCTCGACCTCATTTCAGTATTTCACAGTCATTCATACAATCTAAATAAAATATATTACAGAGCTGTCAATCTTTTTGAACTCTAAGTTTATGTCCTTTCTATGCAAATATACACATCATATGTGATTATGTATAATGTACCCCAATAAACAGGAATTTTGCCATTGCTGGTAAAAGAGATTGCCTTGGCCCACACTTCTTTTAACTTGTATAATAAAATATATTATTTAATTTGTTTAATAAAATGATAAAACAGCTGACTGGTGGCTAACTAAGCACTGCTTCAACTGTTTCTGCTGAAACATTGTCAGTGCCACCTATGACTCATCAAAGTTGTCATTTAACAACATGTAGCATTTTTCTATATTGTGTCTTGGGACACTATTTTGCAATTGCAACCCTTGGCTGGGAAAAATGCAAAGGAGACAGACTTTGACCTGAGAAGATATAAAACAAATAAGAACTGGATTCCTGTCCTGGAGACGTAGACAAATTTACCATGAGCATCATTCTTTTCTACAGACCTGGCCAATGCCTCTTGTAGTCCACTTATTTCCCATTCCCCGTGGGAGGACTGGCACTACTGATTTTAGGACCCAAAACCACACTGGTAAGAGAGAATAACACCAAGAGAAATGGATAAATGGTTTTGGGTTTTTTTGCTTGACAGACATAAGTGTTTTATTAATGCAGTTCCTCTTTTAGGCCAGATGCTGAGTGGAAATATTACCTTAACTGGACTAGAGATAAATGTGAAATTTTCTGTTCAGTTTCCTAAAGTTTTAATTAAGTTGAAAATTGTATTCTCAATTTTTATATTGTCTTTTATCCATATTAATATTCTCTATATGTATATGCGTTTTATTGATATGTATGTGTATACATCATTGTAATATTTATCCATCTCATCTTTCTTTAGGAATCTGCTGTTGGTTTACCTTTAAATATGATGTTAGAAACTCAAGCTCTTCCCTATTGTTCTGCTTCTAACACACCCCTCATCCATCATCATTTGTAATGTGTTTCATCTGCTTTCACAAATCCTTCCATGGCAGGTGTTCATAAATCTGTTTGCTCCCAGGATATATTCTTACCCCCTAAGCTTATTAACTCGTAGTCCCTATTTCCTAAACTTACGAGCTAACAGATTTTCCTTCCCTCACAGAAATCCATTTGCTTCAGCAATATGTATGCTTTTTTCTCCTGTGCTGAGGTAGAAATTCCCTGTTTCAGACAGATAATCTCGTAAATGTCTCTCAGGGAGCAACAAAGAAGGAAGGCAAACCAGTTTATTTCCACAGCGGTGGATAGCAAGAATGGGGAATAATAATGAAGTAGTTCTTGTATTACTTGAAATTTAAGTAACTTGATTAGCTGGGTTTGGAATATAGTAGAAAGGCCTTCTATAGCATTTCTGAACTATCCAATCCTATGCATAGAAACAAAGCACAATTCCTCTTGCTTATATAAAAGCTGCCCACTGTTTTTTAGATACAATATATACCAGGGAAGGAGTAGATAGTGGTCTTAATCTGTGTTCTTTGAAAGTAAACTGATGATTGCAAGGATGGCTCAGTCAATATCTTGAAGATCAGTTTCAGATTTTCTGAAGTGAAATTTTTGTAATGATATTTTTTTTCCTAAAGGTGTGATTTTGACAATGCTTTTCAATGAATGAGAAGAAAATAAGAATGTTAGTTCTCTAACTGGGGGAAAGGGGGATGAGAAAAAATCAAAGGGAACAGGAGTTAGCTTGAGACAGTCCAAGGAGACAGGAATGTGGATCCAGGTGACATCACATGCTCATGATTATTCTACTAGACCTTGGTTTAGGGCACAACAGACTGGCAGCTATACCTTGCAAGATATAGAATGCTTGCAACATTGTTGGACACTTGAAAGGATATTTGAATAAAAATGAAAACAGGAAAATACAAAGCTAAAATTGAATAATCAGTCTACTCCCCCCATCAAAGGGCTGTGTGTGGTGTGTTCTTTAATCTCATTTACCTTACACTGTCACTGAAAGAGAGATCTTTCTGCAGATATTTTTAATATAAAGAGCAATGATACTACAGGAGGGAGAATGGAAGAGAAGTGACAGTGATTTGTATTGGAGTATGCCATCCTTGTGTGCTAGGAAGCAAGTTATTTTAGTATCTTACTTGTTTCAGAATGTAGGCCTATTAGATACTAAAAATGGTAAGATTACCCTTTAAAAAATCATTCATTATATGGTATGAAGTCTTGGAAGGGAGTCTAGGAAGAAAGAAGTATGCATTCCAATTTAAATAAGGTACTGTATTGTGATACTTACAAGAAAAACACAGAAAAAAACTGTTTTAATGAGCCCTTATACTATGTAAGGAGAAGAAAGCAGACAGATATATTTTTGAAATAAACTGTTAAACCAATTAGAGACAGCAGAGAAAAGACAGATTTGTTGCCTAAAATGATCACTGCAAGAGGTGGAAGCATAAGGCATAGAAAAAAGTTCATCTTGCTAACCTCTTTACTGTTTTCTTTTCCAAAATTCACACATTCAATACAGATCCATGGCACTGCTGTGGATCATAAATAATAGTAAAGTTCATATAGCTGTCCTTTACACCCATGATTATTCATTTGTTTACAAAGAAAATCAGAAGATATAATTAAACATTTGGCATAACAGAGCTGGGAACTCTATTGTATGATGACAGGTAGCAGATAAAAGGGAAAATGTGAGGAAGTAATGGAGGGCAAGATAAAAGTACAGTAATTTTGACTGGAATAAAATTGTACATGTAACATAAATTTCATTTAATTAAAGGAATTTAAGATTTCAACAGTTATTATATCTGACTTATAGCAGGATTCTAAATAATCATGTTTCCTTCTCCAGCTAAGACATCTTTATACTTTTTAAATGTTTCATTTTAAATGTTTCATTTAATATTATAAAAACTGTATTACCATGAATATAAAGATGATTTCAAAGTGAGATAATTTAGCTCTTTAATGTCAAAGCCATAAACATTAGAGGTATTTTGTCATTAGATTTGTTTTCTTCCAAAACTTAAGTAATAGAAAAATCAGTACAGTTCTGTGAAGCATTTAGATTTTACCAGAATTTCATTTTATCTGAGTAAAATGTGTCTGACAAGATTTTTCTGTGCACTTCTGTGAACACGTATTTTCTGAAAGCATTATTTTGAAAGATTCAAAGAAATAGTTCAGCACTTCACCTTACCACTGGAACCATAACTAGCCTGCATTAAAAAAGCTAATCTTCTAGTAGATGAATAAAAGAAAAAATCGAAATCAGTTAAGCTTCCTCACAGAAGAGCATCAAATTATGAACAGCCAGAAGTAAAAAAGGTATAAAGGATCTGTGAATATAAAATGCAACACCCCTAACAAGGTCAGAAATAACCCAGAGTTAAATTTAAGAGGAAAAAATCTCCCTAGGCTTGTATTAAAAGCAAAAATGCTGTCTTTCTGCATAGCTAGTAGCAGTGATATACAGCTATAGGGTAAGTGTGAAGTATTCTAATCAGAGACATATCTGTTTCTGACCTTGAAATCGAGTATCTGAATGAGTCAAACAAATAAAAGTGAGGTTAGATAAAAACTGCATGAAGACAGGTAGCTAAAATAGATTATTTTAGCAAAGCTAGTGATTCTAGCTAGTAATTCTGCATGTAGCAGTCATAGCTTGACCATCCTGGAATTTTCTACCTATACTGTAGCCAAACTCCTTATCTGAAGTATTTTTTGGTCCCTCATTTTGGGAGAGGTAAAACATTTTTTTTTTCATGCATAGCTGTGAATTTTGGAACCTGCAGTTAAGGAAACCTCCCAGTTTGACCATTTACAGGACTCAGGCAGTCACACTCCCAGTGCCAGAGACTTTAACTGCTGGGACCAAAGCCCCTTTGCAGCCGGCAGCTTCAGTGAGCCAACGAGTGCCTGGCTTGTCTCCCTACACACTTCACTCACATGCACTCACACCAGATTTCCTACCTGTTTGACCCCAGTTTTCCTTTGGCACAATCATATATCTCATTCCACAAAGCAATTTATTCACAGCACAAGCTGGTCCTACCAAGAAAGGACCCTGGCTGGGCCACAGGTCCCCCTGCCCTTTGCCATGCAAAAGGTCAGCAGCTCAAGGCCTCTTTGCTCAGGGTCCTGCCACCCAGAGCCCCATGTGCAGCTCCCCTGCAGCAGCAGACCACGCTACTGGCACTGGCTGTATTCCTCAGCACCTGTCTCCATCCCAGCTCATGAATATCAACAGGTTCAGAAAAACTAAACTAATTGGTGGACAAATCCATCGACTGATAATGAAAAGATTAGGTATAGGAAATAACTTGCAAAGAAATTTGATCCAGCATCTGGAGGATTCCATGAAGAATGATCTGCAGAAGGAGGCTGGATTTAATTGCTCTTCCTAAATGCCACCTCTTGCACTTTTCTGAAATACATATAATGCACCTTCTGTCTGCAGGAGGGAATACAACTGATATAGATCATTGATCTGACCAAATTAGGGTAGTTAACTTTCAAAATTCTTAAGCATTGGTAAAACTGGAAAATGTATTCATCACTTATTCACAATAGGACATCATAGAGGTTTCTCACTAATTGGCATTTAAGTTCAAAGCACAATTAAAGAAAATAAGTTCAGAATAAATATAAAATCTATTTCCCCATTAATAATTCAAGCAGCATTGAAAATCAGATGTAGACTACAAATATTAAAAGCTAAATGCAAAATTAATATATTTAATGTTTCCAACAGCAGATTTACTAAGATTGCCATTAAATACCATTACTGTGTAATCCAAGGCAAATGTTTGGGTTTAAAAAGCTGCTAGGTACAAGGTTTTCTCTCTGCCCAAGCTGTGGTTTCAGAGTTCCTCATATCTGACACAACAGTGTAAGTACAGTATGGCAGCAGAGATTCTCCCACTGCCCCAGACACTTCCTTGGAGAAACGTAGTTTGCATAAACAAAATACAGCATTCAGTCTCAGCTGATATACAGAGTACCAAATAATACAGTACATATTTTCTTAAATATTCCTGTTGTAGTGCAGCTTTTTGGATTTTTGTTACTCAATGTCTCTCTTGTTTTTGTGGCATTTCCAGAGGATTCCAATATTCAAGATACTTGCCAGTTAAGGGAAGTGCTTTTCTCCATACTTAGCCCATGACCTAGGCTGCCTGGTTGGTTCCAGTAGAAATCCTGTGGCACAATTCATTTGTGCACCATGCCAGTGTTTAAGTCCTGCCTGGAGGCAAGCTGAGGACAGCACACACAACTTCCCACTTGCTCCAGTGGGAACTGAATCATATTTTTGATCTGCAGAAAACTTCAGCTAGTTTTTAAGGTAATTTTTTTCAAGTTATATATATTTTCTTAAAAGTTCAAAAAGACATAGCCACAGTAAGGGGTAAGAATTGAAGGTTAAAGTCTTACATATGATTTCTTAACTTCTCATTTCTGTGATTTAAATATAATGTTATTTATAAATTTAAGAGCCTTGTTAACTCATCTTTTTAACTTTCCTTGCCTCACACATCCATATTTCTAAACTCATACCATGCTATAAAAACCATCATCTAGGAATCAACAGGTTTTTCTCTTATTCTAGCTTTGCCCTTTAGTAATTACATAGTAAAGTACAACTTTTACAAAGTACTTTAGTAAAGTACAACTTTTTCTTAAAGCTTAAAGAATATTTTAATTTCAGATGTGTATTTCTGATTGAGAAAAATAGTATTGGTCACTTGATGTAAAAAGTGAATCCCATAAAACAGATATATTTATGCATAGACTATCTTGCTTATGAGATATACATATAATATTTGTATTTCTGGATTAAAATAATGGTTCAGAATGGCTATATTGAGATTTTGGCAATTTGACTTCTGTGTTTCAGTTATTGAAATGCTGTCATTTGCATATGAAAATTCCTCAAGACAAATTTTGTTGTAACTCATCTCAAAGAACACATTGCAGTGGCATATTCCATGATCTTCACTTTTTGAAAGTACTTGTGATGAATGAGGGCAATAATGAATAATTTTTCACACTCTTTTGAAGTAGTTTAAGTAATTGCAATCTTATTTAAGTTCTATGATTCTATTGATCCTAGGTATATTTTATTCTTCATACATATAGTGTTACTTACAATATTTATTCTTGAAGTACTTGTGAGATACAGAAGTGCTACTGATAGCATTTTAAAAATGAGAAGAGCAAGACAGAAACGTGATGTGTGGAACATGAAAGTTATTTAAGTGGTCTTAAAAATCTCTGTATAAAGGATTCAGTCATGTATGCAGTACAAGACTGCAGAAAAAAAATTTAGTTTCAGATTTTGAAAGCTGGATCTTATATCCTAACTGCTGAAGTATTTTTCCAAATAAAATATTAGATATATAGGAGTAATCTTTTAAAGAGTCACAGCTTCTTCTGAACACCTTTCACAAGCAAAGTCTTGTGAATAAAGAGTCAAAGTCAGCAAACAATATCAGGGGGCTTTAAGTCTGGGTCCTGGTTTAGGGCAAATTTTGGCAGGAAACTTCTGAAGTGATCTTCTCTGAAAAAGAGATTTCAGCGACCTCTCCCCAGCCAGTTTGGGAGAATTATCTCCTTGGAGAAAAGCAAAGCAGAAAAAACTATTCATTTAACAAGCAAAATACTCACAAACATGAAAAAATGAATATTATTTAACAGTGAAACCTCTTGCTGTTCTGAGGGGAAAGCAATTTCAGAAAGTCCTTGTCATGAGGCACAGCTTGGCTGGCTCAGTCTCTTTTCAGTCCCTCCTGTGTGGGAAAATGCCATGTCCTGGGCTCTGGTGGGCCACAGGTGTCAGCTCCTAGTTTTTCCAGGTTTTTGGTCCAAAGCAAGGCTGATCATTTCTAAGAAAAAGGAAAGCCACAGTCCAGAGAACTTCTCTGCCTCAGCTAGTTAAAAAAACAAACCAAAAGCAAAGGAGAGCTCTGTCCTGTTGTCTGAGCTGCAGACAGCCCAGTCCATGAGAAGGAAAACCTAAAGCTATTATCTCTATGCTTTGAATACAGCCACCTCAGACATTCCACCACTTTTCCCTCTCCCCTGCTTTGCTCTCAGATCTAGTTTTAAAGGTGCAGAACTTATTTCTGGGCTAAACAGATGGATGGGGATAGAAGTAGGATAGAGCATCATAAAGACACCCCAGGACAGTCTGCAAAAAGGAACAGGTGTCATTCAGTTAAGTATATAAAATAAGTGTTCTGAATGAACACACATTTTGTAATGAGTAAAGATCAGGCTGTACAGCATATTTTAGATTTAAAAATGTCTAAATAGCAATATTTTGTCAACCTTAAATCTACTGTTACCATAATGTATTTGTAGAGTAAATTAATCACTTAAAGAGTTAATCAATTCACATGATTCAGAATCTTTTTTCATAGGCTTATTTGCTCCCACAGAGTTTTTGGATTGGAAAAAAACAGATAAAACTTATTAGGAAAATGATAATGATTTTTTTTTCTAATTATGTCATTTTAATAGGTAAAGGACATCCCCTTGGATACTATTTAAGTTTGTATCACTTATCTTATGTTCCAAAGGACGGAATCCCTCTTTATAGTTCAGTAAGCAGAAAGCCATTCCTTACTTACAGTTTTCTATATAATCCCATTGACATATACTTGTTAAAATATTAACTGTGAAGTATTTAGGCCAGATTTAAATGCAGTCATAAGTAAGGGGATTTCCATAATACTGGGCAGTGATGGCAGCTTTGAAATGCCAGCATCATTTTTCACAATTGAAAGCATAGTGCCTTTGCAAAGAATCATTTATTAATACCAAACCACTGTTTCAATAAAGCATTAGAATTTCCTGCAAAGAGTAGCCCTTGGGCAGCATTCTGAAGTAATAGTGAATTGCTATTCTAATCCACAATGGAACATTTTAATAAGTGTGATAAATGACTCACAAAGGGCTTCAGATTTCAACATCGGTAGAATTAGAATCAGGCAAAGGCTGGGTCTGGGTGATAGATGTAGAGGATTTTTGTGGTAAACAGTTTGCAATGTCAGGACAATACCAGCTTATTGAACTTCCAGAGACTAAATTCCTGTCCATTTGTCATCTTGTTGCTAGCAGACATAGATATACATAGAGTAATAGACTTACATTCTTTATTAGCTGATACTATCTTGTAACTCCTGGACCACTTTAAAGAGATCAGAAAATGAAACATTCAACTAGAAAGAAGTGAAAAAAAATCAAAAGACTAAATAAAAACATAATTTTTATTCTTGCAAATATTTTTATATTGAAAGTACAAAGCTAGAACAATTCCTGGTACTACTGGTAATACTACCACTAAGTCACTCTGCTTTATACAATGCTTTCGAACTTCTCTGAAATTATTCTTTTGTTTGTTTTCAAACAAAAAAGAGAAATTATATGGTTACATTATTAATTGGTTTTGGAATTAGAAACAGTTTTAATATTTCATGTTGAAAAAATAAGATATTATATATTTTATATATAATATATAAAAAATATTTCTGGAATCAGAAATAATTTTGCTTTTTTTCTGTAGTTTTCCCTCTCACATCATATCAGTACTGGAGGGAATAATATTAGGATTTTAAAATATATGAAAGGCAAGAGAATGAAAAACAAGAAGATGCTTATCTTTGACTAGAATGGTATTGTGATTGAATTTTACTAGGCTAAGTCATACATTAAAAATACATCCATGTCACATAATTTTTTGTGTTAAAATGGACTTTTGATATGTAATTTGTATGTTACACATGCACAAATTTATATGTGTACATCTACTCACACGTCTGTTGGTGCCCACCAAAGCAAATGGACTCATGAAAGGAGTTAAGATTGGAAGCAGGATGAGCTGTTGAGACCACGGCCTGTTTGTCTTTGTGGTCTTTAGGAATATGTGCCTGACAAAAAACTACATCAGGGCCCTGAACTTTAGAAGAATGAAATTCCAGCTGTTTAAAGAATGAATGGATGAGATGCCCTGGGAAACTGTCCTTAGGGGCAGTTGAGCTGACCAAAAATATCATTTATTTAAGGACAATTCTCTTAGAGCACAAGAACTCTTCATCCTGGTCTGTAGGAGATGAAGCAGTACAGCCTAGAAATTGGCATGGATAAGCAAGGACCTGCTCCTCAAAATGATGAGTAAGAAGGAAATGCACAGCCAGTGGAAGCAGGGACATGTGGCCTGGGAGGAGACAGTGGATGTTGTAGGGTTGTTGATCAGGAAAGTTACAGTACAGATGGAATGGGACTTGGTAAGGGGTATGAGAAATAACAAAAGGAGTCATAGAATTTCCTGAGTTGGAAGGGACCCACAAGGATCACCATGTCCAGCTCCAGACCCTGCACAGGACAGCCCCAAGAATCACACCATGCGCGTGGGAACATAGTCCGAATCCTTCTTGAACTCTGGCAGACTTAGGTTCATGGCCATGGGTCATGGGAAGGGATTCTCTAAGTAAGTAAGTCAGAAAAGAAAGGCCAAAGAGAGTGTACAAATAAGGGAGAATTGGTGAAATAAGGAAGAACTGGTGAAAACACATGAAGAGCACTGAGACATTTAAGTTCTTGACTTCAGTCTTCACTGGCAGTCAGGCTTCCCATGTTTCTGAAGTCCCTGAACCTCTAGGTAGGGGTTGGAAGAGCAAAGTCCCTCCCACTGTAATTGAGGAGGTTTGAGAGCTGAAGGAACCAAATAGCCACCAACACACACAGGAAAGCAGGAAATACCACTTCTATTTTAAAAAGTGGAAAAAGGAAGGTCTGGGATCTATAGGGTGGTGAGCATCATCTTTGTGCCTGGGAAGATCATAGAACAGATCCTTATGTAAGCAGTGTTAAGAAACATGCAGGACAAAGACATTCAGCTCAATTTTACCAAGGGCAAGTAATTTGTCACTAATTTGGTTGCCTTCTATGATGAGTGACTGCAATGGTTGATGAGGGAAGATCAGTCAGTGTTATCTATATGGATTTCTGTAAGGTCTTTGACATGCTCCCATATGACATCCTTATCTCCAAATTGGGAAGACATGGATTTGAAGGGTGGACCATTCAGTGGATAAGGAATTGTTTGGAGGGACACAGCCAGAGAGCTCTGGTGAGTGGTTCCTTGTCCACATGGAGGCCAATGATGAGTGGTACCCATCAAGGCTCCACTTGGGGATGATGCTCTTTGATATACTTGTCAATGATATAGACAGCACAATTGAGTACTCCCTCAACAAATTTGCAGATGGCACAAAACTGAGCAGCTCACTAACCCAAACTAAGTTCTTCCAGAAGTAAGCTGAAGTTAGTTTATCTGTTATGTCATGCAAATGTAATTATGACAAATGAGATTGTATAAACTTTGAAATTCTACAATACAAAAATGTATCCTATACATCTATTAAAATAATTTAATTGGGGGTTTTATTGGTAGACTATTGAAAATAGAGTAAATATGTGTAAAGTGAAGATATCATTATTAAGGATAAAAATATATGTCATCTTTGCATCATAGCATCAAATTCAAGTATAGTTCTAAATGAGAAATATCTAAACCCAGAAATATCTAATATAAATTTAAATAAAACATACTCAGCAGTACATCAGAACAGTTCTTCCCATTTGTGTGAGCAACAGAAGATGACTGATATCTGCTTTTGCTTTTTTTCTATGTTTGCAAGGTATCTTTTCAATGACAGAGCCTCAATTCTTTTTAAAAAAGTAAATATAAATCTGACAGAACATATGTAGTACAGCAAGGAACGTACTCTTGTTGCTGTGTCATCATCTTAATTCAGAGTCACAATGTCAAATTTCAGTTTGTTGCTCGTGCTATTCCGCTATGATTGACACAGATTTCTCTCAGTAGTATACACTTTACTATGTACTTATAAAATGTGTGGTTTGTTACTCCAAATCACATAATTGGGATTGTTCTATCAGAATTCTTAGCTCAGATGTAATGCTTTGAAATTTGGCTTTTTTCCTAGTTGTACTTTCTGCTGACCAAAAATACTTTGGGATTTAATTTTAATCCTGCTCACATGACAATTTCAGCTAAATGTGTTTCATCTAGACCAGCTTATCTGTACCTCATGTACTGACATGCATTTATTACTTGACTGAAGAGATCTGATCCTCAGATTTTAAAGCTGTTTTTCTGATATTTAAATGTCTGTATCCAAGAGATTTTTTAAAGGTGCAGACTTCTGCTGGCAGTTCTGTGCCCTTGGCAAATCAACAGGTTTCTGTTAAAATACTTACATTCTCCATGGGGTTTTTAATAATGCTTTATATCTTCCAGTATTTACTGAAAAATTGTACTAAATAAGATTTTTCTTGCATAAAAATTGATAAATGGGGTCCTATGTCTTGTACAAGTGTGGCAGGATTTTATAGCCTCTAGGAGGCTACAATTTTCAAAATCATAGATCAGGCTGCTCAGAAACCCATCCAGCCTTTTTTTGAACACTTCTAGGAATGGGGCAACCGCAACATCTCTGGGCAACCTGCTTCTGTGTCTTATCCATCACAATAAAGAATTTATTTCCGATATCTAATCTAAACATCCCTGAGTTTAAAGTCATAACCCCCTGTCCTATCAGTACATGCCATTGCACACAGTCCCTCCCCAGCTTTCTTACAGGTCCCTGCTAGGTATCAGAAGGCTGCTATAAGCTCCCTGAAGACTTCTTCAGGCTGAACAATCCCAACTCCTTCAGTTTGTCTTCACAGGAGAGGTGCTCCATCCATCTGATCATCTTTGTACTCTGCCTCAGGACTCGCTCCAATGTCTCCATGTGTTTCTTATGCTGGGAGTCACAGGATGGAACACAGTACCTCATGTAGGATCTCTTGACAATGGAGTAGCAGGCAGAATCACTTGCCTTAAACTTCTGATCATGAATCTTTGGATGTTGCCCAGGGTACAGCTGGCTTTCTGGGCTGAAAAAGCACATTACCAGAGGTGCTGAGTTTCTTGGCAACCAACCATTGTGGTTACAGGAGGAAGAGTTCCAATTTGCGTGTAACCAAACTATGTATCCTACAACCATCTGCATTATTCCTGAGGAACTATTAGTGGTGGGTCATTTGCAACAGCTGCCCAGTGCACACCACAACCCTCAGGCAGACTGTGTTACATGAGATAAGGAAAAAGAGGTAATCCTGTGAGGCAGGGTAATGTTTATTTTTCTTCCCACCAATGACTCAGCCCTGATGATTCTCTCCAGGGAAGCAGCAGAACAGTCCCAGCCATCCTGAGGGGGTCATCTCTGCTAATAGGCCATAATGAGCTGAGTAGGTACTAGCAGGATAGCTGGCTGCAATGATCATCAAGGACCCCAAAAATATCCTATGGCTCATTGGACTACATCATCCCACTTTGAAACTCCCTGCCCTAGAGGAAGTACTGAACATCCCTGCCTGTATATAGTCCGGATATTTTGCAGTTTGGGATCATCACCACCACCACTGGACATCCAGAAGAGCACCAGACCTTCCACAGTACCACTGCTTTTGACTGCATCTGTCACTTCGACCGCACTGCAACCACTGCCTAGTCAGACTGTGACCATCATCATGGCTAACAGGGGTAGGTTGTACTCTGGCTTTGTGGTTGTAAGCTAGTTTTTCTCTATCATTGCATTTATTATTCTTTCTATTAAATTGCAACTCCAACTTGTAGTCTCTTGCAAGGAATTTGTGTGAGGATTAATTTCTCCCTCTCGTTCACTTTCAAACCGTACACCAACACACCCAAGTCCTTTTCCTCAGGGCTAGTTTCAATCCATTCCACAACCAGCCTGTATTTTTGATTGGGATTGCTTCAAACCAGATGCAGGACCTTGCACCTGGCCCTGCTGATCTTTAGGACATTCACACAGGCCCAGATCTCAAGTCTGTCAAGGTACCTCTGAATGACATCCCTTGCTTTCTAGCATGTCTACAACACCACACAACTTGGTGTTGTCAGCAAACCAGCTAAGTGTGCGTTCAGTCCCACTGCCAATGTTGCTGAAAAAAGTGTTGAACAGTGCTGTTCACAATAGTGTTGCCTCACACTGGTCTCTGCTTGGATATCGCATAGTTGACCACAACTCTTTGAGTGTGACCATCCAGCCAATTCCTTATCCAACAAGTCTGTCCTTCAAAACCATGTCTCTCCAGTTTAGAGACAAGGATGTCATGCAAGACAGTGTCAAATGCTTTGCACAAGCCCAGGAAAATGACATCCCTCTTCTACATGTGTTTGCATAAAAACATCTGAGTTTCTTCTGCAGTGAAGCCAACTTCCTGGCTGGAGTGGCAAACACCCCTTCAGGTGATGCAGCCTTTCAGGTGGTCTCCTGTTGGCCTGCAGACCCTTTCCAGGCTCTGGAATCTCTTACTGGCATTGGCATTAAACTGTTGGGAGTGGAATGGATTGATGTTCCCCTGCCCAGGCAAGTTTAGTTTCAAATTCTCACGGTCAAAACAGATGATGAAACACACATAGCTTAAATTAATATCACCAAACGTCTTGGTAAACTCAAAGCCTCCAACATTTGGAATATCTTTTAACTTTTGGACATGTCACTGAAAATTACAATGATGTTGTTAAAGATATTATTTTTGGCTTGTCAAAAAACTGTGAGTTTTTGATTATTATTAAATTGAGGGATTTTTAAGTTTGCTAATGGAATGTTCCTTTGATGACAAAACCAACAGTTCCTAATATAGTGTTGGCAGATGTTTATTCAAGGGGAAAAGAAAAAAATGGCATTACATTTTCAGTTTTCTGCAACCACAGACAGGTTATTGGTGAGAAATTATTTATAATAACTTAAGGGAATTAGAGACTGTACAAAATAATAGGTAGTAAGGAATGGATTTCACATCAGCAATGCATCCATGATTTATTCAGTGCAATTGTACTGTAGAAAAGTATAATGAAAAGAGAAGTTACTTCTGCTGTTTATTTGATTTATTTGGTTTATTTGATTTATTTTCCTTTATGAAGAAAATTAGTTTCTTATTACTCTCTTGGCATGTAAGATTAATTGATAGTAATTTAAATTATATTTCAAATATGTAATGGTCAGAATGGACAGAAAAAAAATAATATAAAACTCAAAATGGACAACATTAGTAATTTCTGTTGTCGTCACAAAATGGCAAAGAAATACAGTTAAAGATCTGTAAAGGTTGAAATTTACCTAGCATGGAATACAAAGATAACAATTCTGTAATCATAGAAACATAGAAGTGTTTGGATTAGATTAGATCTTTAAAAATCATCTAGCTCCAACTCCTCTGCCTTCAGTAGGGACACTTTCCACTAGACCAGATTGCTCAGAGCCCCATCCAATCTGATTTTGAACACTTACAAGGATTTGAACACTTACACAACTCCTCTAGGCAATCTATTACAATGTCTCATCCCCTTCACAGTAGATAATGTCTTACATACAGTCTAAATCTCCCCTCTTTTATTTTAAAGCCATTACCCCTTTTCATATCGCTACAGGCCTTTGTAAAAACTGTCTCTCCATCCTTCTTGTAACCAATAAGCCTTTCCCAGAGCCTTCTCTTCTTCAGGTTGAACAACACCAGTTCCCTCAGCCTATCTTCATAGGATAGGTGCTACAGCCTTCTGGTAAATTCTGTAGCTGTTCTCTCTATCTACTGTAAGAGGTTCATGCTTTTCCTGTACTGAGGACTGCAGAGCTGGACACAGTACTCCAGTTGGAGTCTCACAAGAGTCAGGAAAAGGGAAAATAAACTCCTCAATCTGCTGGTCACCCTTCTTTATGTACAGCCTGGGATACTACTAGCCTTCTGGCCCACAAGTGCAGATTTCTGGGTCATATCTAATTATTTTACCTTGTTAAATTGATCATGAATTTTGAAGTGATTATATGATCTTGCAGTTAATAGAGTTTCTTGCATTATTTCATTGCTCTTTGATACAGAATTCATAGTTTTACCATGTGTCTTGGTAGAACAGCTGGAAGGAAGTTTTGTGACATAAGTTGATTTGACTTAGTAAACTAAAATATTTGAGTTCAATGAACAATTTCACATGTTCAGAACGTAATCTAAATTTATTTTTGAGGAGAACTCTTTTCTGTGTAGTTTTCAAGCCATTTAAAAATTACACATTTAATAAACAATAAGGTTGGAAGCCAAGCCATATATCCAAGTGAAATAGTGTAAAGTTAAAGACATGGCTGAGAAAATCAATGAAAATGCATTTTAAAAATTCTGAATCTTTTATATTCTTAGACATGTTCAGGTGAACATAGAGTAGCTGCAATGATATTAAATTGGATACTTTACAGTCACTCTCTGTAAATAAAAATTACTACTTTGTGAACGTGAGTATAATGTTTAGTTCTATATATCTTTCTTCCCTACTGCAGTGTACATTCCTCTTTAAAGATATTCAGGTTATCAGTAAATGGATTTGAAAGTAATTGATATCAGTTACCAGCAGACTCAACTCACCATATATTTATGCTTTCCTTGGCTTTCTCCTTGGTGGCATGACTCCCTGGAGTATGTGGAGTATGTCTGACTTCTTCCTTTTATGTATGCATTCTTTTTCCCAAAAGACAAATTCTGAAGCTAAAGAAGAAAAGTCAGGCTGGCTACAGAAGCATTAGGTCTTTCCAAATTCTTCCCTGAAGTAGCATGTTCCCATAAGACTCATGCAGCAGGCTGTGTCTGGTTCCTAATTCCATCCTGCTCCCTCCATCACTCTCTGAAGAAATAATGCTGCAACTACTAGATATAACATGGAAGAACAGCTTCACAGTAGCCACAGAAATGTGTAACATTGCAGAAAAAGTGGGAATCTAAACTGTTTCTTAAGGCATTGTTCAGGCCTTTTAGGAATCTATTTCACCTCACCTGAGTACCAAGTTCAGAAAAATGGCTTGAAATGAGGGCATCCACCAGCAAACATTTTAAGTGTCTTTTACCTAGATCTTTTTTTTCCTCGCTTGCAGACGTATTCAACTCCGTATGTAGTCCAATTATTAAAATAAGACTTCTCAAACACTTCTAATGAATATTAGTGACAGAATCTTGACCTTTGAGAGGACTTGAATGAAAGTATTATTTGTATCATTAACATCCAGATGTTAATTTCCTTGCCTATAATTATCAAAGAGCCTGTGTCTGCATAAGGCTTTGATCTACAGAGAGAACTTTTATATTTTATGTAATATCTTTGTCTGTATATAGGTGTATACACACCATTAGGAAATCAAAGAAATTTGAGACAAAAAAGGAAAATCTCTGGCTATGTCTATCAGCTGTCAAAAGAAATTTTTATAATTATTTTTGTCACTTTTATTTATGTACCTATTTTTTATTATTATGACAAAAATAGATACCTGAAAATATATTATATAATTAAAGAGTGAAGGTTTGCATCTATTAATAATAAGCTTCCCTTTATTTCCCTCTACTGTGTCCCTTGAAAATATGGAATGCAATGATCCCATATTGCCAATGTAAGTTTGAAAGCAAGATTCAGCTTTTCTTATTTGCAGCAACTGTATTATCTGTTGTCTCAAAAAAAATTAATAGATAAAAATATAACATGCATAAATGCAATTGCCACAATGTTGGGGCCTTTAAACAGCTTTAACTATCTGAAGGGAATGAAAGTGCAGTAGGTACCTAAAGGACTATAGCATTTAGAAAGTCACGCTCTGTAATTTTATTAAAGACAGACATAGGTTACTTGTTTGTGTTTCAAATGCAAATTCCAAAATAAAAATTCAGCATCCAATTATTGGGACATAAAAATTCAAAAGGACACTTTTTATTTAAAAAAAGAAAGGTCTATTTCCCCTTAATTCATGAGAAAGAAATCTAGAGTAGAGCACACAGCAACTGTTAATTCAGAAAGTTCTTGCTGCTGATATGATTCTAACCCAGGTGAATATTAAATGAAATCATGAAGCAGTGGAGAGGATGAGCATGTTAAAAGGGCTGTGACAGAAACCAAGAGAGACTGATGATGCAATTACCCTTCTTCTAGGCCATGCAATACTAATGTGCTAAGGCCCTGCATAGTTCAACAGTAAGGATGAAGAGGCTAACAATAATTCTCCATTAAAGTGGGTTTTCTTCGTGCTGGTAAAATACACTGTGTCTCATTGATTAGAATGCCAAGAAAGCTCTACATTGTGTCATGCTGTTTGCAAAAGAAAATGTTAAGAGAGGTATTCAAATACTATTTAATGAGAAGTGAGAAAGCTAAAGCATTGAGGATAAAAGAATTGAGCAAATGTTAAGTTTAACACCACCAATATGTTACTAGCAACTATAATGTACTGAATATTTATGGAAGCAGTAGATTAGTAAGGCTCTTTGAAAATCCCTCCATTGTTCCTTACAGAAAAAATTCACATTTAGCATCTGTCTTCCTCTCTAATAATATTTGACTTAGTGGGTATTTTTCATTTAAGAGGTAAGGTTTCTCAATTGGCCATTCACTTCCTGTGCTCTTTATAATCTCTTATGATTTCTAAAACTGAAGTCTCTGTTTGAGCTGATCCAGAATGTACTGTGCTGGCTGACTAGAGAAATTAATGTAGGTTGAATTGTATTTTTCCTGGTTTATTTTGATGAAACAGTACAGAGTTAAATCTGTAGTCCTTGCTACGGAGTAAATTTGGCCCTATGTCATATATGGTTTTCACAGTTATTGTAAAACAGTTACAGTCTTAAGCTGAACCAAGGGAAGTTTCAGTTAGATGTCAGGAAACATATTCTTCACTGAAAGAGTGATGGGGCACTGGAATCATCTGCCCAGGGTAGTGGTGGAGTCTGTCCCTGGATGTGTTTAAAAAAAAACTGTGTGGCACTCAGCACCATGGGTTAGTTGCTGAGGATGTGTTAGTTTAGATCATAGGTTGGACTTGGTGATCTAAAAGGTCTTTTCCAACCTAGTTAATTCTGTGATTCTGTGAATCAGAATTGGTTTTATTTTGCATGAAAATCTATATTGCTCTATAAGGAGCTGTCATGGTTTCACCCCAACCATTAACCAAGCTGCACCTAGGAGTTTCCACAGACCAATCTTAAAGCCCAGGCAGTCACTTGCTCACTCCCTCCCTCTGAGAACAGGGAAATAACTGGAAGGCTAAAAGAGAATTCATTGTTTGAGATTGGGAAAATTTAATAGGTAAAGAAAACAAACACAAACAAAGCAGAACAAGGAATTCATTCACCACTTCCCATGGGCGGGTAGGTGTTCAGCCATCTCCAGAAAATAAGGTTCTGTCACGCAAAATGGTGACTTGGGAAGACAAATTCTATCACTCTGAACATCCCCATCTTTTTACTTCTTTTTCCAGTTTTATATATGAATACAATGTCATATGGTCCCTTTGGTCAGCTGGGGTCAGCTCCCTCCCAGATTCTTGTGCACCCTTATTCTACTCTCCAGTGGGATGGGGTGAGAAGCAATAAGTCCTTGAATCTGTGCAAGCACAGTTCAGCAATGGCTAAAACATCCCTGAGTTATCTACGCGGTTTTCAGTACAAATCCAAAATACAGCTCCATATCAGAAATTTTGAAGAGGATTATTTCAATCCCAGCCAAAACTGTCACTACTATCCTTTCTTACAATAAACTTTGGAGAGGTTTTCATTATTTGAATAAAAGTTTAATGAATTGAGTGGGGTTTTCTTTCTAAAGGTGAGGCTACCATGCCTTGATTTATCAATGCATCAGTCTTCAAATTCAACATTGGGTGGCTTTTTTTTTTACACTGTTGTCACAAACCTTCTGACAAAATAAGTATCTACCAGTTTTGGACAAGTACTTTTGAATGACCTGCAGTTCATCTTCAAGTGAGAAGAGATTTTGTCATTCAAGACGAGCAAGACCATAGCTCTGAAGGTTATAGTGATTTCCTTTCTGCACTTGTGTTCACTATTAAGTATAATACTTTTTCTTATCTTGCTGTAATGACTTCTGGGTTCTTATATTTATTGTGTTTTATGGAAAAGAATTTTTTTGCACTGAGAAAAACCAATATTTAATAATGTGTGGTACTGAAATTGAATACTGTAATACTGGATCAAAATGAAAAATGCAAAAGGCATCTAAATCCTACATGCTAATGTAGCTTACTGTAAAGTAGATTTACAGTTTTAATTGACCAAATATTATTACCTTCTAATATTTCTTTGGCAGTCTAGAACTGAGTTTGGTTTCATTCCAGTTTTAATATTTATTTACACTTATTTCTTCAAAGCTGGGAATTGTAGGTGTTGATCTGAGATTTTCTCCATAAATTAAAATACAGAGTCCAAAACATAAACAATTTTTTTACTTATAAATATAGCAGAATCTACCCATATCACCAACAATCTGAAAAAATAGAGAAAAAAGTGGCAGGGGAGGCTGGGGCGGGACTGAGAAATGTGCCCAGAACATTAATAAAACCAAGCTTCTGTAGATCAAAGCTATCTAATAATACTCTTCACTGGCCTACCTGAAATGAAGCCTATTAAAAACTGTCATGATTAGTGACAGTCAATGTATTTTCAGCTTCAGTAAGTACAAACCATGAGATGATTAAGGCTGTACAGCTTGTCTTTCACACAGTTGTGATAAAGACATGTGCTTTGGAAATGTGCACACATTTTACTGTACTGCACTTCTAAATATCTACATGGATGTAGATATTTACATATTAATTTTCAGCATCAGCTGCCATTTTTGCAAACACTTTTTTACAGATAGTGAAAATAATTGTCTGGATTGTTGCCTTTTTTGTTATAAATATCATTAGCCAATCAGCTGAGCTCAGTTGTCTTGGGCTGTCCCTGAAAAATGTTTGAATTACCTTGTTCCTCCAGAATCAGCTGTTTTAAACACATGTTGACAATCTTTGTTATGACTCTACAGAATCCTTTGATTGAAGGAAAGAAGGACCTGTTCATTTTCTCTACAGTCAAGCAGAAGGAGACAGATCCTCAGTTATTCATACGCAAAAAATATTATGGAAAATTATTAACTACTCATACTTTGGATCAGTGTCCTCAGGTCTAACTTTTCACCATATTGTTTCATTTCTGTGTTGCTCATAGGCAAACTGAATATTTTCCTCAGAAAAAAAAAAAAAGGAACTAGGGTGAGTATTCATCTGTGGAAGAAATGAGGAAAAAAATCTGTGCTGGATTTCTCCTCATTTCAAAAGGCATAACCCAAAGCTTCCATAACCTTAAATTCTGTGTCTGAAACCCATATGGTTTACTTTAGTCACTACAAGAACCTCCAAAGTTAAATCTGGTGGTCTGAGGATCTATGAGTGAAGTAAACCTTGGATCTGGTAAATATCTATGTAAAATGTGTGTTTTACTGACAAATTCTAGATTTTTAGGAAGCAAAAGGTGGAATAGCAAGGGACACGACATAGATTTCAAACACAATGGCAAGAAAAAAAAAGTGACAGGCAAGTGCTTGGAAGACAGGAGCCATCCAACAGCTGCCATTTGCCATAGCTGTGTGTTCTAGGTGAAGCTGCACAAACCCTTTGAGACCTTCCCCCTGTAAGATCAGATCTGACATTGTGTAAAAGTATTCTTGGATTACTCAGGCAAATACTTTGAAGGAAAAACCATCGGACACTGGAAAGCTGTTTAAAATAAAAAAAAAAATCCCAAAGTACTTCATATTAGAATATGCCTCCAGCATGGTGCAGGAACATAGCTTATATGGTTGGAAGGGATCTGGGAAAGAAAAAGGGAAAGATTTAACCCTGTTTACACTGATTAATGCACCAAGCAGTTTCTGCTCTCCAAGCGATGAACATCATTAGGAATAATGCTTGCACAGGCTCCTTACTTGTCCATATTCCCCACAAAGACAAGGATGTATAGGTTTCTCCAGAGGAGCATCCTGTGCTTTTTGCATTGCCTAGCTGGTGGGATTTTTCTTGATTTTGAGCAGAAGTAACAGTGGTTGGGTAGTAATTAAATATCAAAGAGTAATATAATCCCCAATTAATGTCTTTGTGTGGTAGTTTCTACTGCCTAGAGGGAATACTGTAGTTATAGACTGTGGAAGACCAGAGGGCTTAGAGGATGGTATTGCTCACCTCAGCAACAATCAGACCTGAAAGGTGCATGCCTTCCATGATCATCACTTCAGACAGAGTCACAAACTCCACAGAGAAATGGTGGTACTCTCCAAAGCCCAAAGAAGATTCTGAAGTTCATATGCAGGCACTAATTATTTACACAGGCCTGCAGGCCCACAAATGTTTAATTTACTCAGTTTTCAGGTGTCCAGCAGATGACTACCAATATTGATTCAGTTTGAAATTTCAGTGATTAGGAAGACTAGTTCAAGCCATATTTCAGGGTTCATGGCCATTTACAAAATAGTTATGAAATCTAAACAATAAATGATAAAATTATCCAAATAATTACTCTCTTTATGTACAGCCACTATGATCAGCTGGCTGCCCTGTCCATGATCATGGCCTGAGGTCATAAGGATTTTTTATTAAAAACTCTTTTTGCAAAACTTAGATGAAGGTCTTTTGCTTCTTAAAGTAATTATTGCAAACCTGAACACATGCATGGAACCCTAATTTTCTCTAAATAAATTATTAAACATAAATTGTTGCTATTTAACTACTAAATTCATATGAGACAGAAAAAAAAAGGAAAATTCTTCCCAATTTTCATGTATGGGGCTCTTCCAAAAACGTTCTCAAAATCAGGCTGAAACAGAATAATTTATGCTAAGTAGGCCAAGGTCTGCACCTAGTGGGATGGTGGCTTCCCACCAGCAGGTGCTCCTCTCCTTCTGTCAAATCAATTATTCAAAGAGGAGAAAGGAGACTGGAGCCTCAATACTGGACAGTTTACTCTTGGAGAAGTAGGATAAGACACTTCTACCACACCAGCTCGACCTCTTCCATTCTCTCTGGCATGAAGAAAGGTTCCTTGAATGCAAGCACTGCAGAGCTTTTTGCAGATCTCTTTGCTTTACCAGATACGGTAAATATCTACAGTTTGGCCATTGCAGCAATGTTCACTGAATGAAAAGAGTTTTTTTTTTTTCTTTTTAGGAAGAGCAAAAAGGAGTGGTGAAATTGTGCTAATGTAGTCACTGTTTTAGCTTGAAACAGAACAGTTGGACTGAGAGGAATGTGGTAAAAAAGTTCATTGTTTATTCCTGATGATGATGATGATTTAGGGGAAAAAAATTGTTTCAAAAATCTTTTGAAATATGAGACTATAGGAATATGAGCAAGTGTCAATCATGTGAGTTTGCACAAGAACAAAAGAAAATCCCTGACATAAACTCAATAACATGGTCTTGGAATAAACTGCTTTTTGGATATAGAATAAGGAGGAAATAAGGATGTAGAAAGTAATTATTGTACAGCTATAACTTTTTTTTCCCCTGTAGATACTACTCATTATTGAAATTGTTCACATATATTTGTCTACCACATCTGTGATATAAATTGTAGAAGATAATTTATATTATGAATTATAAGTTCTTTTTACAGCTTGTTTTAGTGTAACCTAAGCAAACCAAGGATAGAACAAAACAACTAGTGCAATGGCTTATTTCAGCATAAGTACTCCATAAAAAAACCTGGAATAATATATTAACAAAGAAGCTACTTGGGGATGAATCCATCAATTCCTTAAGTTGCTTATTTTTTTGAATTATTACGCTGCAGTAATATCCTTAGATAGTTTTATAATATTTTATTGTTCTGAATTCAAAGAAATTAGATACCCTTGAAACAGATGTTGTTCTACATCTTGTAGTCTCACCACACAGAAGTGGTTTAACTTTGTCATCTCAGTTTCAAGACCTGGAAAACTTGTTATAATAATAGCAGTAGCAAAAATAATGGAAAAATAATTATTCTTGTTATTAATAACAATATTTTATATGGATGTAAGTATTAGTGCTACAATGCAAAACATAGATGGTACATCTCTTTTTACATAACTTCATTTTCCACACAATTTAGAAGAACCTTAAATGATTTTTATGTTATAATCCATTATTTAAATTTTATAATCAATTTAGTAACACAGTAATTAATAAATTACATTTTTAAGCATTCAGTACTTTATAAGAAAAACCTCATGGACTACCATATTGTTTTTCTTAAGGAAATTAAAAATAGCATTGATCAGAATAGATCAGAACAGAAAGGCCAGCTCCACCAGCAGAACAGATAAGACAGACAGCAGTGCCTGCTACGGGCTGAGGTGACTGTGGCACAGGAGTGAACTGTCCCTGTCTGGAGGAGCCACACTTAGGGCCCTGCCAGACAAAGTCACAGCCTGCCCAAGTAACTGAACCAAACATTTCTGACCCAAGGATCCAAGGGTGGCTCCTGACTCATTTGTATGTAAACACATCTGCATGTCAAACACCAAGTTTGAATGTACTCAAGGAAAGACCATTTTCCTTCTTTACTTGCTATGGCAGAGAAAAAAAACATAAGAACTTTTCTGTCACACTCCTAAACTCAAATGACAGTTGCTATCAGCATCAAAAATATCTACTACAAACTTTAAAATGTTGCAATACCTTCACACTTATCTCACTTATCATTTGAGACTCTTTTATTTATTTTTTGTTAGCTGACAGGCCCTAGGCAGTACAGAACTTGTGTCTTCCCTAACTCAGAGGCATACCCAGTAAGCCTGATATATTATTTTTTTCAAAATAAAACCAACAGAGCCAGAAGAAACAATAAAACAAGAGCCAGAGCTGCAGGGAAAATGCAGACAGAAAAAAATTAAATTTAGTTCCAGAACTAGAATGGGGAAATCAAATAGGTTCAAAAAATTGTTGACAAACACCGGAAAATATTTGCTATACCAAAAATGCAATTATTAATTTTTGTAAAGAATTGGAGTAATTTTATTCTTGAGAGTACATACATAATCAGGTGGTTAATTTCCACAGTGAGAATCTGATATGATGTATGTAGTGCTTACCCAGGCCTGAGACAGTGTAGTGGGGAAACAAAAAATGTGGTAGATGATGGATTGCAGAGGTGAGTTTCTTATGTTGAAAGCAGGTGTCGAATTCCTATTGATTTAGTACAGTTACCCTTGGAATAAACTGCTGTTCCACATCAGAACCTTAATCTTTATATTAAACACATATACTTATTAAGAAAAACCTGAGGTATTCACAATAACTCTCACTGGAGTTCATAGAATAATTTTGGTCATTGCTTGAAGTATCATTCATTTCACCTAGATCTCTGCAATTAACCCCCAGAGCTGACTTGAAAAAGTTGTGGTCAGTGGCTCTGTGTCCAGCTGGGGGCCAGTAACGTGTGGCGTCCTCAGGGCTCTGTCTTGGGACTGGTGCTCTTCAGTATCTTCATCAATGACAGAGTGAGATGGAGGAGACCCCCAGCAAGATTTCAGGTGGCACAAGCTGAGCAGTGCGGTTGACTCAACAGAAGGAAGGGATGTCATCCAGAGGGGCCTGGACAAACCTGAGAAGGGGGTCTATGAGAACCTCATGAAGTTTAAAAAGTTGAAGTGCAGGATGCTGCATCTGGATTGGGGCAATTCCAGACATAAGGATAGACTGTAAGAAGAAGTCACTGAGAGGCAGCATTGCTGAGAAGGACTTGAGGATGTGATAAGCATTTGAAAATTCAGCATCTTTTATAGAAGTAGCATAGCTGTACTTTCTTTCTCCTGTCAAGTCTTTTTGAAGACTGAAATTTGGTATTTCCTTCTGATTTAAAAAATTCCTCCAAGTATCTTCAACAGTCTTATTATTTTCTACTTGTAAATGCTGTCATCTTTATCTGAGACATGGAGTCACTTAGCAATTTACCTGATAAGATTGTATATTTGTAGATATATTTGAACTCAATTTTCAGTGAAAATAAATTACTAACTGCTATGAAACAGATTCAATATATTCAGTAATCTTTTTCCACTGCAGTTCTTCCTCAGATTACATACAGTTCAAATTAATTATTGGATCTTGATTGCTTAAACAAAAACTTTGGAAATTTCAAGGTCCATTCTTAACTTGCTTTCTCATTAATGACTAGTAAATGATGCTAGCAGGCAGGATACCTGTAACAGAACAGGTGGTTGTGAGTACAGAAATAAAATCCAACGAATCATTACTACTGATAATTTTTCAGAGGGAGGAAAAATTAGATTGCCTTCACAGTTCCAGGTTTAGTTTGCAGCTAAAAAAATAAATAAAAGGTATTTCATGAAACAGGTAGGAAAATTACATTCAAAAAATAAATTTTCTACTTGCAAATATTTTTCAGCTTAGTCACGTGAAGCTTACTGTATTCTATTTTAAAATATTCTGGATAGCAATACCTGTGAAAGTCTGCAAAATTTTTCTTACAATGTGGACAAAAATAATTCCAAATGTAAAAAGGATCATCTTTAGTTTTTCAAGTGTTCATATTGTGAAATTTGAACTACCAAAAAACATAAGAAAACAATGAATACTAAATAATTTATTTCTCTAAACATTTTAGAAGACATTCTGCATGAAAAGCTTCATACTATAATCAGATTATTTTTATCAGGGTTTATCTGAAAATTATAAAAGAGTCATGTAGAACCATAGATGTTATCTCATTTGTTAATAAATATAGTTCACAAATACTGTGAAGAACCAGAACAATGTTGAAAGTAGAAAAGTTCACCTGGCTGACCTCACACTTGGTTATAAAAAAGAGGAGCCTTGCAAGCCATGGGAAATCCCTTTCAAAAGTTTTTATGTCCCTAGAAAATATAAATAAATAAATAAACACATACATACATAAATAAATAAAATAATAAGAACAGACTTTATCTCCTCTGGTCAGCTCTACAGGAAATTCATAACCCAGCAAGCTTAATGAAGTATATAATTAGTAGATAGCAAAAACTTTTCTCTAACACTTTTGTTTTTCTGTGTTAGAAATTGAGAATTTTTTTTTTATTTGCAAAACTTATCTACAACTGTTTTCACTTTGGTTGACCTCTGGCCTGTTTGCCAATCACTCAGCAAATACAGTTATAATTTATGTATTATTTTGGAAATATACATTTTTATGTTCAAGACATTTTTTTTCTGCAAAATTCAGTTCTAATATTGTTTTCTATTTAATTTAAACAAGTTAGTAGATTGGATCCTTTTTTTCTTAATGCAATCAAAAAAACAATCCATCCATTAATTTTACACTAATTTTTCCAGTTTGGTTGCAATATATGTCAAGAAATATATGGAAATAGACAATTGGCATTTTTATCCAAATAAGATTTTTTTTTCTTTGAAAAAAACATGAAAAGTGTTTCTAAATCATGTGGTTTTATTATTTTCTCTATTTCTAGCTAAATACAATGGCAGATATACTGTCATTACATTTTAACATATCTACCTGTCCTTCAGCATTTTTCTACCCAAAAAGTTGAATTTCAGTGATTTCTGACGTTTATGATTTTTCTGTGTTTCTGTAAAAGATACCTCTTGTCTTCAGGACAAGTTGATTCATAATCCTCTAATACTATAAGAAATACTGCTATGCATGAAATGCTATGCAATATTTTGTTGAAATTCAGCATAAAAAAAATCATCACAGATGACTCAGAAAAACAAGTTAAATAGAAAAGATACTGCTTTCAAGGGAAGATGAAATAATAAAAGTGATGTCCAGTACAAATAAGTGATCTTCTTACTACTGGAAATTATAATTAAATTAATTATTTTCAGGCAATCTAATAATCAATCTATTTTCTACATATGTGTACTTCTCTCTTAAATGAAAGAATAGGAATTTACTGACAACTTGACAGAAGTGTGATAGGTGATTTATTTGGGAATTAACAAAAGAAAAATAAAAGAAAACAAAAAGAATTGAAAGAAGTGCACCTCAGCTGTTGTTATCTGCTACAGCCATTCCTGGAATTGTTTAGCCAAAATGCACATGGTTAGTAGGCTACCACCTGCACTAATTGACAATTCCATTGGAACGTAATGGTTATGAAGCATTACTGCAGTCAAGGATTTATACAATCAGATCAACGTGCTCTTGTGGCAACTGAACATTTGAGTTATGCTAGCAAACTTTTATAAGTGTTGTGAAACTGTGCAGTGAACACTAATGGAGAAAGTGAGAACAAAAGAAAGTCTTTTGCTCATAAGCCAGCTATATTTTTTTTGTTTTTAAAGGCCAACCAATGACAGCATGAACTTTTTCGATACTGAGAAAGAGCAATAAATTCCTTTCACCATACATGGTGGAACAGGTACACTGCTGGATGAGGTTCAAGTCCAAAAATCGTAACAAGTGACTTTTTAAAATCACTGTGTTTATCTTGGCAGAAATCAAGTTTATATGTCAGTCCACTAAAATGTCAAGAATAATTTCTTGTTAAACCTCACTCAGAAAGAATTTTTATTAAAATCCTTCATGCTTAAAACTTTTCTGATGTAGAAGTTCAAATATTGTTCATAGTGAGATTTCTAAAGTCTAAGTCATACTATGATCAATTTTTAATCAAGATAGGTAAACCTTTGAAGAAAAGAATCAAACCAGCTTATAATATTTGCACATTTGGCCAAGTCCTAGAGTGATTACAAACCTACTGAGATTGACTGAGTAAAGGATGAGAGAAAATTGAGCAAAAATTTAATATAATAAATATAGATATATTTTTTTTTTGTTCTGGATTCTCATGAAGGAAAAGTGCTAAAATTATTTCATATATTGACAGATATGGTGGCTGAATTTATAGTGAGATTTATCCTGATATAAAGGATGATGAAACTCCAGAAGGGAAAGGAGGTTGGGAAAGAGACAAGGACTCTTCAGGCACATTGTAACTATGGAGACTGCTAAATCTAAAGCTAGTGCTTTGGGAACAAAAAAATTCACAGCAATCACTGTCCTAAGGGGTAAATCTCCTGTCTCTACATCACATAGACAAGTTACTCAGGCAAAGTAATAAGGATTTTTAATTACTGAAACTAATTAGAGTTTACTTGCACCTCTCCTTAGAACTAAATCTAAAATACTTAAATTTATCAATTCCAATGTCTTTTTCTGATTGATGGAATGAGTTATAATGTAATTAGCATAAATGCTAAGCCAGACAGTATTTTTACTAAAGCTGGTATTGAATTTGGATACTTATGTTAGCTGATTCTTAGTCCTAAAACTCTTCAGTTTTCAAAAATACAGCAATAGGGAATTTTTGGTTTTGGATTACATATCATATTGGATTATAGTAAAAAAGGCTTAAATGTGGCACAGTGAATAAAAAAAACCTTGCATAATGTCAGAAACTTGAAGAATGTTTTACTGTAATGGAATGAAAAAAACCCAACTCTTACCATGGTGAAAAAAATAGAATAATACAAGACACATTTGTGGGGCACTATTCTAGCTAATTATGCTGCCACTTATAATTAGAAGAATTAACATGGCAATTAAAAGTTTTTGGCTGGTGCTCTGTATTTTTTACACAACACTAGACAGGAAATTGCCTTGTCAATTACAATTATTAAGGTATTAACACAATGTTCTAAAGTCACAAATGCTTTAGCACAGTAGAGTAAAGTAGACACATGTGGTTATAATGTTAAGATATTACTTATTGTTTAGATCTAGGTTATTTACATTTTTAACTGCTTGTAAATTGAATTGGGTTTGTGACAAACAGGATGTTTTGATTAAGTGACATTACATGTTATGATATGCATGCTAGTGAAAAGAGGTATACAAAGAATGACAGCTATCTTCTTATTTCAACTAACTGGAATATACTCCCAAGAGAACCCATGCTGGCACAGGTACCTTAGGTTATGCCCTACTTTGACTGGAAATGGGAACTGAAATGCTCCTATAACCTCTCTATTTATGTAAAATCACAATTTAGATTCCAGACTGATGTCTTCTCACTTTCATGACATTCACTTTCACACTTAAATACAGGAAGTCGATGGTAACGTCGTGACCCTTGCTGATGGAAGATTGACTCAGTTTTGATGTTTTGTGTGTAAGATACTCACCAACTTCTACTAATCAAAACTGGGCTTCTATTTGATGTCATGAAACAAATGTAGCAAATGTGTGTCAGAAATGGATACACCAAACATTGCCTGGATATCATTCAACAAGAGGTTTGTAATCTGCATTCTGATGACTTGTTTTCTGCACTCATTTTGAGGTTTGGATTTGTTTGTTTTCACTGTGTTTAAATAATTTATAGAAAAGCCGCATCCAACTCCTTGATTATTCAGACTGTTACTAAACTATGTAAGCTATTATTCAAACTAATTCTATTTTCTGGGTGTTGTAAAAAATTCAAGGATCTTGGGGATATACTCCCTCCAGGAGATAGGGTATGGATTTCTGCTGGATGAAAACAAGGTCAGTTTCTCCACTGACAAGAGCTGCTGTGAAGGAAGCTGGAAGCTAGGGCCAACTTCTCCTTTCCTTGGGAGCTGCATTTAAGCTGGGATAGTACTCCTGGTCCCAAACTGTGCTACAGTGGAAAAGAACTGTTCCTGGTTTGCCTCCCTGACTGTGACTGTGACTCTCTGGTTTAACTTACTGGCTTGCTTTCACTGTCATTTGCCTCTTCACTGCAGCCTTATTGGGTGAACTCTGGACTGTGTCTGATCTGATCCCTGTTCCTGAACCTGGTCCTAACCCAGACCTGCTGCCCAGTATCCCTGCTTCTTGTTGGTGCAGCCATTGCTCCTTCCTACCTTGCTACCATGCTCAGCTCCCAGTTTATCTTCTTACTTTATCAGACTACTCTCACTTCTCTTGGCCATTTTGTCCTGTGCTCTCAATCCTCTAAATAGGAGCTTCAATTTGTCAAACAGCTTTACATCATGAAGGCACCCTAAGAAAATCTGTAATTTGCAAATATCTGTGGGAGGTTCATAACGCAGGGGAGTAATTTTCATTTCTCACCAGGCTAAGTGATCACCCCTCCATTTCTATGTGCTTACATCACTGTTGTGCTGTTCTTACTCATGCTCACATCCCCTGCTCTGTGATCTGTACTTTTTGTCCCCTCAAGTTCCAGGTCCTCATACTTGCCTGTTCATACAGTTCAATTTCTAATTTATAGGGTTTTTTTCTTGTAAATAGAGTTATGTAGGGAATGAAGATTTGAATTCCAGTTTCTGAGTGCCACAAAGGAACATAATTGCTTCTTGAATTTATCCCAAATAACCTTTGTGTTAACACACAACCTCTAGTAATATCTCAGTTAAAAAAATGAACTCCATCTCTCTGTAAATTAATTTTCTCTAGTAATTGTGGTACTCTTGGGGCAATTTAATTGATCTAAGATAGAGAGGAACAATAAATTGGGAGTGCCTTCTTTTTTTAGAAAATTTGCTTGAACTTCTGTACTTTAATCAAGCAGGACTGGAATTAAAGAAAGACTTTGTGAAAAAATACAAAATCTTGAATAAAAACAAACTCACATTAATTTGATAAAAAGAAAAGAGGAACTTCTCAGGCCAGTCATCTATTTTAAAATATTCATAACTCATCCAATAGGCCATCAGAACTAGAGCTTGAGCTCTGGTGTATATAATAAGGTAACATACATATACTGCTTAATGTCTTTTTCTTTCCCACCAGCAATAGGAGCCTTCTATGATGTAACCAGTTAATATCCAGTCTTACCAGTCATGTATGAAAGCAGAGAACATTTGTTCTCAGATCACAGAATTTCTTCATATAAAGGAACAAAGAAAAAGACAAAGTGCTACCAACACAGCAAACTCAAGAATATCTGTGTTTCCCAGATCCTTTGAGTACTGTGGTTCTTTCATTCACTCAAGGACAGTAAAGCTTATTATTGTTCTCTTAGGTTCAATCAAAATATTTCAAAGATGATAATTCAGTGGGAGTGAGGCAAAAGGACCTGTCTGAATACCTATTTATTATGCAGAGCTGTGGTGTCATGACTGCTTTATTTGATCAGCTGTATCTTACAGTGAAAACTTGAAGATAAATCCCCAAAATGGCCTAGGTAAGGGGGACTGAGCATCCTCACTTTTACATCTAGTTCTTAAAGAATTGTGCTAGGTTTCCAGACCCGCTTGATGAAGATACAGGTGCTTCAGAATTAGGTTAAAAAGATCCAACATCTGACCCAACTTCAAACTGCAAGCCTGTAACGTTGCCCAGTGGTAGCCAACAGCAACAGGAACAATGAAGCCAAATTAATTGAACTGCAAAGCTTTAATCACCTCACAAACTCTTTTGCTGAAGGTTTTTTGTTGGGTTTTTTTGGTTTTTTCATGAGCTAGAACAGATTCTGAAATTGAAGTCCCAGGGCAGTCTGAGATAGAATTGAACCAAATATACATTTTCAGCTATCACTTCAGAAGAGAAATATAGCTCAAAGTTTCTAAAGTTGTGTATTTAATATTGTTAGCCCTAAAAATTTTTTCTGACAATTAATGAACATTTTAGGATTCTTCTTGTCTTTCCTGATAGATTAGTTTTCCATCCCTCATAAGAGGAATAATTAATCTCTACTTTTTTGCCTTTCATTCCGTACTCTTTCAGTGTGTTAGGATTAAGAAGGCAAGAAATTTAGGGAAGAATAAAGGAACCATGCCAAAGTGCAAGAAGTCATGTGATGACATATGAAGATAATTCATACTGGGATCAGAGATATGTTTTTTCTTCAAATTTTTAAAAGTTTAAAAGTTCTGTTTTATTAATTGCAATGGGAGGGCTCAATTTCTCTTCTGTCCTGTCAGATTCCTAATGCACTTAAAAACTCTAATTCTTTAAAGTTATATTAATCAATTGCTTATGTATAATTTCAATTTACGTCATTATCTCTACTTTATTTTCTGAAATTTGAAGAGGAATCTGTAGTTTACATAGAAAATAAATTGAAAACACACTATCTGTGCTATGTCAGCTATATAAAAATTTCTGTAGTTTTCACTATGTAATATTTAAGATGCTCTTTTTATGTCAGAAGATTAATTTACAAAAAATTGTCAGGGATAAAAAAAGAGAATATTATATATTACTGGAAGTCTCTGGAGGAAGAAATAAAATCTTCATAAAAATATCTAAATTTTTCTCTAGTATTTACTTTATATGATTCAGTTGATCTTCTAGTTCTCATAATTAAGATTAAAATTACACTAAATAAGAAGCATGTAAGTCTTTCCCAACTCAGGATATTCTATAATTCTATGATGCTATGAGGCTGATCAGTTTACTTTGAAGATTGGAGGCTAATTTTGTGGGTATATATGCTCTACAGAGTTTATTTTGTTATAAATATTAAAAAAAAAATTGTTCTTTTCTGTCTCAGTTAAAAGGAAGCCAATCTTTATCTAATCATTGATTTTAATTGTGCCTTTAGTTAAAATATATTTTAGTTGTTTCACTTTTCCCTTTTGTCCCACTAAATAATTAATCAGAAGAGTGAAAGATTAACGTTTTCATATAATTCAGCATCTACATCTGTACCTATTGCTACATAAGTATTCCTTATTCAAAATTTTTTGAGAATGTTGTTCCCAGTTAAAAGAATGATGAATTTTTAAAATGATAATGTAATATGAAATAAGACTCCTATGTATTATACAACAATAAAACTATGATGAAAAATGAAAAGAATATGATTTTCAAGCTTGTAGAACTATAACTAATTAAAGAAACTGATTAAACTTCTATGCAGGATGAATAAAAACAGTGTAAAGTGACTACCTAAGAATGTAAAATATAATTCTTGGCAATTATGTTTTATTAGTATTTTTGTATACAAGAAACTATCACTCTTTTTAATTACTTGGTACTTTTCCATGACATTGAAGAATTAAAGAAATAATTTAACGTTCTGAATATTATATTAAATGGCACATCAGAGAATGTTTCCAAAGCTATTTTGTTATATTCTGCTATTCAAAGATGAAGAGTCTTTAAGCAATTCTAAACCTTTGAATTCTAGTTCTGCAACTGCTTGCATGAGTTTAGCTTTACCGACTTTGCACTTCAATGATATGCCTCTGAGGTTAATCAAAGGAAAAGATTTGAAACTATAAACCCACATTATGTACAGGTGGAATTATAATTTATTCCATGGTAAGCATGTAAGTGATAGAAAAAGGAAAAATAAACTTTCAAATGAGTTGGACATTAAATTTTATATTTTAATTCACCATCATTGTTGATGAGAAAATGATGAGCAAGATCAAGATGTACAAGAGCAAAGACCTGTGTATAATTCACCTTTTTGTACATTAACTTCAGTAGTGTGTAGAAAAAGTATGCTGTTGAGAATATAGGATAGGTTTTAAGTCTTTCCTGCCTTCATTATGTTCTTTTATTAGCCATAGAATAAAGCTGGAGATTTTTGGAGGACCCACATTCCATAGCAAATCCATAGTATAGATAATGGTTCCACTGTGCCTTTGCCATGTTTACTTTATAATAAAGTTTACACTTTAGTGCTCTTTACCTGTCTAGTTTCTCCTGCTTTATGAACATCATATTTAAAATAGGATCTTGAGCAGCAGATATGCAAATACCCTAAACTCTTTTCTTTGTTTGTATTCTTTTTTCTTTGTTTAAAGATCCCAATTTCCATTATCAAAGACAATGTTATTATATACAATATGTACATAATTGTAGTATAAAATACCACAATCAGATAGCTCTGTTCTAGAGTAATTCAGTGTGCTTAGTCCCCATGATCTGTTTTGGGAAGAGTTCCTATTAATTATTAGAACAAGATTATTAGATCAAGTCTACAGATTCATTTGTATTATGCAGCTGATTTTCAAATGAGGTATCATTTAGGTAAATGCTCAATGAGGAGCTAGTATTAGGAAGCTTAAAACTGGTGTGTCAGGTGATAAAGGCCTTAATGTAAGAAAGACTTAAGACTGTATGTAAGTGATTTGTGCTGTGTAATACTTAAAGTAATACTGCTTTGTACCTCTGGAAAAAAAAAAGAGTGAGAGATGTGAACTAGAAATGTCTTGATTTTGTACGTACTGTCTTGGTTAAGCAGTATTTTGTCTAAATGTGAATGAATTCTTATGCTACACTCTGTAACAAAACAGAAACAATTCTTTTGTTTCTATTCTGATAGACAAAACAAAAGTTAAAGTGCAATAGAAAAATATGTGCACAAAAGAAAAGTTGCATAGGATTACTAAAATTAATTTACAACTGTCAGTTTTTAACTTATCCAATATAGGTATTAAAAACTTCAGCATAGATAGGGCATGTGTGCAAAGAAGTTGTTACTGCTAAAGCTTCATCTTTACAGCAAAAGACAGCAGCAATAACAGTAATGTGTCTTGCAAGTAGAAACTCTGATGAAAATTGAAATTGTCAAAACTCCTGATTTTCAGAGAAATTTCATACTAATTTTTGGTGTAGATCTGGAAAGAGATAAGAAAGTAGATTTCCAGTGAAATTTTATTGCGACTCTATGACACTACATTTAAAATTTAAGCAAACTTTTTTTTTGAAAACATGAAAAACATGAACATAAATCTATTTGAAATTTATATTTAATGTTTGAATCAAAAAAGCATAGACCTCACTTAGAAGTATGAAATGATGGCGATAAAACTAGGGAATTTTTTTTCCCAAAATACACTCATTATTTGATTTCATGGAACTTTGGATGAGTTCTCACTGAAGCTCTGATCAGTATTTGTAGGCAAGTGCTTAACATCTAAGAAGTGGCCATGTATTATACAAGGAGCACTCTAGTAGTACTGTAGTAGTACTGGAAGTACTGGGGTCAGTCAACAGAAGCTCCATGCAGAAGATACTCCTTTTGAGACATTTTATGAATATGAATACTCAAGAAGCCTAATGGCCCCATCAGAATCAGGAGGGTAAAGATAGAGATGAATGTCATCAAAATAATAGTGATGAATTAGTCTATTTCATTGGAAGATTGAAGTCAATGATAGATGGATGATAGGAATCAGTTTTGTGAACAGCTAATCTCTCATGGAAAGCAGATCTATAAGACAGATAGGCTATAATTTATAGGTAATTTTAGGCCTAAAGTCTCCTATATATTCTCTGAGACCTGAAATAAGACCTACATGAATAAAATTAAAGACAATGTTCTGAATATAGAAAAAAAATAGGTTTTAGAAAATTTTAAATATATCATTGCTAGTAAATTCATTGAAAAAATTTAATAATATTTATATATTTACAACCCACAATAAAGTATGTGCTATTGCTTATTGGTGAATAAGAGTTAACCCTCTTGGTAAAAGTGGGTGCATATATGTCAATCTCATTTTGCAAAAGCAGTGACCTATGAATAGATATTTATGCGAGATGAAGCTTTCATCTCCTTCTTTGACAACATAGCACACTGGCAACTATATTTAAATGCTGTACTGCATTTTAATCCAAACTTGTTATTAAAAATGTCTGCAAGACATGATAGAAATCGAGTAAAAAAGTTCCTCACCCATTGCATGAAAACTTATCTGATTCTAACCATACATGGAATCTCTTTGCTATCAGCATTTTACAAATAGTATTATTGAGACAATGTCATTATTTCAAAATAATTCATGTGCTTACAATATATCTTTATCACAAATGAACTAAATCCACTAAATAACCTTTCACATAAAATTGAAGATTATTTAAGTCTAATAAAAGGATTTCTGGGATTTATAGCAATATTTATTTAAGTACATTTAAAGTTACAAAAATAAGATCAGTTTACATGTGCAATGCTTTTAGACAGCAACAATATGAATTCAGGTGTCTATTAATGCAGAACAGTCATATTTTTAACCACTTTCCCTATTTTAATTACTGTTAACTATTAATGCATTAATATTAATGCATGACTGTGACAACTCTACATGAATACATAATTCTGAAAATATTTTTTCCAGTCCTTCATGGCATGAACTAGGGTTCAGCTTCTGGGAATGTCCACACAATAGCATGCAGTCAGCTACACAATCTCTCAACAAGCTAATTTGTGTTTCAGAAGTACTGTAGCCATGATGATGCATGGCATGGTATGTTATAGGCTCAAAGTGGTGAAAAAGATTAGGAGTATCTTCATTCAGTGTGCACTTTGCAGATGATATATGTAAGGAAGAGCTTTTCTAAGCTGAACAAAAGTATCTGAGAAGACCAAGGACATGACCTTGCTTCGGCTGTGGATACAAAGCTTGCTATGTTTTGTAGGGAACACTAACCTGGTAATATGGTCAGAGTGCACAATATAATATGTTCAGAGTACTGCCTTTCTGTTAGGTTTTCACACTCCCTTCTCATGAAATTGAAGTAACAGAAGACATAGCTTCTGTTATGTGAAAGGAACTATTTCACATTCCCTCACTTTAGTTCTATCACTTTAATATAAAGATGTCATATTTACCTATTTGGCCAACTTAGAGAAAGGTGAGCAGAGCCTCTCTACTTCTTGGACAAATTTGAGCTTTTAGAGAGAAACATTGAAGTCTTATGAAGTCAAGTTGAATTTATTGCTGTCTGCTGTACAGTATACAGGCATGAAGTGTGTGCTAGCTTTGCATTTCCCTGCCAAAGAGCACAAATCATCTCATGAATAGGCATTGTTACACATTGATAATATATGTTGGTAAATATAAATCAAAAGTAAATATTTACAGAAACAGAAACTCAGTCTATCACTTTTTATTCATTTGGTTATTGGTTTTTTGGGGATTTTTTGTTAATGAAACATGTTCCTTTAATTTAATTCTGAAGAATGTAGTTTAGTTTAATTCATTTTTTGCAACTAAAGTTCTTTTAAAAAAAACAAAAGTTAACAGTCTTCACATTAGCAATTGAACTGCTTAAGTATATTTTCAATGACTCCAAATTTCTCTTTTTTCATAAGAAATTGACTGTGAGAGTACTGGGACTATACAAATTCTGACCATGACTGCAAGTTTTTGAAAGAATGATCCTAAAGGGCTTTACTATACTTGCTCAGGGAGAGACAAGAGGATAATTTATAGTTTTGTTCACCCTGTAATGGATAGCCTTACCTGATGTGCCCATCTGAAAACCAGAGGTTATTAAATGATTGGGAAAATTTCTATAACTAGAAGCTGAAAACTTCCAGCCTTCACTTTAAATTTAGTATATGAATCATACTCCTATATCTGTGACTTTGCAGTCCTCTGTGAGTTTCTGCTAGGATATATTGATAGAAGGTAGGATTAATTATACTGCATGACCAAAATAATTAAGAAGAAAATAAAGAAAAATATTTAATTTTAAAACAGTTTAGTAATCTGTTTTCTGCTATGTAGAGTGTAAAAGACAAGGACAGGTAATATGTTCATTGCCTGTAGGATGTGCAAGTCTCTTGTGCCATTCACCTGTGACCTTTCTGGCTGAGAGATAATAGAGCTTCAGACTCAAAGAGCACCTTTCAGCTAAAAAAATAAAGGTTAGATAATCTTCAGAGTTCAAAATGGGTTAACATTTCTTTTGTTTAATCTATTGTCTTTAAAAATGATTTGAATAACAAGTGGGACAGTTAACAATAAGAAGTGCTGATCTTAAGCTATTTTCTTACTGTAAGAAATAGGGGGAAATAAGTCTCCAAGAGGACTGATATATAATTAAGACAATGCACATCCTTCTAACTTCACTTTTTCCCTGTAGCTAAACACCATCTACTCTTGGTGTTCAGTGTTGTGCAGTGGATAAAGATAATATCACTCATTACAGAATTACTGTTTTAAAAATGTGTCCCAAAGGTAGATTTTTTACTTTGCTTTATTCAACATAAAACATACACAAGAATGGTGTATTCTACAAACTCTTACCAACGATTCATTTTAACAGTTTGCTGTCATGTGAAAGAGTTTTACAGGAGCCATATTTATCTAACAGCTCAGCTAAAGCTGGCTTGTTAAAAATGCTGTTTTTTGATTCAAGATATATATTTTAGTTCTCTGTTCTAGTTCACTGGATGGATTTGTCATGCCACTAGTTTGTAAATTTGAACCTCCCTTTTTTCTGGTTTATTTTTACTTGTTTATTTGAATTATTTGCCATATAGGAGGAGAAAATCCTAGTGGAGAAACATATAATAACTTCAGGATCAGAGGAATTATATCAGAAGATGTTCATAGTAGGTTTTAATAACTGAAATTAAAAATTTAAACACTCTTAAAAATAAATCACCTTATTTCCAAAGTGTAGTTCTCCACTAAGTGCCATGCCCAGGCGTTTCTTGAACACTTCCAAAGATGATGATTCCAACACTTCCCTGAGCAGTCCATTTCAATTCTTAACCATCCTTTCAGTGAAAAAAAGTTTTATGATGTCCAGTCTGAACCTTCCCTGGGACAGCTTGAAGCCCTTTTATCTTGTCCTGTCACTAGTGACCTGGGAGAAGAGTCTGGTCCCCACCTGGCTACCACCTCCTTTCAGGTAGTTTTAGAGCACAATAAAAAGCCTGAGCCTCCTTTTCCCCAGGATAAACAGCCCCAGCTTCATGGCCCTTCTTTGGAGCCACTCCAGCACCTCACCGTCTGTTTTGGGGTGAGGAGCTCAGAGATGGACACAGGACTTGAGGTGCAGCCTCACCAGTGTTGAATACAGGGGGAATAATGACTGCCCTGGTCCAGCTGGCCACACCATACAAGCCAGGATGCCATTGACCTTCTTGGCCAACAGTGGTGGCTCGTGTTCAGCCACCTGCTAACCAATAACCCCAGGTTCTTTTCTGTTTGGCTCCTTTCCAGCCACTCTTCTCTCTTCAAGAGAATGGCAGAATGATGAACCTTTTCCTGGTGTCATATTCACAGTATATTTGTGACACTTGTGTGAATTATCAGAAGTTGATGGAAATTTGTCTTCACTTTGCCTCATCTTCTGCAAGGCTGTAATGCAGGAGGAGGATCTTTTAGTACAGCTTTCTCTGTACTAGCTAGATGTAAAACCAGATGAGCTATTGTTTCTACAGGCTAATTTTTAACTATGATCCCGGGCATCCATCCATAATTCAAATATTAACACTTCCGAAATGCTCTAACACTTGATTAGCAAATATTCCCACATGACTCCCATGGTCATGAAGTTAAAGTCTGGGTCAAATGCCCTTATCAATGCATTGTGTGCATTTCTTGTTCACAAAAATCTCATTGGCATCTTCAGGGTAATCTAGTTTTATTCTGGCCTAGACCAGGAAAACATATAAAATATTAACCAACTGCTGGTAAGATCATAAGGCTGATTCCCCAATAGCTGAAATCAAGAATATATTTCACACTCAAGCAAAAACTAACTCAACAAAAAGTTTGAGTTTATTTGTTTTTTGTGAGTTTTTTGCTAGTAAGAATATATTTCCAGGTCTAATTTATTGATAAAAGTTTTTGCACAGTCTTAGCATCTTTCCATATACAACAATTTGCTGGAACCAATACTGCATGAGATAACTCATTAGGGACAGATGATGCATATTTACTAGCTCAGCATATCCTCAGTGAAGATGTTAGACTACTAGATGTATACAATTCTTTTGTTCTTCTTTCTCAGCAGTTATCCTCACTGATACAGTCAGTGTTTCATCTCAGCATGAAATAACATTAGATAACATTGCATTTTGAGGAAGCAGAAAAAACAATAGCTCCGCAAATGGGAGTGAATTAGAAATGCTCTTGCAGTAGAGGCCCTGGAGTTATAAATGAGAAACTGATGCATGTACTTAGGAAGGGACTTTACACAAAATCTTTCTTCTGCTGTAAATTTCCTATTCTTTAGCATATTCTGCTTCTGAAAAGCATTTTTTGACAAGTGCCAAAGCAGAATTTCCATACATTATCTAGGCTTTCCTAATCAGGTTACTTTTTTTTTGTAGTATTTTTTTGGGTTTTTTGGTAAAAAGTGCCTGTCCAGAGGACATTTCAGTAATATTTATTTTCTGAAAAATTGACAGAATCTTTGCAGTGTTTTTCCTGTATAAACAAATACAGGAAATGTTAATGTGATTAAGGCTTAAAACAAAACAGACCAAAGGAACAGGATAAATCTTACTTGACTTTAAACATCTGGTAAAGTAACATCACATTTAACTAATCAGGAACTTTTTTTATTATTAATCAAGGGGTTTAGCTTTTGATTCATTTAATCCGTTTTGGACACATATAGTACAGTCTGCTAAATTGAATCATCAGCCATACCTGTAGTATTCTATTATCTTTAAAAGCAAATTGCATGATAAAATTGTGTCAACTTTTACGCAAGGTCAGATGAATTCAACACGTATATTCTGTTAATAACTGCTACAAAACTGCAAAGTTTTTTTAAAAAAATAAATTATGTATTTCCAGACAGTTATAATTTCTTAGTTTCATTCACTCTATAGCCACAGATGTCCAGTGGAATTTTTTTTTTTCCAGATAGCTAAAAATCTTAAGCTTAGTAAGAATGTACAGGAGACACTATAGATACATTGTATATGCACAAACTTTGTGTCTGTGACTAAGTCCTGATAAACAGATACTGGTATAGCATAATCACTACAAAGTATAAAATAATTATTCCCTTTTTTCATTAGATAACACTGTTCTGTATAAATATATAAAATCATATATAGAATCATATAATCATTAATGTTGGAAAAGACTCTAAGAAACCCAACCATTTAGCTAGCACCACCATATGCTCACCATAAAACTATGAGTAGCACATGCCATTTACACATGCACCTATCTTCTACACACTTCCAGGAATGGTAATTTCACATTTTCCAAATTACATTTTCCATATTACATTTTCAAGTGTAATATAGAAAATCAAACCAAAAAACTTCACGTAAGAGGAAATAGTTGCTTAGCAATCATGAATAAGTATCCTGCCCTAAATGGCATGGAATCATAGAATCGTAGAACATCTCAGGTTGGATGGGACTCATAAGGAGCATCAAGTCCAACTCCCTGCTCTGCCTAAAACCATATGACTAAGAGCATTCTCCAGATACTCCTTGAATTCTGTCAGGCTTGGTGCTCTGGCCACTTCCCTCGGTAGCTTCTTCCAATGACCAACCAACTTCTCAGTGAAAAATCTTTTCCTAATATCCAGCTTAAACTTCCTCTAACACAAATTCATTCTTTTACCTCATGTGCTCTCACTGGTCACCAAGAGAGGAGATCAGCATCTGACAACTGCTAATAAGCTGATCACTCAAGGAGCTGTAGACTCTGATGAGGTCACTGCAGCAGCTTTATAGCATTTGTGAGCACAGCATTTATTCCTTCTTAGCCCTAGATATTAAATTTAAAATAATGACACTTTTTGGGCACTCTAAAAGAAGTAGTCCGTAAATTGTTTTCAAATGTATCTAATAGCTGGTTTGATAGGTACTGTATTGTACAAAAAAAAAAAATCACTTTTAAAAATATACCAGGAAAAGAGAACAACAACCATGCCTTAAAACATCCTTTTTCTGTCTCAATTTATCCACTGCTTAAAACTTCTTTCATTAGTCCTAAGGATCAGATTAATTCTTCATTTGCACCCATGTAATACATATGTCCACACATAGTCAAGCAGTATGTATATTTCTATACCTGGGTTTTATTATAAATATTAAAGACAGCTTGATTTTTTTCACAGGTAGTCAGACTTATTTTAGGAATGACATTGTCTACTATCTTGTGAATACTTATGAACATCCTCCCACAAAATTCCCCCATTTCTCCTGTATAACCAGTCCCCATGCCCTCTAACAATCAGGCAGAGAGATTTTTTTTTTACCCTCAACAGATTAATAAATAAATAAATTTACTTTGCCCATCTCCAGCTTGCATAACATCAACATAACAGTGAAACAACTAAAAGTCATTAAATTATATCTTTATTTTTCAGGAAACATAACAGCTGAAATTCCTGCTCTTGTGAATTTTGGCACTGACCTTCGCAGAGTGAAGGTTCTGTTACCCAGTATTTTGTTAATGCAGTTTCTGGAATATACATGCCCACAGAATACAGTGCTCTATTAACAATAGTTCATCCTTCTCTTTGCTTCCTGATGCTAAGTGGGTTGCAGGAAAAGCTGAGACCAGGGTATTTGGTTTTGCAATAGATGTATGTAATGGTGTGCAGAAGTGCAATCAGATTCATAACTACTTTTCAACTGGCTTAGGGCTCCAAAGGATGATTTCAGAGACTGCTGAAGCCCTAAATTGCCACAGAAAGACCTGATTATTCTTATTTTTTTTTCCTCACAGAACAAACAAGAATGGATTCTTTTGAAAAAAATTGTTCTAGTCCTACAATTTCAGTGACATTTTGAAAAGAGATGCTATCTGATGATGCTTTCAGTTTCATAATATCTTTTACTAAGTGTCACATATTTTTACAGTCATGGTAACAACAGTTTCAGATTACATTTAAGTCTTTTATAATTGGAATCTTTGAACATTGAATAAACATTTTATAAGGCAAAGTATAATGTTATATTATGAAAATCAAATTATTAAAATAGCAGAGTCGAACAGCAGAATTACTAAAATAACAGAGAAGAAACTGCAAACTCATTCTTTTGCCTCAATATGTTCTATTAACTCACAATTCTGTTTTAAGAATGGCATTATGTTCTCATGTGGATGACTTTTTGTTGCTTAAATACTTCTGTGTGGCTCATTGTTTGATATTGTTCCTGGAGATAATTCATTGTCTCAAAGTATGCTTTTAGCAATCAATACTAAGAGTGACAGAACCTTGAAGAGTATAACACAGAATAATTACTTTCATGAGATGTTTAATAGTAATGCTTTAGAGAATTGAGATGACTCATTGAGCTGAAGCCACATCCTTCAATTATGATAGTGCTTTATTTTTCAGCAAAAGCTTTCAAGAATGCCAGTATCTGTAATTCAATGACTCTAAACTTAGCTGAGACGCACTATGAAAAGCAAATCCTAGAGCTAGTGAGCTCTGTGAGGCGTTTTCTGCTGGCCTCTTCACACAAAAGCTGTCTCCTGAGGACTGTTTCTATGAGACATTTGTCTTCCAACGCTGTTTCATGGTTTGTAAGACAGGAAAGCTATGTGGACCAGAAATACTTAAACATCAGAGTTTCTCCTACATCCTGACAAAAAATGTCGTAATTTACTGTAGATCATGCACTTGGACTAGCACGCAGTTTGAAACAATGTCTCTTTTTTGTAGATTTGTTGTGTCTTTTCAAACACACAGAGCACTGCTGATACAGCATCAATATCTAGAAAGTTGCACATTTTTCTGGAGGTGATATTTTACCCCACAAACTTCTATATGCAACCATTTCTCTGCTCCCTATTTCTCTAAACATCAATTCATTAGCATAAACAAAACAAAACTCACTGAATTCCCTTTGTTTCTGATTTCTAGAAAGATCCTAAGAATCTCTAGTATTGAAATACAAATGAATATGAATTTCTAGCTATATAAATTCTGTCACTGCTATTGTAAAGGCAGGAAGTTCTTTTATAATTCTGCTTACTGCAGCACACACAAATTCTAGAATTGGAGGCAGAAGTCCTGATTTCAGAAGTTTGGGCTTTGAATCAGTATGCACTTAGTTATGATATTGCAAGATTTTTCAGATCTTGGATTAAGATTTAGTAACTGTCCTGGAGGCCATTCTGGTTAGTTTAATTTCTTAGCCTAATCTGCACTTGTGTTCTAAATGTACTTCTACAATATAAAAATGTTGCAAGGTTTTCTCTAGAATAATGTATCTATGCATTGAATAATTTTATACATTAAGTTTTGGAATCTTACTTGTTTAAATACTATGTCTCTATATTAGAAAAACCCTTGACAAAGGGGTTTTAAACTAAATTGAATGCTTAGCAGAAAGGGGAATTTTCATTCTTGCCCATGGAAGCAAAAGTTAAGAAAACAGTCTTGCCAAAGAATTACATTCCAACTAAAGAATCTGTAGAAGATTTCTGGAAGCATTTTTGAATGAGAGAGAAAACCTCTTGGGAGTTAATGTAACTTACAGTAGTAATAAGCAGGGCTTAATTTCATTCTGTTGAATTTCTAAACTTCATAATAATATTTGGATTGTAGTGTATAAATTAATCTTTAATAGTTCCCTGATTCTCAGAGTTGCTATAGAATAAAAAAGTCAATTGCAGTAACATTAGACTCCCCTCATACCATGGAACAGAACAATTCAGGACTAAGGGATAGATGTTGAAGAGCCCCTGAAAAAACTGCATTATTAATCTAGTATAGTGATTTGGGAGAAACAGATTCTACTAATATAATCAGAAAAAAGTATGCCTGAACTTTGCAGATCTGCCACTTGCAAACTGCTGTACCTCTTAAATGATCTGAGTCTTTCATAAACAAGTTAGTTTTCTAAAAAATTAATATTTTTTGCTCAATAAAAGAAATGTTTCTCCAATAAATCAATATATTATATATACATGCAAAAAAAATTGTACAAGGCTCCAATTCTCAGTCTGGTCCACTCTAAGGATATTAGCAATTGCTGGAGATATTCCAGAGGAGTTCTAACAGAGTGGTACTGGTATTCTGAGCAAACGTCGCACTTCTATTCACAAGGCAAATAGGAATGAGCCCACCTTCAAGAAGAAAAAATTTATCTGTAGAGTGCAAAAAATTGCAATATGCCCTCAATCTTAGAAGCAAATTTCTTATTCCTTGATCACTCTAAAGCTGTTTTTCTTTTAGTGGGGTCATGGAAATTCATACATTACCAGTGACATAACAAGGCTAGACAATCAGAGATTTTTCTGATCTTGAAGGGTTTCAACAAGTTTTGCTGTCTACAAAGCTGAAATAAATAATAATTGTATAATTATAATAATAATAAATAATAAATAATAATTTATTGTTACATTATCAGTTTGTATATATCACTCCATGACACCATTAAGGAAACTATAGATTTAGAGAACCAGTTAAAATACAAAGACGCTGAATTTAAAAGAAAAAAGAAAGTCTACCAATGGTAACACTGATTATTTTAAGTTTCTGTTCTGATTTCTGTGTGAATCAATTAACTATATAGTTTTCAAGGTATGGCCCACACACCTGCTAGTGTGAGAAAGTGATATTTTTCTAGAATGAAGTACTGCATAAGATCAATATTGTAGTAGGGTTAGGAGACTATAGATTATTGAAAGAAGACTATTTAATGTAGTGTACCAAATGCAATTGACAAAAAAATTAAATTAGTAAAAATCGATTTGACTTTTGAGTATTAAAGAAATTGGATTTTGAAAGAACCATAAATGAAAAAGAAAATAAGAAGCTGTTTGATATAATGCAGAGTAAAGCTTAGAAGAATCATTTATTGGGAGTTATTTGCAATTTGTTAGGAGTAATTTGCATCAGTTTATTGATCAAACAAGCTGTAGAGAATAAGGGAATTAAACTTCTGTCTAGTGAATAATATTTGAAATGTCTGTTGAAGTAGCTTAAAAAATTCTAAAGTAGGTCAAGACTTGATGCAGAAAGTCTTATATTAGGGACAAACTGGCTTCTTTCATGCCCATAAAGTCAATTTACTGGTTGATGGACTGATAAAAAAATCTTACATTACATTTTACCCTTTAAAAAGAGATCTAAAAATTGCTTGTATTTAATTGCTGCATTTTATTTGTAATGTAACAAAGCAAGAACACATGGAACAACACAGTAAATGAGACTGTTTTCCTCCTTTGTAAACAAGTGTTCAAATGGCATGTGAATTCAAGTAAATTTTGTGGCTTTATACTAATTTTTGGTACTCATTTTTTTCTTATTACATAATTATGACAATCTGGCTTGATTAGCAGACATTGTTCTTGAAAAACTCGGGACCAGAAGAACAAAGACGTTGAAAGCCAAGCCTGCAAGCTCAGAGTGGGAAGCAAGGGGAAGTGGGCTGCACAGCACATGTAAGTCAGCTTTATTAAAGCAGGTGGCTCTTTTAGAATCCAGACTGTCATATAACCAACACAAGTCTGAAAATATATGCCATATGCTTTCTCAGGGCTGGCTTTAGGCAATGGCCATTACAAATACTATTACTAGCACTCATGTCATTCTATCAGCAGAAATGAAATCTGAGAGCTTTATGACCAAAAAAAAAAAGTATTTTTCATGTGGTTTCATAAATGCTTTTTCAATATAAAATCAAAATACCTAGAAACTACTGTGGGCATGGAGAATTCTGATATGTTGTGTTTTTTTAGACATCAATTACAAACGAAGATATTGTTCCTCAGTGATAAAAAACACATGTTATGCCAAAGAAATGCCAGTAGAGTCGTGCATCAAACATTACCCCATTTGGAGACATTAGCTCCACATCACTCCTGATAAATAGCCTTGACAAAGGTGGAAGCGCTAATTAGAACTGAAGTTTGAATTTCTGTGTTGGAAAGTCAGATATAAAGGTTTCTTGAGAACAGTTCATCTCACATAGCAATACTTAAAAAGTTTAGATGGGCCGTTTCTAAGAGGGGGTTTTGATTTAAAAAAAATGTCTTTCCCATAATGGAATCATTACTTTGAAAAATGAACATCCTTGTAATAATAAAAGCCCAGTAATAGAGACTGTTTCAAAAATCTTTTACCTAAATAATAAAACTGATATAAAAACAATGAACATAATGTTTTTTGATCAGAGATTGTTCAGTGAATCTTATATCAAAAAATATAAACGGATTTTTTGATGAAATTTCACTTTAGCTGATCTGGAGCAGACATATAGAGTGATAGTAACAAAGTATAACTTAATTCGAAAACTGATGAAAACAATATTTGTACACCATTAATTCCAATACTATAAAAAATGACTACTAAGGTACTATACAGCCTCCTACTAATTAGATTTTTGGCTGTGGATCTTAGTGATGAGAACTACAATTCAAATTTTAAAAGCAGAATTCCACAAATAGTTGGTTGTTCATAGTGCCACATATTTCCCCTTTTCAAAAAAGTGTGACACATATAGGAAGCCACGACCAACTTACCAAATAATCAACTGAACTTTTGAAAAACAAATATAGAAATTCACAGCCTGTTTTGACAATGAGTTGTATCTTTTAAAATATTTTTAAATGTCATAATGTTTTGCCTAAAAGCAAAGAAGATTAAGGAGAATGTTCATGTTTTAAACAGGTCTTTAACCAAGGTGCCAGTAATGGTTAGGCCCATATTTAACTAGAAGCAGTGGTCTACATCAAAGTACTTTGCCACAGTAGATAGCTCCTGCAGACCTGCCTCCCATGTATAGAAGAGGAGAGCCTGCACTTCTGGCAGGAATGATGGCTGTCAAAACCTACTTCCTCATTTGTCCATGACGTTTCAAGCCTTCACTGAGACATTTCAAAAACTAATTCCATGAATAGTTTCAATAAATAGGGCTTAGATAGTTAAACCTTTCTGATCACTGTGTTTGCCACCAAAAAAATAAAAAAAGTTTTAGAAGTTATTTAAGCTGTCTTTTGTGTTCATGACATCATAATTATTTTCAGTCATGCAGGTTGTTTGCATAAACAAAGGGTAGGTGACAAAGAAATGCCAAATATGTGCAATAAGGCTTCCTCTTAAAAATTCCCTTTTAAACATGATAAATACAAATACAATTGTCAGTGCAAATCCAATGTAAAAGAACTTTATTTTCTCAGTTTCTCAGACTTGTTATCATTATTTGAACTTTAGGGATGTGGTTTATATATGTGATCTTTGTGTCACTGTATATGCTCAGAGTAAAATCTCTAAGTAGCTCATCTGCCACTTGATTCAACTTTCATATCAGGCAGGTACACAGTGGTAAAAACATGAAAAGTACAAGATCAAAAATGGTAAAAGATCTTTTGGCCTCTTCTTCTTTATATTTTTCTTTTGTTGTACGCTAAATCACCATCTCCGTGTGTTATAGTTTGACTTATTTTCTTTGTGATCACAGAAAAACTGTTGCCTCTTCCTCTTAAAATAATTAAAATTTCACTTTATTGTGCTGCTATCAAAATCCAAGCTCTTATGCAGCTGCAAATATTTCTGCTCTCTCAAGGAAAGAACACCTTGTATATTGTATGTTCCCATTCTGTCACTTAAATGGATTAAAAGATTCAGATTACACACAAATAAGATTAAAATACAATTTCATTTCTTATAGCATTTGCTTTGGTATTAGAATCAGAGAAAATTACAAAGGCCATTAAAATGAATAGTTAGAGTCATACAAGTTCAACCTGTAAAAGTAGGAGGGGCTGTTAACTAGAGACTATGGCCTTGGAGGCTTTCTAAATATTCAGATGTTAAACCAGTGATACAAAGGAAAGTGTTTATTCAATTTCCTAATAACATTTAGAACGATTTTCCCACTCTCTGTTGATATCTGTATAATAAACATATATTTGAAATCATTTTTACATACTTGAAAATCCACTTCCACTTTTAGAAACCACTTTTAGTTCATTTTTTGCTATAATATGATTAAAGTAGGTAAACCATACATAAATTCAAAATATTTCATATTTCAAAGTACCATAATTTTCCTGCAAATGGACCATGAGCTAGGTAGGAAACGGGACATATCAAAGATCATTATAACAGCTATGGGTGGTGGGATTCCCTTGTGATCTTCTGATAAACACAGGGAATACTGCAAATGTACAGAGATGTTTTCTATAGGATTCTTGGAATGCACTCCCTCCACCAAAAACAAGATGTAAATATCAGGGAATTGATAAAGCAAACATTCACCCTCCCACAGATTCCTGGATGTTTTCCTTAAGGCCAAGATAGGATTTATATATCTCCTTGAAACACTATATCAGTCTTTCACTTTTAAAATAAAAATAATTATTTCACATTTTCAAACAATGACATTGATAATTGGAAAAAAAAAAAAGAAGTTGATCTGTTATTTGTGCATTTTCAATTGTGAGCAGATGCCTAAGGGTATCTGTCAAACTGAATAGAGAGGAACAGCATGGGCTTTAAACATTCTGATTAATGATTAAGAATTTTAAAGCAGAACAAAAATAAAAGTATTTTTACAATGGATATTCAATTGCTTTTTTCTCTAATTTTGTAATTTAAAAAAGTGTGATCTTTTCATGCAAGAATGGATTTTCCTCATTAGCAGGTGTGTGGAGACCATACCTTGGTTTCTGTAACTACATACAATAGCTACATGTTGAATGCAGGATAGCATAAGGAGTGATAAAGAATTTTCATAGTCCTACTGAGGGCAATATTTTCCAATCTCACTGTCTGCACATTATGTAACAAATTGGTCATAAATTTGTGGTCTTAAGATTACTCCAACAAAACCTAACTCATTTCTATGTAAAGCAATGTATTTTGCTTGAGGATCTTCTGGGTAACCTCTCCCTGGCACAGAAATTTCAGCCTTTTACATTCACCCAAAGTTAATGTTGACAATATTTCAACGATTTTGATATTGTGTCCTAGGGGTTTGTTTGTCTCTGTTCCAGGTGAATGGACATGTTCCTGTTCACTTTCAAACGTGACATCTCGTATCATCACTAATGGTGAATACCTCATAAATCAGCAACCATTGTAGAAGAACAGCATTCAGGAATTTCTTTCACACATTCAGTAAGGACAACCCAAAACTATGAAAAATATTGATTTGATAGAAAACACTGTTGAATAGTAGCCAAAGAATGAGCTTATAAAGGATGATAGAAAACAGTTTGAAAACTGCATTTAATGAAACCTGCACAAAACATATAATTTCATCTGTATCTCTAGTTTTTAGAAAAAGGTAAAGAAATATTTTTTTAAAAAAGGTAAAGAAATAATTTTAAAATATTCTGTGCTTGATTGACACTGTTTCTGCTATTTCTACTTTGTCTTTTTGGTCTCATATCTGACAGCTGTTACAGACTAATTTTCATATTGGAAGAAAAAAAATTGTTTTGGTTTTCAGTGAATTGATGTGTCTGAAGAGTACTTAGGAAAATCTAGGGTTCTAGGAAGACCTAGAAGCAAGAGTACATAATATTTCAGATAAGACAGCTAAATTTAACTTATACTACAGCTTCTGCTTACTTCCCAATATCCTCCTCAGTCACAGGCTACTTTCAGGTACTCAGTCTACAGATGATACTTGAGTTTTCATGGATAGCTGCAAATGTAGCTTTTGCTGTCTTCATGAAACACAGAAAGATGAAGGTTTTAATAGCTATTTTTAGGGAAGAAAAAATTGTTATTTTCTACTGTTTTATTCATCACCATATTGTTGATGATGCAGACATTATATGTGTACATGTGTTTGTCCTTAAGTAGTATCTGCTATTACTTATGGACACATTGCTATGATATATTTACATGTCATGTGGTAAGCATGGTTAGTAGTAGAGTACAGCATGCTCTGTCTTTACTAGAGGCCTACTTCAAAATAATTTAAATAATGCGATTTCCAGAAAAAATTAGTGTTTGCCTAAAAAGTCAGAAAGTAGAACTGACCAAAAGTCTCCAATCTCTATTCTGAAGCAAAAGAACCCAACTAATCAATCAAGAAAAAAAGATATTTATTTATTTTAATTACAAAATAACTCCACAAAGTTGGGGAATAAGATCTGCAGCTTCCAGAGAAAAACATAATTCCTTCAAGGAGAGAGGTACTAAGGAATGAAACTGCCACAGTAAAAAATGCAGAGAAATTAAATATTAGAAAAATTCCATTTTAGTTCCAACTAGAATAAGTGAGATGAAGCTATATTTACAGGCAAGTTACTTTTGTTAATTAGGAAAAAAAAGCCCAACAAAAAGCCAATCAACAAACCAAAACACAGACACACACATACTCCCCAAAAAAACCCAAAATAACAAACAAACAAACAAAACAAACAAAAAACCAACAAACAAAAAAAGCCTTTAAAAAATCTAATGTTTTCAATAAGGAAGAAGTATATGATTTGGCCTTTTTTGAAATTATTTGCACTTACTATGATTAATCTCTTCTAGAAGCCTTTAAAACATAATCTGTGTGTATAACTTGTATACTATTTCATTATCAAAATGTCAATATGTGTCTGTAAAACCTGGTAAAAATTTATGTGAAAGTAAAAAAAAAAAAATCATGACACCCAATTTTGGAAATCTACCTGAAAATCCTGGTATGAAACTTAGGAACTGCAGACATACCCATCCTTCAGTTATTGCTTTTTTTTTCCTGTTCACCTCAAAAAGAGTCCTAAGAACATGCTTTCTTTCAGAAGACATTCTCATACCCCCTGTGCCTACATTTGAGGAGTGAAAACATCTTTTAACATATACCTCTGACAGTTCTTTAACTCAGCTGGCACTTCTCCATCCAAAAGCAGGCATATCATCCTCATCCTTTTCTTCTGTCTCCCTGTCTGTTCCTTACACTGAAATGCATAAGTAATGGGGTGAGGTACAGGAACAAAAGGAGATTTGTCACTGTGAAAAAAAAAAATCTCTTCTTGTCATCCTCTAAATAATAACATAATCTGCAATAAATATATATCACTCGCTGGAGGTCTGCTATAAAAGGCAATTGTTCTGCAATACCATCAGGTGAAATTCACTACTCATCTGTATTTCTTTCTGTTTATGTCAAAGTTGCAACATTCTATTCTCTCTTAATCTTTTACATATAGTGAAAAAGGGTTTACAGACTATTATTTACCTCATAATGGCAATCACACAGAAACATACTAATAATGAAATCAAGATTATCTGCATCCCTTTTTGTCAATGTTGTATTACATTTTTTAGGTCTATGACATGAGAATATACTTTTTTCTATCCTCCAAATCCTTGCTTCATTCAGTCTAGATGCAGACAGTTCTTGTTAATGATCACTTTTCTCTCTTTTAGTCTTTGTCTTGTTTAATAGCCTGTACCCAGACTTATTCACTGAAGATTATTCAAATCCTGCCCTGAAGAGAGAATTATTTATTTCTTCCTTTTTTTTTTTTTAACAGTGATCAACCCTGCAGTACTGAATGCTTCACAAACATTTACAAAATACGGTGATCAGAGTTATGGAATGTGTTCCATACTGGGAATGATAGATAAGCTGGGATCCATGAGCTGTAAAGAGAAAAACCAAGGTAAACAAGCTAAAAATTTGCAAATCATTAATGTCTTGGCAAAAATCTATAGGGAAAGATAGTTTACTCTTTCTTTATGTACCAGAAGTAAAGGATAACAAATGAAACTGATAAAAGTGAGGTTCAAACCCACACCCACTTTTTTGCAATAAAGACAAGAATTTGTACCTGGAGGATGTTGGAGACACATTTATTTATTATATATACGTGGAAATTCTTGAACTTAAGCTAGTAGGGCTCTGGGAAAAAGTTAAAGTGGATCATGTATATTTTCCACATTCTTATTTTTCACAGAATCGCAGAATGTTTTGGGTTGGAAAGGACCTTAAAAATCATCTAGTTCCAACCTCAATGCCATGGGCAGGAATACCTTTCACTAAACCAGGTTGCTCAGAGCTTCATTTAACCTGGCCTTGAATATGTCTTTTTAATTAAACACATGCTTATTTATTCTGGTTGAATTGCTATTTAGAGCTAGGTGTGCCTTCAGTGTAACCCATTCAGACCATTTTTCTTATCAATTAACAATCAGTTGAGTGACTCTTATAACTTTGTTGTTGTTGTTGGTTTTGTACTTGTAAGGAAATGAGATACAAAAGAATATAAATTTTTAGTCAAGGAATTAATATAAAAGTTTGATCCTGATTAGTTCAGGGAGCTGATCTAGATGATCACTTGGGGATCTTTCCAAACTTATGTTTTATGCCTAAGGTATTAAAGACAGAGGTTCATTTATTTTTAAAAATATCATGATACAATGATGCTGGAGGAAACTATTCCAACCATACCAACAAGGTTTTAACAGCCTTGCATATTTTAATTAGCAGAGATACTTAAAATATTTCAAATGTAATATTGCTTTACTCAGAATGTTAATCTGGGTATTTTGGAGCTTTCTCTAGACCAATACAGCATCTATTTCTCTTTTCCAGCTTGGAAAAAAAGGGTAAGCTATCTTTTATATATAATCTGCCATCCAAACTGGTGTTTGTTTAGTTTCAACCATGAGGATGCTACTTCATTTTAGAACTAGATTTTTAGCAATTTTAAATCCAGTCATCTCAAACCACCTCTTGTATGCAAGACACCTGCTGAAAGCACAAGGAAGACATTGCACTGTCTTTTGTACAAAAAAAGAGTTCAGTTAGAAATCAGAAATTTGTATAAATATTTTCAAGTTCTAGTTGTATTTTCAGTTGTATTTTCAAGTTCTTTTCTTCATAAATATGGCATTTTCTGAGCCTAAGTGAGATTTCCTTCATTTCAGTGGATCTGTCCTTCAGTTCTTAGTAAAAAGTGTTATATTTCTTACAGAAATTTCTAAGAATTTATAATTTAATATGTTGAATATGAATATCAGTTCCTCTTTAGCTTCTGGAGATTGATTCAGCTCCTTATTTCTCCTAAAAAGTTACAAGTTTCCTTACTCTGCGAGGCACTCACACATATAGTGTTGGATTGTGTGGCAAATACTACACCAATAGTTTTTACATTAAGTCTATAGATATAAGATTTCCTTTTAAGCCCCCTGCAAAATGTGTAAAAAATATTGTTGCTTCTTGATGCTTCAGCAATCACAGAATAACTTGGATTTTCCATGGTAAAAATCAAAGCTCCTGCACATTCATCATTGAACAATGGAGATCAGAGGCCAATTGAAGCAAATCCAATATTATTATGAGATTATTTTACAGAGAGAAGAAATGGGTTAATGTGAGAAAAATCTATGTGTGACCATTGGAGTTTTCAGTGTTAATTCCATAAACATCTATATGACAGAAAGACACATAATTCTACCAGTAGCTGGTACAGTAGCGAGTTCAGTACTTTTATCACTGTTTCATTGTTAACATCCTGAGCATTTTCATTTTATGGACAAGTATTACTAAACCAAGCAGCTCAGGAATGTTATCATGTAAAAAGAAAAGTAATTTGAAAGAAAATATAGTTGTGTTATCTAGGGCACAGATAAATGTGATTTACTACAGACAGTGCCACTCACTGACTTGAAGTGTTAAGGCATTTTGGAAGCACTAATAACATACTTACAAAAGAACTGTGCATTACCTGTAAATTTCTAAAATACGTTTTTTAATTCATCAATATTTTTACTCCTTTAATATGACTTAGACTTTTACAGGGCCATTTCATTGACTAATATTGTACCTGCTCTCTTCAAGTGTTTCACAAATTCCTTAGTTTTAACTACAATGCTTACCTTTTGTTATGCAACATTTAATAATCATATATTTTTGATTTGACAAATTTCACAGATTGCTGCCATGCAGATTTCTAGCCTTCCTTGATTCCCTTCAAGACTCAGAGTGTTATCAATTTCTCATTTAGTTTACATCCCTTCACTGTGTCCTTAAAAACAGTTGTTGAGTATCATGAGTTGGCTAGAAGCATTGTTCGTAAAAATCCATGCTTATCAATAATGTTAAGAACAAAATTTTGGCAAAAACTAAAAGATGCAATGGTTATGCCTTAAGTTTTAACTTTTTTATTTTCCAGATTCTGTACTGCATTAGTATATAACTCTGAACTTCATATAAAGTGTTAGCAAGTTCTCTTCACAGTTTAGTTAGGCAAAACAATCCTTTTCCAGCCTGAGAGCCAAGGACACCATTACACCGTTACAGCTTCAGGCCCAAAAAGCGTAAACAATGGCGAACTGAAGAAAGCAATTTGGGAGGATGGGACTTCATAAGTTAAAGCTGTAATTGAAAAATTAACCCCAAAATGTAAATGGACCAAAACTTATAAAAGTGTGAAAACTCAGACCAGGCATCCACCCTGGGTGAAGACTCGGCTGGGCTCTTGTACTGCCCAAGGCATATCCTTTGAAGGCCTTTTGATAAACACCTACTTTCTTCCTTAACTCTGTCTAGCCTCTGTTCTAGATAGCCTCTCAAGGCATCAGTGGTAAAGATGATGTCTTGTTATTAGCTTTATCAGAACTATAAAATAAATTCAGCTGATTACATCAAAGAAGATTCTTATAACAGTGTGATAAACTTGTTTTATTTCTCTCCTCACCTCTTAACAAAATATGCCTAATAATCAGCTCAAAATTCAAGCTGCACTTGCTGTTCTTCAATCTAAAAGCTGTTATCACTTCTTTCAGGTTTTCTCATGAGGACAGAAACCCAACAAATGTGAAATCTTTTCATCATCCAAATTAAAATAGTATTTTGATTTCTCTTATTAAGTTCACATAATTAGACATCAATTCACAGGAGAGACATAGACTCTTCTTTCTACACATATGCTATCTTCTTCTATTTTTCTACTTTGTTTCTTCTCTTTTGGGGTGAACTGCTCCTTTTTAATGTAATGAAGTCAACTACCATTCTGTATTTGTAGTAAAATGTCCTTAAAATTGAAATTTTGTTGAGAAAGAGGATTTTTCCAGACTGCAAGGGTAAATTAAGTATTAAGTATTTATGTTATCTTTCCAAATAAAATGGCACATAATTGGAAAATAAAATTGTATATTGATTATGATAAGGAGCCTATGAAATACTAAACCTGGGTGAGGGGAGGAGAAGGGGAAGAAACACAGCGAAAAGGATTTAAAGGTTTTTGGTGCACATTTTCCTTCTGAACCCAGGTAAGAGCTGGGAGCCAAGTAGGTATCTGCTTCCACAACAAACATCCTAAACACTTCTGCTAGTCTCATGATTCACTGTTACTTCAGGGCTCCTTGAATATTCATATATAAACCATCAACACATCATTTTATTCTCACAAGTGACACTGCTAATGGCATAGCTTCAGAATGAAAAAAAAAGCACTAGGGGGAAAAATTACCATATTTTACAATAGTTAGCATGACACTCAGGAACTTAATTTTACTGGCAGTAACTGATCCAGCTATAGACAGCTAAGTCAGCAGTGATCCTAGACTGAGAAGAGACAGCACAGCTGAGGTAGTGTAAAAGTCAGCTTCCTGCTTTGTTAGCCATGTTTAGGGGAATAACCACATAAATAAAAAATATTTTGGAAATAAATGCTCAGTTCAAGACCAGAGTTCTGTCAGGGAAAGGCCAATGGAAATTATCTAAAGGGAAAGGTAATATTCCAAGGATGGTATAGGGAGACTGCTTAACCAGAATACATGTTTTGCACATATGTCTTTGTTCAGAGATATGACATTAGTATCTATCCAATATGGATTTCTGTTCACATGAGATGTTGACTTTTCCATGTACTTTGGCATATTTTACCAGCTAACCATTTTATGGCCCTAAAGAAATTATCATATATTTTAATTGGAAAAATAACATACACATATATCATGCTACTATTTGGTTTGTTGCTTTTTTTATTTTTAACTCATGTGTATGTTTTGTGTATTTCCTCAGCTTTTATTTTTTTCATAATTTTATTTTTAAATCTTTAAAATGGAATTTTTGAAGAAAAGTATTCATACAAAAACTTTCTATATTACTGATACTTGCTATCTTACAAATATTCTATAATACTAAACTTCTCCTCATTCTTTTATCCCCTACTCATCCAGTTTTGGTCTCCCTCACTTTCTGCACAATCTGGTGCAAAAACCTTCTCTTCTGCTTTTTTTGGCATCTGAAACAACATACCTCTACTTCTCCTTTTAATTTAATGTGAAATCTCAGCTGAAATCTGATCTTTCTTCCCATGTTTACGCCTCCAAGTTTCAGTCCCCTGCTGCTGTAGTTTGATTTGTAGTTTTATAACATGTAAAACACAATTGCTTATTTTAAACTGAAAAAGCTAGAAAGAGTTATTTAATATTTTTCTTTTTAGAAGAGGTTTCCTTTATTTTAATTAGGACTTTCTTTTTACAGGGAAACCCACTTATCTTGTACTGTTGGTTTCTTGCATGTATATGCAAGTAAAAACTCAACTATGTTTCTTTCAGACATATAGTAATTATGCTTGAATGAGGGTAATAGAAAACTAACTTATTCTCATGAAAAAAAAGTTTACTTTCATAGGATTTTTTTCAGTTATAGTTTTCCTAATTTGGGTTGATTTAAAACTCAGCTATGAATATGAAAATGCACAGTGGCTAACATGGGGAGAAATTCCTCATCTGAATTCGTTGCTTTTAACTGGAGGATAATGTGTTCTCATCCTCATTTTTCTCATGTCCTTGACATCTGTGATAGCGCTGCAGAGAATGGGAGATAACTCCTATATGGTATTTAGACCACCAATCTGCTGTAATAAAGTGATTTTGCTGCTACAGTTCTTGGACTTCTCTGTCGCTGCCTTCTTTCAGAAAAACAGTTTCAATTGCTGACTTTTTTTTTATGTCAGGAAACTCTTTGTCAGACTCGCTTTACTAGAGACAGCAAACATCTCCACATTCCTAGGTTAAACTATATACTGTCAGTTCATATAATTAACTGAGTTTACTGGTTTTCTGAAGTTTTTAGAAATAATCTTTGTCTAAAGAGGAAAACATCCATTGTGTTCATGAAATTCACAGACATTTATGCGTGGGTTCCAAAGCTCCAGCTAAGTGATTCAGGGCTAAATATAATAATTTTTTTATGCCAGCTTTTAATTGAGTAATGGTGTGTGAAACTCATGTGGCACAGTGGGAAGCATACAAAAAAGAATCTGAAAGAGCATAATGACTGCAGAACATCATGCATTTGAAACTGGGGAGATGTAAGAAAAATCTAAGTCTTGTCAGTCACATCACATGAAGTAATGGGATTATGCAAAAAATGTGGTTAATATGCTTCACTATAAATGCACCAGACCACAGTGTGAAACATGTGTCCTAAACTATGATATTTTATTTAGAAAAATGATCTTATTATTTAAAAAATGATTAAACAGTCATATAGTAATCCTCTTATAGAACAAAATCTAAATGTTCAGAGTATGTGTTTTCTATTTCCAGGGTGTCATCTACATTATTTTTCAAAGTTTGCTTTATTTGTTTTATCAAAAATAGTTATTTTATATTTTCCACAATTAGTAACTAAAATTGTTGCTAAGACTCTGAAAAGCTATGACAACAATGCCCAAGTAGAGTCTGTTCATACTTACAAGTGCTTGGACACATGACAGTAGTTGCAGGGATGTTTTTAGAGCTTCCCAGGTATCCTGGTGTTAAGATGTAAGCAGATATATGTCCTTTCTATCCTTAGAGAAAATAGAGACAAGTTGGATGATTTTTCTGAGACTTCACTGCTGTATGGTCTATCAAGCAATGTTCTATTTCCTTCATCTTGGACTTCTTTTGTGACCATCAGGTTATATCTTTCTACACTGTCAGCTGGATTCAACTCCCTGTTTCTCTTCAGAGAGTTCCAGTCTGAAAATTTTCCACAACTGTTAATTTGCTCGCAGGCTTGGGTCCAGATAAACTGGAAGCAGAGATGTGTACAGTTTTTTGCCAGCATACTTAGCCTGAAGACTTTCTGGATACAGTCTTAATCTATTTCTTTATTTACTTAAATTCTCAGCTTGAAATCTATGAACAATACTCCACAGGTATAACTTTTAGTTTCCCAAATCCTACAGTTCTGAATATTGTATGTATAATAGCAAATGACTTCCTGTGCAGTCTATAATATCAAGCCATCCTTTTATTGCAGGAGGTCACTGCTGCAATAGCAGGTCCTTCCTTGAAGAGATATCACTTCAGCACTCTGCCTTGCAGATCTATTTCTAAATAAAGGTTATCATGAATGAATTGCCAGCTGGTCAAGGAAGGCTATTGTTCCACACTGCTCTGCACCAGTGCATCCTCACCTTGAATATTGTGTGCAGTTTGGGGCACTGCTTTATAAAAAAAACCATGAAACTATTAGAGAGCATCTAAAAGAGAACTATGAAGACAGTGAAGAGTCCAGAGGGGAAGATGCATGAGAAGTGGCTCAGTTCACTTGGTGTGGTCAGCCTGGAGAAGAGGAGATTGAGGCAAGACCTCACTGCAGGCTTCAATTTTCTCCCAAGGACAAGAGGAGGGGCAGGTACTGGTCTCTTTGGTGACCAATGACAGGACCCAATTGAATGGTATGAAGCTGTGTCAGAAGAAATTTAAGTTGGATAACAGAGAAAGATTCCTCACCCAGAGAGAGGTTGGGCACTGAAACAGGCTCTCCAGGGCAGTGGTCATGGCAGCAAGCCTGACAGAGCTCAAGAAGCATTTGAACAACAGTGCCAGGCACATGGTGTGACTCTTGGGGCTCCCCTGCTCAGAGACAGAAGCTGAAATTTGCTGACCCTAGTTGGTCTCTTCCAACTCAGAATATTCTGTGATTCTATGAAAACTGGAGGAAAAGTGAGAAAGGATGTCACTAAATCAGCTCTTTCACATAAGAACAACTTATGTGGAAAAATTATAAGGCTGGAGTTATATAATTCACAAGATAATATAATCCACAGAGGGTGGTTTCTCAGGCTTATAAAACTGAGAGAAACTATATATTCAAATGAGAAATATTTTATAAACCTGTTAAGCCAGATAAACCAATTATGCAATTGAATACTGATTTGTGTTGTCATATGGAATGGGTCCCACAAAACTGACACAAGTCTCCTCAACACCTTAGACGGGTAACCCAGAAAATGTAATCTCTAATCCAAAGAGGTGAGGGCTCTCAATCTCACAAAGTCACCTTGGGAGTCTTCCTAATTTAAGGTGGATAAAATCCCCCTGACTGCAGATCCTCTACAGTGCTGCATCTAGGTCTGTGGTCCCCAGAACAGGAAAGACATAAACCTGTTGGAGCAAGTCCAGAGGAAGCCACCAAGGTGATTAGAGGGATGGAGTACCTCTCCTATGTGGAAAGCTGAGAGAATTGGTATGTTCAGGCTGGAAAAGAGAAGGCTTTGTAGCGCCCTAATTGTGGCCTTTCAGTACCTGAAAGGAGCCTATAAGAAAAATGAAGAGAAACTATTAACCAGAGCATGTAGGACAAGGGGGAATGGCTTTAAACTCAAAGAGGTTTAGGTTTAGGCACTGGAACAGGTTTGCCAGAGAAGTTACAGTTGCCCTATCCATGGAAGCATTTAAGGCCATGTTGAACTGGGCTCTGGTCTGCTGGAAGATGTTCCTGTCCAAGGCAGGGATTCTGGAACTAGATGGTCTTTAAGGTGTCTTCTGTGGTCAGATATGTTCACACTAAGCCTCTTTGGCTGAGGGATCTGAACTTCTGCCACACAATGGCCACCACGCAGATGTGATGATGGTTGGCCTACACAGGGTCTGGTCAGCATTGACAAGGCTGAGGTCAGTTGCAGGTCAACCACTGAAGGGGCTCATTTCCTCCTTGAGCAAACATGCCTGCCTTTCTTGAGAAAAGCATCAAAGCTGTGTAAAAACAGGATTCTAGAAAACTAAAAAGGGATGCTAAAACATAGACTGTGTTGCAGAAGTCCCTGATTTAGCAGAGATTTGATATGGAGAAAAGAGTGCTGTAACAAACTGGTATACATCACAGAAAATTAATTTTAACTGAAACATATCTTTGTACAATCTGGGGAAGTAGTTTTAGTTCTCACTATGAGGTGATACTGCCATGCCAGCAATTGATTAGTTTGGGGATATCCTCAACAGATATTTCATGATTTTTATACCTTTCAGTTATACTAGAAAATAGAAAGGAAAAGGATTTGTCTCCAAATGTTGATTATTTCAGTGAAAAAATGTTGGAACATTCCATAATTATAGAAGGAAAAGCAGTCAGAGATGATAAGGAGTAATTTAACCCAGCATAAACTGTCTCTGGTAGTGCTAGACATGGGGGAGTAAATGAGATAAATTACCTGTATGGCTTACTGTCTTACTTCTCTACAAGGATATGTTATATGTGGGGATATACTGAAATATAACAGGAGAAAAAATATCAAGTGTTTGATAAAAGTTTTAATTGGTTTTACAAATCTTTTATATGAGCTTGGCCCAGCTTCAAATAAGGTAATTAAGCAATGTGGTCCCCTGTTTATAATGAGCTAGAGTAGACTGTAAATTTTGGGCAGTAAGTCTAAGTCTCTAGAAAATAACACTGGAAAGTGCAAAAGCATATAATGTATACAGGGAAAAAAAGTCAAGTCAAACAACAGATGCAGAATTTAAGATAATGTATCTAGCTACAAAACCCAGTATGAAATCTTTGAAGTTTTTATACTTGTAATTTAATGAAGAAGCAAAATTACGTTCTTTTCCTTCACACGCATCTTCTAACATTTCTTGTCCTTGTAATATTTAATTCATATGTTTGTGCCAAAAATTTCAGTGACTTCACCTTCAATTGTCTGTCCTCCTTCTACCCTTCAGATGAATGCAGTACTTGCAGTTATGAGCTTTCTCCTGAGGTTTTTCATAAAAGGTCTCCCAAGATGAAAAAGGCATTTCTGGCTTGGTATTTTTATCTGAAAAGTTGTGTAATTGCAAAAATGAAACTTTTCAACAAGATCAGGCAAACAAACATAAAGTTTTGCATTGAAATGAGACCTACAGAAGTTTAGATCTCTTACTTGAAAAAATAGCTGTATACCAGCTGAATTTTCTGAAACAAGAGTCAAGTCATAAAACCCCAATTTTTTACTGATTTTATTATAAAAATGAAAATTGAAATTAATGTTTCAATTTGCCATTAAGGTAAGTATAAAAAACAATGATGTAAAAAAATTTATTCTGAATAGACAAAAGAGAGAGGGAAAGAAAAACCCCATGCAATATTTTGGTCATTTTATCAGTAGGAAACTGAGATGCAATTAGTCTAAGTGCATAATGTCGTTGCACAGAAAGGCTGTTGTAGCAGAAACAGTTATATTAAGCCAGACCACCAACACCTGGCTTTTACCTGCCACAGAAAAAAGAAAGGTACTGTAAAATAATTTCTATCTTTTGAAAACATGAAAGATACAGGCTACAACAGAAATACAGACTCAAAATATTTCAGCTTCTCTACAAAAAACCACCCCAAGAGTCTGAAGCACCTTAGAAATAATAATGGTCTTTCAGGTTCTTTAGGATTTATGAGACACTAGAGTTGCCTCCAGGTAGTTTACTTGACTGACTACTCCTAAAATTCTCAATGATTGCTGAAAAAACAGACAACTCATGCTGTACACCCACACAGATGACCAAAGGCTTTCTGCAATTCATTTTCTTTTTTTGCTTTGTGCTGCACTTAGGTTACATCTCCCCAAAAAACATTATTTATTTTATGGACATCATCGTCTCTGTTTTCCAAGCATGGATATTTCATTTCAAGGCAGCATGAAAGATATAGCTTTTCAATTTATCCTGATTTTATAAATACAATAACACAGTACTCTGTTTCTGATTAACATTAATAAAATATCAGCTTCAGACTCTGAGGGCTTCTAAATCTTCACTCCATTAAGGGACCCTGGCAGTGCTTCCTTTTTTTTTTTTTTTGGCAATTTTTCAATATGCTAGGGAGGTGAAAGAGAGACTCCCTATCTCAGATACATCCTGTTTCTCACTAGTTCCTTCTCCTCTGGGTCTCTTAAATGAAGAAGCCTTACTGAGTTCACAGTAATCTCCTTCCATCTCCTTTGTACACACTCCCATCCTGAACGGACTGGGGAGGATGGCTATTTTTGAAGCTTCTGTGAGCATTGACATACATGAAAAAGATGACAAAGAGAGAGGGAGAAAAAGAGACTGGCACGTGTAACTGGAATGGAGACACGAAGATAAAAAAGGGCACACTGAGAAGAATAAGAGGGCTAGTTACAGTTAGAACTGTTGAGTGGCAATAAAAACTTGTAAAAGAAGACTTATGTCAGGCATAACCTCTGAGAAACACACTATTTATTTCATCCTTCTCACAAGTTTTCTCTTTCATGCTCATAATTCTTTTATGTAGACTGTGGTGTGTAATGTAAATGTCTGAGTGGATTAGAGATTTTTTAAGAGAAAACTGAACTCTGAAAAAATCTGCTATTGCAGGGTGTTCTGTCATACAATTTGTGATGGTTGTGATTGACAGCTAGCAAGAGGTAGCTTTTGAAGCTTCTTCCTAATGTGTTTATCTTCCTTTTTCATCCTGTCATACTGGTATTCTTCTAGACTTTTCACAAAAGATATTTTATGTATAGTTTTCGTCAATTTTAGGTACTTCAGGTTAAAAAACCATTGATCAACAGCCTGTGTCTACACTGGAGTGCTAATTATTTGAGATCCACCTTTATAGTTGCTTCTTTTAAAAACCTCTTCCTTAACAAGTACCCTCAATTTCACTATATAAAATACAGGAAACACAGGCCCAGCCTTCTGAAATACATAAATAAATCAATGGACACAGGGAATAAGATGGGTCTTAACAGACCCTTAGGTCAATTAAGAATCGTAAGGATCTTTTCTTTATGTCCAAAGCGCCTTCCTTTCTTGGTTCAATTAGATGCTATTTCCAGTTAGAATAGCACATTTAACATGGAATTCTCTGTAGCAAGCCCAGAGCCTACAAGAGTTCCCTGGTGTTCAGAAGCCTCAGATAGGGAAATGTCAAGTCATGGTGACTGGACCTTAGAAGCCCCTCTTCTGCCCTTGGATCCTTGCTTATCTCTCTGTAAGACTATTGGTCACTTTCCTTTAACCCTTGCTATTGGACAATTTCTGAAACCCCCATTCCCTATATAAAGGGCTGCTTTTGCCCAGCAGAAGAGCTGTTACTGGGAACCTTCACAGAAGAATCAATAAAGATGCTCATGTGGAACCCCACACAGCGCTTCTCCTCTCTTCCCCTGCATCTGCCTGCCTGGGCACCTGGCAAGCTGAAGGGCTGAAATCACAATGAGCTGATAATCACTAGCGAGCTGATATCACCTAAGCTTGCTAAGGTGGCCTGCAGCTAAAAACTGCCTGGGAGCTCAGACAGTCAGTTCTGAACAGGACTGTGCTATCTGGGCCCTGTGCGGCCTGCTGGGGACACCCTGAACGCCAGCAAAAAGCTGCAATAGTTCTCCCTGTTAGATAGGTGAGGTGCTTCATTCATAAAATGTAGTGACCATATTCAAAACTGTTCTCTGTTAATGCCATAGCATTTACCCAGGATGTGAAATCCCAAAATGTAACTGTGGTCACTAAAACAAATCCAAATATTAGACCTTGCCCTCTCCAGCAAGACATTGCTTATTTGTGTCATGAGAGAAATATAACACAGACCTGTCTTCATCATTACCTACTGTTCACATTAAGTCTGTTCTCTTACTATATAGCAAGAATAAGTATTTTGACTTCTATTGATCAATTCTAGCAGATACTTTAGATCCATATGGACTAAATAAAAAATCCAAAGCTGTTTGAGAATTCCATGAAAAGCAGGCCCTCATCTAATTACAGCGATTCTAATCCACTCTTAAAAATACAAAAAAACTAAAATAAAATGTCAAAGTATAAATTTTCCCAGTTCCCATTCTTATGTTATTGATTCTGAAAGACAGCTGAGTATGCATGTAAGTTATCATACACCAGCTCAATTTAGTTCTTCCAGTAACTTTCAAAGTATATGTTCTTGTGCTTAGTGCTGTAGAGTATGTTCTAAATAAGCAGAAGGTGTATAAACCTTATTGCAAAAAGGAGAAAATAGAAATACATGTACATGATATCTTAAAAAAATATATCCATAAAAACTTTCTCCACGTCAATGAAACATTGCATTGTGCTTCTCATTCTAGCTGTGCTGGCTGAGCCTGGCTCACTCAACAGACTTCATAAGGATTTCTCCAGCTAAGGGCCTTTTCCTATAATTCCTTGGTTTCATGATATTGGAAGGAACTTTAAAATACTTTCTTTAAAGAAGATATTACTTATAATTTTATTCACTTGTATTTTCTAAAATATTTTGATTTTTCCATTTTGTTTTTATGCTATCCACACAACAGATTTCCAATAGAGAACCCAAGGTATACATTATGTAGGTATTGAGAAGAAACAGCAATATTTAAAACCTGTAAACATGACTCCAACACAATATTTTTGTACTTTGATAGGAAAAGTGAAGTAACGGAGTCTTTTTCACATGAAAATCTAATTTCCTTAAAACTGATAATTTGATTAATATGGTAGGATAGGTTGAGCAGTCTATCAACTTTTACATTTTAGAAGATGCCTTAAGAAAGAAACATACAGAACTTTATTTTTTGTGAAGACTGAGTTTTTGAAACTTAGAAATGTTCCTTATGAGATCAGGTAGAGAAGCTATTGAAAAAATTAGGACAAATCCCACTTACATACACTTGACATTTGGCATTTGCTTTTTAAAATTACACTGGGATTCAGTTTTCAAGGATCAAGGGGACACTACTCTGGATTTTTTCATAATCAAAAAAAAAAAAAACAAACAAAAAGCAAGAAAAATCCAGCTTCTACGGGAAGCAACAGCTGGGAATCTTTGAGTTTCAGGGAAGTTTTATTCCTGATACCTAGTGCAGGTTTAGGAGGGATTGATTACACCAGGAAGTGTTTATTTGGCTCAATCACAGAGACATAGCTGCTGTAGTTGCCAGTCTCTAGATCTGATTAGCAATGAGGCCAAGCACAAATTAACATATACAGATACACGTCACAGAGCAACAACAGCCACACAGACCAACACAGACAGAGAACAATGCCTTTACCTGCATCAATACATGCAGAATCAACATTCACATGAGCTGCAGGACAGAATCACCTTGTTTCTTCTGTTTACCTAGTCTGTAGTCTGCTGGTTGTTGTAAACATGTACACGTACACACATCCCTTTTAGGAATAGACCTCAACAGGAGGTAGGAAACTTTGCAGTGATCAGGCGTAGAACTCAGTCATGCAAGTGTACTGGCCACCATCTTTCTCACATTCAAACAGTCCCTTCTAACCCCACTTACCTCCATTTTCCCATGCTCCTTTCCCATTTACCTCTGTCTCTCTGTTTCTTCGTCCTTATCTTCTCCCAGATAATAAAACACAAAACAGTTAATACTTTCTTCCTATTGGTTACAGTTTTCTTCCTTCTGTACCCAAATTTGCTATTTCTGATAAAGTTACCTACATATTTCATGTATAGATGGTATTTCTGATATTTTTACCTGGGCGCTGTGTGAATCCAAAATTAACTCCTCTAATTATCTGTAATATTTGACCAACTGTAATGTCAGCAATCCAGCCATGCCTTATCCTTGTGGAATTATTCTTATACTGAAAACTGGTTTTTGGAGCTTCTCACTCTCATTTGTTTTGTCCAGAAATAGCTCCTCCCATGTTCAGTAATTTCTTAGGTTCCATTCTCTCATCTGTCTTAAGAACATGAGCATAACCTCTCTGCAAACCTTAACAACACAAAAGTCTCCTTGCACCATATTTTTTCTCTCATGTATATATAATTCCAGACACAATGTGCCTTGTAATTTACCCCAAATACTATGAGAATAATTTCAATCTTTTACACATTCACCTTTTTCAAGTGCTCTATTTCTAACATTTTCCAAGAAAAGCTACAGCTCAATTTCTACAATTAAAAAAAAAAAGACACTTTTTCTACTTTTGAAAAAACTTTTTATTTAAAGTTGTCAATCAGATATATCTACCACTAAATCACTACCATTATAAATAATTTTTAAAATCTTTCTCAGGTTTTTAAGACTGATGGCTGTCACAGCCAGGCTTCAAATAGCAGTTAAAATTAGACTTAATCCACTAACACATTTCTTATTCCATGCCACATCATATTACCTCTAACAACAATGTCCTTTTCCCTTGCTGTTCTGTGAAACATAACTCATGACAGTGGAGCCAGCTACCCCAGTTGTTTCCTGCATATATATTGCATGCATTAGCATTTCAGTCTTGTGAGTTATACTGTAACTGTCTTACTGTGCTGAAAGAAATCTTGTTGGAATTCAAAAGGGTAAGATTTATAGGTCTAGATTTGGAGAGCATAATACAGCTTATCCAGTTGTCACATTGCAAACTAGAGAAGGAAGCACCTTATGAACTATTACTGTAATGAGGTTAAACTAAAAAACAGCTGATTGCAATGAAGACTGATGTTCTGACCATATTTTTACTCTTTTTAAGGAAGACATGTAAAAGGAGGCTGTAGGCAAAAATAGGCTGAGGGCAAATGGGACCTGTATTGAACATCTGTGCTTGCTTTTTTTTTCCCCCTGTTACTAAAAAAAAATGTTAAGCTGGTGATTTTAAATGATTTAAACTTGACAGTGTTAGGTCTAATAATAGCAAGCCAAACAACATCTGGTGTGGAGCAAATGAAATTATTTGGTATAACACTTAAAAATCTGCAAGTGCAACGAGGGAACTTTCTAAAGGACATGTTGAGCCATCATTTTTCATGAATAATTTGACAAGATGGGGTGTGGATTTCTCATGATATTTCTATTACATAACTAACTGAGTTGTCTTTTTTTTTCATTAGAAAGCTTATCAGAAAGGCAGATATTATGCCTCCTCAAATAGTCTCACTCTTTTGTGGAGATAATTGTTTTCTTAATGTTATGCTCATTTTTGTTTTACCCCTTTTTTGTTACTTTTCTCTATGCTCAATGTGAATGTCATATTGAAAAATTATGAAGATACACCTGGGAGTATCAGAAAAATTAAGATTTGGGTACAAACCACAGATTACCCAGAAGAAGTTGCAGAAAACTCAAACCAAATATGAGGGTAAAGTGCTGAAAGTCGTTAGTAATGTTAAAGGTGCACTTCATTGGTATTTTCATGTTACCTATTTCAGCTACTTGCTCAAAGACCTGTTTATAACCTCAGTTCTTCTACCATAAGTTTAATCTATAAATCAAATATTCCCAAATTTTTTCTATATAGAATTTATCATCATAAATCAGTCCAAAATCTAGAGATAAAGTTCCAATAAATCTAGAGAAAATCAGAAGTAGAGCAACTATGCATGTATGTATAACATTTCAAGCCTTTTTGTACAAAATTCTTAATATGTACAAACTCTTCTAAACACTCTATTTTTCTCCATAGGCAGAAGCCCAAATTAACACTATACCATCTAAAAGTTACTCACTGGTATTTAAACGAAAACAAAAAGAGTTTCAGGACATTCATCCACACATGAATACTTTTTTCACTGCTCTGACAGGATCTTAAACCAAAATTATTTATCAAAGATAGTTTAAATTCTTTTCCTAACTACCTCCTCCATTTCATCATATATTGAGATGAGGTTTTTTAATTGGTTGATTCTGTATGTAGGTATATGCATATATTTAATTGGAATGTAAAGATATTAGAGGTGAACACAAAATCTGAGCTTGAAAACCATAAAAATACATAATTGTTTTTATTAAATCAAACATTATTGTGGTTCTGAATATGTCTGACAGATCTTAAAGATTGCTTGAAATAATTTTTGTATTTTGCACATTTTATTACACTTAGCAAGCATAGCTAATTGGCATGACTAAAGTACATGAATAACAATGTGGCTTAAAACTACAAAAGAAAAGGAAATTATGTTTATTTCTTATAAATAAATTATTAACTACTATGTATTATTTATATTACACAAATTTAAGCAATGTATAATACATGAGGATAAATTTACTATATTTGGAACAAAATTAACTGAGCTGTCTCATAGGACCTTTATTAATATTGCAAAATTGGTATTATACTCCTGTATAATTGATTTTTAAAGACTAATTTGCATATGTTTTCCTAAATCACATCTCTTAAACTAGAAAACATTACATATCATGTGCTAGGTTGATAAGTACCAAGACAAAGGTGTGTAGTGAAGCATGAGACAAAGTTCCTTAAAATTCTTGGAAATTGGGTTAACTTTACACAAAATATGAAATGCCATTTTTTTCTGTAAGAAAACTCATAACAAGTTATTTAAATCTTCTGAAGAAAAAGCTGTCTAACCCTAAACTGTAATATGTCTCTATGATCTATATATTCTATTCAAATTGCAATAATGAACTGTTAAGGAAATTACAGATATTTGAAATCCTCATATTGGAAATAAAACCTCCATATTACTATTCATGTAGTTTCTTAAGACCGTGACAGAAGCTGTGATGAGATTTAGGTTCTAGGAGTTAGAATATTTTCTTAGGAAAGTAATGGTAGATGTATTATCTTTGAGAGAGATTTTAAGATCCAAATGGTTTCTCAGGTGCTCCTATAAGACTAGGAAAGGATGTGAACAATTTCTGTAGTGGAGGACAATGACCAATCTTTCTTCTATCTATCCTTTAATATTTTAAAATTGTAAGGAATCAATTATTGGAAGGTACCTCTATTGAAAGTGAGATAATAATGAAACTTCCCTCTCATTATAAGAGGCAAAATATTTTTCATTAGCAAAGACAACTGTTGTCTTCTTTAGTCTAAATACTCATCCAAATCTATATAAATAAATGTTAAAGATGCATTTTAATATTTTTTTTGTACATTCCAGTTTGAGTATTCTTTTGAAACAGTTCCATGCAGTGTAGGAATAAATATTTACAGTTCAGGAGTTTTATAGCTTCAGATTAGTTTTCATTCCTTTTGCTCTGGAAAAAAGCTACCTCTGGATTCATGTCAATTTAGTTTCACAGAAACTTTTGGAGCAAAGGTGTCTCCTGTATCACATCAGTTCATCCCATGGAAATGCTAGACATTATAATGCTCTAATACTATGAAAATATACTATTTTTTTCCTCATATATGTTAGTAGTATTTAAGGCAAACTAATTAGAAATTTTCATGGTCATTTAGAGGTGTAGATATAAAGGAAAAAGAAGAAAAAATATTGCTAGACAATAATCCTAGGTCTTGCATTTTAACTCCCTACCAATGAATTCCATCAAAAAAGATCTTATTGTGACACCAGCTGCTGCAGTATTTGGCACCAGAATGTGAGTCAGTTATAGAATGGAATACAGCCTCATAGGTTCTTGGCTGCCATAATGTCAAAGCTTAGTGCCTTTTCTTTAAATCAAAACTATTAGGGTATTTTGTGTTCAATATTGTAACCAGCTGAGAATCTTAAGGTGAGTGGGCATTTTAAAACGTCTCTTGTCCACTGGGAAGTGATTAAAGCCCTGTGATTTCTACACTTGCTTTAGTTATCTCAAATGTCACAGTGATTGATGACAAGACATCTTTTCTTCTGTAATGTTTTGGACTTTGTTGCTTGCCTTAGAGCAGATAATGTAGCCACAGCAAAATGTGAAATGACAAATAAATAATTTGTCTTGTTTTCTCTTCCAAGTTGCAGCTAGAATAGTCAGGATACACCTGTTCACTTACCTCACACCTGCTTTTGATAACACTTTGGTGAGTGACACCAGACACGTGCAACACATAATCAAAAAATTGGAGGAGAAATCTGCATTCCTCCTGGAAATGTGAGGCATTTTGTTGCCTTAATAGTATGGCAGTTAGTTTATTACTAAATTTTCTGTAAATTTCATGAAAAAAGCAAGTTAAAAAACTCAAACCAAAGAAAACAAAGCACACTGAAAAAATATTTAACTTTTTTCTTTGAAACCTTCTTTTTCAAGAATCTTGATTAATCCAAAACATTCTGGTCTACCAGTAAAAGGATTTTTTTATGGTTTACACTTTATTTTCTTTTTTTTGTGGAAAAATATCTGAGGTACTAAAGCCATTACCTTGCTTTAAAACAGACATAGGTGCTCAGGTGCCAAGTGTTAAACACCTGAGCACCTATGCTACACCTGTCTACACCAAGCTTACCATCTAAGTTTGGTGTAGACAGGCAGTTAATGGCTGCCAGATATGAAGAACTTCTTTATTTACCCAATATCTCTATCAGCCCAATACTGATCCCCTAATCTCAGACGTGAAATAGTGAGAACTAGAGAAGATCATGAGAAGGGTAACAGGAAAAATAAAGGCTTTTATTGGCTTAAATACAGGGAATAATTAAATATGCAAAAATGTTTTAGACTGAAAAGCACATGACTGTAAAGAGATATGTAGGCATGTATAAAATCATGGAATGCCTGAACAAAGATGAATACAGAACAATTTTTATTTGTTTCTTCAAAATAAAGAATAAAGTAACAAAAGTGTAATAGTAGGTATCACATTTGAAACATATAAAGACAGATGCATAGTTTAACTGTTGAAACTTTTGCATCATACAAAGAATATGAGTTGCCAGCAAGTTAGGAAAAAAAGTGCATAAAGTGCACCAAGCCCTATAAAACATATCAGTACAAATACAGACACCTACGTTTGAATTAGTTGGAATACCTTTACAATCAGAAAGAAGAAAAAGGTATTTTTAGGATATAGGTTATATAATTCTGAAACACCCCAACTCCATTGCCCATTCACCCAGAAACACCCAGTCCCTACTTGGCCTCATCTATAGTTCAGACCTCTGCTTAGCTCTGTCTTCTGCCAGTTCTGATGGACTGGAGTTTTCTAAATGAACTTCAAACTGTCCCTGATACCTTGAAATGTTTGTGATGAAACTCTCAATGGGAGTTGCAGCTACCACCATCCATGCTATGCTTATCCCACACAGAGGCTGTAGAACCATATGCAGCTGGGGAGGGCACTGCCCTGCCCTGCTCTTGCTGCTCCCTAACAGAAGGTCAAAATAGAAAGTTAAAATAGATCTTAAGAATATCTTTTTTCTTTTTTTTTCCCCCAAGATTCAGATGATGATGCCTTACATTGGGAAAATGCAATGTTTTCTTTAACCTCATCCAACATGCTTGACTGGAAATCTGGTGATGTTCCTTTCCAGACACAAGCAAGATATCAATCTAAACAGACTCTTGGTCTAAACTGGTACATTCTTGTACTCTTCAATAAGCAGAAACTCCCTAATATAATACTTTGTGGTGCATTCTTCAACGATGTCTACAATGATAATAAAATAGGTAATAATTTTGTTTCTGTAATATAAGAACTAAGAGCAGAAATACTATTAGAGAGAATAATTCATTTTCTGTGCCCACTGACCAAAATATTCTTTGGCCACTTAGAAATAACCATTTTTAATCCTTTAATTTCACTGCAAAATGTACATGTTGGTCTCAATTGCATTTGTTCTCTTTTCTACTATAAGGAAATGGCAGGGTGTCTATTTAACAACAACAACAACAAAAAAATAGCACTGTAAATACCAAATAGTCTGTTAACCAAAATTTCTCCTCTTTTTAAGGACCTACTTTGTAATTACAATTTCTGTATCAATCAATGGCATGAGGTTAACTAGCAGGAAGAACTGTCCTTGTGAAACAGATCCATGAAACAGAATACTAAGTGATAAGATGCAGGCAACTTCCAGTTGAGTGGGAGAATGAGAAGTGTAGATAGGGTGTCAGTCTTTGCAAAGAAAAGAACAAAATCTCATGTCTTAGATTGATGGGATAAAAGACCTTGTATAACAGAGAAACAAAGTTCTCTATGTAAAACTGAAAGTTACTTATATACTGTGTGTCAATCAGACCATTCTTCATAGCTGACAGTTTCTAAAGGAATTAGGAAAAAAAATTCTAATGTCACAGACAGAGGCTAAGAGCAAAATGTTTCTCTTCAGATTTTTCATCCTCAATAGAATTCTGATAGGCTTGACTGATCCTTCTGAACATAGAAGTTTGACTTGGTCACCTACCAACACAGAAAAATCCTTTGATTCATATTATATGACTTTACTTGCAAAAGTCATGGTATTGAACAAACAGTTCTATGGTTCCATTATAAGAAATTATCTGAAGAAAGGATTAATGGTCTGGACAAAAAGAACAAGAAAAATTCTATATTGGGCTAAAAAAACCCCTTGTATGCTTAAGGTACATAAATGCATATTGGATAAAATTCTGCTGGTAAGAGAAAGGATGAGATTAGAGCTGGTGCCTCTGTTTCTGTGGATAAAGAGACAGTTCATATTCCCAGATTTAATGAACAGTTTAGTAAAATTTTATTTAACACTTATTGAATATGAAAATGAAATATTGGGTTAAGTATGAGACCATGAGCTCAGCAGTTTAGGAAATATCATTATCTTCCTGGATTATCCAGGAATGTGGAAATATTTGTATAATACTAACTAGTTATTACATTATTGTTTGTCTCAGTAAGTATAAAAAAAAAAAGACATTCAGGTACTCTTTTTTTGCTAATAATCACAAGACTTGTTGATATAATGCAATTTTCCACTGAATGAAAATAATCTTGTAAAAATAAATTTATTCTCATAGTCTAAGAATGTATATGACAGGCATATTTCTCAAATAAATAAGTTTTCACTATTATTTAGTTAACTATCAAGTATCATAAGGGACACACAATTAATTATATGGTCATTTTTCCCTTTAAAATGTGTGCCTTCTTGATTCCTATGGGATTTTTTGCATATATCAATTTGACACAGCCTCCCACATAACAACTCTTCAGGGAGAAAAATCCTTTGATTTGTGCCTTTTGAATGGCAACTTCAAGTGGGAGAATGTTCAAAATACCCTGTATCTCTCTCTGCATTCCTTGGAGGTCAAAGGGTTTTGCTTCCTTTGGAGAATGCTTGCAATTTCAGAGTCGCTGAAATAATTTCTGTTGACCCCAGGCTTGTATTACATGAAAAGAAGATATTTTTAAAGGACATAAAATTATAATAAAAACATGCAACTAAATAAAATTTTAAAAAGAAAACAAACAAATGGCATACTAAATAAGTTTGTTTTTATTCATTGTGTTTTGTGCTTCTTTAGCTTATTGATTCTATTTTCTTAAGTTGTTATGCCACCTTTTCTCTGAATGGTTTTCTAATATTACTAACTTCCTTCTCTTGACATAGTAAGACATCTCAATATATAATATATAATTTAAATAACAAAACATTTAAGTTTTCACCTGGTTCCTATGGAAACCTTTCTTGTTCATCCTTTCCAGAAAGAAAATGTGAGGGCAACTAGTCCTTGAAAAATATTTGCACCAAAAAATTCTCACTTCTGCTATTTCAGTCTGCATATCATTGAAACCTGAGTAAACACCTAGCCAATATCAAACCCTAATCCCTCTTCTTCCATTCTAATATCATCCTGTCACTGCACAAAGGTACCTAGAGTTTTTATATTTTTTTTTTCTGTATGTAAAATTCTTACAGATAATTAATGAGTTTTTTCTTTCCAATCCATTCTTAGGTGCAGCAAAACTATGAGGGTCTTGGATATGATTTCAAAATAGATTCCAGGAAATTGAGATATGCAAGTCTATTGTGCTGCATTTCATAATGTAAACAATAGATTTTTATACTTAATTTTAATTTATCTATTTAATTGATATTAATAGTTGGCAGATACCAGGATCATTGCCACAAAATTAGCAACTTTTCAATTTAAAATATTTACCCTTCTGCATCTCTTATACTATTCTCATAGAAATTTGTTTAGAGGACTTCCAGCATATCTTTGGTGCAATATAATAGATAAGAATTTTGTCATTTATTTAAAAAAGCCAAATTTTGATCCCTGTTGTTTTTTTACTGCCATGTTCAAATGGACTTACCAAGAGTTGCCAAATGCACACAATGATGTTCACTTTCTGCTTCTTTTTTGTCAGTTGATGAGCTTATTACAAGACCAAAATTTTTGGTCTTGTAATATTATCCTGTGAGCTGTGATTTCTAATTCTTCCTGCAGAATTTTTTTAAATGTCCAATACTTAAATAAAGACTGCTGAGGAAATTTTCAGGCACAGGGAAAAGTACTTAGACAAGGAGGTAAGAACAATATCTGCAGTACTGTATTTATATCTAACATTGTTTTTCATCAGTCAGAAAGGGATAGAGGGCAGGCTGATCCCTTTTCTATTGCAATGGACAAGCAACTGTCATCAACTTAAACTTCACTAGAAGCACTGAATACTTAATACTTTCTTTGGAAATAGTTGAATTCCTAGTGTTCATAATTTGGCTTTCTGTCACAATAAGAAAAAAGAGAAAGTATTTTTTATTAAACAGAATTTTTTTTGGTAAGGAAAATTTAATTTTGTCTGTTAATAAATAATCACCTGGAAAAGAAGCATGGAGTCACAAATAAAAAGAAAGAAGGTCATACAAATAATAAATTTAAAACAACAAAAGAAGAAACAAGAAGGCAACTTAGAAGATATGTAAATAGAGAAAATTATGAATTGTCAAAAAAAAAATATAACAGCTATTTAAAAATGCATAATGGAAATCAGCTCAAGAGACAGCCATATATATACAATACAAATTTATAAAATTTATTCCAAATTGTGATGCATATAGATGAATAACTCAGAGCGCCATTCTTGGAAAGATGTGAGATAATGTGCTCCTTGTCCTTTAAGAAGGATCTAGTTATTAACAAGATTTCTAAACTCATTTCTTTGAACTAGCACTATATGAATCTTTATCTTGCCTTGTGCATCTAAGTGAAGACAGCATCCTGAAATTCAGATAATGGGGAATGAAAACAATCATGTGGAAGTATGAGTTCCATATTTTCCTAATCAGGAAACACATTAAAATGTCATACAATGCAAAATACAGGATTCTGAAAAATCCTACATAAATTTCAGTAAGGACAAAACTATCTAATATAGCTTTTAATATTTTACATAAGATTCTATACCTTAAAATTTTGATTTTTCATTTTCTATAATACATATGAAATTTATGACAAGTGCCAGGAACAATATTGATAGGGTCTGTCAAGTGTATTTGAGAAGTTGAGTAATAGTAAAACAGAAGAAAAAAGTATTATAATAGCTAAGATACTTACCTAGCCATAATGAAAACCTCCCCTAGTATTTATTTATTTAACTAATATTTATTTCTTTCTGTGATTTAATTTGATTGCATGTAACAAAAGTAGCTGACATAATTTTAGGTTTAATGGAAATTTCCAATAGAAGAACTGAAAATTTCTGCCTGTCAAGCTGTTTTCTAGAAGTATATTTGACATTAGGAGGATCCAGAATATTTAGATGTAAATCTGGTAAAAAATAGCTAAATCGCACACATTGAACTTCCTTCAAAATCCCAGAAATTTGCACTGAGTTTCATTCAAAATTCACAAAATTCATTAATAATGTGAAATACAGGAACTAATGATCTAGTACTAGAACTGTTGGACCTGAAAAGATATCATTATGCAGAACAAGGAAATATTTGATTTCCAAATGAAAAACAATTATGAAAAATATTATGGAGACAAAATACTTAACAATAGACCCATTTTATTACTGCAACTTAATTTTCCTATAAATACTATTAAGTATTATTTGATAATTTTTTTTCATCCATATAATTAAGACAGGTCTTATAACTAATGACAGATGTGTGAGATGGCAGTGACATATGTCTCCAATGAGAAACTAACAAAGCCACATTTGAAGAGAGGAACTCAGAGCTCGAATAGTGGTTAAAGTGAATGCATAACAAATTATTCCTTCACCACTCAAGGATACAGACTCTACATGTGTTTGCAAAGAAGTCTAATGAGCAGTGAAAATTATAACATATTGTGAATCTTCAGCACTGAAGCATTGATTTATAAGGACAATAAAACACACACCAAAAAAAAATGCTATTGTTTGTTAATTCTTTTTTTTTTATGGTTACCAACAAATTCAGAACTGAGTGCAAGTGAACATGATGTTTCTTCCATTAGAAGAGTAAAGTTCAGCTGATGTCTCACAGGACTCCCTGACCTGAGGGAAGTTGTTGTTATCTCAGTTAATTGAATTCTTTGGTGGGAATCCAACTAATTAGTCTTCTATTTCCTCACCAAAAGAAAAGCAGCTCTTCTATCACTGGATAAGAAATAGGGGGCAATGGAGGTGAGAGGATGGAACACATAAAAGTGGTAGAATAATCTGAATGTCTTCATCTTTCCCTCAAAAAGCCAAACCAAACAAACAAAAACCAAAATAAAACAAACCAAAACAAAATAAAACAAAACAAAGCAGAACCCCCCCAAGAAGAAAAAACAAACAAACAAAAAATACAACAACAACAAAAACCCCACCAAACCCAAACCACAAAAAACTGAGTAATCTGAGTGCTCCAAGTTAATTGAAATTTGCAGCTTGTTTTAACAATCAAATACAGACCTGCAAAATATAGTATATACAAAACTATAACTTTGGTTCAAATGTCTAATAGCATTGATAACCTAAGAAGGATGCTGCACACACCTGTCAAGTTAGACTCCTTCACGGATGATTGGGGAGGCTCTTTGTGCTATCATTTCCTTATACACTAAATATCATCAATAAAATAGAGATTGATTGTCTTGGAATAGACTATGCTGAATAAAAGAGGATCCTGTGCAGAACAATCTGACTATTAGTCCACTTAACAGAAGCTTAGCATGCTGAAGAACATCTTGCATTGTTTGGATTCAATCCATCATTAAACAAAAATGAGAGGAAGACTGAGATACACAAATGTGCAAATGCCACATGGATGGGTATATTAAGGAATCTGTAACCATCTGGACTCAATATGGAACCTAAAATATACCCATTTATCAAATTACAATTCCCATGCAACATAACACATCAGTATTTTAGAGCTGATTAAAAGTAAATTGTTTAGAATTTATCAAACTGAGTAGAGAAGCAATTTGTATACTTTTGTTATGTACCATATATTCTTCAAGGTTTATTTTATTCTCTGTTCGAAAGATGCTGCAATGAATGCCCTGGTCCTGCAGAGTCTTGTACATGTGTTTTAATGGATTCAGGCATTAGTCTTAACAACATTAATAAGATTGTTCAATCAATGAAATAAAACTTGTGCATGAATATTTATGACATTTAAGTTTGAAAAAGAAGCATTTTAACACTGAACTCTGTCTGAAAGGATAACTCAAAGAACATGGAGATATCAGAGGCAAGCCGAGAACTTGTCAGTTACCGTTTGAATTTTAAGATATGTAACATAATGAGATAACTTTGCCTAACTTCTGAAACTAGGGGACTGGAATGAGCCATCTATGTATCTATTCCTCATGTCTCCACCTCCTCACTGGGGTTGATTTTGCAGGTTTAAATTAGTCTTATTTAAACTTATTGAATTAGTTAACTAATTAATTGATTAGATAATGTTCAGGATATAATTTCATTATAATTTGTGCTTTAGCAAATAGGTACTGAATAATGGTTTTAACCCAGTCTACATAAAAGTGTATTTTATAATGGAGGTGTATCACATTTGCAAAAAAGGTTTTGTTGTGCAACATGATCCATGGGACAAACGTCTAAAACAACATTTTGAAAAGAGAGTTGCATAAGCAAAAACAAAGTTTGAGAAGAAGAGAGTGAAAACCTTTAATTGTTTATAAAGTTTTAAAATTGAAACAGATTTCTAGCAATCTGCATATCAGAGTTCCACATAGAGCAATTTCTGTATCATAATTAGATGCAGAAATACAAATGTCAAAGTACAAACTCAGTAAAGTTGAAAAAGATTAAAATAATTTCTTTTTAAAATGTTTTTAGAAAATGAGGCTCTCAGACTTCTTCACGTAGTTTAAAAAGGTGAAGTGAAGGGTACAAGAAAAGTTGAAACGACTTGGACAGCTGTTTAAAGTAAATGATTAACAACAATATAAAAAGAGGACACTGTGTAAAAACTTCCTAGAAGTAAAAATATATCTAATGACAGCAATAATGTGTAAGTCATAGTCTCATCTACATAGTAATGATGTAAGGATGAAATCTGTTCCAGGAAATGTGCTAATGGCAGGGAGGAGCAATCAGCTGTTATTCTGAAGCAAGCTTTGATTCATATGAAAACATATATTCCTCTCATTACAGGGCTGTAAAGAAAGAGAGATTTTAATCTAGATTAGCCAGAATTTCTTCTGTGGAACTTTATATTGAAAAAGATTTTCATTATAATTTTGAACAAGGCTACAATTTTCTCTAGTAATACAAAACCCTCAGTGCCAGTCAAGTACTGTACTTAGAGAGTATATATTGACTGTCAGCTTTTAAACCAATAGTAAATTGCCCAAGGAACTACTAAGAGATCAAATCTCATTGGAATGCATCAAGTCTCATTGTTAAGAATGCCAGCTAGGGACTCCAAAGGGTTACATTGTTCTTACTGTTTAACAAGAATAAGAAAACACTGACATAGCACTATGACACAAACTAAGTTTTCTGAATTAATTTTTTTTTCCTTTTCAGCTTCTCAGCTCCAGTGGTCACTTCTCCTTTAAAATGTTTTTCATGCCTTTAACCACTGTCAGCAGTAGTAATAGTTCTCTAACAGAATAAGTAGCTGGGCAAGTAATTTAGATTAATATTTTCTCTGCATAATCAAATAGCTGGCAATAAAATGGAGCATATTTTACTCCCAAATACAACAATATGAACCAAAGTTAACTCCTTGCTCTTAGGTTATCATTGGTCACCTGTTACTAGTGGGGTTCCATAGGACTATATGCTCGGCCCTGTGCTCTTCAACATCTTTGTAAATTATCTGGATTCAGGACTGGAAGGGATACTAAGCAAGTTTTATGATATTACTAAATTGGGAGTAGCTGTTGACTCCCTTGAAAGCAGAGAGGTCCTGTAGAGAGACCTTGACAAATTACATGTCTGAGCAATCAGGAACTGTATGATGTTTAACAAAGACAAGTGCCTGATCCTGCACCTGGAATGGGGCATTCCTGGGTGCCTGTATAGATTGGGTGGTGATATGTTGGAAAGCAGTGTTGTGGAAAGGGACCTGTGGGTCCTCACTGATGGCAAATTGAATGTGTCCTGGCAGCAAGGAGGACCAGATGTGTTCTGGGGTGCATCAGGCACAGCATTGCCCGCTGGGCAAGGGGGCAGATTGTCCCACTCTGCTCTGCACTGGGGCAGCCTCACCTTGAGTGCTGGGGGCAGTTCTGGGCCCTACATTATAAGAAGGATATAAAGTTACTAGAGTGCATCCAAAAGAGATTTTTGAATGTAGTGAAGGGTTTTGAGGGGAAACCATATAAGTAGCATCTGGTTTGTTCAGCCTGGAGAAGAGGACACTGAAGCAAGGTCCTATTCCAGTCTACAGTTTCCTCACAGAGGGAGGTGGGGGGGCAGATGCTGATCTATTTTCTATTGAGACCAGTGACAGGACCTGAGAGAACTGCATGAAGTTCTCTCAGGGGAAGTTTAGATTATATATTAGGAAAAAGTTCTTCACCTGGAGGGTGGTTGAGCACTGGAACAGGTTCCCCAGGGAAGTGGCCACAGCATCAATCTTGACAGAGTTCAAGAAAGATTTGGGAAGTGCGCTCAGGCATATCCTGTGATTTTTGGGGTTGTCCTGTGCTGAGACAGGAACAGCACTTGATGATCCTAGTGGCTGCCCTCCAGTTCAGGATATTCTACAATCCTATTAGTCTATGGCTTTTTTTCCCATTGATTACCACTGGCATGCTGGCATTCTGTGGTGTCAACAGAGTAAAGATCATAAATGCTTATGCACAAAATTCTGAGCTGAAATTTTCAGTCAGATTTATCAGGCTGTGAACAACAAAGAACAACAAATATTTTGAGCATTTATTTTATTAAGTCTATCACAATTAATATTTTTCATAAAAGTCAACTTATTAATTTTGGTTTAATAGAGAGGCACAGAGAAACATTTTCAGGTTAGAGTGGGATCCAATATTCTGAGAAAGGAATTGGCAGATCTGCTCTTGAGGAAACAAGAGTGGAAGTGAAAACATCAGTCTTAGGTAGAGGTAGCAGTGGTCTACCTCTGAGCTTTTTAGTCCTATAACACACATGACCCTTTTCCAGATTTCAGTTAACTAACTTTCAAAATTGATGGACATATGTTATGAATTCAGTCCAAAGAGGAGGGGGTATAATTTTCTTCCTAATCCCCTTATATTCTCTTTCATCAGTTCCTTTGCATTTCAGTGATTACCCTGCTTGTATAAAGAGACAGGTTCAATTACCTTCTTTATCTCAGAGGACCAGGATCTGTCTCTTCCATTATAATGACCTATCCATAAAGTTATATGTATTTTGGAAAAACCTCAATTTTATTTTTTTTTTTAGAAATCACTTCATTCTGTATGGAATAGCTCTATATTAATTGACCCCAAAAGAAAAAGAAGAATTGAGGATTTATACCTCTGAAATTGGCACCCACTAGTGCGTAGAGATGTGCTTTTTCTCGTTACTTTTTTCACAAATACAGAATATTTATATTCAGTACATACTTAACTTTATTTTCTTCCATAAATTCAGTTTGTGAGCTCAACCACAACATTTTCCAAATGTGCAAATAATATGCTATTGACAATTTGTGTATGAAATGTGTTTCTTCCTTATTTTTTCTTTTATTTTCCAACAGTAAATATTATGTGATACAACTCTAATGACCAAATTATCATATCAAAGAAAACCACTATGGCAAAAGGCCCTAATAGGTATCTTTTCCAACTGCATGGGAGAAGTCATACTTTAAAGAACACCCTCATCCCAAATTGCTTTTTGTTCCCCTCAGGGATTTGAAAATTCACATTATAGAACAATGTAGAAAACTTGACACAATTTTTAAAGATTTTTAGTTTGATGACCAGACTGTTCAGAAATAATATATTTTTTGTTCTCTCTAAAACAAACACTTTTCAAATATTTACTTAATCTGGTGAAAAAAAGTATCTCCAAAATTTGTTTGGCAAGGCTGTCTCTTGACACAAATAAGACAATGACAGAGGTGCTCTTGAGACCTTGATAGAGAAAGGAGGGTAGTTATGAAATTCTTATGGATTAATCTAATCTGTTCAATAGTTCTTTTTTTCTTTTATTATTGTAAAGAATGTGACATATTCATTGAATGTCAGAGGCTACTGGGAAATTTTGAGGGACATAGTGAACACTTTGTAGGAATTTCATGGCATCTTCCTCTGCTTGCTCAGTGACTTTCCATTCTCTTCATCAGCTTTCTATTCTCTTAAAATTTTGGGTACTTCTGTGTCCTGTTTGTTTCACTATTGCATGGTATTGCCATGGCTAGCAATATGGGAAAGACATTGAACTGAATTTGTGCAGCCTCGGGACTTGGGCTTGTAAAGTTTGTTTTCTCTTACCTATTCTTGACCTACCTTGGTGATGTGGTTTAGATATAAGTGCAGTTTTTGTAATTAACTGGGAGACTATGGCTAATTTGTTTGTTTGTAATTAGCATGATTTTTAAAATCTACAGGGAAAAGTAGACCTGGTGTGATAGAAGTGGAGAAGTGGAGACAGAGAATGGTCCTAGAAGAGCATTGCCTCGTGAGGACAGGGGACAGAAGGCCCTGGAACAAGAGACTCGCAGCTATCAACTCATCAGGTTTCAGTTAAAGAATATCAAACATACAGCTACACTGGTTCTTGGCTAAACACCAGTAAAAGCCACCATATAAAGTACAGCTGGGTGCAATGGGAAGCTCTAGACCAACACAATGTGTAAAAGTATGTCATCAGACCCTTAAAAATGAGCATGAGTAGATAAAGGAGGAAGAAGTTATCAACTCTATACACTAATGCTGTATTATCTCCAGTGAAGAACATCAAAGGCTGAAACCCAACCATAACATCCCTACCACCATGGGAATGAAAGCACCAGCCTTAAGACCTGGAAACAGAAGGTGAAGAGCAAGCCCACTACCAGGCAATAGAGTAGAAGCTTGGAAGGGCATATATAACAGTTCTACCTCTGTTAGCACTGAAAGATTTTCTGCATAAAAGTATTGTTTCTTTCCTGCTGTCATGGTTTAGGAATGCTACTCTCCCATTTAGTGTTCCCACTGAGACTCTATACCATGTGCCACTTGCTCACTTCCTCCTCACCTTCTTCATGCCCACTGCATCGAGATGGAGAGGAGAAGTGGAGTCAAGGAAGGTAAAGATCACAGGTCGAGACAAAAACAATTTACTGGAAACAGCAATGAGACAAGAATACAAACAGTAGCAGCAACAATACTAAAGACAGAGTGTACAAGAGGCAAATCATTCCCACAGAAACCCCCCAAGAACAGGCAATACCTGACCTCTCCTTCAGCCCCTCTACACCAACCTAGAAGCCAGCTCTTCCTGCATCCTTAAAAAATTATGTGAGTTCATGTAGAATAACCTCTGGGTCCTAACCACAGCCCTCCTGACTACTGCAAAAATTAACCCTGTCCTGGCCACAACAGGAACACACAATAATTAGATTCAGACTAAGTTGGTGAGATGGCTAATATTTCACTTATACCATCAATAAATTCCTAGCCTTAGATACATATCCTTTGATTGTTACTTAAAACTATTAGTTTAGATGTTTTGCATCTAGACATAGGTAAGGAAACAAAATTTATTACAGTCATTCCCACACAGGTAGTGTGTGACTCCCCTGCACTGGAAGAAGATATGCATGAAGAGGCTGCATTGACTTAAACCTGCAGTGAATTTGTCCCACAGGATATGTTTAAATTAATTCTGCTGAATTTTTTTTAATGAACTATTCATAAAATGTTATTAACAACTTTCATAATTGCCTAGAATTTCTGTTGAAAAAATGTACATCAGTAGAGTCAAAGCACTGCATGGACTTTCCCAGTCTGTTAATATCTGTAAGAATTATTGCCTAGAGTGATACTGAAAAGAAAGAGAAGCTAGATAGAGGATTTTAAAACCTGTCTAAAGGGTGAGGAAGAATTTATATTATTATTCTGCATTTTTCTTTGTCTTTTTCATTTCTGTATATGTTTTTCTGCTTGTGTTTTTTTTTTTTTTTGCAATAAGTGCTGCAGCAATAAAAATGAGATGATGCACATGAGGGTTCAGTCCAATAAAATTGTGAAGAGATCATAATTCGTTCTACTCATTTCTGTTTTCTACTAAAAGAAACAAGGTATTAATGTCAAAATAAATGTTATTTCATTTAATAGACTAAAAGGTCAAACACATCTCTGCATTTCTGCAGCTCACAGTACTGGCTGTTAGCACAAAATATTAAGATAAGAGTAATCAGAATAATTACCAAAATCTTCATAGTTTTCCCTGAGGCGCTGGTATCTAATAAGATTTAGGCTGCCAGAGTTCCACCCACTCTACCTACCTACCTACTCTGCAGCAATAACAGATAAATGAAAGCCTGATCAAGACTGCATTGAAATCATTATTTTAGGTAAATGTTTAAATCTTTTCAGGGTAAAGTATAGTCTGTGGAAGACTGTACATGTTTACAAGTGCAATAAGACATAAATCATAAGTACTGATCTTCCTCTGAAACTCCGTTGACCAATAAGGAGAATTCCATTAGGATATTTGGAGAAGTAAGTGATCATTCCATTCTGATCTTAATATCTCTCTCTCTTTCTCTCTCCCCCTTCCCCCTGCCGATCCTTCCCATTTGTATTCTTTGATGCCTCTTAGACATTAAGGCAAAACAAAAGGCAGTATCATACTGCTTACCATCTAATTGATGGTCAACAAGCTAGATGTTCTTTCCATCAGAAAATAAAATTTCCAACATTTTTTCTATAGTTTTTTAATTACCAAACCCTTCCACCTGAACATTAACATTCACACTTACATGTGAAGATAAATGTATTTTTCACGACTACACTTAGGGATCCTTAAAAGTTACCCTGTTGTAATGTCAACCTAAAACTTAAGAGCATCAAATTAAACATTGCAGTTGGTTAGGCTTAGTTCCAGTTGTCATCAGATTTTGAAAACAAATCCAAAATTACTCAAACCAATGAAGTAAAGATTGTATTCTTTTCTTGATTTTGATGTTGAGAAAAAGGTCTGATTTCAGTTATTCTCATACCCAACATCACACATGAATACCTGGTTCATACAGCCAGGAAAGGTATCATGGAATTCTTTTTGAAGGTAATGTTAGAAACAAACTTAAAAACATAGTTACAGGGGTCTTTCAGTGCTATCTGAAAGTTTAAGGTTTTTTTCTGTTTACATATGATTCCTGAGAAAATCAAATTACTAATATCATCATAATGATACATACCTGAAGATACATTGAAGGAAAAAAAATACTTATTGTAAGATTAAAATAAAAATAAAATTTTACTTAAATCCATGTTTCCAAAATGTGTTCTCAGATGTATGCTCCCTCATGGGACATGAACAGTAGCATAGAAGATTCCAAGAGGGAGCTCCAATGTTCTTCACAGCTTAATCTTTTACTATAAAAATAAAGGCAAACCCAAAGGATGATGTGCTTGCAAAAGAAGCTTTTGAAATTCAAATGATAAAGTGCTACCTAGAGAGACATTTGCCTGAGAATGCAAAGGGCCAGATGCCACAGTTCTGAGCCATGAAATGTCCAGATTATTTCATGTGATGCAGAAACTGAGAGGAGATTTTACAGTTTAGCATTATTAACCATTTCACTCATTTTCAAAGCATACAGTAAAACAAAAGGATTCTACAATGTCTTGGAAAGATTATTTCTCACAGTGTTTGTTTTGGTGGGGAGGAGGCATGTAAAAGTAGAGGAGGAACTTGTGAACATGTACAAATAAAGAAATATAAGCTTGAAACACAGCAAGATGGTGCTGCAGTGAGGGCTTTATTGGCTCCCCTAACTGTAAGCAGAGATAGAAATACTTTTTTTTTTTTGAAAAATGTTAAGATAGGTAGATGGATTTCAACAAGAGTGAGGTATAATATAAGAGGAAATAAAAATTGACTAAATATATCTCTACCCCAGTAATGATGGAAATATTTGGAAAAAATATGAAAACTTTTTAAATTGTCTAAATTGAAATAAAAGCAACAAAAAACCTACAGGCTTTTCAATTAAAAATATGAACATATTAATGAGCCTAATGAGCCATCTAAATAAAAGCTGAGCAGTGACTCTAGTGCCAGCTTGGGCTTTCTGTAGAGAGAATTTTGCTGTTTGTGCTATTAAATACAGACACCAACAAATAGCTGTGCTATTCTTTTTCAATGCAAAGTACTATAAAAGTGATAGAGATAACTGAGCTGCCAAACAAACAGCCAAGATGCTTTCATCTACTTACAAGTTAAATATTCAAATACAGGTAAATTTGCATAATTACTTACTTATGAACATTATGTCTTCATCCATTTCTGTCAAATATCCTGGACTTCAAAACTGATCGCTTTGCCTGTTGTACGGTATTTCTTTTCATCTACTTAACTGGATTTACTTGTTCTTCCAGTCTCACTATTCCTTATTTTATGCACTGAAAACAAATATTTGGTCTGCAACATAAAGAATATTGATTCAGAGTTTCAAAGAAAATTAAGAACAATTTCAGACAAAGCTAACAGAGCAGACAGAATTGGATGTAGTCTGTTATAGGCAACTAAAACACTAAAACCAGAATGAAGAGGCAGATGAAGAATTCCATAGGTGGCTGGCTAATATTTTCTTGTTCTTGTGAGAGGCTTTAACCTGCCAGATGCCTGATGGCCTCTTAACACAGCAGAAAGTAGACAGTCTAAGTGGTTCCTGAAGTGTTTGGAAGAAAACTTTCCTGACACAGCTGCTGAGAGAGCTTACTGGGGGCAGTGCCCAGCTAGATCTATGGTTTATGAATAGGAAAGGGCTGGTGGAAGATATTGTGGTGAGATGCCAACTTGGACACAGTGACCAAGAAATAATAGTTTTTTATTCTTGATGGAGTAAGGAAGGGAGTCAACAAAATCTTTACCTTGGACTTCCAGAGGGCACACTTTGGCCTGTTCAGGAGAATCCCTTGGGAGACTGTATTTAATAAAAAAAGGAGTCCAGCAAATCTGGACAGACTTTAAGAAGAAAATCTTAGAGATTCAGGAATAGACCTTCTTTATGTGTCAAAAGACAAGTGTCAGGGAAGAAGATCAAGCTGGTTGAACAGGGAGGTTTTTTTGGAAGTCAGGGGAAAAAAAAAGACAGTTTATGACCTTTGAAAAATAGGTCAGCAACAGTACAAATATGTTGGTAGGTTACATAGAGAGAAACACAGAAAAGCAAAAGCACAGCTAGAATTCTATCTTGGCACTATGATAAAAGATGATAAAATGTGTTTTTATAAATACATTAGCAACAAAAAGAAGGCCAAAAAAATCTTCATCCTTTATTCGACTCAGGGGGAAGCATTGTAACCAAGGATGTTGAAAAGATTTAGGCACTTAATGCCTTCTTTGCCTCAGTGTTTAACAGAAAGACCCGCTAGTCTCAGGGCAACCAGATGCCTGAGCTGGTAGACAGGGAGAGACAGCAGAACAGATCCACTGCAATCCAGGTGAAAGTGGTTAATGACCTGCTGGGTCATTTAGACACTCACAAGCCTATGGGGCCAAATGGGAATCACTTGAGGCTACTGAGGGACCTGGTGCAAGAGTTGCCAAGCTGCACCTCATTACTTATCACACAGCACCTACAAGACAACCAGTGAAGCAGGTCAAGCCATCATGGATTTAGGAAAGCCAGATCTTAATTCACCAACCTGATATCCCTCTATGACCAGGTGACCCACATATTTCTAGTTGTCACCAAGTTGGGTGGGATTGTTGATCTGCTGGGGGGTAGGAGGGCACTGCAGAAGGACCTGGACAGACTGCATTGATGGACCAAAACCAGTTGTATGAAGTTCAGTAATGCAAAACATTTTGTCCTGTGCTTCAGCCACAAAAAGCCCTGCAGAGCTACAGGCTGGGCAAAGAGTGGCTGGAAAGGGGCCTAGCAGGAATTGCTGGTCAACAGCCACCTCAACCACATGAGCCACCACATACCCAGGTGCACAAGAAGGACAGTGGCACCCTGGTTTGTATCAATGACAATGTGGCCTGCAGGACTAGGTAAATTATTGTCACTCTGTACTTGACTCTGGTGAGGTCACACCACAAGTCCTGCGTACAGCTCTGGGCCCCTCACTACAACAAAGACATTGAGTAGCTTAAGCATGTCCCCAGTAGGGCAACAAGGCCGGTGAAGGCTCTAAAGAGTAAGTCATATGAGGAGCGGCTGAAGGAGCTGGGGGTGTTTAGCCTGGAGAAAAGGAGGTTCAAGAGAAACCTTATCACTCTCTACAAGTACTATAAAGGAGGTTCTAGCCAGGTGGGGGTCAGTCTCTCTCAGTAGTGACAAGACAAGAGGAAATGGCCTCAAGCTGCACCAGAAGAGGTTCAGATTGAATACCAGGAAGAATTTCTTCATGGAAAGGGTGGTCAAGCATTGGAAAAAGCTGTCCAGAGAAATGGTGGAGTGACCATCATTGAAAGTTTTCAAAAAAATTGGATGTGGCACTTAAATGAAACCATCTTGCTGTGGTTTAGTTGACAAACTGGTGTTGGATCAAAGGCTGGACTCGATGATATTGGGGTGTCATCCCCCAATAATGTTAATAATTTTATGATTCTTTGACTCAGAGGAACTTTATCAAACCATGAAGACAGGAAAGAGCCATTTCTAAATAGACTCTGTACAGAAAACACTTATTTGCATCTGATACTGAAAAGTCTGTAACATATTGAAATACATGTAAGTAGAATTTGTTTTTCCTAAATTTATCTGTCACGTAGTTCTCTACATGAAAACAGTCACTATGCTCCAATTATAATCTCTGGAGAATTAATCAATAGAGTTTGTGCAGGCTTTGATGCAATTTATTTGATTAAATTGCAGGGATCTATAATAAAATGACCTGAATTACTTGTATTTTCCTTTGATTTTAGTTACTAGATTTCCAGAAACTGTAAAAGAACAGGCACTGAGGCTCATTGCATTTTTCTATAGTTATATAAAAGGAAACTCTCCTGAGGATGGATGGATAGATGGATGGATGGATGGATGGATGGATGGATGGATGGGTAGCTACATAGATAGATAGACACACACACACACATAAAAATTATGCACGACTATACAAAAGAAATTTCAAGAACAGTGTGAGTTGGCATAGCCATCTTTGTCCAGCTTACTCTGAGAAATAGGTAAAAGAGAAAAAGTCATCATGGTACACATTTCAGTACAGTGTAGTAAGCAGAATACATTCCTAGGATTACTGATTAGCTTGTAGTATGGTATAGAATGTATTTATTACCTTCGTTAATCAACATGTGAAAGTTAAGATGAATATATCTATCTCCAAACTGCATGTCTTTATGTCAATTCTCATTTTAACATGCGTAGCCTGCTGGTGATTTTTCTTAATGCCTTTTTAAGGTATGGAAGCAATAGTTTCATGAATTCAGGGGTCTATTTTTTCTACCATTTTGACATGGTGTTTAGTTGCTAAAATGATGGTACAAAACTGTGTTGAATATTCTTAGTTAAATCTTAGATTCTTTCTTGTACTGTACGAGGTCAATGCAGTTGAGGGTTTTTTTTTAATAAAAGTGAAATAATTAATGGAAGAACTAATAATGGGTTGACCTTTTTCACATGTTCAGAAAGGAATTGGGCAGATAGAAAAGCTCATGACTTTTTAAAAAGTTGATTTCATTATTTTTATTATATTTAGAAAATAGCAGATGTTGTGGTCTTTTAATTTACCTGCTGGGTAATCAGGCTTTAGTATTACTGGCCTCAAGCCTTTGCTCTTAATAATATGATTAGGCTTCTAAAAGTGTAAATTGATCTTTCTGCACACTGAAATTATCACAGAACATAAGACTTGAGGAGATGCACTAGCTTCAAGATGAAGAAAAATGTGAGGCTGGCAATAGAGCTGTGGAGTTAGAATCTATGGGATTTCAATGGCTTAACCTGACTGCTTTAACCTACTGATATGAGAATTGACACAGGCTCTGAAGTCTCAGAGTTTTACAGAAACAGAAATTGTGCTGTGCTAAACATTTCAGTGAGGAGAACTTGGTGATGTTTTCCTAGAACTAGTGTTCACAAATCTTGGACTTCTTAATAATCCTGTGAAGAAAATTCAGAATAACATGAAAAAGATGATTGTTCAGAATATGGCCAATTTGGAAAGGGGTGGGTGGAGAAGGCTATTTTAGCACAAGAGGGTGGCAGGCCCACTGTTTAAGGTAGATGGTTTTATTTTAATACTGAATTTACTTCTTTCAAATTATTTGACATTACACAGTATTTTAATTTATAAGAGTGATACTGTAGTACACCGAAATCACACTAAAAGTAAAAATTACACTTGGTAGATCATACCAGATCTAATATAAATGTGATGCTTAGTACAGATCTCTATAATATGGTCTCTGTCATGATGCTGGATGTACCCTGTCTCAAGGAAGAAATGCATGGCTTGAAGCAAGCTCAAGCCTATTGCTCTCTCCCAATTCTTCTTGTTGATTGCTTTTTATCGAACAATTTAGAATAAAAAATCTACACAACCAGGTGTTCCCATCAACTAATGCAGCTATCCATATATAGTAAAGGACGCCCTGTAGTTCCCTTTGTGTTAGTCTGTCCTTCTTTGCATCAGGAGTAGTCACTTCACTCATTTTTCCCTAAGTTTCATAAGCATGCTGCCCTTGCCATCATCTCTGAATTTGCTCTTGTTGTAGTTGATTGGTCACAAATAGCCATTGAACCCAATAGGGAATAGATGAAATCAATGAATCACTGCTCTTCCTTTTTTTAAGGATAGTGGCACCAGTCTGCACTCTGTATTATATACTATTTTTTAAAAGTAGTAACTTATATTAGTGCTTTGAATACTATAAGATATATTTCGATGAAAGCCATGAGACTTGCAAAAGAGGAGGTGCTTAAGCAGCTAAGTGATTCTTCTTCAGACATTCTGTTTGAGTACAATACCTACAGACTGCCTGAAGCGTGCTTATGCACTTTAATCACTTACTGAATGCCAGTCTTACTGGCTTTCCTGAGAATGTCACAAATTAGCAGGTTTCTAAGTCAGCCAGACATGTGAAATGCAACATCTGAATCTGCAAGTCTTCTACCAATTCTGGAAATGTTAGTGAGCTCTGACATTAGCCTTTTTTGGAATATGAGCTTCGAGAATGTAATGTTTGAAATATAGCAAACTCAGATTTTTTAAGTAAGGAATATAACTAAAAAAGGGTCTTAAAACACTCTTCATTTTCCCCTCTGTTTTCTTGGGGTAGTCCTATTGTATTCCAGCAAACTTCAGTGATTAGTAGTGCCTAGGAGCACCAGTTTGGTTCCTGCCTTTAGAAGTTTCTTATCTCTCTGTGAAGTAAAACGGTGAGTTATATTCATTGGATGGAGAATCTTAATAAAGATAATTTGAACGGTAAAAATATAAATTAGAAACTAATTTAATTTCCATGTATGCAATTATGAGTACTTACCACACTTTTTAAGCTTCTTTAGTATGTATCATACAAAATTTAGTTTTTAAAACAGAACATATGTAACTCTCATCTAAAATTTATTTCTGTGAAAGAGGGAGTTATTACTAATCCAACAGAGATCAAAAAAGGCTTATCGATTGACTTTTCAACATATGCGCCTACTGGTTTCCACTCCCAGCTCCTCCAAGAAACATGATAGTTTGCTATATGTATTTAGGAATCATGTAATGATACTGCTCTGACTAAAAGCTTAATTTCAAAATTATCATCTTGAGAAACTTAGTAAATAATTGCCATCATTCATTTAGCAGATGAGGAAATACTACTAGAACAATACTTTTGTGTAAAAAATAATGCTTATTGAAATAAATTACTAAGAAAGATACAGGACAGGAAAATAATAAGTTGCAGATTTACTCATTTTTCCTCTCTCCTTATTTAAAGAACTGTCACTTGTCAGAAAGATTCATCAAAAAGAATTAAGGATTTTGTTTACTCATTCATCCCCCCAAAAAAGGAAATACTTTTTTTGCTAACCAGTCCTAGAACATTCACTGTCAACAGCTTTTTCCTATGCATTGCACAGAAGATTTGCAAGCTTAAAATAGGATTCCCCACTCAAACAGGAACTCAACCAAGTTGGATGGTACTGAAATGTCAAGTGGCACAAATGGCTGGCTCACAGAGATAAGCACTAGTATGTGGCCAACTGCACCTGTTTATTCATTTTGGATTCCCAGTGGGCTAATTGTGTAATATTGCTAAGGAATCAAGAAACTTATTGCATTTTTTTTTCTTCTGATGCTGTGCAGGATTTTACTGCAGACTGAGTACTGTATTTTCAATGTAGAGTACCCCTCCCAGGGTATTTTCCAGTGTTTCTTTTATTAGCATAAATAATTAAAAACTTGCAGTACATGAAAAAAATTATTCATCATCTCACTGTTTAGGGAACCTATAGGAAATGTGAGTCTTTCCTTCAATGTATGCACGCACTTTTCTTCTCCCAAAGCCCCACAGTGTCTTTGTGACTAAAGCTAAGCAGTCTTCAGGCACTTTATTTTCAGAATTCATTTTAGTCATATTTTAGCTTTAGGAAGAATTTTACCCTCCTTATTAGATTAGTCTTGTGGAGTAAAGGTATTTCAAAATTTGTTCATCAGTGAAGGAAGACTGTGAAGTTTGGTTTAAAAACTTTATTTTACCAACTTAGAAATTACCCAGTGTACATAATCATTTGAAAGCATTACAGTTGTAGTGGGATTCCTGAAATGTGGTGTATGGAAATTATGTCTGTTTCAGACATGTAAGCTACTCTTGCCTTTCTGGCCATTTGGCCACTACTCATGGGGCTGGGATGGGATTGGGAACTGCAGATGTAAACATGCCAGGTGCAGACCCGGAGGTCTGTATTTCCACAGTACATATTCTTCACAGAAAATGAGATAAAACCTGAGGAAACAACAACAGTCAAAGTGGAAAAGGTCTTGTGCTTTTCATGTGCTTGATGGATAAAAATGGAGAGCAAGAAGATGGTATATTTGTATCAAATAGCACGATTCTGTTCTGGATAAATGACTGCCAAAAAAAATATCACGTCCACCTAATATAGTGAGAGTAGAATTAACTTACCAGCTATCACTACTCTCTTGTCTTTCATTTTGTGGTATTTACAATGATAATGTTGTCAATGCACAAGGAAAAAATAAAATCAAATCCAACCATATGGTTTGGAAATAAAATCCATATTAGATTTGCATCCTCTAACTCTGCAGTTCTGACAGAAATACTAGAGTTGAGGTTATTTTATAGTCATTTAAATGAGCAGATTTTCTTCATGATACACTTAATAGAGAATTCTGTAGACTAAGGAGCCATTAATACACATTAATTCTGAAAGAAATTAACCATTTAATTTGTCACTTCCCTTAATAAGAAATTTGTGTGGGGACCTTGAACAACGATCCTGCACTACTTCTCACAATCAGTATAAAAATGACAGTGTCAGAATGTGAAAAACAGCTACTACATCAACATTTTGCTGTCAAAACATACATGGTTCAAAGCCTTATACCAAACTATTTCCTAATATGGCAATCAGCCCACACACCTGGGATCTTCATTCCTGGAAACTCCTCATCCAACCACCAGTATAATCAAGAAACATGCAATCATAGAATAATTTAGCATGGAAAAGACCTTTAAAATTATTGAGTCCAACCACAAATCTAACATGGACAAGTCCACCGATAAGCCATGTCCCCAAGTGCCATATCTCTAAGACGTTTCAAAATCTCCAACGACGGTGGAAATAGACCACTTTCCTTGGCAACATGTTCCAATGCTTGATGACACTTTCAGTAATATTTTTTCCTAATATCCAATTTAAACCTCTCCTAGATAAACTTGAGGACATTTCTTCTCATCCTAGATGCTTCATGCCTATCCAATATTGATATTCATAAACCACAGAGTGTTATAAGGTAAATATCCCCTTAAATCTTTTATTACAATTACAATGGTCTTGATCCCTTTAGCTGTTAAAGAAAAAGAAATCAGAGAAAATTTTAAAAAATAACAATAATAATTTTTAAAAAATGTAATGAACTTTCACTGATGAAATTAATCATCAATGTGGTACCCAAGAGAATAAGCTGACTGACTGGGGAGAAAGTATTTACAAGAACATTGTCTCAGTTTAGGGACAAATTTATGAGAAAACATTCTGGAATGGGTTGTCTCCTCTACAAGGCTTCCAAGAATCCCTTTCCACCACCAAGAAGTGAATACTAGTGAAAGTGAAAAAAACCCTGACAGTTTATTGACAAACAGAATACCCACAAGCCATGGGAAAAAGGTAAATAAATGTTAGATATTAAATTGCCAGACCTTACCTCCTCACACACACTGGAACAAAAACTCAAAATGCCAGGTAAAAAAAAATATTTCTGGCTCACACCACATAGTAGAAGATGGTGCAGGCTTTTCTCTCAGGGAGAAAAAACAAACAGGAGATTCATGCAGCAGCTCAGGCAAAGAGATGAAAACCTGCGGACTCCCAGCAATGGTTCACTCTCCAGAGCAGATGAAGCAGATGGGCCAGAGCCTCTGGCATACCTTCTCTCCCTGGCTCAGCCTTCCCGAGGCATGGGGCTGAGACAAAGCGGCCCCTCTCCCACCAATCCTGACCAACCCCTCTCCCATAGGTCCTGTTTTCCTTGTTCTTGGACTAAACAAGCTGTCCAGCTAAGCTCAAAACATTGCCGAAGGATTGCTGCTGCAGCTTCTCCAAAGCCAGGGAAGGGGAAAACTTCTTGCCTGGATTAACAAAGCCAGGGAAGGGGAAAACTTCTTGCCTGGACTAACAACAACCAAGCTAGCCAAGCAAAAAGCCCAAACCATACTGCACCCTCAGACACCTGGGGAGTGAGGCCTTGAAAAAGCCCAAGGCTCCCCCTTCCCCTGGACACACCTTAAAGATACTGCAACCCTTTTGGGCATACAGTAGAGGATCAGGGACTAGACTATCACCATAAATTATCCCAAGACAAACATGTAAGACAAGGGTGAATGAGGAAATGGTTTTAAACTGATAGAGAGTAGGTTTAGATCAGATATTAGGAAGAAAAGCTTCACTTCTGTGGGTGGTGAGGCACTCAAACGTTGCCCAGAGATGCTGTGGATGCCCTGTCCCTGGTAATGTTCAAGGCCAGGTTGGTTGGGCCTCAGATCAACTGGTATAGTGGAAGTTGTCCCTGCCCATGGCAGGGGAGCTGGCTCTTGATGATCTGTAAGGTCCCTTCCAACACAGGCCCTTCTATGATTCTATGATTATAAGAAGACTTTTTATCTTCCAGCTGTGGGACTACAGTTGTTAGCAGGCACCTCTTCAAAGGTACTTTTTCCAAGGGCAACCACCTCATAGTATAAAACTTTTGTTCACTCTGATGTGGTCATTAATTCAGAGATTCAAGTCATTTAACACTAAGTAAAAGAGACTAGGTCATAAAATCTGAAGCAACAAAAATCATAAAAATTTAGCGAGAACAAATTTTTATCACATTATAGTGAGATAAAGACTAAAGAAGAAAAACTTAAAGGCAGACCAGAACAAAAAGAGATATAAAGCAATCTGATATTTGCAATAGCTCTATTTCAAGCATGATATTCTCTCTAGGACAGAGATGCTGTTCAACAATGTTGGAAAAGAGGAAGCACATAAATGTTGGATGCACTAAAATCGAAAGTACGTTAGAAGTTGCATTTCATCTTTATTGCATGGGCAGTGATGTAGAAGACATGATTCACTGACTAAAAATAAGTGGCAGAGATGAAGATGTCCTTGAAAATGCCCTTAGTATTCTAACTGACCTTTTCTCTCTAGGAAATAGTATGGTTTATGAAACATTTGTCTTCAGCCAGGGAAGACAAAAGGAAATGAAAAGCTGACCAGCTTTCCTGCCAGATCATACCAACTGGCATGCATATTGAGTGTATTGAGCTGGATCTTTCAATCAAAATGTAAATCGTGTGTCATTACTTATTATCTAGGCTCTGAGCAAGCTTTCTGCAAGCCAAAACTCATGGCTGACAGATTTTTAAACACTAAATGAGTTGTGATACCGGCAGAGATACAGACTCAACACAGGAAAACTGATGTGCAATTTATTAGCATACCAAAAGGAAATGAGACCATATTCCAAGGAAGCCAAGCCTCATAAAATCGTGTGGATATTGAGATATTTACAGAGGCTGAAGCAGGTAACCTACATTGGAAGAGACATTCCTCTTATAAAGCTTTAATAGCAGTAAACACAAAAAAAAACCCAAACAAACAATCTAACAAACCTTTATGGAGTTCATCCTATCTGTGATCAAAATCAAAATAATTTATGAGTATAGATGAAATGCCATCATGAATTTAAAAAAATTCAAGTCATTTGATCAAGGAGTATGATAGCAAATTATACAGATTCAAAGGAAACAAAATACATTATGAAAATCTTTGGGAAATACAAAAGATATAAAAGTAGAAAGTAAGAGATAGAACCAACGAGAAATAGAGTCAATAAATACATTATTTGAGATATGGTTTTTCAACAAAAGACTCCACAGAAATTAACTGAAAAAAAGAAAATGTAAAATCCAGAACATGATATATGAAAGCAGATTTAAAATTTCAGGAAGATGGAGGTTGAAAACACACAGGATACACAGGAGAAAATGGAATTGTTTTCATAAAAACAGGAAACATAAAGGTCTGACAGACTAGAATGTAAGAAAGGATGTATTGTCAAAAATAGTTCAGAAAATGAAACACATAACATACTGCTGGTAAAAATCTGAATATGCTTTAATAGTAAAGACAAGAAAATACATACAGCCTAACCTGCTATTTCGAATATTTCAACGATTTCACAAAAAAAGACAACGTGATTTATAAGGAAGAAAGAAATTAGCAAAGAAGTTGATAGAATTCTGGAAAGTTCAAAGGAACAAATTAGTTTGCAAGAATTATTAAAATCCTTTCAGTAAACAGAGGAAGCTGGCCAGCTGGGACATGACATGGTTCCTTTGTCTATGAAAAGTACCTCAGTGCAGAGTAGCAAAGACATCCACAGAACATTTTTTAGAAATAAAATTCACAGGTTTATGACACAGATATAATAACATAATAATATGTTCTGATAAGTCAAGCATTCACATCAGAAATAAAACATGTTGCATCTCATTTATGTCATCTCATTTTCCATGCTAGAGCCCAACAGACCCTGGGATCCCTCTTGGCCTCCTCGTGTCCCAGGCTCCAGGGCCACATCTCCACCCCCAGCACTGTAAGCCTCATTCCCTGCACTGCTGTGAAATAGAAGTCTTGAGCCGGGTCTCCTAAGCTCTTGGAGACCTATTTCATATACAAGATAGCTCAGCTACCTTAGAAGGCATAAAATCAGCAGGATGGCTTCTGTGGCAGTGTTGGAAACACAAAGGTTTTAGTAAAAGGCAAAATAACAAACTCTTTACAGAGAAAAATGGATCCAGGTGCAAGAGGCCCTCCTGCCCCTGGTAAAACACCTCACAAAAGTTATTAGTTTCTTTGTTCTCTTCTTTTTTTACTAAATTGCCCAGGCAGGACTTTTTGGATACTGTCCAATTAGCTATCCTTCAGTTTGAGGTAAAGTTCCCCGGGTCCTATGAGATGCCTTTTTCACCTAATAGAGGAGAGAAACTTCTGGGCTTATTTCCTTTTTAAGGGGACAAAGGATAATTTTGTCACTCCATCAACAGGGGGCACATTCCTACAGTGCTGCAGAGCCTGGGCTCCCCTGGCCGTGGGCACGGCTGCACTGGGGCTACCCACAGCTCCACATTCCAGCCCAGCCCTGGCTGGCCCCGGCCCGGGGAGGTGCCCGAGGATGGGGCTGAGGTGCCCGGCTGGCCCCGGCCCGGGAAGGTGCCCGAGGATGGGGCTGAGGTGCCCGGCTGGCCCCGGCCCGGGGAGGTGCCCGAGGATGGGGCTGAGGTGCCCGGCTGGCCCCGGCCCGGGGACATGCCCGAGGATGGGGCTGAGGTGCCCGGCTGGCCCCGGCCCGGGGACATGCCCGAGGATGGGGCTGAGGTGCCCGGCTGGCCCCGGCCCGGGGAGGTGCCCGAGGATGGGGCTGAGGTGCCCGGCTGGCCCCGGCCCGGGGAGGTGCCCGAGGATGGGGCTGAGGTGCCCGGCTGGCCCCGGCCCGGGGAGGTGCCCGAGGATGGGGCTGAGGTGCCCGGCTGGCCCCGGCCCGGGGAGGTGCCCGAGGATGGGGCTGAGGTGCCCGGCTGGCCCCGGCCCGGGGAGGTGCCCGAGGATGGGGCTGAGGTGCCTGGCTAGCCGTGGTTGCGGTAGTGGGAGAGGCCAGGCAGTGAGGCCCAGCCCTGCTGCCCTGGAGGGCCCCTTCTAGTCCTGTTCCCTGGCCCCAGGGAGCTGCCAGCTGGCCAGGACAGTCAGTTGTGCAGTACAAATTCAGTGTGGTAGTCTCTCATTACCCTTGCCAAGTTTTCCTGTGTTATGACCCTACATCTACATCACTGAGCCAACAAAGCTAACAGCGTGGGCTTAAAAAGAGACACTCATGTGGTGCATGCTCCTTGGTTTGCTTACCTAATCTATTTCCACGCTACTGTGAATACAAATTTTTTTCCTGTAAATCTATCGCTTGAACAATGACTTAATTTTTACTAAACTTTCCCAAAATAAGATAATGTAATTATTCCCATTTCACAACCTAAATATGACATGCAGAAAAATCACAGTGAAAAGCACACTCTCATCTTGTGTCTCTGAATTCCTTTCCTAGCCTAATACCACTGACTACACGTTTTAAATCTCCTACTGATTCCAGTTAGAGCCCAGAAAACTAGAAAGTTTTGATTGTCATGTCTTGGTATCTCAAATTCAATAGTTAAAAATGTTACCACTATTGTGTTATAAAACTTAGCAAAGAGAAAAACTAAATGCAATAAATCATAAGAAAGCAGCAGATCAAATTCAAGTCCTCAGATAATGATTCCCTTAAATCAATAAGGAGAATGTCAGTAGACAGAACATTTAGAAGAAGTATATTAATGAAACTGAAAAATGTGACATGGCACAAGTAGTCATGTGAGCTCTAGCATCTTTCTTCTGTTAAAATATTGCATCTTTAACAAGGTAAACTGTGCTTTTTGTTTATAACTAATCATATAGAGTGATTTTTAAACGCTTTGTGACAGGATCTCCTATTTCCTGGGAACAATGCAAAGTTTCTCAGCTTTAACTACAATCTTAAATATATCTCTAACCAGTAGAATAATGGTTTTCCTCACTTTTTCCAATGTCCCTGCAGAAGGACTCCAAACATCTGATTCAGGTCAACCAAGGCTACACTGTCACCCAGCCTGGCATCTCTACAGAAGTGTCAGGTATGTTTCAGTCACTCATATTCTGTAGAGGTACTTCCGTGCAAAGACAAAAAGCCAATTTTGTGGTCTTAAGAGAGGAAGTTATTGTAGCTGGGTATTCCACAAGACCAGCTTGCTTTGAAGTGGCAAGCAAGGAGCACTTAGTCATAGCTGCTTTGAGACAAAGTATTTTCATTCATATTAAAAAAAGATGACCAATAGCATTTTTCTGTCAAATCGTAAACCAAAAGTAGCTGTGTTGAAATACCTGAACAGAATCCTCAGTGAAACAGACAGAACTTCCTCTCAAAACACAGACAAACCAAAATCAAAGTCTTAAAAAAGGTGGAATTAATGGAATATGAATATAGGGAAATGCCCAAATTGGGAACATGCTGATTTTCCTCTAATCTTCCTAAAATTCTCTGTGATTCAACACTGAAGATTTTAGGGGTTGAGGTGGGGTTGATTTTATTTAACAATTAAGTTAGTACATTTTCAAAATACTTGTTTTATTTGCATAAATAATCAAAATGTATTTTGCTTTAGAAAAGCATTTGGCTAGACTTAAATCATAGAAATTGGGCACTTTATTCAGAGAAGAAGTTTGGAAAGCCTCGTTTGTGGTTTGTCTGTAGTTTCAGAGAACATCTGAAGAAAACATATCTTCTGTGGTGTTATGTTGTTCATCAGAATTGTCCTTAGAAACTACATTTGTTAAGTTTTATAAACTCAGTTGGTGTAATTTTTGGTTTGAAATAAATGTTCAGGCATCTAACAAGGGTGAATGTGTCTGTGATGTGAGGGATAGGAACAAAACTACCTCCTAAATACCTATCTATTGCTTAGGGCATGGAATTGTAATATACAGTCTCCTCAGGTTTCTTCCAACCTGAATTATTCTATGATCCTGTGATGTGCAATAAGAAGTTGGGGCAGAGATTTATGGTGACAGTGGAAAGCTGAAGATTCTGGAGATAAAGGCAAGATATGGCTCAATCATGAAAATGTCTCATTTGAGCTCTGAATCTCTTAATTTATTAGCAGAGTGAGAAGTATGGTGAACATGCACCCACTCTTATGTTCTAGTTTATGCTTGTCTGTAATTTCAGGATGCAGCATACCTTAATAATAGCACTTAAAACCAACAAGTCTCTGTATGGTTGCTTAGTATCTTTTTTAGAGTGAGCTGCAATTTTTTGTTCTTTCCTGTTAAAAGAGGCAGATTCTGAACACTGAAATTTAGTCTCCAGGCAACCATCCAGCTCTTGGATGGCTGGCTAGACACCACTTGAATTATCTCTCTGTGTGTAGCAGTTAACAAACAACTGTCTGATGTAAGTCATGGATTGAAATTACAGCAGTGAAAGAGGCATAGATTTTCTGGTTGAAACTAAATGGTTCCATGTTGACCCGTGTTAACATTATCCAGGATAACATGTGCTGATAAAAAACATGGTGGAAGGAGTCTTACATGGTATTCTGTTTACAAATTCATATAAGTTTTAATGCAAAACTTATTAAGTTCTAAATATGGAAACTGTTTAGAGCTGCACATGCACATGTGAGGGTGCATCATCTGCATAGGATATAAATATACATGTATGTGTATACATTTATGCATAGCTACAGATATAGTTCTATGGGTAAATAAATCAAAATAGTAGAATATAATTTATGGCAGCAAGAATCCAATGTATAACTCTGGCATTTATTTTTCACATGCTACATCATAAGGTCTGTGAAACTAGTCCAGCAGATAATCAATTCATATTACCATTTAAAAATTACCTATTATAGACCTTTCAAGGCATGACATATTTAATACCCCTAATCCCTACTTATTCATCTCAGGGTTTGTGTTTTCATGTACAAATTAATACTGAATCTCAAGTAGAGAAATACTAATGGAGTAGTCTTAGGTTCAAGGCAAAATCTGTTAATGTACCCATATCTAAATTTAATTTTGTATATGTCAAAGCTTTTTTTTTTCAGAGAGAGTCTCTTTGCTACCTTTTTTCTGGTTTTAGGTATTTACTTCCATTTATTTTATTTTTTGTGTCCACAATATAATTGGAGCCTTTTTAAAATCTGAAATTAGGACAAGAATAGTTAAAAAGCAACATATTCATAAGTATTCATTACAAGTACATGTCACAAGTAAGCATTCATACATAAGTACATATGGTACTTATATACAGTTGAAATAATGATGTCACACAAAAAACTTGTGTTTGCTTTCATAATAAGTGTTTGATTTTCTCATTCACTTTGCCAATTTGTTTCAAAGGAACTAATCTAAAGGAAAATGTTTTTTCTCTAACTATTTTTGTTTATATCTAGTACCTTAAGACTAAGATATCTAAGAATCCTTTTGACTGTTTTCTATAATAAATGATAAACTTTATTTTAGAAATAAACCTCTGCAGACCTAGTCATAAAAACAATAAAAATAATAATAAAAAAAAGCAAAATACTTCTGGGAGAAGTGACTTACTTAATCATCTGTTCTTCCTAAAATAGAATATAGGGACTTCCTAAAATAGAATGTAGCTTTCACATCATAGTTCAGAAAAAAATATATGTTAAAGTTACTGAACTACAATTCAGTCTGTTTCTCATGCAAATGCCATTAAAATGTACAGAAAAGGTTACTGAGACCTTAAAAATGGCCGAGGATTCAAGACAAGCTCCAAGAGATATCAACAAGATCACAATAGTTCTTCTGTTCAGCATAGCAAGAAACAGAAATTATCTTACTCAAGTATCAAGGACTCACAGAGAAACCTCCTAAGTCATGGAGAAAAGGCGTAAAGCTGAGTCTTTGGAGTGCTGGTTCACTTTTTCCAGGTACCTATTATGAAGGAAAAATTCTCCATATAGATCACAGTATGTTGATCCTGTGAACACTTCTGCTTGCTAAAAGATGCTCCAAGCCCTATACCTATTTTATCTTCTGATCTCTTGGGTTTGATGTCATGTGAAAGTAGTCTCCTTCCAAAATTATGACTACACATGTTCCCCTACATTGGAGTAACTTAGTGTTAGACTGTAGTTTGTGCTGTCAAAACTTGTGTGTGTGAGCAGATGCCAGACTTCCAGAGAGTTGATGCACAAAGGGAAAGTGCTAGAGCTCCAACTGTCAACACCTCTATTTGTGAGCAGATGCCAGGTCTCGGCAGAGTTACAACACAATGGAAAAATGCTTCAACTGTCAACACTCTATATGGGAACAGATGCTGGGTTTTGGCAGAGTTAAATTTAAGAGAGAAATACAGCATTAGCACCAAGCTTGCAAGGGATGTCTGGGCTGTGCCAGAATTTCTATCAAAGAATGAAATCACCTAGGATCTCTTCACTGACCACTGCCTCAGCTCATACATTGAGAATAGATGTCAGAAGTGTTTATATATTTGTTACCCACCTCCAAAATTTTATCTTAATGTAAGTTGGGAAAGCAACCAAATCAAATCAAAACAGACAGATCCAAATAGTTGTCTGTTTTCCTACTGTTGTATTTAATCTGTGATAGCAAGGTGTTGTTAAACAATCAACATCTATCATTGTAGTTTATAATGGTGAGAAGGATATGCTTCATTAGAAAGGCTAAAAGAAAAAATTCTACAGTCATGCAGAGGGTTTCACAAATGAGTGATTTAGATGGCTCAAACATCAACAAAAGTATCAGCAAAACTACCTATATTGAAATATGATATTATAAAAGTGTGACAACAGAGTTTGATTACAATGTTCACTGTATTACTTCACAAATAATGTAAAAATGATACAGAAAAACAAGTGAGAATCAAATTTATCAGGACAAAATCAAAGTTATCAATAGAGAATATTAGCACAATAGAAGGGTCTATGTGATGTCAGTCACTGACCAAAGATCCACAGTTCATAAGAGGAGTTTCCATCAATGAGCAACCTTGAGAGGCGTCCCAGCTCAGGAGACATCTCCCAGCTCAGATGCAGCCAGCTCCTGAGCAGGAAGAGCTCAAACAAAGCTTGCTTAGGCTGTCGTATTTATGGAATAAAGTGATTAGCTTGTAGTTAAATTACATGCAATGAGAGAGGTATGCACGAGACTCCTTAGTTTTGTTCCTTGATAAATGAGCCTTGGAAAACCATTCATATGTCAGTCACATGGCTGGTGCTCCAAGCTCACTGTGTGACTGTTTCTTCATGGGTTTTCAGAGAACAGATTGGAGCTAGATATGTGCTTCACCCAATACTGGCTTAGGCTCTATCTCTTTCGGAGATGGTACAGAATTACTACTAGGTTGATTAATGACTTGACTACATCCATCACAGAGGGACCTGCTTCTGTAAGTACCTTTATATCCTTGTGTGTAGCTGCAACCACATATTTTGGGGATACTAGTGCAGCTAAGCAACAGAAGGATTTTTGTACACTTTGATTCAGAATGGAATATATAGAAATATAAGAATAGTATTTTTAGGTTCATTCCAAGTGACGATAAAGTGAGGAGAATTTTAATGTGCTGTTAGAGACCTCTGTAACTTAGGTCCACTGAAAATCTATAGAACTGAAGAATCAATAGAATAGTTTGGGTTAGAAGGGACCTTGAAAGGTCATTTAGTCCAACTCCCTGCCATGAGCAGGGACATCTTCAAATAGATCAGCTTGCTTAGAGCACCATCCAAACTGACCTTGAAGATTTGCAGGGGTGAAGCATCTACCACATCTCTGGGCAACTTTTTCTAGTGTTTCATAACTCTCATTATGAAAAACTTCTTCCTTATGCATAATCTTAATAAAACCTCCTACAGTTAAAAATCATTACCTTTTATCTTGTCACAACAGGTACTGCTAGAAAATCTGTCCTCATATTTCCTATAGGCCCCCTTAAGTAATGAAAGGCTGCAATAATACTTTCCCAGAGCCTTCTTTTCTCCAGGCTGAACAACCCTTGACTATCTCAGCCTTTCCTCACAGGAGAGGCATTCCATTCTTCTTATCATTTTATGGCTGTCCTCTAGACTCACTCCAGCATGCCCACATCCTTCCTGTCCTGATTTGAGCACAGTACTCCATTTGAGGTCTCACAAGAGTGGAGTAGAGGGGCAGAACCACCTCCTTTGACCAATACAAAAAGCTCTCAAGAAATAAAAAAAAAAAATATATAATATTATTAGTTTTAGAGACATAATTACTTACTACTTACATGTTTAAATGAGTTTTCTAAAAGAAGATTATAATATTTTTTCTATCTTAGAATGTGCAAAGAAGTACTTAAAGACAGGATGGCATTTAAAACCTGATGTGGATTGTTTCTCTATATGTCAACTCAGTGTTATGTTAGGGTTTGAGTATGGTTACATGTATTGGTTACATGGTTCCATCATTATAATTTATCATATAATCATTATGTAATTACAATAATTCTTCTTTCTTTCTTGTCAATATAGATAAGGAGTTAAAATTAATTTGACTTAGAATGAAGAATAACCCTCCCAGAGATGTATTCCAAGACATTGTTTAGGAGAACCAGATCCTTCCATTTTTACCATACAGTAAGGTGTGATAGAAATAACTCTGTATGGTGTCTATGGTACAGTTGGTTTAATACCTACAAGTCACTGACATAATTAGGAGTAGCCAGTGACTTAGGAAATTGAAGAATGAGTAAACTGTTGTTCAGTGTATGTAGGAAGCAGGTGAAACCATGGCATTGTCCAAATGCAAAGTGGATAAACTTGCATTTATTCTGAAGTACACCAGTTATATCAATGTGTCTTATGCCAGTGTCAGGTCAGAGCACAATGAGGAAACTTTAACTGGATGCATACTGTATAAACACTGCTTATTAATTGCTGACTTTAAGCAACAGGAGCTAACATAGACTAATTCTTCAGTCACTCATAACTTTCTGAAAATATCATTTGTCAGTCTGAAGTTGTCTAAATTTATCTCCATTTTCTTTTACTGAAGAATAATGAGAAACAGAATGTTACAGAATTTTCTGTGTCTTTCTTTTCAGGTTGCAGCTAATTAATATAATCAAGCCATTTAGAATGGGAATGCCAAAGGTAATAGACAGGGTAAGGGTATTGTAAAAAGGATAGAAAACTCTTTTAGAGATGTAATATTAGATAAAAATTATTCAAAATTATATACTGATTTATTTCCTATATTCAACCTAGAACTCTCGAAGGTCACCTAGAGAAACCAAAGTTATAGACTTATTAAAAATAGATTAGGCATGTCTAAAACTTGGTTTCATGCAAGAAAATTTTTTTTGGTAAAATTTCTTATTAATAGAGCACCTTGGACCTTAATTTGCAGAAAGTTTTAGAACATTTACAATCACTTGCTATTTAGTGGGACATGAGATGTGACTGAGTAATATTTGGGTAACTCACAAATGAAAATATGAAGAAATTACTAAATACTTAATTCAATAATGAGTATATTACTGCCAAAGGCTGACTGTTCTAACTTCTGAAAAAAAATCAGATCCTACCCTGATTAGAGATATTCAACAAATGAAAAATCACTTGCTAAAAATTCTGTTACTTCATCTAGCAATCCTATTACTAAAGCTGGGGAACTTAACAACTCTCTGCCTGCACAGGGCACCAGATGTACTCCAGTTTAATTATATGCTTTTAGCTGTGTTGTTGAGAAGCTGTCTCCTGCTTCAATTATCTTTGCTAGGTGCAGTTCTACTATATATATATATTTAAAAAAAAATAGGATAGACCTAAAGTAATCCAGATACTAAACCAGAAAGATAGGAAAATATTCAGACACTTGATACTTTACAGTATGCCAATTTTCCTTTGCATACAGCAATATACTTGTCCGAACACCCAGCACAATTTCATAATTAACCATACTATAAATGTTTGAACTTTTATTACCACACTCAGCATTCTGTGAATCAATCTCTGTTGAATCACCTACATGAAATTTATAAATGTTTAACAGATTACATGTAAAGATTATTAAGGCACAACATAGCTGCCAGGTCAATATCTAATCTAATTAAAAGTTAATCTAAAGTTATGTAAAAATGCAAGGTTAGCATTACAAATTGTCTTGCTTTACAGTATTTCTGTAAAGAGGGGAAAGAGAAAAGAAAAAAAGAATTGTAAAAATCTCACATAACCTTTTCTACAAAATTTCAGCTCAAATGTTTTCCAAGCAGTTTTGCAGATAATTAACAGTCCATGTGAAGGAAAAAAACAATATGTATTGTATACAGATGATAGTTCATATTTCACAAGTACTTGTTTTCTGAGGTATCTAATTGATCATAACTGCATTCCTGTTAAGTGAATTGACATTATTATCAACATATGACAGATAAAGAAAGGGATAGATGGAAGCTGTTGGAATGCAAGCCTTTCTGAGTTCCTCAGAGAGGGAGATGAATTAAGAAGGGGTTGAATTAAAACCTTTGGAGAAACTAACATATATTAAGCCACATAGATATGAAGTAGAAATGTAGGTTTAAATTTTAAGCAAATAGAGGTGTAAGTTATAGTTTTAAGTAAGTTTTAGTTTAAATTTTAGGTTTTAAGTAAGTAGAAATGCATTCTAAGTGCCTTAAGAAATTGCATTAACTAACAAAGGCCCTAGTTAAAAGTTCAGCAACTTAGCCCGAGTCATAACAAAAACATAGCAAAACCTTTCCACTAGAACAGATAGACTTATTCATGTAAAAGAGATAAAATTACACTTGTAAATAGATAGAACTATGCATATAAATAGATAAACTTATTCATGTAAATTTTAAGTAAGAAAACAGAACATTTGCGTAAATAGGTAATATTATATACATAGGTTTTTTAGGTAAGAACTGACACTACTTTCGTACTACTTTCACACAACAGAATCAAGTTCAGATTGGTTTAGAAAGAATGTTTTAGAATCATGTTTTCAGCTAATTGGATGTTGTACAAATGAAAAGTCCTGTAGTGGGGTACAGGGATCATCATCATCATCATCATCATCATCTTCAACATCAGCTTCATCGTCACCATCATCATTATCATCAACCACCCCAGCATCAACACATCAGCAACCGTGAGAAGAAGAAAACAGAAAAAGAAAAGAAGAAGAAAAGAAAGAAGAAAGAAGAAAAGAAAGAAAGGCTGTGGTCCCTGCTGCTGCCGCTTGGAACATCGGACTCTATTACTTCTGCTGCTGCCTGGTATGTCAGACTGCCTGAGAACAACTGCTGCTGCTGCTGCTGCTCGTGCATGGAACCTGGGACTCTGTAGCAGAAAGCAGCCTTGCAGCTGCTGCTCCAGCTTGGGACTTAATGCCAGAAAGCTTTTGCATAGATGTTAACACCTTGAACTGTTTGCCCTCAAGACAGATGTTTTCATGCAATAAACAGCCTTATAGCAACCAACAACTGCTCATGTCTCTTTGAAGACCCTAGACCCACTAAAAGTGTGACAGCAAGCCATGTGTCACCAGATGACAGGTGATTTAGCCAACATCTTACAAGAATTTTGCAGCAAACCAGCAACTAAAACCATGTAACTGCTTTGTGCCTTTTGCTTTGTGCTTTTGAATTCCAAACAGCTCTCTGTGGCAAAACAACTTGGTTTCAAGACTGTGGTGGAGACTATTTCTGCTGCATTTCTCAGAATCCTAGTCATCTTTTTTTCTGTTCTATCAAATTTGATTCTCTCTTTATACTTATGACACAGGTAAATTTCGATAATAGATCTATTTTTTCCACCATGAAAAAAATATCATGATGCAGATGGGAAAGAGATTGACACAACAGGTATGGTTTCAGGTCAGATATTTTCATGATCCTGACTATATACAGAGAAGCCTGCTGTTCACCTTCAGGCTTCTTGCTACAATTAATTTTTCTAGGATGTGTTGTTACGTTATATTGATACATAATACTTCTAAAATTATATAAGGCTGAATTAGGTTGATTTTAAATGAATTTATAAAGCTTAATTGGTGTGGAGACTGACACAAAGAGTCCTACTGAAGGCATATCTGTATAACCAGATCAGACAGGATGTGAATTCTTTTAAAGCCATAAAAGTTCCCTTGTTAAAGAACAAAATACAATGGACCCTCTCATTTCCGTTTCATCAGTTCTGTGGCTTATAAGAAAATCTCACTGAAGTGAGGAACTTCACTTCAGTTGCATCTTATATCACTTCAGAACCTGAGTAGGCTGTTTGAAAATCCACAGTAAGTCACTTCCAATTTTCTCTTTTTTGGCCACACAGACGTGCACTTAAACCAGCCCTAACAGTCAATAGGATTTGCATGTGAACCACTGCATTGGGCTTGTCTTAAAATGTCTGCATTTCTGTGATGGTTTTTTGCTGTTTTTTTTCTCCCGCTGTCCTTTACCCAATACCAGGGAGAAAACAGTACATGAATTTACTTGCTTATTTCTGATTTTCTATCATGATTTTTTTTATCTGCTAAATAATGACCTGTGCAGGTCAATATTCTGGAAACACACTGCAAGTGTAAGATAAAAAGTTTTCACCAGATTTAACCCTACTAAATTGTGATAACTATTGTGAAAATTCTCCATTTTCTTGCAGTAAATTGAAAAAAAAATTTCTGGCCCTCTATCAGCCAAAAAAAACCACAAAACCCAAAAAACTGAAAGCATCATAAAATGCCAACTTTTTTATTATCTCATGATAGTTTCAGCTGAAAAATACTTTCAGCTGTTTACCAAGAGCTGTATTTTTTACCTTATCTCTCTCTTTATCAAGTCAAGCCTTGTACTATTGCTTGCCCACCAGGACTATAGATAATCAGGTTTTAGGCTCAGCTGTGAACATTCTCCCTACTAAAGTTAAACTAGATTTAAAGGAATCTTTTTTTTTCCTTCCTATCAGTTCTGCCCTGGTGTCAGGCATTGCTCTCTGTAGAAATTATGACTGACATCTATATTCTGGCAAGAGAATGAAGAGTGTTTCAAGAAACTAGAATCTCTTTAATGAAATGAACTGTCTCTTGGTCATGTTTGTCTAATTAATGCTTTTCTCTCACAAGGACAAGCATGTTCCTGTATAAATTCCCATATAATACACTAAATGTAAATATAAGGAGGGTGGGGTTTTTTTGTTGTTAGTGATGTGGGTTTTTTTCCCAAAATATTGAATAAATCGTGGAAAACTTGAGCATAAAGATATTTCAAAGATTTTCAAGAAAGAGAGGATAGATACATCCCTGACTGAAATATCAAAGCCTGAATGCAGTTTGTAGATCAAGAAGATCGAAATTTACCATTTACCAGGCAGTAATAGAGATGGCTCAGAAAAAGGCTTCAGATGGCTGGAAGCCTTGTTCTTTTTCCTCAATTCTCACTACTAATGTCTTTCAGAAGAGGAATATTTGATTCACACTTTGGAGTGACTCATAAGTTTGAATCTTGCTTCCATATCACATTCTTAAAGACACTCAAACACTGATTTGATGATCCCTACATAGGCTTATAATGTGACAATGAACGTAAGAGAAGTTCTTAAAAGCTATAGCTGCATATTAATGTAAACACAATATGAAGAACATAGTAATGAAATGACAAAATGGACTTGTTCTCATTTATTGAATAAACTGTAGCCAAATTGTGCATTCATGAATGTCTCTGTGGGGTTGTGGAAACAGATCAAGTGTAACGTGAAAGAAATGTGGGTCAGTATTAGCCATTAAGGCAAGGCTTAGTAACAGGGCCTGAGGGTGCCTGCGTGGAAGGAGGACATGAGCCTCCCTGTGCCAGTCAGAGCAGGTTCTAGGTGACTCTAAAAAGGATGGAAACAGCCCATCGTGCCTCAAACCTTCAATGAGCCAGAGGAGCACGCTCTGCCTCTGATCAGATGCTTGAGGAAGGGTGGCAGCTGCTAGAGGCAGGAGACAACAGAAAAGAAAAAAGGTGAGAGGAGGTTGGGGAGGAATTTCAAAAAAGGAGCTGTAAGGAGGCAAGTAAAGAGAACTTTTGAATGAATGAAGAACGCTCTGAGAAACTGCAGGCCATGGAGGACGCATGTGAGATCAAAGACACCCCAAAAAGACCTATGGTTTGTGAAGGACACATGCTGAGGCAGGAGAACAGTAAGAAGCAGGAACAGAAATAAACTACTGTACACTGACTACGGGATCACCAAGGGCCTGGAAGGGACTGGGTGTCATGTGTGATGAAAAGATAGGGAATTAAATTGAGCAAGCAGGAGAGAAATGCTGGACTGAAGCAGAGCCTGGGGAATGAGTAGAAAAGTAGTCTTTCTAAGTATTGGTTTAATTAATTTCCCTTGTTAATACCTGAATCAGTAATTAAAATTACATGTTATTTCACAGTGAATTAAACTGCGTGATGTTCCTCAAGTCAAGGCTGCTTTGCTCATGAAAAGGTTATATGTGTAAATTTTCATTTTCAGTGTACCTAATACACAAATAAATGAATGCACACTTAGCAATTAATGTACACACAACATAGCTATCCTGTCTTCCCCATTAATGCATATCAGTTACTGCTGTGGTCTAACCCCAGCCAGAAACTGAGCCCCACACAGCTGCTCACTCATTCCCCCCAACAATGGGAGGGGAGAGAGAAGCAGAAAAGTCAGAATACTGCTGGATTGAGATGAAGAGAGTTTAAGAGGCAAAGCAAAAGCTTCATGCAGGCAAAGCAAAACAAGGAATTAATTAATGATTTCCTATGGGCAGACAGGTGTTCAGCCATCCCCAGGAAAGTAGGAGTCTGTCACATGAATGTTGACTTGGGAAGGCAAATGCCATTGCTCTGAAGGCCTCTTTCCTTCTACCCCCAGATTTATATGGTGAACTTGAGGTCATATGGTATGGAATATCTCTTAGGTCAATGCGAATCAGGTGTCCTGGCTATGTCCCAACAAACTTCTTGTGTACCCCACGCCTGCCTGCTGGTGGGGTGGGATGAGAAGCAAAGGCCTTGACTGTGTGTCAGAGCTGCTCAGCAACAGTTGGAGCATCCCTGTACTATCAGCACAGGGTTAGGCACAAATCCAAAGTACATCCCCATACCAGCTCAGCAAAGAAAGTTATCCCAGCATAACCACCACACATGTTAGTATTTTCTTCTTCTATCAGGTCTCATAATCAAGTCTTTTAATCCTTCTCTTGCAGGTTTTTCCTGATAAGCAGGATGAATGCTCAGTTCCTTGACATTTACAAGTTCACATGTAAGCATTTTCTGGCTGGATACCTTGGATATTCCATTTTTTTTAATAAACTCATAACACTTCATAATTGAAATTAAATAGAAATATGACCCCAAAAGGTTTAAATTTTTTCAGACTTTAGAGTAGCTGGAAAAATACCAGGAAGAAAAAAAATCTGAAGGGCAAAAGATTTTACTATATAATGTCATCTCATTCCAGTTGTATGAGAAAGGAAAGGTAAAATAATTATCCCACTCTCAGAACTTACTATCTCCTCTGCTTATGCATGTTAGTCTAAAACATTATTATATTATCACCATGATATTTATTGTTTTTTGATTAAGTGTTGACTGCATGCTAAATATAGGAGCAGTATTTTGATACTTGAAATGTTTTTATTGCGTGCAAGGAATGTGCATTCCAGAGTGTGATTAGCTAATTAAAGTAAGTGAGATGGAAGTTGAAATCAAAGTCTCAAATGAACTACTGGGTTTGTTTGTATACAAATACAGTTTTTGAAGGTGAGAGAACCTGAAGAACTGCACTTGAGAACAATGAAATTGTATAATTTCTGTTAATATCATACTTGACACAACTTGTTAATATTTGTAAATATTAAAAGATTTCCTACATTTTAATAAAAATAATTCTGATTCAGTCATCTTGTAGTTCTCATAAACTGTTACTTCTTTTTCCTAAAAAAGATAGAAGATGCTTTAAATATAGTGAGATTCATCCTTTATAGCTTTTATACAGCTAAAATTAAGAAGTAAAAAACTGAACAAGTGTTTTAGGCTTCCTTTTTATTTGGTGGTGATAAATAAATATGTATCAGGTTTTATTTAACTCTGCAATAGACATCTAAAACAGGTCAAATGATCAGTTTTATAGGATTCTATTGATCTTTGTGACTGCAGAGGAAATCTAGAGTATTAGTATGAAGAAAGCACATGGATTGCATCTTGTTTTGAAATATTGGCTTAATAATAATTCCTTTAGAAAACTAAAAAACTATATTTGCTTTTCAGATTTGCTGCCAGTTCAGACACCTCCAAATATAGAGCATTCTGTAACAAAATTAGTATAAAAAGAAGCATTTTTTTTTTCTGTTAGCATAATCATCCAACAGCATAAAGTAAACGTTTTTCTTTCTCTTTACATGTTTAACAGCACAACAGCTGAGGAATACAAAGAAGCCTTTGAATAATTTTTATTAATTGTTCTGTGTTTCAAATAAAGCTGAATGAAAGTGTTTTATTATATTTTAGTTTAGTAAAACAACAATTTACACTTGTCTTTTTTTATTATTATTATTCAGGTAGGATTAAGACTATTTTGCAGAATAGTAATGCAGGAATGGGAAAGTGAAATGTCTTCTGAGCTGTTAGTGAATTACAGATTGCCAGTCTTCTTCAAGCCATAAACACAAAAATTTCACATCTGCTTTGAATTTATTGCTAGTTAAAAACAAGTCCTTGTTATTTTGAAGTACAGTATCAATATTTAATATAGCATTTCCCATCAAGAAACAGCCCCAAATAGGGCAGGGAATAGTGCAGAACTGCATAACAGAGTCAGCAAGTACAGCCTCATTTCCTCTGTGTGAAAGTTATCACCATAAGCCCTTTGCCAGCTTTCTTCTTCCTCTATTATATCTACTCTCTGGTGGATGTCATATTAGAGATTGCAGCCAAAACTCCCTCCATTCTTCACCTATTGGTGCATGAAGGAATCTGTGACAGATGCTGCAGCATCATGCAGTATTCAGAGACCAATGTATTAATTTAATAAATGTTTTTGCAGCTTTATGGCCTTGCCAAAGATTGCATTCTCAGTTAAACTGAAGGATAAAGATTGCCTCCTACAGGAACTGAAGCTGGTGTTCAATACAGTGATGCCAGATGGTTTTTGTGGCATATATACAATGAAACAACAACTAAAAAGAAAAAAGAAGAAATTTCTGTCTTTAATGGGATTAACAGTATTAAAAAAATTACAGCAATTCTACCTAACACAGTAGTTAGTAACTGTGGGGAAAAAAAACATTTCAAGCTTATAGAATGATCCCTCTTGTCTCACAGAGTGAAGTGTCATCTGAAAACTGAAACTATGGAACCAATAATCAACTTTAAACATAAAATTTGATAAATTTTTTTCAGATTTCAGAATACTTTTCATGAGAAAAATTAGTTATAATTTCATAAGACTGAAAAATACATCTGTTGGTAGTAAATAAAAATGGAACTTTTCTTGTTTATCTTTCTTCCAAATAAATAACGGTGGGTTTTTGCAGAGACTTGATTTACTGGAATTTGATTTCATGATTCTATGACCAAATTCAGGTGCTCACACTTGTTGGGATGGTCACTATGAATCACCAGATAATCATAGAAAAGGAGCAACATCTGGAAGAAAAGTCTTAGTAAATGTCACTTCTCTATTGAAAGTCATAAAAACACTTGAGATCCTGAGGCAAGCTAAGAAACAGTACTTTTGAGAATTATAGGAGCATACACAAAAATCACTGAAGAATATTTTCGTAACAATTTAAGTGGCTAAAACTTAGTGATAGGTGTTGCACAAACACAGGCAGGAAAATACAATTTCACCAGCTTTTTTGCTTTTTTTAACAGCGATGAAGCTGTATGCTTGGGATCCTTTAGTGATGCTCTTTTTAACACATAGATTTACTCAAATGCAAATGCATGCTATATATAATGTTGAGTCAGCTGGGGTCGTTTGTGGAAAAGGAAAAGTTGCAAGCCTGAATGCTCTATTTTATTCCATAGAATTCAGAAAATGAGAACTTATATTTTTAGCCAGTATTGTTGTCTTGTACTGAATGTGCTTCCAATTGGAACAAATAAAAGGATCTATGAAAATGAATTATTACAAATTCAAGACTAAGTCTGTAGATAAGTAATCTGCAATTTAGAATTTAGTTCTGTGTGTGTTTTTTTTTAAATTATAGAAATTCATGGGTTAATTTTGAATGAATTTGTTTATTCAAGTAAATAGATATCAATGACCTTATTTATTTTATTTATTTGGCCTTAACAGATTGAAGTGATGATAATTTTAGGTTTTCCAAGTAAGAAAGTCACATAAGTCACATAAGTAACAAATATTTATAAACTACTGTATAGATATAGTACAGTAAGTCATAAATGTAAGAGAAAAAAGAAATCTTTAAATAAAGAAGTAGTAAAACCAATAAATTGGTTTTAATCTAAATGATACAGATTTAAACAAAAGCTATACTATTTATATAATCGAAACACAAAAGCAGGTGTAATTCTTATTTAGCACAGCACAATTTTTATTCTAACAAATGCAAATTTCCAGGGGAAATCAACTTCTCTTTTTATATTAAATACATTTTCTCCAAGTCATAGGCAAATGTTTTTAAATCCATCAGAATTTGTATAAAGTTTTGTACTTGAAAATTATAGACTTCTTTCATATTTAATGGTGAAGAAAAAAAAAGAAGAAAATGTAAAAAACCAACAGCATGAAAACCAAATAAAACTAAATTTTTAGAGTATTTATAGAACTCAATCTTCCACTTCATACTAGTTCACTATCAAAATACAGAACTAGTACAGCAGAATTAAGGTTCATTATGTCCCCCGCCCCTTCTTCACTTTATTTAGAACCAAACTGACTCCATTAACATTTTGTCCAGGTTTCCTAACCCTACATAATCTCCTCTTACTCTAGAACTAACAGATGTAGGCACAGAGATGCACTAAGTGGAAACAAATCACTCCTAAGACCCCAACAAAATGAATGATAAAGCCAAGAACAGAACAGAGACTCCTGAAACCTTTACCATTGGTCTAATCAATAACAGATTTTTTTCTCGTATTTTACAGTTTCTGTCAGGTTATATTTTCTGGCCTTTCTTTTATGAACAAATAAAATAAAAAAAGCATAATGACAAACAAACAAGAAACCCAAAACCCAAACAAACCAAAAAGGAGAGATGTTCCAAAGTCTTTTTCTTTGGAATTTTATTGTGATGTTAGTACAGAGTGAACATGCGCAGAGTATAAAAATGGTAACTTATTCTTTACAGATCACTGAAAGTAAATACCATACCTTATCCTTTTCTTAGATATACACACTTTCCACTTGAACATTTAACTGTGCTACAAGTCATAGTTCTTTTAGAAAGAAAGTCTCCAGACAGTTTTATATTAAAATAAATTGTCTGCATTGATATACTTGGTGTCAGTTCAGTGACTAATTGTGAATTTAAAAGGCTCAGAATCATGTTAAAATTCAAGCATCCTGTCTCTACATCTGATTAGTCCATGCCAAGGGGCAATGAGCAGTCAGTGGGCAAAAATACTGCTCCATTAAACAGTATCTCTGTGCTTCCAAAGCCATTTTTTTCTGACAAGCAATCTTTCTTTTAGAATCTGACTAATTTTATTCTTGAGAAGATAAGTTTTGATTATTGTAAATGATCAGGTGTTCTTTTTTTTTTTTGTTTTGTTTTGATCTTCTCACTTCACAGTTCAACACTGTCCAAAGACACACACTGATACACTGAGCTGGCCAAGAAAGAGCAGTCTAAAATAAGGACTATTCAATACTGAGTCTTTGAATAAATTGTGTTTCAAATTTGTAAGCCTGACAGTCATATGCTTATGTCTGTTGCTCTCTCTGTCTAACCTCCTAGATAAAAAGATTTTAGAGACCTGAATAATAACATCAGAAATAGAGTCTTTGCAAACTGCATAGTGAAATGCAGAGATAGTTTAATGATGTTACAAATGTTGGGTTTGGTTTCTGGCTTTTTTTTTTGTTTTGTTTTGGTTTTTGTTTTTTAAGCTTTTAAATTTTAAGCTATGGCTAACAAACTGTATTTTTAGTTCAAACAACTCTTACATGTGAAAAGATAAATTGATTCTGATTGATACAGAGCATGACTATGTGTCATGTCATGGTGGATCAATCCCAGAGAGTCAAAAACCTGTGTCTTCTGTGTTTCAAGATGAATAGCCACTGTGATAGCTCAGTCTGAGGTTTCTTTACAAACTTCTTACATTCAGGCATATTTGCCAAATCAAATGAAGACTGTTTCCTTTGACAATGCTTCAAGAGGAATATGCAAATATTTGAGTCAGCTAGAATACTCTTTCTGAACATTTAGATCAGTGCCTGCTCTTTTCATACTCTGTATGGCTGGACATATTTTTCTGATTCTTGTGTATTTTGACACATATCAGTTTTTCTGAAATTCCCATCAACCACAACATTTCACCAGACTTTCATGGTCAATTGTTACTCTAATTTATATATACTATATTTAGTGTCTTTATATGTATTTTCAAAGAGGAATAAAGGAAGTTAACAGCATGAGCACATGGTGGATTGACCCTGACTGTATTACTGGGTGCCCACCAAAGCTACTCTATCACTCCTTCTCCTCAACTGGAAAGATGAGAGAAAATCCAATGGAAGACTCAAGGAAGCCTGAAGGTTGAGATAATGATAGGGTGAGATCACTCACCAAATACCATCACAGGCAAAATCAGCATGACCTAAATTTAATTTATTACCAACTAAGATCAGAGTTGGGTAATGAGAAATTAAAACTCAGTTTTAAAAACAATCAGTGATCCTAGGAATATGTTGCAAGTGATAGAGCACTTTATTTTTTATAGGTCCTTCTTCAACACATTTCTTCCTGTATCTTCAATATTAAGTTTTATGCTTTCTGACATTCTGTAAAAAAAATTGGTTTATTCACTTGTGTATGATTTGGTTAACACAAGTGATCAGATATTGAAGGCAGTGGACAGATGATATGATGCTATGTAGGCTATTTAAAAGACTTAACAGACTTTTTTAATGTCAATCTTTTCACTTTGATGAATATTAGAAGACCGCAAAAAAAAATTCTCCTTATCTTGTGTAATCTATTCTTCTTACCGTCTTAAATGTAGCTCTATAAGTAGAAATGTTCCTACTGATTTAGGTTGGGAAGGTTCAAGTCAGATTATATTTTTTGAGAGATCAAGTTATCTGTTTATAATTTTTTGGGTAGTAAAAGTTTATAATTTTTAAACTTTTTGTGACAGAGACAGTGTCCATATATCTATGTACAAAATTTTGTGCAACAGAACTTAAACTTTTGTTCAGTTTTCAGAGCAATACATTTTGTACTGTACTTTTAATAAATGTCATGTCTAAGCTGTATTACCTGTGTGATTTTTTCCTACTTAATCTAAGCCAAAGTAATTTTTAAGAGATTAAGCGAGAATGTCAGAAAACCTAGGAGTTATTAATAAAGGAAATAGGAAGAGTCTGTTTATATTATAACATACCCTACCCCCCTACCTAGTTTTATTCTGGTGAATAATAATGAAGATAGAAATCAGATACCAAGTCCTTCTGTTGCTGGATCAGAAAGAGACAGAGGCAAGAGCTGTTTCAAAAACCATGCTGAGAGTTGCTATGAATGCCTGCAAAAAAAAAAAAAATTAAAAAGACACTTCCCAGAGGCAGCAATTAGTAAGATTAATAAAGACTTAAAAAGTGTAAAGAAGTAATAAGGTGGAGGTTTGAAGAACCTAAACATAAGAGATCATGCTATTTGAATTCTCCTCTTATTCCGAGATGTTAAAATGAAAGTATAATGCTTATTATAAAGACCACCACCAACAAAAGGTTCTAGGAGAAAAGGAAACACAAAGGTATGCCCTTATTCCTCTACTTTTGAATGGCCAAAAAGATAACAAAAATTTGTGTTACCATCATAGCCAGTACAATAGTACCAGATATAGGTACTGAGATTTACCAATAAAATAGATTTTTTCATTCCTTAAAGTTTTTAAAAGATTAGATAATGCATTAAAAGGTTGACATGTTACTCAGGATTTACAAAACATTTATCAGAGAAATATGTTGGAATTATATTCCTAATTTTATAGAACAAATGTGGTCTGAAGAGATAAAATTGAAACTTATTTAACATTTTCAGGATGCCTTCTGTAGATAATTTCTGAATGGTTGAAGTAAGTTAATATATTTGTCTTTGGAAACCTAATGTAAGTAAGCAAAAAAATGTTAAAACTAGCAACTGAACTTAAAACCTGTATATATATTCTTTAAATAGTTAATCTAATTGTAGTCTATTTTATGATATGCAGATTCAGGAAAAAAGGATAAGAGTAGTTGTGGGTGCTGAAATATGTACTTATCTAGAGGCCTGTTAAGCAGGAACATAGAGAAAAAAATTGTAAACCTATGAGAAAATAATTTTTCAGGTAATAGAAATTTTATAAATTTTCAGAGAAATCAATGTTGTTCATTACATAATTGTAATGAAGGATTGCAATTTCTTGTCTTGTATAAAGGAGAGTATTTCAGAAGCAAATTTCCACATAAAGATAGGATATTAAAAAGTTAATATTATGTTTAGTCCAACAGTCTTACTTCAAGTATATTTTTTACTTTTCCTTTTTACTTTATAACATCTGTATTTCATAACTGTACCTAAATGGTTAACCTAGACCTACCTTCATTGTAAAATATTTATTTTGTCAGAACTCATGTTTACCCGTAATAATTGCTTCCTTGATTGAAAAGATTATGCTAATTGAAAATGTTAATATGCGTGCATTTAATGTACATATAAAATATATCAAAATATATTAGTCTTTCACAGTGTTTAAACACATAGCTTTGAATACCCTTAACAGTTTTTAGCTGACCAGGTCACTTTGATTTTTTTGTTTCCCCTCAGTATTCCTAAGCAAGTCCTTTCTTCAATGTCTCCCCTATTACTTCAGGGAACAAACACGTAGGGTTATTGACTGTGTCTTAGAGCAGGGCAAATACATAAAACCCAATTAATTCCTAATAAATAAAACATAAAATGTCTCTTCACAGTTCACACTTTTGAGACCTGACCAAAAAAAAAAAGTCCAGTACATCACAAAACAGAAGCAGAGCAATGAGTTGTCACTCCAGGTACTGATAAAATCTGTAGCCCTTCTCCACTCCACTAGTCAAGATACGTGTCAATCTTAGTGTGAACACAGGAGGTACAATTTTGTGCTGAAATTCAACTTTTCATTCCTTTCTTAATTACAAACCCATAACTTCCCAACCATATTTTTTGTTTCTGATTTCTGGATATTTTGTGCATTAAATTCTGTTTAAAAATATAAGGGGAGTAAAGAGACAAAAGAATTTCCGCACACTGAGCAGGTATAGTTCAGCACAGACTATTCCACTCTAAATACTGACCCTCTGTAAAGGCACAAAATCAAAAACCTATTGGTGAGACAGGAAGACTGATAAGGCAGCTCTCATTGGAAAAAGAAAAAGAAATGGTAGCAGAATTGTATTTTCTTCTTCCAAATTTTAAGTGAAGATTCTTTTTTCCTTTCTCCTCTTGCTTTAGTCAACTGTGAAGAAGCATGATTTCTAAGCCTAGTAGACTAATGGATTTCCAAAGGCAATGCAATATCAAACTATGTTTCTGTCTTTTACTGGTGGATGTGTTTACCTTCCCTACTAGATTCACTGCAAACATTGTTACAGACTGAGACAAGAGAAACTCTTCACTGGATTTACCTATTTGTGCTTTCTTTTGGGTATGTAGAAAAGATGGGGAGTTTGGAAATAGATGGATTGCACAATTGGCACATAAACACTCTTTGAAGGTTATAGTTGCCTTAGGACTGAATTTATACTGCAGGCCAAAATAGCAAATTCTCAGTCCAAGATGTGACAGAGAGCAAAAAACCTTGGGCACCAAGACTAATTAGTGGCAACAATTTCTTTAAAATAAAGAACTACATATATCTAGTCCTAAAATCCATCCCATAAATTCTCATACACCCCATAGCTGATTCACAGCTGCTTTTATTTTCAAGTCACAACTCCTGCATTTGCAGTGCATTTATACAAAAACAATCATACAAATTATTCAAGATTAGCATTCTAGTATGCTTCTTTTTCAAATTTATTTCCACTTTCTGAGATACTGTGTTTGGGGGTGTCGGTGGGGGTGTATGTGTGTCCCCATTTTCTAGTATACTAGAAAACAGAATATACTGAATATACTCTATTCAGTATTTTATTACAGCTATTCAGTGGCACATCTTTTTCACTGAAAATACACCAAAATATATTTTGTTTGTAGTACAATCATCACAATAATTGGATAGTTCCTTTAAGTTCCAGTAAGACTTATGAAAATACATGTTGTGGTGTAACCCCAGCCAGCAACTAAGTACCACACAAGCACTCTGTAACTTCCTGCTGGTGAGAAGAGGGGAGAGAATCAGAAGGATAAAAGTGAGGAAACTTTTGGGTTGAGATAAAACAGATTAAAAGGTAAAGCAAAAGCTGCACATGGAAGAAAAGCAAAATAAGGAACTGGCAAGCAAAACAAGGAATTCATTCACCACTTCCCACATTCAGACAGGTGTTCAGCCATTTCCAGGAAAGCAGGGCTCCATCACACGTAATGGTGACCTGGGAAGACAAACACCATCATTCTGAGCATGTCAGCCTTAATTCTTTTGCACCCAGCATTATGTACAGAGCACATCATATGGTACAGAATATCCCTAGGGGCATTTGGGATTAGTTGTCCTGTCTGTGTCCCCTCCTAATTTCTTTGCATGACTTGTCTCCTCACTGGTGTCACGGCATGTGAAGCAGAAAATGGGTTGACTCAGTGTCAGCGCTGTTCAGAAATAATGAAAACACCCCTGTGTCATCAGCACTGTTTTCAGCACAAATCCAAAAACAGCCCCATACCAGCTACTGTGAAGAACATTATTGCTATCCCAGCCAAAGCCAACACAGTACAATGCTTGCACAACCTGTCAGGAATTGCACAGAGATACATGTTTTTGAATGCCACAGCAAAAATTATAGGAATGTGAATTTGCTAAGAGTTTTTTCATTTTAAACACATGGAAGAATAACCAATTTTAAAGCAATATTGAACTTACTAACCAGAAAAACAAAACACACAAACAAAACAAAAAAAAACCCCACCCACAACTCAAAATTTTATTTAAGTCAAACAATGGCTTACAGGTTCTAAGTTTTTTCTGACGTAAAAGAAAATAATGTAGTTTGAAAGCTTTGTGAGACTTTAATTTCTAAAATTCTTTTAGAAAATGAATGTATATTTCTGGCTCAACCACTAGAATTTCTAAGTATTTGTATTATAATACATATTTAAAAAAATAGTCATTAAGAGCTCTTATTCTTGAAACACAGCAGTTTCTTCAAGAAAATATGAAAATAGATAAATATAGATTAATGTATTACCAGAAAAGAATAAAACCTAAACCTGGTGTTCTTTCCAAGCTGATAGATAATGAGACTGTTCAATTCTTCTATTCAAATTAATGTACATCAGACCTGTTGAAATCTGCTCTTATCCTGTTAACACAAAGAGAAGATATTTTGAAATGGGCTCACAGTATATGTAAAGAGCAGAGTTATGTGTGCCAATGGGAAAGGAGCAAGGTAAGTTCAAATTTTCTAAGGCATAACACAATTTCATTATGGTGATTTAAATTGGTTTTGTCTTTATTATTTGTGTTGTTCCTTTTAATACTTCATAACTTCAGCATTTTTATGAAAGAAGATTCAGAAATACATTTCTTCATGAAATTCTCACATTGTAAGAATTTTTTTTATAATAGTTTTAAACAACTGATATTCAGTCATTTTAACTTGGAAATAAAATTCCCACTGCAGATCTGAAGTCTCAGCTTCCTGACTACCATCACAAAGCAGAATGAGTCTCTGCCCAAAGAAATCTTACTTAAGCAGATGCTGCCAGAACATCAGAAATGCAAAGCTTCTTGCCAACTCTGCTTCAGGATTCAGGTTCCCTGCATATCCTAAAAAGAAACCCTCTCTCCATGGAGTATCCTGGCTAAAGATAGACCTGGTAGGTGATGAGGTATCCAGTTTCATGGCAGATAGTTGACATTTTCAGACTGCCAGAGAGATAGGCTTGTTGGCAAGAAACCTTATCTTGGGAAATCTGCCTGGTTTCTGACAAAGATTCAAAAAACTCAACACCTTCCTGCAAAATTTCACAATTTTATTCATAAGTATTCAAATTAAAGGATATCTAAAAATAAGCCCCACAAGGATATGTTCTTTTAGAAAGCTTCCTAAATATGACTTTGTCAAGGCTACCACTCTGAACTGTATCCTTAACATTGACTCAATTAAGTAACTTTATTGAGGTTATCTTACTTCATAGATATATCTCAAAATTTGCATTACCAATTAAAATATCATTTAACCAGCATTATCCTTTAACCAGATCTCTGATAATAACTTGCAACTTTTTTAGTTTTTAGGGGAGGTTAACAGTTCAGGCTTTTTGTGTTTTTCTTATTACTTCTTTGGAAAATTACATGGGACTGTTCAATCATTATAGGTATGTAATCAAGCCATCAACATAATAAAATGCCTTTTTAATTAATTAAACTTTCCTACTACTTTACACATTAGACTATCTGGATACCATTAAGAGCTCTCCTAACATATATCTCATGTTTTGGTGGAGAAATGTATCCAGTTTGAATGGCTCAATTTGAACAACATGTTTTGGGGAAGCAAAACAAAACAGAATCAAGAACAGCCAGCAAAGTCTGGAATTATTAAAAAAAAAACAACAAAACCACTGTGTAGATATCACACTTCTCTCAAAGTAACAGGCGAAATAATTCTACAACACTGTCTAGATTTTCCAAACAAGATAAAAGTCAAAACTGAGGTTCTTCCCATGTTGGAAGAAAATGCTTCCCAGTTTTACAGCAGATGTACTTATATCAGGTAGAAGCAGGTGAACTTTTGAATTGGAGAAGTCTGAACCAAGAAAACCTATAGGTAGAGTTTTAAACACTTTCTAAAAAAATTAGCTGTGCTGATCCTGGTAATTTCCTCTTCATCTCTGATTTTGTGAGCCTTTAAGACTTAATCCCTTCCTAGCGCTAGATGAATTTAACATTATTTTAAGAAAATGTATTAGTGTTGGCATGTTTCAAATGCTCCTAGACCATCAGATATAATGAAATACTCATAATTTTACTAAACCCTTAAACTTTTAAGATCAAAGACTAAAAACACTATATAAGCTACATATCTAACTCAAAAGAGGAAATGTGTGTCATGTCATGTTAGAGGTAACCTGCTTCTAGATGATTTATGTGTTCCTTACATTGAAGAAATTAATTTGAAATTATGACTTTAGCCTTTGTGCAGAATATATGATATAGGAAACTTATCAGTGTGGAATTTCTATAGAGTGGAAAATCTATGATTTTTATCAGGACCTTTATGTGCACTAATTAATTTATTTAATCTAAAGCTTTATTTCAGCTTAGCCACATGTTGAGCAGAGACTGTATTAAAATTACAGAGTAAATTATTCATCTGATGATCTCTCCTCTTTGAAACACTGTATTCAATGCTGTTTGCAAAATAAGTTGCTGAAATATGCTCTATGACAATTTATAATGCTACTTCTTGTTTTCCTGACTCTGGCCTTCAGCTTCACCTCACAATCTCAATCCCATCTTGAGTTACAAAAGACATTTCTGATACTGTTTCTGTCAATGATAATTGACAGAAAAAACCCAGTAATTGTAATTTGACCCATTCTTCAGTTTGTTTGTTTATTTTTTGGACAGGTTTTATTTTCTACTTTTCCACTAAAGAATGATTGTGTAAAATATTGATGTAGTTTATTGAATCTTCTTGGATGCCAGTCACTCACCAAAGCTTTCTTTGGAGAGATGAGAGAAAATACAAGAAAAGTCCTACCAGGAGACCTTCTTCTGTTGAATTTCTCTCCCAATTGGTCTGCCAGGACCCATGGGACTGCTCCAGCACAGTTTCCCCATAGATGCACAGCCTCCTCTCAGGCACCCTCCTGCTCCAGTGTGCATCTCCTCCACAGGCTTCAGGTGGATCTCAGCATCCCCGTGCTCCTCCATGGGCTGCAGGGGCACAGCTGCCTCACCATAGTCTGCACCATGGGCTGCAAGGGAATCTCAGCTCCAGTTTTGTCTTTGCCATCCTTTCATGAACTCTGTTACTACATGTTTCTCTTGGGTGCAATTTAATCTTCATTTAAAGTGACCATAGGGATAAAATGGTAAAAAACTTTACAAAAAACATTATAATAATTCTGTGTATTCATTCAGTCAGGTATTTCAGTGAAGGTAAATATTGCGGACTTCTGCATGTAAAAAAGGACCTTGGAATTTTATTTGTGTGCTGGGAGGTGATCCTTACCAGCTAAAGAGAAACAAACAAACAAAAGGCTTATATCTACTACCAATAAGAAACTGAATGTCTTTGATTATATAGAATTTTTTTATAAACTATATTTGTAATTCTGCACATTTGCCATTTAATACTTGGCTGAAGTAGTATCACTATATGTTGTATATTCTTATTTTAAAATCTGAATTCTGAATTCTTTATTTGGAATCCAAATGGTCTCATGCTGGAGCAGAGTGAAAGAAAAAGACATCACAGGTAAATTGTAGCCTTTTCTTCCTCAAGTGCTCTGGATACAGAATCAAAGAATCAGAGAAATGTTTGGGTTGGAAGGGACATTAAATTCATCTAGTTCCAAGCCCCCATGATGAGCAGTTCCACAAGACCACACTGCTCAAAACCCCATCCAGCCTGGCCTTGAGCACTTCAGGGATGGGGCATCCACAGCTTCTCAGTGCAGCCTGTCCCATTGCCTCACCACCCCCACAGTAAAGAAATTATTCCATATGCTTAACCTAGTATGCTTAGAACCAAGGTTCTGGTTATGGAAACAAGACTAATAAATTGTGTAAAGCACTAAATTTTGGTATTTATTTTATAAATTTTGGCGGAAGCATGTGGACAAGCCAGCATTGTTCACATGGGAATTTGACATAAACAAAAAAGCAAATGCCATCATTTTATCACATTTTAGTAAATAATTGTTTTTATAATATACAAATGATAAGACAATTAGAAAAGTTTATTTTCTTTAAAAATACAGCAGCTCAAGATTTGTCTGTGAGTGTCAAACACAGGATTGCTAAATATAAAAACAATTTGTTTCAGAACGTTTTTGGAGGTGGTAAATTTAACTAGCTTATCAAAAGACATTTAATTAATGTTAATACCTCACTTGGTGTCATTCTGGTGTTGCTCTAAGATGTAATGAAGGAAATACAAAGTCTTGACTGAAGAACAGTTGCAGGCTTGGTTAATATTTAGAATCACCAGGATGAAGTCTCTGTAACAGTATTATGTCTCTACCATTGTGTACATTATGTATTGTGTGATTTATGTGTGTGACTGGAAATGTAATTTACAGTTCTTTGTTAAAAAATGGAACTGATTAAAAATATATATATGTATGTATATATATATATATATATACACACATACACACATATATATGTGCAAACATTTGAACGGTGAAAGTGCTTCTTTTAGGGCATCATTTATTGAAAGAGAACAGAAAAAGCTGAATGTAGCATTTCTGTGTTTCTCCTGAAAAAATGAAAAAATGTCAAATTTATGCCTCTTTGCATGTAAAGGTTATTCTTTCAGCCCACTTCTTTTAGTTAGACAAGGCAAGCCAGTCAGTCTCCTCTCCATTCTTGAAAGTTTAAGTTTGAATTTAAGGCAATCTTTCAGCTTTATGAGTAACTATATGATACATTTGATTTTGGAGGATATAGGCATGTGTCTTAATATTAATGTTCTAGAATACCCTTCTTGATGCATTCCAGGGTTTATGCTTTTACATTCTACAGTTTGTATCTTGACAACATTGCAATGAAGCATCCTTGAATAAGTAGAAATATTTTTTATTAATGCTGTTCATTTTTGGATTTCCACTCTGTATGAGAAAAATAATTTGTAGATATTGGGAAAGTCATTATGAAATGAGACTGTTGTGCATGTAAAACTCAGTAGCTCTTTCAACATGCTACTAAAATTATGAAACTGTTTTAGGCTGAATTTTTCTCCTAGTAAATAATACTGAAATAGGAATGCTGTAAATACTTAGAGAAAGCCTTTCTTTTTCATTTTTCTTTTTTTTCTTTAAACAGTAGTAATTGCAAAGCAAATGAGATGTTACATTATCATATTGTAGGAATAAAGATCTTTTGGAGCATCTGGCTTCTCAAAAGCTGAGAATAGGGTAATTTAGGAGGTCAAACTATTAAAAAACAGAGAAAGAAAAAGCAAACAAGAAAGGGTGATGGGTTATCTGCTTCTTTTATACTACACCTATTTATGTAGAACAGTAATTTAAATCTACATGCATTTAATAATCTTAACAAGACTAGTTTTTAAAGCAATAATATTAGAATGGAAATAACATCTGAAATGAATGTTGTTACTGTTTACTGCAATTAACTGCATAGCAGTTGATTATTAGTAATAATATAAGAGCTAGTGCAGAGCTTCTGAAATGGTGTATGGAGTGTGTGTATATATATCTGTCTGAGCGTGGGACAAGGGGACAAACTAAACATTTCTCTGAGCAGAGCTGGTCATTCGGTGATTCATAAACCATGGAAACTTAGAGGCAATTAGATACAGAAGGGATGGTGGACCTTCTTATTCTTGTTAATGTTTTGAAGTTGTAACAGTTCCAATAATGTTTTAAAGAAATAGCTCAAGGAAATATGAAAAAATTAGGAAAACTTTCAAATGTCCCCATATCAAACACAAATGCAACAATTTGTTTGTCTAAAATTTCACTGGATGGTTTCAAGTAGTGAGAAGAACATTGGAAAATAAGTTTTTTCTTAGTTCTTGGAAAATTCACTCTCTTTTAGAGCATTCAGTGAGCTGAATAGTAGGTCCTTCTTCAAATGGATCAATCTAAAAAATATATCTTATTTTTCAACTGCATTAGATGTTATTCTCCCATTTGAAAAGCCAAAAGATTTTTATTCTTTTTATTATATTGTCGTATTGTTTTTTCTGTGTGTTTTTTTCTTTTTTTAACTAGGAAGTATCTTTATTTTTTCACATCTTTGGGCACTTTCCAATACTTTCATTAGTTTTAAAATATTGTGGCACTGTATGCTTTAATAAGCTGTTCTTTGGAGGTGTTAAACAGTTGCAGCTCTTAGTGATTTTTGCTAAAGAAAGAATATTGTAAAAGTATATCTAATGTATTCTTTCTGTCATTGTTTTGGGAGGGAGAACAGCTGTGAAGACAGTTAAATTACTCTTCATATATAAAAGCCTTATTATGAAAGAAGTACTGAATGCTTTTAAGGCTTTCTAATATACCAGTGAGTATGATGACTGAGTTTTATGGACCTTTATGAGAGTTTTAAATTTCCATGTCACATCCATTTTGGAGGCATGCTTTTGCATACCAAAAGTTTCAAGATTTGAGGCTTCTTGGTCCCTTTTTTTGATGTTTCTTCATTATGCCAAAAACAGGAAAGCAGAAAAGCCTTTTCAATGTAATATGAGCAAGTCACACAGTAACTTCTCTCCAAAATTTAATCTTGTAAAGATTAAACGTTTACTCTGATATGCTTTCTCCATGAAGTTCTCTCCTCCCTAACACATTTCAGACTGTACTTTTTTAATTCATGCAGATTCAGGGACCTCCAGGGTAAACTGCAGCTTGCTCTTTGTAACCATGACATTGTTCTGCCATTCCACGATTCTATGAAATCTAAGTTCCTATTGAGAGGAAAAGGAATGGAGAGGAGAAACAGAATAATCTGTGATTTCATTCATGTCATAAAACATGCAATAAAATAGTGTTGTTGAAACTGCAGGAGAAACAGAAACTCTCCCACAACATCTTTTAAGTGTTAGAGAATAAAGCATTACTTTGTTCTGGCCAGCATGTGTAAAGGAAATAATTCCACCCACACATGCCCATGTTGTGCAGTGGAAATCATTCCATCACATATGGCTCTTTACCAAACTTTTCTCATGTTTATACATAAAACAACCAAAGAAATTCTCATTCATTGGTTCTCTATTACACAGTTCTTAGTATTTGATCTCCTATTGGTTATTGATCCCTTCACCCTCGATGCTGATTTTGTCCTCATTCTTTGGTTCTCTTATTGATCTTTTCCAAGACCAGGGTCTCTGACTGCACCAGAGGGTTTGTTATCCTCTGTTTATCTCCTCTGTATCTTCTGGCTACTCACAATCTGTAGATGTTAAACTCTCAGAGTATTGGAATCTTCTTTTTGTTGATTGAGGCTCATCAAGCCTCACCCAGGGAAATGCAAATGCTCAATAAACAGTCTTTAGAAGAGAAACTTCAATTCCCCATCCCCTGGACAAAGGCAAACTTAGCAAGGACTGAAGTTAAAAAAATAATTTAAAATCGTATCATTTCCAACAGTAGTATATTAAATATGCTTTAAAGACATCTTAGTGAGAAAAGATTGCAAAATTTTAAGAAACCTGCTATAAATAGCAATTCTTCCCAAAGGGATTGCCATTTAACACACGGTACTTTATAAACAGATGAAACAAATGAACAGTTTAGAGTGAGGTGCAGGGCAGTGTGTTCAGAGGTTTTATGGCCAGCTATAGAAGTCACAATATAGTTATTTTTGCCAATGTCAGGTTGTAGTTCATCAATAGTTTGTTTCAATTTTTACCTTCTCAAATACTGAATTTTATAGCAATGTACAGCTTACAACTTCATAAAACATGTAGGTGAAGTAGAAAGTTATTAAGGTCTCTTTAAATATATGTAAATATCTGTTCACAAGGTACTTATAGTTCAGGAAGGGCAGTTAAACTATAGAAAAGGAATGCCTGAAGCAACTTAAATTCAGAATAGTTTTTGAAACAAAAGTTGGAAACCCTGCTTAATGTTAAAACAGACAGAATTGTAAAATAGGCTTCTAATTGATTAATTAATACTGTATAAATAATCATCTCTGAGGGTCTCTTTTTGTTTTTTTTCCTGAAAGAGTCCTGCACAAATTAAAATTGCTCCCCCATTATCTGAGTCTCATCTCTTTTCAAGGCAGTGTAAAGGTAAAAATTCTTACTGAGTCCTTAGGGTTCAATTCACCTGAAAAGTAGTTGTGACCTTCTGTACTGAGCAAGTCTATAAAAAAACAGCAGGTGGTGTCTCTGTAGCAGTTTGACCTATCCAGATGCAAGGTTATTTGACATGCAAAGTGCACTTTTGTTATATCGATGAGGGCAATCTCATCCTTCAGAGGGGAAAGGGAAATGACAACTGTGTTGTAGGTCACTGAAGGAACAGAAGTTTTACAGATGTTCTTTAAGGAAACTTCATTGAATTATTTAATGGAATAAATGGAACCAAGAGCATGTCCACAAAAAAAAAAAAATATACTGCCTTAGTTTATAAAGATTCTAGCTCCAACAAAGGAATCAGTATCTTTTTAGTTTAGTCACCACTTCCTTAAGTTTACTGGGCAGGAAGCCCAGGTTCCCAATCACTGGAAGTTCCTGACACATAAATCTGGACAAAGGGACAGAGAGACTTTCAGGAGCTTTATATAAAATATTTTTTCTTCTGAGCTGGCAGTCTGGTAGATCTTTTTGAATGATGTCCAGTAGCTTTGTTCTACCAAAACTGTACACTTCTCCCCTGAGTGTTTGTTTGAGCCATTATCTTCAGAAAAGAAGGGCAAGACCAACAAGCCTGTCTCCAGTGTAAGAATAGGAGACAGGCCTGTTTCATGGGAAAGAGTAGAGTGGAAAATTTCTAATAGACGAGTAGGAGTTGGTATTCATAAGAAAGGAGGAATTATTTCTCTAGTAGGGAGGGAATTCTTGAAGAAGCTTGATAAAAAGCTAGTGTTTGTCTTCTACAGATCTGTGGTTATTGCCCTTGTGCTGTCAAAGCACCAATTAACCTGTGGGAATTTGATTGCGTATTTTCACGTTGCAGCTGAGGAGATAATAAAGAAGTGTATAAAACCAAATAAGAATATCTGCTAAAATGTGTTTATAGTTTGATTATGTATATTGCCTCTATATTTTTTTTTACCTTTATTGATAAAACAATAATAGGCAAAGACCTTTAAAGAAGTTTATATTTTTTTCTGTTTCCATCAGTGATAATTGCTTCAATAACCATGGTAAACCATTCCAATCCTATGATCAGCTGTAATGTAAAACATAAGGGGTTATTGATCAGAACAATTCTATGAACCCGTTACCAAAAATGTATTTCTAAATAATGTCTTAGTTGCTTCAGACACAAATCACATTCTGCATGAATGAATTTATATTTAACAATAATTGTGTATTCTATAATCTATTTGCTATAGAACAAAATATTACAGAAGTTATTTAGCCCATTATTTTTCTTACTGTGTTTTTGTTTGTTTTATTTCTATAGAGAATAAAGTAAAAACATAAAAAGATTCATTGTCAGGATGTGAAAATAAAACATTCTGGCATTTCCAAGTGGAGTCACTCTATTGAGAATGTAAAATATTTTGATATTTTCAAAATATTACCCTAATTTTTAAAGGAGGTCAGCTGAAATTATTTATTGAGTTTATCTTATTTCTTAGACAAGTCCAATTAACTTCTGGCTCAGTAGCTTTGTTTCTTATGAGACAATTAATACAATTTTAAGCTAAAACCCCCCCAGATATAAGTATATATTTATTCAATTATTAAATCATAGCAAATTTTTCATATTCTTATTTTTATCACTTCAAAAGTACAGAACCTCAGAATCATGGGTAAGATTGGGAAGGACCACAGTGGGTCATCTGGTCCAACCTCCCTGCTCAAGCAGGGCTGTCCTAGAGCACATGACACAGGATTGTGTCCAGATGGTTCTCAAATATCTCCACTGATGGACACTCTACAAAGTCTCTGGGGAACCTGTTCCAGGTGTGGTCACTGCACAGTAAAGCTCTTCTTTATATTCTGGTGGAACTTCCTGTGCATCAGTTTCTGCCCACTGTCTCTGGTCCTGTTGCTTGGCTCCACTGAGCAGAGCCTGGCTCCATCCTCCTGCCACCCTCCCTTGGGGTACTGACAGACATTGATGAGCTCCCCTCCCAGTTGTGTCTTCTCAAGGCTGAACAGGCCCAGCACCCTCAGCCTGTCCTCGTAACAGAGATGTTCCAGTCCCTTCAGCATCTTTGTCACCCTCCTCTGCACCTGTTCCAGGAGCTCCATGTCTCTCTTGTACTGAGGAGCCCAGAACTGGACACAGAACTCCAGATGAGCTTCACCAGGGCTGAGTAGAGGGGCAGGATCACCTCCCTCAGCCTGCTGGCAATGCTCTCCCTAATGGAAATAGACCATTACAATAACTATAATTGTGGCTACAATGTCTCCCTGGTTAAAATTTAAACAATGATTTTATCTTACTTTAAAATGTCAGAATTAGCAAAATGTTTTATTCCTAGATATTAATAATGTTTAGCAGAGAAAAATAAATGGGAATGTTAATAGGATTGAAAACTTAATATTTGTTAGCATATTAAAATATTTTAATATAATGCTTATTTTTTAAAAAAGCTTTTAGGAAGATTTATTTAATGTAGTGTGAATCTTTCCCATACTTGTAAAATGTAGAGCACATGCATCATTATGGACCAAAATGTGAAGTACTAGGCTCACCATAAAACAGTTGAGCACTGCACAGGTTGAGCTTGACATATGAAATGTAGGCTCCTTTTGTAACTTGATGATTGTTTCTATTTTTAGTAAATAGAATTTAAGCACCTGCTTTGCTCCCTCATAATTTCAACATCTGTGGAAGGTTTCTTGTGCTTTATCATTCAGTTAGAGGCACTAGTGACAGTCTCTGACTGCTTCATTTATCACTGTACATTTCGTTCTGCATTTGGAACTGATTGTTTCAGAAATGCAGCCTACTTTGAGTTCAGTAGGCAATTTTTGGCATTGTCTGAAATGCCTTGCTTCATGCTAAAAATAAGATCTTTTTGTAAGATATTTATCAAGGTCTAAGAAATAAAACAGTTTGGAGTAGGCTTCAGCCTCTAAATTCAGATACATGTCCTTTTTCAACAGAGACTGTAAGCCCTACATAGTGTTTCTCTAAGGAGCACCTCAGTTGTTTGAACTGTGGTGGTTAATTTGCAACAGAAGTCAGAATTTTTAAATTGAAAAGGAGAAACATGCAGTACAGCACTGACTGTTGATAAAATTCCTAATATGCTCCCTCTTCATAAAAATAAATTATTTCTTATAACTTAATTGACTTTGTCATCTTTTTAAACTTCTCCAGAGAATGCTTTTAAACCTTGAAATTTTGCCTGCAGGCTGCTACAGAAACTGTTCTTTGTATATCACATACCACAGAAAAATATATAATTTTTTTTGAAATGTATAATGCTGCATTTTGTGCTGAGGTGAACATTTAGTGATATCACACCAATAATGGTTCAAAGTGGGAGAATTTTACAGCCTGGAAGGTTTTGGATATGGGAATTTAAATTTGTTAACCTTGAAGAAATCTATTTTAAATTCTGTCATTAATTTCACAAGCCAGTCATTATAATTTTCAATGCTATGAAAAACCTTTTCAGCTGGGTATTAGAAGGTTCTTTTCCCTGGGAAAAAAAGATAGATACGTCTTACTGCCTTTCCTTGAGCCCTGGTTTTGTAAAAAATTGTATGTTTATGATGCATTTGGTGTTTGCATGGTCTGAAAGTTAGTTTGCCAGTTTGAACAGCAAACAAATACAAATACAACTACAAATAAAATATAAACAAATACAAATATACATTAAAGGGGGGGGATGTAAGACTCTTTTTAATGTTAAACTTCTCTGTCCCATTTTTAATTATATACAGTACTTAAAAACATGAGTAATATTTTTATCTTTGATGGCAGTTAACTGTTGATTTCTTAGGCTTTAGGTTTGCACTAGTGATATTTACTAGGGAAACTTCAAAGTTGTGTTGATTTTTTCTTGAATAATTTTTCTTTCATTAACAGCTCATTATCAAGCTATTGTAGAGACAGTTTCTCTGTGTGATGTATGATTTCCTAAAAAATTAATGACATGATAAAAATTCCAGTAACAGGAACTTGAACTAAATTTGTTCAAGTCAGGAGCAGGAAGAGTAGCTTGAATATCTTTCCATATACTGTCTTTTTCCTGATGTCAGAGTGGTTAGATTATGGATAAAGAACTAAGTTAATTCTGGGGTTCATTAGTATACAAACTTTAGAACCAGCTGCAAGTGTCAATGAATGACAGTGAGTTCAATTTAAAATGGAACTGTTTGATTTAACGTCTAGGCAAACATTTATTTTTAGAATAAAGGTCAAATTATAGAAGAGCTGTAATTTTCTTTAATTAATCTTTAATCCAAAGCACTAGACTTTGTGTTCTGGAAGCAAAAAGAAACAATAAAGTGGCTTTTATAGTGGAAGAATTAGGTGTTAAAGATAAAATACTTCAGTACTTTTTGAGAAGTCTGTAGTGTCCTACAAACATTGGAAAAGACCAAATAAAAGTTAAAAGACAAATTTCCCTTTTTTCCCCCCAGTCTTTTTTGTCCCATAATTCAGTATGGCACATGATATGGTATAGTCCACCTCTTCCAGCAAAATAATATTTAAGTGATAAAGGAATTTTAGAAAAAAAAAATTCTTTCCAAAACTGTTATTGGAAGAATGAGATTAGTTCCCAAGAAAAAAAATGTTTTGTAACCTTGATCACTGTAATTTACCTGGGTTATCTTCTAAGAATCACAAAGTTTGATTTTCTGTCCATGAATGAGTTCAAAACCTTCTATATTGGAGAGGCAGACAAACATTAAGGAAAAAAATACAGGAAAAAAAATACAGGTCAGATATTTTTTTCCTGAAACTTTACAAAACTATAGCAAATTTAACATGTTGCTCCAAAAGCTGTTGTGTATTTTGCCTGCCAACAGGCACATAAAAATTCTCAAGTATAAGCTCTGAAGTAACAGGATAATAAACACTTAAAACTTCCATACTCAAAAGATGCTTAATATTAAAAAAAACCCACCTGAAAAAAAAACCAAAACTTGAAAAAAAGTAGAAATCTGAGTAATTCTGAAACAGGTTTGTTTCAAACATATTACAGTATTAGCAGAAAACTTCTGAATCTGTTGAATTCTTGTTATAAAATACAAATTGAGTTTTGGTTTTGTCCTGATGCTTGATTTATATTATATCCACTATGAAAAATTTTATTAAGATTTATACTTAAAAGAGTATTTTCATTTTCTTTCAGATATTTCCTCAGCAGTTTTTTCATTCTTTTCTGTATTCATGGTTTAATTTAGATACACCCATTATCTCTCTTTTTATTATTCTTTCTCTTGTATCTCAGTAGCCTAACTGAAAATTCTTCTGTATTCAGGTTATTGCAGCTGCACTCTATGATTAGTTTCGTTTATTACAGTGCAAACATCCTGGAGCTTTGACTTTTTTCTGTAAATTGAAGTACAACACATATGAATCATATACCTGGTGGGGTTTGTTGTCTCTTGTTTGGAAGCTATGATCAAACAATTTTTCACTGATAGGCTTATTTGTTCTAGCAGTTTCCTTCACATTTAATGCGAATTTAACAAAGAGCTAGAGGAAAAGTTTGTTGGAAAGCTTAGATGTAAACTGCCTTTGAATTTCCCTGATCTCCCTTGTATATAAAGGTACACACATTCAGGGAGGAAAAAATAAGAATTTATTGACTGTATGAAACCCAAGAAGTAACTGTGACATTTTGGCATGTGGAAACTAAAAAAAACATCTTCTCATTTCGGTGTGTTACCGGAGTGGTCAACAAACTTGTTTTACCCTATTCTAAATTTCTAAAGAGAGAGAAAATTGTGGGCTTGTGAGACAGCAGTTAGCCTTAAAATTATGTTTAAAACATTTAATAAATCTATATATTTAAAAAATAATGATAGTTTTCATGTATAGAGTTCTTCAAGACTTTTTGTATTTTTTTTTTTGATTGGTAGCATTATGCCATTTTGATTCATGAAAATTGCTCATGGAAAGATTTAGTCTTTGTCCTTTTTTCAACTAAATATAGGGTGCTCACCTATTTTGTATCATTGATTTCTTTCATTCCAAGGAGATGAAACAAGTCACTTGCCAAGTCTGTAAAACCAGCAGTCCTTCAGAAGGATTCTATATTTTAGTTTGCTCAGTTTAAAAGTAACACACCAAAAAAGCCTACAAGATCTACAAAACCAATCTTTATGTCAAACCATGATTTGTTTATCTTTATCTAGATGCAAGGGTGCAAAGCTTGAATATGCACAAATGAGAGAAAAGCCACACTCAAACCTGTAAGTTGTCTGATTTTACTCTAGAGAAAGAGTGGGAGGAGTAAGACACAGACCTGCAGCTTCAGAACAGCTTCATTGCCCTGGTAGACTGGGAGAGAAGAAGGCTCCAGAACAGTGACAGAGCAGCCAAGCCTGAAATCCAAGTCAACCTCAAAGGAAAGCAGCAGGCAGTAACAGCTGGAGACTCTTTCCCAAGGCAAATGGAGGCCCCCATCTGCCAGTCCGGTTTGCTCCCTGAGACTCGTTGCTTGCCTGAGGCCCAGATGCCAGGTGATATGGAGAGGTTTATGAGATTTGTTCAGCCCTTGGATTATTTTCTGCTGCTATTCATGCCCATGGTCACCAGTGGTACTGTGAAGGGAGTGTCAACCACATCAAGAATTGTTTCACAGCTCTGGCTGTGAGACTGAAGGGCGCAAAAAGCCACACTGTTTCTCCTCAGTCCCAATGGTTAAAGAGAAAGGCTTGATTAAGAGCAAATGGGTACTGCAGATCAATCATTGGTTGCACAAGCTGTGTCATACAGAGATTTGGCTTTTATACCACGCTATCTCTTTTGAGGATTGAGGGCTGCTGAACAGGCCTAGTACTTAGGGTCAAAATGTGAAAGGAAGTAGCAGTAGAAGAAGAAGGAAAGAAATAGGGGCCCTATTCTTATATTTTTCCTTTTAAAATGAAAAATTATTAATAATTTCCAGAACAGCAAGGATTTTCCTGTTTCATAAAAAAAAAATCCCAACAATAATACTTTTAGTACACAATTCAGTTTATATCTTTTCCCTTTTTTATTCCGTTTTTTGCATATCTGATGTGGAGACCTAGTCTTCCAATAAATACCTTAACATTAGTGCATGTTATATGTTTTATAAAGATTCAGGGATAGTATCACAATTTGCCCTTGATGAACAATGAGAAAGTCATATGTATAGGTAATTAGTGAAGATTCTTTTTCTTGAGTATATGATAATCATAACTGCCTAAGGCTGGATGGTGTGCTGATAATGACAGGAATGTCCTTTATACAAGAAGAGAAGAAAAGCACTACAGAGATGAGAAAGAATGCAGATTTAGAGAATTGTAATGACATGAAGAAAGGTGCATGTTTTCATCATTTGACAAGAGGATATATTCTTTTTTATCCTCATCTAACTCACTTTATCTGCTAACTTGCCAAGGGAGGGTGCTTGCGGGGAGAGTCATTGCATTCCACTCAAGGCTGTATGGTTCAATTTGTAGTTTTTATTCAGGATATCATGATATTACCCTTTTCATACATATTTAACATCCACAGTGCACCACCAATTTAAAAGCCTGTCCTCCTAGTTGTATCCCCTAAAGAAAAATCTCTCCACCAGACCTCTCAACAACGAAACCCCTTGTGAGCTTTCAGTTGCAAAGGCTCTGGCAGTGGTGTTTCAACATTATATTGAGGTTTAGAAGTGACTGAGGACAAGGAAACAGTGGGTGTGAGGAGTTATCACAGAATTGATCTAGTGTAACCCTAGGATCTACATAAACTACACTATATATTCATAAAATTAGACAAATTCATTTAACAACTAAAGATAAATGGTTGTGTAAAATTGGCTGAGCCAACAGAATCAAAGTGATCACTGGTTTGACATCAGCAGTGACCCGTAACAAATGGAATACCTCAAGGGTCAAAACGAGGAAATGCTGGGGTTTTTAAGTGTTCAATATCTTAATGATCTGGATCTTAACATAGAATCTCTCTCAGCAAATGCATGATTACTATATAAGGGGAGTGGCTGATATACCAAATGTCAGAGCTAGTGTCCTGAGGGACCTTTAAAAAGCTGACAGCTGAGCCAAAAGAAATCTATGAAATTTCAGCAAGGAGACTGTTCATCAGTACAGGTTTGTTTAACAAACAGCTAAATAACAATGTACCATGCACGTAGGTATGATTCTATCTTATCATCTCCCTGTCTCCAGTTACCAGAAATTTAGGGATTATGTCAACCAGCTGTGTAATCTTTATGTGAACCTCCTGGAAAAATTTGTAACAGACTTCCAGGAGAAGAACTGGCTCTGAAGAAAATAAGTCAACAACATCCTGAAGCTTTTGTTCTTTTTTCTTTTTTTTTTTTTTTCTTTTTTTTGTTTGTTTTGATTTTAGTTTTGGGGTTTTTTTTTGGGATATATGATATCCCAACTGATGGCTCATATCCATTGCTATCACTGCTTAGAAGAGGCACTGGTCTAAGCTGGACTTGGGGGAATTTCACAGAATTCTTATTAAATTGCAAATTCCTTCAGTAAATCTCTAATGCCAGCAGACTGATTCAAAGACCACTGAAATCAGCGTACAAGGAATTGGAGTGAATTATATTCCATATTAGCATCAATTCATTGTTTATATACATGGTCAGTAAATCTGTAGCAGTAGCAAAAAAATGTACATTTGTATGTACAAGGAGGAACATGATCAGACATTTACTGAGGAATTATGATGTGAAATCAGAACAGTCAAATTACATCTATATGGCATCTCAAAAGTAGTACAGTAAACATAGGACTTTTAGTGGAAATATTTCTTCTGAGTTCCTTATCTGAATGGGTTTTGGCCTTTTAGTTGCATGGTAGAAGTTATTATTCTAAAGAGATGAAGAAGGCTGCTGACTCATGTACACTGATCTATACCCACAAATTAATAAGGAAAGAAAATTTCGCAGTATATATCTAGTAATGTGTAAGCTATAGTTCGTGACAGGGAACTTGACACATTTTTTTCTCAAAATAACTTGGAAGTGACAGAAAGAAGTTAACAGAATGTTTCCAGTGTGACACTAACCGAAGGTGCTAATACACTGTATGAACAGGGCAATACTGAATATCTGTATAGTGGTTATATAATCTGCATATTTGTAGCATTGAATATGGTGGATTATCTGTAGCTAATATGCAGGAATGATATTGCAAAATTAAGGGAGGGTTGTAGAAAGAAGCACAGAACTGAAGATTTACTCTTGAAGTACTAATAAAATTAGTGTAATCATTATGCAAAATTAATTTGTGGAAGTAAACCATGATTGTTATAGGCTACATTTGTTTTAAAAAATGTTTTGGCACAAAAAAAAAATCTATTGGTAGGTAAATGTTGATGTTGGGTCTCATTTTATATCCATCATATCCTGTTGGAAGATTTCACTTCACATTAGTTTTAATTTGGTCTCCTATGTGGTAAGTCCCAACTGTAAATGTAATTTAAAGCTTTCAGAAGAGCTATCATATCATAAACCTTTGTTTCTTTCAGTGTGGGCTCTTTGGAGAATCTCTTTGAATGCCTCACATTCTATTTTCTCCTGTCTCATGAAGCTGATGACAGCAGATCAAGAGACATGTCTGTTGTCCCCACCACCATTGCCTATACAAATACTAATGTGCCAAATCTTTAAATCAGAGCCTGTGAAATTTTCAAGTGATGCAATGTGCCTGCTGTCTTCTCCATCTTCCCACTAAGTTTGACAGTACTCAGCACGAGGCACCCTAGACAGGCTGTGGGAGATTTAATTTGAACACCCAGGTCACAGGACACCCTCTTTCCTGGACAGAGCAGATGGATGGTATAAGTAAGGTAACTTAAATAAGAAACTGGTGCTTTCTTCCTGCGCTACAAAAACATCTGTGACATTTTGGTGGTGCTGTTCTGCTTTGTGGTAGATGCTGTTTGCCCCTGTGCCACTGGGTCCTGACACTGTCATCTGACAAGAATAAATGTATGAATGGTACAGGAAAAGGGTTAACATGACATTAAATTATTAAAAATCAGAAACAGAAGCAGAAATCTGGGAGAAAGATGTGATGGCCAAAATCATCATCATCATCATCATCATCATGTTAGCCAACATGATTCCCTAGAAAATAACACTGGAAAATCTTGTCCATATGGTCTAACTAAAGGGACAAACAATACACTCGCAGTGGTGCTAAGAATGAAAGAATCTTAGCAATTGCCACATTTTCCAGATCCAGCAGTCCCCTCTCCTCCAGGAGATCTGAACACCTAAAGGAATTGTAAGGCTCTGTAGTCTGAGACTGCATATTAATTAGTTGATCAGGTCAATCTCCACTTCTTCCTATTGTGGTTTTATCATTGTTACCTGGAAGCATGGTTTGGCATCTCTATCACCACCATTGTCACTTATTTATTACGTCCTGCTCCTGAGTTTCCATCTGATCTCTATGTGGACCCCAAGCTCAGTTGTGTCCCTCCCCTCCATCTTCTCCTCTGCCTGAGTCCCTGCCTGGGTACTGGAGCAGTACAAGGGACTCAGGATGGCTTTTCTGGTCCAAGCTGCCTCCCTTTTCTGGTAGCATGGGAACAAATCAGCAGGGAGCACACATGTTGCAAAACCTCTTCATTAGAGAAGAGCAGAAGAATAAGCTTGTCAGTCCTTAAGTATCTTTGAAGACACAACACGTTAATTTTCTGTCTAATGTCATCTTTTCCACAGATCACTGCTACTGAAGAACACAGTTTCTGCAGATCATAAACCTGATCAGTTCCTGTGAGGGATGGTTGAAAATGAGCTCTGAATAAAATAGGTAGATGAAGAAGGATTAGTAGCACCTCAAAGACTTGAGGGCTGGAAGCATATACGAGAGCATTTGCTCTCTATATATCAAAGAAAAGCAGTTTTTGAAGTACAGAGTTTTCGAAGTCCAGAGTTTTTGAAGACTCAAGTACACTTGCATGATAGATAAATTGCAATGAATATCAAATACTTTTATATTCATTGAGTGCAGGCATTTACTGGTTTAATTTCCTCTGGAAGGGGGTGGGTGTGTGGATGGGGTGTGTGTGTGTGAATATGTGGTCTGAAGCAGCTTTAAGAAGTAACTCAGCACATAATAAGTGAAGCAATTTTTTTCAAAAGCTCATTACTGCTCCCATCCAGACTGCAAATGTAGACATAGTCTTAGACAGCTAATTTGATTCTGGACATTTAATACTTGTCTTCTACTTCCAGTATCTCTAGAATGTCCTTTTTACCCCATAGCTTTTCTATCTGCTGCTGTGAAAGCAATAAATGATGTTTGAGTTTGTGGTTCTGGTTGATTGCTTGTTTTTGTTGAAGGTGGTTAGACTTCATGCAGTCAGATCCTAATATCAGGGCTTCTGGAAATGTATAAAAAACATGATATAAGACTACCTTTGCAGAGAATAAACAAGTACTGTAGTTCTCCTGGAGACACATTATACCATTTAAGCTAGCTCATACCTCTAGTGTTCTGCTGTTTGATGCTTTACTGATTTATGGCAACTATAATTAAGCAATCTTTCAGCATTCAGTTAAAAATTTAAATGATTTCTGAGGAGAAAACAGAGAAACATTAAAAAATCCACAGAAAAAGAAAAAAAAACTTTAAAGAACCCACTTTGCTATCTTTAACTTATTCAGGGAATTGTTATTTCGTTTGTTTTAATGTTGAGGATAAATAAGCTCTTCCTGCAGTGCAGTTCTGCCAGCATATGTACCTTTACTAAATGAAGGCGAGGTGAAAAGGAGTAATCAGAAATATGCAGGATTAAATTAAGTCTGCCTCTAGGCATGTTTATATATGCAAATTAAGCAATAGAATACTTTAAGGGCTTTTGTTCAGTGTTTTGGAAAACAAAACTTTCAGACTATTTTGTAAGGGTCAATTCTGAATGAGGCATTTGAGCACACAAGTTTAGTATATTTCCAAAACTCAAGAACACTTCTTTTATCATATTTCCTTCCAAAGAATGCATATCAAATTTTAACCATTGAAATATGACATGCAAACATGTAAATATTGTATATTTATTTTGTATATTGAAAGAGCCAACACAACCTAGAATTTAGGCTGGACAGGGTGCTGGACCATCTTGTCTAGACTGTACTTTTGCCAAGTTTGGAGCAGATGATCTTTGAGGTCCCTTCCAACCTGGTATGTTACAGTTCAGTGCTTTGAATATTTTAACAGTATTCATTTATTTTTACATTCTTGAATGATATGGTTCTCTGAGAACATATTTAAGAAGGGATGGAGAAAGCTGCCATGCAACTGCAGTCAGAGAAGAGAGGAGTGAGAATATGGGAGAGAAACAGCCCTGCAGACAGCAAGGCCAGTGAAAAATGATGAGGGGGAGATGCTCTTGACACCAGATAAGAGTGGTGAAAACCATGGGGAAGCAGCTGTACCCCTGCAGCCCAAGTCCATGGGGAGCAGAGTTTCACCTGCAGCCCCTGGAGGACTGCACCTTGGAGCAGGGGAATATCCATGGGACACTATGACCCCTGGGAAGCCTGAACTGGACCAGGTTCTGGGAAAGACCTGTGGACCTTTGGAGATAGGAGCCCAGGCTGGAGCAGATTTGCTGCCAGGACTTGTGATCCCATGGAACAGAGAAGTTTGTAAAGAACTGTAGCCTGTGGGAAGGACTTATATTGCAGAAGTTTGTGGAGGACTGTCTGGAGCAGAGGAAGTGTGAGAGGTCCTCTCTCCCCGAAGGGAAAGGAGTGGCAGAGACATCATGTGATGGGCTGATTGCAACTCCCATTACCCTGGCCCCTTGCACTGCAGAAAGGGATGATGTAGACAAAATCAAGAGTGAAAAAGGCAGGCAGGGGGAAAGCATTTTAAGATTTGGACTCATTATCCTACTCTGATTTGCGTGGTAATAAATTAAACTAATTTTCCTAAGCTAAGCCTGTTTTGCCTGTGATGGTATTTGGTGAGTGATGTCTCCCTGTCCTTGTGCCCTTATGTCCAGCCAGGGTCAAACACCACACACTACTTACTGAACCCAATCAAATTCTTCATACTTTGAGGGGAAGGAACAATATGAAAGTAAAGTAAGACAGTGCTATTAAAAAAAAAATTTAAAGAATCACCTCAATTGAAAAAGTTTTAAAAGCTTTAGAGCTTTACAGTGACAGACCTCATAGGCCACACAGCCTCTGTGAAATTGGATTCCATGTGATTATTTCTGGGCAATAATTCAGAGCAAATAACATCAAGAAAGCCTTGCATAAATCCTGACAGAAAAAGTGGATTTAAATCAAACTAATAGGTTGCAAAACATATGAAATATGCTTTGTACTGTGCCTTGGAGACACATGGCCAAATCCATATTCAAAAAGTAAAAACAAACCAGAGTGATTTGAAGAATAAATCACTTGTCATCGTGATCTTTAAAAATGCCAGAATTTAATGCAAAAATATAATCCTAACATTTATTGCAGCAAAAATAAATGTCAACATATTAGACTTAACTGGCTAAGCCTTGTGGTAGCATTTCTACAAAGTGAAAGGAATATGACAAGTTGTATTTCACGTTTTTCAAAATAAGATTTCGTCTTCTTTATCATAAGCAGTAGATTTAAACACTTTATTTTAATTTACTTCACAGTATTGAGAAAAACATTGACTCAGATAAGAAGTAGAATACCATATACACTTTTCTCTGAAGCAATCAATCAACTTTAGGAGCTAAATATGTAATATGACAACACTAGAGTTTTGCAGTGGAATACAAAATGTAACATAAAATGTTTGTGACATTTAACAGACATTGCTTAGAAACATATCTGCTATATCTAGAACATCATAAAATTTATAGATTGCTATTGGTTATAACAGGTATATCTTCATAAACATGTAATTACACATTATTATACAGAAGGACTATAACTGAGAGCATCTTTTGAGTGCTGCTAGGTACATATCCAGACACAATCACTGTTCTAATTCCTTCTCAAATCTCAATTTTGTGTAACACTTGTGTATTCTTCCTCTCCTTCCATTACTTATGATATTATCCTCTGCAAGCTGTGTTCCTACACATTACTAACATAAATGCACATAAAAACCATAGGAATCATGGAGACTAGCAGTTTTTAAAACTTGTGTTTGTAATAAATAATCCAGTGGCAGCAAAACAATCCTGCGTATGGCAGAGCTGTCAGAAGTCACTGATGTGTCTCGCTGGTGTTGCTGCTGGAGCTGGTCTTGTTGGAACTCTCTGGAAAACCTAAATGATTTATCAGAGTAGATGAAAGAGGAAAACCTAGTGAGAGAAAAGAGAGCGCTGGAAATGCTATAAAGTGGTCTCTAGTAACATAGATAAGCCCATTAAAAGTGTCCAGAGTGACAATTGGTGCTTTTTACTAAAGCTAATAGGTGCAGGTAATAGAAATCCCCCAAACAGCCGGTTTTTTAGCAAGTAGGTTAAAAAGACTACCTTAGAGGAGAGGATGATCACATGACAAGTTCAGAAGATCCAAGATTATTTTAAAAGACTTTTTTTTTCCTAATATCAGACATAAACATTTATCCCAATCTTTCTCTGCAATAAATGAAATTATTTTAGTTTTCACACGGTTGTCAAGCTTGCATAGGTTTGGTTAGTAAAAGGTATGAGCCAACTGATTTTTTTATGGATTTGTCCAGGAAACTGGATACTTTTACTATCCTATATAGGGACTGAGGGAAGCATTCTCCTTCCTGGTACTCATAGACAGAAAAGCTGGTACAAACTAAGTCCTAGATCTAATGGAAAGCTTTACAGCCTCTGCAAATACTTATTTTTGAGGAGACTCTCATATAGATCATCTCCCACACTGCTTTGGCAATTGGCATAGATCAACTTTTGCTCTCAGGCATTTTAATTAATTTCACTCCCTTGGAATGCAATTCTAAAATGGGTCCTATTTCAGAAACATTATATCCTTTGTTGTTTGTAGGGGGATTTAATACCTTGATAAGAAAATTCCTCCTTTTTATTCAGATAAAATACTATATGACATAAAAGTGTATGCTATATACTTCACATACCAGTAAAATGAGAAGTTGAATATTCTTTCATTTGAATGACAAAATGTATGATTACATATTTAACTCTGAAGTACATGCTAAGAAAAGGAGTTGGATCATATATTGATTATTGCATTTAAATTTGAAACTAGTTAGCATTTTTGATGATAGATAAGACTCACAATTGTTTAAGTATTACATGGCTTTGCATAAATAATAAAAATGACAAAAAATCTAATTACATACACTAAAATTATGCTGCAATCAAAGAGTGATAAGATAGCATAATATTATTTTTTAGAGGAAATCAAGATTCTCTTTCAGTGGAATCTTATTTCTGCCTAGATTTTACACCCGTTAACTTGCAGATACATAAAGATGTTTATAGACACCAGAAACTGGTAGCCACTTAAAAATGTTTAAAAATTTCCGCAGAAAAAAATTTATTGAGGTTTTGATATATCACAAACTACACATACTTCTGCTCATATAGTTTTGTAGGTTACATGAAAAATTCTCCTTATTTTCCTCTCCAAAAAATCCCCATTGTATTTTTATCTTCTCATAAAACATTCACTAAAGCAAATAGAATATTCAGGTAGCAATATTCTATTTTATATTTCCTGTACTTTGTAACGGAGCTTTTTTTTATTTTGATTTATGTTTCATTGCCCCCTGCTGTTTGATAAAGAACTTTTTTTAAAGAATCAACATCTCAGTGTACTTTCTTTACTAATGAAAAAGGAATTGGATTTGAAATCATCTCCTCTAGTTATGATCTCAGATTCAATATGTGCATTTGTTTTAACCTGAAGGACAGAAGCATTCAAATAGTGCAATCATTCAATTAAACTATTATGGAAATGCTGCAAAATGAAAAAAGTGCATTCAAGTGCCATTTCCTGTCTTACACAAAATAATGATAAGCTTTAATAGTATTTTCCTATACAGTGTTTTGTCCCTTTTTAGTTACTGTCTTGAGATACAGAATGCCTCATGTGAAAAAGGAGTTTTCCTTACATATGCAGATCTATTAGCCCCTACTCCTTGAGAGGGATTCTCTGGTGCTTGATGAGTCTTTTCACTTAGATATTCTCATCACCTGTCTAACATAGTTCTTTTGATTTAAAAAATTATTAACCTGAGAAAGCTGAAGACCTTAGTTCATTTTTTTTTTCTGGAAGTTACACAGAAATTTTGTGCAAGCAATTCTTTTCCCATGGATAAGAATATCTACAAGACTTCTCTAGTGGGATCTTAATATTACAGACCCAGATATGACAGATATTGACTGTGTCCACCAGCAAAAAATCTATGTCTGTGTACTCTATGAATGGTTCCCTTCTTCAATTTATCTCATGCTATGGGAGCAATGGTTCTACCGAATGATTTTTTTTTTTTAATAAATGAGATATATAGGCAATGACAGCAAAATCTTGGTGCAAAAGGCTACCATAAGTCACAAAATCTCATCAGGGTCATTAGAACTGTGGGAATATATTTAAAGTTGTGTGTTTACTTTAAAAACTGATTTTGGAAAAGTTACTTGGGCTTCTAACCCAAAGCCACAGATATTCTATAAGGCAGCTGAAGCCCATGCAGAAGAATAGTGACATTTGTACCACTGCCACTACACCTAAAGGGGACATCTACCAACATGAACCTGAAGACTCAGGTTTAAATCTGATTTATCTTGGCTGATGAGATAGACTGAATTAAAACCTCTGGTATCTGGCTGCACCAGACAGAGAGAGCATGACTTACCCACAACACTTTCTTTTAGTAATATGTCATTTTATTTCAGTTTGTCAGAGGCAAACTAAGAACACAGACAATTAATTAGCTCAGATGACTTGGATGACTTGATAATTTGTCTGAGCCCTGAGGCTTCTCATTAAATATCCACAGTTTATAATGTAGTACAGAGCTGGAATACCCAAGCCAGATCAGATGCTGTGTAGGTGTGTTACATCAGTATAAATGCTCAGCTCTATACAAGTTAATTTAGAATATTCCTTGCTTAAGGGAACATACAGCTACAGATAGAGCCACAAATGCTTTTTTTTTCTGCTTCTCAGCTAATCAGAATCACAAGTCCTTTTTGTGCAAAATATTTATTTGCCCACATCACAGAAAAGTGGGGAACTAAGCTGATTGCCCAAAGAATTACTTCAAAAGTTCCAAATGCCAGAAAGATTTACTTCAAAATGAATTTTTGTGTATTTTATTAAGGCTTTTGATACTGACCCTCAAAGTATCCTTCTGAACAAGTTGTCCAGCTGTGGGATGAGCCAGGTTAATGGTGTGATGGTCAGGACTGAAGGACAAGGCTCAAAGGGTTGTAGTGGGTGGGGCTGCAGCTGGCTGGTGACCTGGCATTAGTGGTGCTCTGCAGAGGTCAGTTATAGGGACAGGTCTGCTCCTCGTAAAGGAGAAGTTGTAATAGAATCATTAAGTTGGAGAAGACCTTTAAGATCAACAGGTCCAACAGCTGAATGTGTCTTGTAGTACAAGGAGTTGAGGGATAACATCACTGCTCTCTGTGTCTTCCCAGAGAGGAGAAGGGGAGGAGGAGGTGCTGAGCTCTGCTTCCTGGGACCCACGCACAGGACATTTGTGTATTGTCCAAAGCTGTAGCAGGGGAGGTTCAGACTGAATATTAGGAAATATTTCTTCATTAAGAGGATGGGCAAACTTCGGATCAGGCTTACTAGAAAGGTTGCTGATGCCCCAAACTTGTCAGAGTTTAAAAAGCGTTTGGATCCTTATAATTTAACTTTTAGTCAGCCCTGAAATTATCAGGCAGCTGGACTAGATAATAACTGTATGTCCTTCCAACTGAAATATTCTGTTCTGTTATGTTCTATTCTGTTCTATTCAATTTTATTCTATTCTGTTCCCACTCACCCAGCCAGCATCTATGTTTTGTCTGCAAAAAGTGAAAAGGAGCTCAAGACAACAAAACAGAGAAAGTCTCTGAAGGAGAATGAGAAGATAAGTTCAAAGGAGAAAAAAAGAATGTTTAGGCTGGTGGAAGACTATAGCAATGTGCTTTCATGGAGGAAGGTACAAGGAAAAAGCTTTGGAGAAATAGGAAGGTGACAACAGGAATTTGGGAGCGAAGACAAATGGATACAGAGGCATGTACATGCTCAACAGCAGAAAAAAATAAACTGTAGTCCAAGGTCTAGCACTGGAATCTTTGATAATAGTATTATTATGAATTTATGAGTCTGTATCTTGTTCCTCTTGCAACACTCTCATCCACTCATACATATCCACATATTTCAGCTCTTTTTGCAGACATACCCCACTGGATCCAAACTTCTTATCCTTAAAATAGAAAATTGTGTATTTACTTCTCCAGAAATTCCTCCTACAGTCTTTATTCTGGTTAGTGTTGCTTTGTTTTTCTGAAACAGAGCACACGCAATGTGTTATAATGTTTTCAATTTGTTATTTGTTATTTGTTTAAAATATCTTGGTATTATTACCAACTAAGAATTTATTTGCAGTCTTGTCCACAGCTGGAAATTGTTGATGGAAAAGCCTGAATGACAAATTATCATTGTTATTTATACAGAAAGTTTAAACATGTTACTACAAATCAATGGTGTTAATGTTTTTCTCTTAACATTCTGGCTGCAGCTTAATAGTTTTGATGTTTGTTGAATTTAAGTTTTGAGTTCTGGAATCCATTTATGCAATTATTTAGCAACATAGCTATTGGCTTTGAAACCTACCTCACTTCCAGCTTATTTATAAGTTTAAAATCAGCACCATGCTGCAAAGATCTATGTAAGATAGATCCTAAGTGCACATTTTCACATTTGGGATAATTTTCTAGTGAGTTCTCTTCAGTGACACACTGCTCTGATTTTTCATCCTGATCATTACCTTCATTTATTTTGTAAATTTTTCACAACTCTTTGAAAGATGTATTCTGTCTGGTTTTCTTTCTAGATATTTGACAGTTTTCCCAAGAACTATATTATTAGGAAATGCCTTTTTGTGCCACTTTAATATCCCAATATTTTTATCACTTTAGCATCCCAATACTTCTCTTTGTTTCCCTTAAGGATCTGTGCCTCTTAAAAGAGTAGTCTGTTCTTTATATATCCATACTTCTTATTTTTACTCATTCTAGATTATAGTACAAGTGTCAGAGATCATTTCCTTTGACCTATATATATATAAAATGAATTAGGTTGAATATGTTCCAAATCTGAGGCTAAGCTATGAAGAGGCTTGATGTCAGCTGTGGGTGCTATACAATACCATGAAGACTACTGATTTGTTCTGTAGATATGAAGAATTCTGTACCACAGACTTTCTTTGATGCTAATTGCAAATTTTCCTTTTCTTTAACAAAGTTGAATGAAATAGAAAATCTTCCTATTTTTTATAGAAATGGAGGAAGTAATCAGAAGAATTGCTTCTCTGCAGGTTTTGTTTTTCTCAGTCATGTTCTTCTCTCTTGCAGTGCACCTGAGGTCTCGTAATCTTCCCTAACCCTGCCAATTGTTCCAGCTTATTGGGTTGCTCATAGAAACAATAACAGAAGCTGTTTCCAGAATATAATTTGGCACAATATTTTATTATCAAAATAATTATGCAAGAATGCTTGTTATGTACTTATGAAGCATAAGGACGTATCTGAAATATTTCTCAGCTTACATAACCTATTCTTCCCAAAGAAGAAACTACACACAAACAATCATACATAAATATGTAAAAAAACATGATGATATACAATAATAATAAACGAATATAGGTATTGTATATCTGCTATTGCAGGTTGCACTTTAGAGATTTTTTCTTTTCTATTATTTGCAAAAGAAAAAACATTCTTTCCATTAAGACAAACAAAAAAAGTCATAATAAAGCAGATCACCATAGCAATATGTTTGACATGCTAGGTTAAGAATATGTTTGAGGCAAATCAGAACCAGTCCATGTAAATGTCTGCTAATTTAGATTCTTTGAGTAAAATTCATACATACCTGGATAAAATGGGGGAAAAAGCAAATACACTTCTTATTATTGTTTTCTAAAAGGTCTGATCTAGGTCACAACCCTACTATTCTACATAAACTCCAAATAAACATTAAGAAATAATCTTGGTTTCAACAGGCCATAATGTAATCAATACAGGAAGGAAAACTAGAGAAAAATCATTCTTACTTGTGATGTTAGACCACAGTGGTTCACAGAAGTCTCACAGACAAGTGATAGAAATAGCATCTTCCAAAAGGGATTCAAACTTGTAATAAGCTATAACTTTTACCCATGTAGAAGGAGAAAAACTATCAGCCTTCCATACATACTAAGAGAAAATATATCACATGGTTTATTTTTTTTTCATACTTATCTGCAGATATTTTAGTTCTGTAAACAAGACTAGGCTCCATTTATAGAAGACAAACATCATTTTTTCAAAGGCAAGGGGGAATGACTTTGAACTGAAAGAAAGGAGTTTTAGATTAGCAATTAGGAAAAAATTCTTTACTGTGAGGGTAGGGAAGCATAGGAAGAGGTTGCCCAGAGAAGTGAATGCCCCATTCCTAGAGATGTTAAAGGCCAGGTTGGATGGAGCTCTGAGCAACGTGGTCTAGTAAATGTATCACTGCCCATGGCATGGTGGCTGGAACTAGATGATCTGTAATGTCCCTTCCAACTCAGGCCATTCTATGATTCTATGAATACTGACTTCTGCACATGCACCTTGTTATTGTTTTTTTTTTCTTCTGCATGACAGCTATAGGGTTAGGAGAAGTATTAAGCTGCAATAAGCCAAGACACTGAAACAGTCTTGCCTCACATTACATTGACTGAGAGAAGACTCCCTGTGCAGAGAGTGCTTCCACCAGATTATTATCAGCAGATAGCCCAGATGTTCAGATTTAACTCATAGAGTTTGATTTTAAACCATTCAGGTTGAAAGATGAAAGCCCATTTTACCTGGATTGTTGTTTACAGTCCTGCCTGCCTCTCTTTTGGAATATTTTCAGGATGAGAGCAGATGTGTGGTAATAAAATTTGAACCGCACTGCTCTGGCAAGCTCAAGCATTGAGCCAAAAGCAAAAAAGTCTGTTCAGAAATCTTTTCTTCTTAAGTTTTGCATGAACATTTAAAGAGTTTCATCACAAAATCAGAGAATTCTCAGGTTTGAAAAGGACCTCTGGAAATCATCTAGTCCAATTCCCCAATAAGACAGGTTCATGTGTACTTGTTTGTTCAATTTATGCGTTTGCTAGTAGACTTCATTAGAAATTTTTGGGTTTTTAATTTTGGATTAGGGTGAAAAGCTGGTTACCCTTTATCTATGGAAGATATACTAAATGTACAGCCATGCTATGTGTGCCAAAGCAAAAAGGAGCACTTGTGGATGCTTATATATTTATTTTCATATATACATCTGTATCTATGTATATATGTAAAATTTGTAGACACATATATACACATACTGATATTTGCCTGTGTGCACAGACACCTGTAAAGTGAGAAAAAGATGGTTTCTGTACAAATTTAATAAAGAATATATTAAATATTAAGAAAGTAAGGCAGTTGTATACTCTTTCTCATTATCTTCACCATTCAATGCATAATTCTAATACGTATTTCTGCTCAGTGTCAGAGGTATACCCTGAATGTAAAATTATTATATTATTCATGAGGTTCTCCTTTAGCTTTGTACTATATGAGTTTATGCCCTATCCTCTTTGCAAGCTGAAATACTTACTGCAGTTACAAAACTGCACAAGTCTTTGACAAACTCAGTCACAGTGAGAATTAGTCTTCATGATGGTCTCATTCCCATGCCTTTATTGATTCTTCCAGCTGTCAGTCACACAGATCATTGTCTCTATCCCATAGCTTTGTTTACTGTGTCTTATTCAGAAAGACCTTTTTTTTATTTATCCAGAAAAATTTATCACAGCTACAAATTGCAAAAGTTCCATTTTAGGTGACTTGATTGGTCTTGAGGCCATGACAGATCTTTATCTTTCTATGTGATTTTAACTACTGGATCTTCCTGTTGATAGGTCAGTTGTTGATATACTTACTACACTCTCTGTGTAACATTCTAATTTGTGAAGGAAAACCTTTAGTACTTGGTCATGATGGCCTGTATACTGAAGTCTCATTTCACCTTAAATTTTCTCACTGTTACACCCTGATACAATTCCAGAGCACAAAGCCTGTGATATTTCCTTTCATTTGTAAATGTGGTGGACTGATCCTGACCAGTAACCCAAGGTGGGTTGACCTTTGTAGAGTGCCAGGTACTCTGCAAGATGTTCTAGCAATCTCTCCACAAACAAGAAAGGGGAGAGAAAATATAACAAAAAGCTCATGGCTTAAGACAATGATAAGGAGATCACTAAGCAATTACAGTCATGGGCAGGTTAGACTGTACTTGGGTGAATTTAGTTGAGTTTGTTACCACTTAATAAAAGAGTAAGATAATGAGAAGCAATAACAGATCTAAAAACACCATCCCTCCCAGGCTCAGCCTCACTTCTCCACCTTCTCCTCTCCAATGATGCAGGGGGACTGGGAATGGGGGTTGTGATAAGTTTGCCATAAATCCTGCCAGGAGCCTGCTCCAGCAAGGGCTTTTCTTGGGTCACAGGTTACTGTGAAGATTTTATAGCTTCATCCCAGCCAGACCCAATACAGTGAACAATAAGATACATGACTAAAAGTGCTATGCTACTTTGCACACCCAGGGATTATGCTCCAGCCAAAAAAATAACCCTTAGAGTGTTATTTAAAAATTATATTAGTCATTATTAAATTAAATAAATGAGCAAGTCAAGCACTTACATTTAGAGTGATAGAATCTGCCAGCATATTTTAAATCATGTTAAAAGCAAACAAACTTATTTTTCAAAAGTTTTCTGATAGGAAGAGATATTTAATTCTTTGAACTCCTGAAAATAAAGAAATAAATAATTTAAAAGAAAAAAACATCAACAGAAAATAAACCCAACCAAACACAAACTTTTCAGAGAAACTTTTGGTGTTTCAGCAAAGTTTTGGTGTTTTTTCTTTCCTAAAGTACTGATTATTTTGTGACAGTCAAACAAAATAGATTTTGTAAAATACAAGAAGAAAATCACAGGTAGTATTAATGGTTTGTAATGATGTTACAGCGTGATCAATTTTCTTTTGCAAGTACTAGAAAATGTGAAGATTCACATCTTTCCTAAGTTAAAATTCACTAGAGATTTAAGAATGTATTCAAAACTGTAATTGCAGATGAAGTCTTCATGTTCTAAAGCCAAGAGACACCAATGACAAAGATGGCACCCAGCTATGCCAAAGAATATGAGAGAGGGAGAGACACAAAAATGCTGATAATGACCCAAAGAGTAAGGCTGAAGCATACTTGGTGATATATAAGAGCTGTATCTATTAGAATCTGTCTAATTTTCATGACTGAAAAGAAGCTATTAAAAATAGAATTACGAGAAACGCAACACTTTATGTTTTCAACATTAAAATTCATATGGTTTCACACTTTATAATGTTATGCAAATGGAGACTTACATGGAACAAATTTATGGACTATAAATCTATGCCATAAGGAATAGGTAAACAACATTTGAACAAACTTCCCTCCCCAAGATTAAGAGAATTGTAAAAAAAACTTTTAATATCTGAATTTATGTTTAAGCACAGAAACTAAGTCAAGTGCTTCTGAAGTTTATAGTATTTTCCATTCACGAGCTTTCCTTCCAAGCAGAGAACATAGAGTGTATGTTAATGCTTGTCTGCACAAAATGTGTGTATGTATGAGGGAGAAAAAGGACTTCTTACAGCAGGAATCTACATGGAAAATTCAGAATTAAAGGAAGCTTGTCTTTCCTTGCCTTTTTAAGATTTTCAGTTGAAATGAGAGCTTTTCAGTGTTTTTCTCATCCTCTTTTCTTCGGCTCTATTTCTAAACTTTGAACTTGTCATAAGTGGTTCTCTTTTTGAGTAACTTGGAATACATGGGAGCATTTACATTAAATTTACACATAACCATTAGGAGGAATAAAAATATTGGCTTCTTCACATGCCTCCATACAAGTACCAAGTCAAGTACTGACTCAAACTCTGTTCTATATGTGTGTACAAACAGAGGAGACTGAGGGGAAACCACATTGCAGTTACAACTTCCTCATAAGGGAAAGAGGAGGGACGGGCAATGATCTCTTCTGCGTGGTGACCCAAGGGAATGGCCTGAATCTGTGTCAGGGGAGGTTTATGTTGGATATCAGGAAAAGGTTCTTCACCCAGAGGATGGCTGGGCACTGGAAGAGGCTGCCCTGGAAGTGGTCACAGCACCAATCCAGACAGAGTTCAAGAAGTGTTGAACAATGCTCTCAGGCACACTGTGTAGCTCTTGGGGATGGAACTGTATTGGGCCAGGAGTTGGACTCAATGATCCTTGTGGGTCCCTTTCAGCTCTGTTAATTTTGTGATTCTGTGATTTGCAATCTGTAGTCCTGAAACAGTAATTTGCTGGTGTTAGGTCTAAGAGATAATAAAAGTAAGGAATCTCTCTCTAAATTTCTTTTATAGTGATACGTCAAACTTAAATCTTTAAAATTTTAAAGATATTTTTTCAAACTTAAATTTTCTTGATCCAACCATTGTTGACACTAATAGGAACAGAAGAAAATTTCTCAAAAATGCTTTATAAGGTTAGTAAAAAAAATCAAAGAAACCATGAGAAACAATGAACAAAAATCTGAGCATTTTCCTTTTTTTTGCTGTTATTTGGTTGTTATTAAATTATTTTTTCATCCTATACTTGTTCTACTTGTTCTTTTACAACATTTCTTCTAAAGCACTTTTGGTAGCAAAATTTTTTGTGCTGGATTATATAGTCCTGAAGGCTTCCTACTCAGTTGCAGTAGCACCCATACATTCAGTAAGACTTCACGTAAAAATTAAAACTGAATGGAATTCTATCCATATTCCTAATTTATGGAAAGAATTTCCAAATTTTGAACAACTGTTTATATAACATAGGAATCTTGATTTTTTTAAAATGGATTTAAGGTCCAGAAAGTGCTAATTCATTTTTTACCACGGTATTTTTGAATGAAAAAATAATCAGCCAAAGCTATTGCTCTATTCGTGAGAATAAATCAGTCTTTGCAACTGTCGCATAGAGAAACTTGTATTTACTGTGATACTCCCTCTGTACTCTGTACTTCCCTTGAGGTATAATCTGTGTTACATTGAAGAAGTGATTTTCCAGAGCCTTGAAACAGCTGAATTTAAACAGAAATCTTCTGATAAGAGCTAATTTGCAATTTAGATTACCTGAAAAGAAAAAAAAATCATTATTACTATTTAGGAAAAGCTAAATCTGAGATGTTTCATTTTCTCTGGGTAGCTATTTTCTAGGGCAGCTTAGTGATAACTCTCATAAAAAAGAGTGCTTCCATCAAAGTGTTACAAAATTGGGTCGCTTCTCTAATTGCAGTGAAAACAATTAAGGATTTCACATTGTCTTTTATTAAGTATTTTATTGAGATACGGAGTTTTTGATCAGAAAAAAATCAGCACTTACATTACTTGGATTACTACATGGAATTACATTATCACAAAAATGCAGTATCACCACATTGTTTAGAATTGACAATGGCAGGTGGACTAGTTTTTAAGCATAGTTTTTCCTTAAAGGTATTTTTAAATTGACTTGCCAAGGCTAAAGTACGATAAAGGACTTAAGGTCATGGTTGATAAACAGCTGACCATTTGATCTCTTTCTGGCGCTGTAACACTGGAGGCCAACACAATTTATTAATTAAATTTAAGACCCTTTTAATGAAAATAGCAAAGTAGGAATTTTGAGGCTGTATTATTTCTGTCATTAATGAGACCATTATGGGATATATGAGCTTGAGAAATTACAGAGTTTTTGCCATAACTTTAAATGAAGGAAACCATGTTTTATTGCAAGAAAGTAAGACTTTTCCTGTATGTGGATGACTTGATCAATGTCCACAAGAACCCACAAGAACCAGACTGCTGACAGCATAATCTAGAAGAAGCGAACATGACAAACACACTTGTGGATAAATAAATTGCCACTGCATCAGCTCAGTAAGACCAAATGGTCTAATTACTGAAACAGCTTAAGTGGGAAGTAGTGAAGACTTAAAATTATACATTATTTGAAGATCATATGTAGCTGGGGCACATATTATTAAAAGGGCAAAATGAAAAAATCCCTAAATGTGTCAGAAATCTGCATTATTCAGAAGGTCACTATTCAGCAACCATAGCAGATCTCTTCAGCCTTTAAAAATTTAATAATCCGTATACTTTAATAGTCTTTGCATCACTAAACAAGGATTTTATTTTTTAGAAGTTTTCAAGTTTTGCAGTACTACAACACTTCAGGTTTTCTGGTGCTTTTGAAAAGAAAAATGAAAGTAGATGCTGGAAAAACCCCATGTGATGGCTTAATCGTACATCTTGGATTTTCTGACACTTACTATGTCATTCTGCTTCATACCATAGCTGATATAAATAGGGTAGTCTTCTCCTAGGATTTATACACAGCTCCTCTCAATAGAACACCATCTACTAGCATCATTTTACATTTTCCTATTAACTGTAATGTATGTTTGGTTTAATGCTTTTGAATTCTTTATTTACTAACCCAGACAGAAAATATGTTACACAGCCATAATTTACTAGTCTTTAATGACAGCTTGTATGGTGTCACTTCACCATAGTGATATGTTTTTAGATTTGATTTTACAAAGCATTTAATTGATTTGCTTTCATTAATGAATGAAGTCACTGTAATTGTCTACACATGAAAAGCAATCAAGAAATTTTCATGTTTTTTTTTCAAACACCACTCCATCCTGAAAGTTTCAAGTCATGTGTCACTCATCAGTCAAGTAGAAACAGCTGTTATCCAGAAAGAATTGGATTAAAATAAAGATAATGTCAAAAAGCAAGATTGTCCCATTATAAAGGTTCATAAAAAGTGTGGGACAGCCTTTCCAAGAAAAGCAGGGTATGTAAGATTAAAAAAAATTAAAAATCCAATCTGGCTACTGTCTTAAAAGACCATGAAAAATTGTTTCTCTTAATACATTAGCAACAAAAAGAAGGTTAAGGAAAATCTCCATCCTTTATTGGATATTGGATACAGGGGCAAACACAGTGAAAAAGGATGAGGAAAAGTAATGTAAGGACGTAATCAATGGTTTCTTTGCATGAGTCTTTAATAGTAAGACCAGTTCTTCTCTGGATACCCTGAGCTGGAAAGCAGGGAAGAGGAGCACAATTAAGCCCACATAATCCAAGGGGAAATCAGTGACCTCCTACACGACAAGTTGAACACTCACAGGTTTATGGGGCTGGATGAGATGCACCTGAGGGTACAGAGGGCCCTGGCATAACTGCTCGCCAATCACTTACCAACAGTCCTGGCTCTGCAGGGAAGTCCCAGTTGGCTGGGGGTCAGTAAATGTGAGGGCCAGCTACAAGGGGAGCCCCAAGGAAGATGCAGGAAGGGCCTCTCAGCCTGATGTGAGTGCTGGGAAGGTCATGGAGCAGATCATCCTGAGGTGCTGTCACAGCATGTGTAACACAGCCCTGGAATCAGGCCCAGCTAGCACAGGTATATGAAAGGCAGCTCCTGCTTGATCAACCTGACTGTGACAAGGTGACCTGTTTAGTGGATGAGGAAACTAATCCTGTCTACTTAGACTTAAGCAAAGCCTTTGACACAGTCACCCACAGCTCTGGCTCTGGACAACCTGGCTGCTTATGGCTCGGACAGGGGACACTCCTCTGAGTTAGCCTTGGAATGGTGATATACATGAGTTCAAGAACAGTAATTTCTGCCTCAGTTGCTGGCTCAACAGCAAGACATCTTCCTTTTTCTCCTTTGTTTTTAGCTGCTACATGACTTGTCAACTAAAAAGTACCCCCAAGTTCCCTCTTCTGCAAGTATTTCACCAGAGCCTGACAGCAATGTCTCCTGACTTCAGTGAACTCCACCCTCCCTTTTGTCCTCCTTGGGTTGTGTGTGGGAAGCTGGGCAAGCTGACCACCTTCTAGTCAGGGTGCAGCAGTCACATTATCCTCCTTAGCATACATTTTGTGTGGTGAGCTGGGCATACTGATCTCAATCTCCATCTGTTAAAATGGAATTTCACCCCCAGTCTTTTTCCCACAGGGTCTTTTTCCAGCCTTAATGATTCTGATTCTATGATAGCTGCTCCTCTCCCTGGTATATTCTAAGTTGGTTATGTGATCCAACTGGTGTGGAAAATACTAAAAATGTTTTAAGGAAATATATTAGGTGAGCTGATGCTACATCTGGTCCTACTGCTCAGTTTGGTATTGTTTCATTGAGGTCAATATGGACTGATGCTGGCTCAGAGCACAGCTGAGTTAGATGTATAACAATCAATACACTTTTTGCTCTACTGCTTAGCTAGAAAGCTCTTAAGATAAAACCAGTACTGATTTTGCTGAGATTAATCTATGATCATTTTCACTATGACAAACAGGAAAAATCTGACTTGTTGTACTAAGCAATTTTGGAATTTCATAATCTAAAGAAATTTCTTGTTGGATCAGTCTGAAATCCTTAATGAGGCAGTGCTCTAGAAGTGTCAACTGTTATTTTTATTTTCATATGGAATTACTGAAACTAATCAACAATACTTAAACCACTTAATATAAATGTCTGTTGTGGTTAAAGAAAACTAATGTTATTGATCAATGGTCTTTAAACCTGCTGGAAGCTGTTAATTCCAGTTAATTAAAACAAAATAAAAAGAAAAAAAAAATTGTCTGACATTTAACTGTATGGAAAGCCATTACAATTTACTCTTGACTTAAGCACACATGATGCTTTCCTATATGTTGTGTATGGGGAAAAACAAAACAACACAGAAACATAACTGGTACTGCATAGACTTGATGTGCTTAAAGTAAATAAAGAATATAAAAGATGCTTTTTTGCAGTCTTTATTTAGAAGGACTTTAATATTATTGTCAAATGGATTAATTTCATCCCAGTATGTTTGGGATGAAGTCTCAAGTGAGCAAGGAGAAATCAACATGTATTTCTTCATTGCATGCTGCCGTGGTTCTTACAGAGTCAGTATGAGCCTTCTTAGCAAACTCGTTATGCTGTTATTCCTCTCTGGTGCAATGTCATTGACAATATGTTTTGGACTTTCACTATAATTTTCTTGGCACTCTAGAGATCAAATGGCTTTAGAAAGCACTTTAGAACCTCATGTCAAAGTTCTTAGTTGATATAAATGTCTTTATGCTCCTTCAAAAAGAAAGAAAAACGAACCCCAGATTAAAAGAATCCATTCCAACCAAGTTAGATTAGAGAAAACTGTTTTCAGAATTAAATATTTCTATACAAGTAATATCCTTTAAGCTTTAAAATGTATTAACTTTTAAATATTTGTAGACTCTGGATTACAGTGTACTTATTCAGAATGAGGAAACAATGACTTATAAAATTGAGGGTTTTTTCTTAATATCAACTCTAGACTTCTATTAAATGCAGTGTGATATTTTACAGGTGGAATGGGGGTGGTGGAGCACAATGTAACTCCACCTCTGAAAATGTTAATACAGAATTATACAGAAGTTTTCTAAAAATGCTAGACCAGAACCTTCATGGTGCTTTCTCTGAGCTCAGAACACATCTGTGACATTTTGGTTGCATAATTTTAACAATATTTTCTTTTCTTGCTCAGTAGATTCTGGAGATTCATGTTATCCCAAGGTTCTTCTATCCCACTCTAGCCATGTGTCCATTACCTTGCAAATGGATTAAGGTCTGGTTTGCACTTTAGTCCTGATATTTTACTCATTCATGCTGTATAAACATAGCATAATTTTCAACCATATATATGAGGTTTGTCTCAGGGTGCCATAAAGCACCCAAAGTTTTTGTGACCAAAACCTTTAGAAGTATCTAAAAGTCTAGAAAGGTCTAAAATTTAGGGAAAGATCAATTATACTGTGTCAATCCACATCTCACCAGCAATCACATCCTATATTTTAGGAAATTCTGTTGGCTGTTGTTAAACAAATCAATCACATGGGCTTCTTTTTGTAAGTTTCTAAACTGTGTGGTGTGAAAAAATAGAGTTTATATGTTGATGTGGATGCATAAGACAAAGCTGAGAAGTGTGAAGGACTGTAGGCCACTTTTTCATTAAGGAGATGACATATGACATAATTATTGTCTTGGACATGCAATTTTTATGCAGTGTTACTTCTTTTGTCATTCATTGCTCATCTTAGCATCTAGTGAACTACCATCTATATGGAGAAGACACCTATGAAGCTCTTTTTGGGTTATATACAGAAAATCTAGTGAGCTCCCTTGCATGTGCAAGTGAGATTTCAGGACTGAAGGTAAGAAAACAAGTTTAAAGGACACTGAAATATTTAACTTTCAAACAAAACTTGAAAGCATATTTGTAGGTATTGCAGCCTTTCAGATGCACAGTTGTAGAACAGCTGAATTATTACAGGATGCCTCTGGATGACTGATTTAAAATCCCTCTTGAGACTGAACTAAAATTGACCATGATATATAGTTGTTTGGGCTTGAGATAGGTAGGTGATTTGGAATATGGTACTGTTCATAAAATTGCCATCTAGGTCTGAGCTGTCTGCCACTTTGATAGTTTAATTATAAATCTATCACTTAAATCTTCCTGAAAGATGGGTTGTTGTTCAAGCAAATTCTGATTTAATCGAGCAATACAAGATGAGCTTCTATGGTTTATAAAGGAGAACAGACTGGACTGTTATAATGTGCCAAAGATGCTTTATTTATCCCAAATTTGAAATGTAGAATGCTATCCAGCTTAAGAAAAATAAAAGTGCTATAGATCAGACTGCTTTTTAAAGGGCAGGTTAAACAGATATTGTATGATTTTTTAAAATCTACATTTCCTTGGACTAATTTTAATTTTGCTGTATCTCAAAGGACTACAAAATAGGATAGTTCTACACCTAGTGATCTGGCATAATTTCAGCAAAAATTCTTGTGATTTCATTTTGATGAATATCACTTATTTAGAGTCAGGTTTTTTACAGTTTTGCAAAACTAGGGCTCAGGATTTCTGTAAAAGTTTCAAAAGGACCTGAACTTCTTAAGGATTCATTTAATCATTTGTAGCTCATATTATCCTTTAAGGAAATCATTTCCTAAGTTAATGAAGTTACATTAGAACTTTGAACTGGTACTAATTAATATAGAAAAGACAATGCATGATAACCTGGATTTAGTTCAAGTCTGGTGGGTTTGTGAGTACTGTTTTATGAGAACTAGGTTACTGAAGAGAACATGCTTGGATAATGCATGCCGTTCAGTAGATATGACCACTGCCTCAAAAGTTGTGAATCTGGTCAAGGTGACTCAAGCAAAACAATACTGGGGAATTATTTACAACAATAAGAATATGTTTGTAGTGTTATATATATTTCTTTGACCATAACACTAATTATTTATCTGTATATGTATATAATTATATATATTTATATACGTACACTTTGAATTTTCATTTCAATTACTTTTCTGAAGCCACACTTCCACAAAGCAATCTGTTAAGGGCCTACTTATAGACAGCTCTGCTGTTTGTTAGACTGCTGACAGCTCTGCTGTGTAATCTTCTGTGTGCCACACATGCTGTCATGTGCTTGGGAAGTGGTGTAATTGCCAGAATTCTGTTGGCTGAGAACTTTGATCCCAGCTTTTCATTACCACCATCCATTTTCCCAGGTGCTTTCAAGGCTACAACTCCAAGTCTTCTAACATTCTTTTCATTTACTGGGTTTAACAGGCAAGCAGTTATCTGGAAATTTCACTGGGTCTCATATCCAGACCAAAACTTCTTAAGGTATTGGATTTTTTTGAGGAACTGAGGCAAGCCCTAAGAATCTCTGAAGTGTCAGTCGTCCAATACCATACTTTCAGTAACAATCAATATAAATTTTCTAGGACAGATCTTCACAGAATAAATTAGGTGAAGTTTTTCCCATGATCCTTTCCTAATTTCTAACAATTTCTGGATCAGACTTTTGGACCAGGCATAGCACTAACTTTTTTTGAGGAGGGTGTTAACTCCAGGCAGCCTTCTTTTCTGGTCGGGGGGACTAACTCCAGCCAGCAACTAAACCCCACACTGCTGGTCACTCACACATGGACAGACACACACACACAGACAGAGACTCCTGGGGAAATGGGGGCAAGAATCATAAAATAATACAATCATTACGATTGGAAAATACCTGTAAGATCATTGAGTTCAGCTACCAGCCTTGTTGACCCCCAACATGTTCACCATTGAATCCATCCCCAAGTGCCACATCCACACATTTTATAACTCTTCCAGAGATCGTGACTCCACCTCCAGAATCAGAAAAGTCAGAAAACTCGAGGGTTGAGACAAAATGTTTAAAAGGTAAAACAGATACTGTGCAAGGAAGCAAAGCAAAACAAGGGATTTATACACAACTTCGTGTGGGCAGGCAGGTGTGTTCAGCCATCCCCAGCGAGCACAGCTCCATCACATGTAGCAGCGACTTTGGAAGACAAACACCATCACTCTAAACATCTCCCCTTTTTTTTTCTTCCCCCAGCTTTAAATGCTGCTCCTGCTGTCACATGGTGTGGAATATCCCTTGGGTCAGTGAGGTTTGCCTGTCCCATCTGCGTCCCCTTCCAGTTTGTTGTGTACCTGACTCCTCACTGGTGGCTGGGCTGAGAGGCCAAAAGGGCCTTGACTCTGTGCAAGCAAGGTTCAACAATAATAAAATGCCAACGTTTCCAGCACAAAACAAAAACACAGCTCCATACCAGCTAGGAAGAAAATTAACACTTTCCCAGCCAAAACCAGTACAGAAAGAATATAGACCATCTAATATTAGGGGTTAATATTTATCACTATGAGTTCAATAGCACAATGAAGCATAAATTTCATCTTAGGAAAGCAAATTTTCTCAGGACAAATATTGTTTTTCTTAGAGACCCTTCGTGTGACCCTTTATTGTGTGCAGTTCTTGTAATGCCTTAAAGCTAGTAGAAAGGATAAAAATATCCACTGCGTCTGTTTCATCTATGATGAAGAGCAGCAGCAAAAGCAAAGGAGCAATGAATTAATTTGCCACGCTTTCTGTGGCTCTATGCAATATTGTCTATACACATAACCTTTCAGCATGGTGATACTTTGGAAGAGAATGACATTTTCCATAAAAATAAGGACTTCATGATTTTAACAAATGCTATTAGCATGTTTTATGTCTTGAAAACACTTTATAAATGTCTATTTTTAGTAGTTTAAATTGAAAAAATCAGTTTTTACCAGCAGGAAGTACAAAAACTTGACTAAATGAAAAAGAAAAGAAAAAAGAAACAAAAATACTAAAATAATTTCATTCTCTTTTCTACTGTTCCCCTTTCGTCCACAAAGGAAGAACTGTATTGATCATTGAAATTCTTCTCTCAAGAGATGCTTGAAATGACTGTGTCCTTGAGAGCACTTGTCCTAATTTACTGTCTAATTAGGAGCCACATAACTATTACTTACTTGCTCTCTCCTATAGTACTTCTGGTGGTCAGGGGCTCAGGATATTACAATTCTTCATGACATAGAAATATAATAAAAAAAGAAAAATTACTTTTAAAAAAAGTACCAACAAAACCCCCAACTCTTGACTTCAGAGAAAACACACTGAAAAATAGGAGTGGAAATCTCAGGAAGCAACAGAACTTCAGCCTAGCAAAGATATTTATATAGCTATGTAGCAAGATGCTGTGATCATGGTGCTGCATTAACACAAACTAAAAAAAGCCCCACTTCCATTGGAAAATTACCTTTTCAGAGTTTGTTTCAAGCCAAATACTGTCACACACTGTGCTGTGGATCCCTTGTATTGGTTTTACCAAATTTTGGAAGCTGGTAGGGGGTCTGTGGGAATGGCTTCTGTGAGAACATGCCAGAAACTTTCCCCCATGTCAAACAGTCAGCTCCAGTGGGCACCAAAACAGACCCATCACTAGACAAAGCTGAGTCAATCTGTTGATAGCACCTTAGCAAAAACCTTGTTAAGGAAGGAGAAAAAATACTGTGCGACAGTAGCTGGGAGAGGAGTGAGATGTGAGAGAAACAGCTCTGCAGACACCGAGGTCAGAGGAGAAGGAGGGGGAGGAGGTGCTCCCAGCACTGGAGCAGAAGCTCCCCTGCAGCCTGCAGTGCAGATGAGATGATCAATCTCGTTCTCCTCAAGGCAGATTTGTCCCAAAGGAAGTTGTGACCCCATATAGAGTCCCTGCTGGAACAGGCACCTGGAATTAACTGTGACCCTGTGGGGACTTAAACTAACCTGAAGTCTTTTGTAAATGCAGGTCCGCTGATGAGGGGGAGAATGATGCATCTGACTCCATGTTCTCAGAAGGCTAATTTATTACTTTGTTATACTATATAATGTTAAAGAATACTACACTATACTGTACTAAAGAAAAGATACCTACTGAATGCTAAAGAGATAATAATGAAAACTTGTAACTCTTTCCAGAGCCCCGACACACCTTGGCCCCAATTGGCCAATGAGTCAAAATAACTCACACCAGAGTCCAATCAGGCAATCACCTTGGAGAAACAATCTCCAAACACATTCCACATGAGCAAAACACAGGAGAAGCAAATGAGATAAGAATTGTTTTCCTTTTCTCTGAGGCATCTCTTGCTGCCTTTCAGCTTCCCAGGAGAAAAACCCTGGGCAAAGGAACTTTTCCAGAGAATGTGAATGCCACAGGAGTCAAATCGTCTGAATTGCACCTTCCACTAGACCTGGTTTAGAGCCCCATCCAACCAGATCTTGGATGTTTCCAGGGATGGGGCATCTACCACTTCTTTGGGCAACACATTCCAGTGTTTCACTACCCAATTTGACTTCACTCTAGTTGCACTGAAGCAACTCTGACATTCCACACAGTCAAATCTCACTTTTTTGACCTTTTCTTCCTTTATTTTTAACAAATTCTTGAATTCTATAAGGTTCATTGAATAGTTGTTGCTTTAATACCAAGACAAAATTAATATAACATTTTTGCAAAATGTCTGGCAGTCTGAAGCCCATTAATTCATTCTACTAATGACAATAGATAGAATTCAGTTATGTTGCATGCTCGTCATGAATAGAAGGCCTTTAATAAGGATAAAAACATTAAAGCATATCTCAATACCTAGGAAGACTTTCATAATAATGTCTCTACATTATTACTTCAGTGTTCTTACCTTATAGTTTGAAATAGAAAGCTTTACCCTACTTCTCCTGTCTCATAAGCACCTTTTTCTTATTTAAATTGCGCTTGAATAAAGGGATTTTCAGGTTGTTAATTTGTCCCTTGACTTTTTTTTTAAGCTTCTTGATTCTCCCAGTAAAGAATGGCAGGGGTACAAATTGGCAGAGATTTGAGAATCTTCTTCCAAAAATTGGAGATTTTGCAATAAGAAAATACAATCAAATAACACCCTCAGGGCACGATGTTCAAAACTTCTTTCACAAGCATTATACATGAATTTACTCTTTAATTAAAAACTTGGAGTGTGAGAAGGAAATTACATGATTGGTAACATATGATGGAAATTAAACATGAAAAATTTTCTCTGGACCAATACTACTTATATATGAAAATCTGGTATTATAACCATTCCTTAGTCTGGATTCTGCAGCTGCAGGCTGATTAAAACTCAGCAGGAAGAGCTATAATAAACAAATACCACCTGCTACAAGAACAGGTGTTTGTGTCTTCATTTAGAAACCAAAGTAAAACAGAAGATGCCAAGGGGCTGAAGTAGATCAGTATTTGGATTGACATAATTTGTTACTACTTGTCCTTGAACTTAAAAGCATATTATTTTGCTTTCAAGACTCCTTGATAGGGGTTCAACACCAGTTTCTAGTAATTAAGAAGCTCTTTGCCTTCTCTGTTCTGCTATCCATTCTCAATATTCTGTGCATTCAGTGAAAGTATTTATTTCTCCATTCAGTGGTATATAGCATAATGTTTTTGACTAAGAATATTCTATGCACAAAAATAAGTAAAACCAGCATTTTATATTTTATTTAATTTCACTAATCTCATCAGTGTTTTATTTTACATTTTTAGTCCAAACAAATTAATATAGTCATTGGAATTTATAATGATTGATCTCTCCCTCAATGGATTTAATACATGTTTATAAAAGAAGATTTGCATTTATAAAAAAGTAAAAAACCATTCTGTTTCTGATATTTATCTCAGTGACACTTCTGATGCAGAGAAAGCAGATGAGTATCTTTCCCAATAAATCTGAGTGTCCATTCAATGTGTCTTTCAGTGTGCAACTTCTCAGTGGTGACTTTCATATATAGAATTTTTTCTTCACTGTAATAGCACTTAAGAAATAATAATCAGAGTAACTGTCTAGATAAAAGCATAAATTGACATGCTATGTAGTTGTTTGTGCAAACAAAATAGTAAAGTTCATAGAAATTATTGTGATATACCTTTAGCTTAACCCAGAATCAATTGGAGTAGATGGATTGATCCTGTACCAGGAAAGTTACTTTCATGTTATAACAAGTCTCAAGGTACCTGGCAAAGAGATTTTACTTTTGTCTGTAGTTTACAGTGGATGACTTCAAGATAGTTCATGGTAGCAGATAAAACTTACAGCCAGCGGGCGGAGACCTCCAAGGTAACAAAGTTTTAGAGAGCTCCATTTTTTTTCTCTTTTTCAAGAGATTTTACACATAAATAAGTTCTGAAATCCCATAATACTTAAAGTGGATGTGAAGAGTTATTACTGGGAATACAAGCAATATCAGAAAGTCATTTAAAATCTGCACACTGCCAGAAGTGTGGATTATAAAACGGAGAAGCTGAGAACAGGAAAGCTTTTGGGAAGATTTAGCATATTTAAGATGTAAAAATTACTTTGCTGACTTATTTAGGGAGCCTGCATGGGTTGAACAGGAGCTGGAGCAGCATGCTGCCAAAGGTAGGATTACCTGGGGGGTTTGTATTTGTTTTTGAATTTCTGAAAGTCCAAATACTTGATAATCTTGGAAGTAAGTGATGTTTACATCATTCTTAAATAATTTTTCAATATCTTATAAGAGAGAGCAAAAAAAATCTATTATTTGCTAAAATGGCCATAAGCACATTGACAACAAGGTGACTGTATCTCTCTTATGTAATTGAGTTTGGAGGATAAAACTTCTGTCTTTCAAGAAGAGAACACAAGTAAATCTCATTATTTCTGTAAAATTGACTTGCACTAATATTAAAAATGTCTGGAACTTTTTTAAAATCTTGTTTGCTATATTAAATATAATGAAGTATTAAAATGAGATTTAATAGAGGTGAGAACACATTTTATAATAGAACTAAATATGACTTCTAATTCTGCTCTCAAAAGCCTAGACCTTAGTGTTACACATTTTTTTAGAATTTAATGACTAATATAATTAAATCAGTAATAAAATATATTTTTTTTAACATAATTGGATACAAGTATGAATCAAAGAGCTGGGAAAGAACTTAAATACATTTTGAAAATTAGTAAAGAAGAAAAGATAATTTTTTGACATGGCTCTGATATAGATTATGGGATGTTACTAAATTGAGTGAATGTTCAAATATATATGGAAACATGCTATAATGAACCTTTGGGAAGTCAAACTACATGTTGAGTTTCACAAAAAGAAAGTTAAGAGAAATCTCAATTAGCCTGTGCACTCATGAAAACAAAATAGATCTGACAACTATTCTGTGGGTAAAACCATAAAATAAATGGGTCGCAGATATGAATGAAATTTTTAGTTTTAGGTGAATTACCTATTGCCTGTCATAGTCATAGGGTTTTTTATATATATAAAACTTTCAGAATTGCATGTAAATTTGCGTAGAATTTGAGTTAGATCAGCACTTTCTCAACTTACAATCTTTGAAATAATTTGTTAGACAATGAAATGCTATGAAATTGGAAAACTATATAAATAAGTAGAGCAGTGAACCAACTACTCAAAACCATCAAGACCAAATGTTTGCACATATTGGGGATATTTCTATTATAAAATCTGTAGTTTACTGCTGAGAAATAGTGCTGCATTTTCTTACTTCCCCTTCATTCAGAGTGAGGCTTAGAGAACTAATCTTATTTCTTCCTTCAGTATCACATGGAGCACCTATCACACCTCATTCCTATTATTTCCATTTTCTTTTACAATATATAAGTTAATGCATAACTGATATATAGTAGAGGTGGCCTTTGAGTCCTAGCAAAATAGAAGTATTGTACTTGAATATCTGTATAGAGGCTTTGCCCCAGAGGCCCCGGTTGTCCTTGATGGGCTGCAGATGCGATGTGCTTAATTGGGCTGCAGCTGTGACTAATGAAGATAACTGGAATAAAAGGGGGCGGGTTAGCCAGTCAGGGAGAGCCTTGAAGGAGCCCTGGACTGAGGAAGAACAACATGCAGAAGAAGGAGTCTGTGCTGCCAAGATCTGCAGCCATAAGAATACACCAAGGAGGTATGGGACTTTAGAAACCTGATAACAGCAGTATGGGACTCTAGAAATAGAACAACAACACTGATATGCTAGCTTGTTGGGGTTTTTTTGCTAATGATCTTTTAAACATGAAAGCATTTGCTGTTGGAAAGTTTTCAAAACTTAGGCAGCCTAGAAATTGCATACTTGTCACAACCAGGTGCTGGGACACTGTGAAAATACATCACAAAGGATAAATAGACACGAAGTGATGGGTTGAGGGGAAAATAGACATGAAGTGATGTGGTGAGGGCAAAATAGACATGAAGTGATGTGGTGAAGGCTGCAGCCCCAAACTGAAGAACTGATCACAAACAATCAAAGGTTATCTTTGCCTACCTTGATTTTTGTTAACACACGTAATTTCTTATTTTATCTCATAGCTGACAGTTTTGGGACAAACCAGGGTGAACCCTTCTGCTTGATTTTATCTCCGGTGATGTAATTTAACTAGGCTATAAGGGTTTCTTATGAAACTAGCTGCATAAAAATATGCAACTACCCATATGTGTAATTTATTGACTAGTTAGCTGGCTTATTTTCATTAGAAAAGCTGTAGCAAATTTCATTTCAAACATTGACATGGTATGAAGTCTACCCTACATTAGTGCTCATATAAAGGATTTCAGATCTGAGTAGATTAGCTCAAGATGAGCTGGAATACAGAGAAGTAATAGATACACATTTTAGGTTATGTAATTTTTGCTGACTTCACATATTTGTAACATATTTGGGGCTGAAAACTAGTGTGTGAGAGAAAGCCTGATAAAAACTGTGACAACTACTAATTGCTGGATATAGAGCAAGAGTTTGGCCTCAGTCTACTTGGTTAGTAAGGGCAGTACCATCTTGTAGTGATGTTCTAGTTTATAATGTAAGACACAGTTCCCTGATGTGGGGTGAGATCAACACACCACGTGTGGCCCTCAGACACCATGTTAAAGGCTGAGCCCAGCATGGAACAGTTTCACACAGACACCAGGCAGGAATTCAGCAGTCAGCATGAGTGCCCTGAGCCCCTGCATCTGTACTGCCAGTCCAACCTGGACTAGAAGGGCAGGGGTGTGGCTGCAGGATGTGGTATGGGCTAAGTAGGATTATCCTGTCTGCCTAGATATTGCTATCCATCACTATACTAAAAATTTTTAATAAATAAATGCTAGATTATGTCAGAATGATGATGTGGCTCTGTTCTCAGAAGCACTGCAACCAATTACCTCATTACAAGAGTTAATTCCCCTTTAAATAGAAAATGTTGTGGTGAAAGTGTTTTCTTGTCCAACTGTTTATGTGTCATGATTCTTCAAGAGAATGTAGATAATTAGAGCTTGAAAATAACCAGAAAACAAACAAAAAGCCCACAAAACTAATCAAATCCTGCTTCTGCACCAAAAATAAAAAAGATAAAACTCAGTTTCAAAGAAAGTACTGAGATGTAGGTAGCAGACACAGAATTGTCTTCCAGAAAGAAGCATGTTTCCTCATTATTGCTACACAATTTAACAAAATCCTACAAAACTCTCTTAAATTCTTATTTTCACAGGACTGTGAGAGAGATGTACATGAAGGCCTAAGACGTTGCAACTTCAGGATTTTTTTTGTTTAATTGTTAAATCATTAAAAAGATGGAGAGTGGTTCAGGGAATGCCTCTCCATTTCTTAACTTTGGGGTTTTTTTTCTGTATTTTGTAGTTCTGGAAGCTTTCATGTACTAGATTTATTTAAAAGAAAAACAATGAACCTATTTCAGAGCTTTCAAAAGCCCACAGTGGTAACTGAATTTCAGGCAAAGGTTTTCTGAAAGTCTTCAGATTCTTCAGATGTTCTGAAAAGTATTCTTTACCTTCTTCTTTAACTGAGTTTATTAAATAGCTCTTAGTCACAAATTGTTCCCTATGACTTTGATGTGAAATGCACTGTTTATTTTGGAAATGCCTGCAGTGCTGCTGGTCTGTGATGTACATTCCATTAGTGGCTGTTCCCCCCCCGCCCCCAACAGTTTCTGTGAATTATTTGAGACAGAGCAAAATGTAAGTTATTATTGCAGTATATGTTATTATTCAAGAAAGTGAATCCTGTTTTCCTGTCTTCCTATGGAAAGCAGACTTTGCCTGCTTCATTGGATTTAAAAGAAAGTCAGGAAAGCTGCTAAAGCTCTGCAATGACCACATAGTATGCACATGAATCAAATTTAGAATCAATTTCTCAATTATTAATATTTCATTTTTTCAGAACTTGTGTTCATATTGATTTTTCTCTGTGGTTGCTTAAGCCCTACTCAATTCACCAGTGCCCACAGTGTGAATCTTTATACTCCTACACATTTCCTCTAAAGCTAATGAAGAAGTCCTGGATGTAGAAATCTGTATTAATCATTTTGCTTTAAAACTATTCTAACACACACTTTCACAGTCTACATGCTATGGATCTTTGAAGCCTTCAATTTATGAGTCTAAGAATTCATTTCTTGAGAGATATTTTCACCAAGTTTTTTTTAATGATTGAATACAGTGAATGGATCAGCAAACAAAAAGGTTCAAACCTTTGCTAGGAGATTCTGTTGCTTTGTAGTTCAGTACAATAACCCCTGCCACATACTTATGCAAAAAAGTGGCTGGAATTAACTTAATTTTCTCCATACCAGCCCCTATGATGATGAACTTTGGACTTTTGGCTTAAACACTGTTGGTAAAACTTCAATTTGGCTATTTCTGAGTAGTTCTTGCAAATGGGCTCTCCCCCCTACTCTGTCCTACTCCCCAGCCAAAATGAGCAAGGTGGCTCTGGCAAGGGGTGGAAGGAGGGACAGCTGGCCTGGGTTGGCATTCCATACCAGCTGATGTCATGCTCAGCAATAAATGCTGGGGGAAAGGCCCAGAAAATGGACAGAGTGAGTACCTGTATAGGCATTTAAAATTGATTACTTAAATTTTAAATCTCTAAAATAGTTTTTTAAATTAAATTTAGGTAAATTCTCTTGAAATATGTCCCCTTTCTTGCAATTTTATGGTTTTTTCCACAATCATTTTAGTCCTAATTTCCTACTTGAAATCTTGATCTTAAAAGTATTCTATTTCATATTCACTCCTTTGCCACAGTTTACAGAAAGGTTTTGAAAGTAATTCAAGAAGCAATTTCTCAAATGATTGTTTTATGATATATAACTGAGATAAAAGATAAAGTTGAAAACCTTTTTCTTATCTTGTTGTCATTTTATTGCAAAGGTTCCATATTCCTTGAGTTTTGTACCTCCTTGATGTTTCTCGTAGGCTGCTCCTCTAGGCACTGACTCTTTCTTCTTCACAAAGCAGCCAGCTGACTCCAGTCCCCCTCAACCAACCAATCCACTCTTTTATAGCACTCTTCTGATTGGCAACAGCTGTGGCCTGTTAAAGTCAGGCCTGCTCCTAATCTTTAATAATTAACCCAGCTGCAACTCTTTAGGGGGTAAGATTACTTTCTATACTACATTTATTTACTTATATTCTATCCCTCTACATTATCTCTATTCTTGGAAGTCCTCCAGACAAAGATGGGGCTAAAAGAAAAGCATCACAACCTAGAAGTTGTGCTGGACAGTGCCAGGCTTTTTACCTGCATGTCTGTCTTCTACAGGACCTTATGAATGGTCAGTTATGGTGCCAAGTGGATGGTAATAGCTATTAAAGGCCTCATATAGAGAAATAGACATGATTTTTGAGAAATGAATCTTCATGTATGTTTATTCTAGTTCATTTTTTTTCTGAAGCAAAAAGTCATGATCAATCACCCGGAGATATTTTAAATTAATTATCATATTTAGAGATATAAGTTTTCTTTCAGGACAAAACAAACAAAAAACAATCTTGGATATTGGTGTATTGGCTGTATTGTATTCCCTATTTGTACACATTATTTTTGAAACAAATTACTGTTTTTCAAGGGAAATTTTTAAGATCAGGAAAGCAGAATTGCAAGATGTTAAAAATGATCCTTTACAACAAAATGGAAAACCATAACTAATGCATTAAAAGAGTAAAAAAAAAGAGGGTAAAATTGTTTACCAATTTTTCCTATATATTGTCTGAGAACTGAGGAAGTGCAGGACAGCCTCTGTGCAATAAGGAATGCTTTGACTGAAGCATAACATTGGAGGGGAGGAAAACATGATTTATTAAGCTTCCTTGTAGGACAAACCTACAGGGAAAACAGTAGACTAGACTGTTCTAACATAGTTACAGACAGTTGAAGAATGTCTTGAAGCTGCTGCTGCCGAAAATGCCTTTGAAAACCTTGTATCTCCAAAGCCTTTGGCCTAAATACTCCCATAAAGACTAGAACCTCCTGGAGTTTTCTATAAACCTGTCTGCATGCGTGTGTGCCCCTTCATTCAGCTAGCAGGTGGTTTGATCCCCACCTGAGTCACAGAGACTCGGAGATCTCAGCCTTTTCATTGTCCCTTTTCTTTGTCAGTGATCAGCCAGGTAAAAATGTGAACAGAGAGATAGATGGGGAGAAGTGTGGCTCAGGCAGAGTTATTACTCCCCATTAACCTTCATCTAGAGAATTTCAGATCACAGCAAGAGAACTATCTTCAGTTTAATGCTGACCTAGAATCCCGTGTTAATAACACTAAGAAGAGATAGGGGATTGAAACCTGTTTCCCAGCGCTCACAGTCCTATTTTTAAGTATTGAATACCTACCACGGTGTTGTTATTCTAGATACAAAGGGATGGATCAAGTTCCCATTACAATCCTTGGAAAGTCTCCTAAATATTTCTGTGGATGTTAATGCATACCAATAGTACATACATCAAATTACACCAAAAGCAGTCCTCAAACCAAATCTCCAACAAAGGGAAAATATTGGCACTTAAAAGTAAATTGTTTCCCACAAGCAGAATTTATTCATTAAAATTATCATCATTATGAGGAGGAAAAAAATCTATTTACAGGACATAATTTCTCTATCTAGAACCATATTAAGCTTAACAGCATCACCATAGAATCACAGAATGGTTTGAGTTGGAAGAGATCTTAAAGATCTGATTTCCAGCCCCCTGCCATGAGAAGGGATGCCACCCCTTAGATCAAATTGCCCAAGACCCACCAAACTGGGCTCTGAACGCTTCCAGGGAAGGACCATTCACACTATCTCTGCGAAGCCTGTTCCAACATCTCGCTTCTCTCACACTAAAGAATTTCCTTCTAACACCATATATAAATATAGTTTCTTTTAGCTTAAAACCATTCTCCCTTGTCCACAGATTTAAAAATTAGTTTCAAAAATGTTCACTTTACACTAGGGATCATCATCTGGAAACTGAAGAGACAAAATGTCTGGGAAATTGTGTCATGAACTATAGGCTAACAACATGATGGGGTTATAAAAAGAACATCTATTTATCCTAGGCTATATCAGAATATTTCCTGTAGTCAAAATCTCTCTTTCTACATGATAAGTCTATAAGAGCTTTCAGAGGTTATTTTCAGAAAATGTTTTCCAAGAGTAACTTCTGGTGCAACTATGTCTAGATTTCATTTAGTTTCACCGAATGGAATGTTATGCCAGCAAGGAGTCCGTGCTGCAAACAAGGCTAACAGTATCCTGTTCTGCATGAGGAGTGCTCAGCAGATCAGGGGTGGTGGGAGAGCAGCCCTGGGGAAATGCATCTGGAGTGCTGGGTCCGGGTCTGGACCAGACCACTAAGACACTGAAGGGGCTGGGACATCCCTCCCTGAGGGAAAGGCTGAGAGAAATGAAACTGTTTAGCCAGGAGAGGAGGTTGTGGTTGTATGTGTTTTATGATCTTAAATGTAGACTCTTGTTCAGTGGTCTTTGGGCAAGAACCTTTCCTGCTTTATTTTAAACAAATTTCTCAGCCTGCTTTATTTTAGAGTGTGTCACTTCATGGCCTCAGTTTATTAACTCTTGACTGCCTAGCCGGAAATTTAAACTGGGCCTAAAAGCCTTTCTCGTGTTTGAAACTTTTAACTTCAATTTATTTTCTTGTTCTTTTAATGAACAAACATTTTCATAAATCTAGCTACACATAATTCAGCTGCAGGCTGTTTTCTTAATTTTATATTTCTCTGACAAAATTCACCTGATTAAGCAAAATCCATACTTTCATTGACTAAAATTCTCAAAATGTTGAGAACAAGCTTTCAAAGAAACATCTGTTCAGATTGAAATACCATTTTTTCTACCATTAAGCCCTTGCCTTAATGCTCTGCTATTTTTTGCTTTGCTCTTACTTTATTCATGAGAACTAAAAATATGCTATAAAGCAATTTAATATTATGTTTTGAACTCCAATTCCTTAAACGACTATTTCTACAGGTTTATAACAGGCTTTGCTATGTTTTCTGAACAAAAATAAAATGATGAAAAATGTCTCATCTGTCTGAAATGGACTTCCAGCTAATTTTGTCATGTTCCTTTATAATAAACAGGGACAGAATGATACTCTGCAATAGTGCATTCTGAAATTTCTAGGCCTATAGCTATGAATGGTACTTGACACCTAAAAGTTATTCAATTTCTTATGGTTTTTACTTATGTTCTTTTAATTTTTGCATGAAGGGAAGAGATGCTGTGCTTTTTTCAAGGTTTCAAAGGCAGAGGAGTTTGATGGTATAAGGAAAACTTTTCAAGTTCTGATGTAATGTCACTGTCAGGGCCTTGATTTTTTTCTTAAGCCTTTGATATAGAAAAAGTGCCCGTTCCATGATACTTTGGAGACCGAAGCTTTGTGGTGGTATGGGAGGGAATCAAAATACTGTGTTGAATAAGTAGAAATATTTTTGAGTAGTTTATCTGCTTAGTTTTCCTTTCATATGAGGAAGTAAAATTTTTTTGTGTGTTGATTAATTCATATTGCAGTTCTAGGGGAAAAAACAAGTTGTTCCATTAGCCTAACTTTTTGTACTTAGCAATAAGATTGTTTCTCCAAAGGGATTCCTGTAAAGGTACTTACCTACTGTGTCTGGCCTCTTTACACAAGTACAGTGCACATTTTTTCCACTCAAAATTTCCTGTTGTGATGGTTTTTAGCCCAGATTTTCCTTTAGGAGAATGTCATGTTGAAATATACATAACTTTCAATCATTTTTCTGCTTCTAGTACCAGTTTTGTTATCAAATGCAGTCTTCAGTAAAAGGGTGGGGTTTTTCCATAGGAAAATAGATATATTGTTCTTCTGTAAAATTCTGTGCAAGTCTACTAGTTGTTTATGCTTGTCTGCTTTATAAATTATGAGCTACAAAATATCAAATAATTTGTGATCTATTGAAAACGAATACTGGGAAATCATGGAAACTAGAATTCTCTTTCAGTAAATGGTTTTAGAAAAGTCATTCTGGTATGAGATTGGAGATAGAAAACTATAAGTCTCTGTAGATAAATCTCTGTAAACTAATCTTTTAAAAATTTCTTTTAAGTATTTATATACATTAAAAAGTAGCCTTACTGTGATAAAACAAAAAAAAAGAACAAAAGGCCATCTATAAAGTTAGAAAGGAACAGCTGAAGTGAACTGAAAAACCTCTTCCTGGTTGCTATTGATGCCTATTGCTACATCTAAGCCTAGCAAACATCTGTCTCCATACTGTGCAATTTCAAAGGTGCGAAAGAAGTTTGGTTTAGCATGTGTATATAGTCCTCTTAACTGTGTGAGTAGCTAGGCACATGTTGTTATAGGCCATTTGCTTCCTTTCACTCTTGAATGGAAGTGATTAGTCCACTAATCATTTTAAAAACACAGTTGAAATGTTTTTTACTGCCTAGAGAATAGACGTTTCTGAACTGCTTAGAGAACAGTCTTCAAAAAGAAATTCAGCTTAAAGTTAAATATAGATGATATTTCTGTATCTGGAATAGCAAAAATAGATTGAGAAGAAAAGGAATCGTTTCTTCAAGCCAGTGAAACAGAACCATATGACCTAGAGTTAAGGAAATCCTTTGTGATGGTGAAAATTTGCATTCTATTTATGGAACTGATAGCATGCTATTCACTCCCATTTTATCCTAACACTGTCCATGCATTATACAAGACATTATTTTAAATGAGTGTCAGAGTCAGAAGGGTACACTTAGACACATTTATTCTTTCTTTTCCTCTATGAGTCTAGATTCTTTTCCTTATATAACACTGCAAAGCTTTACAGATAGAAAATGGAGAATGACTTTCTCTTATCCTATTCAAAAAGTCTATTTATTCTTCTGGCAATTATCCAGAAAAGTACACGTTTTGTGTTGGAATGCTCTTCAGCAGACACAAAAGCTTTAATCTGTATTTTTATATAATACAATTATACAATAGGTTGTAAATACAGAAGCGTTCTAGACATACTCTTGTGTAGTCATCTGCTTCCATGAGGAACCCATGTGTGTGGAAATTAATCTCCTTGAGACTCCGTTTTCAGATTTCAGTTGTCTTAACATTCTTACAAATATTTTGACTTTACAGAGGCATAGGGCCTACCCTGGCTTGGGCTCTACTTTAAGGCCAGATTGCCAGCTCTAGATTGATTTAGATTTTCTTCTTTCTCTCTTCTTTTGAAGAAGATATATTTCCTACTTCTGGTAGTAGTGGCTTTACTATTACAAGCAGCATAAAAGCAAAATGATCAGCATTAGAATACCAGTCTCTAGACACCATGTCAATAACATTACCTTAGTAAGAAGTGTTAAAGTAGTGTTACTCCCACTTAGTTGACATAGTATTCACACAACAACAATTGTGGTTTGTTCTGATTCTGAGATAGTTTCAACTAAAGATTGAATACAACCAAGGGTCTTTGAACATTTTCAGAATAGGTGTTTCAAACTGATCATGCTCTTACGTATTTAGGCCTGAATATAGATCCTTATTTTGTTAGGCGTGCTTTACTGGAGGTTCTGTAGGATGGTTAATTTACCATTTTTCTTTTCAGAGGAGATATTAATTTACTTTTGTGTAGCACCACTCATGAAGAGGTGACTGCTAAATAAGAGTCTAAAGCTAACATAAATCAGAAGTTGAAATTGTGATACATGAGAAAAGCCTGCAGCTTGGCCACTGAACTTATGGGATTGTACCAGAAATGCAGAGGATTTTATGGAATTTTTAAGTTTCATTTCCTTTAGATTTTATAGAACCAGCATGACCCAGGGAACTTTCCTCCAGTAATTGCTCTTAAATCACTTCATGAAATCACTACTCTTCTGTTCAACAATTGTAGGTCAGGACCTAGTTATTTCTGGAAGTCTGACAGGCTTTGAAATACAGTTTGCAGTATGTGAATCCAACATGAAGTGGGAGTGAATTACAAACTTCTGCAGTATCCCAAAGTACTAGATTTTTTTTTTTTTTGTGAACATAGCATGATAATTACTCACCTGCAACTGTTCTTATTACTTCAGAGCTTGAGCATGTGAGGCTGTATTTATTCTGGCTGAGATGGAGTTAATTTTCTCCACAGCAGCCTCATAGCTCTGTGCTGTGCATTGGAATTAGAAAGGTGTTGGTAACACAGCAATGTTTTGGGTACTGCTGAGCAGTGTTCCCACAGCATCAGTGCTGTCTCTCCAACATTCCTCCTCCCACCAGTGGAGTCTGGGGGGACATCGTTGACCCAAACTGACAAAAATGGATATTCCATACCATAAAACCTCTGCTCAGACACAAAAGTAAAGAAAAAAGAAGAGGAAGGAAATCATTCATTATTATGACATTTGTCTTTCAGAGCAACTGCTATGAGCGCTAAGCCCTGCTTCCCTGGAAGGGCTGGACATTGTTTGATGATGGGAAACAGAGAATAAAATATATTGATTTTTTTCTTTGCTTTGTGCGCTCAACTTTGCTTTTGCTTTACAAAACTGCCTTTATCTTGATCCACAAGTGTTTATTTTCATCTTATTTTCTTCTTCCTTGTCCTGTTGAGGATCAGAGTGCTAGAGCAGTGTGGTAGGAAACTAGCATTCAACCAAGGCCAAGCCGTCACAGAACCACAGACAGCAGTTCTGAAATACAAGGTCAGAACTTTTGGTTGGAAAACTGCTAGGTAAGTTAGCTATCCACAAGCTGATGCGATGGTTTACACCTTAGAAAATGTGTTCTACAAATGTGTGAACTAGCAAGAATTCTGTAGTCTATCTTTGACTATTAAGAATAAAATACCAGGCAGGAACCAGTGTTAGCAAGAAATAACAAGCTTTGTTCAACATTTCAAAGCTTGAAGAACTTTTTCAGTTTTGTCTGTCCAAATCTTTGGCTGTCTGAAGAAAATGAGTTTGTTTAACCATATCATTAGTTTACTAACTATTACTCAGTTTATTAATTATCAGTTTATTGATTATTACTCAATTTCTTAGTTTAAATTTATATTTATATAATCATGTGGTGTATTACTTCTATAGATGGTAGTAGAAAGTAATTATGCTATATAGAAGGAAATATTTATCACACTAACAGTTGTAGCTATATAAATACAGAAATCATGGAACAACAGCAGTTTTGAAAGGGACAAAGTGCAGTGGAAAAGGCTGCAGACATTGATATGATATAAGTTATATGATATATGTTATTATATGATATGATAATATGAAAAGGAAGGCATAGGATTATAAAGGAAATCCCATAGCTATAAATAACTCACTAGTGGTCATTTAAAAAAAATGTAGATTTGATTTCTGGGCAAAAGCAATTTTTGGGATCAATAAAGAAAATTAAAATAAATACTTAGCATATGTAAAATTCTTCATTTTTTGGCTATAAAGTAGAATTTCAATCAAGAAAAGCAAAGTGCAAAGCCCTTAATACTATTTTTATTATTTTCTTCTTGTTATATAAAAACTAAATGTGGGCCAATAATCATTGACTAGCCTTAAGATTTCAACAAAAAAATTGGCTTTGCTTATGGAAGTGTATTTCCTGTTTTTCTCAGTTCCTGCCAAACATTGCACTTAACTGATTTCAGTGGAGTTGTGTTGCTTTGTAGCAATTAGAAAAATGGGTTATGTTGTTGGAACTCTTCCAGTGTTTTCAATGTCAGGAGCTGATTTCCATTGTCAACAATTTAATGCACGCTTACAACTCAGCATCTTGGGATATTCTCTCTGAAAACAGAAAAAACAGTTTCCCGTCCCTTCAGCTTTTTCTTAAAGGAGAAATAGGGTTCTTCATCACTGCATACTCAATTGGACAAATGTAAAATTGCTGTCAGTACATACTCTCAGTACACAGAGTGTATGTTACCATACTACTAACAGGCCACAGTCTTGCAGTAAGTATACAAAGGCCCAGAATCTTAACTGACCCTGCTTGCTTTCTTTGAACTTGACCTATCTGGAACAGTTGCTAAAAAGCTAATTATATATTATCTAATTCATTTCAGGTTTAGTTTAGCATAATTTTTTATTGCAACGCCTACTCTTATAATAACTTTTTTGTTTCTTGTAGTTAATGGCTACTAATTCTATTCTATTATTATTATTACTGAGAGATAGTAATAAGCAGTACTTATTCTGGAGAAAATTAATTATTTATTACTCTAGAGTAATGATGTAAGGATATACACCCTGAACGTCTGCACAAAAGATAAAAACAGAATCCCCAGGGCTATAAAGAAATCATCAGTGGTCAACTAATAGGCATTAAAGAAATGCTACCTTGGAAGCTGGGAACCAGTTTTAGAGGTAAAAAAAGAAACAGACATATACCATAAAACACATAACTACATAGCAATCATAGATTATGGACTAGAAAAGGAGAGCTTTAGAGCATATATGAACTTCAAAAGACAGTGGAGTGAGAGTGACATCAATCCCTTCTAGTAAAGAACTTGGAAATACAAATTACTTCTAATCTGCAGATGTGTATTGTGTTCTTCATTTATTTGGTTGTTTGGGATTACTTTGGCTTGGGTTTTGCTGGATTTTTTCTTTTGTTCAACAAAAATGGAAAAGCGAGAATAATACCAAAGAAACAGGCAGATACTATTCAGTTAGATCAGTTTTAAGAGTATCATGAAAGGGAATGACCAGTAACTGGATACACTGGTCCATAGTTGTTACTATCACTGTACTGATAAAAATTCTTCTTAGATTTTAATTCTTCAGTTAGAATATCCATAAATTCTTGGGCTTGCATACGTTTCTCTAGCCCACATAAAATTTATGATGTAGTCAGTCTGGTACCAACCTTCAGGTTTGGTTCTAGTTTGGATACAACTATGTGTTGCACTACCTGCTGTCACATGAAGTTGTGCAAAAGCTGAATTGATAATGGTATGAAGGGGAAAATAGAGGTGACAGAACTATATAGGGGATTTGGGTTATTTATTTCTGATTTCTTTCTCACAAACAGTTCCAGATTTGAATCTGCTGACACTTGTAACCTTTTCCTTATTATCATATATTCATAATAAAGTCTGTATAACATATTGCTATGGTAGAATGGTAAGTAATTTCCATAGTGACATCCATTGAAGCACGGGACATAAGAAATCTGTAGGATCTCAGTAATTAGAGACCTGTCAGTGTGACCTCACTGTCTAAGAAGACTATGCAAAAGATTATCTTGACTGCAGTTCCACAACATGTACAGGACAACCAGGGAATGAGGCCCAGCCAGCAAGGGTTAAGTAAAGGTATGTCCTGCTAACCAACCTGATCTTTTTTTTTTGACTGACCATCCTAGTGGATGATGGAAAGGCTGTGGATGTCCTCTACCTGGACTTCAGTAATACCTTTGTCTCCCATGGCATTCTCCTGGAAAAGCTAGCAGCCCGTGGTTTGCAGAGGAGCTCTTTTTAAATGGGTAAAAGGCTGGCTGGATGGCTGTCCCAGAGAGTGGTGGTGAATGTGCTACTTCCAGTTGGTGGCCGGCACTGCTGGGGTTTCCCAAGGCTCATTCAACACTGGAACCTGTGTTGTTTAATACCTTTATCAATGACCTGGATGAGGGGATCCAGTGCACCCTCAGTAAGTTCACAGACAGCTCTGTGTTGGGTGAGAGTGTTGGGTTGTGCAGAGGGTTCTCAACAGGTTGGATCAATGGGCCAAGGCTCATGAAGTTCAATAAGGTGAAGTGCCATGTCCTGCTCTTGAGTTACAGCAACCCTATGCATTACTAGAGGCTTGGGGAAGAGTAGTCTGAGAGCTTTTCAGTAGAAAAGGACCTGGGGATGCTGGTCAACAGCTGGCTGAACATTGGACAGTGTGTGCCCAGGTGGGCAAGAAGACCAGTGGCATCCTATCTTGTGTGAAAAAAGAGCAGCCATCAGAAATAGGGAACTGATTAATTTCTGGGTCCCTCACTGCAAGAAGGACATTGAGATGCTGTAGTGTGTCCAGAGAAGGGAAACAGATTTAGGGAAAGGTCAATAGAGTGAGTCATACAGGGATCAGCTGAGGGAGTTGGGGGTGTTTTGCCTGAAGAAAAGGAAGCTCAGGGGAGATGTCCTCACTTTCTACAACTGCCAGAAAGGAGCCTGTAGCCATGTGGGGTCTGTTGGCCTCTTCTCTCAGGCAATTAGTGATGGTAGAAGAGGAAAAGCCACAAGCAGTGCCAAGGAAGGTTCAGGTTGTACATCTGGAAGAATTTCTTCACTGATGGGTTGTCAAGAATTAGAATAGGCTGCCCAGTAACAATTCTGGAACTGTTAAAGAAACGACTGCACCTGGCACTTAGTGCATGGTTTAGTTGACATGGTGGTGTTTGGTCAAAGATCTTGGAGGTCTTTTCCAAATTTACTGATTCTATTAAAGAATAGGTATTTATTTGGACCTGTAACAGCTGTTTAAAAGGCATTTAATCTTTCATGTTATGTCACTGTATACTACTAATTCTAAGTTACTCTAACATGTAGATGGTGCAAGATAAAGCTTTTAACACTTAGCATGTTCAGAAAATTGTTTTCCTTTTATTTTCCACAGAGATAACATTTTCTTTAAAAACAGAATAAGAAGAAACTACTTCAGAAAGTAAAATTATCACACAAATATATGGTGATAAATTACTTTCTATCTGTGAATCTTTATTTTTGAGACAGTGCAAGCTGTGAAAGAAGTGTATCAACTTAGCCAAATGAGTGGTTTCTGAGTACTCATTCAACAGTAGATTTACATTAAATGCTGCACTACTCCATTGTATGTTAAAGTCTTGTCTTTCAGATTTTTAGAATATTGAAAAGTTTAGAGATTTGTCTAAGCTTTGCCATAACTGACAACTGAGATGAAATAGAAGAGATAAACAGTTTTCATATGCAATGGACAGAACTGCTGAATACTGTATTTTTTCTGAGAACGGATTGGCAGCAGAATGAGAAAGGGACTAGAGGGATCTATACAATGCAGGCAGAGAAAAGACTCGTGGCTATAGAATATAATGAAAATACAAAACATCTTTATTAGACCTTAAAGGCATTGCACATATTAAAATTTTTCTTAAGTTACAATATCATTTTTCTAATCTTATTTAGAATATTGCTTAATAAATGAATTTGCTCACTTGAATGATATTATATCTATTCTTTGGTAAAATTTGAAGATACAGCACCAGCTACCCAGCTACAAGAAGCAGTATAGTCATATTACTGAACTGTGTGGTTCAAGATAATTACTGGGAGACACTGTAAGTGAATCCAGTGAAATGCCTGCTCTCTACCTCTGCTGTTTTGGCATAATATCTTTTTCTGGAATGGTGCTCCATTGCCCAGATGCAGTAGTCTGGAAGCACTAGAATTTGTCATTGAATGCATGTTGAAGTTACAAGTTTGTTTTGTGTGAATCCTGTATAGTGATAATAAATACTGAACACAAGGTAAATATTGGCTTAGCTTTTAATTATGGAAACAAGGAGGTGGGTGGAAGGAGAAGTGATTTGTTATTGTCCTGCTTAAATGTTGAAGTTTGTCCAACTTTATCCAGTCCCTTCTGTGCACGGTGTTTGATTAGCATTGTGACTTCACAGTGTTCATTTTTGAAATATACTCTCTCTAAATATCACCTTAAGCATTGGATTGCATCGTTCTTCCACTTTGTCAGATATAAATTTTATGATCTAAAGACAGACACTGCTGGGAAGGCTCCATCAGCTTCCATTTAACTGGGCTCAGAGATCATCTAATGTCACTTTAAATCTGGAAGGAAAGTAACTCAGGTGAGAAGGGAATCCTTAGCAATCTAGCCTTATAATGAGTAATACAGATTGAATACCTACATTATTAAAGGATATTGCACATTTAAATGTTGGCTTTTTGGCCTGTGAAAGAGTTAATTATTTTTTAGTTCTTGATTTAAGATGCAGCTTAAGTCTTTAGTAGGCTTATCAAGTTTGGAAATTTTTATTCTGGAAAGAGAAGATGCATAACAACAGTGTTCATAAAATACTTCTGAGATTGACAGAATGTGTTGCAATGCAGTTTCTCACCTGAATGTCTAATAAGCACATCCTAAAAATGTCAAAATCTTACACTGAAGATCGGAATAGCTTCAGGCAACCTGCAGCATTTTGGGAAAAGCCATAGAGATAGAAATGGAAATAGCTGTATGCAATTAAAAAACACAAAATTAAATAATTAAATAGTAAACTTATTTAAATAATAAATGCATTATTTTGAATCACTTAAGTATCACAATTAAAATTTCTGTATTTATGTATTTATTTATTTTACTTATATAATACATTAAAGTTTCAGGAAAGCCTCTCTTTCAGAGATTAAAAAACAAACAACTACTACCAAAACCAACCAAACAAAAAAACCAAACCAACCCCACAATGCAGCAAAAATTACAACTTTGTATTTTTTTTGTGAAAATATATGCTTACCAAAACCAGAGATTTCAAAGTGATGTTCCTTTTTTTTTTATCTCTCATACAGATGAGATATGGAAATATAGGCTAATGTGTTTTACCTTCTTGTATCTTGTCTTTTTCATGTTCTAAAAATACTGAAATAAAGGATCTGTTTTTGAGGCATTGAATTAAAGATAATTGGGGCCTTAAAAACTTTTGATAATAAGCAAAGGGGAACAAAAATGATCAAAAGATGTGAAAATCACCATCAAGCAACAAAAATAACTTGCACATTTAGTATTAAATATCAACAAGCATGCTAATGAGATTATAAATAATTCAATTATCTGTTGGAGAAACTTGAAAAACCTACAACAGCTGAAAAGCAATCTTACCTGATAATAATTAAAAAAAAATAATATGAAATTGCAACAGTCATAGTGATGATGTTAAAGTTCCCACCACAAGTTCTTTATGTTTTGGGGTTTTTTTTAGTACCTGTAGGATGAATAGATTTTAATTGGAGAAGAAAGGGGAAAGCAGACTGGAGTAAAAACACTTACGTTATATATTGCTTCATTATAATTACTATATGTTTTATCCAAAACATAATATTTTTTAAAATTGTATAACATAATATTTACTGTTTCTTTACTATTTACTGTAATACTTGTTATATTTCTTGATTGACAAAGGCATTAGTATTTGATAGCCAGAAAGACAGTTCATGATGCAGATCAATAACTTGAAGAACTTCTTGTTGGAGGTGATGTGTTTTTTATATATACATTTTATTTTAAGAAGGGCAGCAATTTTTTAAGATGCAGATTTATTTACTGCTTAACAATTTAAGAATTAGTTCATTATGGACAAAAACACAGCATTCTTGTAGGGTTTGTAGGAGGATAAAATAACTGGGGCAAGCTTCATACCTGTTTTGAAGGTGGCTGTGATCATTTCAGCTGAACTTGTTGGCTGAAGGAAAGATGTAATGATTACAGCCATTAGTAGTAAAAACCATGACAAGATTTTTACTAGACACCAAAATTCAATTCATCATATAGCTTAGGCTCAGAGCTCTCTCTCAAATTAATTTCTGGCAGGTTTAAAGGTCTAGAATGCCTAAAAATCTTTTCTACTTACATGAAGCCACCCTGTTTTCACATTTCAGTTTCAAAAGCCTGGGGAATGGGTCATTAGTCTCCTAGTACACCTGCCATTAACAAGGGGATAGCTGTGTTCCTATTGATTCATACTGCTTCTTACTGCTTTAATTCAAAGTACATGTACACAATATATACCCATATGTCCCATTCGATTAATTACCATGGCAGGAATTAATCTCATCCACTTTTAGATACCAAAGAGTTCTTCAGTCCATATACAGTCCAAAGTCAAAAAATCAGCCACCCTAGAGTATAACCCCCTAAAGTCAACAAATCACACCTTAGAGTATACTGTGGTGATGGTCTTGATTTGCCAATGCAGGTATACTGCTCTAAGTATTGTCAGCATTAGTTGTGTAGAGTCATCTATACAATGCTATCTGAAATTGCAGTTCAGTTTCAGTTGAGGACATAATGTGGATCCTTTTCCACCTGAAATCAGTCCAAAACAACAACAAAAAAAACCCCCACAAATTACTAATTTAGGAAGCTGATTCAAGAGTACTGAAAATTAGTCTGAAATGTTTGCTGGATAGGGAAGAGATTCATGTATATGTATGACTGTACTTAGACAAAAGGTTCTCTTATACATAGGAGTTTTTAAATGACAGTTAAAGGCACAAATCAGGTAATATTGATTTTTGGGAATAAAATATGCTTTTCTACTCACTGTGTTTCCAATTTTTTTTCAATTGAAATGCTTCATAATGAACCTTTGTCAATCTGTTAGGGATTTATGCAAATATAGGTCTTATTCAAAAAATCAGATTTTCACAACTTCTATGTGTTTTTAATATGTTTGCAAACAACCTACTTAATAGTGAAATTAAAAGTAAGATCCTTAATAAGCAAAAAAACCCTGATTCTTGTAGCTGTGAGGCACTGTCTTTTAGGCCTATATTTTTACATTGAGCAAGTAAGCAGAGTTACCCATAGAGCTCTCCTTCAAATTTTCAAGGTTTTTCAGCTTGTCTTCTCTTATTCTTTTTCCTTTGGCTTATGTGCATTTTCTCTTCTTTGTCTCATTTGCCATGAATAGCATATTTAAAACTCTTAAGGAGACTGATCCAGGGGTCAGTGTGAGTTGGTAGTGAATTAAGATCAAATGCAATGTCAATGAGATACTTCAAAACAAAAAGCCAAGAAACTTATAAAGGAATGTCTTTTTTTATTCCCAGGTCTTCTACGGCATACTTATTAATGTGCATGATAATTAGTGGTGGGGGGGAAAAAAAATCATTGTTGTCTGTCTATTGACTAATTAAGTACTTCATAGCTGCACTTTTAGATTAGCCTTAAGACTTTGAATTCAGTCTTTGAATGGCTGGAATACATAGAACTCTGGCGTGCAACCAGCCCTCTTTGTAGCAAGGCTCTTTTATGTAAAACAGCTGCAATTTCATTAAGTGTTTGGATGCAGCCAAGCAAGACAGAACAGTTAAGATGTAATGAAAAAGTGATAGAAATTATGATCTCCATTATAAAATAATCACCCGGGAGAAGAAGATGTCTTCTGCTCCTGTGGTGACGTTCACTGCAATATCTGTATCTGAAAGCAGCAGAATTTCAGAATTAAATTGAGGTTACTCATTGTTTCCACAAGTGCTTGATGTTTTTTGAGGGCACAATGTAAAGAGACAGTAGCCTTAACTTCAAAGTACTGGTACTTTTGGAAATCACCAGGTCTTTGTTTGGTCAAACACAAAGAAAATGTGAGCTGCACAAACATTTTGCACAAATGCAGCAATGAATCCTCATAAAATTGAAGTTACAGTTTAAAAAGTAGTTAATTACTTGCCATGACCTATGTCCAATAAATTTGCCTGTTCCCAACATTTTGTAATGATAAATTATTCAAAACTGGGTTTTTTCTATGACCTTTTTATGTTACCATAAATTCCACCAAACAATATTTTTTATTTCAATTCATTATGTTGCATGTATATTTTCATCAATAAAAAAATGTTAGAATAGATGAACACCATATACTCCAGATGGTTCCTCCTACATAGATACTACATTCCTCCTACAAAGATACTGTGGAGATTCCTGTAGAATTGACTGTAGAATAGTCAAAATAAAGGCCTTTTACTGCAGTGAGAAGCCCTTGTTCATTACACTGAGCTGTAATAAGCAGGATTCCTTTTAAAATTTTCGTATTTTTTCTGCTTGGTTATGATCAACTGATCAATTATGATCAATTGATCATAATCTAAATAGGTCAAAATCTACTTCAGCAGAAATCAAGGTTTACATACTTTATTTTCAGAATCCAATTTCACTCTTACGAACCATCTTGTGTTGCCCTCCATGATCTACAAAACAAATTGTTTTCAAATATTAAAGGTATCATCTACCCTTAATAGGCTGTGTAGACATCACATTTTATGTGTTATGCCATATTTACCCTGAGTATTTCCACTGTGGTGTCATGGACTGATAGCTCTTTAGCAGTTCCTGTACATTAAATTCAGTTCTAGAGCACTTCCTTGAGTTTCGTTTTATTTGAAAGGGAATTAAGTCTGCAGGATTCAAGGTTAATCCACAGCAAGCCCCAAAATTAAGTAAAAGGGATGACACAGAAATGCTACTCAAAAGCATTCCCCAGTTCTGAATTAAAACACTCACTAATGCGTCATTTTATTTTGTGACTTTTATCTAAACAAATAGTGTAGGTTTGTATTTAGAGAGAATAAAGAAAGAAAGCACAATTTATTGAACGATGTGTCATCTAGGCCTCAGACTATTCTGCTACTGAGTAATGGTAAGATACCTACAATAAGAGCATAGTGAAACTGAAAATACACAAACTAATATATAATGATTTAGTTAAAACAGCAGATCATGTGTAGATGAGTAAGAATATTCATATTAATGAACTTAAGATGTATTTTAGGACTTTTTGAAGCAGTAGTTTCAAAGATTGCTTTTTTCATTATGCTAAGGAATCTGTGAGTGCTTTTGAAAAGTATTTCCTATTCTGTTTTCTTATTACCTTTTGCTTTGATTTTAATGATAATGTCTGACCAGCTGACATCTGGTGTGGTTTCTTTTGAACATAAGTACAGAATTACAGCAATAATGTTTCCATAATCTTTCATAGGATGTACCTCATAGAATAGAATGATTTTACTTTCCACATGTATCAAGTTGGTATATTTAGCAAGAAAGGAGCTCATTCACCTTTCATTAGGGAAAATCCTGTATTATCAAGGTGAAAGTATCTTAAGTGTGCACCACTGTAGGGTGAAAATTCCATTTAATCTCTCCATAAAGTTTTCATATATATTTCCATGTGAGTTGTTATTAACTGTAGAGAACTTCTATGAGAATAAAAAATAAATATTAGATCTACCATTGTGATCTTGACATAATAACAATCCCACAAAAGTTCTTTATTCTATTCAACACTTCAATGATATACAGTCAGGTACCCATTTGTCACGTTGTTTATGATTAATTGATTGGTCATTGTAATTCTTTGGTCTGTATCTTGTATCTTTTTATTTGAAAATAAGATAAAGTAACATAAACTAATGGCATGTTATAGAAAATAACGTTCCCCTTCAGTATGCTGTACTGAAGATTCTACATAAATTACTGAAGCGCCTACTAAACATAAGTTATCTTTATATACTATGACAGAATCACAGAATGTTTTGGGTTGGAAGGGACCTCCAGAGGTCATCTTATTCAACTCCTTTGCTCATGCTGGGCCACCCAGATCAGGTTTCTGAGGAACATGTTGTGAGAGACTGGAAGGATTGCTGGCTCAAGACATTTAGGGTGTGTGTGTGAGGGGAAGGGGCAGGTCAGGCCATGCCCCATTCTGCACACCCCACTCCCCAGGCCTGCATCCCAGCCTGGCAATGGTGGTCAATCCACAGTGTTCCACACCTGCCTCTGGAGCCCCCATTCTAGCCCGAGAGTGGCCAGATGAATGGAAGTCCCACCTGGGAGAAAGGCCCAGGAAAGCCAAAGTTATTTAACCCATGACATGAGGCAAGTGCATGTTTTGACCTTAGCTCTTCTTGGAATTTGCATCAGCTGAACACTGCCAGGAGTGGTAGCTATACTTGTTCTTTTTTATGTATTTTCTCTCTTCTTCTAGTCCCCTCTTCTCAGAGTTTTGAGTAACTTAAAATCAGATGGGCTTGGAGTTTTCCCAGTTGAGATGGGCTAAGTTAGTGCTTTGTGAAATGTTTTATGTTGACTGAATGCTGCTCAGAGCTTTTTGCCAAGGTTCTCTGATCTTCTGAAGTTGCCAGTAAAGTTTTTTATTGTTTTGACCTCTTGAGCATACCTTGTCAGTGTTTCTGTAATGCATCTAATTCATAGTACATGAAAAAACAGTAAGCTCTTTTAAGAGACTCATAGAGCAAATTTTTGGGTTCTTACACATATCTAGACACCTTTTGCATTTCTCCAACAACAGCTTGTAGTTTAGTTTATCTGCCTGAACATTAAAGAAGATTTCTTTATGAACATCCTGTATCTCATGTTTTGACCATTGCCTCCTGTTCTGTCACATGGTCTCTGTGTTCTTGTGGTGGGTCTGGCTGGGATGGAGTTGGCTTTTGCCATGGCAGCCCCTGTGGTGCTGATTTTTGCATTTGTATTAAACCAGTGTTGATAACTTACCAGTGTTTTGTCAGTGGCTGAATACTTAAGTGGACAGCATCAAGACTTCCACTTCAACCTCTCTCCAGCCTCTCTTTCCCACAAAAGCTAGGGGGATGGGTAAGAGGCTGGGAGGGGACATAGCTGGGGCAGCTGACCCAAACTGACCAAGGTGGTATTCCACACATTATATAATAGCCTACAACATAATCATAAAGGCTGAGGGAAAAGGGGAGGATACAGACACTTTGATGGTTATGTTGTCTTCCCAAGAAACTGCTAGTCATGCAGAAACCCTTCTTTCCTTACAAGGGGATGAGTGTCTTGGTGTTGATGGAAAATAGTGAATAAAATTATTTTTTATATTTGCTTCTGTGTGCAGTTTTTGCTTTTCCTTTTAAATTTTCTTCATCTCAATCCATCTGTTCCATCTTATTTTCTTCCTCTGCCCCATTAAAAAGGGGTAGCATTTATATGATCCCCTGACCCTTCTCCTTTTAGGCTGAATTAAAGAAATTACACTAGTAATTTCTTGTGGTTTAAGATTAAAAAGATAAAACTTTCAGAAAGAATAAGCAAAGACTCTGACCTCAAACACTTTCTTCTTGAGAATATTGAAATTGTCTTTACCTTGCACAAGAGAATTTTTCTTTTTGCATATTATTTCATATACACACAATTCTTCTGTGCCTTCCCAAATACAGCACCTGTGTGACAATATCTAGAATTACTGTGTATTGCAGCAGTTTTTTCCAGCCCATATTCAGGAGAGTTATATTTTAAAAAATAAACCTTGAGAAATATTTGTTTTCTCAGTGCATTGAAATGGAAATCTAGTCAGAAAAACATCTTTAAAGCAATCTTCAGGAAAGACAGAGAACACATGGCCCCTGTACTTGTGTTAGGTGTCAAAGAAACAGGTTTAAACTAAATAAACTGAGCTGGACAAAGGGCATTTCAGGAAAAAGACTTGATTCCTGAGCTACTAATTTTACTTGTTTACTTTCAGCTTCTGTTTCAAAATTACTTAGGTTATGTGCTGGGATTGTAAGCTGGAGTGATCAAAAGGAAGTAGGTTACTACTTAAAATAAATTCTTAATACTTGACACTGAAGTCAAATCAGAAAATTATATCTGTCTAAATGTTAGATGAATTTAGTAACTTCATATACCTGAACCTCATATTCAAAATTTAAAAACTGCTTGGAGGTTATAGTAGGCAAAAAATAAATTGTGAATGATGACAGGGACCAGGTAATTGTGTGTGAAAATGTTCAAAATTGAACTTCTGATTTCTCAAACAGTTGGTTTAGGCTGGCTGTACATTTTGGGTGAAATGTGAGCTAAGGAAACAATTGCTGAATCCTTCAAATAACAAAAAAAAAAAAAAAAAGAATTATTAATTAGAAGGCTGTTCATAGGATCTGCACATACACTATTTAGACAGAGACAACACTGATCTTAAAGTCCTGCAAAGGAAGTGAAGAGTGCTGTTGAAAAAAGGAGTCTGGGAAGTGGCAGCAGATCTGTGCAATCAGGAAGACTTGTCTGGATATATCCTAGAGCTTAACTAGTCATGCCTGGGACTAGTAAATGTAAATAGGTGCCACAACAGAAACCAGTATGACTTTTTGCCTGGCTGAAAACAGTCTCTTCACTTGGGGAAGAGAAGAGTGGATCTAAGGAATATAACTCTAGATCCCATCTAGGAAGGTGAAGAGTCTAGTAGAACAGCCTAGTTGCAGAATGTACTGTCATAAATTCTGAAACTAACCTAGTACCCATATCCACTATGGTGTTTTTATTTTGTCCCACCTGAAAGAAGTGTATAGTTTTGTTTTAAAAAGAAAAAAGGTTTAAAGTAAGAAAAAAAAAAGGCTAAGCCATATATCATGGATCTTTAACAATTATGTCAAAGGTAGACTTTACTACTTGATGTATGAGGGGCTCCTCCTTACAGATTCTTTTCTAATACAGACAGTTCCATTGAATTGCCAGAGAAAAAACCCACATTTTTGTACTGAGTTTAGGGACTAAACAAAGTGACTGTAAGGCTGACTCTTAGCTGTGATAGATACATGTATAGATTTATGAAACCATTCTAATTGTATCACTTTCATATTCCGCAATAATATTAATAAATAATTTTATTGATTTAAAATAATGGCACTCCTGTCTGCTGAGGAACTGATGGGGCATTGACTTTGGTTACATACAGTGGTTTAGGTGACTGATTAAAGTTTATTTTATGGAAATGCTTTTTTTTTCAGTAATTGTGTTCATCAACCTGTTACAATTAAGCTTTCAAATTAGAATGTGCAAAAGTTTCTGTTGATGACCTGGTGCACAAAACAATTCTAGACTATTCATTCCAAACAACAATATGACTTAACAAAGGAAAGCCTTACTAGATGTTTATGTTTGTGAATATAGAATATTCCTATTTGTTTATTTCTCTTCTTTCATAACTTCTTCTCCAAAGTAATATTTCCAATTGATGATTTTGCAAAATTTAATTCATGTTGTACTTTTTGAGAAATTGTGACTGGAATTTAGCCAGATATCTGACACAGACAGACACATACAGGACAAATAGGGAGTACTGTATCTCAGTACAGTTTTTGCAATCATAAAATGTCTATTAATATCAAGCATACTAGTCTTGCCAAAAAGGACTTGTAAAAATTCTTAGGAGGGAAAGTATAAAGGAAATACAAGAAGACAAGTAGGGCTGGGAGGAAGGAGGCACTCTCTAAAACTGCTGACTAAAAGCACTTTGTAAGGGAAAGGGCCAGAATTATGTTATAAAACAAACAAAGAGAAAATATAGCAGAACAGTTCAAAGAAAAATGCTCTGATAGAATTTACTGCCTTGTGGCTAGAGGTGACATTGAAAGTAACATGGACACAAGTTGATTAAGCTGCTGTCAACGTATTTGGCCCCAGGAATCAGTTACTATTGATTTACAGCTTACAGTAAAGGAAAAATGCAGAAACTTACAAAAAGAGCTGTATTCAGTAAATTCTATTAGCATATTCACTGCAAAGGATGAAAAAAACAAGCTGGAATTAATCTAAAGAAAAACTCACATCAAAAGACTCTGTTAGAACCAAAAGTTCTTTTTGTGTTGCAAGCCCATGAGAAAAATGAAAACACAATAGATATTTTATATTATATTTTATTTTCTGCATCCTTAAAATAGTAGATATTTTAAAAACAGTATTTAGTATATGAAATCAGTATTTTCCTAGAAATAAAATATGACTGTTTCGTTCATAAAACATTCACAGCATGTTTATTTAGACAATCTGAAATGCAAAACATGACCCCTCTTCCCTGAATAAGTGATTGGCTTCTCAACTGTTTAGACCCAAATATGAATAGAAGCTAGTCAGGCCTGCAGAACGTGTTGTGCCTGTCACATGGGGAGCTATAGCTGCCAGGAGAATTGTCAAAGACTATCAAAAAGTACCTTGCAAAAAGAGATACAGATAGTGCTACTGCAGAAATACAAATGGAAATGCAGGAGTTGTTAGCAGCCATAGGTCACCTAAAAGGGCTATCAGCTAAAATGAAAGTAAAATATAAAATATGGACAGCATAATCTATAATACCTGGACTTGATAAACTGATGCCTTAGAAAATTCAATTAGGTAAATTCTACAGACAATCACGAAATAATAATAATAATAATAATAATAATAATAATACCAGGTGGTTCTTTCCCACAAAATATTATATGAAAAAACACTTTTGCTCTGAAAGTATCTAAAGGTATCTTCTACCCACTTAAGCACACTGCTGAGATGAAACCCTACCTGTAGTTCAAATTTCTGTATCTAATTTTTTTAACAGCTATTGATAGCAGTACATTTTCTTCTTTCTTACAGTTTTTGCTGGTTGGGTGTTTGACCTGCAAATTAGGTAGTGAATCATTGCATAAGACATTCATTATTTTTATTAATTTTTTTTCTTTATCAAAATAGAGGTAATAAAAATAGGTTTGATGTTGAATTTATGTTGTGTTTCTTGATTGCTTAATGCAGTTTCTAATTTATAATCTTGCTACATTTTATTTGTAGTCCAGCCCATTCAGAAGAAAAGAGGAAAACATGCAGTTGTCTGTTCTTTTCTTGAAAACCAAAAAAATAGCTGAAGCAGCTGGATCTGCTCCATTGGAAGCTGTAACAGATAGGGGTGGAACATCAGTCAGATATTTTTACATGTTTGAGACATACAAGCTCAAACTAGATACCATGAGCTATGAAAATTAATAAGGTGCTCAGGAGAATGGATAGTCCATCATGGAAAAGGGTAAAAATATTCATTTTGTGAAGCTAATAAATAATGTGTGAAAGAGGATATGGTAGCTACTCTGGGATACATGAGGAACAATATGGTTTTATTAAGCTTCAAAATAGTACTAAGGCAGCACTGTCTTATAAGATAAATAGTCCTTCCTGAAGTTTATCTGTCTACCCTTCACCTAGTATGACATCTCAGATAAGAATAAATGAGTATTTCTGAGGAGAGGTAGTGAGTGTACAAGATAGTAAGGTGGTTCCAAGCATCAGAATTGTAGTGACACTATCTTAGACCACACTGCTTTCTCAGTTACTAAAGTTGAACTACTTTGATAAATATAGCCTCCTAGAGAAGTGAAAGTGCTACATAACTCAATCATTTCACAATGCTCTGGAGATTTTAGGTGGTGTGAACTGAGGAGATTTTAGGTAGTGTGAATCGTGTGATCTCATCCACATATGCAATCCTTCTCCACATAACCAACTGTCTGAAGTAACAAGTTGCTTTAACAGATTTACTAAATAACATGGTTACAAGTTTAGCAATCTGCTTGTTTGTTCCTGCAGGCTTGGTTCTCACTATTTGCTGGGAAATTTTTACTTCAGAAACTTGCAACAGTAGGAATGATTTTTCTCTTTCTGCAAACTCAGTGAATAGTTTCTGCTGAGCTTTGTAACTCTACAGAAATTTAACAGAACTTTCATCCACCATGCAAGTTTTCTTTTATGTGCAGACATTTTATTTTGGGGAATGTTAAAGTAACTTGATCTCACTCATCTTAGCAGAAAATAATTGAGTGAAACACAAGCATGTAAGAAGAAATTCAACTTAATGCTAGAGGTAAGAAGGTAGCTTTTATTTAAGTGTTCTCACCTCTCTGAATAAGAACTTATAAAAAGCAGGAATATTATCTCAGTGAAATATTTCTGGATCGTAAGATTTAACATTGCACCATCCTATTCAAAAACATGTTCACAGTTTGTGTGTGTTACTTCTGAAGGCACAATGGCACATACAACTACAAAGATAAAACAGATAAATGAGCATTTAGATACCTGGAGGCTAAAGTAAAATAATTAACTTATCTACTGATAATAATACTGTATTTTGCTCTCCATGAGTATTAAAAAATAGAATACTTTTTTTTTTTCAAAAACAAGTGTATATTTCAAACCAAAAGGGAAACCAGAAAACTACTGAAAATAAGAAATTACTTTCAGGTTAGGGAAAATAAATCTTTTAAATTTCCCTTTTAGTGTGCACTGGAGAGACAGAGACCATCTCCACTGAGATCTGAATGCATACTCCTAAATTTGTTGTTTTCTATGGTTGCAAGGGAAAAGAGAGGTAGATGGAGTCCTGCTCTTTGTTTCTCTGTAAAGACTAATATTCTTATGCAAACTCACATCAATTCCTCTTTTAAAGAAATAAGTATTTTATTGAAATAAAACTGATCTTTTTAAATCACAAATAGTCATCAAAGACTGACTCTTTTTTAGTAAGTGATGCAGAATGACTTCTTTGTTTTTGGACATATAGCTACATTTGCTTTACCAGACCTAACTTATCAAAGAACCAGTCTGTTTCATATGATTGTCAATTTTCTTATCAATTAACTATATGGTTTTCTGTAGATAAGTTTTTGGTTATGGAGGCTCTTGATAAAAATTTTGAAACGTGTGGCTTAGTAACTGTCCTGGTAACATGCTATTAGCAATTTTTTTTAAAATCCATTGGCATCTTCTATAGACAGGTATTTCTTGAATTATTTTGCTTTGTCTGCTTTTTATTATATGTTGTTTGTCATCAGACACTCATGATTGCATATTTCAGTGTTAAAAGCAGATCTAATGCCTTGAGACAGGGTTTGTTCTAAGTCAGATCACTAAAATCCAGTTGGTGGGATTTTCTGGAAATTATCAGATTGTTTGGACAAGAAGCATGAAACTAAGCATATCCTACTGTTTCCATCACATTTACCCTGGATTTTTTCATAGTTGGTCATACTCATTTTGAGCTATTTCATACTTGACACTAAAACAAAATAAAAGGCCAGTTTACTATTCCAACCAATGTGATGTGTAAAATTGGTTTTAAATTTATTAGAAAGTACATCAAACATACATAGAGATTAATAAACAATGTAATCAGAATATACAATATCTTGAAAAATGCAATTTCTTGTGAGAAGGCGTAGATGAAAGTTGTGTATTGGACTCTTGGCAGATGGTATTTCACTAGTAATAGCAGCAGCACTAACTTTAACAATAAATTTCTTATATAATATTTTGAATGTAAATTTACAGAGTAGCTTGTACAGGTAGTAGCAGATAATGTTTTTTTTTTAATTAGCTTTTTGTTGTCATAACAAAGCTAAACTAAAGTTCAGTGGAAGCCTTTACCATTGCTTTCAGAGACTTTGGAAAAACACTAAGTGAGATGTTAAAAGTAGTCAAATGAAGAAAAATATATTTAATGCAATGTCATGATTGTTTTAAGGAATATTGATAACATAAGACAAGGAATCATGGTGAAATAGAATGGGCAGGTAAGGCTAAAGTGTAGAAGACTTGCAGAACAGGAATTAACTCTGCAGAGGCAGCTCAAGTAATAAATAAAGCCAGAGAGGGAACAGAGAAATATGAAGAGGAATTTGGAAAGACATGCATTGAAAGTGTCAGGTTTTTTCATTTCTGATGATCTATAACATGGTGCAGAAAGACTGCAGAATATAAAATTTTATATTCCTGGGTGATCAGGAAGGTAGTGAGATTTTCAAATAGCATTACTGATAATTGAAATAATGCTTAAAGCCTGCAAGTCTATATTTTTCATAGACTAGGCTATATCACAGCTAGGGCAAATATAAGCAAGAAAGAAAACCCAATTCCATAGTTTGAACCTGATCACTAAATAAAACACTTCCTTTATGCCAAAATAGTGCTTACTTCAAAATTAGTACACTGCAGTTTAGACTTGCCCACAGTGTGTCAATATATGAAAGTCTGCCTTACTGCTTACTGTTGTCAGAAAAAAGCTCAATATTTATGAAGAAGTCAAGTACTTAGCATAAGAATGAAGTCATTCTTTCCATCAGCAAAGATAATCTCTGAACAATTAGCAGATATTTTTAACTATATTATAATAAAATTATGGAATATATATTTTTAACAAGCTGAATACGTAATACGCATATAATTTCAGGAAGAACTATGCTAAAGGAAAAACCAAATGTCTATGTGATAAGTTTTCTTGCTGGATTTCTATAATAAAACCTTAGATGGCTTTGCCATTGAAGAGATCTGACTCAGCAACAGTCTACTGTATGTCATTGTTTATATCTACAGATGTAATCAGAATGTGCATATTTAATAAAATATCAGAGTGACATGTCACTTACAAAGGGATGTAACCAGTAGGATCAGTACTTGGCTAGGTATCTCCTATCCAACATACAGAAAAGCACCGATGTTGATTTTTTAAATTCCTCTCTGTTTTAAGAGCTGTTGATCATTTTCCCTTCAAATTAAAAAAAAAAAGAAAAACACAAAAAAATCTAGTTCAAACATGAATATGCACAACACTAATAGATCAATGTACATAGTTCTGGTAGATCAAGACATTTCAGGATAAAAACCATAGAGTCCATCTTAATATCTTAGAAATCCAATAACATGAAGCTTGGTGGTGCATTAACAATCTTGATTGGTCATGACACTGTTTCCTCCTTTATGTGGTAATTTTATTTTTACATGAAATGTTTTTTTATAAACTGTTGTAGGTCTATATGAGAAAAGAGGTTGTAATTGAAGCATTATTCTATTCAATCAGTTAATCCTAGTGCTCTAAGGACCTTCCTGTGTAATTAGCATACATCCTCCATTGATACAACTGCAGACAGCAAAGAATAACTTTCACATTCATCTTAAAATAACTTTCACATTCATCTTAAAGAGCTGTAATGACATAGAACTTACTTCAGATAGTCCTTTGGCTTGTGATAGTATTTCCTCCACAGTTTTTGATATTTTTCTAAAGCTCAATCAAAAAGTAGCTGAAAACGAAGCAAAATAAAGAGACTTTTGTACTTGGTATTTCTTAGTCCATTTATATTTTTGTTGCTCTTCTTTAAAAAATTATTCATTTCTCTTAATTTAAGATTAGCTGTGTTGATAATCTATTTTATGTTAAAAGGTTCTGAATTCTTATTTAACCATAGTGGGGAAAATAAAAAGATATTTTAGAAATAATTAAGGGAAATAACAATCCCTCTAGGGCACATCCATGGCTCATATTAATTAATTTTAAAAGGCTAACATTATATCTCCATCCTGATCTACTGAGAGGACAGAAAACAGTCATCCTTGCAACAGAGTCAAAGGGCAGTTGCTTAGGTGACAGCCTTATTTATTTGTGTTCAACACATTATGAGCGATATCCTTACACTTAGCAAAGCAAATAATAAGATAAAATTCTTCTTGGTTGAAGTTTATATATTATGGTTTATATTTTTATATTATTTATCTGGAAAATGTAAGCAAAACCTTTTATAAATCTTGGGCAAAATTCTGGTTTATTGTGCGTAACAGTCCTGTGAAAAATTATAAGAATCAAAAATGCTAAGGAAACCATATTCCTTCTGCTCAAACTAAAGAAACAGATTATTATCAAAATTCTGATAATTTAGAAAAAACTATAGTTCATATATAACCTTTTTTGCATTAGGTCTTATTACTAGCAAGAGCAATTTATAAATGGAGTTTCAAAATAAGTTTATTAGTTTTGGTTTTGAAATATGTGTTTCTGCATAAGAAGAATGCTGTTAGATGCTGTCCATTGTCTCATCTTGGAAACCTGCTTATCCCATAAATGTACATTTACTTCTGAAGTGGAATCATAGAACAAGTGACAGCATCATTCCCAGAATTTACTATTGAAGATTAGTTTGCCAGTGTTGAAAACAGATATATGAGTGAAATGGCAGAGTAGTCTTAATAAGGAAAGTGACATTTAGCATACAAATATAAAATGATCCCAATTCCATTTTTCAGTGGACTTTTCTGATGGAGAACATTCTTCTCCTCCCCTATCCCTTTCCACAGGAAACTGTTCTCCTGCAGCATCTGAGAACCAAAGTTTATAATCTGATGGAGAAGTAGAGCAATTTTTAACTTGCAGATCATCCATAAGTTATACTTTTTGTAAGTTACTCTTTTCACTGATAGCAAATGCAATTTAGTCTGTCTAGAGCTTTTATTTTTCTCAAAACTTGTATTAAATATTAAACCAATACAGCGGTATAGCAACTGTAAATGATTAAACCTACTATAGTAATTCAAATATCTTATTTTTTCCAGCTGAATAAAATCCTAACTCTAAAGACTGCTATAATGAATCATGATATATTAGCATTTCAAAACAACAATAATGACAGTAGTGAAAAATATTTCACAATTCACTTTTTTTGTAAAATCAGATATGGCTTTAATCTTTATTATAATGTCACCTGCTGCTGCCAATATGCTTAAACATCTTTCACAGTTTTCCATACCCTCAAAAATTTTTATTCTTATGCATATCACCTCTGCACATCATTCCCAGCTTCACAGGGGTGTGACATCCTGTGCAAAGCAGAAGGCATTCCCTTAGCCTGTTTACTTCTCGTCTAAAGTTAATAAATATTCTCTAGGGATCTTGCAATTTTAACCCATTAGAAAATTCTGTTGAGATAGAGGAACATGCTTGCTGCTTTCAGTCCTTACTTAGAGCAATTAACTTTATATAGAAACAACTGAAATATCTTAAACTTTGCCTCCTTTCAGCAATGAGTGGATTCATCTTAGAACAAAATTATTTGTTCTTATCATATCTCAAAGGCTGTAAAGTTTCACCACTCTTTTATGAAACAGTTTTAAAATAGGTACTGTGTCTCCTTTTGTTTTCCCCTGCAGAATAATGTAAGGTAAATCGTTGTTCACAAAATAAAGAATTTCCAGTAATTAAAAAAAGGCAAAGAGGTATCAACTTATGAAAATCTTTTCTTACTGCTCAGTTTGATCAATTGTAAAAATAGCTGCCAATTTCATAAGATGGGAAATAGTCTAGAGGAAGATGGATGTAGGATGATAAAGGAATAGAATGAAGATTCAGCAGCATAGATATAAATCACTAGATTAATTTCAGAATCTTTTCATGGTCTCTTGCATCTAATAAGAAATAAGGTATGTAGAATTAAATCCTAATTATAAACTTAAACAAATTTCTGATAAAATAAAGTTCAATTAAAAACTATGAATACATGAACTCATTTTATACTTCTGTGTTAACCATTAATTTAATGAAGGCACAGCATTATGCTTCTCATGATTTATATGACAAAAACATGTATTTGGACCACTGCTAGTATTTACACAAACACAGCCCTATTTTCCAGTGCAGTCAACTCCTAGTGGATCATGGAACAAGCCTTATTTGTCTTATTAATCTTTAACATGCAACTGCAAGTTGCATTTGCTTTCCAACTCTGACATGTAACAGCTTTTTTGGATTTATTTAGCAAGAGAGATTTCTCTTTGCCATAAAATACACTTCAATTGCAAGTATATGAAATTAACTAGAACTCAAGGAACAACAACCAAGGATGGTTCTTTGTACATCCAACCCAGAGATGACTTGGAAGTTCAAACATAGAATAAAGACTCTCTGGATTCAGAGATGCAGCTCCACCAAAAGCATTTCCTCTTCTCATCCTTTTTTACTGACATTTTAGTACTAAAATTCAAAGCAGATGGTCCTATTTGGTAGTTTTATATTTGTGAAATACAACCTTGTATCACTTAAAGTGTTCTGATACTCGTTGAGGTGAGTTTTCAGGATTCTTTTAGAGAAAATTGTCCATCATAATAATGTAAGAGTCAGTGAGCCCAGGATCAGATACATTGCTTAAAGGAACTAATTAATTAAGCAAGGTTGAATAGAACAGCATGAAACAGAAGAAATATAAAGTACCTTTTTTTCCGCCCTGGTTCTGCACCGTGGTGACTAATGTTTATTAAGTCCCAACAGTGAGATGCTGAGAGATTTTTCCCAAGATCTCATGCTGTTTTAAAAGGAAACAATGGTTTGTGGTAAAATCAACTCGTGCTGAGCTACATTAACTGCACCATGTTATCAGTTGATAATGGTGTTATTAACACATTACCCACTGTGTATATTTGTGAATTAGGATATTTCCTTCTTAATGGAATTGAGCCATTTTCTATGAAATGGTGACTATTAGGCATTTTGACACCATTTTGGAGAGGTTGAGAATACAGTCCCGTGTATTGGTTGAGGTTTTGGGGTTTCTTTGGGTTTTTTTTTGATTGTTACCCTTTAAACTTCAGGAAGTATGTTTACTTTTACTCCACTGTCTTGCTTTGAAAGAAAAATATAAAACTATGTTATGTTGGAGAGTGCACTGTAAATTCTGAACATTCCAAAAGGTCACCCACTAATACAGCAGTAAGTAATGACTCTTACTTTGCGTTATGGGAAAGCTGTTGCTGAAGTATAGCAATTGGCTTTTCCTAGTTAGGTGGTACTGGCCAAACTCTGGAGTGTAGTAGAAAGTTGAGTTTCTTGTTCTTTAGAGAAGAGTTGGAGGTAAACATATTTCCTGTAAATTCAGCATAATCAGTAAGTCTACCCAAGTACACATTTGTTACACATGACCAAATAATACAAAATGTACTCTTCCTAAAAACAATGAGTCAAAACATGTTGCTGTGATTTTCATGCTTATTTGCTTCCTTCTGAAGCTAAGACCATGATGTGAATTATGATGTAATCATTATATAAATACAGGGAAGCAAATGGAAGCACAGTTATGTGATTAAAAATTACCTTTATTTGTACTTTCCTGTGTAAGGAAAAGTACATGCTACTCAATTTGTAAACATTAGCAAAAACAAAGCAATAATTTTCATCTGTGACCATACCATAAAATTACAATAGGAGGCAAACTGAAACATTTTTTAATATTTGAGAGGTAAAAATCCAAGGACTAGGATTCCAGACTAGGAAACCCTGAAAGAAAAGCATTTCTTCTATATTTCATGAGATAATGATATTTTAGCTCTCAGTCTATTTACATCTTCATATTTTTTCCTGAAAATATTTCCAGCTGAAAGTAATTAAATAATTAATAGTCCTATTGAAACAGATAAGGATGCATTTTGCTAGAAGCTGTAAATTTTCAGGGTAATCAAAAGGTTATGGTTTTTAAATTTTGTTGTGCAAAGAGGGTAAAGACTTAAAATCAAACAATATGTGTGGATATAAAGCAGTAATATGTAATCTATGTCATATCATAGAAGTTCTTCACATTTCAGTAACATAAACATACAACTATAAGCCAAAAGTGTCTCAAATATGTAACTTAATCATTATCTTCTAAAGGTTTTGTGAAATAGCAGTAACTGATATTAAGAAAATATTGAATTACCTTTCTATTTCTATTATGCATATTCTTCAAGCTCTTGGGCTACTTCTTCATCCTCTCTGACTAAGCCCCTAATTTGTATCATGGATGTAATAAATTTTTCTTTCGTCAGACACATCTGTATTTATATTTATTTTTTAAATTCAAGCTTCTGCTTTCTATATACTTGGATAGTAACAATCACAGTGCAACTCATCTCTACATAAGCTTCTAAATGCTTCTACCAAAAAAAAAAATCATGAGAGAATATATTTTTTCCACTGCGGAAAATTGTATCTAAAGGTCTTAAGTTTATCTGGAAGCTCCAAATCTCCTTGGATCTCCTGGACCATTGAAATGGAGAATGAAATGAAATTCCTATATATTTGCAAAAACTTTAGCTGAAGCCTTTTTGTTTCCCTTTCCCAAGCCAAAGGGGACTAGATTTTAACTGGTTTGGGTTATTTTTCTCCAGATTATACAATTTCAATGCAAGACAAGATCATCTTTCCTTCATGTATCTTTTTTTTTTTTTTTTTACCTAAGGACCTCTGCTGCAGACTATATAGTTCAGCCAATGCTTTGTTCTAAATACAACATTTCATCACACGATATTCAGCATCGTAGGCAAAGTTCTGTCTAGTTTTATAGTCCTTTTCTAACATATAGCCTAGCCCTTAAACTATCAAGGCTTTTACATTTTTTTCATTCTGTGTAGTGAAGTAGTCCCACCGAAATTCCACTAAGTATGAGAACATGTTTAGAGAAAATTCATAATGACTTCAATAGAAAAATATTTATATATATATTTGTACTGTATGTTTATTTGTCATATACATAAATATAATTTATACTAAAAGTAGACCCAATGCTATAAGAGATTTCCAGTTTCTATAGCTTGTATTTATTTGTTGCATAACCTGCAATACAATATTTCTAGTGCTTTCAGAGATATTGCCATAGTATACACATCACCACAAAAACATGTGGCAGCAATGTTCTTTCAGAGGAAGAATGCCCTAGGAAACATTGGTGCTAAATCTGACCAAGGGAGAAAATACATTGTGCTAAATAGAGTCTTTCTTCTTGTTTATTTTTCCTCTTTATAATCAAAACAAACCAATGGATATTTGATGCAGATAACACAAGCACTGAAGAATTTGCAGCAGATGATTTAGGTTAGTATCAGGCTGTACAAAATTGTTGTACCTGTGAGAGGCTGCGCATCTGTGAGTTTCAAGAAGCAATGTAATAATCCAGTGACTATTTCAGAGTGGACTGATGTCCCTCTCAGGTGTCCACACATTTAAGCTCTTGGAAAAGAGCTCTTTGCTCTGCACCACCTTGCCAAATGGATTTTAAATAGCATCTTTAGACACTGCTCTTATGACTATTCTTAGAATTCATAGACACTGAATACTATACAGAATCTCTCAGTTAATGTTAAAAGTTGGGCAGATAATTCAGAGCTGGAATTAGAGTTAGGAAAATAGCCCAAAATAAGACAATATCAAGGCTGACATTAATAAAAATATCTGATTACATCAATCAAAAATAGTTGAACTCAAGTGTCAATGATTTCACTAAATATATGTGACTTCCCAGCCTACCTCTGCTTATTCATACATTTTGGTAATGTGGAAAAAAATGTCATTTTTCATGCTAACAAATAAATGGAGTCCAAAGTAGCACAAGTGCAACGATGGCAGTTTGCTGTACATCCCTTACCCTGTATAGTTTCTTCTTGGAATGCTTTGTATGAAAATCCAGTGCCCACTCAGAAAGGTGGAACAGGAGTTGCAGGAAGGTTTTTATTGCCATCACTCTTTGCTTTTGTGTTTTCCTTTCCCTGTTTTCTCTACTCATATCTGGCAGGGACCTGGAATGATAAGACAGTGTTTTGTGCAAAACTATGCAATAATATTTTTAATAAGTAGGGTGGAAATTCTTTTGTTATAAAGTATTTATTTCTAAATGCATTTATTTGCAATGAAGCAAAGAACGGGAAAAACATATTTGGTTTGCAATTGAAACAATATAGTATTGTTTTCTAAATGTATGATGCTAGTTAATTTCACTGCTACATTTCCTTATTAATTTATGCAGTTCATTAAGTTTAACTGGCAGCTACAGAAAAAATGATCTTACAGTTTGATTTGCAGCAGGGGGAGATGTACTCATAATGAATATCTTGGTTGTGCTTTCCCCACATATTTTTAGCTAGGAAAACTGTATTCCTAGAGGGATGTCTTCTGAACAACATAAACAAAAAAATTCTCTTTGCATTTCTATTAAAAGAAAAAAACAGTGAAATTATTAAAAACAATTATGTGCTTTAAATTTTAAGTATTTAATAACATTTCTAGATGCAAGTTGTGCAATTTTCAATCTCTCTGGAAATGAAAACTAAATGTAATTGTTTTTATTACTATGATGCATACATTACAGTATCTTGGGGATTGAGGATTGATTGGAAGAAATGGCATCCACTTGAGTTAGAAGGCAAAGTGACTAAGTGAGGGAACTAAAAATTCCTCATATGGGCTAAGAAAAAACAACCAATGTGCAACTGTCAGAGTCAAAGTTTGTATTTAAAGAGATTGCTATAGATGAAAATTGTCACTTCCACTAAATTTCTTTCTTACCATACATTTTTCTTAAAATCACCTGAAAATTGACAGCTAAGGATTAGTTGTGTCTGTGTATATATTTCAATACAACTGCTAAAAACACGACCATGAGGGGGAAAGGTGTCATGCAGCAACAAATGACAGGATTATTTTAATTGTATTGTTCATAATTGTATTATGAATAGTTAAATATACCTGTGCTTTACTAAAGCTTTTATGCATGCATAATCAAGGTAATAGTAGTTCAGCACAGCAATGCTTTCAGTAATAGGAAAAATCTGGTAAAATGAGCATTGTTTTGAGATTTAGAAACCATGGCAAATAATACTTGTGTGAGAATTTCTCCAGAAGTATTGTGAAGGACACCACTTAAAAGTTGAAAAGAGTAAGCATTGGCAAAGCTAATATGCAGAGTCTAAATCAGGATCTTCTTTGTAGCTAAAGGGAAAAAACAGAGTAAATTAGGATGTGACTTTCTTTTCAAATCAATAATCAAGTTTTTTGCTTTAGACATGAAAAAATCAGGAATATGACTGTTGAAGAAAGAGTTTGGCTTAGGTAAGTCAGGTGGAACTAGGTTTACCTAAAAGTCTGAGACATTTATATTGTTTTACAATGCATGTTTTGTCAGTATCAGAGACACTTGATGAGCAGCAGTCTCATGCTGACGAGTGCTACCCCTGAAAACCTCTGTGCAGCTGGTGCTTGAATGAAATAGGAATCTGGTAATTCTAGGACAGTTCTAGGCAGAAAGAGAAAATGCTCTATAAGTGAAAAAGAAAAAAATAGTCAAATTTTAATAGTGTGAACAAAACTCAAACAGCTATTACTGTTAATTCATTTATGTTGGTACACATACAGTCCAAATTTTCTAATTAGCTCAAAAAAACCTTATTAGCAAAGCTTCAGTTAGCAGCTGTTATATCTTAAGGAAAAAAACAAAAACTAAACAACAAAAAACAACAGAACAAAAGCCACCAAACCCCTATGAAAGCTAGACTTGTTCCTCGTTTGCCAGGTTCAGAGGCAATGACCAACACCAGATGACTGCACCAGGCTGTTGGTGCCAAGGCAGGGGTGAGGTCAGGCCAGGACTTCAGCCCACAGCTCAGGGTCCCAGCCTGGATAAACGAGATAAGTGGCCCAGGCAGGCTGGTAAGGACCCAGGACTAGTCTCAGATGAAAGCAGTTGGCATGGACAGAAGACCAGTCTGAGTCTCCCTGCTGGTTGTCTGGGAGCCTCCACTGACTCCTCTGCTAGATTGTTCTTTCAAAGACAACACTGCACCATCTTTAGCTTGGCAATGAGCCTCAGCAGCCAAATCTACCAGAGCAAGGATGCTTTCATGGTCATTTCCCAATATTCTCAGAGACCCCAGGCCAATTCTTTTAACATGGGTTCTGAGGTGTTGTGATAAGCTGTTGGCATTCTCTCAGGATCCAAGGAATGAGATGTTAATTAAGGGGTTTTCTTCCTCCTCTTTGTCAGGAAAAACACATTCTTGAAAGTGACAGGTTTTTTCCTCACTCTAGGGTCTACTTGGGACCATTTTTGTCTGTTTTCCAACTGACTTTACTCTTTGTTTACTCTTGTGTAACTCTGTGTTACATGTGACTTTGGCAAATAGTGTCCAGTGCATATGTTGGATATGCTTGCTTCTTTCTGTTACCACAGAAATCTGTTTTTCTCAGCTTCTAAGTTTGTATTATTAACAGAGGAGCTGGTGATACACTTAATAAGTCTAATATGATATTGTGTACATACTCTAAAGGCCTCTGCTGTCACTCCAGTCCTGTATTCTTAGATGCTTCATGATTATTACAGGGGCATGAATCACACATTCTCCAAAGAAAAACTAAGTGATGTTCCTATCCATGTAGAATTTTCTAACAAGATTGTAACACAGACTCATGTAAAGCCAAAGTAAACAAAAATTAATTAATTGCCACTGGTCATTAGATAATTGTTCTTTCAGCTTAACTGATTAAAACAAAGCTCCAAGCAGGTCAAGTCCAGAAAAGGTAAGCCTCACAGCCCAGCCTGAGGCTCTGCAAAGTTAGTAAAAACTCTTATTACCAATGGCAATACTGAGTTTTTTGCATGCTACTTTTTTAACAAAAAATATGCACTTAAAAGTTAGCAGACTTGCTCATATGTTCCAAGTTTAGATATAATCATTTAACCTGTCATTTACCTTCTGGGAAGTTGGTGTCAAGGTAATAGTTTTAATAATTCTAGTTTTCTGGGACATGACTTTGTACCATGACACCACCTAAAATCAAAACCTATAAATGTGAATGTAACAACTTACACAGTGAGTAGTGCTCAACATGTTGACTATGTTCCCTTTTTTTGAAGTGTTTGTTCTTGTTGAAAACAAGACCAGAATGCAAGAAGATAAATGAATTATTAACATTGTTAAATAAAGATTAATTATGCAGTAATATGTCTATGATAGATTGGAAATAGGGAAATTCTACTTGTCTTGAAGTATTTCTGTGCTATATCTAGGACTTATATGAATCATTAACATTGTTTATTATTGATACCATCCATGAAGTGCATTTAGTCTGATCTTTTAAATTTTTCAATATTTACTTTTAATAAATATGTCACTGACCCATAAAGGCACCATAAAATCTTTCTCTGTAGCTGTGATTCTGTTTAGGACTTAGTGTTCCACTGTATTGAAACAATAATGGCAAATCTTTAAAGCCAGTCATTGAATCCAAACCTACCTAAAAACAAGAGGGTACTCATTTCTATAAGCAACATAAAAATCGTCCCTTTTGATATCAGTAAATTCCTCTTTATAATTCACATGAATACAAAAACAAGCAAAAAGCAGTCATTCTTTGCAAAACGTACTGAATAATAGAACTTGTATTAAGAATCATGTGTGGATTCAAAAGTTTTTAGCTTCAGAAGGTGGTGGATAAGAGAAAGTATATTAATATGCATACAGCACTTCCAGCTCAGAAATCTCTGATCCAATGAGACTAAGAAAGTATCCAGAGGAAATATTGCTACATATTTTTATAGTCTTGTGCTTTCTTCTCTGTCTGTGCTTTTGGCTATTATCAGGGAAAAGGTTGGATTAGATGTACCTTTGAGCTAAACTACTATAGCCATCCTATTTTTCTATATTACTTGCCACAAAGGTATGACTCATTTATAATCATATCTAGTTATTTGCCTGAAACTAAACAATGTGAGAATAAAGGGACTCTAAAAAACATCATAAACACTTATGATGTTCCTTATCAAGTGACAGTTAACACTTGGCTTTTGAAAATCAGATCAACACAGTTTAAATTTAGATAAAATATAATTAACAGTCCTATAGTCTACTAAATTAGAATCACTGATGATATACTAATCATCCTGTCTCTGTGGGCCATCTGAAATTTTCTTCAGATGGAAGGCTCCAGATAGAAGATACAAGAGAATCTATAGAAGATGCAATGTGTCTTCCAGAAATAAGATCTAGTCCAAGAATTTTGCAAGCAGCTGTTGCCTTCATGCATCCAAAAGGTTTTTTTGACTGGGAAAGGACATGATATGAAAAATCTGAGATAAGACAAAGGTGGTAGCATACGTGATAAGTAAGAGTAACAGGGAGAGTTCACAAAAGGAAAAAAGAAAAAAAAAACTTACCAATCAAAGAAAAAGAACCAAAAAAGTTAAGACAACCAAGAAGTTGTCAAATTAAGGTTGAAGCTGTCACAATGGCAAGGTCATTGATAGACTAGGATGAAAAAGGATAAAACAAACTTAAGACATTAAAAATAGCAAAGAGTGAAGAATTAGTGCTAGAGTGGCATGGGCACACAAAAGAAGAAAGAATGACTGCAAAAAAGGAAGACGATGCAATTTAGTCATAAGGTTTTAGAAATAAAAAAAAGAGTCAGAAATTTGGGACCAAGAGTGGAAGCTAGAATTAACTAACAATGAGAAGTGGAATGATTGGGATGGACAGAATTAGATAAACTATTGTGGTAGTGATACTATAGAACTACACTGTTGAAAAATATAATTTAGTTCAAATTGATTATTAATATTCAGTAAGAAAAATCATGTATGATCCAGGTGTTAAATCCTGTTCCAGGGAAAATCAAGGTTAAGGACTACAGAATTGCTATTTTAGTATAATTGTTGAATGCTATAGAACCTGGATTGGATTGTTTTTATGCATGTGTGAGAAAATAGCAATGTCAAGAAATTAAGGAAAATATGAATATCATAACATTCATAGAGGATTCATTAAATGTGGTGGCTCTTGAGATGCATAACTTCTCTTTCGTGCCTCATTGTGTATCCCATTAAGGAAGTGATGTCTGGAATTCATTTTGCAAATAGATAGGTAGCAATGGTCAATAAATTCCTTTCACTGCTTGACTGTGTATATGCATCTATGACATCATTAATATATAATTTTACAAGCAAATGATGGCAAACTCCAGAGGTTGTTCTTTTGTCTTTTTCCTTGTCTTCTTTTTCCCTGCTTTTCAAATGTGAAGTTTCGAAAGTCATTTTGTTCCAACATAATAGGATAGAAAGGAAACCATCATGTAACATCCAAAAATATTGGCTAATTTTCAAGACTGTACTCCTAGCAGTATTCACCCAACACAGTGTAATGTTGCCTTAAAAATGTACCTTAAAAAGATGTTCCTTAATGGGACTGCACTACTGCAGGTACAAAATTACCGTAGGTACATAGAGCACCTTGAAAATTTATATTACCTGATAATTTGAGTTATATTCATTCTGTCTACTCAACAAAAATGTGTTTAACCAAATAACAGTATGGATCTCATGTAGCAAAAGTGCCCAAGAATTCCATGTCCATGAAGGATTAGAGTATTTTCTGGCAATTCATGTCACATATGTGTCAATTTGTTTACCCAAAAAATGGAATGCATCTGCAGTTTTAAGAAATGGGAATCCGGCTGTGCTAGGTTCACATTTAAATTAAAGATCTGTCAACTCCTTTTCCCAATGATGTTACCCTGTCAATAGTAATTCTGTTTATTTCTGCAATATAGTTTAAACATAAATAGTTTTACATGCCTACATGTTTATGTTAAAACTTCTCTATTTTCAGGTAAAAACACAATCTAATTCTGGAATTATTTCCTTTACTTAATATTTTCTCAGTGTGGGTTTTTCTGTTCTTCATACTTCTTCATTTAATTTCATGAAAGAATTTTAAACACAATTATATAGAATATTGACTGATATATGAGTTCTAATAATGAAAATTATAAAACTCTCTTTTTTTTCCCCCTTTTGAGGAAAGGTGCCCAAGTCCCATTCTCAAACTGAGATCCTTCAGGTTTTACCTGCCACCTTCTCCCTTTTGACTTGAAAAAAATTATCTATGGTAGCTACAAACTGTATTTTTTGAATCTTTTATTTTTCCCTCCATTTTGTAATCTTCCCATTCCTCTCTTCATACAGCTCTACTAAGGACCATATATTTGTTATTGTTTAAGACAGAAAGCAGTGTTCAGAGTTGCCTGGCAGCAAGTTTGTAATATTCTCAGTAATTAGGTCGTGGGAGTTGGGAGACAGAAGAAATGGATCTTTGCAGCCCAGAGGGAAATCTGCTAGGGCCTGACTGATTCCAAAGTTTTGGCATGGAAAACTTGTCATTTGATGATTAGTTTCTGAACCTCTCTTATGTCAAATAGTGTTGTTTGTTCGTGAAACATGCTACAATGGTCTCTCCCCAAGGCTCACTGGAACAAACTATGTGGCAACAGAAAGTTGCTGGGAGTATCAGTAACCGCAGTCAAAATGATTTAATGGGTAACACAGTTTAGAAATTCTTTGCCTAACTGCATTTGTCCTGTTCATAGAAGTGGAGCAGAAGGCCTCTCATCAATATGTATATGTGTATACACACAACATATATGTGTATATTTAAACATTATTTATAGTGTATTATATGCACAATAAATGTTGAGATATTTGTTTGAAAAATATAATAGATCTAGAAGCTGTACATATGTATTTTATAAATTTATATATTAATATTACCTTAGTGATCTTCCACACTAAGAAAGTTTCAATATTACAGACTTCAGAAAGACAAAAATACTTGAGAATTATTTCAAAGGATTACTTGGGCAGAAATTGATAACTTGAATAGGACATCATTGAAAACTTCTTTGAAATTTCTGCACATTGCTACATAAAAGTAGGATATTATATAGTAAACAAAGGCAACAAAAAAGCATTTTCATAGCTGGTATATTCTAAACCAGAACATTTTCAAGTAATTCAAAATATTATAAGACTTACACACTTCTCCACATAATCTGAAGGACAAAGTTTATAAATTTAACTATACTGCAAATTCATTTGTATAATTTGCTTCTTTCAGATTAATACAGTGGAAAGTTTTCAAAAATTCCTACACAGGGTTAGGTTCATATTAATTAGATGTAATGTAAGGCAAAGATTCCTGAGTACGAGCATGGAATGACAGAACAAGCCATGAAAATACAGTGATAGTATGATAACCAAGGCTGAGTAAAGTTGGATGCCATGTGTGAATATGAAATAATTTCTACAGCACAATAGAGTACAGGCTGGATTCTATCTTACAAGCTTATCTCAGGCCACTCTGTTACTCTCTCAGCAATTGATTAAGGTCTTAGACAATATCTACCTGCATTAAGAACATGAATGATGATGTTAAAAGATGACAAAGACAATTAACTCCTGTGCCCAAACTAAAAAAATAATGTCATTAGGAGCTGGAGAACCTTTTTTAAGGTGCTAGGAAACCAACTAGAAAACAAAGTAAGAACAAACTGTGGCATTAGTGCACATTCTGTCACAGACCACTAAATACAAGGGCAAAGGGGGCACAAGTAGATTTTGCCTGTTAATGCTCCCAATAAAGGAAGTGATTCCTGCTAAGAACTTAATTCTGTGGTGTTGTATGGTTCATAAATAATAATGAAATACAATAGTGATCACAAGAAGGTAAAAGCTGAAAAGGTTTTATAAGTCATAGCAAAGAAAGATCGTGATGTCTGAAAGCATCGTATGCCTTACCATATTTAAGGACTGATTTCAGAGATAAGAACCCTCATTGGCCTTCTAAAACAATAAGGAAATATCTCAATTGTTTTAAATTATCATAACTCTGTTGAAGTAATTGAGGAAATATTAGTTTATATCAGCACAGTTTATGTCACTTTATTCTATGTCAGTTCAGGACCATTATTAGGTAACTGACACCACAGACGTAACAGCAGTACTAAAAAATATTAACTGAATTGATCTTATATCCTGATATTATCAAATTGAATTGAAGGAGAAGAAGAAATAAAGGAAAAAAAAAAACCATCCTTTGTGAAATCAAACAGTTATAGAGTCGTTAAGGTTGGAAAGAACCTCCAAGGTGATTGAGTCCAAGGTCCATCAAGGGCCAGGTCCAGTCATTTCATGAATACTTCCAGGAATGCTGACTCCACCACTTCTCTGGTCAGCCTGCTACAATGCTTAACTACTCATTCAATTAAGCAATTCTTCCTGATGTCCAACCTGAATTTCTCCTGGTAAAGCTTCAAGCCACTTCCTCTTGTCCTGTCACTGGTTGCCTGGGAGAAGAATCTGACTCCCACTTGTCAACAGTCTCCTTTCTGGTAGCTATAGAGACTGATAAGATCTTCCCTGAGCCTCCTTTCCTCCAGGCTAAACAACCCCAGCTCACTCACCCTCTTATCTATGCTTTCAGTCTTTGATTCTGTCACATTAATGAATGATCCCATATTAATCTGTTAGGTTGTTACAGAGCTAAATTACTCTGGGGAACATTAAAGCTCCTCACACACTTCCAAACATCATCCTAAGATGGAATGATGGGTCTTCATGTTAAGGATGCCAGTGTGGATTGTCTGAAAACGAATGTAAAACAAAGGATAACATGACCCAGCAAATATCCTTTTTGTCAAGAAAGATGTAATAAGAAAGTTACCTGACACACAGTGTAGAGTAAATTTTCAGGCTGCACATATCTCTGTTCTATTACGGCTGAGTATTAAAGACGTAATACTGTAATTCTGCTAAATAGATCAGTCATATATATACAACTATTTACAAATCTTCAGTATTTCTATTAACCATTCACATTCATATTCACAGTTACAAACCTTTTCTCTGTAATACTAGTTAACATTTAATATGTAACAAAATTGCTCTTAGATATGGATATGACTTGGAAGGATGTAAAATAGATGACTAGGTTTTACAAAATACGAGACGATCAAATCAAATTTGTCTGTACTTATTTAGGAGGCTTGTATTATGTAGCTAAATTTCTGGAAAATATTGTTCAGACGGGCAGGCATATATACCAGAAATACAAGAGATTTCCCATGATACTGTGTTTGTGTGGCAAGAATTTGGTAGTGGGGAGGCTATGGGGATGGTTTCTATGAGAAGCTGCCAGAAGCTTTCCCCATGTACAACAGAGCCATTGCCACCCAGCTCCAAGATGGACCCACCACAGGTCAAGGCCAAGCCCATCAGCAATGGACATAGTGTCTGGACAAGAACACGTGTAAGAGTAAAAAAACTGCTGCAAAACAGCAGCTGGAGAGACGAGTGAGAATATGTGAGAGAAACATTTCTAAAGACATTGAGGTCAGTGAAAAAGGAGGAGCAGGAGGTGTTCCAAGCACTGGAGCTGAGCTTGCCCTTCAGCCAGTGGTGCAGCCCACGGTGAGACAGCTGTGCCCCTGCAGCCCATGGAGTTCCACCATGGAGCAGAGATCCACTTGCAGCCCCTGGAGGGCCCCATGCCAAGGCAGGGAAATGCCTGAACGCAATTCTGACCCTGTGGGAAGCCTGCACTGGAGCAGGACCTCCGGCCTGGTGGAGCAGGTTTGATGGCAGCACTTGTGACCTCATGGGGGACTCACACTGGTCTGTTCCTGAAGGACTGCACCTGGTGGGAGGCATCCATGCTAAAGCAATTAATCAGGAACTGCAGCCTGTGGGGACAACTCACACTGGAGTAGTTCGTGGAAGATTGTCTGCTGTGGGAGGGAACCCTTATTGGAGCAGGAGAAGAGTTTGAGGAGTCTGGAGTCCTCTCCAGGAGGAGGAGTGGCAGCATGTGATGAACTCGCCAAAACCACTATTCTCCATCCCCCTGTGCTGCTGGGGAGAGAAAAAAGAGAACTAAAGTTAAGCTCTTAATTAAGGAGTAGATGGAAGGTGTTCTAAAATTTGATTTCATTTCTCATTACTTTACTCTGATTTGATTGGTAATAAATTCAAATTATTTCCTCAATTTGAGTGTGTTTTGCCCATGTCAATAACTAGTGAGTTATGTCTCCCTATCCTTAACCCATGACCCTGTCATATTTCCTTGTCCAGCTGAGGAGGACAGTGATAGACTAGATTAGGCAGGCAACAGCATCCAGCCAATGTCAAACCACCACACCTGTTCAGAATATTTTGCTTGAATACCAAACAAATTTTCATGTAACATTAAAAAAGGGGACATCTGATAGGACTAGGAAGCAACTTTTGAATTTATGGGGTGACAGTTACCTTGGGCACAAAGAAAAATGGTTTATTGCATAAACTAGATCATCAGAATTGTTGTGGAATAAACAGCCTATTTTAAGCACTTTTATATTTTAGCATTCTCAGGACATGGTGAACATTCAATAATGAGTTCATGTTTTTACCATCATTTTAATTAGATAACATCTGGGTGGATATTTTTCATATTCAGATGGATTTTCTTGCTGGTTCACTTATGAGTGAAGATTGATGCTATAAATTTTGAGACATATAAAAGAAAGTTTATTGTTCAGCCAGGCTAAGATAAACTTTTGTATTAGACTACTGGTTATCAATTTCCTAATTGTCAGCAGTCTACTGTAAAGTGAAAAAGAAACCCACAGAGTTATACATTCTCATAACAGAGATAAAAATCAGAAAGTACCTAACTGAAAACTTTGATGATTCTGTGTCACTGTCTGTGAAGTTTCCAGGTTTTTTCCTGGTTCTGTGCTATTCCACTGATACATACCTGTTGAACAAGTAAAAAAAAAATCTAGTTTCACATCTTGTAGTAAAATTTCATATAAATATCTGGTTATATGTTTTACATTAACTTGTATTCTTCATTCTTCATAACTCATATTCTTCATAAACTTCATTTTCAAAGTTCCTTCATCAATACATACCTGTTAAAGCATTAACCATTAAAATAAAAATAATCAAACAAGGTAACATCAGTATAGTAAGGAGGGCAAGGTGTCCTCAGCAGAGGACCATAGTACATTTTATTTCACAGCTTGTTCATCAATATTTATTCTGATACCTAACACAGACTGGAATGATTTTGCATTAGTTTCTTAGCTGTTTCCAAGAGCTCTGGAAGAAGGTTATAAGGGAAAAATATATATGAAAGCAAAAACCAGAAAAGCAGAATAATTAGTAGATAAAATGTCTGTTGAAAAACGTTGACATTGTGATGTTTGCAATGCTAATATGTTTTGCTGAATTATCCTAGAATTCACATGGCACATTTTCTCCTGCGTTATCATTTCCATAGTGATACTTCTAGGGTAGCCACAGTATACTTTAGGACTCAGTTGTTCAGGCAAAATTATTGTGAAAGACCTGTCAGAACTAGTTCTGTCCTCCCTGACGTTTTCACCAGGAGTAGTATAAAGGACCTGATTCCAGTTTACTCTAATTACTTTAAATATACAGGTTTTCACTGATTCTGTATTTTGAAATTATATTACTGTTCCTCAATTACATATGATAGACTAGGCAGGTGTGTTACAACTTAGATTTCACTAATGATTTACTCATGATCCAATATCTCCTGAGTACTTACCTTGTAAGTTTTGCACCTTTCATACACAAATCTATTTTTCATAATATAATGCTGAAACATGGTTGATGACAGAATACCTGGTACTTTTATTTAATGATGTCCATTTTTAAACTAAGAAAAGTTAATTCCCAGTAAGCTCATGCATAACAAGAAACTTAAACAAGGGAGACATTTAAAAAAACTAATGTATTTTCCCATCCATTTATTAATTCAAAATATTATTATTTATTTAAATCAATTTATTTTCAAGCTGTAAATTAAATTTTTATTGTCTTTAATTGATAAAAGAGTTCCAAATGGAATGCAAATGAGTATGGCTCTTATGAAAATGGATATGATTTAACCACACCAATAGCAGCAATTGTCATGAATATCATTTATCATCTGCCAGCATAATATACTATATACAAATTGTGAGGTGACACCCTGGCAAAGTTCTTTTTCAGATATAAACTAATGCATTCTAAACTGTCAATCTAGGTCACAAAACTATACATTTGAAGACAAACGAGTATAAAAGTATGCTGACATATTTTTATTTTGAACAGTAGATTCCCTATGCCTGATTCTGTTTATTAACTTGTTTTGTTTCAAACTCATTTTCATTTTAAACTCTATAATGGATAAAAAAGTGTAATTTTAGATCCTTTTAAGTCATTATCAAAATCCCATTTATTTGCCAGAAGACAGAATATAAGTGAAGAAATACAAATATTTCTCATATGCTTATAGGTACCAATAGAAAAAACAAAGATTTTTAAATTAAATACTTAATTCTTCATTATTTTACAAATTAAATACCTTCTTTTTATTTTAATTATCAAATGGTATTGCAAAATGAGCTACTCAAATAAAATATGCCCATGTTTTATAGTATGTGTAATAAGCACAATGCTTTTGTCACACTATTGACAATATTTAGCCTGTGCTACAAGTATAACTGCCACTACACTCACACCTTTAAAGTAATAAGTACTTGGAAGCAGAATTTTTTCCAACCTCAAAACTGGTATGAAGTATCCCACAGAATTTAACTTTTTTCTTTTTTATTCTTGAGGCATTCATTAAGGAAATATATTCTGTAGTCTTTTTCACACCATAATTATTTGTCATTCTAAGAGACATTGAATTGTTTTAACACAATTTCTTTTAGCTTGTATTCCATTGCTGGTTCTATCTTCCATATATCCTTTTTACCTGAAGAAGTAACTTTATAGGCTCCAAAGAATTTAAGAGACAATATTAACACTACAAGTATAAATTAAAGAGTAATAATGATATTTTCTATGTTGTCATCTCTTCTGAGCACCAGTCACTATTTTGAGAGTGAAAATTGGTTTTGAATAGAGTAAAAGATTACCTTAGAACTGGACTCTCCTCACTTAGTGCAGGGCCTATTTACTTCCTTTTCTCTATTTATCCTCTTCCACCAAGGAAAAGCTTTAATGTCACTAACTCATGGGAAAAAAAACTATTAACAAACTTGACCTAGTGTTTTTCATGAGAGTAGATGTACAAAGCTAACTATTAAAATATGGTATCTACCTGTTACGACTTTTTATTTGGATACTCATGCCAATATAATGGACTCGTTTTCATAAGTTTTCATCAAAAACTATTGTACTGTCAAGTTTCCACAGAAAGTGAAAGTTCATCACCCTATTAGATTAACTTTATATTACTTCCTCCCCATATTCCAGGCTGCATCAGCTCTGTCAGTTAGCAGACTCCTGTCAGTGATCTTGTGTGTTTCATTCATGTTAGTGCCTGAATCAAGGTTATTGTCTTTTCTATAGCAATTTATATTGTTCCCACTTTTTTGCCTCATATTTCCAGTATTTTGTTACTTGTAGCAAAAAAACCTCCTAAGATTCTTTTATGTATTGTTGCCACTGCCTTATTTCTTCCAGCATATACCAGCAGTTTTTTTTCTGTCTAAGAATAAAGGAATAGATAAGCAAAACAGTGTTCACAATACCCAGCTATCTCATCTACTGACTAACCTGGTGATAGGTGAAGAAAAAATATTATTTGCACTGGCAGTTTCCTGGTGGTGAGTGAAAAGGAAATCTCCAGGTTGTTGGCAGGATTGGTCTGTTAACTCCCATGTCAGGCAGCATGGCCAATGTGCCACAGGGTGAACCACAAAGTGATTTGTAGATCAGGGCAGACTCTGTGCAGTGTGTCCACCCTTCTTTAGTTCTAAAAAAAACATATGCTTTTCTAGGTTTAGGAAAATTTAAAAGCCTAACTTTGCTCATGAATGTCAGAAGTAGAAGGAAAGCACAGGATAATTTGTTCTGTGAAAAAGAATCTCATTGACTATAAAATCTTTTATACTTCCTAAGAACATCCTTACCCAGGTTTGCCTAGGTTTCATCTGGAGTTCTGCTGTGGGGTTGCTTAGAACTAATCAAGTATAAAATGTTTTGAAAAAGGTTTATGATTCAAATAATAACAGGTAAACATTTAAAAATCCACAGAAAGTTTCTGACCAGCTTTATTCTTGAATGTCCAGTAGAGTTGATTTTTTTCTCCAAGAGTTTTTAGCTATGCAAAATCTGCTGTTAGTGAGAAAGACACAAAAGCTAATGCCCTAATACAATTGTTTTACTGGTTCATTATTAATTTCTACTTGCTTGTCTGTTTAGAGTTAAAATTCAGGAATGGTGCTAACATTTTAGATCTACATTCATTTCACTTGGTGAAATGAGTGTAGAATTATGCTTGGGCACTGAGTCACCCTTCTTTCATTGATACTGATCTGGAAAGCAGTTATTACTTTTTTCTAACCAGAGCATTTCTTCGAAATTTTATCTTTACCTGCCCATGTGGTGTAAATGCATCTTGTTAATACATCTTGTATTTACATCTTGTTAATCAGTCTTCCTTAATTAGTCTTTTAAAATAATTTTATCATTTTTTATCTTTTTTTATACATCTATAGCTACGTTATCATGATTTCACATATCACCCTGGATCCCAAGAGATATGACAGTTTAGAACAGTTAATGGTCTGTTTCATAATTATCGGAAGCTGAATACTGTGTGTGTTGGCACACTGCAATAAATTTAAATACCCAGAAGCTAGGAAGCCCATATGTTTGAGTTTTCTATTTAGAGGTGTGTCCTGGTGGAATTTCTTACATTTCCTAATTTATCTCAAAGTTCTGATTTTATAGGTAGATTAGAAACAATGCATTTAAGTATGTCTCAACACATGTTCACTTCAAAACAGTTCACTTTTGTTTGGTCTTCACCCCTTCATCACTTTCCCTCTGTTGAGTTTGCAAAGAGGATAGCCCCTGAGTGTGGAAGATGTAGCACAGCTCTAACACATGTTTGTGAGTCTTGGAGGAGCCGGGCAATGAGCACACACAGCTGTGAGTCCATAGAAATGAATGGCACATAAGTCAGATGCAGAGATTCAAGTTGCATTGCAAACCTGATGCTTGAAAACTTGAAACATTGGAGACTGTATTTGTTGTTTTGGCAAGACTTTGGGTCTGCTGACACAGGAGCAGCTAGGGAAGATGAATATGAGTAAATTATCTGAGACGGAGTTCGGTTTTCATCATGAAGTTTCCTCTGCCTGAGTAGTTGTAAAATGTTATTTTGGGGGACACAATAACAAAGCTCAGAAGTATACTAGTGCTGGTAAAAATGCTAGCTGCAATCACTGCATACCAAGGACAAAACAGTGTAAGTTTGCTAATTAGAAATCCAAGATGAGTGCTTCACATGTGAGGTAAGACTTCCTCCCCACAGAATTAACACTCTTATCCAGTTAAGTAGAAGGGAGATTTATTTGGACCTACATAGACAAAACAACTTCTAACTTTTAATGTCTTCATCACACATGTTCTGAAAGCAGGTTTAATGTAGTGTGTGAACTAGATAATGAGATATAGTGAGATTTTTATCCAAGAAATAAACAAAAGAACAAAGAAACTATTTAAAAAGTTAATGAATGTCACCTTATGTCTATATCTCTACCATGATTTATATTGTGTTAGAGAAAACAGACATGCAGGTCATGGAATATAAGTCTCTGTTCATACCATGCAAAGTAGTGAAAAATGCGAAGTATTAAATTTCATGAATATGTGCACATACCATATGAGAAAAAACCTACAGCTGTTAAGAAGTTCTTTGTTCTAGGAGATAGTTTTCTCTATTACTTCCTCATTCTATTGTTTTAATGGATAAAATATTCTAATATTGTTTTATTCTAAATTAACATGTAATGTTGGTTAAGCTTATAATTAGTCTTCATTTTGCCATCAAAATTATAGCACAGTAAACTGACTAAAACTCACATTTTTACTATTTTTTTCTGTACTGAAGAGAAAAGCCTATGCTTAATCTGATTCAATTAAATCAAAACCAATATAAATAAGTGGGGAAAATACTCTATGATGCTAGAAAACAGCCTGCACATAGTTTGATTTAAGCAGTTTCTTAGTTCATTAGTACAGAGCTTTACATTCACTTTCTGTTTTATTTTATATGTGTTAACATTTTTTTGTCCTAGCTCGTTCATATGAAGATTAAAGTCATTATGTCAGCTCTGTAAAGATGTAGGAAACTCAAAGGGTGTGTGAATCCCTGGGTTGCAGGGATATCTGATTTGAGTGAGAGTATTGGTTGAGTAATTTACTCACTAGTAAACAGAAACAAGAGATAGGAAAAGTAGTAAGTAAATACACATAATTAGTCAGGAGATAGCAGCAAGCATAACAAAGAGCTCCCATGCCACCAATGGCTGAGCTGCTGACACAGTCCCTCAAGTGTCCCCATGAAGAAGCTCAAACATAACTTTGGAAGTGATAGGAAGGGGAAAGCTAGATTACCATGGGACTCATGGGAATGAATAAACTTTTCATGGGATATATCAGGGGCATGGTGGATTATGCAAAATTTGGTAGGGGATGTTTTAAAAGGAATGTGGAAATGTGCAAAACAACTGTGGGGTGCTTTGAGAAAAAACCAAAAGTGCGGAAATGGAGGGAGAAATTTGGATCAGGGTGGAACAACAGAGAAGTGGGGACAGGGGAATAAAATATCACATTTAAGCAGGATGCTGACAGTAGATTTTTTTGGCCAAGAACTGTGCCAGTAATATTAAACTTAGAAGTTTTGTAAAAGTTGTTAAACTCTCTTCCTATTTTCTATGCAATTTAGCCCCTATTTTCTCTGTGGTTCAGTTCACCATTCTGTGTGTGGGTATGTGAACTTCAATGTGGACTCACTGGTATGTAGGGGATGACACCTGAACTCAGGCTGCAGGGGAATACCTGCTCTGGCACATGGAGCACATCCTCTCTCCACTCTGGTGCTCTCTCTGCTGCTTCTCACCCTCTCTGTTCTGTCTGCTTCTGCCTGTCTGGCATTTTCTGCCCTGTCTCAGACATGTTCCCCTGAGGTGCCATCAGCTTGTCTGAGAGGCTCAGCTGTGCCCTGTGGTGTGTCTGCTGGAATGGGCTGGAGCTGGCTGTGCCTGGCACGGGAAGTCGCAGCCTCTCCCCCGAGATGTCCCTCAGCTCCAGCTGCCAACACCGTGCTACATATTGCCAGCAAACCTTCCTAGTTCATAGCAGGTAAAACAAATCTCATTTCTGAATCAGATGCCTTGTGTATTGGAATAACTGAATGTGTAACACTTTTTAAGGAAAGCTGAAACCTTTTAACCAAGACATTTCATGAAAGTGTCTAACATAATTTACATAGTGCTGTGTGAAGTATAGAGGCATTTCAAAGCAATATTTAAAAGGCTTATTCTGTGTTCAAATTTAAAAGATAATTCATGAGTAAAATAGCAACATTGCAAGATATAAGTTATTTGCAAAGTACTATGCGATTTTATCCATAGGGACAAAGATGCTTTTATGTGCTCATGCTTGGGAGTTTCCAGTCAAGAAGAGATGTAGCTATGATCTCATTTCTCAAAAGTGAGAGCCCAACTGCTATTATCTTTCCCCTGGTAGTTTGGGACAAAATCAAAACAAGGAGATGCTCAGCATATCCTGCTCCAAGTTCCCCTTTCTCCCAAAAGGAATTCACATTATTGTGTACCTCATGTCCAAGATAAAATACTGAGATGTCATATGATAGAGGAAAGTATTTTGATGCCACAGACAAAGTATTTTAAAAGTCCTTTATGAATGGTTAAGTAGGCAGTATCTCTTTTTGAGCTAACTAAAAAGTGAAGGGAGAAAGCAAGCATTTGTTTCTCAAAGGTAAGCACCTACCTGTAGCTCCAAATAAGACCCATGAGATTATAGCTCCAGGTACAAAGTGCTCTAGGATTTAGTTGCTGAGTTACTCCATAGAAACAGAAAGGTTTGTTTGGTTCATTTCCTTAAAAAAAAGAAAAAAAAAGAAGACAAAAAACTAACAGAGACTACATTAGTGCACTTGTGCAACAATAAGGAAATCTGCCTCCTGTGTCTCAGCAGCCCCATCTGGGGCAGTCCCATGGGTGCCCACACATGCGGACAGGTCCTCTGGGCTTCTCTCCAATCTTTCTGTGCCACTGCGTTGCCAAGAGAGGAAAGAGTGGAGAGCCTGTGATACAAGCAGGATTCATTTATCTCTAGAACAAGAAGGTAATTGAGCTTCTTTTACTCATTTCTATTTAAGTAGAACAACCTTCTTACCACAGCCCATGAGTGTGAAAAGTCAGTATTTTCAGTACTATGCTTTTGTACATTTTAAAGGATATTTTGGAATATTTTTACATTTACTATGCAAGAATTTATTTTCTTTTCTCATTTATTTCTAACGAAGCTAACAAAAGAAAGGCTGTGACTTTTTCTTTTGAAGACAAGTTTGAGTAACATTGAGTAATGTTAATAGGATATTATCTGTAAAGTAGTGTAAAATTAAACATTATGCAGAGTTGCCAAATTATATCAAAAAGTTCTTAAACCATTATTTTATGAGGTTACTTTTAAAATTTACTTCTTCTTGGGTGATAGAGAGCAGTAGTGTAGAAAGGTTCACTCAGTACAGATTTTCTTTAACACTCATCAATATTCCACAAAGATAACAGAATTAACCAAAACTTTGAAGGAAGTCAACATGATAAAAAAGGAAGTTTCACACACCTGGTTAAGGAATGTGTTGATTGAAACAGAATGACTACAAAATACAGAAGAACACAGAATTTTCTTTTTTAATTCAATTGATAATTGATTAATATTTTTAACTGTGAATAAGAAAAGTGTATCTTCAGTATTTTATTTATGTTTTCTACCTTTGAAATTATACAATTATGAAAATATTTATGTCATGAATATTAAAGCAGTAAGCAACCAAAAGCTAGTACCTCCTCTTTCTATCTTATAAATGTGGCTCTCATTAATGACACCTCATAAATAAATTATGAATTTTATGTTAAAAATTGTTATTTTCAGTCACTTAGTCAAAACTGAGTATTACATGTTACCAGAGATTTTCACGGTCCTTAAATGACTGCACTGCTGGGATGCATTACCCGTGACATTCACCTGTCTAATTATTTGCTGGAAATGTACACAAACAGTCAAAATATTCAGATTTGGGCTTTAAATAAGCACATTTTTTTTTAATATTTCAGCCTAAAATTTGCAAGTTTTAATTTCTTAGCTGACATGCTTGATACAGTAAGTAACCCCAGACTGCAACGGTGTGATAGAGGAAAGTAAAAGGTAAGAGACAGGTAATGTAACATTTCTTTCCATTCCAAACCAGGGATCTTGACTGATATCTAAGGTTGTACTTCCAGAATTTATAAAATGGTTTGGAAGATCCTTATGACAGTGAATTTGAACATGGAATGTCAAATACATATAATTTTAAAATGTGAGGAAAATATATAAAGTCTGATGACTAAACATAACCTTTCAAAGGCGAACTAAAAAAGAAGCATATAAGTATGATAGTCTTGTCAGACTAAGTACCTCCCAGCCACCTATATTTAACACTGATAAACCTTATATATAAGATGAAAGCAGTTAATAAAAGAATATTCAACAAAATGATTAATGGAATGCCTACAAGTATAATAAAAGGTAATTTGAGAACCTTACAACAAACTTAAGATCTTTAAAGAAAATTTTAATCCTTCATTGAAATGACATTTATTTCCTTTTTCTGATGTCTCTAGGCAAATAATTAAATTTATTGTAATTTTGTTAAATAAACCATACATAATAAAAAACACAGGAAAAAATTAAATTCTATTATAAGAAAGGACAAATCTACAGCAAAGGCTAAAAGAATTCAGTTTAAATGTTTGTGTTTCATGGCTATCATTAGACTGGATGGACATCTGTCTTATTTTAAAAGACTACTGCAAATGTGCAGTTACTGAGTCCTTTTGTTTCTTGTTTTGTAATTTATCAGTCTTACTTATTTTTCTGTTTACTTCTATTTTATACTTGAGATAATTTCAGCATTATATCTTCTGTCTCAGGACATGTAGTGGCTTGGGCCAAGACTCTGCCCTGATACAAAGCTACATTCAATGCAGAAGTTTCCAGATGTACTGAAATTGCTGTTCATGTGTGCTATCCTGTGTGCTGCAATACCAATGTACAAGACCTGCTGTATAAAATTCTCCAAGAAAAGCAGCTGTGTGCTCCAGCCCTGCTGAAGTCAGTGACTTCAATGGATGATTGCATCACTTCAGTGGATGATTGCTCAAGACCCTGTGACTGTGAAACAAAGGAAATGTACACATATCTCTTTTTAAAAATCTATTACACAGAGTCAACAATATTTTATCTACATTCATTTCACTTTTTGTAAATTCCACATTTAAAAGTGAGTCATAATACAGATTAGCTACATATTGATTTTAACTGAAGCTGAAAAAATTTGATGAAGTATCCACTCGGCAGTACTATAGTAGACATACATGTCACAATCGGGCAAATATTTATCTGCAAATAGAAGTGCTCAGGAGAAAAGTTAGTAAGTGAGTTTTCAGTGTTTAACTCCTTTTTAACAGAGATTTTCCTCCCCTTTCATTCCCCATAAATAGATTGTCAAAATTTAGAAATTAATGTTTTGCATTACAAATGTCTCTCTTTTCATCTTCCAGTTTTCTTTAGTTATAGAATAATTGCAATGTTCAAACAGCACAAAGAAATAAAATCTAGCTGAAAAAATGAGTAGCTAAATTGGAAGTAACAAGTTCCTCTCTAAAATAGGACAAAAAGCTGAGTAGATAAATGGATAGATAGTGGATAAATTTGCCATTATTCAAGGATGGTTCCACCACAGGTTAAGTACTGTGGTATTTTCTCTTTATACTATTAACTTGTGTATTGCCAGCTCTTTATGATAATAAAACAGTCAGTTCTTTAATTTCATAATATAGTGATATTTATTATTATGCTTAATTTTCTATGAGTAGTGAGTCTAATTATCCAGATAATATATATATAGATCACTTGTGTATTTTACAGGTTCAAGATATTTCTTGTTCTAGTATGTAGTATGCTTTACTATATAGCATATAATTATTATGTAGCCAATACAGAGTTGTAATAGTGACTGTGCTGCAGGTTGGGGAAGGTTGAGGAAGGCTATCCTCCCCATCTACTCTGCCCCAATGAGGCCACATCAGAAGGACTGTGTCCAGCTCTGAACTCCCCACTCCAAGAAAGACAAGGAACTACTGAAAAAGGTGATTTGTGGGACTGTAACATCTCTCTCAAGAAAAAAGACTGAGAGAGCTGGGCTTGTTTAGCCTGAAGAGGAGACAATTGAGAGCAGATATTATCAATGCCAAGCAGTATCTTGAGGGCGGGTGTGAAGAAGGTGGAGACAGACTCTTTTCATGGCACTCCTGCCCAGGGGCAAGACAAGGGGCAAGAGGCACAGATAGAAAGACAGGAAGTTCCATACGAATATGAGGAAAAATGTCTTTATATTGAGGGTGTCAGAGCACTGGAACAGGCTGCCCATAGAGGTTGTGGAGTCTTTTCTGGAGATATTCAAAACAAACCTGAGTATGATTCCATACAATCTGCTCCAGGTGCACCTGCTTTACTGGGGGGTTGGATTAGATGATCTCCTGAGGCCACTTCCAGCTGCCACCATTCTGTCATTCTGTGATTCTGTGATAAATGTAGATCAAATTGTTGTCATCTGTAATTTATCAGACCTAGTGAGTCAATAACCTTGGGTACTGTAAAGCAAAAAATAGAAGAGTAGGATAATAACAGTTTTACTTAGATTTAAAAGCTACACATTTTAAAGGATTAGATGCTTCTAATCTAACATTTTATACAGGGTATATATTTCTAAATTCCACTCTTTTGTGTAAAACAGTAACAAATTCTCTATTTCAGTTTCTTGTTCCAACTTTTAAATATTACTGAGCTTTTCAGCATCTACTTACCTGCTGTTCTAAAATATCTGGAGTCAGTCTTGCTGTCAAGACTGTTCATGCATTTTATATTAATGGCCACTGAATAAAACCAGAAATGACCCTGGACTCCCAAAACTAGTGAATAATTAATTTATTTTAAATAACTAATTGAAATAAAAAGTGAGAATCAGCAGAATGGATTTGCTTTTACTTACAGAAAGGAAAACGTATAAGGAAAAAATAGAGAAAATGGTAATACTAATGTCAGTTGGAGTAAGATAGGGATTTAAAAAACTATGCCCAGGAGACAGACTACTGGGAGAGGAACAGCTCATAAAAGCATTTATTAAATTGAAAGTAAGAGCAAATATAGGTAATTAATCATTGCAGGGCCAACAGAACTATGAACATTGCATTTAGAAAAACATCATGACTGAAAATCATATTAAAGTGTATTTTGTGTCTATAAATAAAAGACAAGAACATCAATTTGCTACGATCTGTTATGAGGTATGAACAGATAATACAGATAAAACAGAATACATTTGAATCAGGACTGGTCTGAGCCAGTGTGGTGGATAGACTTTGGGTGGGCACCAGATGCACATCAAAATCTTCTGTCACCCACCTTCTCAGTAGGTTGTGGAGGAAGAAAATTGAAAAAATAATAAACCCTCCTATTTCTAGTCCTAAATTAAATCAGTAAAGTGTTACATTAACTGGCATTACTGATTCTAGTTCCTAAATTATTTAACTGAATGTCTAATATTTCTCAATGCGAATATTACTGATTAGCAAGATTTTTTGGGCTGATGCAACATTTTATTTTTAAGTTTCTTATGTACTACCAGCTGACACACATTTGTTTGAGTTTCCCTTTTAAAAAGAACTTGTAGAGAAATTACTATATTCTAAAATGTTATGGCTGCCTGACAATCAGCATAGGTGAATTCATTTTTTTCAAGACAAAAATATGACTAACTAATTCCAGGCTAGAATTAAGAAAATTAGATGCTATAAGGTCAGATAAAAAAAATTCTAGAAAGATATTAAGCAACATAATGTTTAGGTCTTCCATGTCTTTCCTCCTGATAACTTTTTAATTAGATGATCATCCTTATCAGATTTAAAATATTCACTGTGGAGGCTGCTCCTGCAGTACCCAGTGCAGTAGGCACTGAGGTTTTAATGCCATCAGGGTGCTTCCCCATGTAGAGAGCTGGGAATGCTGAGGAGTCTGTGAGCCAACATGTGCAAATCTTACAAACTTAATTTGTTGCAAGCTGGCTTTGAGTGTCATGGGAGTCAGTGCGCTGTACACTTAAAGGTCTGACAACACCATTCCCCTGCACTGTCCCAGAATGGACTGGAAATGACAGCATGTTGTGGCAATCATGAAAATGCCAATTCTATTGAATAGTTTTTAGACCCAATTAAACTTAAAAGTGTTTCCATAGCACCTCTTCAAAGCAGGAATAACTGTTAAAGTATAAATTATATATTATACTGTTTCAATAGTTGTGTTCTTAAAAAAAAATAACTTTCTGAGAAGAAATATGTGAAATTCATGTAGCAGGTTTAAAGTATATTAAAAACCACAAAACCATGGCACTGCAATGGCTAACAAAATAAATTCTGATTGTTTAAATCCTGGTTTCCACTGAACCACAGTTTCTCAAAATTCTCAATTGTGAAGGTTCATCAGAATGATAAATTGTTCACTGTTATGTCAGCATGGGGTATTATGCTAGGAAACACAATGTTCTTTTTTAATGGTGTGTAACAACAGGTTATCCCAAGAAATATGCATCAAGTCAAATAATTTTAAAAATTCATGGTTCACTGAAAGCAGTGGTTAAAAACATACCCATTTCCTTTTATAAAGTATAAAGAACTGAAGGAGTTTAATTTTAAAACATTAATTTTTTTTCTTATCTTTCCCAATAGAAATTTTCTTCACTGGATTAGGAAATTCAGTATTTGATCTGTTTTGTATTCATATTTCACAGCTTTTTTTCATTAGTTTGATCTGCTTTCTCTTTCAGGATTTCATGCTGATTAAAGAAAGCTCTCTTTGAGTATTTTTACACCCTATTGAGTCTAATTTTGGATGGTTTTGGAATCATTCACTCAAGAATATACTGATGCCTGTAATATGGATGGCTTAATATATCTATACCCATAGGGATATTCCATTGACCATACAAAATAAATCCCAAGCAGTTAATAAAGGAGTGTACATATAGAGACATATTTTCATGCAATTTCTTGTTCAAGAATTTTATTTCAATAAATTTCTTAATTACCTTCTATGATGTAACCTGTTTGTTTTAAAGTCTAGCTAAAAAAGAAGGGGAAGATAAGAAGTTTTAGTCAATGTTGATATTAATAGTTACCCTTCAAGGATTATCTAATACACTATAACTGTATCACTAGTCATATTTCCTTTAAAAATTGTCACATATGTCTTTACATGTGAGCTCCATGTGTGTTTACCCTCCAAGAACAAAGAGCAGAGTTAGCAAAGCACTGAGCAGAAGCAAATGTATCAACCTTAGCATTATTTGCTAACATAGAGATTAGTGATAAGTGCTGTGTTAACAATTTTTCACACATATGTGGAGCATGGACTGAACACGACCCTGTCTGCCTATGAAATTTAACAGTTACTAGCATTACATGTTATTGCTCTTTGGAAACTGTCCATCAGCCACAGACATCTGTTCTTTAAAGGAATATTGCAGTAGGGCATGTTCATCAGTTACAAGGAGAAAAAGAAGAATGAACTTGATGATATTTGCTCATGAATTTCACAGATACTTGTTCACAGCAGAGGAGTAATAAGATTTCAGACTGCTGCTTCCTACTGTACATAACAGAGATTTTCTTGAATGTGTATTCTTCTACAAATATATTTTTTTCTTTCTATTCTCTTTGAATCAACTCTTTGTTCTCACAGAAAAATCTTCCATCATCCTACTCAAATGGAAAGTCCGGTTTAAATAGTTTGGTTTTAATTACATTTACACTATGTGGCTCTTCATAACTCATTGTTCCTTAGTGTATAGCCTTCATTATGTAATGTACTTCTACAAAAAAAAGGATAAAATTAGAAAAACTAAGAGACAAAATGAGTTCTTTGTAGTGAAATGAAAAGATAAAAAGAATCTTTTATGAAGGTACTATAGAACAAAGTAAAATATATAGGTTAATTAATTATGGGAAAGAGAACAAATTATGATTAAACAAAGGAGGTTTAAGTAGAATTTGCTTCAGTCTTTGTGAATTTAATTGTGTCCACATTACAACACTTATCTTAGCACAGAAACAGGACTGTAGGGCAGAATATGAAAAGAAGACACTGAGGAAAACTTTAGTTCAAGTCTTCAGTGTTTGATGAACTGAGGAACTAAAGGAGTCCACCCTACTTTAAAAATGTTGAAGTAATCTGAACTTCTAATCATGACTGAGTATTTCATTCTGAAATTCACACTTAAAATTGGAAAGAGACAAAAAAATAGAAGACCAAAAGAAAAAAAAAAATAGAGCAGTGTTTTCTGTCTGTGGAGCAGAGCACTATTTAATATTAAAAATTAAATTAATCAATAATATTAACAATAACTAGAAGTGGTAAAAAGCACCTCATATTGATCAATAGCATATCATATCAATCCAGTTTCTTTTTCTTTATGCTAATAGTGCAGTGAAGAAGGGGAAAGAAAAGACTACAATATTTACCAAGGCCATAGTAAGATTTGAGGACTATATAACACACTCTTATGAGCAGCTTCACAAAGTATGGTTCACATTTTCCTGGTACAAAATTGGTGTACAGTTGGATGAAAACCTACATTTAGTATTTAGTATTATTGATTCACTGACTGTTGGAAGAATTTCAAGTGAGACACATTTTTCTATGACTGATTTTATTGAATATTTTAGTTCATTATTTAGATGTTGATATATAATAATGTGTACAGATGGTGTTAGATAGGAGGGGTTATGAGTGCTTTAGAAGATCAGAATTCAGTGTGATTTGGAGAAAATGGAATAATGACCTGAAATTATCTATGAAAACAAAGTATAAGTGTCACAAATAAGAAGCAGAAATAAAACGTGTACAAATATGAAATTAAATTTTCTAGGAAATAATGCTGCTAAAAATAATGTATAGCTGCAGCAGGAGCAGAAATTAGACAAGATTTTATGTATTTATATATATGTATATGAGGGAATGATGTATGCTGAGGGAAAAAAAGGCAGTTACATTCCAAGATTCACTTGGACTTAAAAAGTATTTTGCATCATATTAGGAGGATAACATTTCTGTTTGCATTTGGTCACTGGCACTGTACAAAAAGGAATTATTATTTATGTTGGGCATATCACATGTGTTCTAAATGAGCAAATGGGACTTGCGCTCTCATGCCTAGGACTGTCTGGAAGAAAGGAGGACGTACAAATTGAGATAAAAATGGGAGCATAAGAATAACCTTCCTAAATCATAGAATCATTAAAAAGTTTGACCTGGAAGGGACCTTAAAGATCATCAAATTGCAACCCTTCTGCCAAGATCCATAACAGCTCCTATTAGACCAAGTTTCTCAAAGCCCCATCCAGCCTGGCCTTGAACACTTTCAGGGATGAGACATCCAGTTTCTCTGGGCAACCTGTTTCAGTGTCCTACCAACCACACAGTAAAGATTTTATTTCTAATATATCATCTCAACTTGGTTTAAAGCCATTCCCTCTTGTCCTATTCTTACATGCCCTTGTAAGAAGTCCCACTCCAGATTTCTTGTCCTATTCTTACATGCCCTTGTAAGAAGTCCCACTCCAGATTTCTTCCAGGCTTCCTTTAGGTACTGGAAGGCTTCAGATAGGTCACCCTGGATCCTTCACATCTCCAGTTTCAACCTCAGCTTTCTCAGCCTGATCTCACAGGAAACATGGCCTCTCCTTGTCTCTAATCAATTTGGTGATCATCCTCTGGACTTGCTCCAAAGATTGATGTCCTTCCTGTGCTTGGGACCCCAGAGCCGGGCGCAGTACTGCAGGTGGGGTCTCACCTGAGAGGAGCAGAGAGGCAGAGTCACTTCCCTTGGCCTGCAGGTCACATTTGTTTTGATGCAGCCAGGAACACAATTGGTTTTCTGGGCTGCATGAGCACATTGCCAGTTCATGTCCAGCCTCCCATCCATCCACCAGCCCCCTCAAGTCCTTCAAGGCAAGGCTGCTCTCAGTCTGTTTATTCCCCAGCTTGCGTTGATACCAGGAGTTACCTCCACCCAGGTCTTGGGTCTTGCACTTGACCTTGTTGCTGTAATGTAAGCTGTCCTTACAAAGGAGATATCTTTGCTGAAAGAGATACCAGCTTGCTAAATGAAAAAAAAAAAAAAGTATTTCAGTTTGATAGAAAGAGGAAATGGTCTAATTGTAATGTTGGTCCAGAGTGCAGTAGGCTACATGACATTGCAGAGAAATCTTCCTAGACAGGACTTTAAGGGAAGATTAATTGGATGCTCTTAAGTTTGATATAAAAAAATCTCACTTTAGTGAAGAGGGATTGACCACATGTTTTTTTGGGATCATCCCTAGAGGTGTCTTTTTCTAAATTTGTAATAAAATTATATTTACTCTTTTAGTGCTTCATAACACTTGGGAGGTTAAATAATTGCACAGGAACCGTGTTGTGAGACCCTTTGTGGTGGTTTCACAGGAAATATGTTTTCTGGGATGCTGTGGTTAGGCCAATGGATGCTCAGATTTTAATATTGGCACCTAATGTGGCCATTGGGACATTGGATGCGCCTCTGAGAACACGGGGTTAAAGCAGGGCTCTCCCCTGGGAGGCTCTCTTGGGTTCCAGTCAGGGAAAGGTTCAGAGCTGCCCTGCCCGGCTGCGGGCTGGGCGGGGCAGGGGCAGCCATGCGGCCGGGTGAGGTAGGCTGGGCCTGGCCAGAAGGGAGGGGAAGGCCCCTGCAGGATGGAAGGGTGGAGGAGCACTGAGAGGCATCGGGCAGCCACGCCTTCCCCCTGGAGAGACAGAGAGAGAGCTGGTGCCTGTGCTTGGCCAGCCGAGAAGGAGAAGGGGGGGTGCGAGAAGGGGCCAGGCTGGGCAGCCATGGGAGTTCCGGACAGACAGAGCCTCAGATTTTTAACCCTTTTCTTGGATGATGGAAACCTTACAAATGCTAATCCTCCTGGAGTTGAATGAGAAGAGAGATATAGAGGAGCTAAGAGGAAATGGGCCACGAGAGAAATAGAGAAGAACTCAGGTGGAAGAGATGATGGAGTAGCTTATGCTGGACTCTTTTTGTGTAGCCATGGACAGAGCCATGTTTCCTTGTGATACAGGGACTGCATTCTAGGGGGAGGCAATGCCTCAGGACCAAGAGGGTTCGGTGTGGGTACCCCTCGGCCCCAGGGGGTGAAAAATATGGGGGGGACAGGTATCCCAAAGTTGAGACTGAGCCTTTTTGGAGTGGGACGAAGCATCCTTTAAAGTCGACCCTAGAAGCAGCTCTGGTCCATGTTCAGTGGTGAGAGCGCTGGACATGAAAGGAAGAGGTCACCATTGGCACAAGAAGGACTCCTTCTCCTCTTGATGAACTGGGGATTGAGTATTCTGAAGGGTGGTGCTGGACTGAGAGTCAGTGATTTGGGGGATATATTGTATTGGGAATTTGGTGGGGAGGAGGAGGAGATGTATTTGTAAAGTTTTCATTTTCTTTGTGTGTTTCTTTTTTTTCTTTTTTTTCCTTTCCCTTGTAGTTTAGTTAATAATTTTTTTTTTCCTAAGTGGGAGCCTGCTTTGCTTATTCCTGGTCACATCTCACAGCAGAAACCAGGGAGAGAGTATTCTCATGGGGGCACTGGCATTGCGCCAGTGTCAAACCATGACACCCTTAACTTTTATTAATGTGATACATACCTATATCTACCTACAGAAAAAATCTTTGATATAAAAAAATAAAAATTGTTTCTTATATTAATTGTTAATTGTATTTTGCTCCCCAAAATGCTTTGGGATTGGTAGCTCTAAGTACTTTGGTACTTCTATTTGTTTTGCAAAATTGTGTTATTGTTAAAAGTTATTAGTTGATTTAGGGATAAAAGGTGAAAAAATAAACAAAAATTTTAACCTACAAGTTAATTCAACCAGTCATCATTTTGAAAACAAAAAGTTTCAGCTTACATCAATTATTTCCTGTCTTAATTTTGAATTGTGTTTTTTAAAAATTTATCTCACAAAAATGAATTCATATATTGCTATACAGAATCTAATTCCTGTTATTTAAGATAATATTCCTGTATTTTAGATAATTCTATTTTTTCATGGTTGTTTTATTATGTCCTACAAAAACAAAACTATTTGTAATCTGTTTATTTTTGATGCATTAACTACTCACTGATGAATAGGTAAATTATTTTAAAAAGAATACCTTCAGGAGTATACATTATTTCAATTTACCAATGATCAATGCTGGAAATCACTAACAGACTATAAAATAATATGTTTTTTGGAATAGATGTATTTTCTTCCATTTACTGTTTTATTGTATTGTGGAGGCCAGACAGAGGCAGGAGGTACAATATTATAGGTGAGAGAACAAACCCCCTGACAGCACAGCTTTGACACTGTTGCTCATCACACTATCCACAGCTTATGTTAAATGACTGACTAAAATGTTCCCAAGGGAACTCTGAACATTGCAGAGTTCCTTGGCAACCAAAAGTGCCTACAGAGAAGCCTGCCCATCACATTTTATTGCCTTTCTCTTTTCATGTCATCTTGCTGCTCTAAAGCCCCAGTGTAGTGTTCTTCCTGCAGGGGCATTTTGCAGTTCACAGATAATACAGGGTATTTTGCAGTTCACTGCTGTCTTCTCCCTCCCATTCCTGTCTTCTGCACTGTTGTAATTCACAGACTTGATATGGAATCTTCATCTTAATGTGACAAATACTGCTAAAAATGGAAAAAAGGGATTTTGTCTGCGTTGTTTGATTCTGTTATTGGTGGGAAAGTCTAAGACTAATTCCATACAAATGTCAAACTGTCATTTTGTACTTTTAATACCTTCAAAACTGTTCAGAACTTTGGATGTTTGACTTGACGGACAGCTTTGTGATTCAGAACTTCAAAGATATTAATTTTACTGAAAATTAATTGCAACGGTAGTTAGATTTTGCCACAAATATTTTGCTCCACAAAACCTACATGATGGTTTAAAATATCTGAGTATCTAGTAGAGCACCCAAGAATTCTTATTCTGTGTGCTGAGCCTTAGCTCAGACCCCATCTAAGTCTCTCATACTGTGTTTTTTTTTTCCTTTTCTTTCCATTTAGGGTGCATTTCAATAAATCAACCTGTGTTGAAAAGAATTGGAATTATATTTTGGAGGGTTATTTTCATGCAAAATTGTCTGAGTAATCTTTTTTTAACAATATTATATCTAAATTGTTTCACTGAGGCTTTTTCCTGAAATTTTGGGGTTTTTTTATTTTTTCATTTCAGGCCGTAGTAAATCTTTTGACCTGTTTTATAAATATCTGAAAATAAAATTAATATGATACATGAAAATACTGACAGATCATCAACTACAAGAACACCAGGGAACATGGCACAAATTACATCTTGATATGTTTTCCTACAAGAATGTATTTCTTCTGCTCTCTGCAGAAGAAAAGAATGTTCTTGTTTCTCTACATTGCTGAAATTGCAACATTAAAATATTTGAACATGTGAAAGGCCTCTTGAGCACAATCCCTTGTGAACAGTCTATGTAGCAGATGGTAAAATACCTAGATTGAATAAAGTATGTAGACTCCTGCCTCCAATTGAAGTCAGTGGTGAAACATAATTTTTACTCTTATGGAACAGTTCTTTTAGTATAAATCTAACAGTAAGAGAAGTTAATTTCCATCAGGCCATTTGAAACAGCAAGATAAGTTAAAAGCTTCTATAGTTGCACCTGTGTAGATATATAATTGTTGTGTGTGTGTATATGTTTAATGTGTGCATGTGTATTTACTTATGCTTACATTATAGAAAAGATACAAATACAGCATAAAAATTATTGTATGTTTTATCAATATCATTTAACGTGATGTAACAGGATTATCATGGAAGTTGCTAAAACAATATTTCATATGTTCACTGATTGCAATTTTTTCAAAATGTTGTTAAAGAATCAGAGCTTACCTTTTTGTTTGGTTTTTTGTTTCTTTTTTTTAAATTCAGGTAGAGTTGAAGGCAGTAAAAATAGTGTTCAAAGAGCCTAATGAAATTTATGGGCACAGGACTACAGAAGTGGAATATATTCCAGGTCATTTGGTTTGGCTCTTTCATCCTTTTATATCACTATCACATAATACTATTTTCATAAAGTTCTTAAACTAAATAAGAACTATTTATTTAGTTAATTAATCAGTACTCATTCATTTATTAATGCATCCCAGTACTGGAAAGTTTTTTCAGAATGTCTGACAATTTTTCATAATTTCTTATCACTTCTGTCCTAAAAACTTCATTTTCCCAGGAAATTAAATAATAATTGTGCAGATTGTTTGAAAGAAGCATGACAGAAAAGGTCTCCAAAACTTTTAAAAATTATGTAAATCTTTTTCTGTCTATCCTGGAGCCCTACTCTTGAAAGTTAGCTCCTACATCATAGAATTGCAATTTCCTGCCAAACAGGTGCATCCTGCAAGAGCTGCAAAGTGAAATGATGATCAGGCAATAATCTTACACCTTCCCTTCATCTTCTGTTTCCAGCAGGTGAGTTACACAATGCAGTAAAAAATATTTTTTATTAATCTTGAGGATGGTTTCCCTTTTTTGCATTTGTATTTAATTTATTTATAATTGAATTTCAGGTAATTTTTATTATTTTAGTTCTATGTCATACTGGTATTTCTTGATGTTCTGTTTTAATAATAGCTCCTAATTTTGTCATTATCAGCTTTCATTGTTACAGTCTATTATCTCATTATAACTAATGAATCTATTAACCAAATTTTATCCCAAGACTAATCTTTAGCAACTTAATCAGTAATCTCATCCAAGACTGAAAGTTCCTTTTCCAACACTATGCCTTTCTGCTTCTTTTTTTATTGAGTTTGCATGTTAAAGATGTTTAGCCAGTATCTGTTACTTTACTTATATACTCATGGGTAACACCATTTCAGATACTGGATGAAAAATAAAATTATGTCTACTACATTTCAATGCCTAAAAATCAGCCAAAGAAAGAAAGCTGATATGTGAGTTTCCTTCAATTTGAGAAGGATTTTGTTCTGTCACTGTCACTTCAATAGCAAGTATATTTTTTGCACTATTACTGGGTAACGAGCCTATATGCTGTAATGTAGTCTGTTAAAAAAAAAGAAAAAACTTTTGATTTTTCCTAGTGAGCCTCCATTTTTGCAAAAAACAAACCAACACAAAAAAGAAGAAAAACCCCAAAATATCTCTCTTATATTGGTCTTAAAGCAATCGCTGTTACATTTTGTTTCTCTGTATACACATTCTACATGATACAGAAGCGAAATCAGGCATGTTTGTTGGTTAAAATTTATTATCTAATATTTTGAGGTTTGCAGCAAACTTGAGCAAACAGGTAACAGAAGTTAGTTTTCTACAAATGTAGTAGAATATGAGTAGATAAATAAATATCATTATCTGTAGTAGGATAGAACATAAGTAAATAAAGGTAGTATAGAAAGTAATCTTACCCCCTAAAGAGTTGCAGCTCAGCCAATTACTAAGGATTAGGAGCAGGCCTGATGTTAACAGGCCATACCTGTAGCCAATAAGAAGGGTGTTATAAAAGAGTGGATTGGTTGGTTAATGGAAACTGGAGTAGCTTGGCTGCTGTGAGGATAAGGAAGAGTCAGTGCCTAGAGGAGATGCCTGCACGAAACCTCGAGGAGGTATGAAACTCTAGCAGTATGGAACCCTTGCAATGTAATGACAATAGAACTCTTGCGCTATAGTGACAACAATTATCTGTTGCTCAAATATATTTTCTCTGATACTGACTGCTGAATATTTTTCTGCTGGTATGTGATTATTGATAGCTCTAGAACACCAAAACCTGAAACATCCTACCTGTTGTTGTTTTTTTCTACAAGCTTTACTACTTTATTGGTAATTTTCCATTCTCTACAAAATATAATAGGCAAGAATACATTTGAATTTAATATTTAAAAATAATAAAGCTTGGTGAGGTTATTTATTTTTGAGCAGAATCTTTTGGAACATTGGTGTTGAATATGTAACACCTGAACATGTAAGAGACTGAAAAATAAATAAAGTTTGGCTATTTATGTGAAGAAACTAACAAATAGATGATGTTTTACAAATAGTCAGAAGTGGTTGGAAAGAGAAATGTGTATATTAGAATGTGGTAAGGATTATTTTGATAATGAGGGAATTAATAAAAAGAGGACAAACCAGATAAAAAAATCACTATAATAGTATTTATTTATTCCTCAAAATCTTCATAAAAATCAGATTTATCTTTTTTCTTATCAGAAATCTGCTATAACAATTGTTTGTTGACATGTTCATTGCAAATATTTCTTCCCTTAAATTACTCCCCATTTTCATTTTAAAACAACACTGTAGCGAGAGTTACATGATATTCATAATGATTAATGAAAATATCAATTTATGAGGATATTTTCATTGATTTCTCCAAGTTTTTATGTTGAAAATATTTTTCTTTTAAGATAGACAAATAATTTTTACTCTCCAGGATATCTTTGAACACTCTAGTTTTATGTCTCTTTCTTTGATTAAGCCTTGTCAAGCAAAGTCCTTTACTGTAGAGCACACTGGCATAGATATTTAATCATATGGTTATCTGACTTCTGAAAAGCAAATAACAGTAATCTAGTGACTAGAATTTAAATATATAGACAACTATTAAAATAAAAATATAAATATATAAAATATACACATAATATATATTGAATACATAAAAATATGTATTTTTTTAAGTATTTTCAGGAAAGTGTTTCTTAATTGAGATAATATATGGCTTGAACTGCAACAAAGATCCAGAGTTTTTCACTTTGGGAGAAAAAATATATTGGAAGCAGAATAGCTATCAGGAAATTCTGCAGCGACTAGCATTGTAGAGGTAAAGCTGCACAGAATATTTTCTGGAAGTAAGTTGTTTTCTAGTAATTTTGGGGAGGCATCAGTCTTACCAAGAAGGGATGAAAAAAAAGAGTAAACATTGGTAATTTGCAAGTTTTATTCTGATATTTTCTTCTCTTGATAATAGCAAAACTTTAAAAAAAAATTTGAAAGTCAGGACCTTTGATATTAGAAGATTTAAAGTAAAAGCACAATTTAGAAATTATCACAGCATAAGTATCCTAGCAATATACCTCTGTCTTCCTCAAAAGAATTTTAAGGAAGAGAGGCATAAGAAGCAGCTAATACTATGCATGACTGTAAGTAGTGAAGATGCTCTTCTAAGGTGTCTTTCTGGCCATTATCATGTGGGAATTGCAAAGAATAGTAAGCACGGAGAACTTTGAATACAGTATGATAATTCAGTCATATTTTGAAAAAAATATATTTTGATTCCACTTTTGCCTACACAAAAGCAGGATGAGGATTTTACTGGAATTCATTTTATGAGTCATGTGCTGAAGGATTCAGAATCTAGAGTCTTCTTAAATTAGAAATTCTACTATACTAGGTACCTAGTATATTAAGACCAACAATCTTTTTTACAGTCCTTCACTGTGGAGATAATGAAGTAAAAACCTTATGAAACTCTAGTGGGTGAGTCACTACTGGGAAGTAAAGTGACTTCTATTCAAAGAGACTTCCTCAGGCATTTTCTTTTCATGACATGTCAGTATTTCTCAGCTCACATATGGTGTTAAATTAAGCTTAGCTGTTTATGTCTGCCTGGTTTGACTCTTTGACTCTCACTTTTCCATCAGAAGCAGTGGTTTTGCCCCAAAATGCTTAGATATTTTATAATATGTGTCTGATACAGAAGTTTTTTAACATCTTAGTTTAAAAATCACTTTCCCCTTTCATTTGATGGGTTGTGCTGAACTTTCTAACCTCAGTAAGAAAAATAAAGTGTAAAATAGGAAGATTTTAATATATTGCTCTTAGGTTAGGAGAATACGAACTTAGTACTGTCATATCTTGAAGACTGCCCATGGTTTGGATAAATAGGATCATTCACACATTTATTTATAATTCTAGTAATCTAGAATTTAATTTATAAAACACTTTAACATATAGAGCATTTGAAAAAATAATAGCATATTTTATTATATTCAAAATATTATTTCATTTTCTCATTTAAAATATGCCAAATATACTTATTGAAAATACTTAAAGATGTAATAGTCATCAATAATTAAGAAAATTGTTATGAATTTCACACAGGGAATGATAGTTGTAAAAACTGCATGTTTCAGAAGTTAGCAAGTTCTTCCACCGGTTCCCTCAAGACCCACAGATGCAGCTTGTCAGGTCTCGTGATCTTGTACACTTTCAGGTTCATGGCCTCAAATCTGATTTTCTCTTACAGTGGGTGATTCTTCCTTCTCCCTTCTGTGACTTTGGTGGTGTGGCTGGAACAATTGCCAGTGAAGAGTGAAGCAAAAAAAATAATTCAGTACCTAAGCCTTCTCCACACCCTGGATAATCAGGTTTTTCTTTCCTGAGAGGGCCTGCATTTCCTATAGTCTTCCTTTTATCACTGACACCTATAGAAGCTTTTTTTGTTCCCCTTGGTGTCCATAGCCAGGTTTAATTCCCTCAGGGTTTTAGCTTTCCTGTCTACTTGGAAAATCTCTCTGTATTCCTCCAGGCTGTTTTTACTTGCTTCCGATCTCTGTAGCTTCCTTTTTGTGCTATGTTTTTCCAGGAGCTATGTGTTCACCCATGCAGCCATCTTTTTGTGCTCAATTTCTCTTTGATGGGATGCATCAGTCATGAGTTCCTAGGAGGCGATCCTTGAATATAACCAGTTTTCTTGGGCCCCTGTTCCCTCCAGGACTCTATCCCATGGTACACTATCAAAAGCCCAAAGAAGAGCCCAAATTCTGCTCTCCTGAAATCTGCAGTGAGTTGCTGTGTGCTCTCCTCACTGCCATAAAGATCTCAATCACCACCATTTCATGGTGACCAAGTCATTCTTGAGCTTCACATTCCCCACCAGTCCCTTCATGCTGGTGAGAGCCAGGCCTGGCATACCACCTCTCCTTGTTGGCTTCTCTATCACTCAGAGAAAAATGTTTTCATCACAGCATTCCAGGAACCTCCTGAAGTATTTATGCCCTTCTTTGTTTTCTTTTCAAGAGATACCAGTGTGCTTGAAGTCCCTTATGAGGACCAGGGCTTGTGAGCAGGCAGCTACTCTGATCTGTTTATAGAGGGCATCATCCACAAGGTCCTCCTAGTCAGATGGCACAACACAAAAATATAGTCTGCCCCTGCCCTCGTTTTAATCCTGATTCATAAGCTCTAAGTGAGCTATTTTTTAATTTCAGAATGTTGAGGGTAGCTCTATGGTTCTGAAATAATTCAACATATTTGTTTACTTTAGTGAAAATATTTTTTTAACTAGGAAAAATACTCATCATTCATAAGATACTTTTCCACAAGATATAGTACTAAGCAAGTATGGATAGGGCCAGCACACTCCCAAGACCAGCTACTCATGGTAATATTATGTTAAGAAAATAGTAGCTACAAATACATAGCCAAGATAGACTCTGATCCATAATGCTAAGGGAATGTTTGCTGGTTCCTTTTTTGGTTGTTAAGAGAATTAAGTTGCTGTGCTAAAAAGTAATAGATGAAGAGATTGACTTGTGGTCACTTGGGTGTTACATGCTCAGTATGACAGATGTTCCCTCACAGGGCATTATCTCTGACAGTGTTGCAAGGAGCACTTCTGCTTAGATAAATAAAGTACAATTTCTTTATTATCAGGATCATCTCTTAGGATTTAGGAAGTCTTCTCAAACCAAAGAGTTGATAGGTACATACCTGTCCAGAACTTCAACAGTGATTACAGGGTGTATACTTGAAGTGTTGGAAATGTCCAAAAAGCTAATCTAGAAATAATGGATGAAGAGTCTATTCTTTAAAATCTAGAAAAAAAGAGAATTTTACCATATGTATTCACTTCTGCTTTGAGCATTTGGTTCATGGGTCAGAATGTCCACTTAGGCAAACCAGTAGGGGTGGTTCATTAATAAGTGGAAGGTCAAGGTTGTCACATAGAAGAATCTCAGTGAGATGGGGGAATGAATCTACAGGTTCCTCGTGGATTTAGGAGACGTGAATACCTTGCATCTGAGACAGAACAACTGCACTAATGCAGGGGTGCAGACTGGCTAAGGAAAGAGCTCTTCAGAAAAGGACCTATGAGTCCTGGTAGACTAGAAACTGAAAAGGTCAGCAATGCGTGCTTAAGATAATTGCCTACTGGGCTGTGTTAACAAGAGCATAAACAACAGCTGAAGTGAACTGCTTATTCCTTCCACTCAGCATTCATGAGGTCAAATCTGAAGCACTGTCCAGTTTTGTGGCTCCCAGTAGAAAACACATAAACTGCAGTCCAGTGGAGTGCTATTAAGTTTGTCAGGAGTCTGGATCACATGTAATGTGGGAAGAAGCCAAAGGAGCTGATTTTTTTATCCTGCGAGGATAAAATTAAAGGTGGATGAACTAATTACAGTGGTCCAAAAAGCTGGAACCAGGCACTTAAGTGCATGGCAAAAGGGCAAGGGATAATAGTAACAGGCTGCAGCAAGGCAAATCCTGATTGAAGGAAAAAGCACTTCAGAGTGATGGTGATGCAGGCTGTCCAAAGAGGCTGGAGAACCTTCCTCTTAGAGATTTTCAAAACTCAAATGAATATGACCATAAGCAAGCTGATCTTATTTTCAAATCAGCACTGCTTTGAGCATGAGGTCAAACTAGTTGTTGTCCAGAGAGACCTTCCAAGATAAATGCCATTCTGTGATCAACATAAAAAGTAGCAGGTTCATCATCTTCCTTACAAGCTGTTTTGCAGCTCCCAGTTAGGTACACCAATGGTAGTGAATGTGAAAAAATGTACATGCATCTACTGTCTTTTAGACATTGCTTGCTCTTGATTAATATGATGTTGAACATCACAACTGGGTCTTGAACAAAAAGTGCACCTATTTTTCTTTTTTCCTTTTTTTTAGCTAAGAAAAATATCAGTGTAATTCCCTTAGAAATAAATATAAGAATTGGATAGCAATGGATAAAAATAAAATGGTTAGGCTCCTCTACTAACAAGAATATTTGTATGTGTTTAGATGTACCTTGGAAAGAGGGTTGGTACTTCTACAGCACTGTATAACTCATAATAACCAAAATGGATATAGAGATGAACTGCACTGAATAATTAGTTCTGATACTAATCAAACATAATATAAATGTTATTTACTTATTTATTCTCTACCTCCTTAAGTTGACCTTACCAGATATTACACAAATGTATTTCTCACTTAACAAGCAGCAGGAAGATCTTGAATATGCAACACAAATGAAAATCAGTAAGAACACATAAGATAATGGAAAGCAGAGATATGTTGTAGAAAATAATTAGACTGATGGACTTCCGCTGCTTAAAGGGAGAGGCTGTGATGGAAAGAAACCTTCAAAAATTGTATCCAACTATCCAACTTAACAGAGACAGCTTTGACTAAGTGAGTAAAGAAATATGTTTTACAGGCACTAAATCTCATTTGTCCATTTGTGAGGAATGTAAAGCATTTCAGAGATACAGATTCTCATTGAATAGACACCATTAGAAAATAAACCATGTGTAATGAATAGATTGAATGGAATCAGGCAGATTGCTAGGTACCACATACTGAAAATGAGTTTTCAAACAAATGAAACTAGACAAATTCCAGCTATCAATTTAATTCTTGGTGTGTCTGTGTGACACATGCCATTAGCTCCATATAGGATGTTGGTATTTAAAACATTTAAATTCTTTTAGCTTCAGAATATTAATTTGTATCTATGACCTGTAGAGTAGAAACACAATAAAGTTCTGTATGCGATTCAACACTGCCATCATAGGAACATTTTCTACAGAATTTTATCTCCGTGGTTTTTCACTTTCACATCAACGTGGATCTTAAAATATCTGTGTCCCATACAATTTTCCAAAGACTTAAATGAACTCAAATGGAAAAGATCCTAACTTGAAAATGATGGTACACTAAAGATCTTTTGCAACAGACTAGTTAACGAGATTATTAGGAGAAAAAGCCCCAAAACTGTAGGAGTACATGTAAAGTGAAGGAAATAATGTATCACCTTTCTCAAAGGCTCCATAAATACTAGTTAGAGCACTTTTTCTGACATTTTCCTATGTTGCATTTCTAAGCATTCATGTGTAGCCTCAGTATCCAAGTACTGTCACAGCTAAGCATCCTGATGCAACTCTGATCAAAGTGGGCTTGTTCCTGAAATACTGAATACATATCATGCTATATCTAAGAATTAAAAGTAAAATCCAAACAGATACACAACAATGTAAAATGATAATGGGCTTAAAGATTATTTAATGGCTGATGCTCAGGAGAAGAGGAAAAGTTATGTGTATTTTATTAGTTACTTAAAATAAATAGATTATTTAAAATGTCTTGGAATTGTAGCCATTTTAATTTCAAAATATTATGTACCTTAAAAGAGAAAAGAATCTTTGCACGAAGTTTAACCTACATATTAGAGTATATTAATGGAAGAGGAATGAAAAATTCTAGAAAGAAACAGTCCTTCCTGCTGAAGTGCAGCCTATGAATTTTTTAAATGATATTCTCTACTTTTTGTGACTGTGCAGGTGACATTATTGTTAAATTGCTAAATCAACATGATTATTTGTCTATGATGTGTCCAAATTTATTTAGCTATGCTCCAATTATTTATATGACACTGATTGAAGATTTAACAATTACACAAAAATAATCTGAAATTGAATTAGAGTTTGCTTACTTTCACCTTCAAACATTTGCTGTCTGACTAGGTCTACCTATACTGTGCTTTTCTTTGCCAATGAAATTATTTTTCAATCTGTAAATGGAATATTTCTTATTATCTAAGAAATATTGCCAAGTTGACATCCTTGCTTGATGTGAACAACTTGGAATGACTGGTAAATAGATTTGTTGCTTCAGGGGGAGATTATCACACATTTCATATTTTGGCATTTCTGGTCTATAGCTCATCTAAAAGGCAGCAGCTTAAATCTTTCTCATAGCCATCTGTTAGCTGTAACGCTTCAGTTGCAATGTATAAAATTTTGTTTTGAATAAATTATTTTTTTATCCTATGGATTATTTATAATTGCCTATTGCCACTCCACCACTACTGCATCTTTCTGTATTTCAGTGACATCTACATTAAGATGCCATTAAATATTTTCTGCCTCTGCTCTCGTGGAAATCACAGGATTGCCTTTTAGAATATGTTGTAACTTTCTGCCTGATGATGATTTTAAATTCTATCAAAGAGGTCTAGGCTTTACTACAGCTTGTAAGTGATGCAAGAGTTGCAGAGCTTATTAGTACTATTTGTTATAAGAACTTCTATATCTTTTGGGGAAAAAGTAAATATATTTATGTATATTTCTGTTTGGGAATTGTGACATCCCTCCTTTGGAGCTATCAATTCTGAAAAAAGTAGCATGTATTCAGAAGTGCCTTTGAGATGCTGCATAGAATGGTAATATGATCTGAATTCTTCAGACTGATCGTCTTATGTAGGTTTCAAAATTCAGGAAGGGAATTTTAATTCCTATCAAGGTCAGTTGAATTTATGGAGCTAATCCATCATACTTTCTAACTGACAGCTTAACAAACACAGAAAAAATTTAAAAATTCATGAACTGTTTATAGTCTTCTCTGAACTGTAGCAATACCATATATGCTCTATGGTATATTAAATTTGCATTATTTAGTATTTTCATTCTCTTTATTCCTTTACAAGCAATGTAATAAAATACTAATTAAAACCCACATTTGTCACTGAGGAAACTCAAGATTTGTCTACAGTTTTGATGATTAATTAACTTCTGTATATCCTTAGGTAAGTTGTGCCTCCAGACATACTAATCATAGGTATAGATATGCACTTTCAGTCATGGGTTGCATTGGAGGGAATGTGTAGAAGACACTTCAGAAAAGAAAAAAAAATAACTTTTCTGTCATTGAAGCAAGAGTCCTAGAAATAATACCTTGTTGATATTTTTAGTAGCCAAATAGAGGAACATTTGAGTATTCAAGGTGGAGTGACCCTTCACACCTGGTTATAAACCAGACACAGTGTTCAAACCAGTCTGTGTATGCATTCTGACTTTGGACTTGTTACTCTGGGGAGAAGAATGTAGACTGAGACAGGGTTATGATGTTTAATTGAGGTATTTATTGATATTTTACTTCTCTTATTTCTCCTGAGACTCTCTTTGGCATGTGTCCAGGTTTATCATCCTCTACTGCTCATTGGTTTCTTTATTAAGAAAATAAAATATTGTGCACTAACTAACTAAACAGAAATATAATGCAGCTGTAGCAAAGAGGCAAGCTAAGCAGCATATAAAGAATGGCTCTCAGTGGGGATATTAAGGGCAGAGTAGAGATTGGTTTATATTTCTTCAGAAACTGGCTCTGTACTGCTCCATTTTGAGTTTTATGTTTTCTCTCGGGAAGGTATAACACTTGCAGTTAAGTACATGTGTGGTCTATAAAATAATCTTCAAACTAGATATTGATCAATCAGTCAATTCATGTAAAAAAAAGGAAAAATATAAAAAATTGCTTTTATTTTACAATATTCATGACTTGGAAAATTTAGTTCAAAAAGTTTTGAAGTTCTTTGTTATTACATAAATAAAACAACTGCAAAAACATTTTGGTAGGGTTTTATTGCAATTCAGAGCCTAAGCAGGTATATTTTGCTATAAAATTCATTTGGCATTTTGTTTTTAATTGTCTATAGAGACTGAGAGATTCTTGTGATTGTTCATTCACTTCCTACTTCTTGGGGGAGGAAGGAAAGTGATCCCCAAGAAAACAAAATATTGAGAAAAACAGTAAAGCAAACCAAAACTATGTTATAAGTACTTCTGTGTGTGCTCCTGCTCTAAATTACAGACCCGACCAACTAATACATTTTGTTCAGGTATTAATTGAAGTTAAAGGTAATAAAAAAACCCAGTTAAGGTCTTATATGTTGATTTGGAGAGAAGCTATTCTTTTTTAGATCCCATATGAAGAAATAAATCTGTGGATTACTTAGACCACATTGCAAGTAGTCTTTCTTCTAATATGTCCAACATGGAGTTTGCATTGCTGATTTATACCTTGCACTAGTCTTCATCCAAAGTCTCTAATCTCAGAATATTTTGATTTCCATCATTTTATAGAAATAATGTAATGGTGAAATTTAAAACAAAGTTTTATCTTTTTCATGTTTTCCTGAGAAACAGAGGATAAAATTTTAAAATATATTATTATTTTGTCTTTTTTTTGCCAAAAAAATCCCTACAAATAATTTACTAATAAGTTCAGTTTTCATGCATAAGTACCAGAAAATTTAAAATTCTCTTTAATGATGAGAACTCAAAAAATATACTTTAGCATCCATTTTAAAGTATTTTTATAAATTTTGGTAATCTATTTTTCAGGTCCTTGAATATAAGAGAAAGCCTGTTTTCAGAATCTCATTGACCAGTGATAATCCTTCAAAAGAAATCTACACAGGAGGAACAAGAGAAATGTAGGTTTAGGTTTAGATTGCTACCTGAATCTGAAAACCTTGAGTTCCTCACTAGGAGACCCAGGATAATATTTTTTTTTAATTTTGGAAATGGGGTAGTAAAATCTTAACTACAAGTATGTAGTGGATCATAAAGAACAAATTTGATTAAAAAATGACACTGAGATCAGGAACATAAAATCATATTGCCAATAATAGCACCATAAATGTGATGGGAGAGTCAGCAGGTGATGGATGCAAACAGAATAAATTTGTCACACAGAAAAATGTGCCATCATCACACTTATGTTATGCTCTTGTTAAAATAAAATTACCATGAACATTAAAAAAAAAAAAATTTCCTTGTCTATTCCTTACCAAGTAACTCTTTTAGGTGTGACAACCATATGTATAGAAAGTACTTCTGAAATGCTGTTGCTTTTACATGAATTTAGAAATATATCTTTAGATACATCTAATATATGTTTTTCTAATGTCTTGTTCTTTCTAATATACCTTGAGAAAGTCTGCATTTAGGAAAGAAGATATGATGTAATAGCTAATCCAGGAGATGTAAGTAAACAGGGTTTATTAATTCTATGATAATTAATTATAAAAGAGGAAAAATTTTATATGACTAGCTTGTTTCAGAGGGAGAACTAACCTCAAGCACAAAATATAGTTGGATTAAATAACCATTGTTCACAGAATATTTTCTCAGGACTCGCTCCTGAAGAGCCAAAGCTATTTCTTTAGAAATAAATACCTGTATGTTTTATTTTTTCTGTGCCATGGACAAAACACTTTATTGTTTATACGTAAGTACTTAAATATTGATTTACTGGTAGTGCCATTAGTGCAACATTGGTGATGTGATGATCAGAAGGTTATGATCAGAAAGAAGGTTGGTCCATACAGACAAAACACAACTCTAGCTATTATTGCTTAGTCAAAATAATAGGAAAATAAAATGGAATTTTTGTTTGCTTGCTTGCTTGATTATTTTAGATTTCATAGTGCTTTAGAATAGAATTTATTTTACAGTGAGAAAAATCGTTTGTCTCATGTCAAGATCAAAGTCTTTTATGGAGAATTAGGCTCCATTTGAATCAAAGCATAATGCATTTTGACATGAATAAAGTCTGTATTTGTAATCCTGCACTCAATCAAGTTGACTAAAGCCACCACAGACAAAAGATTTTACTCAGTTTTCAACTAATAACAGCACAACTATTGTGAAAGTGATTCACCAGCATGTCTAACCCTTTTCTAGGCAGCAGGTACAGTCTAGTTATGAAAAGAGATGCCATACAACCCTCTATATTCAAGACTGGCTTGATTCTACCCAAATTCTAATTAATAATCATGCAAACAAAAACCCAGGTAACACTGGACAAAACAACAGGCAGAGAAAATCTGATAATTTTTTTTTTAGGAAATATTATTTATTAAAAAATACTAGCAAGATATGGACTTGCATCGACCCTTAAACACTCAGACTTATATCTTTAATTTAAATTGTTCTTTTTAATTTGAATACAATGATAAAGTTAGTCAAAGGAGCAATGTCAGCTGCAAAATCAGATTTTTGGTGAGATTTTTTTGTTGTTTGTTATCAGTGGTAAAAATTACCTAATTGAACCGAAAGGTGACGGAGGTATTTGTTGAAGATATATCTGCCTCAGATATATACAGTGAATGTACAGTTTTTGCACTTATACTGACAATAGGATTCATCTTATTGAAAGGTGACAAAAAAGAATTTGGATAACTAGAGTAGGCTAATCCTTAAGATATCCTCACCAGAGGAGAGAGATAAATACATTGCACTTAGTTCCATGTGAAGACAGGTTTAAGGTAGGTTCAATGACTTCACTTCCAGAACTGCCTCTCTGTCTTTACTGCCTAGAGAGAGATTCCAGATGTGTAACTATGACTAGAGACTCAGCATTAAGTTCTGAGACAAAGGTCTCACCAGCCACTGCTTTAGATGAACGTGTCAGAATTTGACCTCAACTGATGGTCCTCCTGCATATAGATATGTATAAGCAATATGCATATTTTTATATATTAAAATCTGTACATTTTTGAGAAATATATTCAATTCAGATCATTGAGAAATTGATAATAAGTGTTTAACTTTTTATTATTTTGACTTTCTCAGGTGCCTATCTCCCCTATGCCAACAAAGTCAACAAATTATGTCAATGACAATTTTCATTGCCCATCTTCCTTCTGGCAGGAGTGGTGTTTAATCCACTGACTTGCTGACAGCTTTTAGAGAAAAATGTAGGACTTTATTTCTAACAATAAGATTTTTACTCCCCTTCAAAAATTCTGTTGAAGTTCCTATTTCAATCTTTTTTTTCAAAGTTCAAAGGTGGGCTTTAGACACCTTTTGAAACAATCCCTAAAAAGGATAAATCTAATCTTTTTTCCTACAGTTTTGTGTCAAGAAAAAGAAGAAAGGAGTTTTCCTGAAGAATGTTGATTTTGTTTTCCTTCTTCGTTATCTTTAATGTGGAAGAATTCCTGTGTGACTGAATGGGAATGAGGATCAGATCTGGGCAAAAGACCATCCTCAGGAGATGTTTCTTCAGAGACATTCCAAATTCAGTTGCAGTAAGAAGGATGAGGTGTTTAGTACATGCAATTGTATTAGGATGTATTCAGACATGAATCAGAGCTGTGTTCAGCAAAATATAAATAATGTAAAAAATCATCCACATCTTTTACTTAAAAATTACCCATTTTTTATCCTGTGGATCTTATTCAGGGCTCAGAACAAAGAGAAGAAACTGCGAGACAGAGGTGATGGATAGAGAAGTTTAATTAGAATAAAATTTTCACTAAACAAGGCTACAAATACTTTGCAATTTATTTTGCAACTTGCAGTTGGTGTCGAAGTAGTTCACTAGAAAGAATTTATTAAAGGACAAAACTAGTGGATTTACTGATGTAAATCAAAGTAAAAATGTCAACAGCATAGAAAAAGTTCAGTCCCTCTCATGGATACAATGTCATGATTTCATTATTGGATTTAAGTGCTCAACCTCTCTTTAAAGGAAATTGCTTTAACTGACTTTGTATTAGCTAAAATGATACAAAAAACTATTTCTTTGGTGCCTTTGCTTGTAATTTTTTTTTGCTTATATTTTCAAAACTTCTTAGATGTTACTGCTGAGAGCTGTCAGAATGCAAAAGAAAAGCAATGAAAAGGTTTGCAAAGTTACCACTAAAGATGCTCGCTGTGCTAATATTATACAGTCCCCAGTGATCCCACCTTCTATCAGAAATTGTATCAAGAATCACTTTGTGAGAAAATATCATGGAATACATTTTTTTCATTGAGATTCTCACTGTATTAGCTGATTGGAAAAGTAGCAGCAGTAGATAGGAGTTTATAGCAGGAGTTAAAGAGCAATAGCTGCTTTAAAAGCTGCTGCTTTGATCCATGAAAAATGGATCCATTATTACCCTGAGAAGTACCCTTACTTTTTCTAGTATGCTTATGTGTCCGGAAGAAGAGTAACATGCTTGTGCATCTATAACGATTGCCTACACTACCTCAAATTGTGGGTCTTAAAACTGAAGAACAAATCTGTTGCAGATGAACTAAACCTTGAAATGTTATAATTTCTCTACAGATTAGTCAGATTTTAATAGACAATGGAAACAACATATAAAAGTTTAAAGACCTATCTAGCAAGAAAATGGGCAATGTTAGACCTCAGTAATTCTCTTGTAAAAATTACCATTACCATTCAGGAATTTCTCTGTGAAGCCCTACCATCTCTTTAGAATGGTTTCATTGCTTGAAGGTCCCTCTGAAATAATTTGAACAATTAGAAATTCAAACTGAGTGGAGCAATATGTCCAAGACAGATTTTAGGTTTTAGTAAGGCAAGAAGATGCTGCTTGTAAAGATTTGACCATGGATGTAAAATGCTATTTGTGCTGACTGTGTTAGCCACAGTAGAACAAGGAAACAGAAACATAGGGCAATGTGGGCAACAGAGTACTCAGTCTTGAGCTAAAAAAAATCAGGAATTCTTCTAGGGAGACTAATCATAGCTTATAAGTCCTGACATATGATTTTTTTTTCACATATTGAATATTTTAATAAAACAGTTAAAAAAGAATATTTTAGTATTTCATATCTTTTCAAATCTACCTCTCTAGATTTATCCTGGACTCATATACAGAACACAAACACACAAAGCATCAGTTTTTAATAAGAATAAACAGAATAATAGATAAGCAGTCACACAAAACTGTGGTGTTAGTCTGTCTCAGGATATGTTGACATAAATCATTAGCACTTTGTTTTTTAAGTTTGGCTTATTTGTTTATTTCTTCAATATTTTAGATTCCTAAAATCTACATATAACCTTCAAATAAATACCAAAGTAAAGACTGGTTTTTACTTTCTTTTTTATCCTTGGTGATTTTCAGCCTTCTTACTTTCTCATAACACTCTGTCCCATGTTCCTCTTGAGGACAATGCCCTTTTGTTAACGATTGGTTATAGCCTAAGAGGACAAGCACTTCTGCAGATAGCAGTGGACCCTGACATATTACATCTGCTCACTCCAAGGGAACTGACTTCTCCTTCGTTTCCTTACTTATGCATTCCAGCATCAACTTAATTAAAAATTTGGAAAGGAGTGTTACAATTACCTGTTCTAAGCTTCCCATTTCTCCCTCTTTTAGTGGCTGGGGATCCAAGACTCCAAGGATCAACTCAAATAAGACACAGCCTTGATTCACACAGGAAGAACTGTGAGAAAGTCTGCAGAGATAAAAGAAAGATTACAGAGTTAGGCTTGTTAAATGGCATTATTTGGTGCAGAAGGATTCAGGAGAGAAAAAACCTGCATAGAAGGTTAAAATTGTTTAAGAAAGGAAGGGTAGTTGAGCTAGTGCAAAAATGATGACTGGGGTCAAGTTATCCATCTTAACAGAGAGAGTGGATGGTGCCAGCTGAGCAATATTAAGTCTTGGTCTGGCGTTTGCAAAGCCTGATGGAGCAGCCTTTCTTTCTTTCAAAAAATGCCAGTCAGGGCAGCAAAGACAGCTTGGATACCTTAGCAGGGTGAAAAATCCATTAATCCTAAATCCAACAGTTTCCTAAAGCTTGGAGTAATTCTTGGAAGAGGAACGAACACTTGTGTTTTAATGATCTTTACATGCTTTTTCTCCCATCTTCGCCTTAAGTGTAAAAAAATTGCAACAGCTTCCAGTGAATACAATAGATTACATATAGTTATCCTACCATAATATTGTGCCATTGAAATAGAGCAAATAGGTTCTAAAAAATACAGAAAATTTACTAGAAATTATTATGCTTAGGAGGTGGCTGGTTCTTTCTAGTCTATCCTAGGGTATTTTTTTGTGTTCATTTGCTTTGCTGATCCACTACAGTCTTTCATTTAACTAGATAGCCTTCCTCCTGCAATCACTAGGTTTTTCTGTCACATCTCTTTCTATATTAATTACTAGGCATATAGGTAGATTTACAGGGTTTCAGAAGAGGTCTAAAAATCCTAAATATTCCTTTATGGGATCAGTGTAGACCTAGAGGCATGTATAGAAACTATTAGAGGTTCAACTTTCAAAACCTGAAAGTCTTCAGCTGTTCCTATGGTAACCAATCAGATCACTGGATTGAGAGGTACATCTTGTTCTGAAAAGGGAAAGTTTTAAAACCAGGGACTTCATACCAGTTGAAGTTCTGAAATAGACTGCTATCACAAACAGTGGGCAAGTACTGTTTGTTGTTTTCTTCTGCTTCTCCTATTGAGTTAGTTTTTTCTTTCTTTAGAGCTGTTGTGGCTTTGCGTGATTTGATCAAGTAGCCATGCTTTTGTACTAGATTGCTCAGCCTTTGGTCTGCATATATAAAACTCCACAGATCAATTATATGAATTTCCTTATGTGGGTCTTTCAACAATTTTAAACCTGAAGGAAATAGTTTTAATAAGAAACAAGTTTGCATATAGACTAAATATGTACTAAATTTAGACTTATCATTCAGCTGTATTATTGCAGCTTTTGTCTCCTCCATTGATACAATAAACTACTGCAAAATATTTCTCCACTGCAAACCTATTCAAATCCATAAACAAAGAGGCTTATTTTTGCAAAAAAAAAATCTATTTAAAACGGTAAAAGTATTTTTTAATACATAATTTATGATTAAAAAAATATTATTAATTAAAACAAGATAATATTTCAGAAAGATCAGAAGATTAATTTGTATTTTAAATACAGAAGACTTTTTCTGTGCGTCTGGAATCAAATAGTCAGACTTGTTCCCCACGTCTGTATGTGAGAGAGATAACATTCTCACCAGTATGGAACAGTCTTAAATGGTCCATATTTATCAAGGAAACAGAACTGTTAAATCACACTGTACAACTGCAAAGCACAAGAATAACTCAGTTATACTGAACAGGGGTTTTTTACTTCTTGCATATGACCTCACATTTCTGTGTTCTGGTAATATACTTGAAAAGGAGTATTCTGTCCATGAAAGACCACAAATTGCTCCCTCAACTTTCTTTTGTGCTGAATGGCCTCACCAGATGTACCTATGGCTAGTAATTTTAGGTGAAATCCAAAAACGGACTTGGAAAAACACATAAAGTTGCCCTGGATGCTTATCCTGAGGTATCTGATGAATTCAGATGGTTAGCAGGCAGACACAGTAAGCTCCTTCAGGGAAAATCAGTTGTCAGAAATGTAATGCATCTATGCTAGGGACATATCCAGTTTAGTTAAGAATTAAGAGAAAATTAAGAGTAAACAAAATTAGATTTTAAGAATATAGTCCATGTGCTCACTTCTCTCACTTCATTGGTCTCATTGCTCTCTTTGCACCATAGTTTTGATAATTTGAAATGAGCAGAGCTACATAGGTGTGAAGGTTGAGATAAGAGAATCACTTGCCTAGAGCCCTTGTGTTTTTTCTGATTTCTTAAAAGGCAGGGCAGAAAAAAAATTGGTAGTTGTAATTTATTGGAAAATGGCCTGCTGTTTCTAAGTAGTGACCTTGTAGACAGCTTCAGCACTTCTGTAAGAAATTCTGTTAAATGGTTTTTTACATTTTTTAATTAATAAGTGGAGTTTTTAAAATCCCTAATTGTTGTATATATGGTAACTCAATTTAGGAAAAGAAAACAAAAATCAGAAATTAGAAAGCAGACTTTTTCCATCTATAACCAATTTGACAACTGATAAAAGCATATGTATATGAATATACAAAACAGAAACACTAATGAATATGCAGATTTCCTATTGGTACATTTTTCTATTCCTTACATGGCAGAAAAGGAAAGGGGAAGGCAGTATTGTAGAATCTCTTTAGTGCAAAAGATAATCTACTGGGTACTGGAGTTATAATATAAGCAACCCTTTTGTGACTTTCTTTTGCCGCAGGTTTGTAATGGTCCAAGGCATTTTAATAATTAGTCTACAGGGAGCCTTAATAGACTAGGGCAACTCTTAATTAATTTAATCCCCAGTACATGAGTTGACCAGGAGACATCAAACCACATTTTAGCTTGAAGGGTATGTGAACTCAGAGGAAATCTCATTTTTTAGCTACTGTGGTGCTGCATTTTTTCCTTCTAGCATAGTGTGGTTGTAGCTAAACACTTTGTGCCATTCTGTCCTGTAGCAACCAGAATCTTTTATTTTCAGTAGAATTAATAATAAATGAAGGTGGCAATTTCAGCATATTTTTTAAGGTGCAAAAATTGTCACAGGATGATGTTCATATGTAGTTAGAACAGTATGATTTTACTTAATTCTTTTGCTATTTCTCTATTGTTTATTTCTGATGCTTAAAAAACTCTAGACCTGTTTAAAATACATGAAAATATACTGATAATCTTTTTTAACTACAGTAGGTTTTAATTAGAAATATTCTGTACTTCCATGATTTTGTACTGAGGACAGTATTCGAGTACAGGATTATGCTCCAGACATGCTTTATATTTATAAGTATTCAGTTTGTACTTGAAATTCTGTTCTTGCTTCTTATCAAGATTTGTGGCAAGTCTTAATAGCAGAAGAAAAAAATTAACTTCAGAGGCAGCCTTTCTCTTTTCATTTCTATGTTACTATTCACATATGCAGTAATACTTTAATGAAGTTAGCGTTGCTTTAGGAATATAATCCTGAGGTACCTAAAGCTGTATAAAACTAATGATTATCATTGAATTGCATGTAGTGACACTGTGGGCAGCCTAACAGTGATGAAAGAGAAAATGTCAGTATAATCACAAAGCAGCCATGTGAAAGACAAAGCTATTCTATAAGGTTCATATGCTTCTGAATAAACATTGTTAGCAACAGAATCTATTAAACACACCTATTTCTATTCTTTCAAGTGAATTGTTTTGATGTTGGTATTTTTAGCATTTGCAGCTGATTTCCTACTAAATGTATGAAAGGTACATTTAAATTAAGTGATTTAAGAGAAAAATCACTGGGCAAAGAATTTTAATCTAAGCTGTGACACTAAGATACTGTTTCGCTCTTCAGGGATGCAATTTGTCTGTCCCAGTTGCTGAGTGCTTTGGGGAACCCACTTTCCTTAATATGCATTCCATTAGAATCTTAATCAACATCTCTAATGTTACAAGTAAGTTCAAAAATAAATATAATCAGGTTAACCAAACCTTCAGTTGGACGCTTACAGATCTCACTGTCAAGGAAAGGATACTAATTTAACAGTTGCACAGGACCTGAATCAGTGAGAGAACAGAGAACATAAATGCTTTTATGATATATAAAATTATAAAGTATTAGGATATTTCCTGAAAAGGGATTTTTTTTAGCATTATGGAAAGAATTAGCTATATCTATGTGTATTGCACAGTGAAGTATTATAAGAACTCAAAAATTATATCATTAGTAAAAATGCACACATATTTGTTCCTGCTATTAATGTCAAATTTAAATCACCTCATTAAATCACTTCCCTTCTATTTCAGTAATGTTGCATGTATTCAAAAGCACTGCATTTTATAGTGAATTCAATTTCTTATATTATTAATCCCCTTATACAAAGGAAAATTCAATCTCTTAAAAAATCTTGATGCAGTCAGTTTAATTTCCATAACTATAAATCTTTTATAACAAATGAGTTTTAATTAGTTGCTGTCCTTGGCCATGTACAAGAGGAAGGAATCATCTTTCAGTTAATCTATTGTTAGGTTATACTGAATTAAAAAGTCCCATATGCTTACGATGTTCAGAATACTGTCTTTCCAATTTAACAGATATTGACTCATAAATTTCTAATATTTTTCAAGTGTTTCCCTTTGTTGCTGTTTTAGAAGAGAGGCCATTATTTTTAACTTAATGGGCTGATGGAATAACACTAGCAAATAATTCCAAAATTGTCTCTAGATATACTGAGCCATAAACTGAATCGAAATCTCCAAACAAATATCCCTAAACTTAGTTTGCTTGAAACTTTTCAATTTTCCAATTTACTTTTATTTGGAGTATAAAATTAATTGGTGTTGGGTAGATATATGGTCCAACTGATGTCAAGAGTTCAGGAACAGGCTTGATTATTCCCCATCTTTACATCATTTTATATTTCACCGTTCTAAATTTGTCTGCAGTTTCATGGAGTAATGTGGGTTGCAAGATACCTCAGGAAGTCATCCAGTCCAGCCTTAGGCCCCAAAGAGGGTCAAGTTCTGTCAGGTCATTGTGCAGTCACTCTTGCAAACCTCCCCAGATGTCTGTCTGTCCCATCCCTGGCAGTGTCCAGGGCCAGGCTGGATGGGCTTTGAGCACCCTGGTCTGGTGCAAGGTGTCCCTGACCATGGCTGAGGAGTTGGAAGATGATCTTTAAGAACCCTTCTGACCCAGGCTATTCTATGATTCTGATGAGGAAGCTTCTCCTTTCTCCCCAGTATTTATCTGAGATTTTATGTTTGTTTTTGTTGAGAGCACCAAGAAGGAAAGGGACAGGAAAGATATTACATGTAATTTATTTCTATGATATTGAGAGGAAAATAAAGGTTTTATAGTGACATTTCAAGAAGGAGGTGTTTCAAATGACCAGGAACAGAATGATTAAAAATTATCTAAAACTCTGTTTATCTAATGCTTCTTTTCACAGTTAGGGTCACTTTTTTAGTGGAGGAACCAAAGACTATGTTTGATTTTTAATATAATTATATTGACCTAATTAAGCAGTGACACAACAGGAGTCATATTATTTGAGTAGGTGATTGTTGGGCTTTTTTCTTCGTGGAATTTCCAACAAGCTAGCTCAATTAGATAAGCTGCCTGTGAGCTAGAAAATGTAACATAATGTGCTACAACTACAATTTTTTTCAGGGTGGCAAGTGAGATACTGCATAATTAGAAAAGCAGCACAATTGTCACTCTTTCCTTAAAGGCAGCAAGCTTTGTCTGCACAGTGCCAATGGGCCCCATGCAAATACTTGGTTCACAGCCACATCATTACCACAAAAATGTGTCTGCATTACTGCAAAACGTGTCTGAGATGTGAAATAAGTAATGTTACAGGTTTTCTTCATATGTGAAGAAGTGAAAAAAGGATTAGTTATGTAACTTGTATTAAAAATTATTCAAAAGCTGAGACTAACATACCCTAGATTGGCATCTCTGCATTATTCATCTTACCTCCTCTCTTGATCCTGCACACATTAAGCATAAAGGAACATAGCAGAGCTGTGAATTTTATATATAAAAATCCCTAGGTGTCTGCAGTATATCTTCTCTGCTTGGACAGCGTAAGTCACTTAAGAAACCAGGGCTCTCACCTATACACCTAGAGGTAGTATTGGAATGTAGTGCTTATTTTCAAGAGATTTCAAGTTGGCAGTGCAACCTTGTGACAATGAGGATGAAGCCATAGGGGGCTCTATTAACAAGAGTGTAGAGAGATCTTCAAGAGATGTGGTTTTTCTTCTCTATTGTGCAGCTTGGAAGGCTATGCCTAGAGCACTGTTTGTTTTTTGGCTATTCAGTGGAAAAAAAAAAAAATCACATCCTGGAGACAGTCCTTCAGAAGGTAAGAAAGATGATAAAAGGGACTGGGCTACATAACAAGTAAGAAGGTGTTAGGTGAGCTGGCTTAAGTAAAAAAGGTTAAGAGGGGATCTTCTTTGTCTCTTTGGTTACCTGGTGGGAGGTTACAGGGAGGAGAGAATCAGCTCCTTTTCAGAAGTACACAAAAATTGATTTTTTGAGCAATAGACAATTGCAAAAAAAAGAAAATTCTGAGTAGGTATTTGATGGAAAAAGATGACAGCGAAAGGATAAAATACTGAACCAGATTGTCCAGAGATATTAAAGAATATTTATCCTTGGAGATGATCAGAACTCAACTGGCAAATGTCCTGAACAAGCTGTTCTGACTCTTCAGTTGGCTCTGATGTGAGGCAAGACCACCTCACATGATTCTCCTCCAACATTTATTTTTTTTCCTGTGAATAGTTATTATAACTCCAAGATTAAATTATTCTATTTTTAGCTATGGCTTTAGCTATTACTGACCCTTCCTGATCCATCTTAATAGGCTAGCAGTGAGGCTGCTGCAGAAGTTAAAAGGTTACCCCAAGATTTACAAATCTACTGGATTTACACAAGCTTATTTCATCTGTTGAGTCATCAAATAGTTAGCAAAAACTCTTTGAGGATGCAAAAGTCTTTTTCATGGGAATTTTAGATTAGATAGGTATGGACTAGGTGACGGAAAGTAATAGGCCAAGGAGAGAACTCTAGTAGTAAGGTAGAAATAAAGCTAGGAATGGTTTGAATTGGTATACCGGAAATAGGAGAGCAGCTGAGCTTATTTAAGTAAGGGATAGTCTAAAAAGTGTGGAGAGAGCACTGGGAAGACTTACTACTGTTGTCATCTTATTGCAGGGGTTCCATACTGTTGTCTCCTATTACAAAAGTTTCAGACCTTCTTGGTGTTTCTCGTGGGCATCTCCTCCAAGCACTGCCTCTTCTCTAAAAGCAGCCAACTGACTCCCAGCTCAACCAGCCACCCCACTCTTTTATAGCATCTTCGTCTCATTGGTTACAGCTGTGGCCTGCTAAAGTCAGGCCTGTTCCTAATCTTTGATAATTGGCCCAGCTGCAACTCCTTAGGGGTAAGATTACCTTCTACATGATCTTTATTTCCTTATATTCTATCCCCCTACATACTACCACCACTTAGGTGAAGGCACTGCAGGATGGGCTGATACAATTGAATGGAGTCACAAAGAAAACTTGAGGAAAGTCTCACAAAGCGTAGCAGCAAGAAACCAGGTTGTGTACTGAGTGACACTGAACTGTGAATAAAACATCAAGGCATCCTACCCATTATCACCCTGCCACAGGCAGTTTTAGCTACAAGGGATTAAAAAATAGCACAACTGTGTTTTGAGAACTATGCTGACAAGAACAAATAGCAACTACATGGAGATATTCTGGGTTAAATCATCTGAGCAGTTAAGTCTAAGGTTAAAAAATTGTTCAGGTCACAGGGTAACATGACCTAAAGAGACAATAACACAGAGTAAATCAATCAACATCCCATTTATGTAGAATTGTATTCATGTAGCATCTTTCTGTTGGTTAAATGCTGTGAAAAGGGAAAGATGATGTGGAAGAATTAAAAAGGTGGTAGATGGCATCCAAGGTACATAAATTAATAGTAATGAGTATCAAGTAATGTACTAAATTAAAAATAGAACTATATAATGATTGGGGTTGGATCATCTTGTCCAAACTCCCTGACATAGGCAGGGATTCTTTCTACTAGACCAGGCTGCTCAAAGTGCCATCCTACCTGGCCTTGAACACTCCAAATGACATCCACTACTTCCCTGTGCTACCTGTTTTAGTATCTCACCACCCTCATGGCAAAGAACTTCTCCCTAATGTCTAATCTAAATCTATCTCTTTGAGTTTAAAGCTATTCCCTCATCCTACATCTATATGATCTTGTAAAAAGTCCCTCTCCATCTTCCTTGGATGCCCCCTTTAGGTACTGGAAAGCTGCTCTTAGGTCTCCCTGACTCCTTCTCTTCTGCTGACTGAACAGCCTGTCAGCATAGAAGAGGTGCTCAAGCCCTGTGTTCACCTTCTCTTAGTAGTGTCATTAAAATACACAAATAAATTGGAGGAAGTAAAAAAAGAACAAGGATTACCTACTGGGAGGTTACCTAGCAGAGTATAAGTCTCAGCTTTATTGTAAGGGTGGAAAACCTTATATTACTCATGTTATGTATGGACCACCCATCAAAAATTTTGATTATCTGAACCTTCACAATTAATGATTTAGATGCTTTGAGGCAATGGTAATTAAAAATGCATTCTTTTGTCCCATAATTCATAGCACAGGTAGGAAAATAAGGAAAGAAATCATTTACTCAGCTATAACTGGCATTGATGCTATAATGGATATATTGCAACCCAAAAAAGAAAAAGCTACAAGTCTCAGCAGTCCATAAATCCACATGCAAAATTCCTTTTTTCACTATGTACAGCAAATCACCTGTTAGGAAGTAGCAGTTCTCATTATTACTCCAAGAGATTTTGGGCATTAAACTATAGGAAGTTTGGCAGTCCTGATTCATTAAATAAGAAATCAATTTACTGCATTAAAATAGAGGCACGGGAACAAAGGATTGCATTGTGTGGAAAGAAGAGCAAATGGAAAAAATAGAAGAAAATTTGATTTTTCTGATATAAGATGCGTGAAGAAATTACATGCTATCTCCTGATATCAGTATTTGAGGTGAAAAAGTGTTTAATACATTGACTTAAAACATATACAGACCAAATTTTTTTAAAGTCAGTAATTATTTATGAAACATAATTTTGCTTTAAGTTTGCTTTAAAAATGTTAAATCATTCTGATTTTAAGCATGTATTTCAGGTAGAATCAATAATGATTAAGTACATTTGTATTGGCAAGAACATAGTTACAATTAAGCTATTATCAGATTTTCACTGTATGAAATAAAAAGAGAATGTCCTTATTTGTTTTTACCCATTTCTGTGCTTTACAGTGCACATATTAGACTAAACACCATCAATAATCACCTGCCATACTCTATTCATGTCTTTAATATAATCTTTGTTCTGTAATTAAAGGTTAATGTACTTGTATAGTTAGTAGTGGAATTGTGGAATTGAAGTATTTTATTCTTGCAGTATGATATTTGTCTTTACTGTGGAAGAAAAATTGTAGAAAAATATTTATATAAATGAAAACATTACTTGGCAAATTTGAAACATTTCAGCAAAATTCTTCAGCTAGTATTTTAGTTAGTTAGCAATTCACCAATATTCACCTTGATCTAATTGTGAAGTATATCTATGCATTTTACTACTAGTAATAAGATTTAGATTGCTTTTATTTCTATTAGAACTGTAGAAGCAATAAAGTTATAAGAAAATGAAAGTAGACTTTCTCCTCTCTCTTACCCAGTTAATGAAGCGATTTAATTAAAATGTCTTTAGTCAAAATCCTCTTCTCAGCCTATTGAGAGCTGAACAACTTCACTCCTCTTACACAGTTAGATCAGTTAACCTGGTGGTAGTGATCTGTTGGATGGAATAGACTTTATTTCTCAGATTCAAAGAAATAAGAAATATTAACTGAGACAATAAATTAATCTAGTTTGTTCACTTTTGCTAATGAATGAGGTCTGTACAGCTTGGATCAAGACCAAGGTATTATGGGTGAGCTGGATTTTGGAATAATGGCCGTATTAAAAAAATATTGAGGCAATAAAATGGAATTGCCATAACACTGTTAAACCTACACTTTAGGGCATATAGTGAAAGTAAAACAACTAGAAATTCAAAAGTCTGGTCTGTTACAGAGGATTCTATACTTCTACAGTCCTAGTGGTAATCTCCCAATTCATAGATCTCAGCTCTCTGATCCACCCTGATCCATTAACATAAAGGTATCAGATTAATTTTACTTTCCTTCAGGAGGATTATTCAGTGGGAAATGATATTTCTGTAGCTCCTCCCTATCTTTTCTACACTTAATAGCTTTTCTTCAGATTATAGTATTAATCATTTCCATAAAATCATAATGTCTATTATATTCTAAGTTATCTGAATTGCTGAAGAAAAGCAGACTGAGTTTAATATATATTGCTAAAGAAAAGAAAAACCTTCTCTTTCTGGAACAAAGTTTATGTTCTTCATACAATTTAATGCACTGTAAAGAAATAAATTCAAATAATTTCTAGTGTTAAAAGAAATACTGTAAAGATGCTTATTTTAAATTATTTTATTTATGAATTGTATTTTAATTATTTTCAGCATTTTCTATGTCATGACTATTAGTATTTCAATATTTGGGGATTTGTCCCTCTAATTTAGCCGTAAACCCAGCATACCTGTTAACAAAGCTATGTGGAATGTATTTTGAATACAGGGGCACTGACATACTTGCTAATGTACTAAGTATATCAGTACAAGTGAATACTGCCCTGACCCCATCTCCTTCTGACAAAGCACGACCCTGGCAACATCCATGGCTCAGCAGAGCACATGTTTGCTCTTGGGTCATCTCACTGTGCAGGCAGAATGCTAAATTAGCATTGGTCCTTCCTAGTCCACAAGCAGATTTATGTCAGCTTCTTAATTTTTCATAAGTAGCTTATATTAATATTCTAGACTGTGAACATGTAAGGAATGAACAAGTATCCCATTCAGGATAGATTCAAATATCTATTCAGGATGGATTCAGGATGTCTTTACATTTGGAAAAACAAAATTTGTCATGTGGTCAAGGTAAAGAGCTAGGCCAGATACATCTTGAGGAGAATTAGTATCTCTCTTTATATAGGACATAACACCAGAAAATTCTATGGTTTGTTTTCAAAGTAACCAGAACCCCCTTAATGTCAAAACAACAGAATACGACACCTGCAAATTAACTCTTATGAACCTAAGTATATGTCATACAGCCTAGTTCTGCACTAAGACCAAACCAAAAGAGAAGTTCCAAGGGAATGAAAGACATGAGTTTGTGATACCTCCCATTTTATTCTTCCATTCTTCCTTGCTTTGTCCTTTTCTGAAAATGAAAAGTAAAAAATTTTTACCTCAAGAAGAAGATTCATTTGCTCCTCTATTTGTGCAGGGAGCTAGAGAAGAGGAACAGGTAGAAGGAAGAAAGTTTTACGGGATTGCAAGTGCCATCTTGTGAGTTTCTGTGAAAACAGAGTGGGCAATCTTGCAATATTTTAATTACTGTGTAAGACAGTCAAGAAAAAGTACTGGAAGAAAGAAAAAATAAGAGTAGGTCAAAGTTTCTTAGTTAAAGTTTTGATTTTCAGAAGTACTGAGCCTTAATTTATCTTTTGAGATCAACACGAACTGTAGATCACTTACTTACTGTGAGTGATCCAAAGGTACATATACAAGATTTAGTACATAAAGACATTGTTTGCATCAAAGTTTCTATTAAAATTAACAAACAGATCTATTTGTGAGTCTGCTTTAGGTACTTAGATAAGAAACATGGCCTAAACACTATTAACTTCACTGTTATCTTTTTAGAAAAAGATTGTCCTCCTTGTTGAGAATACTAGATTGTTATTATTTTATCAATATTATCTTAGTAATATTTTTTTCTTGGACTATTTCTGAAATTCCTGAAAATTCAAATATTCAGTCTTTCTGAACTCCATCAGCTTGAATCCCTATAAATACAGAAGAATTTCACTTTTACCTGCAACTACTTTATCAATTGACAGAGATCCTTCTAATATAATTTGTACCTAGGTTCTTATTGACCCCTGTTTTATTTCTAGATAACATATTTTAAACAGCCTTTGAAAATTTGCATTAATAAGAAAGATTCATAGCTCTAATAGGTTGTTAAAGAATAACACCTACAATGTTCCTCATTTTGTAAAGTGTTTTCTTTCTGAAAGGGGTGCTAGGTTAGGCATTTAAAAATGGATATGCCAATAGTCATTAATCCTTTAAGAAATCATGAAGGATCATGCCAATGAGTTTCTAATAAAAAATTTCCCATGGGTAAAATATAACTAGTGTTATAGCAAAATAGTGTCTGTGCCATGCAAGGCCATTTTATTTTGTCCTTTAATTCAAGTTGTCAAAACATGTAAAGTGGTAGTGGGATGCCAGGAGCAGATACAGGACCAAAGGCCTTTTTTTTACTTCATAACCTCTCATCTTCAGGTGACATCATAAATCCTTGTCACTGTCAGAAGGCTGCAGTGAGCAGTAACATTATTTCCCCAGCTACTGTAAAATACCAGCTGGGATCTTGCATAAACTGCACAGTAAATCATGGGAAAACTGCAATGTTATTTTACAATAGGGCTGTAAATAACCAGTGCCTTGATCATAAATCTGTATCACCAGCAACAGCCCGAATCAACAATAGCAACTTTGAAACTGAAAGGATCTTTCTCTTTGCCTGTAAAACTGTTCTTGTTATTCTGGTTTTGCCTAGTGTCTAGCAACTATATACTCACCTGCTCTGTGAAAATGAGCTTTGAATAAATATTTGAGATGTGTAATTTAAATACACGACGGCTGCTGTACTCCAGACTCACTATATTTTCTGATTCAAAAATGAATGTATGCAGGGGCATCTTCCCATACAGGTTTTTTATTATTGCTTAAGTGGCTTCCAACAGTACAAAAGCAACAATCCACTGAGCTTTGATACAAAAGCAAAATATATCGATTTCTCAGGTCTGGGTCACAATTTATTTCTGATGTTACTCAGAGTGTCAGAGAAATTAAAAGAGACAAAAATCCAAATGGATGGTCATAGATAGAGCATGTGAGTTTTTTTCTATGCATTGTATTATGGCTCACTAGGGCACTAGCAGTCATATTGCCTATCTTTATAATCCTGCCCAGATTGCCAGTACTGGAAAAATAATTACCTCTACACAAGATATGGTAACCAGGGGATATGACTTGCTCATATTTAGTATTCTGTTGTGTTTATTAAAACACATATATAAAAAAACTTACACATTTTTAAGCAGGAGGAGTTTCAACTGTCTTGTTCAAAATTTTATATGTTTTTCAATGTGCTCCTCAGAAAGCTGTTAAGGGAGTTATTAGAGCAATACCTGCCACTTTCTTACTGTCATTCTATTCAGTATCCCTTAAATACTATAAAAAGTATCTACTAAAAATTCAGAACTGTGATAAAATTGGCATGTCACCTTCTTCTTTGCCCCTTTCCACCACTGTATATTTTATTCACTGTTGCTTCATTACTAGTTGTTCCAGAAAGAGTTAAATTTAAAAAAAGTACAGAGTTTTAAATTATTTCATGTTTCAATTTGCACATAAGGAGATACCGACTTTAAAGATTCATGCATGCTTTTACTGAGTGGTTATATATTTTTCAATTTTTTTACTTTCAGATTTAGCAAAGCCCTGCCAGAAGACATTTAATGCTGTCATCGATATTCACTCTACTGTCAGGGATATTAAACTGAGAAGAAAGACCTGGCACACTGACTTCCTCTTGAAGCTTTGATAGCATGTTGGCTACAGCTTAGCAGTGTGAAGAATAGTGTTGCACTGCAAGCAAAACCGGGGAATTTTCTTCTTGTCAATTTAGAAAAGTTGTGAGGAAAGTCAGCTTTAGACCAGATAGGCTTTGCAGATTAGAAGGATTACAGGTTTTGTTTCATTTGCTAAGTAAAAATTTACCTCATTTCTTTTGTCAGCATTGACTATACTGTTACCGGGCACTGGACTTTTAAGAGGCTATTTTAGTTCCCAGAATCCCAAGGGCTCTTGTCCAATTTCATCCCTTTACCTATTCAGTAGTATTAATGAGAAAATGTGCAAAACATCTAATTTTAACATACTCAGTCGACAGCAATGAACCTGGAAGAAAGGAACTGATTTATAAGGAGTGTATATATGTGTAAGAGTTCTAAATATTAGAAACTGGAAAGACAGCAGATTGAGACAGGTGATTTCATCCCTCTACTCATCCCTGGGGAGCCCCCATCTGGAGTGCTATGTCCAGTTCTGCAAGGGAGACTTGGATGCAAAGCAGTGAATCCAGTGTAGAACCAGAAAGGTGATTAAGGGATAGGAGAGACTGTCACATAAGGAGAGGCTCAGAGCTGGGACTCCAGCCTAGAGGAGACTCATGATGGGGTCTTCTGAGTGTGTATAAATACCTGAGGAGAGAGGTCAAGGAAGACAGAAGCGGACTCTTCTCAGTGATGGCCAGTGAAGGAACAAGAGGCGATAGGTATCAAATGAAACAAAGGAATTTTATTTAAATATCAAAAAATAAAAATAACCCCAAGAGTGATTAAGTACTTGGGCAGGTTGTCAAGAGATGTTTGGGAGCCTCCATCCATGGAGATATTAAAAACTTAGGAGAATATGGCCCTAATCATTGTACTCTAGCACACCTTTGTGCAGAGGGGTTCAGGTAGATGATGTAGGTCCCCTTATGCTTCTGCCCTTTCTGCAATTCTTTGAAAAAGGGAGATATTTGGGACTTGCTGAGTGACAGTTTTAAATTATTACTATTAATATGGATTGTCTGTAAGTAGGAATGAATGAGTTTAAGTACTACAAATCAGCAGAAAGAAGTGTACCTTGATTTAAGGGTAGAGAGTAGAAATATTCCTTTAACAATTTGACATATTTCCTTGACAATTTGAAAGATAAGATTCTAAAATTCCAAGTAAATTGAGATGAAAAGTATGCTGGCTGTATCACCTAGCTTACCACTCAAAAATAGTTGAGAGTTACATTTAACCAGAAGCTGAAAGTCATAAAGATTATAACAATTAACCAGACAAGTAACCTCCAGAAATCATTTTTCCTTAACTTACTATCAAGTTTCAAATACACCTGGGGTTTTCACACATACTTCTTAATGCTCCCACTACCTCTCCAAACTTCACATTTCTATTAGACACTGGTTATTTTCTCTCTGATGATAAAATTTGTGACATCAGCCAGAAAGTTTCTCAATGTTTTGTTCCCCTGCTTGGAGTTCATGTGGGAAACTTCCAGAACACTCGAGTTGTGCCGACTGGTGACTAGGAAATGCTTCTTTCCATGCTGCATTGGGTAGGAGAGGTTGTCTTGATTCTCATCTTCTTTATTGCTATCTGTTCACTCATTTATACTGTTTAAGACACTGAATTCAAACTCTTTTTGTGGACTTTGAGTAACATTTAATAGCAAAAGCATTGCAGTCACTTGTTTGACTCTCTTCACTCTCAGTAGCCAAATGGCTGGCTAACATAAATTGCCATGGCTCCAGTCTTTGTCAGCAATCATAAAAGATTGATCCTGAATTTTTTTACTGTTTTAAAGCAGAAGAAATTTTGCAAGCTTTATATTTTGTTTAAATAAGAACTGTGAACTGCAGCTGGAAACCCTAAAGTTTGCACTGGCTTTGTAATTCGGACTTTTAACTGAAAACTCTTAGAAATATGCTTCAGCTTCCAGGCTTCTATGATAATATATGTCTTAGCAATTTTATCAGAATATTAATAATGTCATATATAGAAAGCTTCAGAAACTGAGAATAAATATGGGTATTAGTCATCCTTAGCAATTAGTTATATAGTCAAAAAGCTACAGAATTAAAATAATTTGTTAAATTAGTTACCTAATTGAGTTAATTTTAAAATGAAAGCTGTTAAAGTGTTTAGAAAGAAAAACAGGTTTGTAATATCACAATCATACCAGATTCCCTCTTTTTTTTCTTCATTTTACCAGAAATAGGCATGACATGGCCTGACTGGTCAAGGTCCTAAACAATCTGAGTTACATTTTGCGATTTGAGCAGAGTCTATCCAGAGATTCCAGCATCATTATTTACTCTATTTAGTTTTGGCTAGTACTGAACACAAAGGATGACTGAGCAAAGAACTGGCAAGCTGTGCAACATGTTTTTTGCAGACACTTTTTATAGAGTTGGTTGTGGCAGTTAATGAGTTAATAACATTAAAAAATAAGGCTGTTTAGTTTGGGATTTTTTCAATGTATTTTTCATATCAATTTCATATAAATGACAAATAAATTCAGGGTTACAGGGTGGGGCTCAGGGGAGCCAGATTCAGAGTGGCAGAATTATTTTGGGAGGCATTTGCATTCTAAAGGGGTTGTTCTATGGACAACAGTATTTGGAGTTCTTGCGTATGCAACAGAAATTGAAAGCTCAGAAAAAAGATAGACAGAAAAATTATTACCTTCTAGGGAGATAGTCTGAGCCACTATCTAATCAGGACATTTAAGTCGCAGCTGAAGAAGCTGTTGGGAAAGTGGCAGAATTTACTCAGCTCTTATTCTACTACAGTGAGCTGAAATAGTTTGAAAGTATTTTTGATTTCTGTTAGGCTGAATTTTATAGGTAATATTTGGAGAAGATAATATGTACTATTTCTTAAATCTCTTGAAAAATTAATTTTGTCTTTAATGGACAAGAGAGAAATAGTACAGAGTTTTATCATTACAAAGATCTTTTTCTTCTATGTCTTCATAGAATCATTTCACTTGCATATATACACCATCACAACTGAGAAATCACAAACGTATATCTACAGACTGGAAAACAGGCCAAGAATTATGCTAAAAAATCTACTTCTCTGCCAGGGGTTGGAAAGCAATAGGGAAACAAAATATAGAAGCCTAGGATCTGGCTTAATTCAAATTAATACTGCCAAGGTTTAAATGCTTCCTCAGTTGATACCCACTCAGTTGTAGATACTCAACCATCTTCCCACAGGCACGTATATAAACTGGTGTTAGGTTGCAGAGTGAAAAGAGAGAGTTCCCTTCTAACTACTTTGTTCAGGCAAGGCTTTCTCTCTGCTGTAGTAGGTCAGAGGGACAGTGATAATTAAGGAATGAAGAAGTTGGCATTACCTATAAAGGAAGCCAAGAAGCCAACCTACAGGAAAGAGATAGTAACAAATGGAAACTGTAGGACATCACTTATTTAGAAAGCATCTGAATGTTAAGATCAGTGAGATATAGCTCCTAGAGTTCAGACAGAACTCTTGTTTCTCATGTTTTAGAGACATGTCAAACTACAGAGGAAGGGAGAATGCAAGGACAATAGAAATTATAATCCAAATTGTTTATGTCAGCCTAAGCCATGTTCAGTTATTGAATTTGTATAAGATCCCCACCAGGACATGAATAAACTCTAGATGGTACAAGTTTTCTGAGCACAAAAGATTCACACCCATGACCAGAGAGCTTGAAGTTTGTGCCTGGACAAATATTTCTCCTGGTTTACAACCTGATAGTCTTTTCAATTAGATGCAGGAGTGCACTGAATGGGAGTGTGAGTCATATTTATTTTCCAATAAGTCATGAAAATACCTTCAGTTCAACTGCAATGGTTCTATAAAAATACAGAAAGTTTTCAGCTATGGACAGATCATAACTTTTGGATTTCCATATGCTTTGGGTGACATACATTTTGATCACAATACACTCATTGGGCACAGAAACAGAAGCTCTTCAACCAAAAATTACAAACTGAGATCCAGAAAAGGGGCCAATTTTATGTATGTTGTTGAATTTTTCTTGCATACAGTGAAGCTGAAACTGCTTTGTTTGTTACCCCTCATCTCAAATCCCACAATACTTCATCGATGCATACTAACAGCTCTCATCCAGAACTAGACCTAGAGAGTGGATCTGTTCTTACGCCATGCTATGCTCAACACTTAATGATCCATAGCTGACAGTGACTGAAAGCCACTGAAAGCAAAATGACTCAGTAGTGTGTGTGCACAGAATACTCCAGAGATGGCTACTGTAGGACATTGCTGGGGTTTTAATGCCAGGACATAAATAAATGTACAATTGCAATACAGTAATATTTAAAGGCAAAGGGAACGGGTGTCTAATTTGGCTTAGTTTCTGAACATTTAGTGACATCAAGCATTAATTCCTCCACATATATCTGAACAGATATTTTACTAGATGATGGTAATACCTATTATTTTTAAGGTAGTCTGATTCCTTTCATTATAAGGTTTTACTTTCATTTGTTCCAAACATCAATAAAGTTCATCTATCTCGGTATATGTTTCTCCATTGCAAGTGATTGCTTCAGATTGATTTTCTTTGTGGTTTTGTTTTTTGTTTCAGCTTTAATGTCATATAAAACAGCTCATTTATTTCTGAAAATTAAATCAGAAAATAATATATTGTTTTCCAATGTTAAATAATTGTGAGACTTTTTTTAAAAACATCACAAAACATCACATTTCAGAACAGTTACTTAGAAATTGGTTGGAAGGGGTCTTTGTTTAAAAGGTAGTGCCTTAGTCTTCTATATGAATATCTGATCTGCTGAAAATTTTCAAATCCAATGTTAATACATAACATAAAGATGATTAACAACACATATATCTTTGCTTATGTAGAACATTCTCTGTTCTAGTACAAAGGTGAACTTTTTAAATTTGAAGCTCCAGGACATTACTAAATAGAAACTTTTTGATGTTATTCATCTGGAGATGTGACAGAAAGAAACTGACCAGTTCAAGTGACATACAGTCCAGTAGAGAACAGAAAGTGTAAATAGGAGAATAGAATGGAAATAAAAATGTAAAGTTAGCAGTGAAACAGGCAGCATGAGAAGAAAACTTCTGATCTTCACTTTCAACTTAAATCTGATCTTGAGTTTCAACAACTAATTGGTCATAGAGACTAAGGATAAAGGTGGGAAAATTGTGGAAAGCCAGAAATACTATTTTTTCACAGGTAACTTTCCATTTTGTATAAAACATACTGAACAGAAGACCCCTATGTTCAGCAGATAAAGTTATGCCTGATTGTCAATTCCCATTCTTATCCTTAGACCATGAAGTAAAGCTGTCATGGTGAAGTCTCTTTTAAAGTATAAACCAAAGCAGACCAAAATAAGATTAAACCTGAAACTGTCTATAACTACCTGGATATTGTGAGATGGGGCATGGTAGAAAATACAATGTTTCACTTGCAGTACCTAGGATGAAAAATGTCTAGGCACTAATAAAGGAGGAACATACTTTCTGTTCTCTAAGACAGTACACTGGTGCTAATTTCCACAGTACCTGCCACTGATAGACTTTACCAGCCCTGTTTTTATATGTATGGCTGAGCAAAACTGTGGGGAGCATTTAGGATTAAGTAAGAGTCAATAAGTGAAAAGTTTAATACAGCTAACATTCTCTAATTACTTGAATTAGCAGCATAGGTTAATACAACAATTCAGTCTGGGAGGAACCTGAAGAGTTTTCTAATCTGGCCTCCTGCTCAAACCAGGATCAGCTGATAGATCAGACCAGGCTATCCAGATGGGTCTGGAAAACTCTCAAGGATGGGTATTTCAGATCCTCTCTGGTTGTTCCAAATGCTTGAATCTCCTAATACCAAAAATATTTGCTTTATATTCAAAATCGGATTTAAAATTATAACTTTTTTGTCATACTTTTAGACAATAGGTGATTAAAGAACAGAAACATTTTATAGAGATAAGTGACATCTGGAAAACAGGAAAGATTTCAAATGTCTCAGAAAAACAAATGTTTAAAAGCAGAAATCTAAGACATTGGTCTCACATGTAGATATTATCTACCTAGATGACCTAGCTATACTGCCTATATTTAATCTCCAGCACACTATTTGCTATAGTAAGCAGTGATTTGAAACAAAAGGAGAGTATTTGGTGAGAAGGTACAAGGGAGGAAACGCATCGTAATATGTAAAATTTTGAAATCGGGAAAATGCTTCATGATGTATTAATAAAGATTATAGAAAACTTGGGCAGAATATAATTCCTTTTTGTGTGGAAGAGTATCCTGCCCCAATAAAAAACATCTTGCACAAGGGAAGGAAATTCTTTTGACCTCAGGGAGATGTAGGACTGAGATTGCTAGATTGAGAAGATTTCGATCATTAGCTTCAGTGGTACAACGCTCAGTTCCTCATGGACAAGGACATCTGCTTTTAGCCCTGAGAATGACCTCAAGACTTTTTCAATGAAGAATGGTGCATGTAGTAGACCTTGGTGTTACCAACACTTACCTACAGATTTTATGGTTTTCTTCTTCTTCCTGTTAGGAATATCTCAAATTATGCCTTGCCATCTCCAACGTGTACTGGCCAACTGTGATGACACCCATGCTTTATCATAATGAACAGAAAGTAGAAAAGTCCCTCAGGTTTCTAGAAATTGTTATAATTAGGATAGGTTTATACTTCTGATTCAGAAAAGTTAAACAGAAATTCATAAAATGGTAATTATTAATGGATTCTGTATTGCCATCTTACTGCTAATGGTTTAAATAAATTATTGGCATAGAGATTCCCTTAGCTGTTTAAAAATAGCACAAGTATCTCCAATTATTCCTGTTTAATGTTGCTCAGTGAATGAGAGTGAATCTTTGACCCTATTAATGCCTTGTTAGAAATGAGATGGATGTCTAGAATTTTGGAGATCATACAGTTCTATTACAGCAGCTATATAAGAGTACTTTGGCAGCAAGAGATATAGATTAATTAGAACTACTTAATGTTAGGAATTTTTACAGATGCTAAACAAAAACTTTGAAATACTCTTTGTATGTGTCTATATGTGGATGCACATATATGTCCATGCATATATCACAAGAGAGGTTTAAAGAAGACCACACAAAACAAGATCAGGGAAGTCTATTCAGTATCAAGACAATACTAAAAGAGACTATTATTTGTAGTGTGTTGGAAATTAAATAATGGCCTCCTTGTTGAAGGACCTTATAACCTTGCTTCCAGGTGTTGTTTTTTACACTGTGCCTGAATTATGAAATGCCTAATTTTGTTAGCTTGGGTATAACCACAAAATCCCAGTGCAGGCCTGTGGCACAGGCAAGTTTTTTCACATTTCATATGCATTGTGGTAATTTGCAATAAAATATTATTTCCTAGATCCTGTGCAATTTTTGAGTTTGATTCTCCTAATATTCTAATTCTATCAGGCTATCACTCTCCAAGCTCTATCTTTTGAAGTGTAGGTTTGGTTGAAGCCACTTTCATGAAGAGACTTGATATATAGAGTTGTATCAAGCTGTGGGAAAAGCCAGATCTGTTTTGTAGCTGCTACTTTAGACTTTGAACTGCAGCTGTAACCTTGGTACTTTACATTTTGGAATCAGGGTTACAAAATCATTCATATCCTCATGCTTTTATGCCTGTCCTGTCCTGCTACGGGATCCTTTAATTTATCCTTTAATAATTTAATAATGATATATGAGTATACATATACATATTTAGGTGACTGAAGAGAATTACTAAATTCCTTGACAGGAGAAAAGAATAACTAATTTCTCTTGTTTATTTGGGTTTTTAATCCATTACCATTCCTGGTTATGACTATCAAATTCAGAGATGAAAATATTCTTTCCGTGTTTGATATAACTGACACCTTAAATGTAGGACAAAGAATAAAACTATCTTGCACAGTATTGCTGGACTCTCCCAGGAAACAAGGATATGTGACTTGCAGACTTGTAAAAGTTTTCTAACATTTTCTGTCTTCACTCATGAATCCAGTTCCCAGGATGTTTAGGACTCCCAGGATTCACCTACATCACATGCTGGCATAGAAATCCCTCAGGAAGGATAAACTTTCTCTGCTGTAAAACCAAGTGGAAGGAATAGAACTATCCTGACTCCCAAGTCAGGAGTCCAAATTTTTCTATTTATGCATTATGCTACAAGTGTTGATCCCCAATTTGACCCGTGTGGAAAAATGCATGTCCTCAGATTTTAATAATAATTTCATATTTTGTCTTCTCCATAGTCATTTTAATGATGATCACAAAAAATAGAGAGTATGAAGGAATTACTTTCCTGTTGGGTATTGTACTATTTTTGGGGAATTAACGGTGTTTCAAAGCAAGAATAACCTCCCAAGGAATATTAACTAGCTTTGTAAGTACAAGCATTTTCAAACAGAAAAGTGCTTAGAAAGCATTTACTGGGTCTTTTAGATGGGGCTTATTTCTTATTTTTTTTTAACTTATCTGGAATAAGGCAACATTCATTTATCTTCTGGACAGGTATAAAAAATATATCAAAAAGTTATCTGCAAAGGCTTACAAAATTTCAGTGCATCTGCATATTTCTACAGCACAGCAATTCAACAAGTAATTAATACTCTTGGCAAAGTAACTGGTTGAAGGGTTAATAGCTTCTGCTACTGAAAGAATATCTAATGGGGTTTTAAACTATAAGTGAAGAAACCTGTCACAAATTTCAGTGCCCAATACTTTTCATCTTTTCATTACATTTTATGTACTTTTAACCATTACAGAATGATAGGAGGTTTTATTTTCTTAAGATATTAATATTTATGCACTTTCATTATTGCCAGAAAGCCAGCTTCTCAACGGTCAGATAAGGTTGTCTCCAAATTGTAGAACTACAACCTTAGTTCATTTATTATTAATAGAGCTCATAAATACCCATGCCATCCAAAATAGCCTTAAACAATTTCACTTGAGCATGATCTGAATTATTTTTTCCCTAGGGAGTTCTATTTTCTGGTGTATAATTATATGTCATCAACTGTGACTGGAAGAACTCTGCTCCACCCCATTTTTTACAATAAATGACAGATATTATAGCCTACAGCTAGTAAAATATTTGACTAACTAGAAAACAAAAACAAGCAACATGGAGGGGTTATTATTTTGTACAAAAATATAACTAGATCACTAATAAACTTGTCTTAAGTCTGTTTTATATACAGTTTGAAAGACTGTTCTTGAAAGAGATGGAGTCCAGCAAAAGCCCACAACACATTTAAAGTCATTGCAGAGAAGAATGTAGTAAGTGACCCTTAAAAATATTTTAACAGTGAGTTATACTAGCCTTTGTATATATGAATGAACAGATTTACAAATAACTAGAGAAAGCATTATCTACAGCTGTATACTCTGCTCCTAATTTGGAGGTTTGCAATGAGAGCAAACTACAAACTCCTAGAAAGAAGGAAATTTTCACTGGGCTGTCTTCCTTGACGTACCGAACTCTGAAGTAAAGATATTTCATCATCTTTTGTTGACTCACCTGTTTATGCATAAAGGAGACAGACCAAGGCAGGCCCCACAATTGGTTCAAGACTTTCTGCAACGTAAGTACATTACCATATTTGTGAGACTGTTGTACCATATTTCAGTCTCCTAAGATGTGATCCACTGGAGAAACTTCAGTTTAACCCCAAACCCAGACTCATAATTCTTACCCTCTATACCCTATCTTGCTGCTTTAAAGTGACTGTCTTTGAAATTATGAGCTATGATTTAATAGTACAATGGATCATCCACATGGAATATTATCTAAGTATTTATTTATTTGGTATTTAAAAATATATACATTGTAGCTAAGACAGGAAGAAATGCTTGTCATTCGCAGAAAAAATTAAGCCAGACAGGATGAAAATAAAAATGGCTAAGATTAGAGCTGAGGGGGTAAATATATCTTGACAAGGTGCTAAAAGGAATAGCACTGTGATGGGTTGATCTTGGCTGGATGCCTACCAAAGTGCTTTGTCACTCCCCACTTATCTGGACAGAGAGAGAAAATAAAATGGAAAACCCTTCATAGGTTGAAATATGTCAGTTTGCTAAAGCAAAGGTGAAAGGTCGTGGATGCACAAGCAGAGAGAAATAAAAAATTTATTCTCTCCTTCCCATCTGCAAGCCATGTTCTCCCACTTCCTGGGAAGCAGGTCTTCAGCATACAGAAGCCAAACTCTGTAAATGACAAACGCCACCCTTTCCTCATCCATTTCTTAGTTTTGTATCTGTACTCTGTCACATGGGATGGAATATCCCTTTGGTCAGTTCTGGTCAGCTGGCCTGGCTGTGTCCCCTCCCAGGCTCTTGCCCACTCCCAGCCCTGTGATGGGGGGAAATGCTGAGAGACAGCTCTGCTGCTGTGCCAGCCCTGCCCAGCAGCACCCAAACCACTGCTGTGCTAGCAGCACCTTTCCAGCTGCCAATGCACAGCACAGCTCTGGGAGGGCTGCCATGGCAAAAATTAACTTAATCCCAGCTAGACTTTGTACAACCACATACAATACTGATAATTCTAAATAATATTTAAAATCAAATAGATTCCTGGAAGGAAACGTGACAACAAGCTCAGGAGTGGAATAATGACTTTCAACCCTGCCATTGGAATAAATATGTGAGCAGTTTTCTTACAGAGTCATCATGAAGCCGTTTTTAAAGTGCTTGGGATGGGTGTACATAGTCCCATGAAGTGGTAATTAAAACAATACAGAGGAAGATAAATGTCCTTTTACAAGGGAATTTGACTTAATTTTGCTAATTTAACAGTGAAAATTTATATATACTTAAATTAAAAATGGTTGGCAGAAAATTTCTCCAAGTTAGAAAAGGATGCAGGTAAATTGAAAATGCCTTTAAAAACCAATGTTATTTTAGAATTCTTCCTGTGGCCCTGGTCCTATTTATGTTGATTTTTCTTTCAATGCTACTCTAGGATTTCTTAAGCTGCATGTATGCTGAGGTGCAAAAATTAAATGTGTTCACTTTCTGATATTTTAAAATAAAATTAATTTTACATTAAAAAAGAAACAAGCTAACTAAATCCAAACTTGTGAAAGAACGACAAATGAATACGGCACTACTATAAAGAAAAGTAGATATAGTTTCTGTCTGATCATATTTTAAAAAAACCAAGATGCCATGCAGATGAAGGAGAAGGAGCTTGCTGGAGAAAAAATAACTGAAAAAGAGATTTACTCGACATTGACTGAAAATGCTGAGAAACCTCAAACAAAAATAAATAAATAGCTTCTGTTATTGAGATTAAAAAAAGTAGTTGAGATAGTACACTCACAATCTGCAGACTCCTTTGTGCACAATTATATTTGTTACTGTATTTCCCTTGTAAAGTATTCAGTGACTAAATTTTAATTAAGAGAATCAATAACACTTTTATCTGTTTTTCTTTGGAAAGGAAAAGATGTTAAAACTAAGATCTTAGAAATACTTGGATTAGACTTTAAAAAAATAACTGCATGTATATTTTTTTCATAGGATCATAGAATCATGGAACACCAGGTTGAAAGGAACCAAGGTTCATCTGCTTCAACCTTTCTTGGCAAAAGCATGGAGTAGGCAAGACAGTCCAGCCTCCTGCCCCACACAATCCTAGGTGTCCCATGTTGGGAAATCCAATGACTTCCCTGGGATGATTATTCCAATGGCTGATTGTTCCAATTCTGTAAATGTTTCTTCTTGTGTCCTGTTAGAGTCTCCCTAGGTATAACTCCTACCTCTTGTCTTTTCCATTTAACTCTTGTAAAAAGGAGTCTCCATTTTCTCTGTAGCCACCCTTTATATGCTGGAACGAGGTCTCCCCTAAGCCTCCAGTTCTCAAGGCTGAACAAACCCAGCTCTCTCAGCCTTTCCTCACATGTCAGGCTGCCCAGTTCTTTGAACACCTCTGTGGCTTATTCTCTGGACCCTCTCCAGTCTGTCCACATCCTTTATTGTACAGAGGGACCCAACCTGAACACAATACTCCAGATGTGACCTGACTAGTGTTAAGCAGAGTGGGACAATGACTTCTTTATCTCTGCTGGTGATGCCCACATTGATGCAGCCCAGCATCGTGTTGCCTTTCCTTGATGCGCCAGCACACTGTCCACTTATATGGAGCTGGTTGTCCGTCAGGTCTTTCAGGTGCCTTTCCACAAAACTTTTCTCCAGCCAGGTTGATCACTACCTGTGTATCACTCCAGGATTATTTTATCCTATGTGAAGGACCTTACTGCGGGAGGATAGAATGCAAGAAAATAAGGATAGTGCAGAAGGTAGTCTCACTCCTGAGGAGTTGCAGCTGGACTAATTAACCAAAGATTAGGAACAGGCCTGCCCTTAACAGGCCACAGCTGTGTCTAATAAAGATGAGTGCTACAAAAGAGTGCGTTAGCTGGATGAGGAGGGTGCTGGAGTTGGCTTGCTGTGGTGTAAGGAAGAGGGAGTTAGTCCTGCGAGGAGCTGCCCATGAGACATCACTGAGAAGGTATGGGAGCTTTGCAGTAAGATGACAACACCTTACATTTGTTCATAAGGCCCACTTTTCCAACCTATCCTGGTCTTCTTACAGGGTGACTCTCCCTTGTGAAGTGTCCACTTTCCCATTCAATTTGTCAGCAAATTTCATCAGGGTACACTTGATCCCATCCAATATGAACAAGTTAAACACTCCAGGGCCCAATATTGATCCATGGGGGACAGCATTTGTGACAGGTTTATAGTTTGAAAAGCAGATGTGTTCCAGCATACTGTGGATGCATCTGGTCAGTTTCCCACCTGGAGCACAGAACACTGGACAACAGTGCATCAGTTTCTTTAGGAAAAGGCTGTGGGAAACCACACTGAAGGTCTTGAAGAACTCTACGTAGGCAATGTCCAGTGCCTGGCTGATGTGGGACATAGAAAGCAATCAGGTTTGTCAGGTGTAATTCACCCTTGGTGAATCTGTGTTGGCTTTTCCTAAACACATGCTTCATCTGACTTGTGGCAGCCTGCAGGAGGTTTCATTATGTCACTTCTTCAGGGCCTGAAGTAAGACCATATATTTTAAAGATTTTATATTTTGCCTATATACCATGCTACCTTAATCTAACATCTTGATAGAAATGAAATAAGGCAGTATAATCCAAAACATAGCTGAGAATTAACTTCTGGAATCTGTTGGGTTAAGCCATTAGTTAAATAAAAATTTTTCAGGTCACATTTTTCTTATGAGAACAGAGGCTCCTGGTAAATCTATTATCCAGTTTCTGTGTATTTTCTGTAACTGATAAGTTATCAATGAAGTCCTTTTATATGTAATATAAATTCTATATGTAATATAGAATGTTTATATGTAATAGAAATTCTATTAAAGATTTATTGAGATCATTAAGGATCATGTTAAATCATGCCATAGGAATTCAAGAAGAAAAAAAAATAGGCACTCCGAAGACATACACAAAAATTGAAAATTGAATTAAGCTAGTTTCTACCTATTTATTTAAACATAGAAAAGACAGTTTAATAAAGCATGGTTTTCCTGGATAGGACAAGTAGCTCGAATTAAAAGAGAAGTTTGCTTCTTAACTGCTGGGCTTTTGTAACTAAAAACCCAAATAAAACATGATTAATATATTTATAATTACAAAATAAAAAAGAATAACAGGATAGTACTACAAGTATCAGGACTGCAAAAAAGTAATTCACAATAGAAAAATCATTGACTAGCTGCTTCTAAACAGATTTTCCTTTTGACTTCTTCATATAAACACAACAGACAAAGTGTGTATGTCTTTTCCTGGATTTTGAAGAACGTTAACATTTTTTCAGTATTAGTTTGTCTTAAGGAGTTCTCAGCTATCAGTCTAATCCTAATGCTGTTTTCTCAGTTAAGTTAGCACAACTGTTTGCAGGTCTGGACTGTGAGATTGAGAAATTGATCCAGAGTAAAAATAAACCATTTTTCCTAGTTACTTTAAACAAAAGGAAGTGAGGATAAGGAACATCAGAAATGTAGGGACTGCCTGAGATAGCACAGGTGCTGAAAGGAGTGTTTATCATACTATAGCCTTTCATGTTTTATTCTGCCACATACCTGCAAAAGCTTGAATTTAGAGGTAATTCAGTTGCAAATCCTCACTGACTGCAGTAAGGCTACATAGTATTCTTATTTTTTCCCTGTTCTAACTATTACCAGAGCATGAAGGAGGGCCTTAAAAAAAATATGGGGGTATCTAATTTTAAAATCTTTTTAGTACAAATTTTATTTGGGCTGCAAAGCAGTGTGATTCACTGAACATAATGAAAACTTCTCTAAATAGAAGGAGAGACAATAGAAACCCTACAAAGCTACAGATATTATGATAAAAAGAGCTGTCTCAGGGTCATGTACAGCAAACAGAACCTGACTATATTTTCAATGTATCTGTTTGTCTGTTTTTCCCAGAGCTACAAATAGGTCTTGAAATGATATCTTACACATTCTGAAGATTTTGACAAAGCATCTTCCTACTCTCAAGAAGTGTAATTATAACTCATACGGTATGAAATTGAGCATCAAAAATCCCTGAAGCAGAGCCCTGTGTCAGCCTTCCTTAATGCTAAATACATTCCAGGCTGTGGTGATGTGACAAAGCTAGCTTGAATACAAGAAGTGCACACTTCAATATTTGGTAGTCTTTCAACATAAAACTGCTTAAAAAACCCCACAATAGAATTTTAAAGGTAGCATTTTTATGTGTTTTCTACTACATGGACACAACATTGGTAGCTGCACTCCAATGTCTCAAATAATCAGGAAAGGAATTAAGATTACTTTTTTTTCTATTTTCTAACATGTAAATTTGGTGATTAAAAATACCTATTGCCTGAAATTTAATTTAACACAAAATAACACATGCTGTTCTCGTTGCATATTTTCAGCAAGGGATGCTAAACAGATTGCAGTAGTTTGCTTGAAACTAAATCAGAGATCTCAAAGACAGCATTACCAGTATATAGATGGCAATAAATAATGATTAATAATCACAATAAAAGAATTAAAAATCCAGCAGGAGTGTATATATAAAAGAAATTTCCAAGCCTTATTGTTTTGAATTTCTCAGAAACTTGGTTTCAAAACATTTTGTGGAGGATTAAATTATTATCAGGCTTTGCCATAAGCAAAGTCAATAACAATTTTGACCTTGCTGACTGATCTGTGCGATTGCTTTTGAAAATCCCATATGATTATATTATAATTACAGTTTATCAAAGTAATATCTGAAACACTTTTTTCTGAGTAAAATGAATATTGATGTTAAAAAATTAAAATAATTTTGTGACTAGAGAGGATATAGGGAAAATAGTGTCTCGTATTCAGCTAATATGCATAAAATACATTCTTTTTATTCCACCAATGTTTAAAATTTACTTCATAATTCTTTTTTCAGGGTCAAGTCATATATGCCCTGACAACAGGTTTTTGGGTTTTTTTTTATTATTTCTAGTATTCTTTATCCCTATAAATTGAGTTTTAATGTTGAAGAAAGAGATGAGAACGCTTGACATTTTCATAGATTCAAAAGAAGTTCTGTCTGAACCAACAGTATGTGCTCAGGGTCCCACATGAGGCAAGCAAACACCAAAGCCTGCCAGTGATAAGCAGCACCAGTCCCAAAGGCAGTGCAAGTGTCTCCTTGAGGCTCCCTCTATGTCAGCCAGCACTGGTATTTAAGCTGCACTGACTTTAGCATCTGAATTATGGTCCTGATGACTTCACTGTGCCAGGCAGCTACCCTGACTGCCTTGACTTTAGATTCAACCAGGGTATAGAAACTTCCACTGGCCCTAGAATGGTTGTTGGAAACATCTGTGAGATCCTTCTGGAACTACCCTCCCTTAGAGCCACTTCTCCTGAGCCTCCCTGAACAGCTGGAGACTGTGTGGACAATCTGCATGAATGAGTCAGTCCCTCCCTCCTAGACCCACACAAGTGCTGGCTTGTCAGTGCTTTCATGCTTCCATTGATTCTTCTATCATGTATGTATTCCTATTTTATCATGTAGGAGAAATTTATCATTCATTATTAATAATTCAATCATGTCTTATAAATGGAAACATTTTTTGGAACTTAAAAAACTTAATACTCAGTATTTTTTGTCTTATTTTATATTCTGCACTGCAAAGTATATCTCTATATTGCTTTGTGACACATTTCTCCTCAAACCCCTATATAATTGTAGTGCTTAGTGTACCATAGAACACCATTGGAAAATATCTCTGTGTACATGAAACAGAAATCCATGCTGGAAAGTCTAATGTGTAATTTCCATTCTAAGAGATTTTTCAAAAGAAACATGATACTGAACAAAATATATTATTCATGGTGTCCAAGACCCAGCTGCAAATAATTGCAAAGTTTATGAATCTACTGTGTTTTAAACTGATTTTTTTTCTAAAATCAATTTGGAATCATGAATTAAAAGCTCCACTTAATCTTTCAAAAATTTGTATTTTTAATTTTACTATTTTTCAGCATCTATTATTTTGCAGAGTGCTACCCAAATAAAAAACTTAGAAGATTGTAAAATTACTTTTTAAAGTATGAGGAAGTTGGATGGGCATTATCTTTTTCTTCCTTTTTCTCCATTGAATGACCAAGGAGGGACCCTACTGCTCTTTACAACTACATGGAAAGAGGTTGTAGCAAAGTGAAGGTTGGTGTCTTCCCCCAGGCAACCAGAGACAGGACAAGAGCACATGGCCTCAAGCTCTGCCAGGGGAGGTTTAGGCTGGACATCAGGAGGAATTTCATCACAGAAAGGGTTGTGCAATGTTGGAATGGGCTGACCAGGGAGCTGGAGGAGTCACCGTGCCTGAAGGTGTTCAAGGAATGACTGGATGTGGCACCCAGTGGCGTGGTCCAGTTGACAAGGTGGTGATGAGTCAAAAGTTGGATTTGAAGATCCCAGAGGTCCTTTCAAATCTAAGTGCTTCTGTGATTCTGTGGCCACAAATAGATTTCATAGGATGTGAAATCCTTGTTACCCAACCTATTTAATTTTCTACAATTTTTAAAATTGTTATAATTTCAATTGATTGAATGTTCTGTATAGAGTTGAATAAATTGGTTCTGACAATACTCACGAAAAACTCAATATATATTGATTAGTAATGATTGTTACAAAAGTATATTGTATTTTGGTCTCTTTTACTTATGACTTTAAAAAAATAATTTTACACCTCTTTATACAGTGTTTCATAAAAAGGAGAAGGCAATTTTAACAAACTTTAAACCTGTTCAATCCTTCAATATTGTAAGCCAGAGGCTTGGAGCAGGCTACAGCAAAATACACTGGCCAGGATCAGCGCTTACATTTAATTGGTTTGTCATGTTTCTACAGAGCAATAATTTAATTTGGAAATATTGTATTCATAGAGAACTGTACACTCAAATATCTTTCTGACTTATTTAATTGCCTAAGTAAGAGGAAAGTTAGAATGTTGGAAATTCCTGTTGCTTACTTGTATTGTAATGGAAAACTTTATTTTAATAAATATACAATTTCTTTTGTGAGTAATCACTCAGATTAATAGTGCTTCATTATATATTATATTCTCTCTGTGTTTCTTTTTATATATGTGAATAGGGACTGAATAATGTCATTATTTGGACCCTAGTCCATAACATAAGTCACATTCAGTGAATGGTAAATCCACCTGGATAATTTCCAACATCAAAAAGGGTAAAATATAATATTTATTCCCCTCAAAATATCTTCTTAGAAGGCCATGTGTTAAGAATTGAATTCTAAAGCTAATATTGGGAAAACCAATTTTAAACTAATTTTGAATTTACCCTTATTTTTGTTTATTTTATATTTATTAAAACAGGGAAAAGAGGGGAATCATATTATGACATTACCTTTATCAAAATTATAATTTTGAAATATGTTGTTGAAAAGTGAGGGGTTGTAGATGAATATATTTTATACTCATTGGGTATGTGCTGTTGAGATTGAGTTCAAGAAATAATCATAAAAAGCACATCCAAAATTAGGCTGCATTGGTACTACTTGGCCACTCTCAAGTGTCTGATTAATGCTAGAACCTGTTAAGATGGCAGGCTCTTCTAAGGGACTCCCCAAAGGGTGAGGCAGTTTAATGAATTGTTTTTCATTTTGATTTCACTCAGAAATAAGTTGTGAGTTCACTAAAAAGTGTAGGGTGGTCTCGGTTCACTGTAAGGAACTTGACATTCACAATTAAGGCAGAATAGATCTCATCCTGGTGGAGGTGTCACAGTACAGGTCAGTGTCAGGTGCATAGTTTGACAAGGATTAATTGAGAGAAGTCAGAATGAAATTATGTCTGACTCTAAATATCCCACAAATACCAGGGATGGAATGATAAGCACAGCTAACTACAACTGAATGTAAATAATATCGCCCATTGCAGTGTCATTATTAGGAATTATTGATATATGTCATTTTTATATGTTTTATACAAAATAAGAAATACTTTGTATTTTTTTATATTTCTTTTTAGCTGCTCAAAATTGACCTTTTTTTTTCATCTTGGACCATCCCATGCATCAAGAGTTCATCTTCTCCTCGTGATTAAGTCACCAAAACAAAACCAAATTCATTTTACCTTCCCACAAATAGATAAAATTTTATTTTATTAGTGCAACAAAAACACCTTTAAAGGCATTGATGAATCCTTTCAACCAAATCAGGGTTATTTACCTTCAGATAAACTTGTCCAAGATTTTATCCATTCTGATAATCCTCCATTATTTAGCTACTAAAGGTTTTGATCAAAGATTTTTTTCCCATTTGCACACAAGTTAGAAAAAGTCAATTCCTCTCTCAGTGACCTTTAATGTGTTTGGACACTGAAAAAAAGTTATAAGTATAGGTAATGTGAAGGTTTTTCAAGAAACCTCAAGATCCAAGTCACCCAGAAAAAATCTTTTATGCTGAAGTATAAATAAATATATTAGAGAAGATATGCTGAAGTAATGATTGCATTTGCTACAGATTGTGACTTTCATTTAGCACAGTGAGAAAAAAAAAGCTTATTAAACTCTTTTACTGAAAACTTTTTTGCTGTAGTATATGGAAAATACTCATTACACTCATTGTTGCGCTAAATACCCAAGTAGAATAATTCCTAAATTAAGGCTGTAATAATTCCTAATATTAAGGCTGTAATTTTTTAAAAAATATATTTTGAAAGTAACTGTAATTTCATAGTTATAAAATAATTTAAGCTGGAAAGGACTTCTAGGATAGTTGAGTCCAATCTTTAACCTACCACTTCAAAGTTGACTACACAGCCACATCTGCAAGCACCATGTCTACAGCTCTTTTAATTACCTCCAGAAATGGTGACTCAATCTCTCCCCTTTGTAGCCTGTTGCAGTGCTTGCCAAACTTTTCTGTGATTAAATTTTTCCTAATATCCAATCTAAATCTTTGTTGGCGTGACTTTGAGGCCATTTCATCTTGCCCTGTAATTCATTACTTGGGAGAAGAGGCTGACCCCCACCTGTCCACAGCCTCCTTTCAGGTAACTGCAGAGAGTGAAAAGGTCTCCCCTAAGCTTCCTGCTCCCCGGGTTAAACAACCCCATTTCCTCAGCCACGCCTCATAAGAGTTGTTATTAAGGCTGTTCACAGTCCCACTGCTCTTCTCTGGACACATTCCTGAAGGGAGTGACCCAGAACTGGACACACACTCGAGGTATGGCTTCACCAATGCCAAGTACAGGTGGAAGATCACTGCCCTCCTCTGCTGGCCACACTATTTCTGGCACAGGCCAGGACGCCATTGGCCTTCTTGGCCACATGGGCACGCACGGGTTCATGTTCAGCCAGCTGTCAAACAGCACCCCCATACAGCTTTCCAGCTACTCTCTCTCCCAAAGGCTGTAGCACTGCCTGCAGCTCTTCTGACCCAGGTGCAGGATCCAGCACTTCAACTTAAACTCATCAAGCTGGTCTTGGTTTTCCTCCAAGAGGTTCAGATCCTTCTGCAGAGCCATCCTACCCCCATGCAGATGAACACTCCCACCCAAACTGGTGTCATCTGCAAATTGGCTGAGGGTGCACTTGATGTCCTCATTCAGATCATTGATATAGATATTAAACAGGACTGGCCCCAGTAGTGAGTCCTGAGGAACACCAGCTGGATGGAATTCCACTCACCCCCACTCTCTAGGCCAAGCCATCCAGCCAGTTTTTTACTCAGTGAACAGCTCACCCACCCAAGCCACAGGCAGCCAATTTCTCCAGGAAAATCTCTGTGGGAAGCAATGTCAAAGGCTTTATTAATGGCAGACTGAACAGGTAGACAGACAGTCCACAACTGATTTAGGTAAACTGTTCCTAACTGTAATATAAAGCTGTTCCAGATACACAACAAAAATCCCTCCTACTGCAACCAATTATTTTTGTTTTGTGTTTGGTGGCAGCATTGACAACAAATGATTGTTCTCCTTGCAACAATTTGTATATTGGAATATTGTTAGCACATGACACCAAGGTTCTCTTTTCAAGACTAAATAAGGAAGGCTTTTAATATTTTTTATTCATTCTTTGAGAGTGGTCATATTTTCCACATCTATTAACCTTGTGTTGCTTCTATCTCATCCCCTCCTTTCCTTAGGACTTAAAACTGCATTCAGTAATCCTCTTAACGCTTCACAAATGCTGACTAGAGTGAAATAGTTACTCCGTATGTCTCAGGACTTATATATTTTAAATTATACTTTTTCTGCTGGTTTTGCAATATTGGTTAATGTTCCATTTGCAACCCATTGTAATCCTGAGCCCTTTTTCTGCAGTATATCTGCCTAGCAAGACATTCTGCATTTTACATTTTCCTTCCTAGGCAGTTTGCATGTCTTTGTAATATCCTATTTTATTGCTTTGTACCATTTCTTCAGTTTATCAAAATCTTGTTGAATATAATTCTACCTTCCAGAATTTCTATAACCTTCCTGGTTAATGTAATCCACAAATACTGGTCCTTTGATTGTAATAAAAATATTGCATAATGCTGCACTCCAGTTATTTCTTTCAGACTGTCAGTGAACAGATGCTAGATGCTTCTGCTAAGTGATTTAACTGATTTTACTGTAATTTCCAATGGGAAAATATTACTATACTTCTGACAGTGTCATGTGGAATTGTCACATGTCAGCAAAGAAAAAGTATGTAAATATTTCCCTGTTACTGTTTTAATTGCACTGCCATGAAATAGTATCAGATTGGCCTGTTGTGATTTGCAGCTCTTTTGTGATTTCAGTAACTCTTGTGTGGTTACTTTTAATCAACTTCAGATTTTCTAGGTGCTTAGAGAGAAAAATCACTGATTAATTATTTATTGTCTTAACATTCTAAGTGCAAGCTAGGGATGATACATAATATTCTTTTTCTTTTTAGTTTACGAGTTGCATTTTTCCATTAGATGTCCCCTCAGCCTTTATCTGTTCTGAAAAGTTCTCAAAGGTGACTGGTAAAGGTTCAAAGAAGATTTCAGATCATAAATACTTTAGAGAAAAAATGTTGTTAAGTTGTGGTGATCTAAGAACTTTTCTGTCTGTTAACCACTTCTGGCTTATAGTTCTAGCATTAGTTGCTAATGTTAATTATTTTAAGCTTCTGGTCACAATTAACCTCTTTGGTGAAGAATGAAGAAAAAATACAGTGAAGATTTTGCACTTCTTTATGTCATCTGTTATTTGGTCCTCATTTCTTTTAAATAATAGAAATTTTATTTCTTTCATCTTTTCTTTATTTTAATGAATTTGAGGAACTTTTTCATATTTCCTTTTACCCAAGTTTCATATGGTGTGTACTTGTTCCTTGGCTTATTTTCTTTATAGTTATTTCTTTATTTCTTCTTTTTTGTTAGAGCAGCATAATACCCATATACAGGAACAGACTCTAAAACAGGTCAGACTGAGTCCTGTTAAAGACAATAGGAATTGTCACCAGTGACTTACATGGAGAAGGAATTTTATCCTAAAAATGCAACTGTTTTACTAGGGCTTAGATTTGGCTGGGATAAAGTTAATTTCCTTCACAGTAGTTTGTATTGGGCTATGTTTTGGATTTTGTGCAGAAAACACTGTTGATAATACAGGGATATTTCCACTACAGCTGCTTGCACAGAGCCTCTTCTGCTTCTCACTCCATAGCAGCAGCGAGGCTGGGAATGCACAAGAAGTTAAAGGGGACACAGCTGGGACAGCTGATCCAAACTGACCCAAGGGATATTCTACACCACATATGCCCAGCATATAAAGCTAGGGAAAGAAGAGAGAAGTGAAGTGGTGACATTCAGAGTGATGTTTTTTGTCTTCCCAATTCACTCTTCTGTGTGGTAAGACCAGACTCTCCTGGAGATACCTGAACACCTGTCTGCCAATGGAAAGCAGTGAATTCCTTTTCTTGTTTTCCTTGCCTGCACAACTTTTACTTTACCTATTGCCTCAGCCCATGACTTCTCACTTTTCCAACTCTCTTCCCCATTTCCCCATTCACTGCACGGGAGTAACAAAGCCCCTGAGACCAGTTTAGTTGCCAGCACTGAATCACAACAGAGTGATGTTGTGAAGAGCAGAGAAGTGCCATGCATAGGGTCCCAATCACACCCCAGAACTGAAGGCAGCTGTGGAGGATTGACCACAGTTGGATATCAGATGCCCTCTAAAGCCACTCTATTATTGCTCTCCTCAACTGGACAGGGAAGAGAAAATACAAAAAAAAGGCTTGTAGGTCAAGATAAGGACAGGGAGAGATCACTCAGCAATTACTGTCATAGGAAAAAGAGACTCAACTCAGGTAAATTAATTTATTGCCAGTCAAAACCACAGTAGAGTAATGAGAAATAAAACCAAATGTTTAAAGCATCATTCCCCCACCCTTCCCTTCTTCATAATCTCAACTTCACTCCTGATTTCTCTACCTCCTCACCTACCAGCTCGGGGAATGAGGGTTGTGGTCAGTTCAACACATGCTGTTTCTGCCACTCCTTCCTCAACAGAGAGAGGATTTCTCATACTCTTCCCCTGCTCCAGTGTTGGGTCCTTCTCATAAAAGACAGTCCTTCACCAACTTCTTCCACCTGAATCCTTCTCACAGGCTACAGTTCTTCACAAACTCTTCCAGTGCTGGTCCCTTCCATGGGGTACAGCATTTCAGAAACCTGCTGCTCTGTCATGGATCCCCCAAGGGGTCACAAGTCCTGACAGCAAACCTCTTCCCATGTGGGATTCTATTTCCAAGAATCCACAGGTCCTGCCAAGAGCCTGGTCCAGTGTGGGCTTCCCACAGGGTCACAGCCTTCTCTGTGAAGGGCTGTAGATCCATGGGCTGTAGGTGGATCTCTGCTTTGCTATGGACCCCCATGGGCTGCAGCAGCACAACTGCCTCACCGTGGTCTTCACCTCAGGTTGCAGAGGAATCTCTGCTCCAGTCTGAAGCACCTCCTTCCCTTTCTTCACTGACCTTGGTGTCTGCAGAGCTCTTGCTGTCCTGTCTTCCTCATGTCATTCTTCTTACAGCTGTTCCACTGCAGTTTTTTATCTCTGCTAAGGTATGTTATCCCAGATGCCTTGGTCAGCAGTGGGTCCACCTTGAAGCTGGCTGGCATTAGCACTGTTGAACATTGGGGAGCTTCTGGCAGCATCTCACAGCAGCCAACCCTGTAGACCCCCCACTACCAAACCTTGCCATGCGAACCCAATACAGCAGCACAGCCATGTTAGTGCAGCTCTCCACCTGTCTAATTAGGTTGCCTCTCAGTGGGAAACTGATTCATAGTTTGTCAGTGTCTCTGCATGAAGCTACTATATTTTACAAAACTTTTTAAAATTTATTAACAGAAATTTATTCACAGCTAATTAACTTTATTCAGAGCTAATCAACTTTATTCAGAGCTAATCTCTGAAAGCAGTGCCACTGAGTAACACATACTGAACACATTCAAAAATAACCACTTAGAGCCCTAAAAAACTTAATGCATATGATAAATACCCTTTATTATTACTTTCAGTCATGTTTTACTGCATGTAATTTTCAGATGATCCTTTTTTTTCTTTTGAACACTGTAAACATCAAGATCACTGCTTATGTCCCACAAAGCTAGTCTTTCTTTAACTTTTCTATTCAGATCAACTCTTTTCCTATTCAAATATTTTAATACCTGAGTTCTCTTTTTGTTTGTGAAAAGAGTCAGGCATACATTGAACAAGCCAGAGTTTAAACCATCCATGCTGCCTTAAGAGCGCACGTTGTACAGGTCCAGTTTTCGGGAAGACTCATTGAGAAGTATCACATCTCTTGGCCTCCAAAAATATGTTGATAGGAAAGAAATTTGCAGTTTTATATACTACAAACCTGGAATTTGTGCCACACGATCAGCTAAGTTCCAATAAACCCCTCTGAGATGGCTATATTTAAATACAAACCTTTATTTATTTACCCTGATGCTACTGAGAAATGAAGTATACATATGAAGTCCAGCTCCATAGCTGTTATAAATTTGTGAATCCCCAGTGGCTCCGAGAGAATTAAATATATTAATGACAGTTGTAATATTGCCCTAATAAGAATAAAAGTTGGACTTTGCATTGATTACCCATGTCCTATAAGGAAACATGGACAGTTAAAATTTACTGCTATAGTACAGCACTGCTGTAGAAAACACAGTACCCAAGAGTTAATATAATTATATAATAAAGTTTTCCCTCCAAAAATCTAATAATCCCAGGGCTTTGGTGCAACCATCACCTATTTATCTTTTCATTATATCTTTATCCTTATCAACCTACAAACAGCATCAGAATGCTATACATATACATGATGGATTATTGCTATTATGCTCATGAAAATGGCAGGCATGAAGTATAAGAACAGAGTTCACCCAGCAAGTATGACATAAATTATGCATAAGTAGCTTTTAGTGTCGAGCACTTTGCAAAGTTCAGTAAGTGCATGTAACTGAAGTTAATCAGCCTATGTCACTGCAGGACTGCTTCTTTTAAGAGTGTATGTAAGATTTTTTCAACATACTTAAAAAGTGTATCATTTTAAGAAAGTATCTCATTTTAATTATGTAAGCAAAACACTTCTCTAAACATAGCAGGAGAAAGTTTACAGGATCATTGCAAGTCCTGAGAACCTAATTACAACTGAAGTCTGATTTAAGATCTAATCTAAGATTTTATGACTTGAACTAATGGGGTTCAAGCGTTTGAGTATCATCCCCATCTGTTTTCCATACTGTTACTGTTAGATTGCACAGAAATCCTTATCATGCTTTCCCTCAGCTTGAATTTTGAGGATGTGCAACTTGGGACAGGGCATAGAACAAGGATTTTTTTTCCCTCCTTGAATCACTGTATCTGTGCATACTCACATTGCATTTGTACATGCTTCAGAATCTGTAGACTACTAAAGTAGGAAGTGACAGGTTTGGTACTGCAAAGATGATGAGATCTGACCACTTCCCTCTTTAGTTGTAACAACTCCTTTAGCGTATGGTAGACATTATACATTAAATAATTATAATCAAACATTTCCACAAGATATTTAAAAACATTCAGGAAAATGAAGGGAGTATGGATTCATTATTTGTTGAAAAATGAATTGCACTACTCTTTTTTATAGTTTATTTGACTTTTCTTATCTTCTTTTAATATAATACTTGATAACATTTTATTGTTGTTAATTCTTTAGCATATAAGCAGGTGAACTGGCTAAAGTAACAGCTTATAAATGAGATAATCTTCCTTGCAATCTTCATCGTGCTCAAAAGTGAAGGGGTTGCTCTAACATACACACAGGCATAGGCACGCCAGCACACACACACACACACACACACACACAGAGAGAGCCCAGTGGGATTCAAAGCACTCGATCTGGTGCAAAATCAGGAACTACAGAGGAAAGTATTTTCTTGTTTGAAGATTTGAAAGAACCATTCTAAGAGAAAAGGGAGGAGGCCTCTGATGTTAGGGATCTTGCCCCTTTCATGTTTCAAAAAGAGTAAAGGAAGTTCCTCTTTTATCAGCCTAAGGTAGAAAAGAAGTGGCTTTCCCAACTCTAAATATTTAAAGAAGCTCTCATAAAACTTGAAAAAGGTTTGAGCTCTTTCTTTGTGGGACTAAATTCCTAAGGGTATAGGAAGACATACATTGATATTTACCTCTTATGATATTTTACTTCTTCTATAATAGATGGGACATTGGTATTATTTTCTATACTTCACAGTAATTTGCTTTTATATACTCTCAAGGAATCTATACAGTGTAAATTCTAAATAGAAAGATTTTTGCTTCTCTTTTCTGTGGGAACATAGATATAAAAAATAAAAGGTGAAAGGCTACCGAGATATATCCATGATATATATTTACTGGTAGATTTCACTGTTGACCTGAGACAGCCAAGGTAAGGCTCATCATGTAGCAGAGATCACAGAGTGTGCCAGGTCACACGAGGGATTCCACTATTGGATTTGAATGGTTACAGAAATGGGGTGGAAGTAGCTGAATTTGAGGGCTAGCTTATCTTTGAGCTGAAATCCATCAAACTAAACGTCCCAGAGTTGAGCTTAAAGAAGTCTTCTTTTTGTTGAAAATAAATCACTGAAAAATGAATCAGTTCGCAGTTCTTAAAAAGCATTTTAAAACATTATCATATGACCATTTAAAAGTTTCCTTCTTAGAAAACAAGATAGTTGCAGGATATTTTTAAAGATTATAATTTTCTAAATTTTGAAGCAAATCATTCTGTCTTGAGTTGCATAGATATTCTCTTCATGTGAATGTCAATTATTCTCAGAACAGTCAATAATTGTAAAATAAGAGAGTTTATTGCTTGAATACTGAGGAATATTCTCTCTTGCTCCTATATATTTAGTATAGCATTATTTATTTGCAGACAAGGGTACCTAAGGCACCAGAAAGTGTCAGACATCCATTGTACAAAGCAGTGCAGAAATACATGGGAGCACACCAGCCAACGTGCTGGTTCACAGGCCAGCTGAGAGCCTCCAGAGCTTCAGGCACACATGACTATCAGCTCTGTCTGTGACACCCTTACATGCCTTAAGCAAGTGGTGAACTTTTAAGGTTGGCTCCTCAGCTGGCACAGCTGAGAAAATGGAAACAAAGCCATACTTTATTCCCCTGACTTTAGAATCAGCCAGGGGCAATCTAATCCATACTGCAATTTACAGCAGCCTGGCTGCCCAAGTTGTTCTGCCAGCTGAGAAGCACCAGAGCCTAAGGTCATTCTCCACTTCTCCCAAAAGTGCCTGTATGCAAGGGCTAGAAAGTGAACAATATTAAGCATTGTTTTTGCTTTTTCAGCTGAAGTGTCTCAAAGCAGCTAGAACAGAATTGATGATTGTCCTGTTAATATTGTGATTTATCTTAGTTTCAATATTGGAAGAGAGTAGCCTTTGAGAAACAAAAGGATGCTTTATTTTAATAATTGATTTATTTTTCCTATATGTGTAAATGTCAGTCTGTGGTAATTCCACATATGGATATTTGGGTTTTTTGTGAAGTGCAAACAAATTATTTAATTGGTTTTAAAAATCATATGCTGCAGCCATTTTGTCTCATATTTACAATATATTTTTATTGCTTGCTCCTGTGTGACAATTTGGAAATTTGATCTTATAACAGGAAATGATTTCTGGTTGATGGCTGAGAACTCTTAAAGAGTGCTTGCATCAGGGCACAATTTACATTTTAAATGAGGAATTTCTTTTTCCACTCTTTCAAATTACAGTGTTATCAAAAAATGCCAGAGAAATTTAAAGTAGAAATTCTTTCAGCTCCGAAAATATTCACTACTGTACTTTCAAAATGTTCAGAGGTAAAATAAGCTACCTTCTCAAAAATCTAACCACCCACAATCCCTTGTAGAGAGAAGAGTACATTTTGAATCAAGGTGATGCAGGTAAGTAGTGAATCACACATTTCAGGGGACTGTCAAAAAGCTCTCTCAATGGATACATTAGAATGAAGGAGCCTCAGGCCAAGCCCAGAGCAGAAGGCAGACAGTGGAAATAGTGGATGAGATAATCTCTTGTTCATCTGATGAATATACTCTCCAGAGGATCCCTACTCCACATGAGACAATCTACGCTGAAAAGACTGGAGAAACTTGTGAGATAGAAGTTTTAAAAATTTGTCTTAAATCTCCAGATTTGATTTACCAGCTGAAGCTAAGAGTTGCTAGCTCATTAACCTTTATGGCTTAAAAAATCTACAGGCACAAATAATCTACAGGTTTGGCTGGGATAGGGTTAAATTTCTTTGTAGTATTTTGTAGGGGGCTGTGCTGTGGGTTTGTGACTGTCCTGGTTGCAGGGAAGGGGAGGAGCTCAGTGCTGATGGAAACGGTGCTGATTACTCAGGGCTGGTTTATTTACTGCTGAGCAGCAGTGACACAGAGCCAAGAACGTCGCTGCCCCCAGCCCCAACCACCAGTGAGGAGGAGGCTGGGGGTGCACAGTGAGACAATTTTAGACCACCTGAGGATCAATTACATTGAAAGCATAAAAACATCAGCAGGGCAACTGATACTACACATTGAAGTGAATTGGAAAGACTTATGATACAACTGCAGGTATTCACTTGCAGTTATGAAGTGGAATACAATGTAAAAGGCCTTTGGCCGCAATTTTTCTTTCTTTATCCCACCCATGCTTTACTTCTCAAGTTAAATATCATGATCATTCTAATTTGGAGAAAGAGGAATTATTTTCTGCAAAATTTTGGTACAGAAAAGCTCCTGGAATTTCATTAGGGTTTCTTCTGTAAGCTGGAGTTCATCAGGATTCTGTGCTTAGAGCAATTCTTCAAAATTGAATCTTTAAAGACTTGTAAAAAGGAAGAAGATGTCTAGAGGAGAATGTGTGAGGAGTAAATGTAGGTTGTTGTTGCCTTCTTTGCTGAGTGAAAGTAAGTTATAGATAATGCTCTGTTATGAGGCAAGGCAGAAGTTTGTTGGTGCAAGTCTGGAAACAAGGATGCCCTGATATTACCACAACATCACCATAATTGCAAGTCTGTGACCTTCTTTTTTGCAAAAGTGTTTTGAATTAATTTATATAAATTTAAAATATTTTCATATATATCTTTCCTCTTAGAATAAACAAAAATAAATTTCTGCCACCTACAATAAAAGTTACTAACAAAAAAACCAAGTTCGGTGAGTCAAAAAACTAAGTGAAAAGAAACTCTAGAGTTCTTGTTGAAAACTAGAGACCCAGCTCTCTTGCATCCCAAAATTGTTTGATTGTCTTTAAGTGAATGCCAGTGTACTTGACACAGATTATGTCGGAGTACTAGTGGGCAATTTACAATATTTCCAGTGTAAAAACTTTATTTTCTGCAAGGAAAATACTACTGAATATTTCTAAGTAGAAAATGATACCACTCTAAAACGTCTCCTTTTCTTAAATATTCCCAGACTCTATACGTTATTAAAAAAAAATATTTACTTCATATCACTGGGGACAAATGTGGTAAATTATTCTAAACCAATTAAATACAGGTATCTGCCTATATGGGTATAGAAAACGAGCATTACAGAAGTGTTCTTCCTATAATGAACCAAAAGGTGTTTTTTCAGTTGTTTTCTTCATTGAAGAAAATGGTAGAAGAGCTAGAAGGCATATCAGAATATCAGTGTATTCAGATTCCTGTTGTTGCCCGTACAAAGCTATTATCCAAACAGAAAATTCCTATATTCATATTCTCAAACACACATTTTACCCCTGTTCAGTTCTTGGCAGACCTGAGTAGGTTCTTGCATAATTTTCCAGGATGAATAAATCTCTGTGTTTAGGATGTTGTTAGGATGAACAATCTCAGTTTTGGCTGCTGTCAGTTGTGCTCTAAGACAGCGGAACCTCTGTGCTAAGCCAAAAGACATTCATTAAAATGAAAAGCACAAGCAAGCAGTCTCTACCAGCTGATGAAATGCTACACGATGATGATGGTGGTGATATACCTATGGTGAAATTAATCTTCCCTAGAATGTCTAATGATATCTCATACTAATCTAATACAGTTTTTTTTAATCATAGCAAATTGAATACAAAGTTAATATTCCTACTTGAGTGGTTTGGTAACAGCATCCATTATTGTACATTGTAAAACTAACAATGAGAAGGGTTTTGTAGGGAGCAGAATGTGAACAAAGTCCAGATTCTGAGAAATACCTAAGAGTCTCCGAGCAATGACAGCAGCCTCCAGAGCTGTTTGGTGTCTTTCAAAGGCTTACTATAAATAACTTATACAATGCTTTTACTGCTTCTGAATACGGTTTCTGGGGCAATGCTGGAAGAAGCTGAGATACCCTACTCTTAGCTGAATGATTGGGAAAGAATATTTTACCAGTTTGTCCAAGCTTGTTAAGTCCAGATCTTAGATCTCAGGATTTTCAATCTTGACAATGTTTCCTGCAGTAGTTTTCATGGGCTTGCTCTCATAGGAGAGGCCAACAACAGTACTTATAACACCTCAAACAACTTCAAATGTGCATGACAGGAAGATGAAAAAGTCAGGTGTTCATAGCCTACAATAAATAGCTGCAATAACAACACCGCACATCTTCATTTGTACAAACTACAACTAATATTAATACAAGACTGAGCAGTTACTAGACATGTACTAGCCTAGACAGGAACAGCAGTTTGTTCCACTGCAAGTTCTTTCCAATTCATAACGATGCCATCAGGCAGTAAGAGCAAGATTTTTGCATAGCACATAGAGTTTGGAGTCTCTGATAATTAGCCCATAATTTCTGGTGTGTGACTACCAAAAAGGCTGCATTTGCAATAGTCAGCAAACTTCCCTTCAGTTTTGTACACTCTCTATGCTTGTTATTTCAAGAATCTTTAATTAAATTTTGTACTGCCACAAAAATATTCAAAATAATCTCTTTGAATGGTTGTCCCTCACCAATAGCTGGACTTCATTTAAAACAAGCTAATGTCACTTTGAAAGCAAATAAAGTGTGTTGAGCAAGTTCCTGGTTTATAAGCCACTTCCAGTGATGGACTAAGTGGTACCTATTTAGAGTGTGGTGGAAGTGCTAGATTTCCTAAGTTCAATGCAGAATATCTCTTAAGCAGAGGCCTACCCCATCTTTGTGATCCTCAACCAAGTACAAGCATTGGTATGCATAAAATGGACATATTAATACAGGCTTCATATATTCTGGAAAATACCACATGTATAGAAGGAAGGATCATCTGTTCATCCTAATGCTGAGGTACACAATACCTACCAGTCAGACCAAAAGCAATAAGTCAGTTCAAATCAAGATGCAAATATGTTCCTCCTCAAAGAAAAGAAAGAAAGAAAGAAAGAAAGAAAGAAAGAAAGAAAGAAAGAAAGAAAGAAAGAAAGAAAGAAAGAAAGAAAGAAAGAAAGAAAGAAAGAAAGAAAGAAAGAAAGAAAGAAAATTAGTTTACCTTTTCTTGTGTTATAACTCCCTAAGAATAAGAAGTTGAATCTTGCCCTTTACTTCACAGTACATCCAGTGTGTTTGCTGTGTACAGAGAGGGAAACATTCTTTCCTTGAGACCCTGTTCTTCATCTATCCTTTGAAGAGCTTAATTTAAACATGGGTTAGTGTATGAATGAGGGGAAAGAAAAACAAATTAGACAGATTTTTATTTTATTTTTTAGCTCTATGCCTTGCTTTCCTGTATGCCTCCATTAATATTGCAGGCACAGGTTTCCAGATTGCTTGCAGATTTAATATTTATTTTTCAAAGTTCTACTAGCTTATTAAAATTAAAGGAGAAAACAAAAATTACCACAGCATTTCTGCAACTAGGAGATAAGTTTTCCCTGATAATCAGAAGTGACCATCTTAATTTAATTAGGCTTTTCATTAGTTCCATGAAAACTGATTTCTAGTCTCTGTTTTTATTTATCATGTATCTGTCCTTCCCTTTAATATACTACTTAGCTTTTTATTAATCTGACCTTTTTGTCTCTTAATATATCTTATTTTAAGCTTTAATTATTTGTAGAGTTTACATCTTGATGAGAATTATATCTGCACAGTTTTTACTATGTACATTTGCAAAAAGTCTGTAGGTTTTAAACATAAACAAATCTTTTAACTTTTGTAGAAACTGTCAATATCACACTTTTCTGGCTTTCATGTGGAGAGTCAACAGTTCAAATAGTAAATAAATTTAGTTTTTAACATAATTAAAACATGCATCTTAATAAAAATTACAAAGATTTTTAAGTCTCTTATGAACTCTACATTAGAACACATCTTTAGTTCAAGAGCCAAAGCAGTATTCAAAGGGTTGATGAAGGTGAAGAGCTGAGCTGCATCTTCATTTTAAAGAGAAGTAAAACTCCTGTAAAGATCAAAATTTAAGGACACATTGGACCAGTGACTCCAATGACTTCACTTGTTATCATCCTACATAACCTACAAGTAAATTAAATGCTAAATATAATGAATTGACATTCTAAAGACCAGTTTTCTCCTAAGATCAAAAAGGGACAAGATGAATTACATGTTGAAGTTTACTTCCTTTCCTTGAAATAGGAAAAAAAATGCACAAATATCTCAGGTCAAGGCAGAAAGCAAGATTTTGAATAAAACCTTACAGATGGTCGTACATATTCCCAATATATTCCCATATATTTCCCCAATATGGCAGAACAATAACCACAGAGAGCTAAAGTGATTTTTGTGTTTGCACTTATTGTTCCATTGTAATGAATGGAGTATATTCCAAGTAAAAAAATTACATTTTGAGAAACAGGATATTAATGTATTTTTTCTTGAAACAAACTGAAATGCTCAAACTCATCTTGGCAGGGTCTAATGAAAAATGAGAATTACAGATACAGATTGTTATTTATACAGTGCATGTGTATAAATGTATGTAGATGCATGTGTATTGTATATACAATATTTTGGACTTAAAAAAAATCCTTTCATTACCAGTGGTTGTAATCATGATGTTGTTTATGGGAGTATTCAGAAACAAACAAGAGGTGGTGAAAAATATTTTAAAGAAATGAAGTGACCGAAGCAATAGAAGGTACTTCACCCTGCTTTGATGAAATAATACCAGGTCTCTTTCACTGAAAAAGTATAAACCAAAAAGTATCATGAATACTGCTCAAGTCTCATGGAAAAGTGTATTTAGTCAAACAAAACTGGCAACTGTATTGAGACAGCAATTTTAGACTTCTCTAAGGTTTTGCAATTCTGTCACATGGCATTTTTAATTTTCTATAATGCAAGATTTTTAATCAAGAGGAAACACATTAGATGAATTAAAAAAGGTCTCATTGGCAGATATCAATGAGCAGGGCTGTCCAAGGAAGGTCTCCTGAGAGAGATTCCTGGTCCAACACTATTCAGTACATTCTTAGAAACAATCTAGATGATGAAATAAAATCTTAACTGATTAAATTTGCATATGACACAAAGATTAATGGGATACTGAAAAAAAGGAGGGCAGTTCACTGTTAGAATTTAATCTAAATCACTTGGTCAGATTGTCAGAATCCAACAAAATGCAGGTACAGACTAATACACTTTGCAACAAGATCCACGGGTTATATTCTTATCAGCTAAGAATTCTTGTCCATAGAAAGCAGTAACTTACAAAATATCTGGAGGTCACCTTTTAAGGCTGCTTCACCATGAGCTCACAGAGCAATGTTGTGGCAGGCATTATGGGAATGAAGGCCCTTGAGCACAATTTAACAACTTTAATCTTAAACAAAATATAATCATGATAACTAATAAAGGAATAGCTCTGAAAGGATGCTAAGGGAACAAATGAACATTTATGGCAAGATGTAAAATGTGTAAGTATGTATATGTAAAATTATAAAGTTTCAGAATAATTTTACAGTTCTTAAAATAGTCTGTTTATTCAAAAATAGTTTGTTCATTCAGTTACAATTATGATCTCTAGCAGCCTTTAGTCAGTGAACCACTGTGGAAAATTCACTGGAATCAACCATTTTATGGCTTTTTTCCTCTTTCATGGCTAAAGATATCTTTTTACTCATAACAAACAAAGCTATGTATATATCAGGCGTACAAAATATATGATCAATGTTGTGCAAATCTCTTTATGAGTGTGCATATATATGGATAGAGATATATTTTTATGCATGTTCATATGCCTACACATCTTTTTATTATTACATTTTTTTACAAATGCAATATTTCTATAAATTTTTAAGTTAGAAAATATTTTATTTATATGTTCTAATACACAATCTGCAAATAGATCTTTTTTCTTTAAGCAGAATGTAGAGTCCAGAATTCATTTCAGAGAGAACCACAAATGATGAATTAAACATCTTGTGAAACTTCAAGTCCTGTTTTTCATGCAGTATGTAGACAATTAAAATTAACAAAATTCTGTAGTAAACCTACTCTACTGACTTCACCGTATTTCTGTAGTTTCATAGTCAATAATAAAACCAATTTTTTTCCTTCAAAGTGAAATACCAGCAAAAAACATACCATTTTAAGATGAACATGAAAAAGCTCTGATCTGTTCTGCTCCTTTTAGGACCTTTTTGGTGATGGAAAAAAGCACACTGTGGAATCTATGTCCTTTCCAGCAGCAAGTCCTGTGAAATGAATGCAGGATCTAGGCTGCAACATGGGAAAGAGGGAAGGAGATGTCATTCCACCCAATTTTATTATGGTTATGTCAGTGTTTATATCAGAAAGCCCACCAAGGAACTTGCCATGTCAGAGCCTAACATGTGATGCATTGAGCTGTATTAAAATAAGGCAGTAGAAATAGGCAACAGAAATCTGTTAACCAGAACTTAGGAATTTGCCAGCAATAATTCCTATCCACCTCTAGTATGGGCCACACTGTATATTTAAACTACATGTGCTATGCATTACAGACTGCTATTAATTTAAAGAATATTTTACATTTAATTTGTAAGTCTTGTTGCCATTTCTATTTTGGTTTAAATGGGGGAGATTGGGTATTTGATTTTATATTTTCTATGAGCACAATCTTTGAATAAGTGATTGAGACCATCTATGTAATACATTAATGAATTAATGTATAATTTTACTTTCAATAGTTTGACCAAAAAATTGATATTTATGCCATGAGAGTGAAAAAACATTCAACAAAAAATTATGCATCACTCAAAGAGATGAAAGCTCTAAGGTTTTGTTTGAAAAATTTGTTTATTCAGAAAAAAAAGTATTATAACATCTTTTTTCTCTGGATATTGTGAAGATGTGTAAACAAGGACCTGATATCTCAGTTTAACCTTAACTTTCGGTTTGTGTGCCAGAGAAATCTATAATAAATAACATAAACTGCCAGGTTTACATTTCATCCACTTATGAGATTATTTTTTCTCTGGAAGGGTAGATGGGTAAATCAGATTAAAACCATACCTGACTGTCATCCAGTAAACTCACTCTTCCAGTTATGTAGTTCATTTTTCTCTTACCTCTTTGAATGAGTTTCAATGTCTAATAAAACTTTATTTACTGGGAGTGCCAAGAAATGAGTCAATAAATTTATTGAGCTAGATATGAAATAGAAATGTCAAAGATGAATAAATTTTAGCACAGTGTTTACTTTATAATTGTATTTTTTTCATGGAATTCAATTTCTCTGCAGACTCTGAAGCATAACAACAGCAGAAAATAAAGTCACAATACCCAAGATGAGAAAATGTAAAATAGTAAACTTCTTTTCAGAGCAATAACTGAAAACATTATAAATGTTGTAAGTATTTAATAAAATACAGCATTTTCTGTATTTCTGTATTATTCTGTAGTCTAAATTCTAGTCTGTTCACCTCCATCTGTATATTCCTGGGAGAACTTTGTTTCTTTCTTTTAATTTTTATACCTAAATAATAATCTGGAATAGTCAGTTTGTCCCTGTATGGCCTGAGTTTCTGTGGTACTTTTCATTTGTATGGTACCATAGGCAGTAAGAGCCAAACCAGGAACATAAAGCCTTCAGACCAAGCTACAAACAAAAGCATGTTTCATATTCTGTCATGAGAACTTTTATAGAATTTTTTGACTCTTGGTGACTTTGAAAAAACGATGGCTTCTGGGATACAAACTGATGTATTTTTAGTTCCTATTTTAACCACAAAACCTCCTATTTCATTCAATAGAAACTAATTATCAATTCAACTCTTCTCATCAGAGCTGTGGCCTGTTCCTTCATCAGATTTACTATATTACAATCTGGAATTCTTCTGCACACTTACTGTACACTACACACAACAAGCCCATGCTTTTCCAGACAGCTTGGATTCACATAGACAAGTCTCAAAATCTTGTTGGACAGCAGAAAAGATATGTATGAACCTTCATCACCGGTGTCTGCAGTACAGCTGCTGTCTTTATAGTGAGGCCTAGACACATTTGAGTTAGCAGCCAAGCAAACCTGTCACTTGCAATGTTTGAGTCCGTAGCCTTCGCTGGACTTTGATGTTCTGAGTACTCGAGTCATCCAGCTAAAAATTAGTACAGGTTTTGCATTACACAAATCATGGAGACAACTACAGAGTAGACATATGATTTGTTACTGCTCAGTGCTTTTGACAGTTATAAGTCTCAGCAGTCTTCATTACAGTGCCTGCATATTAAGTGCAAGTTAGGATTAATGAATTCTCAGCTGAAAAAAAAGTCTCAACTTCAAAACGATAACTGTTTGACAGCTTCTAAATAGAGAATATTGAAAATACATTATCTAACTCTCCAGCTCTTTTTGTTTCTTTGGTCCAAAAATATAGACTATTAGAAAGTGCAATAGGAGTATTTATATGTCTTTCTTACCAGCTCAATGAAATTCAGGTCTTGACTGAGCTTTGTAAGGGCAATGATTACAAAATTGTAGCTCACAAAAATATTTAGGCAAAGATTTTAAATCCATCACAGATAAAACAAAAGGAATAATTTGACATTTTCAGCTGAGATTCATATACATCTACAGAGGTTATAGATAGATTCAGTACTGTATTATCGCTGACCATCCTTATCATGTTTTGCTACTCAGAATGAAGCCCATTTAGAAACAGCACAAAAAAAAGCCATGACAATAAGCCTAACACAATTTAATTTCCAATTGCTTTAACAAAGAAAAGCCTACCTCCTTCAAAGAGTGAGGGAAAATCACAGAATTCTTAGGAAAGGCTTCTTAAAGTACACCGAAAAATAAAGGGTTTTTTTTTTTTATGTGAATATATGGTACAACAGAAGTACTGAAAGAAAATTAATGAAAACCATTGAGTAGTGTAAATTTTAAATGGCTGCAAAGGTATATTAGGACCCAGCTTTACTGCTGCTCAAATGGACCTATCAAGTACTAAACTATTTCAGCTGAAAGCATGGCACAAAACAGTGTAAGATCCTTATCCCCTTATCCAAATAGGAGGGCTTGTCTGTCAACCATCTGGATTCCTGCTTGATTCCACAGGTGAAGATATAAACAAACTTTAATAAACTGCCAGAAATTTATAACCTGCTTATTATGACAGTTTTTATAGTGTAGCTAATATTTTTATTTAATGGATAAATAGTCTTTTTTTTCAAAAGTGCTTTAAGTCTACTCTTATAGTTTTCTCAACAATATAATAGTATATTATATGATATTAATAGCTTACAGACTATTTGCTCTTTGTGATTAACTGTTTCTGAAATGAGAGCAACTTTATTACAGTTAGCTTTAATCTCCTCTTGATCTTATTTTCCACATGCTCTACAGTACCTATAATCTTAAATCTTGGGTTCATTTGCAGTTTAATATTAGAATAATAACTTCAGATAACCAATACTGCTTCAGGCTTAGCGCTATATTGACCCTTTTACAGTCAATATTTAAACATTTCAACAATATTTTTATATTAATAAAATATTTTGTTTTCAAAAGTCAGTTACAGGGATGTATTCTTGCATTAAAAAAATTATTCCTCTTGAATACAGGGAAAACAAACACTGGTGCTATCTTGCTCAAAAATCCACACCTATGATTTCATCATCAATTTAGTCTCAAATATTTTTCTTTCTGATTCCTCTAATGGTTACGTTCACAAATCCATCTCCAGGATATATGTCATATAAAAAATTGTATGTTAATAGCCAGGGAAATTTCTAGTCCACAGTTTTTGCTTCTGGTGAGCTCTGGGCAATGGTCACCCATGATAACCTTTGCTGGTGGCTTTTTTCCTCTGTTCACTTATGCTGAGAGGCTTTAAAACTAGATAAAGAATTGTTATTTATTTTACTTCTGCTGTCCTTTTGCTACCAAATACAAAGGATAAATTCCATGTAGGAAAACTTCCCATTCTGAAGTGGGATTGGGGGTTATTTTAGGTGGTGGTGGTGGATAAAGTGTTGAAGGATTTGAATGCTCGTTTTGTTAGGCATGGCATGCTTTAAAAGCCTTGTAATTTAAATTTTAATTCACACTCCATTTGTGGAAATAGTAACACTTCAACATTCGAAAGTATTGAAGATCAGACAGGTGTTTTAGTATAAGGACGTTACTATTATTAAATCCATGCTACCAGAACTCATTATGAAATCATGGTTCTGTAATCACACTCAGTTGTTAGTAGCCTGGTTATTTTTACTTGCATTTGACTAAGGCAGAATATCTCTGGGGTGCAACTTCCCTCTTAGCTCTGTGAAATGTTAGAACAAAAGAATACCAATTTCATAGTAGAATCGTAGCACAAGTGTTTCATTTTTCTATGAAACAGAAATCTGTATTAGGTCAGAAATAATATCTGTAATGGTAGATTTTTAATACAATAAAATAAAAATTTAAAAGCAATGAGGTCATTTGAACATCTCATTTTTTGCACTCTGAAGAGCTTTTTAATAACTTTCTGACTGTTCAACCTATGATGCAATAATAAATGATATCTAAATTAGGTATTTCCTGGCTGATTAATAAATGCTGCACTTTTTGTGGGTGTGTGACACCATTATGCATCCATGAAAGGAAAAATAGCATTTGGAACTAGATAATTAAAACAATTACAATTCCAGGAAAATGTTATGTTTCAGTGTAAATTAATCTTCTGCTACAGCAAATTACCAAAATTGGTCTAGGCACTTTAATGAAAGCAGAGTGTTAACAGGCAAATATAGAGTCTCCTTAATATCCAGTTCCCAAAATGTGCAATTACTAAAAAAAAACACTGAGAAGAAAACTATTAACTTAATCTTTCTAAACTATAAAACTATGAAAGCCCCTTTTTTGAGATAGGAAGATCAGTGGTGAGTTTTCACCAAAGTCATAAAGACATTTCTCCAATTTTTATTGAGTCTGTTTTTACATTTTCATCAACAGGTGTGCGACATTGGAAGTTATTTGGAATATGAAAGGCATTAGCTCTCTTGCTTTAGTTGCCTTATCCACAAGTATAGGAGCCTGGATTCAATTTGACCCATCCTGATGCTGACAGATTATTATAGCTCTTGTGATCTGTGAGGTTCTCTCAAGTTCACCTCTTGAAAATTCACCTCCGAAAGTCCTAAGAACAAAATGGGCAACATTATAGTCCGATAAAAAACAGTAATTTCAATTCTCTGCATTTGAAAATGTGCAAGAACTCTATCTTTGATTACTAGGAAATATCCTGAAAGGTAGAATTTCCGATCTACTTGTAATTGGACAAAAGCAATATTACAAAGCCAGTTGAAATTCAGGTAAGTTCTCCAGCAGCTCAAATACAGGAACTGACTTAAGAAGAATGGATTTCCACCTTGCTGTGGTTTGTATGGTCTAGTTAAATATGTGTGTTCAGAAATAAATATGTATATTGAAGTTCTAAAGGTTTTTTTCAGCCTGCTAGAATTAAACAGCCTTCAGTATTTGTGAGGTGATGACCAGAAATATAGTAATTGACTAACTGAACTTGGACATTGAAAGGGAATGCACAAGAGGAGCCAGCAATAGCAGGTGATCCAGGAGGAATATAAAGCTACAGTCTGATTGTGCAGGGATGGGTTAGGAAATCAAAAGTCCACCTGGGACTGAATCTGACAAGGTATGTGAAGGGGCACAAGGAAGGATTCTACAACTATATAAACAGTAAAAGGGAAGCTAATGTAAATGAGGAACCAATGCTGAATAGGGTCAGGGTCCTTCTGACAAAGGATGTGGAAAAGCTGGGTGCAAGTCCAGGAGGAAAGTCTGGTTTATCCTCAGTGGAGGGGAGCAAAGCAGGGAGAACATATAATCAATCTGCACATACATAAGTCCAAAGACCTGTTGTTTTACACCCAAAAGTGCTGAAGTCCAAACAGCATGTGAAGGGATAAGAGTTCTGAAATTAAAAAGAATAATGAAAATATTAGTCACTCTAAGTTGTTCTTCCAGTATTTAAATGTTGTCTTGGAGTTTTTGAACTCCTGAATGACAAACTAAGGTCAACACTTAACAAGCTAGAACACAAAAACAACTCCATAGACATTTGTTCTTACTTCATGGAAATAGAGGAAATTAATCCATTCTAATGATCAAATCAGCTCGACCAGGAGAGGCAGGTAAAGACTTTCTCAATTCTGATATCCATGGAAATGTGTAATATTCTCAGCTTGAAGACCTGAGCCCAGTTATTGCAAATCAACCAAGCTCTCACTTTTCTGTTATACTGACATCAGTTATATTGATATCAATATTGACTATATTTAGATTGCCATGAAAATAAAAAAATATAAAAGGTATCTATTCCACTGATTGGAGCTCAACAAATAATGGCATTTTAGCACAAATGATTTTGAGATAAATACCAAAGCTCTTAGCCACTTTATCTCTTAAGAAAAACAACTTTGGTCCATGTTTAACATACATTTGAATGAAACAGAACTTTATTCTACATTGATTGAAGGTGGCAGAGTGATTTTTCATTGTCAAAGCCAGGAAAGATTATGAATTTTTGTTGGTTTTGTTTTATAATTTTGTTTTTAAGAAAATTAAAATATTTGAGAATTTAGTAGATTCCAGACAGCTATGATATATAGTTTGTATATCTATAATTTAAAAACTGAATTAAGGTTAATTAAATAACTTCTCTTCAGTAATTTTCCTGGTTTTTATTGTTATATATTCAGCTATAGCTCCTGATGACACTTAAAATCCTTGAGTTATGTGTAATGGAACATCAAGTATAAAACCAACCTAAGCTGTGCCTTTTGCATTTCAACACGTTTTCTAGTCAGCATAACAAATGCAGAAAACAGGACTCATTAGTATTCCTGTCTATTAAAGGTCATCATAAAACACAAGCATTACATAGCCAAATATAATATTGAATTTAACTGCTTCTTAAATGGAAACTTTAAACACACTTAAGTTTTCTCTTATCATTTTTATTAATTTGTCCATATATCTACTCTAATATATCTCTGCCTCTTTGTGTGATGGTGTGCTCAGCCCCCCAGCCTGACCTTTATTTCAATGATTTTACTCAAGTGATAATCAGCAGAGGCAGTGATGGAGGTGTCTGCTCTGGTCACGATTGCTGCAACCAACTTGAAGGGGATTTGGGGGAGACAGATAAAAACACAGCAGCAAAGAGCTAATCTGAGCAATGTGCCTCCCCTAAACGTGGTGCTGGTCAAGAGCCCAGTCAAGCCAGGCTGGGAAGAAATTAATTCTGTAGTTGGTATGCAAATGTGACTGAAGCAATTACCTTAGTCCATAGATAATGGACAGAGCCCATTGAGCTCTCCTGCACAGCAGTGGGCTGACAGATTCCTTCCCACAAGAGATTCTCATTAAATTCTCATGCTAAATTTTGAAATGTTATATAGACTATAACATTTCAATAACATATAAAGAATGTATTGTCCACACAGAATCCTTTAGATATAAAGCTTGATCAAGCTCTGGAAACAAGTCTGAATCCAAATACACCTAAACTCCCCCTTGAGAAGGACAAACAAGTTTTTAGAACACAAGGTGGCCCTTTCTGAACCTCATGACTCAAGAGGTCTCCCTGACAATTTTATTTGACCCAGTTTTCTGTGCAGTAAATAATTTAGTGTACCTTGCCATAGAATCTTGTTAAACCAGTGTTTCACTTGCCATCAAACTTTGTTAAATCACTAATTTATATTAATAAATGTGTTGCTACTTCTATTTTACAAGTGAAGTGTATCCCTCCATCTGTAAAAATTTGTCACATAATTTGTGTTTACAAATAATGTGGAGAAATATGTGAATAGGTAAATATTAGCAAACTATCATGGCTTCTTATGGGAATTTTGTCCATGCAAACATGTTGAAATATGCCCTGAGGCTTTCTGGAATTCAGACTTCTAGCCACCAGTGACTGCTTCAGCTGTTGTTATTATACTTATGAATAAATATTCAACTTAAAAACAGTCAATTCTCCCTAATGTCTGGGCAAATATGTCCCCACGTTTTATGGGCTTGCACAGCATATAGCTTAGGTTAATTGCGCTCTGCTTTCAGATGTTTACTGCTGGAAAGTTAAGGGAAAATAACTTTGAAATCCTTTCTTACTCCAAAATTCACAATAGACTGAAATAGCTTTGGAGTTTTCAAAAATTTTCTAAGTAGCAAAGGCATGAGTGCTTTATGTTGTGAGCTTCCAGATGAGGTAGCTCACAACAGAAAATTAGTTTCTTTTTCCATATGGAACTTATCCTTCCCAGCCACTGATTGTCTCAAATTTTTTCTTAAACTCACTCTGCTTAAGGTAGGGAGGAAGTAAAAAACAATGTGTGCATAGAGTAATTAACAGATTTTTTTTAAGTCATCCTCGGAAACCTTCAGCAAACTCTTCCTTCAGAGAAAGCAATTGTATGTTCTGACCTGGCAGTTTCTTTGAACCAAATAAAAGATTAAAAGAGGACATACTGTGAAAGAGATTACACTAACTGTGCTGTGCAGCTATTGCTGTTTTCTATTAGACAGCAAGGGCACTTACTTGATTACAGTTTTCTAAAAGCAAGATTTGTGTTTGCAAGCAAAATATCTAAAAAGGAAAGCAGCTTATGAAATGATTTATCAGTAATAACCAGCATCTGGAGCCAAAGGCTGAGAGACCTGGCCTCATTCAGCCACTTCCAATGCCTCTCTAACCAGAAAATCAATTAAGTGACTTTAAACTAACGCAGGCATATCTGCATAGCAGAACAGAATTTAGCCCAGAGGTATTGCTTTTCAGCCTCTAAGATGATGATCATCTGAGAGTTTGTCTGAGGGAGAGAGGTCAGCAACAGAGTGAGACAATCAGATGGTGGGCAGAAAAAAGGAAAAACAGTAACAATAGTAATAATAAAAAAATTTGGTTTAACATGAGAACTGAGTGGGTAAGTAAGAGCTAAAAATTTTATTCTAATTTTGTTTTCATGGAACAGTGACTTTAGAAAAGAGACTATGAGAAAAATAATTTTAACTGTGTCTGAGTTTGTCTGTGTCTCAGACCATTAAACTGAAGTGTCTTCACTGTGAACTGAGGTGTGAACTGAGATAATTATACTAATTCTTCTGACTGGGAAAACTGACGGTAATGGGAGAAAAAGAGCAACTTTTAGAGGGCATAGAAGAAGCCAGGTGACACAAATCTTTTCCACCTAAAATGATGCTACAGTTTATAATGGGAATTCAAACATGTGGGAGAATAGTAAAAAAGAGAAAGAGGAATGTTGCACCTTCCCTGCCTTCCACTGCAATTGTACAGCTTGTCCTGTCCTATAAGCATAAGGAGGCATTTGAAAACCTTCTCAATATCTCTTTCTCCACTCTGTGTTTATTTCTATCCAGTATAGCTGGTCACAGTAACTAATCAGTTACATTAGTCTGCCCTGACAACTCTACTTTCCCTGTTTCTGATGCATTGCATTCAGTACAAAAATGTACAGGACAACAATGCACACCTGCCCAAAAATATCTTGAACCTGTTACTTCAGGACTTAGCAAGGACAGGGTTCAAAGGAGACCAGAGGGATGGAGGAATATAATGGCAATTCTGTGATTACTGTTATGATCAGAGACTGTTATTCCTTCTTTTTGCTACAACTTTCAGTTAGCAATAGTGCTGAAATAAATGGTTCCACATCTACCCATGCCTGTACATTTGCTATTAGCATTTGTAAGGCCATTGAAAGAAATTGGGTGATGGAATTAATTTGGAACACAAATTAAAGTTTTTTCAATACTTTTGTATTGCTTCCTTTATGATATTTTTTCATCAGTTTTCATTTCTTCACTGCTTTCAAAAGTGAATACTGTACTATATAAAGAAACTTATATATGATGCTTCCATAAAGCGTTATGGTGCTTGAGCTCCTCCAAAAGACCTCAGTCCTTCTTGTTATTGGCAGGAGAAACATGAAGAACCACACCTTTTGTTCCTCCCAGTACTGGGCAAAAGGATAAATGGTGCCTAGACACTCATCAGTTGATATGATCACATATCAGCTCATATGCTTTGACCTTTCCTCGGCATCAGCAAGTTAATGTTTCCAGGTAGTGGAGAAGATGAGTACTCACCTCATACCTAAATCTGCCTCAGAAAACATCAGAGCTTTCCAGTCTTATTAACCAGAGAAAAATTTTCATGTTTTAGATTTTTTAAATCTAGGATTTATTCTCTTTTTGAGGACTTGGAAGAAGCCTCCTATTTGAAGAATGTGAGCGCAAGACCTGAAAAGAGTGAAGGCTCAAAGATCTTATTTTATTTTAAAAAAATCTCACAATCCAAGCCTTACAAGCCTTACTAGATTATTACATCTGAAAAATGTAAACGGATATATTTTAATATCAAATATTTATGTAATGCAATGGTGAGTTGCAAAAGCTGGAACCTTTACTTCAACAAATTATCCAACTAGTCAGAAAAAAATACCAGTTGATTTTTTTGCCATAGGCTAAATCACAATGAGAATTTTGTCCTCTGGAGTATGAGTCAAGTAAATCCACTGCATTATGCAGAGGTATGTATAGAGATGAAATGAGGGAAAGACTGGACAGTTCCTTTTCTGCTCCACATTCTGGAAGACTTTGTAACTCTTTGAAAACCTTCTTACACTGAGCAATTTGAATATGTCTTCCTTATGCTACAGCCCAGAACAAAGAATGTTTTAATGTGCCTATTGCTGATTTCACCCTTTTGTAACACATCTGGGGCCTGGGAAGGTGAATGACAGAAACCATGGAGATAACAGTGATAACTGCTAATCAGCCCTAGATATAGAAAAAGTCAAAGTGATTTGCCCCAGGCTGCCTGATTAGCAAGGCCATTAGCAGCTTGTGCTGATGATCCACTTTACAATGTAATAGAGAAGACAATAACCCCATAGGAGGTGAGATCAGCACATCATGTGTGGGCCTGAGACTTAATATCAAAGGCTGAGACCAAGATGAAATCCTTTTGCACAGAGGCCAGGCCATCAGTCAGAACAAGGACAAGGACACATCCAGCACATCCAGAGTGTTCTGTGAGCCTGGGTCCTGCAGCCGGTCTAGCCCAGACCAGAGGGAAAGGGACCATAACTGGTGTATGATGTATAAGACATAAACACTACACTAGAATTTGCTCTCTATCTGAGCCATCCTGCTTAATAAATTAATTTGCAATCCACTGAATGATGTAGTTCTCCACATGACATGGAGAGGTGTGATTCTCTATTTTTGGTTCCCTACCCAAATCCAAAAAAGAAATTATTATTTTCATAAAAATCATAGGAGATATTGTTATCAAAACAATTTTCCCGAGGTGATTTTGTTCCCAGGTAAATTATTAGCTTGTCTGTTTCCATGGGTGAAAATACATATGTATGTAAGTACCACCTATCTGCAAAATGTGAATGAAATTACCTACGAAGGTAATTTTTCACTCAGCAATGTGATTTTTCTTTTATAGAGTCCTTGCAAATGTTGCTTTGCAGAAGACATTACAGTAGATCTGCTTCTGCCCCCTAGAGCAAAAGAGTAGTGGTCATGGGCTAGAATGGCAGAAGAAATTAGTTCAGGCAAGGAGCAGCCAAAGTTATCTCTTATTCCCTAAGAATTTATCTCTTATTTCACATAATGACAACAAATTGTCATCAATCCCTCTTTTTAATTCATATTAACCATGTCAGCAGTCTATATTATCAAACATAGTTCTGTTGAGTCCAACCACCCTCCTTGTTTCCTTCCACCTTACACTTATCCACCATCCTCAAGGTTATCAGAGAGAGTCCTTCAGCCCTGGTAACATTCACAGCTGATCTATCTTCAGCTGCTACTCTGGCCTTTTCTTCTTAGGCTCATTGCCCTCACAAAACAGGGAGTCTAAGAGTACCACTCTAGTGCTGGGATTCCCATCCATGTGTCACACATTCATATTTACTGGCAGGGTCTTATGTATATCATTAAAATTAGCATGCATATATATAACAACACTGCACATTTATCACATACCACCTATTTCAGGAAAAGAAGGTGACACTTTGAGAGAAATATTTTATTCTTGTCTTTATATAGCAATGCTCCTCCACTTACTGCAAGTGTAGCACAGATGTCTGTGGTGTTGACACAGCAATACAAAAACTACATCTTTTGGTTAAGAATTCCTTTCACATTACAAGGGAAACCACACACATAATTTTGATTTTTTTTAATTTATTTTATTATGTTAGGAAAAATCTTGCATTGTTTTATTTTAATGAGGTAGTTCTGACAGTTTTCACCTGAAATAGCTGAAAGTGAGGACTAGAACTAGTTTCAGCATAAAGCTATCTGCCAGGGAATTTTTCTTCAACACCTGGAATGCCTTTGATAATATCCCAGACCTTGTAAAAACTTTTTCCCTGCTGAAATGAAGGAGTAATAAAACCATTAAGTAGTATAGGGGTTGACTAATCAAAATTCTGTTTGCTTCAGGATTCCTTAAGCTCAAAATGAGGCAGGAAATATTGTTGACCAAACATTACAGACAGAAGTAAGTGATCTGGCTTTTCCCTTTGCTGGCTTTGAGTCAATAAAGATAGCATTTAATTACATGTCACAAATGGAAACAAGAAGAAACTTAACTCTTTGGAATTGTCAAATTCATTACTCTGTGTTAATCATGTTTATTTTACATGGGATTTTTTGTAGATCCACCTATCCTGTATGATGTTTACTTTCTCAGTTACATTAATATCTGTGGAATTACATTATGATAATTACAAACGAGAACACATTTTCAACAAAGACTCTGGTCGTCAGAACTTGCCACAGTCTTCTGTGTTTTGGAATAGGTATAACTGATGACTCAGCATTGCATGTAACCAAATCATCTGTCAGCTACAGACACACATTAATTACACTTACTTGATCAGATGTCAGTTTTACACTCTACTGCTCTTTCTTTAGCCACCAGCAGCTTGGATTCAGACCTGTTCCCCCCCTACCCCATAAAAATCAATAAACTTACAATTATTTAAGAGTAAATATAATCTTGGTTGCAGGCAGCAAAATTGACTGTGAAAATCTGAAGCAGTTGAATGAAAAAAAATCTTTGCAATTACACTGTTAACACTGGCAGCTAAACAAAATTAAAATATTTGCTTTTGGCCATTTGAGTATACTTGGGGTGTTTGGTATCACTGTTATAAAAAATAAGGATAGTAAATAACATCTATCAAATTTTTTGTGTACTTTTTTGATTTTTTTTTTTATTTTTACTCTGTGCATTCTCCAAAAACCAATTTCAAGTCCAATCTATAGACCAGAAATTCCAGCACTGACAGTGTGAGAACTGTCTCTTCTTGAACACAAATCTTATGCAATGACTCATAGCTGCCACTGACTTAGCTAGAGACAAAAAAGAATGGATTTCAATATTCCAGATATTAAATTCACTAATACAGAACAGAATAAACCCCAAGGTAAGGTGTGGACTCTGGGATTTGCAGTGTCTATTATCACTGAAAAATATTGTTTATTTCATAGAATCCCATTGTTCCTCTGTTGGGATATGGAGGAACAGGAACAGGCCCTTGGTCTACAATCAATTTAATTTGTATCTAATTTTATAGTTGGAGGACTGGCATTATCTCTGATATAATTTTACCATCAAAATTTTAAAACTAAAGTCTTAAGCAAGGAGTTTTGACTGTTACATTCTGATATTTTTCTATATTGGTCCTTTCCTCTATCTACAGGAGTTTATAGACACAAAGTAATTCTTATTAAAACAAACAAACAAACAAACAAAATACCAACTAAACAAAACCACCAAAAAACCCAAACCTCAGTTTCTTTCTCTGCTTGCTATGTAATTCTGGGAAAATATGATGCAAGTCAATAGACATTGACAAGAGGTAGGTGAAAAAAGAGGCAAAATTGTCTTGCATAATTTTTTTTTCAATAAGTTAGACATAATATAAAATATTTAAAAGATCACAGTAACAAATTACAGTACCTTCGGGAATTGGTGTTTATACAATGATGGATATATCAGTGTAGTCCCTGTAGGAAGGGAACAGCAAGAAAAGGAATAAACAATTCTGAAGGTGTGTCATAGAGGAAAAAAGGGTAGGATTTACCTAATCTTTCACTGTCTAGAAGTTAAACATGTAGTCTAAGGCTTGACTTAACTCCTTTACGTGTTGGAAAGGAAGGAGATAGGCTTCTCTAGAGGACAATTTATCTTACTTTACTTAAATGTTGGTCTTAAGAATGGATGAATCACTCTAAGACGTCATCTCTTTTTATTTCTTCACTTTGAAGAAAAGGTTGGCATGAATGGCAAGCTTGGATTAGGCATCTAACTTTGAGGACTAAAGTAGGTCAATGGCATCTTACCTTTAATCAAGGCATAACTCTTATTCCAAGGGATACATGCATTAACTTGGTCTCCTAAAAGTGTAGTTTTCAAAGGTCTTTACTCTGCTGCAGATAGGCCTCTACTGGATTTAAAGACTATAAATAACTACCAACCTCAACGTTGCAATTATTTTGGTCCAGAAGCACAAGGACTTTACACTCTAAACTCATGTATATACACTTAGTTCTTCCTAGATTCTACTGAGAAATAAGTTTTTGATTGGGACTTTTTGGTTTTGCTGTATATTTCGACTATTAAATGGCCATGAAAAGTTGGCCCTATATAGCTACAGAAAAACTGGATTGCAACGTGATGTCAAATTTTTTAGAGATACCTTTAGTTATTTTACTTAATGTGTTAAAAGATTATTTAGGTGAAAAAACTCATCTCAGCTAAACTTAGGTTCACTTTTTTCACTATGACAGTGCACTAGAACAGGTTACCCAGAGAAACTGTGGATGCCTCATCCCTGGAAATGTCCAAGACCGGGTTGGATGGGGCTTTAAGCAATCCAGTATGGTGAAAGCTGTCCCTGCCCATGGCAGAGGGGTTGAAACTAGCTGACATTCAAGATCTATTCCAACCCAAACCATTCTATAATTCTATGAATCTCTGATTCTACAAAGATGTCCCATTTCTTAGTACAAATTAGATATTAAAAAACAAAAAACAAAAAACCAAAAAAACAACTAAAGAAAAACCCTTCTGGAAGGATTAATCAACCTGTATGGACTTTTGTGTTCCTTGGACTTTGGAATTTGATCTCATTCATTTAGAGATAGAATATGTGTCTATACATCATACTGCTGAAAAAAGAACAGAAGCACTACAAGTATTCTTAAGCAAAAATAAGCTACTTTGAATACTTGCTATTCTTGAATTCCAGATTAACAGTATTTTATCATATTAGGGTGCATAATATATAGTTGTGTAACTTGAAGCACAATATCCTTTATGCAACATTGCCATCTTCAAAAACCACGAGTCTTTGAAACCAAGTCTTAGAAAAAGCAGGCATACAGTTGGTAAATATACTGTATTTCTTAGCAAGGAATGTCAAGTTTCTCTCTTATTATCTACACAGAGAACATCAATCCACAAGCAACTGCACTGGAAAAAAACATGCATTTGAATTTATTACAGATGGATAGATTTCAGTCAAAATTAAAAGTGCATATTGCAAAAAAAGAGAAAGCAGTAAATGAAGAAAAAGTGCATTAGTGCATCTCATATATATATATATATATATGTGTGTGTGTATATATATATGCACAAAAGAAGGCAATTCAGTATCCTCATAAAACAGGTATATGGGGAAATAAATAATGAAGATTCCTAATACACTACAATACCAAAATCGTATTTTTTAGAAGAGTTTAATTTATCATTCAAACAGATGCTTCTGAGACTCTTTCCAGGAGCTACTTCCCAAATGCTAATGCTTACATGTCACATTCTTTTCTGAAATCTATTAAAATAAGCAACCCACCCTTTCAACTTTGAAGACTTAGCACATTTGGGGAAAAATTTATTGTTGCTTTATTGTTTTTGACATTTTCTTCACAGATTGTCCCACAGACACAACATCAAAGAGACTGCAGAAATGTCCTGCTCAAAGGAAAAGTAAAACTTAATAAAATAATTCTTTATTTCAGGAAAACAGTTATTGAAAGAGAAAAAAGTGCATCCAATTGTTTTGCAATTGGAGATGATAATGACACAATTGAAAATGAAAAATGGTAAAACTACTAGATGCACAAGTTGAGATTCACTACATATTACCAAAACATTTAATTTCTGTCTACTGATTTTCTACATTTTGGGACAGTCTCTTAGTTTTTACAAAAGGAAAATTTTTTTACCTAAGATATGGCAATTAAATCAAGAAGAGAAATCTACTCTTTTGATCTTCAAAGCTACTTTTCTCATTTCTTTAATTACAAAGAAATTCACACACGGTAGGCTTTATTCAGTCACTTTAAGAAGGGTTACTGATGGCTTGCTCATGTCTTTTGAGATGGGTGTCACTATCGAGGGCATATTACCAGTCCTGCAGCTGCTGAGAACAGTGGGTCCCCTAAGAGTCTTTAGTATCTGATGGCCTCATGACACTGCCTTACATATTGTAATATTGCAGAGTTTCAAATGCTGCTTGACCTATATCGTTATTTTTGAGAAAGTGAATCAATATCTTTAGGAATGTTAGGTAGTTAGAATTTAAATATGAGTGTAAATTATGTGCCTTGATTAAGTCTATTGAAATTGTCCCTCAGTAAGTAACTAATAGTTGGAATAAAAGTCCTACTGGACGTGAGCATTAAATGAAAAAATACAGGTGATAGGTGTATCTTCTAATTTAAATAAGCAATTTGATGGACTTTAGAGAAACTTACATTTAATTTCATTTCATCTGATCTTAATTCTGTCTGATTTTGTACATCAAAATCACCAAGGCACACTTTACAACACAAACATATAATGCCAATCCGCAATTTAACAGGCTTTACATTTTATGGCCAATGAAATATAACATTCACTACCCTCTGTAAAAACTTCCAGGACTGAATTATATTTTGGCATACTGAAACTCCCTTTCTTTCTCTTTCTCTTAGATTTTTCTTCTGGAACCTTAATTTGACAATGTTAAACTATAATAAACTTAGCTCTTTAACAGAAAATCCTATACATTATTCTACATACCAAAATGTAGCTAAGACAGAGAAAAGGCAAGAAAAATCCTCTCAGAGAGCTGTTAAGTGATGCTACAGACTTTATTCCATATAATATAATAGATATTTCACCCTGAGGCTCATTCTGATAAAGTTTTTTGTCTCAGTAATAACCTCTATAATAAAGTCAGATCATATGGATGCAGTCTAATTAGTCCTCAGTTTTATTTCACGAGTCAGATTTGTTTCAGGTATTCAAAAATGTAGGCAAAGATGAACTCTCTGGCTGTATGGAAAGAAAGTAGAAAGGAATATTAAACAAAAGGCTTGAGAAAAAAACACTGGGAGCCTGAGAATGTATGAAAGGGTCTATTGAGTTTCCAGGGGTACTTAGAAACTTTCAAAGGTTCTGAAAAACTGAAGGCTTTGCTTGTATTGCTCTCTTTTCAGGATTATTTATTATTCTGTTTTAAGTATATTCTGTGTTATAAGTTACAGACACTGATTATTATCTCTAGGTTCCCTGGATTTTTAATTAAGTCAATACTTGCTTTAGAAACGTCACAGTGCCCATTAATATTAGACTGCCACTTACAGAGGTACAATTTCTAGTTTTCTGTTAAATTGGGTTTATTCCAAGAACATCATGTTTATAATATAGCCAGTTGCCAGGTCATTGGTTTCTTCCTCAATGTCCAGGAAATTTGCAAGGGTGTAAGTATCACCAAAATTTCAATGCAAGAATCAAAACAAGCAGCAGTATAGAATATTCCTTTTTTTCTCTTGAAAAGAAAGCAAAAATCCTCCTCTTTTATTTCTCCTCAGTCTGACTTGTATTGAGAGATGTTGAAAGTGAGTACTTAATTTGAGTATTATGAGTATTTTTTGACTACTTACTTTTTCTGGACATGGATAACAGTGTGCTGAGCTTATATTAAATAATAATTAGTATATTGATGACAATACTGTCTTCAATCAGTTATTTTTTTAAATTGTATTATTTTATCATATTATTTATCCATGACATTTCTACAACATTTAGGAATCAGTATCACATTGACATACTTCAAGTATATATTTTTATATAGAAAAGTACATACATAGTTGACGTTCTTATGGAAAGAAAATAATTAGGAAAATGTCTGTTTGAAAATCTCTAGACTTGATCTAATATTTCTAATAAATATAAAACAGGAAAAACAAAAAGACCTACCAGAACCAAAAAATGGGATTAATATTGCTTTATGAAATAATTTCATATTTTCAACGGATAAAGATCACAGATAGGGTTCAAAAATTCAAAGAGGAAATACTTATAGAAAAATCATTGTACCAGTACTAAACGGCCCTGTAGAATGCCCAGTCTGTAGAGACATCTTGAGCTTCTATCCTGTATGAAGGAATTTCTTAACATCACTGTGTAATGCAATTTTTTGTATTATTGAAAGCTGAAGTGATCACCTGATTAACAGAGTCTGCGTATTTCAAGCTAAAGACTCCAACCAGATTGCCATTCCTTTCTTCAAATGTTTCAGCTGTGACTTATTTTGAATATTCAAAATAATCATCAACTGTGTTCTACCAAAGCATAAAAAACAAGAAAAAAAAAAAAAAAGGAAAAGAGAAGTAGAAAATATGTTTGTGTGCTCTCAGCAGAGAAAGCTGAGCGTGGAATGCTGTCACTTCCCTGTGGTACCATCCTCTAGCAATCATTTGAATTTGTTTTTCAACTTCTTAGCTGCACTCTCCCTTGCTTTCCTACCCAGAAATGCTTGTCTCTGTCTGTGCCACCGGGCTCTGCTCAGCACACTGCAGAACTTGGATGCCATCCAGGGAAGAGCTGCAGAGTTTGCTCATGCCCTACCAGGGGGGAATCAAGATCTGGTGCATATGCAATGTGTCATCCAGTTTTCTCAGAACTTGTAAAAGATCCAGCTGTGCTCTTAATTTGATCAGGCCTCAGGCCTTCCACAGCACATCAGTTTTACTTGATTTATATTCTAGAGCCTACATTAGATTTCTAGGAATCAATGCAAGACAGATTCTTACCAAGGTCCTCACACTGAAAGAGAAAAGTAAGGGTCAAGAAAAGGTAATGGATATAATGCATTCCTTAAACATGTTTTCTGTATGTTTGTTTGGGAAAGAATTTTTCTTGCAGAGTATCTCACAACAAGAAGGATCAGAGAAAATAATTTTTCAACATTTATATTTTTAATTTTTTTGAAAAACATAGGAACAGACAAAAACTGGCTATTTGGCTTCTTGGAAATTATTTTTTAATTGCTCTGAATATACAATATCCTTCCTTTTGTCCTGTTATTTTATAGTTATCATTATTACACTGAAATAATTCAGTTGTTTCCACCTTTTTTTCATATCTTGACAACATCTTCTTGAAAGCAAAACAAATTAAAACAAGAAAATCTGAAATCACAAAGGCATCAAATTCAAATGGTCACTGCAGAAAATTTTTACTCAAATAGAAAAGTTACTAGGAGTGGTGCAGTAAAGTGAAACAACAAATTATATGCATATACTGAAGGACGATATTTTCAAAATTAAGAATCGGGTACAAAAATTATATCTGTTCAAAGGAAAAAGAGCACTTCATAAATTAAGCAAATAAAGGAATGTTTACTTTTCTTTAAAATGGTTTCAGAGGGTCAATTTTTTTCCTAAGAAGTATAATTGAAGAATTGAGACACAGCTAATTAAGATATTTCTTATTATGTCTTTTGAACATTTCCTGTATGACCATTCAGGAGTCACAGTCCCACCACCTGAGGTTTTAACTCCTGGTACTGAAGTTCTGGATTGTTCCAGTATCTCGAGGGGACCCACCTGAATGCCCACCTCACCACATTCACACAGTCAGACCAGGTTTTCCTACCAGCTCAACAGCAGATTGATGCTCCCATAGCAGAGTCTCAGGCCTTTGGTTCCATTAAGTAATTTTATCATGGAACAGAATAACCTCTCGAGCTGGCGTTTCTGAGGTGGGGCCCCTAACAAATGAAACTCTGAGCTTTTGTACCCTCTCAGTCTAAGTGCATGAGAGTCTGTGGCAATTGGCTTCTGCGTCTCTGAGTGTCTGGCCACCAGGCTGGCGCCACAAATTCTCATGCTATTTGCAGTGCAAAGACTGGTGCCAGTTCACAGCCTCTTGCCTCTGGCTCACACCTCCCAGAGCTCAACCTGCAACAGGCACTGTAGCATCACACTGAGCTACCGGCACTAAATGTATTCTTTGGCATATTTTGTTGGTAATAGGAATTAATAATCAAATGAAACAACTGGAAGTCAGAGGGTTGGGGTTTATGTTTAGGTACACATGGGTTTGGTAGCACCCTTTAAGGAATACTGCAGAAAATGGATGTTGAGAGGTTTTATTAAATTATGTAAGCATAGCACCTTGTGACACAGAATCACAAAATCACACAATGGGCCAAGTTGGAAGGCATCACATTGGGTCATCTGATCCAACCTCCCTGCACAGGCAGGGCCATCCTAGAGCACATGGCACAGGATTGTGCCCAGATGGTTCTTGAATATCTCTGGTGAGGGAGACTCCAAAACTTTACTGGGCAATCTGTTCCAGTGCAGGGACACTTGGACAATAAAGAATTTCTTTCTCATATTCAGTTGAAGCTTCCTGTGCATCAGTTTCCACCCACTGTCTCTGGTCCTGTTGCTTGGCTCCACTGAGCAGAGCCTGGCTCCATCCTCCTGCCACCCTCCCTTGGGGTACTGACAGACATTGATGAGCTCCCCTCCCAGTTGTGTCTTTTCAAGGCTGAACAGGCCCAGCTCCCTCAGCCTGTCCTCGTAACAGAGATGTTCCAGTCCCTTCAGCATCTTTGTCACCCTCCTCTGGGCCTGTTCCAGGAGCTCCATGTCTCTCTTGTACTGAGGAGCCCAGAACTGGACACAGAACTCCAGATGAGCTTCACCAGGGCTGAGTAGAGGGGCAGGATCACCTCCCTCAGCCTGTTGGCAATGCTCTCCCTAATGCACCCCAGGGTACCACTGGCCCTCCTGGCCACAAGGACACTGCTGGCTCAAGGACACTTGGTGTCCACCAGGAGCCCCACATCCTTCTCTGTAGAGCTGCTCCCCAGCAGGTCAGCCCCCAGCCTGTGCTGGTACATGGGAGTTTTTCCCCCCAGGTGAAGGATCATTTATCTGCCTTTGTTGAACTCCAGAGAGTTCTTCTCTGTCTATCTCTTTGACATCAAAATTCTACTATATTAAAACTTAAAAAACAGTGAAAGGATAATTGACTCCCTAAAGCTGCTAGCATATGTTTTAAATATAAGAAATAGTTAGTAATGCATTTATTTACAGTATTTACAATCCCTCAATAGCATAGATGTGAGAAATTAAATACATTTTTTGTAAACATGTGAGAAGCAACTGGAAGAAACAACAAACTATAAGAGGAATATTAAAAATATTGATAAGGATCTTAACATTTGAGCACTTCAGCAGACTGATGGCAAATTTATTACAGTTTTATAGGGCAAAAAAGTCTAAAAAAAGTTCCAAATATTTTTAGCTTACTACCAAAACAGTGTGTTCCTTACAAAATTAAAAAATGTTAAAAAAGGATTTGTGAAAATGTGTAGATGACATAATTATGCAAGTTTCTGAAAGTTTGAATAGTCATTAGAACCCTACCTTTAATTTTATTATGCAGTGGCTGCATTTGTGGTTTTATTTTGGTTCAATATGGGCCTTTCTCACTGTCATCCACCAGCACCAATATTGGATGTTTTAGTCATCATTGACTACTCAGACATTCTGATTGAATCTGTAAAATAGTTTTGGTGGAAATTATGAAAAAAAAAATTCATACTTGTTTCATAGGAATAAAGATGAGGTAACCAATTTTTATCTCCTGATGCATTTTTGAGGAGTGTCTTAAAGAAAATAGGAGGCCAGATACAGTTTTTACTTTGTCCAATTGGATCTGAACCCAAATTTCCCAAGGAACAGAACTGATCCTATTTCTGTTTCTCCAGCTGTTGATTTTTCCCTTGGGGCATAATTAGGGTTTCCATATGCCCAGTTCCTACTTCACGCCATATGTGTTTCCTTTATATCTGTACTTGATATCTCGGCATTCTGATATTTAAAGAACCTTGAGCTCATTTGACAAAGTATCAAACAGGGGAAATAGGATTAAAGAGGAACTTCAGTTTAAAATTTTCCAACTTGTAATAGGAATCTAAATACTCTGTTCTCATTAAAGTTGTTGATAACTGTGTATGCAAATGATTAGAAGCTAAAATTAAATTATCTAAGACAAGAATCTTCCCTTTCCTTCCTTCATTCCCATCTCTGTCACTGAACTGGAAGTTCTACTATTTGTTCTATTCCTGTATGAAGAACTGTGTCTAGGAGAGATTTTGAGGCCAAATACTTTACAGAAAGTTGCAAAGTCATCAAAAATACATTGTTGTGTTAAATAATATTATTTTAAACTAAAAAAATACTGAATATATCTACCCATAAATCAAAGTTCTCAGTATTAATTAATGTTCTGGTAGTGATGGCAAAATCTTGAAGAATAACCACTTAGTACCCACAAGTATCATGGCCATTGTGTTTCAAGAAATATATTTCTTAGAATAAGTTTGGAAACCAAAGCAGGTAATCCAAGAATATTTCTGAAAATAAGCTTCAGAAAATTTCTGATCACAAAACTTCTTTCATTTTTACTCTATACTTCATGTTGAATTGACTTTGTGGCATTATTTACTTTATCTAACATGGTTTCGGTGGAAATATGTGAATAATATCCATTAATGCATTTGCAGGTACTTGCAGGCATTCTCATTTCCACTCACTTCAGAAATCATCTGTGTTGTAGGAAGTGCAAACTACCATCTCAGGATGATGAAGGAAATTTATGTCTCCCTTCTTCTTTTGTTTCAACAGAAGTATTTGGACGAAAAATATAGCATGTTGGAGGCCCTTCTGTGGTCTGAATTCAAGTATTATCCCTGACTCCTTATACAGTAAGAAGACAGCAAACTCAAGTACTTAAACCTCCTATTAGTTGTTGACATAAACACAAGCAGGAAGACATACAAATATCCTATGGTTCTTTTGCTCTTGTTATGACTCAGTGAATCTCCTAGTTTTAAAAAAGAAAGAACATACTGGATTTGTTTAGTACAGTTCCAATAAAAGATTAGTACTACCTTTATAGTGTCAAAATAAAATGGCCAAAACCGATTCGAATGACTAAAATTTTTTATATTAAATGATCCATTTATATCCCCCCTTCTGTAGCTTCATACTGCTAAACAGCGTCTTCAAGAAAAAGTAAGCAGTATTTTTATCACTTGATGCAGCTATTGGTGTAATTGATTTTATGCAGAAGGTGCTGAGATACTACATCAATGCATAGAGCCTCCAAGTATTTGGCAGTGATGACCTGTCCCAAAGGATAATGGCGTGTCTTGAAATATGAGAAAGGCCAGTGCAAAATATTCACCTCTCCTGAGAATTTAGGACTCTGTTCCCTCCATGATGCACAACACATCAGAGTTTAAATGAGTTACAGCAGTGATTCACTGCACATTAACACAACTTAAGTTCCCTGAGGTTCTTTCTCCATCTTTTGCAGAGTTCTGCAAAATGTGAGCTTCCATTAAACTAAGAAAGGGCTCTAATTTTTCTGCTTCTAAGGGCTTTCATTCTGCAAATAAGTGTACTCATATATTGTTTACTCTATTCCCAGATGGGTAGGAATAACAATTCCAACAACAGTGAAGATTTTACTTATTCATCTTAGTGTTGAACTGACAACAAACCTAGTTGAAAGCCAGCTTTACCAGCATGTATTTCCAAACAGAGGAAGTTAAATAAAACAGAGGATGCTATTAACTTATACTATAATTCACATTATGAGAACAACTTTGTCTTAGTATCTTACAGAAAACTGAATTGATAATATTTTTCTGAAAAAAATGGCTTATACTATTCTGTCAGTGTTTTAGAATCATAGAGCTATAGAATAATAGAATAGTTTGGAATGGAATGGAACAAAAATCTGGTTCCCATCCCCCTGACATAGGCAGACACTCTCCCAGATCAGATTTCCCCACCAAGCCTGGCTGTGAACACTCCCAGGGATGAGGCATACATAATTTCTCTAGGAAAGATATTCCAGTAACTCACCACCCTCACAGTGAAGAATTTCTTTTTACTATCTAATCTATATCTACTTTCTTTCCATTTAAAACCATTCCCCCTCATCCTATCACTACATTCCCATGGCAATGTCCATGTCAGTACCCTTAGGTAGGGACAGGCTGCTCTACTTCCTCTGACAGTTCCCACAGGACCCACAGATGCATCTGATCAGGTCCCATGGACTTGTGCATCCTTGGGTTGTTTATGTGGTCTCAGACCTGATTTTATTCTACAGTGGGTAGTTCTTCATCCTCCCAGGCCCTACCTGTGCCTCCTGCAACTTGGACAGTGTGGCTGGAACACTTGCCACAGAAACCCAAGGCAAAAAATTATTGAGTCTCTCAGTCTTCTCCATATCCCAGGTCTCCCATTTCCTTCTGGGAGGGCCCTGTGAGAGACTGGAAGGATTGCTGGCTTGGAACACTTTTTGTGTGTGTGTGTGTGTGTGTGTGTGTGTGTGTGTGTGTGTGTGTGTGAGGCGAAGGGGCAGTCTGGGCGTTGCTCTGGTGAGGTGATGCCCTGCTCTGAACACCCCACACCCCAGACCCGTACCCCAACCTGACAGTGGCTGCTTATCCCTGGCACACTGGAGGCAATGCTCCAAACTCTACCACTGGAGCCCAGTCTAGCCCCCGAGGGGCCAAATGACCTGAGGGAAGGAAAGGCAAAGGGTACAGATAGGCTTTCATATGATTATGGATTCAAACTTGTATACATTTTCCTACCTCTCCAGAGCAAAGCATGACATTGGTGCACCAAAGGAAGCACATGCAGTAATGGTGAGTGATGTGTAAAGCATGACTGTGCAGAGGAAAAGTATGTAGAACTATTGGCTGCCCCTGCAAAGAGGGAGAAAAAAGCCTGAAAGAGGAGCAGAGGTGGCAGCTGGAAAGTTCTCTCCAGCTGTAAACAAAGTGGTCAAATGAATAAATTCAAAAAATTAGGATTTGAACACCAATAAAGGGTTTGATAAAGCTGGAAAGGTATTTGATCTGAACCTGGGACTCTGACTGAAATAATACACTGAGGAGGTTGGAGAAACACAAGTTTTGTAATAATCAATAAATACATACTAAATTTTCACGTCCAAACAAACAAAACAAAACAAAACAAACAAAAAAAAACCCAAAAAACAACAAAACCAAAACAAAAAACCACACACACAGAAAAAAAAAAAACAAACAAAGAAACCCCCACAAACTGAAGACATCCTCAGCACATCTCCAATGATAATAAAATCATACTCTTGCAGACTAAAGGCTTAAAATACACTCTACTGAAATCCATACAAAAATGTCTAGTGAATCTAAAGTTATCAAGTTCCTCTCAATAAATAAATTCAACAGGTAGGTTTCCTCATATTCTATTCCTTTGGAAATTTAGGACATTTTCTGTATTTGTTGGAATTATAGTATAAAGGATTTTTTACCTAAAGAGCTTGGGTATGCACACATACATGTGCATACGATCACACAATATTCATATGTATGACTGTGTATTCATGCTCACAATTAATGTTCACAGGAGTAATAATATTCATGGAAAAGGAAGATTCTTGTTCATATGTTTTAGAGCAGAGATTTGAATAACACTGGACTGCAGAAACACCCAATTTAAACAATGGTAATCTTTACTGAGGAATGGGTTTACAGGATTGGTTTTCAAAGCATGTGATACAATGACTCCAAACTATATAGTATACAAAAGGGGAATACACATTGCCAACAAGGTGTTGGGAAGGTGAGAGTACCAAGTCAGTGGTGGTGACTTTACTTATAGTTCATATCAAAGTACTATTGCTTTACTATTATTATTTCCCAAATAAATTATACTTTTTGGCTGTTATAGGTGTTTCATTTTTTTTCCCTCTATCTGGTTTTACATCTTTCCTTGTGGTAAAAGTCAGGACTGAACACTGATTAGTAGTGGGGAGAGGCTCCCTGAGCTGGGAAGAGATTGGAAAGGAAGAACCTAAAGAAACAAGGATGAGAATAGGACATGAGCTTGTGATGTTTTGTTCACTGAAAAACAGATCACCTGTATATTTAGACATGTTCACTATTGTTGCTAAGAGTATGCAGGAGAATAATTAGCCATGTATAATTATTATTTGACTGAAGAATTAAATTATTATTTGATGTAGTTCTCTACACAAGCTTATGGTGTAAGACGTGTCTTTTGTTAAATTTTGATGGGAAGCAGTACAGAGGTGTTATAAAATATTGCTGCTTGAAGGATGAACAGTGATAATGATTTTATTCAGATCAAGTCTTTGATCAAAATATAAGTAAAACTTCTACCCCTATAATGTGCTTTTGAGGCTGATGTGTAATGGTTTTTCTTCACTGATACTTTAGATAATTTCTCTCACATGTATTTCTGTGTCATGCAGTGTACCTGTAGCTGCTGCTGATGGTCTTATGAAGAGTCAGTACTTTAAACTCAAGGTCTAATGACCAAAACAGCTTCTAAAATTGAGCACTGTGTGATTATTCCAACTTGTGGAGAGATACTAGGGAATCTCCAGCTGTTTTGGGGCTTGTTAAAGCCACTGGTGCTCACACAGCCTGAATTTACTAGAGTTTATGCATTCCATTTAAAAGAGAACATTCTGATTTTAGCTGGAGTTAATTTGCTCGTCAAAGTAGCACAACTATGAGTTTTACTCATTTGAGATTCTTGTCATGAAGTTTCCTTCCACTTCAGATAGGTTGAATAAAGAGAATAAAAGTTTGAGAAATTCAAGCCTTTAGAATATAATGTCAAAATTATCTCAAAAGTGTGAATGTTTATAGACTAGTGAAAAAAACTGCACAATCTCTGGGTTAAAACAAGAGGAAAACAAAAAAAACAAACAAAAAACCCACTGAAACCCAAAACAAAGAACTTGACTATCAGTGTTCTTACTATCAGCTCCTTCTCCCTTGGGAGTTGTGCACAGAAAGTGTGCAGTGAAGAGTGAGACTAGCACAATAAAAGCAATATTAAAAAAATCCCTCATAACTGAATATCAGTGTTTTGATTTGTTTCATGAGCATCTTGTCTGCAGTGTGACAAGGCAAATGTAGCATAGCTAAAGTTTCTTGGTATGAAGAAAGACTCTTAAGTATTTGAAACCAGGAAGATTTGAAGCACATTTAATTTTAGATAGAGCAAAGCTGAAACATTTAGTAGTTATGCTAGAGAGAAAATTAAATTCATACCCCAATGTATGAATTCCTTCAGTTTCTTCAAAATAGTCTTTGAGATCTGCTACTATCTAGTGATTCATTATGCTTCTCCTCATAGCTATTTCCAGAACACACATCAGTGCCTGACAATGTTTGAGTCTTTAGAGCTATGAAAAGGTAAAATATATAGAGATATATAGCTATAGACACAGCCATTTTGTTCCCCCAACTGTATCGAAAAAGAAGGGTTAAACTAAAACTGAAATTTGCATTTTATTTTAAGAACATATAATTTAAATCGGCTGACTGCTAGCATCAATGCCATGGAACGATGTTAATGCAAGTGCTTATATTTTTTTGCTTTTCTCCAGGAAAGGAATAGCAGCTGATTTAAAAACTGGAGGAGAGAAAGAAAAAGATGTTTTGAATTTATTTGTAAAACATATATCTTCTACAATAAATTACTGGATTGTTCTATACTTTTCCCTTTGTTTAAATTTTATGTTTCACAACCATGGCAGAAATGAGTGATTTTTATCAGGCTAACAGTTTCAGGGTTAGAGTATTTGGATGAGCTGAGTAGATCCCATAAAGATGGTAAGAAATAGCAGGTGGGAATGCATCGGGATGGGATACAACCACCATCAATACTTATAGTAGATACAAATTCTTAATGGTGGAAATTCATATCTCTGAAAGTGATAAGGTTTTTGTATCATTTTGTCCTTGTACAAGAATGAGAGACCCATACATTAGTATGCCACACCCAAATTATATTTTTCTGGAAATCATTACTGTTTAAAGCAGAGTGGGTTTGGCCATCAGTAGGTAATAAAAAAAGTATTATGTAGTCTATTCAAAAACAAAGTTTTATCTTATGAAACTGAGATACTAAGATGTATTTTCTATTTTTCAAGTATAATTTTTCAGTACAAAGTCATTGTTATCAGCACTAAAATAATACATTAATTGAGTATTTTGGATGTGAAGTAGAATATCTGAAATAAAATCAAGGACTGCTTAAAGGTCAAACAGAACTGATGGGAAGAAATAAACCAAGTCACTGAAATGTTACAAGCTACAGAGCTAACTTGGATAAAGCTGAGCAAGGATTAGGAAGAAACTGAGGTAGAGGAAGAATTAGAATACATTGAGGTGGGAGCAAAATTTTTAAAATATTTAGCAATCCACTGCATTTCAGTATGTGAATTCAGTAAGAGCACTTTGGTTCTTTAGCATACCCTTTTTGTGCAACTCACATGAGAGCAGTATTTTGGGAAGAGATTGCAATGTTTGAAGTGAAACATAGTAAATAGTGATACATTAGGGAAAGCAGTGCAGAGGATCACAGAGCAGAGACCATATTTAGCAAATATTACCTACTTCAGTAGCTGTGTCTAAAGAGAATGATTGTTGGTAAGCTTGATTTTTCATCTTAAGTTTATTTTACTTTCAAAATCTTGGGAATCACACAGGCAGTTTGAGCTTTATACCTATGTGAGAGTAAATTACGTGTTCATGCTTGGGTATGTAAGTCAACTATTTGTCAGTGTTTTTATACATAAACACCTCTCATTTCTGCTTTTAAAATTTATTACCCTGGAACACAACATCTGTTACCAACATGCTACTTTAGCCCTGTCTTAACTCTGTCATACACCCCAATAAGATAAACACCTAGCATTTCTTCCACTTATTAACTGCAAACATGCAATACCAAAGCAATTCAAGCAAAATGCAGGTGAGCATGGAAGATTGCAGATCCCTGAGAATGACCAGCCACAATTCAGTCAGGAAACTGCTTTTTGATGAGAAAATTACCAAAAGAACACTCGTATATTGTATACATGTTGTTGTTTCCAAAGGCAGGTTGGGGGTTAAAAAATTACTTGACAAAACATGAGGGTGACAATTACTATTACCTTTTTTATGAAGATTTAAAAAAAGTATTCTAATCGGCATTGCTGTATCTAATCAAGTATTTCTTTCTCATCCTTAATCATGCTTAGTCTATTTACAAATAAGTCAACTCTGCATCTGATATATAGATGTTCAATGCACACTTCTCACATTCTAAATTTTGCATGATTATTCTTGCATAGGCAGTTTTAGTTGGAATAATGAACTCTGAAGATGGTCTTGTACAAAAGACTTGGATACTTTTCTGTTAGTTTTTCTTAAGGTATATATATGAATTATATATAAAGACAATTTTATTATTTAAAGGACCAGGATAAGGACATAAAAATTAAAAAAGTATTACAAACCTCACGAAGACTGCATGAGAACTATGGTAAAGGTGAAATCACTGATTTTACATAAGATCAGCAAATTGCTCTAGCAAAACTCACTGCTGTGCAAGCAGCCCTATCAAGAAGGGCACATGAAAGGTTGGTAGAAATTCTGTGCAGAATTTAGATTAGCTACTTTAGTGTACTAATATAAGTTTTAATATCTTCCTTAATAATAAAATTCATTTATATCCCAGACGTCAGGTTATTGGTCTCTTGGCCCCTCCGAGGAAGTAATTGAGCACCTGTATGGGGACAATGTGAATTGAGGAGTTCTGATTAGTTTTCTCTAGTTATAAATTATTTATCACCTCATTCCATTTTCCTCTTACACCTATTGGGACGTTTTCACAGTCTTGTTGCATAATAAGAAAGTGAACATCAGGATTCTATTTGCTATGGTTCACCCTCATGAGCCATTTAGCATTTTGTAATTCCACAGAAAAAGCTATCAGATCAGTGGAAATGAAGTGGGAGTTTTATAGATGTTTTCTGTTATATGATTTCTTTTTTAAAAAGGTAATGACTAACATATTTGAAAATGAGTGAATTGACTGGCAAATCTTAACCTGTGATGTTATAGAGGACATATACTGCTGAAAGAGCAAATATCTGTCCTACTTCCAAAATACATACATCATAAAATACCTAGAAAATGCTTATATTTATTTATGTTGAAAGTGAATACCAAGTTTTAACACAGCTTAATACATTTAAAGTGCACTTCTGCATTTTCCATTTTGGAAAATGGCTTTCTCAGAGGGGAATGTTATAAAACAGTAGTCTTTTCAACTGTGTGATTTTTCACACCCACTTTCTTCTGTACACTTTTTATCTTAAAGGAATAGATCACAGTTTCTTTCCTTCCATCTGCAAGTGAGACAAGATGGTGATGTAAAATCTGTGAGTAAACATTTAGTCCTATGAATAGAAGATAGCCTTTTGTACTCATTGACTCCAGTCCATCAGTTTGGACTAGGAACTGTAGATTAGTGCCTTCTCAGACCTCTTATTTATCACAAAAAATCTAATAACATAAAATATGGTGTCATGTATTTGGGTTTGCATATGAGAGATCAAACAGAAACCAAAACATCTATAATCAAGAACTTGTTAGTTGGAAAGGACTCAGTGGCTGCAACACTTGTTTGTAGCACAGTTATGATCTGCCACTCTGTTATGATTAAAGGCCAATACAACAGCATATAGTTTATTAAAAGACTTGAGGAAAGTTGTGAAGAGATCATAAGCTGAATACTGTGTATCCTTCCAAGAGTTCATGATGTAATTAAATATGACCAGAGGAAAGAAGAGGTAAAAAAATATCACCAACTTTGAGGCCTACTTCTGCAGCAGCTTTCCAAGGTGGGAAAGACACCAGATTCCCTGTAACTGCAAGTTAAAATGTGGGGGATGAATGCCTCTGGTAGCAGACAATTTGATCTGGGAGCCCTCTTAGCTCAATCTCCCTATCTTCCTTTAGCACTATTCCAATGAATTGCCATTGTTGCATGCTGGGAATACTGGATATGCCCAAATTCCTCACATGATTCCTGTCTCTTGGACTCAGCCCCTCCTTGTGTGACCTGGAGAAGGTAACTGGTTTCCCCCAAAGCACAGACTTGCTTGAGAACTAAGAAATGCAGTTTAGCTTCATCTTGTGTCATGTGAGTTTCAGTCTAGTAATATTTAGGAAAAAAATAAAATACTGTAATTCTGCAAGCTGCAGTGAGTTGGAAAACTTACAATGACCTTAATAATTCAGCCAGGCTACGGCACACTCTCACATGGTTATTATTGCTCTATTTTAAGGGAGGCAGGAACTCCTCATAGATTGAAGTTTCATCTAAAAAGAGTATATGAATGATAGCATGTTCCTCACCTCCTGAAGAGACAATGCCTCCCTGAGGCCTCACCACCCACTTCTTTATGGCTCTTTATCAGAGTATTTGTAGGAGGCAGCATAGCACATATTGACATCCTTTTGGCTTAGCACATATTGACATCCTTTTGGCTTATTATAACTGATTTGAATAATTTGATGCTTTGAACAAAACTTTCCTCTTCTGTATTGCCAAAAATATGATATATATTCAGGGAAAAATAATAAATTCCTTGTTAAGAAGCTACCAAATCCAGTTTTATGGACAAAGACTGAGTGGAAAGCACTGATGATGTGTGATGTATTCAGTAACAGATCACTAGAAAAAAAGAACCAAATTGAATAATTCTATACCTAATTTAATTTGTCAGAACATAATAATCATATAGAGCCAATGCTGCCCTCTGACTAATAAATAAATTTTCAACTGGTATAATAGGGATTGTGAACAAATGTCTGAAGGCAAAATTAAAACCCCAATTTGGATATTTCCTGAACCTGGGTAGCTGTTTGACTGTCCTATTCTTTCCATTATTCAATGGGAAAATAATTATTTTTGGTGGATTGCATAAGGAACCATCTCATTTGTTTTGCAGGAAGAACAGACACACAATTTGCAACATCAAAAGGCAGCTATTCAGAGGGAAAACAGCAGGTCAAAGCTTCACTTAATGCACTGCAATACAGCCAGGTAGATAAAATTTGACACACATAGTATTTTTCAGTACTCCTGTTTTTCATTACATCAAATTTAGGTTTACGATCTAATAAAATTCCAGGCAGGAACTGTAAATTCTGAAAGAAAAGGAGATTCAGGTAATTTCTAAAGAACAAGCCAGAAAATGTTTTGTTTTAAGAAATTACTGAATACTATTACTACATCCAAAAAGGTAAGTGCTTCTACTTTGTAGATTGAGTTCACAAAATGTATCTGGAAGGAAAAATGTTGAGTAGTAGAGGGATTCACTGTGAGATGAAGATAGCTGAAGACTGATGAAATAAAGGTATTAGTTATGTATTTATATGAATGGTTTACTCAAAGTGTTTAGATAATGCTAGTCCTCATTCTAACACTAGAAATTAACTTAGCATTCAAATGGAATTGAATGAGAATTGAGAAATGCTGTTGAAAGATATATTCCACAAGCTTTTTTCTGGTGGGGATTATGTGGAGGTTGTTTGTGTGGGGGTTTTTCTTTTCTTTTTTTTTTTTCTTTTTTTTTTTTTTTGATGCAAGTAAAATTTGGATTATGAGGCAATTTTGATTATAATAAGGATTGTTTAAATTATTTAAATTGATTGATTCCTAAACAATATAATTCAATTCAATAGTCTACTCAGATTTTTTTTTCTCACAGATGGTTACTGAGCCCCATTAGACTAGAAAAACCACCTTATTTTTTTTGAGTGTTTTGTTTTTGAACTAACCAGCCAAGAAAGAAAATGCATCTGCTTTCCATTTTTATCCAATTTTGACTGCTTCCAATACTGAACTAGTTTCTTATGGCAACTGTATGCCAAACTGTCTGGAGCACCTTGAGAAAAAAAAAAAGTGTTTTTTTTTTTCTCAGGAAAACCCAAAACCTCTCATAAAAAGATACGTAATAATTTCTGTTCTAGAATGAAATGCATTATCATGAATTGTGCTCACAAGCATGAACTGAGCCATAACTATGGCTCCCATGGTATGGCACTGAGTATAGGATTGCCACTGAGATAACCTTCATCCTGTGCAGATGACGTGCCTCTTATATCTGCAGTCAGATCAGGATCAATTATGTTCATCCCTTTGTGTTCTTTCCATTCAAAGGAAACAAAGGTGAACAAAAATATTTTTCTAGTTACTGTCAACATTTTCCTTTCTCGTTTCCCAATTTTAAAGAAAAACTTCTTGCTATTTTTCTGCATATTTTGGACTTGTTTCTTTGGGGTTTTTCACTCTTCACTTCAGTTTGACCATTAAACTGATAAATTATAATTTTAATCAACTCCTTTCAGCCACATCCACTGCATCCTGAAAGTAGAGTGGACCTGAGTCATCCAATGGTGAAGACAATATTGGCAGAGAACTGATTCCTCAGTACATTAATTCCATCTGTTAAATCATTCTATAATATATTGGGTGGACTCAATGATCTCCGAGGTCTTTTCCAACATAAATGAATCTGTGAATCTCTGATTCTGTGATATGAATGTGCTGCTACTTTTTAAAACCATGGGTCCATAAAGTAGGTTAGTAGATTCATGGCTCATATACAGTTCCAACTCTAAGTAAAGAAAGCAAGGATCTAGTTCTAAAACTCTAATTTCTTATGTGGGTTTTGTTTTGTTGGTTTTTTTTACTTATTTTCACCATATTCTTCTAGTCTGCCATATTTCAGATTAAAAGTGCAGACTACATTAAATTTCTTTCATTGGTTCTCTTTGTGCAGACTATAATTATGTGGACCACCATAAGAAATACTTTTTTTCCAAAGGATTACCCTGAGAATTATTTTCAGTGTTGTGGTTATTGCTCCGAGTAGCAAACATTCTTTGTAGAAGGAGACTTCTTGGATTCAAATTGCTTATTTGTCAGACTGTGCTATAAAAAAGCATGAAAAGAATTTTTTTATAAAAGCATTCCACTCTTCATAAAAAACAAATTTAACAGCAATTAAAAATCTGATATCTCTCTATGCCCTCAGAGAGCAGATGAATAGGATCACTAGAGAAATATTAGATGCTTTACTAGTTTCATATTTTAATTAACATTGATTAAAACAACACTTTCTATAAACCAAAACATTATTACCCTCACAGGATATAGTAAAAAAAAATTAAAATAAATTGTTGCATTACAATAGCTATGAAAAATTACAATAGTTTATCATAGAATTGGGCAATGTTAACAAATTCACTTTATTTCTCAACTGATGATTTCTCCTTGCTCTGTTCTTCCTGATCCATTTGTTTTTTCTGTGACTTCTTATCCTAAGTAAGGTAAATTTTGGAATTATATTACAACTTGAACCAGAAGACTTCTGTATAAATCTGGGTTTTTTCCCTCCTTACGGTCTGTGCTATGAGTTTACATTAAAGTAGTAATGGATAAGGAAAAAGCTATATTTAAGGATGGTTGTCTAAACAATAATTGATGTGTAATTTGCTTTTTCTCTTTAGATAAAATTATTTTGTTTTCAAGGAAAATATTCATAACATTTATTTTATTTAAACTTAACCGGTGAAGTTAGGAATAAAAGACTGGTAATGAAAAGCTGAACATTGAAATATTTCAAATTTAGATTTTGAAATAATGTATCATTTTGATTATTTCCAAAATTACATTATCAACATAACTATTAAACAAAAAAATAGACAAAAAGTTTAAGTCCTAAAGAAAAAAGAGTGGTTTCAGGTGAAATTTTGTTTTGAAGAGTGATCCAGAAATTCTAAGGAATTCTAAGGAATCTACATTTGTGTTTCAGTTCCCATCATGAGTGTAGTTTCAAAGCAACTTTCCTGAGCACCCCAATGTTAAGAGTATGCTCTGTTTAACATTAGATAAGAGACCTCATGCCCTTCACATAGATTTCCTTCCAAAAACCCTAAGCCAAAAGGCAAACATTAGAGTGTACCTGAGGTATCAGAAAACCTAATAAACCTTTGAACCACAGAAATACTGGAAGGCAGGAACCCACAAATAGAGTAAATATTGTACACCCAGCACCCTAAGGATGCATCTCCTAGTGCCACACTTTTTGCTGATGCAGACAGCAGCTTTGAGCTCTTCTCTTAAGAAGATGAAATGGAAGGAGAGCAAATACAAGTGATATCTAAACAAAGGTTAGAGAGGAATTCTACCCAGAGGCTGATGCCTTCTCCTTCCCCAAAAAAATATTGGGCACTCATGGAAATGGTAAATCCTGAAAGAAAATAATGGAAGAAAAGCAACACAACACTAGCTTCCAGAACTAGTATTCCTCAAAAAGAGCAAATAAAAATGATCCTTGATAAGATGACCAGAGGACTATGCTTGAGTTCAATATACCAAGTCCATAAGTAACATGAATTTTGGAACAGCAACTTTTTTTTGACTGAAAATTGCAATCCATTTAAACAAAGGGCAGTAGTCACTCAAAAGATGTAGAAAATGCTATAATGTGGGCAAATAAAAAACCCACAAGAAACCCCCAAAACACCTTAAGATGTGTTGCCCTTAGAAAACAACTGAGAACTAATTTTGTCCCACTGTGTAAGTAGCTACACAGGAAGAAAATACATACCATTACATGTGTAATCTGGAGGGGAAGGCATGCTAAAAAATTATGTATTGAAGCAAAACTTAACTATATTCAGGTAAGAAATAAAGCACACAGATTTAACAGTATGTCTAATTAACTACTGGAACAAATCATTAAAGACATTGAAGATTTTCTGTCTCCTTATATCTATAAAGTACAACTTTTAAATGCTCCACTGTGTTGTCCTTTGGGATGATTGATGCCTCTTTCCTGTACTTTGTCAAAACTGTGAACTATTTTGTTTCATTTCAGTATAAATAGATCACGTATGATGTGTGAAACTTGGTGAACAAATTCAGTACATTCTTAGGCAATTCTTTTCAATTTTGAGCTTGTATGTATACGTCTAGTTTTACCCGCAGTAGGAGTTTTTCCAAAAGTTATTTAAAAAAAATAATTCTGCACAGCTTTTTGAGAGATCTATAACTATGGAACTAAGAAAAAAGGAGTACCAGAAACACAGTTTAAGCCTTAAGATTTGTTGGCTTGTGTGGACAAAAACTCTTGAGCTCTACATTGATGAAGTGGGAAGATTAAACATATGTTTTACTTGCTACCATATTTATTTGCATATGCTGCCTTCTAGATGATCATATGGTCCTTTTACCTTTTGGCAAGATGACATATTCCAGAGAAATATGACAATGTGATCAAAGTTTGTAAAATGTAACTATCCCATATTATGCTTTCTTCATTTATTTATTGTATAGAACTGCAAAAATGATTCACAGATTGTTAAATACATTGCAATTAGTTTTCCAGTGATGTCAGTTCAGGCACACTCATGTGGATTTTATAGTATGTCAAGCCCCAGATTTACAAGTGGAATGGGATCCTTTGAAACAATATTTTTGTTCCAGAATAGAGACTAACCAGTATCTTTAGACCTGTGCCTTTAGTAAGATAATAATTTTCCAAGCCTTCTGGCTTTAAATTAAAAAAGAGATTGGGAATGGTCAACTAGGACCCAAGACAACTGAAAGTAGGCAACTAACTCTTGTGCTGTCAGCTTCAGCAGGGAAGGAAGGGAACTAACTCAGTCTGGCATTAGCAGAAGACATGTTCCCTAGTTATCCATGCATGTAAACATAATAATAGCTCTTTTAATAAATTGCACTATGTTCTCAGCAATGTGTTCAATTCACTCAAGACAGTGAGTATTACATTTGCCAAGTAAAATGAACAATTCATATTTTTCAGTTTGATTTGCTTTTGTATAAATGAGAAAATTAAAATAGCCTTTCTGAGAAAACCCTCTGTGTCTCTTTTCTATTATTATATCTTCCTGAAAAAGGACAATTGCGCTAGATCATAAAACACAATCCCACAAAGAGCATAAGTTAAAGAAACACTAGGGCTCATTTTTTATATAGATTGGTTTGTCCCTAGATCAAAACCATAACATAATGACTGCCGTAGCCAGATCAAGGATGCATTTAGGGCACCAAATGAATTATCTCTGTTAGGTAACTATTTGATGTTCTCTTGTTCCAGGAGTGACTGAGGACTGTGGAAGGCTAGTGCAATTTACTTGTTCCTTGGCCCTCAGAAAATAACAGAAATCTGTCCTTCTACTCCCTGCTATCTCTATTGAAACATTAAGAGCATGGGTCTTTGTTTAACGTTGTGGGTTCCCCTCTCCTTTTATGACAGTTGTCCCATGTTATTAGTTTTATCAACCTTCTATCAGTCTTTTCAAGGTTTTTTTTGCCCTATTTTTAGGCTTTGAACCATAATCACATTTACACAGAGACATAAAGATACTTTCTATTTAATTTTCTATTCTACTCCTAATAAACTGTAAAATTTGGGGCTTTTTTTTTTTTTTTTTTTTGCTTTTGAGACAACACTCTCACAGTACTATCATAACACCAAGATTTCGCTTCTGACAAGTCTATTCAGAGTTCATAAAATTAGGTAAAAACAAGAATATGAGTTGCTGTTGTTGAGGGCTTGAGGTGAAATATTCAATAAAACTAAATATAGATTATTCACTAAGATTCCTGCACACAGTTAACAGAGAAAGTATATTTCAGAGATGATTCAAGTCAGAAGCCTGAATAGGCTGCTTTCCTTTTTCTTAAGCAATGTTATTGCTTAAGACACAAATCTGGCTTAATAATGGGGCTGCCTCAGGCTGTCTTATTTTTAAGGAATGATAATTTACAAAATATATTTTGTTGAGAAAGAATCCTATTGAATGAATGAGCAATGAAGCCCCAGCCATATACTTAACTTCTTTTGAACATTTTCTCTAAATATTGTTACTAATATGTAGATGTAGTTCTGCTGGTTCTGAAGGACAGGAAGCTTTCCCATTCACATGGCTGCCTGAGGAATGGAGTGTTCAGGTGACACGATGCAGCTCTGCAGAGGGCTTCTGAGCCCCCACCACAGCTGGATTGAGCCCACTCTGAACTACAGTGTCAATTTGTTGCTTTCATCAAGTGGTGTAATGTATCAGTAATGAGTTGTGTCAAGCAACTTACTTCATAGCTGAGAAAAGGGATATTCTGAAATCTATTATTTGTTATTCTCAGGTTCTCCTAGGAAAATAAGTTGTCTCAGCTAAGTGGAAACAAAACATAAAACAAATTTGGTAATTTTCATTTTTTGGAAGGTTTCAAAGCTATCTATCCTCTACTGTCAATAAAAATATGAATCAATATGCTGAAGTAGCTGGGCATGAGACAAATGCTTGATGCTGTATCAGATTTGAAAATTCATAAAGCTACTTTGCTGCTTATGGATACAGCTTATGCCCTCTCTGGTTTCTTGAGGGATATTTTGGGTTTTTTTTTATTTTTTTTAAGTATTATTCAAATCACTATGATTTAAAGAAATAAGAAATTTGAAATAAAAGCAATCTTTAGTGGAAGACATTGGTTTAAAAAACAAAACTGGCAATGAACTGCCAGAACTCTATCACTGGAGCGGTACAAAATAATGCAAAATTTCATGTGCTCTGTTTCAGCAACCAGACTATGCATTTAAATGCATTAGACCAGAACAGACAATGATAAATTAATATAATGATACCTATACATACTAATTTCTAAAAGAACAGCCGAACAAATAATGGCCTTAGTGACAATAATATTATATAGATTTTGCTTAGAGGAAGAAAATCTTAGCTGTGCCTTGAACAACATTTGTTTCAGTTCTATTTAGGTGATCACAATAGCATTATGCCACAAATAGAGTGGTCTCTGACTGTCAATAAAACAGAACCTGAAATGGCTCCTAAACAACCCCCCAGATTCTGTGATAAAATAGCAACATTTTGATAAGAATTAGAAGTGATAATTTTATTTTTTTCTTCATGACTGCCACAAATTTGGTTTATATGTGCCTTTTCATTCTGGAAACATTTTTATCAATAGCAAATTTCTCAGATTCCCATGGAAGATAAACAAATCCAAAGACTACTTAAAAAAATGTTTCTAAGGTCAACTACAGCTAGAAATGAATGTGCATTCTGTTTCTGTTTCTTCTCTCTGTGATAATTCAGAGTAAATTATAATGTATTACGCTGTAAGTCCATAACCTTAGAAAATAAGAGCCCAGTTGGTGCTTGACTTACAAGAACAAAACAAGCTTACAGAGCACAGGTCTGTGTTGTTTGGCAAGTAGTCAATAAAACTGTACCTTATGAATTTCTTTCCTAAAGGTTCTAATCAAAACAATTTATTTCAGGCATGTAAACTCTGCTGTTCAGACTTCAGCTACTGTCAGTGCACGATATCAGCATCCGCAGGAGCTTCAGCCATGTTAAACTGAGTCCCAGAGCTCCCCCATCTGTCTCAGTAACAGACAGATTTCCTGCTGGATCAATGCAGTGTGTCAGCTACAGTAAAAGAGATGTGGCTTTTTTCCAGCTTTTACTAGCTCTTACAATAACTACTTGAATAACTGAAGTCTTCCCCATTCCGAGGACTATATTTCAGACACTTATACAATGGAAAATAATTAAAAGCATTATTCCATGTGAGTAAACTACAATGAGGAAGGAATGCAAACTAAAAGCCCAACTACACAGAAAGAATTTTGACAGAAAATTGTGGGCAAATATTTAGCAAATTAGAAATCCTTAAAGTGAATTTATGCAGTCACAGGGAATTGATTTTTGCTGTTAATCTCTTCCTGGTATGTGTCTGAACTATGCTTATTTAGGGCTGAAACACAGTATATAAACATGTATAGGTTGGCTATTTTTCTTGAACCTTATGGTCATTTTATTTTAGAACACTAACTGAATGCCTTTTTCATGCTGGAGATAAGACTCAGATAGCATATATTATAAATTTACTGATCTCTGAAGTTACATTTTGATGCATCTTCCTTGATAAAACCAGCAAGCAGATTCCAGTCTCAGCAACTTTTTTTTTCTAAAAACAAAAGGAAGTATATATCCTGTTTTTCTGAAGACCCCCTAAGGGAAACATACTCAAAGAAAATGAAGTCTCCTATTTTAGATTCTTGTTGTGCAAACACAGTGGGTTTCCACCTGCCCCGACACGCTGTCAAGCTTCAGAGGATGATATCACTTCTCCAAATGAGTGCAGTTCTGATTTCTCCCAGATTAACAGCAAATATTTTCAGGTGAGATAACTTTTATTGAAGATTAAAGGGAAAAACAAAGTAAAACAAAAAGTACATATGGAAGAACACCTAATATATGGCTTTTGATATCACCAATTGTGACAGCCTAGCTCCCAACTCATGGCTCTGCTCTTCCAACAGGGTTCACTTCACTCTTAAAGGGTAGTCAAAAAAAAGAAAATAGCTTCATTCCTCTTTCATATTGACTGGATTTTTCTAGTTAATCTCCTGCTGATGAATAAACAAGAACCATATTATTGTTGGACACCAATTGTTTTCACAGGAACATGTAGAAAAGGTTTTTAACTAGTTATGTGGTGGACTTAAAAATAACATTACTAATGAAATTACTCAATTATTTGATGTTTTAGGATCAAATCCCTTTGTTAGGGACACAGCAATCATGAATTGGTAAAAATTGTGCAAGGGTAGATTTCAAGTACAGGAATATTTTTTATAGGAATATCATACTAATGAGGCAAATAAGTACTCATGTCTGGTCTTCTAAGGTAGTCACTAAGATCAGAGGGTACTTGTGTACTTACAAATCTTTTTCAATCTTTTCCAAATTGTTTTATTCAATTAAATTAGTTCCATTCTTTCAGAACAGACAAACTGATGTATGATATTGATCCACTGTTCTTTGGTTCTTGCAGTGCCTTGCTTTGGTCATCACTATCCAGCTGTGCACCCTGTGTCAGAACTGACAAGGACTGGTGCTACCCATGTCACCAGGAACCCGCCAGAAAGCAAGCATGTATTGACCTTCCCACTTCATCTCTTCTAACTGTACTTTATCTTCATTTGAATTTTTTCTGGAAGCTGTGTTCTTCAGCAAGGTGAGCAGGAAAGATGTCGTAGAACTCCAACAGGGTTAATTAAGGAAATGTATATGTAATTATTTAACAATTTTATTGAAAATGTGCTTTATTAATTTTCCTGTATTAATGAAATCAGATTTTTTTTCAAAAAATATGCAGTTGTGTATTGAGGGCATAATAGTGTATTTTAATAATTAGAGGTAACTTGAAACTGGTCAAAAATGTTAGTGTAGTCAACATGAATCAGTTTAACACATCCACATTATCTCATAAGTAACCCTGAGAAAGGCTACATTTATTTTATTTCTGACTTATGGAACAATTTCACACTTCAAATTTGTGCTAAAGAGACAATTTCTAGTATAGAATCATTATGACTTCACTGAAAAAGCTACCGGGGCTTATATGTTATTTAATACTGGTTTTTTACATTAAAAAATGTAAAAATCTCTGTCTAAAGTTGTTTCAGCAAGTCACATTATTATACTTCAGCTTCTTTCCAGACTCTTCTTTCAGAAGATGCTCTTTGCTTCATATAATGCAAGTGATCGTGATATGTTAAGCTCAGGTTTGATGATGAGATGTCCATTATTTCAAATGGATTAAGAAGAAAACAGACAAGAAAAATATTAGTAGGAATGCTATGCAATAAATGAAGTTGTTCCTCTACATCTCAGGTACAACTGAGATGAATATTGCTATGCCACAAAATCACAGCATCATCGCATAATTCAAATTAGGAAGGGACTCTAGAGGCCATTTAGTGCAAACCCCTGTCCAAAACAAGTCCAGCTAGATCATGTCTAGGCAGTCCTAGAGTTTGCCAATTTCAGTGATAAGGGAATAAGGAATACCCCAGTCTGTGCAAGCAATACAAATTTTAGATAAATGTATGCTTATGTAAGCCAAAAACCCCAACATTATATTCTGCTATTTTTTAACAGAAGCAAGCAGATAAAATTTATGCCAAATTTAGGAACATATGTTATTTGGCAAAATCTATAGAAAAATATAAAGTAGCTATGTATTGCTCTTGTTTAATTCATTTAAAAAATAGATTTATCTTTCAGATGCCTAAAGAAAGAAAGTATTAAAGGAAGAAAAGCCCCAAAACAGGTTGGATGACTCTAAACTGAGACAGCTAATGGTGACAAGCACTCATTTGTGGTGGTAGGGAAGGGCCAGAGTAAGAGACATGAAAGTTTTCCTAGACCTTCATGAGATATATATTCACTTTACCATACCATAGTGTATTTATTTTGTTAATGCCGGAACTGTGGCAGAAAAACAAAAATTATGATCTGGGATTTTGAAAGGTTATTTCCACCTTGGCACCTAGCTGAAGCAAGTTTCAAGGACAAAACCAATTGAAATTGAGGACAGGGCAGCTATACTAAATGTATCTCAAAAGGTTTATTTTAAACTAGCTCTAGTCAAATCTTATCTAGTATCTGTTAGCAATTTCAGGCTCACTGGGTACTCTGCTTGGAAGTGCAGTTGAGTTTCATTTTAAGGGAATTCATCTTGTGTGCTCTGAAAATGTTCTGCAGTGCAAACAGAGGGGTAGCACATGGGAACAACACTTTTTCTTTAAAAAATCATTCCTCTTATATTTAAAACCATGATATAGGAGGATTAAAAGAATCAGAATTACAAATATGGCTTGTTATATGGAGAATTAGCAATCTAAATTTCTTCTAGATCTGGGAGGGCAGCCTTAGAAAACCATTTAAATCTTAGCATCTGTATTTCCTCTTATGTTGGCACCTAAACTCAGTATGTGGTTTGGAGTGCCAGCCAGTGCTGTGCAGGTCTCAGCAGGGTCCTTATCCCAGCACTCATTGGCCTTCTCAGATCCAAAATCTCAGTGTGATCTGATTCCACCACTGATGTAACTTCCACGTTGGAAACTGACACCGTGAGTGGTCTCATTCAAAATTCCACGGGCGACATTTAATAAAGCAACTGACATGTTAAAACTGAGAAGATCTTTAAACCTGAGATCCTTTCTTACTGATACTTTAGGATGACCATTGTTTATCAAAGTTTTTACTGGATTTAATCAATTTACTACATCTCTTTTATAAGGAGAGACTAGATGCAGCCTTTCTGTTGAGGTTTGGGCTGTTGTTTGCCTATGTTGTGGTTTCTATAAAATCAAACTATTTTTAATATATTCAATGAGTGTATTGTATTTCATATTAGACTATAACTTTCAAATTTTGCAAAAAGACATGTCTGATATTAAGAGCAGTATTATGATACCTATGCCAAAGATGTTTGCATTGATTGCATGATGCAAAATACAGGAATTAGTTTAGGACAATACATTTTCCCTCTGGGTGAGCATCTAAATCAGAAAATTATACAGACAATTGCTATTATTCTTCTGCAAGGTAGGATAACATTAATAAGAGACAGATGAAGACTCTCTCATGATCTCAAAAAGAAATGAAAAACCAAATGAGCCCAAAACCTTAATCAAATTCAGTGATTCTTCCTGAAGGATTAGTGGACATAAAACATTTCTTTTAGAACAGGAGCACATAGCTAATTTTCCTGTCCCATGACTGGCCACTCTCAACTACTGTTCAATTAATTGAGAGAGGTCAAAGAAAAACCATCTCTTGTCCTGTATTTAGATAGTAAGTTAAACTTTCTCTGCTAAAAAAACCCAACCAAACAAACAAAAAGAAAAAATAACACAAACAAACAAACAAAACCAAAAACCCCTCAAAAAACTACCCAATAACACCAAACAAAGGAAACAATTATCTATCATAGCTAAAAGATAGACACTAGTACAGGGAAAATACCTGGTTTTCCCCACTGCATTTCTTTTTCACTAGTTTATTGATTCTGCTACCTTTCTTGTTGTTTTGCCTCCTGTTCTGAGGTATCTGATTTCTTTTATCCCTATTTAGCAGAACTGGGCAGAACTTTGGACTGTAGACCTAGAGGAAATATGATAGTGGCTGGCATATTGATGTTCATCATTAGAATCTATAAATCCTTTTATTAAACCAAATTTAACTTTCATTCTTCAGTATAAAATTTAGTGAATCTAAATAACAAACAGTACACATCTCCCTCTCTCAATTTTTTCCTATTCTTCTTATTTCTATTGATAAAAACACAGTAAATCAACTTATTTTCCACATTTTACCCCAGAAATTTCTTTGTAGTAGAATGCTATACAGCTGAGTCAACATCAAAGTAATGCTCTCTGCCTTGTACTGTAAGAGTTTCACATTGTAAGTTCATTAGTTAATAAAAAAAGAGTGTCTAGTAAAATTGAGCTTAAGAATTATAACTGCTTCATTAAATCAGTCTTTGTCATTGCAAAAAAGTGGCCTTGTAAACCCTGTGGGATTAAACATCAGATCTCTCCCAAACACTTTGTCCTTCCTGCCACGGTAGTAACCCCTTAATTCCATGGAGAAACATGGATATTCAATGTGTTGGCTCATACACACAGGAATAAGACAGTCTTTACTGCCAGCTCTGCAGCCTTTCCAGAAACAGGGAAGCAGACCTCATGATGTGCATGTATAATAGTCTTTAAACTGAAACATTTCCTCTCTGATGCACTGTATGTGCAGATATGCTGAACTGTTCACTGCTACTCGTGTGCTCGAATGGGAACATTTGCAAATCAGTCACAGAAAAAATGGATGATTTTTTCTTACCCCTACACTTTTAATGTAGCTGTGCTTTGTTCAGTGATGTAGAACTCTCTCAATCTCTTCCCAAACTCCCCAACCCATTTATATATATGGGATATATATATGCATGCATTTTGGACATTTTTGCCATCATTAATCTGAAAAATCTGTAAGGCTGGCATGTAGGAAACAGTGGGAAAATTTTCCTCTTATATTACCATCTTCTTATCAATAGAGGCTTTGGTTTTTTTTGACAGAAAGAGTACCATTTACACAATAAATCTGTAGGTAACCAAGAAGAGAAAACCTGTTTTTGTTTTTCACAAATAGGTAGCAAAGCTGCTTTCCATCTGATTCTTCATTTTGGTTGTACTGTCTTGTAAGGGTTAAAAGTGCTGGACCTATATTGCCACCTTCCCTCACCTTCCCTTGTAGTTCCAGAGACAGGACAGTTTGCAAAAGAGCTTCATTTTGCATTGCTGCAGTGTGCTGAATCCTGTGAAAGGTTTCCAAGCAGTTTTTCAAATCCATTATGATTGTATCAGGTTTTATACACTTTATAGTTGGGAATAGAATTAGACTTAATGATATATAGAACATTATATATATATATATATATATATATATATATATATATATGCATGTGTCTGTGTGTGTATAAAGGCACAAAGGAAGGCAGAAGGATAGAAATAAAAATAGTTATCAAAAATAATATAATCCCATGATATTATTGCACAAATAACCTGATCAGAAAGCCACCTAAGGTACAAAATGTTAATTATCAGTAGAAATCCAGTTAAAAAGGTGTAACACTTCCCACCCATCCTTGAGACTACAGGTCATTCCTTTGTCATTACGTGCTTCTTTAATTGGTCATATTATTAGTTGTCAGAACCTGTTAACCCTAGTAAGGTTAAATTCTTTTATTTAAAGACAGAAAAGAAAAGGAGGACAGCAAGACAGGATAGAGATGTAAAATTAGTCACAATCATGAAAGGCTGCTTGCAATAGGGGCATTAACCATTTGGAAACTCAAACCTTTGGAAGTCACTTGGCTGGGAAATTAAAACAAAAGGAAAAACAGACCCTCTCCTTGATCTTTAAAGCAGAGAGAATCTCAGAATTTTCTTCCATCTTGCTACTTGGAATGCAAGAAGTGAAAGAAGCAGGCTCGTTTCTTATCTGGCATGAACTAAATGACCAGCAGTGAAATAATGTAAAAATAACTGTGTTTTTACAAGTCAAAATTCCTTTTGGAAACTGATCTGGTAGTCTATTTGTTTAAGGATAAAACAGCTAGCTGGAGTAAGTGAGTTGTTGGATTGAAAAATCTCATCTCCAGGATTCTTCTTTGACTTCTTTGCTTTACTAAGTCTTCTTGGACAGCTCCAAGGAACATTGTCCTGAACAGAAAAAAAGCTTACTTTATTCTCAAGTTGCAATTATTTTCCCCAAATTTCAGATGGCTCTGACACAGCTCATTAACATGTCATGCCTACCAGTTTCATTCTTTCACCCAGTCCTACCTCTTCCTTCCCTGAGGAGCTTTTCTGCTCAGCTCAGCTCAGCACAATACTTGCCAGCTCACTATGGGTCCTTCACACCACGCGTGCTGTGAGAACATTTTGCTGTGGCTGTGTGAGTGAAGCTTTGCACATGTGCCTTTTCTTTCTGTGCTAATTGCTCAGATACAGAGGACTAGCAACTCCATCACAGCAGACTCTGGATTAAGGTTGATTTAGGTCACTGAGTAGCAGTGATGTGATATACATTCTTCAGAAGCCCTCCACAGCTTCCTGATGTGTTGTGTTTAATAAAGAGTAGTAATTAACCATGACCAACATTGTAATAATTAACATGATATTGTTAGTGAGACTATAACTTCAGGTATCTCTCTATGTGAACACCAATGTAAACCATAAAAAAAGGAAATTAAAAATATGATGAAAAATTTAGCCACAATGACCATCACAAAATTTATTATGAAATTACCAATCTTCCATAGAAATTAAGTTTGAAGCAAATTGACTTTGTTGATGCACTGAAATTTCAATTCACAGCAATCGTTGTTTGAATTGTTTTGCAAATGTAGGTAATATTTTTAAAGCAGATCTCTTGTATGTTAAGCCTTCTTAGCTTTCACATTTGAAGTTTATCTGTTTAGATGTTGACCTTGATTGCTCTGTTCTCTTTTTGGGTTTAGGTTAGTTACTCCTCCTAAAAGAAGGAAAATTCCTATGATTTTTATCTGAACTAACTGGATAGATACCTACAAAAAAAATACCATGGGAGGTTTTGATTTGGGATTCAAAACCTCAAAACCTTTCACTGTTTTTATTCGTTTTTGCCCTAAGTCTTGTTTTTTACTTCCTCTTCCAGTTTTGGTAATGGTAAGCACTGCTCTTCAAAGTAAAAGCTTCCCTATAAAGGAAATCTATAGGTGTTATTTTTCAACATCACATCTATTCACTCATTGACCCCAGTAACTATTCCATCCAAGTGTCCATTAATGGCCTTCTCACCTTGGAAGAAAAAGTATTCTTTTTAAAATTTTTGTTTACTCCATTTCAAAAGTAGAATTAGAAGGAAAAAAAAAATCAATCCTAATGAGATATAGCAGGAAAGAGAATTAACAAAGAAGTGTGCCTACAGTGGTATTCTAGGCCTTTTTCTAACATAGACATGTCCAATGCCTAGCAAAGGGCAATGCAGAGGCCTAAGAGAGCAGTTCTGATTTTGAAAGTACATAGTACCAAAGAATATCAGAATTATTTACTGGGACTACTTCAGCTGTTCTATTTCACCAATAGTATTCACTTACAACCTGCTTTCAGCTGCCTGGTCTTGCTCTTCCTAATTTTTTAAGTGCCTTCCTTGTTAGTACATGTGAGTCTGCTTATTATTCTGCCTGGTGGGGGTACAATAGGAAATTCAATTTCTGAGTTTAGCTATGCCAAATATATATCTGACATTGATTTACTGGAATTTTTTTGTAAACCTAGTTTGATATTGTCTGTGTTCCCAAAGAGAAGAAAAATCACTGACATTTAGAAATTGTTCCCTGTTACAAGATAATGTTTTTTCTCATCAGAAAAAATAAACAAGACACAGGATGTCAAACAGATCTTTCAAAATGCCACTCAGAATTTTCATTTCAATTTTACTTATTCCTATCTTGAAACTAAATATTAGCCCCACTGAAATCAGCATTGAACTCCCTTTTTATAAGGTCTGTCACAAAACAGCTTGTGGGTGGTTTATGCCTCTTAATGTCTTTTCCAAATATCTCCTCACCAAGTGCTGTTATGTTGTCACAGAGGCTCTCTGACCACAGTTGACTATGTACTTCTATTCAGAGAAAAAGATTTAAAATCTTCTCTTGTAATGTCTTTCTCAAAACACATGATCTGCAGAATGTGCTCATTAACCATAGACCCATGAAGTCAGATTTACTTACTATCTGTAAACTTTCAGAAATAGCACTTCAGTAAAAAAGAAAATCCAATATGTTCATTTAAATAGCTTTTCAAAGGGATATAATGAAATTACTTCATTGGAGCCTGCAAGGATTGACAAAAAGCATCTTTGCAAGTAGCTGGTTAATTTGTTCAGCTAGCAAAAGCAACTGCTGAAAACTGAAGCCAATCAAGTTCTGAGAGGAAGACATTTTGTTTAAAATAAGGAAGCAATGATATTGCAACAATTTTGCTCAGAGACTCTTTTCTTCTTTGAAGCCTTGCTAAAGAGGCAGCAAGTCCTAGCTTGTCTGATTTTTTCAAGTTTATCTGCTCGTTATAGATGGATAATGAGATGATTGGCTCTCACAATTAAGGGATAACTATTGTGTGAATATTAAGAAAAGCTTTGGTGATGTATAGTTATATTATTGTAGTTTAGATGTCCTCTGTTCTCCCCGTTGTTCCCTTTCCCCCCCATGTATTGTTGCCATCAGACAGGCTGGGCTGTCCAGGGCAGGTACAAGGAAGGCTGCACATGTGTTCCTTTGCATGGGGCAGCTGGGAATGGAAAAGCTTGGTGCTTAGGGGTGTGGCATGGCAACACCTGACCTCCAATCAAGCTACAAGAAAGCAGTCTTCACTGATAAATGGCAAAGAAGAGCTGACTCACAGACTTTGGGAGGGGCTAGGTAGGCCTGGCTGATGTAACCCCCCCCCCCCAGGGGTATAAAAGAGTGAGCACCCATCTGGAAGAGTAACCAGCCATGTGGTATCCACAGGAGCCAGTTCCTGAACTCTGTGAATTTTTCCTTATAATAGTATAGTCCTTTTGTTGTATTTTTATCAAGGTTTAATAAACCTTTTTAAATGTCAAAGTGAGCAGTTTTTTCCCACATGCTGGTTAATCAAAACTATTGTTTCTTCCCAGAATCCCTGCTTCATTTATGTTTATATTCAGGTGTCTTTCTTACATGTACACTACATTTCATTGTAATAAAGACAACTTCTTTTCATAAACCATTGAGTGAAGCACTGTGAACTTGGTAAGGATTATCAAACCATGATCTTAAGTGTCTCCCTGAGCTTGATTTCTGTCAATCACCTATTTAAAAAAATTTTAAAAATTAAAAACAATTGAACAAGTCAGCCAAAAATGTCTTCATAGTAAGAAAAACAAGAATGGGACAATCTATGTGAGAAACTGATTTCCTAGTCTATCATAAAAAGGTTATATGGAGGTGTTTTTTCCTAAAGTAGCTTTCGTTAGGAAAATCATTGTATGCCAGACAGCTCATGGCCTGTGTCTCCATTCTTTGTGAAATAAGATCTATAAAGTCTAAGGAAGTTGAGATTTCAAAAAAATGCACACCGTGCTCCTTATATTTTTAAAATTTAAAATTTAATTTTTAAAAAATCACAGTATTTTGCAATTTCTTTAGAAATAACAAATAAAGAAAAATTTTCTATGAGGTGTCTTCATGTCCTTCAAATGTTACACATTTGTATAAAAATAATTGAAAATGAAAATTAGCTCATACTCTCCTTGTGTTCTATTGTAGTTTTCAAACACCTCACTTTTTAAGGTGGGAAATAAAACCCAACGTTCAAAATTTGAAGTTCAAATTTCTAAATGTCTCACAAGTGCAGATGAAGAAAACCAAGAACCTATATGGGGTACCTTCTATTCTCCCAGGATTAGAAGTAGTGAAGTTGATACTACTGTAATACCAGTAAACTGGAATTTGAGGTCTAGGTTCTGCTGTTCCAAAGCTGCTCCTGAAGCAAGGGCTTACAGACACCTAAACAGCAGCAGCAGCATGCCAGATGCAGTTCTGTTGAACTCTTGCATATCAAAATTGCAGAAAAGACACTACATCATCGACTGCCAAGCCACCTAGAAGCCCTTGAAGACAATGTGGAAGGGATGTGTCATTGCCTCTGCATTCAGCACCATCAACAGTGTCCATCAATATAGGAGTGAGTGGGAGTTCACCTGCAAACATGAAAAATTATTCCTAATTCAGTATATAGCTAAGGCTGGCAGAGTTGTGAGTAAAAGGGAAAGCCACAAAGCACTGAATTTTCTGCACATTTTCCAGAGTTTAAATTGTACCCCCAAAACACTGAACTATGGCTCTAGTTTACATCCTAATTTGAATACAAACTCTGATACTACTCTTGAGCGCAAGTAGTGACTCAAGGCCCCTGGAACCAAAGGAATCATTGTCTTCGGTTTCTTCCACAGTTTTGGCAGACCTGCATGGAGACCCTTTCGGGGGAAATATTAGTATTAATATTAGATTAGAATGGATCACAGTGGCTGAGGTTAAAGTGAGGTTTGCATTAAAACTTATGGATTTCTTGGAAGAAGATATCTTCATCCTGCTAATTGTCTGAAACCAGAATAGGATGTGTGGGCAACCTCTCACTGGGTTTTTGCCAGGGAATGACTACTAAGAATGGAGACAGACTTGGTTTAAGAACAGATGTGCACACACACAACTGCATGCAAAGTGTCAGTTCATCATTATGCAATAGCCAGAACTCAAAACTGTTAAGGAGTAGCTCAGGATTTGCTCCACCATGAGCCACTGATGCTATAGTTAGTATTGACAGTACAATTACATTTAAACTTAGGAGAAAAAGAATAGGTTTATTGCCAAATTATCAAAGGCTAAATTAAGGACTGTTGTTTGACATTACATCAACTTTATTGTGGACTATATTTTGGCTGTGACAGTAGGTTACTATTAAAAATATTTTAAAGGTTAGAAACAGCATACATTTTAGCACAAAGACCCACATTTACTGCTGTGTTCTGCAAAGCCCACAAAACTAATCTGGACATTCAAGTCACAAGAAATAGTTTAGTATTTAGAGGCTACGGATAGGGTCACAGCTGGACTAGACAAAAGTTGGGTATAGAGATCTAGTCATCAAGAGAAAGAGGGTTTGCTACATTTCCAAATTCTGTGAGGCCTATGAGGATATTGAAAGATAACTGCTTCAAATCAAAAAATCAAAAATTTATGAATCACCACCTTACAGCTCAGTACAGAAATAAAATTAGGTCTAGAGCTATTTGTGATTGAAGAGTTCAGATTAATGTCCTCACAGGGCTCAAGATGCATGAGTAAATACATCCCACTATAATATGTCATATTGCTTTTTCTTAGAATTTTTCTGGCATGTATATTATAATATGTTTCTGTAAAAAATTGTAAATATAGCACCGAGCACAAGAAAAACCTCACTGTTATGAATTTTCCTGTAGAAGTCCATAGTAAATCAACTGCACCAGAGCTGATGGAAAAAAATGTCTCTCAGAATAGGAAAAAGAATTCAGAATAAATTAATTCAACATATGTTAAATATGTCTCACAGTTTGATTACTGAGTTCATTTAACACATATTTCTGAGCTCAACTTGGCTTTCTTCTTTGCTTTGCAATTTTGTTTTACAAATTTTGTGCTTGACACTTTATGTAAGATGGGAATCACACTTCAAGACTTATAGTAATACCAGTGTAAATTGGGCATAGAAGCACAGAGCAAAATGGTATATCTGGATATATACTGATGCCCCTGAGATGAAAATATATCCCACTTTCTTGGACAGAATTATGAAAAAGAATGAGCTGAGAATAACCTAGGGTACATACAACCGTCTGCTCTTCGGAACACATCCTTCCCAAATCCTATATACTCTGACAGATCCACTAAACAACTGTTTTCCAGTGACATCACTAGAAATATTTGCTTTCTCTTTTTTTGGCAGGTCTTTTCCTTTTTATTTTCATCTAGGTGTATATTATCTAGGTGTTTTTGAGATAGAAAATGAGATTATACTGAACATTATATTACCAGTTAACAGTTTTGAATATTTAAATGGGAGCTATCCACTTGTCTATGACCTTCCAAGTTTAAAATAACCTTAGTATGTGCTTGAGACTTAGTGTTGTTTGCACATATTCAGTACTGTGATTCTGAAATGAAATTTTCATGAATTTCACCACTGTTGTTTGTTTAAAGAGTAATTAAAATTCATTAAAGGCTCCTTAATATTATTTCCTTGCTTAAAGCTACTTTTTCATTTAAATTGATGAAGGAAACCAATAAATAAAATGTTTAGACACACAACATATATGATGTCTAGTCAAGGCAAACAGTTCAAATTTAACAAGTAGGAGGAAATATAATTGTCAAAGTGGCTTAAAAATTCAAATGGCTTATATATTTGCAGCCACTGGCTTTGTAGGCATAAACATTCATGCAATGAAGGTTTCAATTCACTATACAAACTGAAAACAGCACTCTACAGAATGCATTATCAAGTGTAAACAATTACATAGAAGACTAAGAGCCAAGCATGTGTCATGGTGTCAGAACCCAGGACATTCCTCTGACTGCCCTGGGGGACTCAAGACCCTTTGATTTTAACCCATGGAAAAAATTACCATCTTTGTGTGAAGATTTACAAGCCACAAGAGTTTGAGTAGAATGATAGTTAATTTGTCACAGGGTGAAAAAGTAGAATTTTGGGGATTTAGAATGGGGGTTCAAGAGGCAAGATGGAGGAATCTGGGCACGTCCTGTCCTACTTCTTCTTCTTGTTCGTTCATCTTCTGCTGTGATAGTGACACTTCTGGATTGGTTTAGGGTAGAGACAGACTGTCTAACATAGGTGATAGGGATTGGAAAATTATTGTAAATAAAGTACACGTAGTTCTTAGTAAAAAACTAACACTCACTCCAGGGGCGGTCGGTGTGTGCTGCAAACTGACCTGCCAGACAGACCTCAGTGGGTCAGAGAAAGAATGTTACAGATATGAGAAAATAAACAACCTTGAAAACCAGAGCTGAGGAACCTCGACTTCTTCTTCGGTCGTGGGGCTGAGATAAAAAGACTTTCTAATACCTGGGGAGCCATTTCAATCACAGAAAACCCGAGATCATGGTGTGTCAGTGCATCAGTGCCAGCCTAGAAGAGGCCCTGGTGCCAAGGACGATGGCACTAGATAGAGTTCTGTCTGTACTAGTCAACACAAGAGAAGAGTATATCACAGTATATTTTTTTTTCAAGCTTCTTCTTCCTCAACATCCATTACAATTTAACCCTGTACAAGCCACAATTTTTAAAATTTGTTTTTTCATGCTTATATTAATATAAATTGAAGTAAAGAAGTCCTAGCAAAAATATTACATTGTACTTGTAACATGTCCAGAAAAACTGAAATTCTTTCTAGAGCTGAGAATATACATTTGATTTTTTTTCTTTGTTTACATTGTCTGAACCAAACAAATTGGTTGTGATAGTTTACCTCACGTACTGAAATAACACAGGTTATTTGTAATTGAGCACAGAACTCAAATTGTGCTGTTTCAGGTTTCAAACTGGATAGGTGTATGTCACAAAGAGGGAGAAATATTAAAAACTGATGCCATTACTGATATACTGGAGGTTAGGCTCTGAATAGGATTTCTTAAATGTAACTCTTTTACTTGCACATATTTTTCATATGTGATTTTTCTTGGGAGAAAGAAAAATTAAAGATTTACCATGAAATTCAATTATTCTTTACTCTTAATATATGAATCCAAAGTTTTCTTGCATGCAGCATTTTCCTAATTATTTTGAACAGAGTTAGAACACTTTTTGGACTAAGATTACACAATTCCTATGTTCTAAAGGGTTCAAAATATTTTTTAAGAACCTCAATCCCGTTTTGCCTAATACATTCATGCATACCACTGAAATATTCTAAATGGATTACTTTTTTTGAGATGCAATAATTGCAGGTTAAGAAGCAGGTCTGCTTTTGAAGAAAGATGAACCAGAATTTCCTCTGTGATCCTATATTCTCAGAAAAATATAGGAGACTATGCACTTAATTTTTCTCTGGAAATATTACAATAACAAATTAATAGAAAAGATGAAAAATATAGTGCAAAAAAGACCTATGTCTTATCATAATGAAATTATTTCTGGAATTTTTTTTAATTTTTAGTTTAAGAAAAAGTTAAAAAGTACTTTGAAAGAGTGCAAAGCCACCCATGACTCTCCCATAAACTCATGAATGAACCCCAAAATCTCCTTAGTGATTTAAAAAAGCTGATAAAAAATTATAACCCTTTTTCTCCCTATACATACAGCTAGCACTGGTGATTATTCCTAGCTTTTGATACAGTGAAAGTCCTATGGTGGCTCTTTGAATCCTTGTTTGTTTTCTTCTGTGTCCCAAGTTATTCCTCATATCCTAAGGGGAAGAATATTAAATGACACCCTGGTTAAGACAAATGTAACAAGGCACAATTTATTCATACCAGCTAGAATAGATAATAGAGTAACAAATTTTATAAAGACAGATGGATAAACAAAAGGGAAAAAAATCACATTTAATTTGATTATGTCAAGATTACCTCATAAGAATATCTCTCTCAAACAGCTGATTTGCCACCTGCTCCTTACAAGATGGCAGTCACGATTCCATGCTTCGTGCTGCATTTCTATTTGGAGATTCTGATAAAAGCACCCATCCATGAGAAATAATGTCCTTTCTTCCACAGAACACATTTCAGGACTGGGCCGTCAGGGACTATCCTCAGATATTGATTATGGACAAGCCTGTTAAGTCAGTTAACCTGTTCTCCATTCAGTTTTTCTGGAGAGTTCAGGAATTTTTAATGTCTTGTCCCAAAGCTGATTTTATCCACTTTTATCCAGGAGTTACTCTGGCTGCACTTAGATATGTATCTGTCTTCTTCAGATATAGAAATGATACTGTCTAGTTTTGATAAGATATCCCATGATTTACTAAACGATCCACTGATTCAACAGAGACTAAAACTCTTCCTGATGGAGTCCAGAATGCATCTCCACTTCCATGAGTTTACTTAAGATAAATTAATGACTTCAGCTAGCCAAGGCCAATGTCAGCTTCCTCACTAAGAGCTTTTGGGAAGTGAGATAGAAACAAGGGTTTTAATCACTTTTTCCATAGGAGCCTTGTTTAGTCAGCAGCTCTGCAGCTTGATCCTGAGCTGCACCACAGCTGGAATGTTTACACCTGAACCTGGTACTTGACCTCCTTAATCCAGACCTGGACATGACTTCCGGATGTGACTTTGACTCATCACAATAGGCTTGCTGAATTACTACTGGCCTCAGGCTGGCCCTGATACCTCTTTCCAGACTTAAGTCTGCCCCTGACTCTCCTTGTTCAGCATGCTGACACCTTGCAGGCGAGCCAACTACTCCAGCTGCCTTGCTGCCATCCTCACTTCCTTTGGGGCACAACCCTTCCCTGGGAGTCCCCACCCCTCCCTACAGCGACTGAATAGCATCTTTTACTGTGGATTCTGTCAGGATCTGTGAGCTATTACCTTTGATGGAAACTTCAGATGCAAGTGGTTCAACACTACTTAACTAAGACCAGGCTTTGGCTCTCCATCTTTGTGGTTTCAGTGTGTTTGAAATGACTGCTTCTCAATGCTTTCCCTACAACCACAAGCAGTGCTGTGTTCTCCAGCCCATCCTCTAAGCACCAACTGGGGCTGGGTCCCTAAATGTCTGTGCATCTGGACCCCAGTTCCTTCATCAAGGCAGCCTTACTCCCTGTTGGATGCAAGTGTCAGACAAAGACATAGATAAGCATGTCCTGTACCTTTAGGTACGAGAATATGTACTATTCCTTTTAATACAGCAACTGGCATTAAGTTTATCCCAGCTTTCCATATCTGAACATTTTAAACAGACAAAGGAGAGATGTTACAGGCCATGTTCACAAGAAGATGTTAGTCTAGATTTGCATCTAACCTCAGAGATGTACATAATGCTATTCATGTTAGCCTGAGGACAGCATGGCACAGGAGTAGAGAGAAGTACAATGACACAGTAGGGAATAGCATAGATTAAAATAGGAAATGAGAGAAGAATTTTTGCAAAAATTATGGAACTAGCAAAATGCATAAAAATAAGAATGCTAGAAATATAAGCCATTTTCATGAAGGAAAAATATATTAACCCAGAAAAGCTTGATAATCTGGAAGAGCTGCAAGGGGACAGTTTAATAATTTATTATTACAAAGCAGAGTTCAGCTTCTCAGTCTTCTCTGCAGTTAGTGAGTGCTAGTGTGCTTCATCAAGTTCAAGGATGAAGGATGTGATTGTAATTTCAGATTTTACATTAAGTCCTCTAGTAACATCTCTTTCTAATTAAACTGTTTATAATATATTAAAAATGCTTAAAATAACTCTACTTTTGACTATCGGTGCACACTTAGGAGACAGTAAAATGAAATTTTAAAATGTATGTACATGAGAAGGCAAAATAGGAAGAGATAGTATTATATCCTACCTTATAATAGCTCCATCATAGTTCCTAACAATTGCTACAGAAAAATCTGTATTTTCCCACCTTTTATTTCTTCTATATTTTAACAATATTTCCCAAAATTTCTCTGTCCTACTTTTTTCCCTAAAGCAGCTTTATGGAGCTGAGGCCAAGATCTGTGCTTCTATTCCTGCTCTGCTACATACACTTAAATACATGCCTCTAAATGAGTGAAGAAATCTACTTATTCAAGGATCATATCCATGCTGCCAATTCCGAGTTCAAATAAAGTCACTGATGAATCAGACACTTGATTTTCTACCCTGACTTCTAGAGAAAGACTACAATTTCCTGCTGCAAACCACTTTATGGGTCCTTAGATACATCTATGAACATTTCTCAGAGGAATTCTCTTTGTTACCAGTAGTTCTTCTTCTTCAAATTAAATATATCTCAAAGAGATCTGCAGGCCTCAGCTGTATAAGCAGCTAAAAGTTCTACTTTATATTTATATTTAGACAATTCCTATTTTAATGACTTTCTGCTGGAAATTCACCCTCACGGCTCTCAAGGAAATTTGAATTTTAAGAAATAACATTCCTTGGTTCATTAAAGTTGAGCAGGAAGGACTTTTCACTGCTTTTTTTTTCCTCAAGAAGTTATATAAATGACTAGGGGATGGTTTGGACTAGAGATCCCTAGAGGATTTTCTTGCCAAAGAGCAGCTCCTCAAGGACATCACATTAGACCTGCCTACCTGTGTGCAACATATCTGTCACTTTTAATGATAGGGGATCACAAAAGGGCATTATGCAAGTCATATATTTCCTGAAAACACTTGCATACTGTGTGCATCACCAGGTTTTATGGCATGCACTCAGGACATTGTAATTCCTTTTCTGACTGCTGGCAGCTCTACATCTGCTGCTGGACTGGGGAGAGCCTAAGCACGGGTGAGACTTGGCCTTAGGCCATCTCAGTATCCCCAAACTTTGCAGGCAATTAAACAGGAAACAACATGGATATTGCTTATCTGCACAGCATAGGAAGGAAGTTGTAGTTAAATGCAACTTCTTCTGCTCTCAAGCAGCATGCAGTACCATTTAAAATCTGATTTAGAATGGCAGATTCTTTTTGTCTTCCAAAGGCAAAAAAATGATGAACAAAAAGTAGGTGTAGTCTGAGTATAATTACCAGGACATAAGCTATGTATGTTTTTTTTCTGTATGGTTCTTCAAAACAAAGCTTAAAAATGAAAAAAGCTGAAATAGTAGGAATAGCTCTTTGAAGATTACTTTTATATATGCCTCAGAAAAATATAAAATGGAAGATAAATAAAAATAACTCACTGCAACACAGTATAAAATCTGACACTTCAAAACAGTAGGTTCTTTTATCCCCAGGGAGATAAACAGAAGAGTTGAAAACTACATTAAGGGTACTTTATGGTATAGTCTTAACATCTAGGAAAGAAGTTTGGCTGTCTGCCACTACCTTCTGAATTAGACAAGCAACTTAGAGCAAGAAAATTCATGCTTATTCAGCAGCACTTTAGGGATGTTCTTCTTTAATATTTTAGCTTGCAACGAAAGTTTTCTTCAAGATGTTAATAAAGTCAGATGTGATTTTAAAACTTTTGAGTAGAAAACAAAATTGATGTATAGTTTCTTTTCAGTTTAGACTAGTTTCTCATTTCCTATGTACCACATCTTGTATCTCAGGTTCTACCTTTCAGATTTTGAATGTGAATTCCAAACACATTTCAGCCTAAATTTCTACAGATTTTATGAAAATTCTCATTTGGCAACTGGACGAGAGATGGACAAAATATTCCCTTTGAGGTAAAGGCTTTAGCATGATTGTACTGCACTACTATTCTTGTTATTCTTGTTGTTATTCTTTTGGTTTTTATTCTTGTTGTTGTATAATAATAAATGCATGAGCATATGCAAAAGAAAGATGTTATAATCTCCACAGCAACTGAAAATATTAAAACTTCTTCAGTGTAGGTGAATGCAAATAGAAAGCACAGAATCAATTATACAAAAGTTAACAATTTGCATTGCTCATGAAAAGACTTGCATATATGTAAATTTCCTTGGAACTACATTTTCAGGTTTTTTCAGTTTTTTTTTCCATTTTTACATGAATTCATTAATTGCATGATGAGATTTGAAAGTCAATGCAGAGGCAAGAAGGTAAAGTGAAGGTTATGTCTTCATACATGTTACACAAATGTTGGCTCTGTGGAATAGGAGAATTTAAAAAAAAACTTTAAATGAGCTGGCCCAGGCACCACAACTTGTGCAGACACAGGGTCCCAGAACACACTGCAGGTTTACTTGCTCTCATTCCCTCTGTATGCCACTGTAAATTAGGAGTCATGCTAGAAACTGAATGAGCATAAAATTTGTATGTAAACAGCAAACACAAACACATCTACCATGATCCATGAAGAATTTTAGAGCCTTTGAAATGGCTACCATCCAAGTAAAATTTACAAGCAAGGTAACCCAGGCTGTTTATCCTCATTCCCTAACATAAGGTTTTATCCAGTTATGACAAAGGACACAAGCACTCTCACTAATTTGCTCCTCCATGTTACAAACAAAGCCTGTGAGATAATAGTAAATGACTGCTCCCACTATGTTAGCATTCTTGTATGAAAGAGAGGTTGATTACTGTTAGTGCCTATAATTACCCAAAGAGGGAAGAGACTTCAGGATGTAATATGCCTTTCTTGTACAAATATTAAACTCCACACCCTACGGTGTAATGGATGTCTGTAAGAATGTCTGGTTATTTAAAACATCTTTTTTCTTTTGTTGTTTCCATCTTTTTCTCTTTTTTGTGTGTGTGGTGGATAGCTGTCCATTTTATCCATCTGCAGGTGTTTTTTTTAATGGGTTTATTGCTATTGCAAGGACAGAGCTGAGTGGGCTGCAGCATAATTGCAGATGGGAAGCACACTGTGAAAAAGCTGATGTTTTAAATGTCAAGTCAATTTTAAGGGGAAAATGGCCCAGAAAAAATATAGATCTGTGATTTAGGGACACTATTTTTAAACAGCTGATTGCTGGTAACTGAAGTAATGTTCTAACTTCAAGCAATTATGAAGTAATCCTATGATTTTGAAATTCAAATTGGTACCTTTTAAGGGAGAGTCAACTTTTCTTTTTAATATTGCCAGATGACTGACTTAAGAAACTATGAAAAATATTTCAGTAAATCATAATTTTAATGGAATTATATTTTATTTAATTCCATTAAACCTTGCAAAAAGCTTTGTTACTTTCTTCATACTTACATACTAACTTAAATTACTTGGTTCTACTTTGTAAGAATGTTTAAGTTGAATTTGAGCTGTAAACATATAAAACCAGATAAATTCTTAACACAGTTTTAAGTTTTTCCACCTGTGTTAGTTAAATTTAATTATTGTTTTTCCCATTGCATGCACTAAATTTTTTTTGTATCTTTTTGTCAGATTTTTCAAGATTTTTTTAACTGGACCTTATTTACCATGTATTATCCAAAACTGCATTGCATTTAAAAGTAATTAATTTGTAGTGTTTTTATAAAAATCTTTTAAAAAACTACTATTATAACATCAAAACACTTCCTAGATATACAAATGCATTTCCAAAAAGACCCTTGAAATTAGGTTGCACAAGTTTTTCCCTTTCTTGGGCTTTTAAGTAGAGATGTAAACCAAAATTAAGAAAAAAATTGCTAGTTTTGTTTGTCAAGCATGCAAAAGAATGAACTTGGTTTTCATCTGTCTAAGCATTTTAATACATTAAGATTCATTCAAAACACAAGTTCAATTAATTTCAAATGAAATGAAAGAACCAAGAAATTCTGAAAATATGGCTTCAAGTTGCTTCTCTATGGTAAAGGAAAAGCATTGCAAATATTGTCAGACAGAACTTTGTTCAGAAGAGAATTACAAGACAGGAAAATAATATACATCTCCGTAGTTTTGTTTTTTCTTACTTTAATCCTAAGAACTTTACCTCAATTTCTCTTTGATTTCAACATAAATGCTTACAATTTCTGCAACCATAATCACTGAATGTAGCAGGGACCCTAAATTTCTGGTCAGGTCTTAAGAATCACTCTGCATGTGTATGAGCAGGTGAATTTATATTATAATATTACAGAATTTTTTTAAATTCTAAAAATCCTATATTTCACTTTGATTTTTTTTGTTTTAATTATATGGTAAAATTCGCATTATAATTATTGAATTGCAAAATTTATTTACAGAAGTAGTTGTTGTTCCTGATTTCTATGGAGATACATTTAAGATAGTGATATTTGAAGCCATCTGTTGTTTCTAGACTTCATGTCTCTGATTTTAGACAAGCTGGATGCACATATAGGCTTGGTTTATGCACATTTATGCAGCGTTAGACGCTGATGATAGAGTAGGAGTGGCAGAAGAATAAAATGTGCCATTGTCAACTTCCTTGCCTGGGTTTACTCTCCACTCCAGGCTGTCAGGAGCTATGGAGCCTCCCTGGGGACAGGCTGGGCAGGCTTGTGGTGGATCTGGAAAGCAGCATCCTACCTCATCCTGCATCAGAAACCCCAGGCTGGCAGCTGGGATGGATCTCCCAATGGGCTGGAATGGAAAAATTACTCTTGCATGGAACAATTTCTCCTATAACTTCTTTTCTTGTTTAAGAAGTTTCTCAATGTGTCTGCATTTATTCAACAGAAGTTGTTTTCAGCCCTGTGCAGATGTTTTGTGTTCAGCTAAATAGAAGTTTTAAACACAGGATACCAAGTCTGCAAACTGCAAAAGATCGGCTGGTCAGAAACAGAAAACAGATGTTGCACATGTTCTTAGAGCTGCTTTTGAAATAATGATAACATGTACAAATCAGAGGAAATCTAGCTTATGTCTGTGCACTCTGGAATATTTAGGGGAATTAAAATATATACAATTAAAATCAGGAACAATTTAATAACATTTACTAGCTAAGTAGTAATTTCCTTTCCAAGTAGCCCAAAGCATTTATGTATTTCTGTCTAGTAATGAAATCCTAGTATTTGTTAGATGAAATGTGTCATCTGATCTGCCACAGCCCAATAAACCAGTTTGCACAAAAAGAAATGGAGAAACATTTCTTCCTTTGCAAGGTCAAAAGTTTGCAACTGTAGAATGTAAAAGGAAAATGTAAATTGGTATCTGGCCAGGACTAGCACATAAACATTTCTTTTCTACTGAAAAATTTCACAGAATCTCTTTCCTGGCTAGGAGTGGTCTCAGTGTAGTACCCTCAGTGCCCATTTGAATGACACACTTAGAATAATAAATGTCTAAACAATGCACTGCAATGGGTAAAACATGGGTTTTTTTTCTTTTAATGCAGGTATCAAAAATATTACAAAAGCACTTAATTTACTTTGATTTTACATCACAATTTTTATGCACAATAAGGAAAACTTGTCTAGAGGTTCCTTGTATTTCACTGATTCCTTTTAAAGTTATGTATGTCTTTTGCAAGTGCTTTCATTTCAGAACCAAGATTTTCTTTGGAAACCGATGTATTTCTAAACAGTCTATGTCTTGAAACAATTTGAAAGTCTGGAAAGCAATTCTGAAGGATATAACTTTACAGACATTGCAAAAGAACTCATTGATTTCTCAGTTTTAAAAATCCTTTTTTATATCTATCCTTTTGTAAGGACATGTCATTTGAAGTATATTATCTCAGAGCACGTTTTTTCCACAGTTATCCTTCACCAGTTTGAACTGGTAGAAGCTTAACAAATTATTTTGAAGCTTAGAGAATTAATTCTGCCTTCTCTCCAGTTGTTATGAGATAGATACTATTCAAAATATCACTTTCTATTACACTCCAGTTTTGAAGTTTCTTTCTTTAAACTTGATCTTTGAAAAAAGTAAGAAACACTGCATATTTTACAGTGTGCTTTGGACAATACATGACATTGACATAGAATACCATCACATTTCAAGTGGTTTTTGTGTTTAATTTTTAAATGATTATCAGTAAATACTGCAAAGTTGCATACTATAATTTCCTATGTAAAACATGTGAACAATTACTATTTCTGAGAGGAACTCACAAATAAACTAGAAAACCTATTTCACATAAACTATAAAATTTAAACTTATGTGAGAGGGCAAACACATTTTGTCCAGAATCTTTTTCAAACTCCACTTCTTCTTTTGGCCTAGTTTGAATTTAAGTAAAAAAAAAAAAAAAAGGTGCTACCGATGTCATGAGAAAAAGAAGGAGAAAACAAAACAAAAGCACTCTTGCTCTTCATTGACTAGCTTTTCTTTTTACAGATGTAGTTAAGGAAGAATACCATAATATTTCCAGCAGCCAAATGTTCTGCAAGCCTAAAGTTCTTTCCCCTATGACCCCTATGGCAGCTGAAGAAAAGGAACAGCTATGAGGCACTTGTGCTCAAAAATTCACTACCAAATTTGTTTCTAAGGAAACTGTACTAAATAAAGATTGACACTCTTTCATCAGGGCTACTGTATCAGTCTGTCCTGGGGAGACAAATTTAGTTTCACATTTTTCATTCCATCAGGATGGTAATAGCAGCAGTTTAGAGTCATTTTAACATCCTCTCTATGTCACTTTTCACTGAGTTCTTAAAACTGCTTTGGGGATTATTTTTTCTTTGTCTACTGGTGGTTAATTTCCTTTAATCCCAAATCTTTCAACCCCTGAAACACGACAGATGTACAGAATTAGCCTCACTTTCTAAATTACTCCTCACACCTTCATATTCTGTCGTTGTGCATATTTCACAAAAATAGGTTCTCTTCCAGAAGCATACATTTCCACATTTCACACCCTTCATATATATGAAAGTGCTCAGAGCCTAACCTTTCTATAAGTGCAATTTCAGTGCACCTGGTATTGACACAATGGGTTCAGTTCATTTGCTCCTTGCTGACTCCTTGTTGACAGGAAGTCAACATCCATTTGAATTGCTTTAGGATATCCTGCCTGATGTCCATCTGTAAGTGCAGAGTGGCACGTATCTCCTGTAGGCTCTTTGTCAGATATGTCAGCCACATTTAAATCTCTCAGGTCATCTCAGATGGCACTAGACACCTTTGTTTACAAGGCAGAATCAAACACTGCACTTCAGCACATCATTTTTCTGTGGGACCAAGATGACTTTTTAAAGTTAAACACAGCTGCGGGGCACCTCTGAATATGGAAGGTATCCCTGCACTGCTGGAGTCTGTTCAGTAAAACCCCTGATTTGTTCCCTCACAAATGGTAAAATGAGCCCCAAAATAGCCACTTGAAACTTTTTCCAGGTAATACAACAAACATTGTTCTCCTAAATTTACAATGCATCAACAAAATATACAAACCACATTTCAGAAAAAGCATTCAAAAATAAGAAATGAGATTGCATGGTCTAATAAACAGGAGTACACTATGCAGAAATGGTGATTGGTTTTGTTCATTACAATATGACAGTACAAGTAAGTAGATACATATTCTGCTTTTAGAAGTTCTCTCATTTTCTGTAATTGCTAAGAGAGTGGCGTTCTCTATTGTTTTTCTTTTGGCACTTTAGTTGGGTTTTATTTTTCTTTTTTTCATTTTTAAAATTTTTTGGGGTTTTTTTGGTTTGGGTTTTTTTGGGGTTTTTGGGGGCTTTTGTTTTGGGGTTTTTTTGCTTTTTTTGGTTTTTCTTGATCTTTTTTGGTTTTTTTGGTTTTTTGTTTGTTTGTTGTTTGGTTTTTTTTTGTTTTTTAATTCGTTGCTTTACTGCCTTGACAGTGGAGAAGGCTTGCTCCAAACTGGAAAAAAAACCTTCAAGTTTCACTCACATGTTGTCTTCAAAGAATTATTTATTCCTGTACACATGCTGGTCTCACTTTGTAGTGCAGGAAATGTCAATAATTTTCAACGAGAATGGGGCAATACCACCTCAGAATTCCTAACTTTGCTAATGCAGACTTCTAAAGGTCTTCACACGAGCAGCAGCACTAAATACTTGGTATGCTGATGACCTAAATATATTTGATTTACACCAGCAGTTAGAAACTCCTGCTCCTTTGTTCTGCAGAAAAACTTTCAGGGAGCGCCTGTTGACATTTTCACCAGGCAGTCCTAATGAGTCAGAAACACAGGAGAAAATGAAATAAAAATACAAGGGAAAAAAAAAAAAGTAGAAAAAAGAATATTTTCCTCTGTAGATAATTTACAAGTGCATGTTTTGGCTTCCTGGAAGGTTAGCTCAGGCAATAAAAAGATAAGGCCTTGCAGAAACTGATTCTTGTCTAAAAAATTTTAGAGGGGCAGCATATTTATGTAGAAGTTTAAGTCATACTATATTTTAAATGGGAAAACCAAAGCCTAAAAATTAAAATGAGAGTCCAGCTTTACCAAATGAGTCTGTAGTAGGATCTTGCTAACTCTCCTCCACAGTAAGGGGGCAGTGAGTGACAGGCTGTTTGTACTTTACTGCCAGCCAGAACTGAACCATGACATAGGACAACAGGTGCTTTTCAAAGCTATACATATAGACTATAGATATACATATAGAACTACCTGTATTTCAGTGCTGTTTTGCTTATATGGTGTCCTACATCCTACAGTATCCTGTATCACATGTTTTGTTTGTTCATCCAAATGAGAAAGCCTCAGAATTTTAGTGCAGTAATTTTATATTTCATCATTTCTAGGAGATTTAAATGTTCTGAAGTGTAGAAAAAAAGCTTTCTATTCATTTGCCCTTTTGGCACGATTTTATAGTATTTCTAATATTTGCAGTAGGCTACATCAGACAAATCACTGTGCTTGTCTAATTATCACCTTTAGGATTTTAATTTTATTTTCCCCAGATGTCCTAGGAAAACTGTTTAGCTTATTAAGGACTGCAGTAAGAACTTCACAGACTTCATCTTTACAAAAAAGAGAAAAGATGTGAAGCACTTATGTAATTATCTTATTCTCAAAAATCGAAAGCAACCACTGATTTAAAATTATTACAGTTTTTTTTCTCAGATTCCTACTCTGACATGTACCTGTAATACAGTTATTAATTACACATATGATTAATACATTGTTTTATTATAATTCCTGTTTACTTGTCTCCATTTCACTGCTTCCTTCCTTTCTCTTTATCTCAATTTCATAAAACATTCTCCTTGAATTTTTTTCTTTTCACTATGTTTTATTTAGAAACTATTTTTCCCATTTTCCCCATTTACTTATGTGCTTGTCTTCTTCTTGTTAGTTGGGATCTACTTTTCATATTGTCTCCCACAGGATTTGCACTGGAAAAGAGAAATGGTTTGAGGAGGAAGGAATGACAGAGAGAAATGACCATGAGCTGACCATAATCCTCCCTTCCTGCACCACATGATTCCTTGCTGAAAAGACCATCAGGACAGTGGCAACAGTAAGGGGGGAGGACAGGAGACTGGGGTGAAGGACTGAAGATGGGACTGGGAAAAGGGAGAGAACAGGAAAAGACTTAATGTTTGTCTTTTTGTTTCCCATTACCCAAATCTAGAACTAAATATTTATTTTAATTGACAATAAATATAGTCAATTTTCCTGAAGCCAATTCTGCTTTTCTTGCAATGCTAAGTTGCAATAGATCTCCCTCCCCATTTTTGTCCCAACCCCTGAGATTCCTGCTCTCCCTGTTTTCTCCACTATTACTGTCTTCGTTCCCAGAGGTGGGTGGAGGGCAGCTGAGTGGGAGCTTGGCTGTTAGCCAAGACTATGCAACCACACCAAAATTAGATCAAGGTGTGCATAAGTTTTTTTTGCACCCTGCAGAAGAAATCCTTCTAAACCTTCATCTCAGTTACAATCTTCAAACTCAAGGGCTATCCTTCACTATCTCTAAAAAAATCTGGTGGAACTACCTTTACTGTAAATGTTTGACCTGATCAAAATTCAAAATTTTATTTATTTCAACTTCCTATTCTTTTTCTCTCTTCTGCCATCTTCCTTTTCTTCCACAGTCTCTTGTCATTTAGCTTTTTTCTCCTTCTCTCTCTCCTCATTTTTCTGTGTCTTCAGTACCATAAAGGAATTAAATTTTACCCTCATGTACCATTATGGTCAATACTTTAGTCATATGCAATAAATTGCATTTTTTAACAATGTGTGTCACCGAATCTCCATTAGGGTTACTGCATCTATGATATTAAGGAGCAACTAAGATCTGGTCCAGAATTCCTCATGTTACTTAATGGAGCCATTCTCTTTTTATGTAATCAACTGATAAATTAAATTATTGTGTTTAGACTGAGGGCCTCTGAATAGTAAATACCCACTGGTTTGGTTGTTTTTATTATCTCATTATGCAATTTAATAAAATCAATGTTATTGGCTTTTTCCTGTCTAGGTTATTGTAGCTAACTTAAGGCATAGTTCTTTAGATCATTTTAAAGTAATAACAAAAAATGAAGACTAACCTTTGCTGATGACCATAGTAGTTTTTTTCCTTCCATTTTTCCCTTGTGAGATATGCTGCAACATATGAAATTATTCATTTCTACTATTAACATAGCAAACACAAGAGAATGTAACACATATTTACATAGAACATCAGATGCACTTTTAGAGATTACTGGAACAGATGACATTTTGTTGTCAATGACATTACCTGAATTGGCTGTGTCATTGCACGAACAGTATGGTTTGAGCATGCATTGGCATAACGTACTGCCAATTCTCAGAACAGCAGTTTTCATAAACTCCAATTAGAGATGACAATGCCAAATAATCATAAATCTTGATGAAGATTGGGAGACAATAATTTGTGTTCTAACAGCAGTATGACAAAAACATTACAATTAGTATTCATCGAATTCCATGGAAATGAGCCACAAATCTTTTCAAGAGCAATAAATCTGTACAAAGGTGCCTGTCTCAGGTGATTTGAAAGAGACACAGGGTCCTACAAAATGAAATTTGTCATGAACCCATCAAAGGATCATTTTCTGGGCCTGTAATTATTCAGGATAGATTTTTGTAATAAAGATACATTTCAATCATTTTTCTTTATTCTTTCATGATTTTTGGTTTTCGTTGTGTTACGTTTGTAACATCAATTTGTTTAGTCTTGAGATCTCGCTATAGAAAAATGTAAGCAGTTACCTCTAAGGAATAATAAACTGAAACACAGTTGGCATAAACACATTTGGTACTGACACCCAAATGAGTAGTGTGTGGGCAGCAGTTTAAACACCAGCTTGCAAAGCAAAATGGCAGTATAACAGACCAGAAAGGTGATCATCTTTCTCCATATGGCTCTGCTGAGACCACACATACAGCCCTGAATACTGAAACTTCCTGGGTGTTTCAGAGTGAGGGTGATACTGACTAATTGTGTCTCTATTTTTAGACATATTCATTGATATAACATAAGGTGTTCTGGAACCTTTCATGAGATATGCTCTTCTTTATTTCTGTCACTGACATTCCACAGTATTATTCTTGTGCTTGTATTTCTGAGTGGTTATTTTTAATATTCCACTGAAGAATATATAGTGAACATGTGTCAAAACAGTTCAAGCATTGTTTTCTTTTAGAAATTAACAAATTATTTTAGGAAATATATTTTTAATTAAAATAACATCCAAAATTGAAACAGAATTCATATAAAGCTTTTCACAAAACAAAAGTCTCTCTATCCTTTGTCCAGCATGAAAATATAAAGGTCCCACTTCTATCAATATTTTTCTCTAAGCACTACACTTTCCAAAATAAGAGGAAATCAGGGAGAGTTATTTGCCTATAGCATTCTTTACTTTCAGAGTTCCAGAGCTGGATTTAGTATGTATGTAAATAATTTTGAGGTTTTTTGACCTAACTACAGTTGCTGTAAGTTTTCTTCCTAATGTAAGGTTATTAAAATGGAAGAGTGAACTAAGCCCTGTTCTGTTCTTTTCTGTTCTGATCTACTTGTATTCTTTCCTAGTATAATTTAGTTTCTATTCCTTTCTCAGGACAAGGGTATGTATGGTCACCACTTTAGAATCTTATCAACTCCTTGATCACTTGTTTGTGCCAGGGTGCTTTGTACCATGAGAACAAAATAAGAAGCCACACTTCTAGGTAACCTCTAATAATAATAATATTAAAGATAATTAAAGTAATAGTGTTGATATTATAGCATTATCTAAACAACTAGTGAACTAAAACAGGCTTCTGAATTTTAGATTTCACTTGAAATAGTTTAACTAGAGTCTAGTCACTTAACCAGGTAGAATGGATCTATACTTCTACCAGGAAGTGTAATTTCCTATTGTGTCTGGACATATTTTACTCTAGCGCTCATTCCATCATTCATTCCTGCTCTTATTGGTACTTCACATTATTACTAACAATTCATTTATTTAGAATCACTGGCTTTTTTAGGGATTTTGTTTTGGTTTTTGTTTTGTTCTGCTTTTTGGTTTTTTTTTTTGTTGTGGTTGTTGTTTTGTTCTGTTTTTTTGTTTTTGTTTTTCTTTTACTATTTTTTTTTCATTTTAATGAGGAATACTTACTTTTAGAAATAATTCTCTCCCTATAAGATATATGAGTCTGTCTTTTCTAGTAGTAAGGAAATCATCATGATGATGATTTATCATCAAAATACCATTATTAGTCCTTATTTACCTATTATTAAGAAATAAATTGAAAGTTGATGCACCCTCTTTAATGTTAGTAGAAAATATAAAAATAAAAGCTGCTGTTTGCAAATGGAACACATGGCTAGCATCTGTCTCAACCATCCAGTGTTGTGCAAATCTACTATGTGGATGAAGTGATGCCAGCAAGCAGCTCGGAGGACATTGACTCAGGACACAAATTTATGTAAATGAATCCTGTACTTGATCAGTCAATATCAAGATCCAAAGAAGAACTCTCCAAAGACCTAGGGCATGCAAATAACTTGTCCAGCTTTTATGAAAATTTTATTGGAAAGGAAGTACTAAATTCGAAAATGTCATTTAATAGTGCAAATGACATAATTTGACAAGGATGTAAGAAAGTGGTAGCAAGTGTCCACCATTCAGTACCCTTTGAACTAGACTAGATCATCATCTAGTTACTAAATATAAAGTTCAATGCTTTTGGAAAGAGAATGACATTGTAGAAGCATTGAAGTACCACATAATACATAAATTCAAATTTATGACTAAGATATCTTTTGGTTATGCCTGAGGTTTTTCTACAGCTACCCTGACACAAAGGCACAAGTGCGCACAAGGTCAATGTTGTAGTACAGAAATCCCTGAAGGAACAATTTCAGTTGTATAATTGTATAATGTATGCAGGACAAGAAGAGATCCACATGCTAGATATTTGTAAAATTAGGTCGACCCATGCAACATGGAAAGAACTCTAAACCTCTGTTATGGCAAATCAAAACTGTGTCTGGGCTGAGATAGAAAGGTAGAATCATGTGCACCACCAGCAGCTTTGTAACTCAGTGGTCATCCTTGTGAGTCTGCTTATTACCAAAACACAGCTACACAAAGATAAAGAAAATTAAACACAGACACAGACAAACACAATTAAATTAGCTCAGGCTATGAGTGACCCAGGCAAGTCCTGAAACCTTCACTGCCACATCAATGCAAGTTTATGGATTTCTGTTAGCAAGTCAAAATCATACATACCAAGTTAAACACAGAACAGTATTTTAGCAAGACAGAGAATAATCAAATAGACTGTAGTCAATCACTGGAGCAGGCTTCCCGGGAAGTGGTCAAGCCTGTCAGTATTCCAGCAGTGTCTGGACTACACTCTTAGTCATATGATTTAATTTAAAGTAGCCCTGCAAGGAGCAGGGAGTTCCCTGATGATGCCAATGAGTCACTTCCAAATTAAAATATTTGATAAATCTATGAAAATAATTTTAATTAGAAAATTGGAAATTTTTACTGTTCTATTCAATATTTTAAGCTCTTCATTGGGAAGCAAATCTTTCCGGTATTAAAACACCAGCTAAAGCAGATAATTTAAGGCATCATTCCTCTTCTTTCGTCTCCTATGAAGTAAAGCTGAGTACCTCTTCCTTTGTAACCTAACATCCTGTTCCTCTTCTTTCTGCTTAGGGTTGCTCAGACCATTTTCTTTTCGACAGAATATTGTTTTTCCTTAGGTAACATTTCACACTAGAAGCTCTTTAGTTTTGCTCCCTGTCATTTGTCTGCATTTTGCTCATTCAGAAATGATACTTACTACAAATGGTTGTAACGGGTTCACATGATTTTTAAAAATGCAGCAATAGCTAGACTATCTACACTTAGACAAAAATTTAGCAATTAACAACAAAACTAATATGTTGGTTGTTGTCAGTATCTCCATTATGGCATATATTTGATTGTACCAACAATGGGCTTACCTGAGGATTAGAGGTAGGCAAGCAAAAAAATTGATTTGAAATATTACTCATGGTTATGCTGTGGATGGTGATGCAGTGATTACAATATTGGGCAAACAGCCAAAACACTATGTTCCTTTCCTTGGTCAGGTATTTTATGATAAATATATTCCAGTTAATTCAATATAATTTTTTTCCTATAAATCTGAGGGTTTATGTCTATACTACCAGTAAGTGCAGCAACATCAAAGATATCTAATCTTTAATTTGGTAATTGTTGCAAGAGAAGTAAACTAAATTATCTAGAACTGATTGAAAGGATCTCTACATTACATAAATTACTGAAATATTAAAAAAATTATTACTTTTCTTTCTTATCTGTTCTACATCATTCTTTTTAAGAGTATTATTATTTCATCATGCATATGTTATTTTGGGTAGGACTGATATCTTCTGCCTTAGTAGAAATGATAAGTAACAACAGCATGGAAAGGATTCAAAAATTAGCTGGTAGTTTTCATCATTTTGAAGGCTAGATACACTTTGTAAGACATAACATTTCATCCAGTGATTTCCATGGTATTTCTGAGATTTAAAGCCTGACTTCAAACACTTCAAATAGTACCTTTTAAAAGAGACATATACTTTGAATTAAACATTTTGAGTAACACCAAGCCCATCATACAAGATTTGTTCCAGAAACTAATTCTGTGTGCTAAAAAGTTTGACTTTATTTGGTAAATCTGTCTAACTATAATTCTTAAACTGTGGATTTTTTATTGTTGCACTTATGTACCATCATAATATAAATGGACTGTGATTAGACATTACTAAATTCCTGTTAATTAATTGAATAAATTCAATATCTCAAGTTTCCCAGAATTCATGTGTTTGGATAGTTCCTTTTTTTTACATCCCCCATTTTTCCACATTCTCTAGGAAGTCTGGGACACAATGCACTATTCCATTAATGGCCTTACTACAATGAACAAAGCAGAGGTTTTACTATTCAACAGCAGTGTAAATGTTTCTAATTTCCTGCCTTATTTCTTATTTTCCTGTTCAGATTTTAAAGTACCTCAAAATTTCATCATGGTATTGAAGTGAAAAATCACATTCAGTTATTGCTCTCCTTGATACAGCTTGCCATTCCATGATCTCATTCTTTTTTTTTTTCATTCTTTAATCCCAGGAGCAATTTGTCTTTTCTCCAATTATTTCAGTTTATTGAATGGTGCTGATTGTTCCACTAGCCCTTAATGATTGATCTGTTCACATTGTTATGCTTCATTTTGCTATTTGCTCAGTTAGATAAACAATTCCTTATTATATAGGTAGTGCTAGTTGCTGCTCAAGGTGAAGGAACAGGATGCTCTCTCAGTTCTGAAGATGGTGGTTTTGGAATATACTGACAGACAATGGAGATGTTGTTTATTCTGGAACTGAAGAATATAAGCCCCACAGATATTCTCCTTCGGATATATGCAGGCATGAATGACCCTAAAATATCGAAGACAAGCATGGAATTAGACATTTTCAATTTTATGTCATGTCTCCCACAGATATATTTTTTAATTTTTTTTTCTTTAAAAATTGCATAAGCCAAAAAAATTACAGGAATTTTTTTAATATCAAAACTCATTGTATTCACAAGCTGATGTGGAAGTATCATGCTTATGAAGTATTTATGGACATGTTTTATTTATAGAATGCTCTGACAGTTATATCATGCAGAGCACTGGAAAAAATGGCAAGGAATTTTTATATTTTATAAAAATGTAGCTCTTAAGAAAAAGTCATTATGCTTTCTAAAATTGATAAAGAACATAATAAACTCTAGCACCTGCTCATTTTCTAAAAGAAACATCAATTCATCTCAATATTATCTATTTGTACAAGTGAGAAATATGCATGTGGAGGACATGAGACAATCCTAACTATGTTGAACAGATGCTTCATACTTCAGTGTTTTAAATTATGTATGATGCATGAATGTTTCTTTTCATTAATGTGCAAATTGGGAATGAAATTTTGCACAAGTTTTGTGTGTCCTGCCTCTCAAGGAATATGGCAAATTAAAATGTGGGGGTTTTTTATCCATATTAAAAAAAACTATGCATTGGATACTGTTCATTAGAATGTCAGTGCTTTCAGTAGATCACACTTTCCCACACAGCAGATACTTTTAATGTGGCCATTCCTAATTTCTGTCTGAAATGTTGCTGCCTACTCACTTATAACCTAGGGCAAGATTTAGTTTTCTAGAGCATCAACATCAAGTTCCCTTCTTTCCTCCAATTTTAAAATCTGAGCCCATTAAAGATCTGTTCCCAAGCACGAAAAAGAGAAATAACAACAAAGCAAACAAACAAAAAAACCCAAAGAAACAAAACAAACAACAAAAAAAAAACCCTCCTCACTAATTTTGCTAAACGCAGCTCTTCTGAGCAACATTCACAAAGGATGATAAAATTTCATCCTGTGGCCTTGAAGGTTAGTGTTAACAGCCTCTGTCAGTAACAGATCATTCACACCTGCGGTTGCTATCATGTAAGTAATTAAAATATGACAAGAGGTCCAATTATTATGAAGTTATCACGCATATTTTCAGCTAAGAGAACATTTCAGCATGTAGGCAGACATTTTTTTAAATTATTAAATTGTTAGTTTTTGAAAGGGAAAACAGTTACCAAAAGCCAGTTCTTATCAACAAGAAAACCTTTAACACTAGTTAAACATTATTTCACGGCTCTTTACCATTGCAAATTTTTGTAAAATTTAGTGGCATCTCCATCCTAAAAAATGTTGAAAGTATGCCTCATGATGACAGTTCTATTTTCACTGAAACTGTAATTATTAAATGAGAACTACTAAATAATTGCTGTTTCGGTCAGTGGATATTTTTCTCATTTGTGGTGAAAGTTTAGTACCTACCTACATCCAGTCACGTACTCATTTCTGGAAAATATCTTTGATGTAATGGCTGTTCTCTAACATAGGTTTTATTCTTGGGAAGATAAAATATAATCATTTAAATTTAAATTTATTGCAAGCTGACAAAACTTGTTACAATATTTTAGTTGAATTTAATCTTAAAGATCTTGCAGAAAAACAATTATTAAAAGCATTTTTTCTTAGCATCAGTAGTTCCCATAACAATATATAATACCAATATATTTTAGGACTAGAATTTTGCCTGTGAAGATGTCACATTTAAACAGTGTTCCCCATAGGACTGGTTGGTGAGAAGTCACAGATACTGATCTCAAGATTGCAGTGACACAGGTAAGGTCCCTGATTCCATTTAGGAAAGTTTGGGCAACTCCTACTTTGTGAATCCTTCTCATCTGTTGAATGTTGGAGACACTGAAATCCCAGGCATGGTCAATTCCTAGAAATTTTTCTGTGTACAACCCAGCACAGTCATAGGCACCAAAAGAGTTTTTTAGCAACAGAGATTGTATTTTTTTTTCTATCAATTATTTACATATTTGCTTAAACAAAATATATGCTGACAGTTATTTAAATGTTTGTTTAAATACAGAAGGACATATACAAACCCATCTCATTCAAGAATCTCACTCCTCCAAGAATTTAATTTTTCTTCCTATGATTTTTGTTGGCTTGTATGTGTATATGGGAGAGGATAAAGAATTTTGTCTGTGAATTCATAAAATCTGGTGTCAGCTGGGTTAGAGTTCATTTCCTTCACAGTGGCAGGTATGGGGCTATGTTTTGGATTTCTGCTGAACACAAACTATTTTTATGAACTGTATCATCCAGAAAAAAAATTTGGCCGGGAAAAGTGTTTTTTAATACACAGACATTTTGTATAGGAAAACAATTTTCTATACTAAAATTCAGCAAATCATTTCAGTGTTGAACACAATTTACTTAATTTTTGGACTACACTAAAACTGAGCATTCATGCATGTTGGAAATGAAGATGGCAAGCATGACAGCAGGCTGAAGCACTGCACAGCATGCTTTATCTAAAGAGTATACAGAACTTACACTCACTTTGTGTAATCAGCAGTCCAGGATGTCCTGTAAAGGTCATGTAAGTACAAGTGGACAAAAAGCAGGCACTTCCAAAATACAGTTATGAAAATGTGAAATTAGAAATAAGGCAGCAGGCTGATGGGCTTTAACTTGTCACATACAATAGCTGCAGCCAGCTAAGACTAAGACATGTCATGCTGAAACTTCCTCTGAAAATAACACCTGTGTTTCTCTAAATTTTTCACTAGTTGATAGATGTTCCGGAGGTACAAGAGTAAAAACATTTATTTTAGATGCAGGACTGTATGTTAGCAAATTTTGATAGCAGACATAGACAAAATGTGTTCTTAGACATTTTATTGAAGACTTCAATAAGAAAGTGTTATAGGAGCTTTTCTTAAAAAAATAAAAAATGGAGGCTGAAACATTGCATTGGACTTGAACCTATATCCAATGCAAACATCCTAAAAATTGAGAAGGTGGGAAGATTTGTGGGTTTTAGATCTATTTTGCTTTCTGTATAGTGATCTGGTTACAACTTTCCTATAAAGCTGACTGGAGCAGTCCAATCAAGTAAACAGGCAGTCTGTGCTAAATCTGCCATTCCCAGTGAAACTTGTAGTGCACTGGGTACCTCAGCTCTTATTGCTGTTAATGCCCTCATTAGGTGAGCTGTGAGCATGATGGAGAACACTGATAGTCTCCAGTTCCAGACATTTTATGCATTTCAAATGCTTGGCAGAACCTGAGTAAGAGTTCTTATGATCTAAATTTTAAAATTGATTGGAAATGAAAACATTCATTCACAAAGTATTTTGGCACCTAACAACATATGTATTTAAATAGGACTGAGTTACTATATATTTCAGGCATATTCTTCAGATTTTTTTCTCATTAGGGTAGCTAAATATTTGAGAAATAAACATCTCTTGCTTAATTTGGCCCTCTTCACTGAGCCTTTATTTTTGGCCATTGCTAAATAGGCCTGAGGTTAAATGTCTCTTTAAACCAGGTTTCAACATTTTTTTCCAGGGATTTGAATTACTTCTATTAAATACTAGCATCTACATCTTAATCTACAATTCAGTGTTCTGTATATTTTCTATTAGTATATAATCTTTGAGCTAATAAATCAATATTTTAATAGATTTTATTATACATATCTAATCTCCAAAATTTGAGCAAATTTATGAGAAATTACTATGGTTCATTTATAAAAGGAACATCCATGCAGGGCACTCAGTTTTTCAGCACAGCTCCTCAGAAAGCGCGTTCTTTGTAATAACTACTTTAATGATTTTATATATTTACAGTAGTGTCATGAGATTTTAAGGTTAGGAAATGCACAAAGAGTTTATAAAATTTTTGGGGAGGAGATTTGAACACGGAGATTCCCCAAATACTGTAAGAAGCTGTTGTGGAAAGATGAAATAAGAAAAGCATGCAGCGAAAACATCTGGCCTAAGTGTAAGGAAGAACTCCGAAAAATTCCCTGAAGGACTTCTGTACTGGCTTACAGACTTCCAGTTAAAGTATGGACTGTGATGAAATACACACACAAAAAAAATTTACTCAAAAATCTCTGCAGAAAACATAGTATGGTAACATAAAATAGGTAAGTTGATTAATCTTATTTTGTTTTGATGAATATCTCTTCAGAGAGAAAAAATACCTCTCATGTCCAGTGCATTCATCCTACAACTCTCCAGACCATAACCAAATGTACAAATTTGGCAAAGACATTAAATTCAAGTATATCATGAATATACAACCTGTTATTTGCAAAGGAACTTTGTCATAAATTCATTTTGAGACAGCCTTCAAAGATGACTAGAAACTTAATGTAGGTTTGAGGTCATTCTAGTTCAAGATGATACATTTGAGATAATTTGCTTTATCTCCTTGTAACACGCACTTCTTTTCCAGAACATGCTAATGGTGCTGTAATTTTAATCCTGCAGATGTTCAAATTTACCTCTATGTAAAGGGTTCAGCAAAAGAATAATGCACTTGAATTAAGTTTTATGTGTCATTTAAAAGGTTTTTATGTTATTTCTCAGAACAATATTCACTCTTTTTCTGTGTTTTCTGGTTAGTGTGTATATTCATAATTGCTATGGGTAATTGCAGTGATTATAATATTCATTAAAACAAAGGCTACTTAGCCTTTAACATAAAATGGTGAGTTTAAGTAATTTTTTTTCTTAGGAGTCCTATACTCTTGCAATGACATTCTTTTTTATTCTGGTATGCAACAGAACTATGCTCTTCACAAGATTGTTCTTTCCTCTTTTTCTATGTTTCGATTTCTTCAACTTGACATGAGCCTCCTTGCAGAATACTGCAGAGTGGAAGTGTTAGAATGAAATTTGACACATGGCATCACATAATAAGTGTCTTCATGAGCATCACGCACTTGAAAGCTTTATCCTCCTAGAAATGCTGAGTTTTATCACAAGAACAATTATCTGCAACATGGCAACTTTGAGGTGGTTATGTGACCTGAAGCTTGCTCTCCTAAAGATTTCTTTCTATTGCATTTCATCATAATCAAGTTTTACAAAAAAAGTGATCCATGGAACAAAAGCCAAAATACACAAGTATGAAATTCATGCATGTGAAGAAAAGGAAAAGGCAACTACAGCTCTGTTTATACATGTCAGTGAGGTTAACTGAACACTTGATGCGATTACAGCTAAGACAAGGTTAATTTTTGCAGTAGGTGGGAGCAAGTGTGGCTAAAGCCCAGATGTTATTCTACATCATCTCACATCATCACCAGGGGCAGTGCAAAAGGGAATCTTCCCTTCCAAGGAGAAGGGGTTGGTTCCTTCCAGTCAGGCAAGCGTGGCTGACAGAACAGTGTGGTAGTGCTGGTTCAGGTGGTATGGTGGTAACTGGGTCAAGCACCACACTCTCTATTTCATACAGCTTTGTTATTAATATTGTTGCTGTTTGTTTTCTTATCTCAATGTCTCCAGTAAATTTTTTTATCACAGTCTATGATCTCTGTCTTTTGTGCCTCCAATTGTCTTCAATGCACTGCAGCAGGGAGGGGAAGGGAAAGGGAGGATGGGGAGCAAGCACCATGTGATTTGGAAAGTCTTAGTGGAAGCACTGGGGGAAACCATTCTTAAACCACAACAAATGTAAAAGTCAGAAAGTAATTTCTGAATTGCATTTCTAAAGCCAGAAGGCAAAGATTTAATTAAAATAACTTCTAATTCGGTGTCACATTTTAGTATGGAAACTCTTTAACATAATAATATTCAAATCTTTTTTTGATTCAAATTTTTCCTGAGTTTTCATGCCTCATCTTTATCAACACAGACTTTCAGTCTATCTGCTAGTTAGGTAGAGCTATAGTATAAGATATAATGAAACATATATTATCAGGAAAAAGATTTATTGCTATGATGCCAGAGAAGGTGTAATTTGCTCATAAAAGGAAAAAATAAGGGAAGGTTAATGTTACTTTCTCTTTGTTTTCTTTTTGAATGCCCAGGGAGAGTGGATTTTCAGATCTTCACCATTTATGTCAGTTGTAATCTGACTGTGTAAATAGTAAGGTAGCTCAGACAAAGACATAAAACAGCTGTGTTACTTGAGTAAGAGAAGAGCAATTTATTAACTGTAACATCATGCTTCAAGGGAATCTTTTTTTATATGAAAGACTTAAACCTACTCAACATGTGTAACAAAATAGTTTTAATAGAGAAGTGGGAAACATCCTTAAAGGACATAGGAAAAAGCACAACAAAAAAAAATACAGGTCGGGAAGTGTACCAGCTGTGGCCATTTAAATTCAACTGAAAGGGAAGGTATGATTTTCTTATAACAATGTGGAACTTCCTACTCATTCCATCTGATGAAAGTAAAAGTAAACATATAGATAAGAAATAGGCAGCCAGCTACACTTATCAAGATTTTTTTGGCTTAATTCAAGCCTTGGTTTAACTGAAGGAATGTTTGGCCCATCAAGGGATAATGGTGGCAGCTGCAATGGCAGTCTGTGAATAGCAGTGCTTTTACTTTTCAACATGACTTCCAGTTTTACTGCAAAATTTTTTTGCTCTTCTACAATAAAAGAACATTTCTCCTCCATTTCAAGAACCAAATCACCATGTCCACTTACCTCAGAAGTCATGGCATCCTATAGGGGGATAGAATATAAGTAAATAAAGGTAGTATAAAAAAGAGTTGCTGCTGGGTTAATTATTAAATATTAGGAGCAGGCCTGATTTTAACAGGCCACAGTTGCAGCCAATAAGAAGAGTGCTATAAAAGAGTGGAGTGGTTGGTTAAGAGGAACTGGAGTCAGTTTGCTACTGTGAGAAAAAGGAAGAGTCAGTGCCTAGAGGAGATGCCTATGAGAAACATCAAGAAGGTAAGAATCTCTAGCAATATGGAGCCCTTGCAATATAATGACAATAGAACTCTTGCAATATGATAACAGTATCCCAGCAATGAAGATATAAAGGAGCACATAAAATGACTCTGTACCATGAACAGACACCATACTTGCTCCCTTTGCTACAAAGAAATATTCCTGGATACCTCTGTATGACTTTATTTGTATATCAAAACCAGATGGACAGAGGACAGACTTTTTACATATATTAGAGAATTTTACTCTCAGTAGAATGTTCTGCAAGAAACAAATGCCATTAAAATAAAAATGTGCAGCATCCAGCCTTACTTTTAAGAATGATTGTTTCTGTAGCTCCAACTTTCTGCTTATTTTCAATCAGCTTACACAGACAACAATAGCAGCAATAGTATGGGACAGAAGTTAAACTGTAACCCAAGCAAAAAATAAGTATAAAACAGAAGCATGTTTAATCACCTGAGAAGAAGGAAAGTTAATGCTTAAAATATCTTGTGAATAACGAGAAAATTATAGACAAGTATGTCTTACTATACTGATTGTAACTGATTCACTGAGATACCAGGTCACTAAGGGAACTTGGAGCAAAGGCCAAGAAAAGATAATTAGGAAGACAGAGAGTATTGGCAGAAATATATTCCAGACTCAGAAAGTGCAGAATCAGGCCAGGCTGGAGAGTGAACAGGAGTCTGACAATATGAAGAAAAGGCTACCCTGAAACAAAAGACTTTCAACATTACAGGTCAGAGTTTAAAAAAAAAAAAGGAAATCTTGGCTTTACAGTGATTGCCAACACAGTGTATTGACAAGATGGAAGAAATGCAATGGATTCTGCAAATCTTGCAAGAGTTTGCAAATCCTCAAAGTGTGTGTGAAGCAGGGATTATGAAAATAGGTTATGCTTTGAGTGCACTCAGCAAGCATAAGCCAAAGGGACTGTGAACGTACTTATAAATCATTAGGGATTTCCATAGGAATCCTTGCAGAAGGTTAGTAGTACAGTGTGCTTAACATCACTCTTGTTGTTTTACAGTGTAAGCTTGCAATATTTCCTTTTATAATTGTAATGTGACTTTTAAGCAGGCTGAATCCAATTAAAAAGCATGTATTTAATGACCTGTCTTTCTCTCAGACTAAGCAAAAGAAATAGAATTTGAAATCTTGTTTAGAAACTCAAGAAATCAATAAAATGAAGTAAAAGAAAGATAAAAATAAAATTATTAGCACAGTCCAGGAGAAAAATCATGTACAAAGATAGTAAAACTGGAATCTTTTGTATGTCATATGTACTGAAAAAAGACTGAGGAAGGATGTGGAAAATTGCATCAACTTTATAGTGACTCAGGGCAACAGTCATTTTAGTGGGATTTGACAGAGGTGTAAAATGTAAGGTGCAGATGGTAATTATTCTGCTCTACTTGGCACTGGTGAGGTTTCAGTTGGAATGCTGCTTTTTTGGTCACTGAACTATAAGAAAAATTGTAGACAAAATTGGAATCCAGAATATGGTGACAGGAATATTTAGAAGCTTTGAAAATTATCCACAAAGCAAACACAAATCCAAAAAACTGGCTTAATTTGGTTTTAAAAGGATTGATAAAAAAAGGATAACAGCCTTCAGATATTTTAAAGGAAGTCCACAGAGAGCATACAGAGAATAGCATGCTTGAAGGACAAAAGTGTTCTGACAAGGCATTCAATATGTCCAAAAAAATATTTCACGTGGGTCAAAAATGTTTAAGTCTGTTGATAAGAAATTTAACAGGACAATAAAAGAAGCTATGATTCCACATGTCTACCATTATACCTGTACATCAGCTCTAATGAGAGGCTTGAAATTCAAAGTGAGGGAAGGTTCAAAAAGATCCATGTCTGTCTCCAACAGTGCTCCTCCAGGCTATATCAATATTTCACTTCCATTGCTCGTAAGGCTAAAACAGTGAACTAATGACTATAAAGTGATATTGGCATGAATGTTACTCTGGTCTTATCTTCTGATCTGTGGCAAGAGCATTTTGCTTTTTTTAAATAATAATAAAACAAGATTCCTACATAAATTCCAGTGCTATTCACCATCAGATTGTCTTTGAACTTCTTTCTTAGCTTCTTAATTTTAACCAAAATTCCAAGATTTTGCAAATGGTTTTCATAACCAGTCATTCTGTGATTCATTACACTAATGAAAGCCACAGTGAAATATTTGCTTCAGCTTTTTACATGACTGTAGAGTGCCAATATCTTTCAACCACAATGTTTGAAAGGTCTGAGATGTTTCAAAGCAATTTCAAAGCTATTTTCTCTTTCAATGTAGAATTGAAGCTTATGCATAAAGCTAGGTTTTTTTTCAGCTGTTTTATAAACCATTGCACTTTTTTCTTGCTCTACTAGATCAAGTTTATTAAGTCACAAAAAACCACCCAAGATGTAAGTAACCTGTTTAGCAGGGTTTCACTTTCACACAATGTTTTATTAAAACATTAATGTGATAGTTTTACTAAAAGTTCAGGAAAGTGACTTGCATTTCTGAACACTTCAGAAAAATTGACAAGTATTTTTGATAGCTAATTCTTATTAGAATGCAAAGCAAACCACCATGTTCACAACCAGATCATCACAGAAAGTTGAAAATATGTGTAATTTCATCTGTCAAGCTTTGATAAGGCCAATTTCTTTTGATGTCCACATTCAAAACACTTTTTATGGGAAGTCTGTTGTTTTCTGGTTGCCTGTGGGTGGATTTGTTTGTGAATACAACAAAGCTCTTCGGCAATATTAGTGACCATCTTTTTAATACAGAAAGACTCCTTTTCACTGACTCCTAGTCCATATAATTTTTCTGTACAAAAATTATCAACATTGTACATAAATATAGTTATATCTGCAGGACAAGGGTGACAAAACTAACAACTTCCAACAGTTCACATGCTAATTCTTATTTAAAATAATGTAGAAAATTATTGGCAGTTAAACCTTCCTAGTGTCATCTAGCTGCAAAGTAAAATAGAGATTATTTTAACTGTAACTAAAGTCAATGTGTTTTTGGCCAGGTCTTGAATATATTTTATATTTGCATTATTTGCAAGATCAATTAATTTAGCTTGCTTGAATGCAGTTCTTCATCTACCATAGGAATTTCCTCTTTTCTCTTGCAAGGTAGTTTCTGGTTTCCTGTGCTTTTCTGATTTTTTTTTTCCTAATATTCATAATTTGGTAGCTCATACAAAGAGATAATTTGAGCACATCTGTAGTCACAGGAGCAGCCGAATGGAAAATTTTATTTCCTGTTTTCATTTTTTTCCAGTTAATTTATGCTTGAAGGGATTTTCCCTATTGACTTTGAAATGAAGGTGCCTTCTTTCAAGGTGGTGTCAAAGATTAAATGGTTTCATTTTTCCATTAGCAAATACTTTGTAACACAGCTTTGAAATTATTGTTCATCAGTTGACACAGTCTAAGTAAATCCCATTTAAACATAATTTGGTCTATATGAGCTAGTTTTCTTTTAGAGCTCTCATACCATTCATCCTTTTGCTTTTAATGATAATAGAATTTAAAACATTATTTCAGTTTTTTTTTCTTTTTCTGATTAGTACTTACTGCTAAGAGTTCAGTACTTACTGCTAAAATATAGTAAAAGTGAATTTCTTTTCCTGCACTGTTCCTTTCTTTAGGCATAGGCCCACTGTTAGTCACAAGCTGCACCAGCACAGTTTTTGGTAGCTAAGCTACTGGACGTGACTTAAATTTGACAGCCTCGCTATCATAAGAGGAAATTTATAATTATATATTGGAATAAAAGGAATTTTGTCCACTGCCATTATGTCATTCGTGCCAGAAAAATAAAAAAATAAATAGCTGAAGGGGTAGAAAATTATGGCTATGGATGCTTTGGTTCTAAGCAATTCCTTAACTGCTGCTCTTATCTGGACCAAAATAGTTGTCTAGGCTCAAAGCTGAGGCAAGTGTGACAAAAGAAGGAACTCCTTCTCTCATCATTACTGGAATTGAGCTGTTCCACTGACTTACCCCTCATTTATCCCACCAGCTGACTTTTTCTTAAACCAAAAATTAACAATATCTCTTCTGAACCATAGAGGCACATCAAGGGTAATTTTAAAAACTGCAGGAGATACTTACACAAATCTTAGATGTGATTGAACAGCAAAAGTATAGAACACCTTGTACAGTTTTAGATACTTAAATTTCTGTTGATCTTCTACATATTCCTAAGAAATAAGCCACGGATTTTCTAGATTAGTTGACAACAATTTGAAAACTACAGGACTGTATGAACCTTTAATGTACCCTCCATGTCTATTGTTTTATAACTCTATTTTTAATGTTCCCCTAAGTTAATTTTACTGGAGAATGTTATAGCAAAAAAATGTGGCTGCCTGCAAATCAAAACTGGTTTTACATTATATGATGGTTTTAATATAGTAATGTCTAAGAATAAGCTGTAGATTACTCCACACAATTCAAATAATATGCCATGGAATATGGGCTTAGACATAAAACCTACATAGTATGGAACACTGGAAATCAGCATCAAAATACTAAACATATATTGAAAGCCTTCAGGGTGAAGTAGTAAAGTAGGTTTTATCATTAACTTGCAGGAAGAGTACCAAAGAATCACTGATTGACACCTACAGAAATTTTATTTAACAGACTTTAGAGATCAAGAATACCTCTAATGTGAGAATTGTGTTGGCGGGACTGGAAATTTACAGATGTTTGAAAACACAACTGAAGACAAACAGAAGTGTATTATAATGTGGAGTGCCAGAAGCTGCCACACACATGATTTATAGTCAGAATGAGGCCCAATATCAGTATTGCCATATGAAGGTGCCCAGCTGCCTTATGAAATGGCTACCAAAAAAACCACATAAAAAGGAGAAACAGGGTGCTGAGTGGCTGTATTTTGTGCCACTCATTTTTCTTTTGTTTTAGCTTTCTGTCCCTTTTATATGCATGACCACTTTTTAAACTTTTTTCCTATTGTTAAATAGTTCTTATCTCAACACATAAGTTTCTTTCTTTCTTTTTTTTTTCCTGATTCTCTATCCTGACCCACCAGGGTAGGGAATAAGCAAGCAAGGCAGCTGCATGGTACTTAGTTGCCAGTTGGGGTTAAGCCACAACAGTGCTTCAGTTTCCAAAAAGCAGGAAAAATGTCCCCGGGTAATGGCAATATCACATCTGTTGCTATATATTCTTATAGCAATCCATAAAAATAATACACTTTGTATTCTGCAAGTGGCTGTCATTCCACAATATAGCAGAAATCCATTAAATATTTCTATGATTAATATACATAACATAAATCATAGCTACACAGTCAATTATATAGTTTCTTCCATGGAAGAAACTCTTATGTGGGACTAACACTTTCTTCTGCACTTCTAATTCATAGATTAGCAAAATACTGTTAAAAAAATTCAGTAATTACTATTTGTAGAAAATAAGCTCTGATTTCTTAGGACAAAAAAAAAAACATTTTCTCAGTACAAAAAAATCATTTGAAAAAATTTATTACCAAATTATTTATGTGTGAAGATCTCATTGCAAGCATCAAACTATGTGAAATCCCAGGCACCATATCTGGGCATACATATATATGTTTACCTATACATACATACAAAATGGGGCAGACAAAACAATGTATATGTGTATATATATATATATTATTGTGTACCTCATGTATACATTTTAACACCTAAATTTATAATTTTTTTAAATTTGTCTGTTTAATAAGAAAAAATAAGGGAATTAAATTATTTTTATCTGAAAATTCTAGCTTACTTCTCTATGCCATGCAATGTACAGACCTTTGATTCCACTATGTCTGTGGCACCCAGAATATTTTCCATTCACTACAAAATATCCACCCTTACAGTTCTTCATATAAATCGAGGTCAAGCAGAAATTGGAACCTATCAAGTCATAAGATAGTTGTACTTGCATGGTGGCAACTTGGAGAATTCTTACTTCAGTGGTTTAAGAAACATCATTTATATACTGTAGAGAGTAATAGGTATGTCCCATCTCTAAGAAGGAGCCACAGTGAGGAAAGTGCCTTAAATTTCATGGGTTAGGACATATGAGGAGTAATGGAGAAGAGGGAATGGCAGGAAGATGGAATTTTGCCACTGGTTAACCAAAACACAATGGAATTTTTATTTTCTTGGGACTCATCCCTTATCATTTCAGGTCTGTGCTCTACTATTCTTCATACTGTGCTCTGCTTCTCAAGGCATCTGGTATCGTACAAGACATATATTTCTCTTGGCTGCATCAATATTTTACAGTTATAAATATCCAATTTTATATAGAATAACTGCTTTATCTTTACAAATCTATGGTTGGACCATAAAAAGAGAGATAAAAGAAAAATAAATTAGCTGTGAACCTTGTAAATTAGATAAATGGATTTCACAGAGAAATCAAGTAAAATAAAGCTACAGGCAGGTCAAGAGAAACTCAGAGCAAGTTTGACAAGTCTCAGCCCTAAAATAGCTGAAATATCAGTAAAAAGTTTATAGTCCATTTCTAGGAATGACAATATGGCCCTGGATTCTGCAACGCAGAATTTTGTTCTACTCTCTGCTTGTTTATTTCTGTTTCTACCCATTTGCCAAGTCTGTTTTATCTGATCCTTTTTCTCATGAATCATACATTGAGTAGGGGTAGCAATTTGCAGAAAGAATGTCATAGTGTATAAATATTTGTTTTTATCAACAAAGCTTATGTGTGTAACAATGTCAATCCAACATTCATTATGTTTGGTAGCACACTTCTAAAGCTATGTGCCATATGTTCCTTTCATTAAAAGGCAGGGAAATTCCACTAATCCAATGCAAATCAGAGTAGGGTATAATCATAGCAGCCTGCAAAAGGAAGGAAGTGACACCAGGTGAGAAGTGATTGCCATGAATATGTTGTATCTGAACCAGAACTCATCCCATGGTAATAGCTCCTGGTGGTTTATCTAAAGAAGAAAATGTGAATAGCTGGAGAAGGGAAAAAGGCATAAAATAACACTTAGGGGGCCAAAGTCTTTTTGCTAGTTTTGCTGACAGAATTGGAAATACAGGGAAGGGTAGAAAGTCAGAGATTTTTTTAAAGGTTGAGCAAAAAATACAGGAAATTCTTTTGTTTATTTCCTCACAGCTCATTTCTTGATTACATTTCCTGCTATGGGGTCCTTCAGCTGTAGCTCAGCTAGAGTGGGATTCCAAGAAGATTCCACACAGCATTTCTTAGTCTGGATTCAAATTATTAAAAAACTCGATTTGACTTTGAAGTACAGAAATTTGCAAGTGCTTTCACTGAAATTTTCTTGAAAACAATAAAATGTATTTTACCTGTAATAATTTTATTAGAAGTTTTAAGTGTTAACTTCATAAAGTAGATACTTAAAGGGTATTCCTAATATGCAATTTTAGTATATGTACTTTAGTTCCATTTTTTCTTATGTTGTTTTTGTGGCCATTGAGAAGGTCATTCCTCTCTATCATGTTTTCCATTTCCATTTTGCAGTCATACCTTATCTCATTTTTGTCTTATCTTGACTCAACAAATGAAATTCTTCCTTTCATTCTTATAAATCCAATCTTTCCATACTTCCTACACTACTATAGGCTACTTTTTGTTGCTGCATTGGTAATATCTTAAATTAAATGACATTTTATAAAAAGTGTCATTTATGCTCAAAACAATAAAATAATATCTTCCTGCTATCTTATATAAGATTGCCTTTCTCCAAGATGTTTCATATCGTGAAGAATATGTGTAGTTTCACAGGAAAACCTGCTCAGTTAATATGATTTAAATCAAATTTACAGATCCATCTGTTCCTATGTGCTGAAAGACAAGCTGATGGGGAAGCAGGCCAGCCTGGCTGAACAGAGATTTAACTGGAACTCGGGTTTAAAAAAAGGAGAGTTTCTGATGTGTGAAAGAAGAGGCAGGATGACTCAGGAGGGCTCACAAAGGTGTTGTGAGGTTGTGCAGGGAAAAACTTACAAGGGTAAAAGCCCAACTAGAATTTAACCTGGTACTGCTATAAAAGATAATAAAATGTTACTGTTATTAGATTCAAAACCAAAAGGGGGCTCAGAACAGTCTCCATTCTTTATGGAATGGGGAAGGAAATGTTGTGACAGATGAGGAAGAGGCTGAGGTACTCAGTGCCTTCATTTTGCCTCATCCTTTAATACTAGGACTAGTTGTCATCAAGGTAACCAGCACTATTATCTGGAAGACAGGGAGCAGGGTGGCGTCCCTGTTATCTAGGAGGGAGTGCTGGGCCATCTGCTACACCACTTAGACATACACAAGTCCATAGGGCCAGATGGGATGCAGCAAGGGTGCTGAGGAGCTGGTGCACATGCTCAGAGTCACTTTCAATGGCCAGAAGGAGAATGATGGGAACTACAGGCTTATCAGCATCATCCTCAGTGTTGGGGAAGGTCATGGAGCAGAACCCCTTGAATGTCATCACATAACACACACAGGTAAACCAGGGCATCAGGCCCAGCCAGCATGGGTTTATGAAAGACAGGTTCCTTTTGATCAACCTGGTCTGCTTCTATGACAGTGACCCACTTAGCAGACAAGAGAAAGGCTGTGGATATTGTTTACCTGGACTTTGGTAATGCCTTTGACACTGTTTCCCATAGCATTCTCCTGGAGAAACTGGCTGCTCGTGGCCTGGATGGGTGCAGTGGCTAAAAAATTATCTGGGTGTGCAGGCCCAGCTAGTGGTGGTAAATGGAGTTAAATCCTGTTGCTGGCCAGTTGCCAGTGGTGTTCCTCGTGGACCTGTACTGGGCCCAGTCATGTCTAATATCTTAATCAATGATATGGATGAGGGAATTGAATATACCCTCAGATGGTAGATGACACCAAATGGGTTGGAATTGTTGATCTGCTGGAGGGTTAGAAGGTTCTGCAGAGGGATCTGGACAGGCTGGATCAGTGGACTGAGGCCGAGTGTGTGAGCTGCAATACAGCAAAGTGCCAGCCCTGCACTTTGGTCACAAAACCCCAGGCATCTCTACAGGCAGAGTGATCAGAAAGCTGATCAGAGGAAAAGGACCTGGGGGTGCTGGCTGTCAGACAGCTGAACCTGGGCAGAGGCCACGATGACCCAGAGAGACGCTGACAGCACCAAAACATGTTCCTATGCTCCTCTGGTTTTCACCCTTTCTCTTGACACTACTAAACATTTTTCTGGTTCTACTTGACTTCTTTTTGAATTTTCTTCGCTGATTCCTTTATTATTTATGAAGTCCCCTGATAACCCCTTGTTAGTGTATCATTATGTCATGGTAGTTTATAGCTTCTCTTTTAGCATTTTCACTTTTGGCAAAAACCATACGAACAGAATGCTTTGGCTGCAGTATACAAATGCAATCTGTAGATTTGCATTCCCATTGTGTCATCTATTGTTTTCCAGGCCACTTTAACAAGGAGGGAGGATGAGCCAGCAGCATCAACAGTATGAGCTGCTGCTCCATAGGTGGCTCATGGTCATTTTCAGGCCTGTTTTTCTCCAGCTCATACTCTTAATTTCATTTTTGTTGAAGTATTGCTCTTTTTAGTACTCTTATTGTTTTTTGTTTTAATTTTAAACTAGACCTTTAGTTTTTCAAGGTCATTGTGCATTTTGATCTTGCCCTGCTTCTTGCCTTGGCGTATGAAGTGACACAGCTAGCTTAGTGTCATCCACAAATTTTATACAGAGGCTCCAAAGTACCCTCTCTGAAATGCCCAACTCAATCAGGAAATGTTGAAAAAAAACCAAATTTTCAACCAAAAGTATATAATTCTCCTATCAGCTTTACTTCTAGCTCTTATTTCCATAGTTTCAGGCAATTAACAGACAATTCTTTAACCAGTTTCTATATTTGCATCCATGCAGTTTTTCACAGAACTCTTTTATTTAATACATTAATTTGCTTCAATGATACTTTTGCAAACAATGTATAAAAGAATTTTTACTGAAATAACTGACTGATTATAAAGTGCATATTTTGTTTGGCCTCTAACTGTACCAGTGCATGAATTAGAACAGACTTTTTCACTAGCAGAAGATCTCATTATTTCTCTAATTTTTCCATTAATCAGGATGTGCAATTGATGCTGATATGAAAGTAGAGATTGGGTCTCATTAAAGCTCTTGCTAAGAAATATTGGAAGAGTTTAATTATTTTCATTTAAGTTCTCTGAATAACAAAATCTCTCCAGATCATATTTCTCTTAAAAATTTCAAACTCTGAGAAATGAACCTACTGTAAGTTTTAGCCCTAATTAGTAGTTGGGGGATATTTTAGTGTGTTCCTGGTTCAGATATATTTCTTTAGTTATAAAACAGAATTAATTTTTTTTTGTTTGCCTACATGTGTGTGGAAACCTACAAAATATTTGAGTAAATATAAAAGAGTTACTGATTCTATAAAATTAGCATCAGTATTGTGTTATCATTCAAACTACCATTTGTTATTCTGATGTTCAAATTCCATAATAAGAATGGAGCTGAACAATAAATTGAAGCTTTTACTAATCACCTGTTACCTACATTATGAACTAGATATAAATCTTCCTTTTTTTAAATAAGACTTTTCAAACATACATAAATAAAAAAATAATAACACTGTAATGTATTTCACTTGGAGCTGAATGCAGTACAAGAAAAAATAGATAAAGATATAGCCAATCACCTAAGACTAGAAAAATAGATAGTCCAAAACTGGGATAGCACTTTTCTGAATCAAACTAAATAGTGATGTATATACACCTTCATATCTCTAACTGGCATTTCATTTGTTTCAGTGGGATATGGATACAATTGCTATTCATATAATAATATAAATAATAGAGTACATAAGGCTAGTTTTGTAAAAATCCTGTGTATAATTCAATATTCAAGTTTATCTATCTTTGCAATCAGGTTAACATCTATTTTTATATACTTTATAATTGTTTCTTTGTATAGCTTTCATTTTTAAATATTAGGTATAGTATTGAGAAGAATAACACAAAAGAAGAAACATAAACCCAGTTTGCACTAGAAGTCATGTAAGAACAAGAGCTGAATGATAAGTTATTGTATACCATGAATTAGTCTAGATGAGTAGTAAAAATTTGTAACGAAATTTCCAGTTCAAAGCATTTATTACTTGAGATTTTCAGAAACCAGATGATGTAAAAACATTTATCTTTTTTAGTTTAACTCAATTTTTTATTTATTGATATTTTAAAATCTCATTGTTAACTATTTCATCTCCAAGAAATTTCAGCCTGTACAATGATTGTACTTTGAGCTGTGATTTGCACTGAACCTATAGAAAGCATTATATTCAATGCAAGTTTAATTAGTTGAATTGCATAAGGGCAGAAAGAGTCAGAAACATTGCCACTGAATGAATCTAAGAGTCATCCACTGAGACACTTGTGAAAAAGAGTTTACACAACTCTTGTGTAAGAGTTTCAGTATATAAACTGAGGGACCTGCTGCTAAGGTGGGACAGGGATGGGTTTGGCATTGGTCAGCAGTTGGGGAGCAACTCTATTGTGCACCACTTGTTTTTCTTGTGTTTTGTCTTTCTCTCTCTTTCTTCTTCTTATCTTTTAATTTGTTCCAATTATTAAACTCTGCTTATCTCACCTCACAAGTTATACTTTTTACTCTCCTCCCAAACCCACTGGTGTTCTTGGTAAGTGAGCAAGAAGCTGCATGCTGCTTAGATGCCAGCTGAGCTTAAATCACAACAGGAACCTACTTTCTAAAATACCTAAATACTCAAATCAGTCAACTCATAATTTCTTTTGATATTTCCTATTGATTTGGAAAAGGATTTATCAGCTTTTCCCATTCAACACATTTTAATTTTGGACTGTAAAAAAAAAATAACCTCTCCTCGCTTTTGGCTTCAACAAACCATGCCCCTCAAACTACTTAAAATTCTCTCCTTCTGGTATTTCTTGCATGAGAAAAATTAGATTCTTGGAAAGTAGTTGTTTTAAAGAATAACACACATTGTTTCAGGGAGTGACATGAGGAGGTGCAGAAAAGACATAAGTTTGGGATGTTATTTAGGCCACATGACAAAAACAAGACTATTTTGTTTTGCAAATAAACCTAAAGCATTTTAAAAAGTAGTGCTTCAAAAGATAGATGGTGCTTCAAATTTAATATTGGAACTGTGTTAAGAACATCAGATTGACATAAAGATCATTGTTTTGGAAGTGCCTCTTATTGTATTGTAAATGAGAACTAAATAATTCTATTCTGCTTTGAAAAATGATGAGTTTTTCCTAAACTTGGTGAACTGAGATTTGAGTGTGCCACTGGCCTTGGTGAAATAATTGAAATACTGTTTGAAAGGGAAGAGGAAATAAGTCCTTACTGACAGAGAAAGTGTTAAAATTTATCAGAACTTTGAGGGTAAACTTTTGAAGACTTTTATTAAATAAATTATTTTCACTAGTTCCAGGTTATGTTGTCCTTCTCAAACGTATTGTAAATAGATCATTTTCTTCTTTCAGAGGAAGCTGGAAAAGTTCTTCGGACTTTCTCCCTTTCCCTTTACTTGCTTTTGCATATGCCTAAAAGGTATATGCAGCAGAAAGCAAGAGACTGAAGAGATACCAGGGAACAGCAATGTTTTTTTGTTGTTGTTTCAATGAGAAATGTCATGAATATTTCCTGCATTTTTCATGTTGAAATATGTACTAAATCATTAATTGTACATTCTTGTTTCTTTATGGCAAATTACCCAATGGTGTAACAGACTGCAAATTGCACTATGTATTTGCAACACATACCAAATGTTACTAAACTGAGAATTAGATTGAGAATAATAAACTGAGATGTGATCATTGCAAAGAAATAAACTGTGAGAACTCAACCTCTGATTTCCCATTTACCCTACAAAATAATGTTTAAAAATTGGCTGAATATATCTATCTGAAACAAAATTTCTAACATGTGTAAGAAAGAGGGTTGAGGAAAGAATAAATTTAATTATTAACTGTGCATTTTGAAAACTAGCCCAAAGTTTGGTATTAAACAGATTTTGGGTTAACCTCCCAGTCATGTTGGATTTTGCTGCAATATTCTTCAAGTAATAACAAGTGATTGCCAGTCAAACATTTTCAGTAGTTACTGGCCTTTGATTTGTTTGGGGTTTTTTTGTTTAATCTCAGGTAGAAACCAAATAATCAACATGTGAACATATTAGCCTTTTTTTATTGTGAACAGTTTTAAAAATACCCATGTTACACTGATAATCTTCATATGAATAAATATAATGAAAACAACAAGGGATTTTGGAAATAGGTTTCGTATTAGACATTTTGGACCACATTGAATGTTAACTAGTTTTGTGTCTCACCCTATTACTTTGGTGGGAGTTGAGTCACCTATGGTTGATTTTAAATTGTTTCTTGTGCTATGGACACTGTTCTGTCAAGTGAGTATAATTTCCTTTTTCCAGAACTTTAGCCACACTTAGTAAATGTTAGGCATCTGGAGAGGAAGTAGAAAAAAATTAGTGCCGAAATGACCAGGAATAATTGAGTAAATTTGGCATACCACTGCAGAATAATTTCCCAGAAGGAGCACCCTGAGAAAAATTCTCTTGTCAAGGTACTTATTTTCCTGCTTCCAGTCATACACATGAAAATTCAGTTCCTTGGCATCCTGAAAACCTTGAAGCACTGTTTAATGTTTTTGTTCTTCACCTCTCTTCACTCATTCCTTTCCAACAGCTCTGAAGTGTAGGACGTGGCTTGCAGTGTCCTTGTAACAATTTATGCTAAACTCCAAAATTTAAATATCTGTTCATAGGTACTCAATGAGGTATTTTTCTCCTATTTTTCTGTCTGTCCACCACATGGCATATGTGATTGTATATTTCCCTTTTATGCACACAAATTAATAAATTTTCATTTATTAAGGCTGATAATTCAGAGGTTTCATATTGGATGTGTAGATTTAACAGATTAAATTATTGTAATCTGGATACACTCATGGGAGAAGAGAATTTGGATGTCTTTAGTTCACCTTTAGTCTCTCTCTTATTTTCCTACTATTGTACATGTACTTTTTGAGGAATAGAAGTGAGAGTGTCTGTCACTGCTCAGCAGTCATGCTGCCACTCTATTTTAGCAGTCCTTCAGTCCACCCAGTTCTGGTTTTGCCCTGCAGTGCAGAGGGAAGACTAGCCTCTTCCAAATCACATTTGGGCTGCATCAGATCTTGAAGACATTTTTCTCAGCACAGGTGTACCCAGAAATGTTTAAATCTTAAAAAGCTTTCCCTTATAAACAATTAAAACTGCATAGATTGGCGGTTTGTTTGAAAGAACTCCCAGACTGAGTGCATAGAATAACCCAGAAAAGAAATCTTGGAGCAAAATAGATATCCACTGTCAGCAAATGGTAGTAGAAAGGAAAATGTTTCAGTTGAAATTCGGATCACTTATTGCTGTCTATGTCAAAACCAATTATTTGAACTTCATTCTGTAGTGGATAGCTGGCACAAATGGTTTTGTAACAATATAATGTACTAATGTGCTGAGCAAAAAGTCCACTTTTAAGGCAGATGGATAATGTAGCCAAGATAATTGCAGTTACCTAATTGATGCCCTGGTGTACATATGCTTTCTATCCAAAATTTATATGCCGATACTCTTAGGCACCACCATTACAGGCACCACCATACAACAATTCATTGTACGGGATCACAATCAAAGAGAAAGAACTGAAAATAAAAAACCACCTGTCTTATCAAAGTACTGTTATGAAGAACAGATGTAGAAGGTTCTCTCTATTAGAGATCTTTGCCACTACAATGAATTTGTAAGGGGATATGTAAGAGTGTTTTCTTAATCTCTCAGCACACTTTAGATTTAATGGCAATAAGTAAAATAATTTACCCTGTACATAAATAAAGCTAAAATTATAAAGTTTCTGTCAGCAATAGGAAGATGATTAGTATATTCAGATGTTTTGATTATACTATCCTCCCACTCTGAACTTTATTAAAAGTCTACTGTACAAAACGAACCATCATAGACATGACCAGCAAGAACTGTAGAAGTGAACTGACAAGTATTTGATAAAGATGCAAAATGTCAAAAATATACTCATTTATTAAGATACATATTTCCCTATATTTCCAACAGCTTGCTATCCTTCTCCCTATATTTTCTTTGATCTTAGTGAGTACAAAATAACTAATCTTAAAACCATGAAGTTTAAATGTCTAATAATTTAAATATGGACTTAAACAAGAGGTAACTTTATAGCCTCTCTTGGGAGAAAATTTTAGTTACTATTAGTAATCACTCATAAAAAAAGTAGACATATATCATATGTCTTTCATGCTGAACTCAAATGAAAGTGCTGTTTAGTACATTGATTAAAGCATCTAACTCAATTACAGCTCAGAGTATAAGAGACAACAGAAGACAATAAGAACTGTGACAGTTGGATTTTACAGAAAAAAAAGATTTTAACAGATATCGTGTGCTGGTCACAGCTGTGGTAGAGTTAATTTTCTCCACAGTGGCAGGTATGTAGCTGTGTTTTGGGTTTGAGCTGAACACAGGGCTGATAAGATGGAGATGCTTTTGTTCTTGCTGAGCAGGACTTACACAGAGCCAAGGCCTTTTCTGCTTTTTGTACTGCTGTGCTGGCAAAGAATTTGGGGGTACATGGGAGGTTGGGAGGAGACACAGCCAGGACAGGTGACCCAAACTGACCAAAGGGACCATGACCAGACCATGTAACATCATGCTCAGTGTATAAAGTGGAGGGAAGAGGAAGGAGGAGACATTTGTTCTTTGTCTCCCCAAGTCACCCTTACCTGTGACAGAGCCCTGCTCTTCCAGGGATGGTTGAGCACTTGGCTAGCCATGGGAAGCAGTGAAATAATGCCTTGTTTTGCTTTGCTTGTGTGTGTGTGATTTCTACTTTCCCTATTAAACTGTCTTTATCTCAACCCACAAGTTTTTTATCTTTTACTCTTTTGATTGTCCCCCTAATCTCACTGGTGAGGGAGCGAGTGAGCAGCTGTGTGGGGCTTGGCTGCTGACTGGGTTTAAACCATGGCATATAGGAACAGAAAAGATGTATTTTATGAATTTCTATGGTGATTCATTAATAGAGGAAGTAGAACGGTAGACACTAGTTTAAATCTGATTGTGTGGTAAGATGGGAGCTAGCAATTTTCCAGTAAATGTTTCTGCTGCAGGAATGTAGCATGGATAAAATTGCAAGCAAATAAAAAGAGACATCTATAGCACTTTACAATAGAGAAGATAGAGTCATTGTATCAATAAAGTGCCATGGATCTCCCATGGTGGGTAACAGCACTACAAGCAAAGCATTAAAATGCGTTATCCATTTAGGAATGTTATATGTTAGGAACAGATTTTATTGTCGTTAAACAAAAATACAGCACTGGATTTAGGACAGAGATATACAACAGTCCAATAGACTGTCCTTTGAAGAAAGGGTATGGCCATTTCTATTCTTAAGGTTTCTTGGATTAGATACACAGCAAAGTGTGAATAGAAATGGCCAGTCTCAAACATAACGCACATAAACCTATATCAGCATCACAAAAAATTACAAAGAAAGTAGATGATACATCTGGAGTTGTTTTCTACCAGTTTTATGTTTCTCTTGGTGAAACAACTACCAAGACAAAAAGCCATCAAGTGTGAGAAGCCACGGTGTAACTACATTGTGAGGCAGAGGAAAATCAAGTATTTCTGTTCCATAATTGGCAGCAGAAAACGGGATTTTTGTGATGCCTCCATGTTCTTCATACGTGGGTAACTATAGGTCTGTGACGCACTACAAGAATAGATTTAGAAAAGTTATTAGGAATAGTGGTGTATATAAGAGCAATAAGAATTAGAATAGAATTCTAGAATTAGAATTCTGGGAATAAGAATTAAATGGAGGAATTTTTTTTTTAAATATAAAATTAAAATAAAACTACTTTCCACAAAACTTTTAGAGAATATAATAGAATCATACAATGCTTTGGGTTGGAAGGGACCTTAAGGATCATATTGTTCTAACCTCCCTGATACTTTTCACTAGACCAAGTTGCTCAGATATGTGGAAGTTTAGTTTGTCACTTGGTTTTGATATAAGAATAGATGATAGAGAACATCTTACAAACTTGTTTGTAATGTACCATAACATTTTCTTTACGCACACTTGAACACAGAGGTGTAATAGAGCCATTTGAAACAGTCTTGTGACACACACACACAGATAAACTAGAATTGCAGTGGCTCTCCTAGTCCATATACCTTATGATAAGAACATTGCTCATGATGCATTACTCTGTATTTAAAAAATTTTTAGAGTAAAAAGGAGCAAGAAGTATATACCTGAGTCCTAAATAGTTCATCTTTGATTAAAAATGTTTACTAGGACTGTGTTTTATAAATACACATTAGGGGAGCTTGTGGTAGAAAGGGTTGTGCTCTCAGTGCTGCCTGCTGCTGCTGACCTAGAGTTACATAGGCAAGAAAGCACATCATTAGGAAACATGGATGAGCAGAAACTCTTTCCCATATAGTTTCAAGGTACAGGTGACTATCAGCAACAAAATAAGTCATAGGAATATTTTGAAATAATTGAATCTGAAGACTTATTTATAGAAATGAATCAGATCATCAAAATCACATGATTTTGATCTTTCTGAATTATATGACATTTTTTTAAATTCAGGCAATGCTCAATTATAACCTGTAGCAATTCCAAATAAACAGTATAAAGAAGGAATATAGATACGGTCTTTGCTTTAAGCCTGATGAAAATATATGCTTAAAGATATTGCCTCAATATGTCTTATAGAATGATTTTAAAATTTCTGAAACTTTATATTCTTTACTTTCCCCAAATTTTAAGTTCTTTTTTTTCCTTTAAATTCTACATAATTAATATGTTAATTCTGATATTATTCTTCCATTGATATTTTGGATAACTTTTTGTAGGTATAAATGGATTCAAACTTAAATCTTAGACTAGAAAACCTAAGCTCAGTAGGCAATATTTTTATGTTAATAAAAAAAACACTCCAAACAACATCAAAAATACTTAACCAGGGCTGTCCTGAATTTCTTTAAAAGTGAATTAAAGCTCTATTTACTCAGAAAATTTTGCAAAAGTGGCTGCAATTATAAATGCAGTTACTTAAAACAGACAAAGGGATTGAGTGCACCCTCATCAAGTTTGCAGACAGCTCCAAGCTGAGGGTGCAGTTGACACACCTGAAGGAGGGAATGCCACCCAGAGGAAGCTGGACAAGCTCAAGAATCGAGCCCATGTGAGTCTCACGCAGTTTAACAGGACCAAGCACAAGGTGCTGCACCTGAGCCAGGACCATCTCTGGCATCAACGCAGGCTGAGGGATGAACAGATGAAAAGCAGCCCTGTCGAGAAGGACTTGGGGTCACAGGTGGGTGAGAGGCTGGACATGACCTGGCCAGGTGCACTCACAGCCCAGAGAGCCAAATGTGTCCTGGGCTGTTGTCTGACCACCATGGGCAGCAGGGCCAGGAGGAGATTCTGCTTCTCTGCTCTGCTCTCCTGAGACCTCACTGGAGTAACTGCATCCAGCTCTGGGGTCCTCAGCACAGGAAGGAGATGGACACATTGGAGTAAATCCAGAGGAGTGCCACAAAGCTGATAGAGGGATAGAGCACCTCTCCTACAAAGACAGGCTGAGAAAGTTGGGGTTGTTCAGCCTGAAGAACGCTCCGGTGAGATCTTATAGCAGCCTTTCAGTACCAAAAGAGGGGCTACAAGAAAAGCTGGGGAGGCCTTTGACTAAGGCAAGTAGCAGTAGGCTATGGAATAATGGCTTTAAACTGAAAGAGAATAGGTTTAGAGTTACATGATTTCTGTGAGGATGGTGAGGCACTGGAACATGCTGCCCAAAGAAATTGGGGTTTCCCTATTTCTGAAGGCTGTGTTGTGCCTCTGTAACTCACACTGAGTGGAAAACTTTTCCTTTTGGTTTGCTAACCATAAAATCTGTAACAACCATGAAATGAAAACTTGCATTTGATGGACATGTACAATGACTAATTCACAATCTGTTTTAATGGCATATAAACTGTGGATTCATGACACAGGAATTTTACAGTTATACATCTGAATGCAAAACAAGATAGATAGTTTATTTTTTTCTTATTTAGATAATGTTAATTCTCTTTTGTGTTTAAAAGGTCCAAAAGAAAATTTCTCCTTTTTATATAATGCAGAGAGAAAGGACAATATAATGCTCTTGTTTGATATTATTATGGATGAATCTGTATAACTATAGGCTTAAATCTGTCAGTCCTACACTAATGAGACAAAAGTCTGTTTGCAATGAAATGCTGTTAAAAGCGAAATAAATGTGCAATGGTCTTTTAGCTCTAATTGTATTGTGCTGACATTTGGTATAATTATATGCAGTTGAGTATTATTTTCATGCCACTCTAAGAAATTCTGGAGTAAATTGAGGTAGCTATCTGTTTTCAGATGAGTTTGATCACTTTATTTTACCCCAGTCTCAGAATTTATTTAGAGAGGTCTGAAACCCTGTATTTATCATAATCTGCTTCATTTGTTCAGTCCCCATGTGGCAATTCCAATTAGAATTTTATCAAAGTCATCCTTACAGCAATAATGATAATCCTTTAGCATCTATCTGGATTAGGTCTCTGTTTTATTCTACTAATGAATACTCTAGAGGGGTCCGGGCAATTTTACAGAACAAATTAACCTTAGAGCATAGCCATTTAAAGTATTCATTATACTGGACACCTGCAAAGTGTACTGGGCTTAAATGCAATTTAATAGACCCTTCTAGGCCTGTTTTAAAGTATCCTGAAGAGAGTATGAATAAGATGATATTTAAATTATGATGGTTAGAATGGTGGGGTTTTTTTTCTAGCATTTTCAATAAATATCAGAAGTCCTATGTATGAAACATCACTTTTGGAATACATCAAATATCATCATGTAATTGCAGCTTTTGAAATCTAAAATGAAAAGTTTCAAAACACTGAAATCTGAAATGAATGTCTGTTCAATTCCACCTTTGTGTATAGCATGCTCAAAAATGAATGTCCTACATGTGATACATTTTGTTTCTAGTTCAAATACTCCTATTTATTGCAAAAATTCATGAACTGTAATTCTTAAATAGGATAGAATGGAAAGGGATTGGGGAAGAGAGGGCAAAAGAGCAGAGGGAAATGGAAAAGCTAATTGGTATTCTCTGTTTTCAACTGTTCATATCCCCAAGACTACCCCTTTTATTTTTTTTAATTTAAAGTCAGAGTCTCTTTGTTATCTCAAAACACTACAATTATAACATCCAGTGCCAAGGACCAGAATGATTCATCTGTATTGTTCATCAGTCTAAACATTGCCACTAGAACTAAATGCAAGCTCAGTCTGAACACATCAGACATTGCTTGCATGAGTATTGTTATCATACTAATTCAATAAGCAAATAATTTGGTCTTTACTAATGGCTATGAGAGTTAAATAAATAGCCTTTATATTTTAATATATTAAGTCAATTTCTGAAAGCATGAACATCTTTTCTATACATGGCCAAATTTTTTTAATTCCATATTATAAATCTTGCTGGCAACACTACGTTACAGGAAAACTTGTGGTGTCATTGGCTAGAATGCAAAAGAAAATGCAAAAGAAAAAACAAACCAAAAGCATTCAGCTTTGCATATTTGCTTTTTCTAAATTTTTTTTTTAATTTACTTTGGAGCAGAAAATCTTAAGCAAAAACAGAAGTATATGCTTAGTATGTGGAAGCATGTGTGTAAAATCAAGCCAATAAACGTTTTCTTCACTGAAATCCCAAATAACCTACAGTGGTAGAAGACAGTGACAAAACTGAAAGCACAGGTTAGGCTAGATTTTCCAAATTCAGAAGGCACTGGTGGAAAAACAGCAGAGTTCCAGGATCGAGAATTTCGGAAAAAAACTTATACAGTTATCCTAAAATCTCTGCTGGCAATTTTGCTTAGGCCTGAAAAATCCTACTGTCATCTCCAAAAGGTTTTTTTTTTCACTCTTAACAAATCCTCAAACTTTGCTTTATATAAACAATATAAATTTTCCCCATGTTATCTTTTGCTTTTTTTAATAAGCTACATATTTGTAAGTATATTTTAGCTATTCATGGATATCTATTAATCCGTTTCTAGTATTTACAGTGTTTTTTCCAATGTCTTCTAAAAGATTATTTGCATCCTCTCTGCTGCTGAAATAATGAAACAGTTTATACAACTTTCATTCACCCACTCACAGTGATTCAGCAGCCGCTATTCTGCAAAGTACTGTACTGAATTCTGTCACTAAGAAAATCTGAGTTGCAGTCAAGATTACAGTTATTTGTAAGTATTTTGGGTTTTTGACTAATGTGATATATTTGTTAAGTCCTAATAAAAACACAGCTGAGTTAGCTCAGGTACTGTGACATGTAAATGAAGATGTGATAACTGTGTAGACATGACAGAGGAGGGATTTAGAGCAGGTTTAGAGGAAAAAAGAGCCACATAACTCAGTGACATAACTTGAAATTTAATTTCTAAGCAGCATGGGTTTAGCAGGTGAATATCAATGCCTATTATAAAGCTACTAGTATAAGATTTCTATGCTATGGCGCTCACAACCTAATAAGGATCATGTCTCCCCAGCCCAGCACAGACCACATAAACAGCTCTTACTGATCAATATATTGGAGTCCTGGAGACTATTCTGGCCCATAGCTGTTGCCCATGCACAGAGCCCTTTTCCCTCCACCCGTGAAGGTTATTGTCTCAACAGTATGTTTCTTTAAAATTAGATAATTAGACTAAGTCACGGATGATATTGCTAGTTTTAGAACTCAAGGCCAATTTCTTTGGCTTTCTCTATATTTAAAACCAATTAGTGCTTGTTTTCAAAGTTATTATCACCTTCTGGTTTCCTATTCCAGATGTGCTAAAAAGATGTTAAGTCCTTGCTTCAATGCTATCTCAGTTCATATCAGAGTGCTTTAGAGTTAAAAATCAGCAGATGATGTGTGGGTATCTTGGCCTCATTTTATTACATTAAAGTTCTGGAAGTTTTTAGTTCATAACAATCCATAACAAAGATATAATCAAAAGTGGAAAGCAACCAAACCCACCTTTATAGTACAGTTGGTCTATATATCTTCTGCAATAGAGATAGTTTCATGCACATACAGAGCGGAATATGTGAAGTCAACACAGCTGTGATTTCCTTCTCTTTCTAGGAAAATTACTAAGACTTTGTTCTACTTGAGCATAGAGGCTGCTGTGTCAGGGCCTCATTATCATGCCACAACAAGAGAGAGTAAATTAGAAAATTTTAGCTAAGATTAGACATAATATTTCAATTTGTTCAGGCTAGGTTGTACTCCTGTTGACTGTTTTTAATTTTTATTTTAATAAAACTATCATCATTTCCATGTTTTTTTGACCAAACCATCTTTCCTATTTTTTTCAGTCAGAAACTATTTTTAAAATCCTAAAAAGTCAAAAACCTCCTTTCACAGCTGCAGATAATACCTTATGTATTAAATTCTGTGAAAATATTGTACCAATATGACTGAGAGCATTCTAAAGATGTTAAATATCCACGTTCTGATTTTCTGACGAGCATACAATTAGAGGGGAGCCAGGTACCATATCTTCCTTGGTTCTGATCTTAGCACACTCTAGAAGTACATGCAGCCTACTTAAGTAACTAATGTAATAGCTACAACAGCAGTACAAAATTAAGCATATCTTCTTTTTCTTGCACATTTTGTTTTCTTTCTCTTTGCACCAAGTGTTGCTTCTTTTATTTTCTGCAAGTTTCATTAGATTTTTATCCTTATGATTTTTTCCTGAAGGTGAACAGATTCCACCACTCGATAATTTCTTAGTGATACTTTTATGGAATATAATGGCTTTAACCAATATTAGAACTTATCCAATTCCCACTGTTTCTCTAGGTGGCAAATAGGTTCTTTGTTTTCCTTCTGATTTTAAACAACTTACTCATTGTCTCTGGGCTGTGCCTTGACCATAAATCTTTGTTCTCCAGTGCAGCATACAGGAAAAAAAAACAAAAACAGACATTTTGGAAGGACTTATATACTGTGGCCTGTTTTCAGCAAAAGTGTAGCTTTCAACTGGGGGACTCTGAGTGTAGAATTCATTGTGTAAATGTATGTGGTATTTTCTTGGGGTCCCTTGTGGCAGGAAGGAAATGATGAATCTGACTCCATGTTCTTAGAAGGCTAATTTATTATTTTATGGTATTACATTATATTAAAGAATACTATGCTAAAACTATACTAAAGAATAGAGAAAGGATACTTACAGAAGGCTTAACAAGATACTAATGAAAAACCCGTGACTCTCTCCAGAGTCCCAACACAGCCTGACCATGACTGGTCATTAAGTAAAAACAATTCACATGTTGGATAAACAATCTCCAACCACATTCCAAAACACAGGAGAAGCAAATGAGATAATATTATTTTCCTTTTTCTCTGAGGCTTCTCTGCTTCCCAGGAGAGAAATCCTGGGCAAAGAGAATTTTTCAGAAAATATGACAGTGACAAATGTAGACTGCGTTAAATGTTCTAGGACATCTGAAATGAGGTCAGTAGGTATGACACAACACCTACAGGATAACCATACCTTAGTAAGGTAACAGGTGAAGGACTAATGGATCTGAAACCTTTGAGGGTGCAGTAGTTACCTATGTTTAGGCAGCTGACTCCCACACTCCGATGATTTAAAATGAGCTTGACAGCTGTTCTGATTTGTGAATAATAATTTCGTAGTATTTTGACCAGACTTTTATTTAGTTTTTATTTTTCTTTAATTAAGGAAATAATATAAAGTATAAAAACCACAGAAAATGTACCTTTGTTTAGAGCATGCTGGAACAGTATTTCTTTCAAGTTTTACACCTTCAGTTTTCTTAAACGTTCTGGCAGGTATAGCACTAAGATCCTCTGTCACTGCATTTCATCAGACTTATTAAATAATCCCATCTGCCTGAAGCAATAACTACTACAGGAATAAAGCGATTATCTATTGTTACCTGATTTATACTTTCTCTAAATCTAATGAATTTAAATACACTTTACTTGGTGTAAAATATCACCATAACATTAAGAAGCCATCATTTAAATATGTTCATACAATATCTACAATTCAAACTAATATGTTTTGTGATATAAAAACTGGCCATTTAATGCAGCATGAAAAAGCAATTTGAATGAAAATGAGAAAAAAAATAAAAAGTATTTTAAAATTACTTGCAAGTAGAAGTTGTAGGTAACAAATGAGAACGTTCTCCTGGTCTAAAAGCTGTTTCACATTGTGCATATATAAGGCCCTAAAGCACACAAAAAACCACCATTAAAATCATATAGGAAAAAAAGGCAATTTGATTGGAACTTGAAGCCTACAATACTGAGAAGTCTAGGTTCTCAGAAATTTCACAAGACAGTTGTCATTTCAGTCACTTGCAACTGCATGAGAGTTGAGTTTATTCTGTCATTGGATTGCAAGCTCATTCCAGAGGCCAGTTTGAAAATCCAACATTTTTTTAAATTTTTCTTGCCTTGTGGTAGAGAAAAATGAGTAATTTTCCTAGAGTACAGAGTGCTTGGTTCTGCTCACATGATTTCCTGGTTTACACATGAGATGGGTCCAGCTCCACCCATATTTTCCTACTTGCTTCTGCACACACATTTTTTGATCCAGCAAGCATCACTATGTATTTGTCCAAAGATGGCTTTTAGGAGGAGCAGTGAAAAGTGCATGTCCATATCCCTAGGTTGTGGAGTGGAAAAGTGTATTCACATCACAGAAGTGTACATGAAGTGCAGTACTAATGCATGTTTGGCAGTGTCCATGTGAGAGACACAAGGAATCCATATCTGACCTCTGTACGACAAGAGTGAGATGGGGCAGAAAACTGGTCATTATTTTGCACTACTTTCATTCTTGTTCTATATGAATGAATAACTTCAAGTTTTGAAAACAATGTTCAGTATTGTGAATCAGTATCAGTGAATTAAGTATCGGTGAATGAACATATAATACTAAATATATTTCATTAAAATTAAATTTAATACATTTAATACTAAAGAGCTACTTAGTTAACCAGGAACTCTATTCAACAGCAACTGTTGATCACAAACTGTTGTGATCAACTCCAGTAAATTAAATATGTGCACAAAATATTTGCTAAGCACAAATGCAAAAGGAATGCAAGAGGCTTTTTCTTCACATAACTGAACACTACAGATGAACTCAGGATTAAAAGCTGTAGGTGTCAGTAAATTGTCTAGCTCACACATCAAAATACATCAGAAAATTTACTAAACACTCCTGGGACAGTACTCTGGAAAACACTGTAGAAGAAAGACTGGAAAGTAAATACCAATACCAAAATCCCTATTTTTTATTCCAGGGATAAGGAGCTTGCCTCTGACCTGCCCCACTTTAGCATACTTATTAGACTACTACTGTCACAGACATCTTTTATGAAAAATCCTTTCCTCAGGTTTTTTCCTCCTGAGAAGCTGAGAGGCCTCAGGAACAAAATGTAAGCAATGGTTATCTGCTGTTGTGGAATGCAACAGGTGGATCTGTGATCGGCCCATGTTGGTTGTTTCTGGTTAATGGCCAATCACAGCCCAGCTGGCTCGGACAGAGAGTCCAAGACACAAGCCTTTGTTATCATTCTTTTCTATTCTGTTCTTAGCTAGCCTTCTGATTAAATCCTTTCTTCTATTCTTTTAGTATAGTTTTAATGTAATATAGATCATAAAATAATAAATCAAGCCTTCTGAAACATGGAGTCAGATCCTCATCTCTTCCCTCATCCTCGGACCCCTGTGAACACCGTCACATACTATTATAGTAACGAACACACCCCAAAAAACAAAAAACCCCACTATGTATAATGGCTTCAGAAGCTAAGATAAAAAAATAAGGAAGAGGTGAATGGTATTAGTGACCTGGCTCAGTATTTTACAGGAAGATTTTCAGATCCTGACATCATTTACAATAGAATAGTCTACACAGATAACAAATCAACTTAACAAGTTGATTTGTTATCTATGTAGCCTATTCTACTGTTCATTCTGAAGACAAATCTTTGGGTGACTCATAAAGTCCAAGAGATTTGATATGTCTGTCTGTCTCTATTTTAGTGAAAAAATTTCATCTCTATCTTAATTTGGGCTGAGACATTCTGACTATTTGTTTTAATGCTGATTGAAGGGCTACACAGGAGTAGTCCACAGCAGGGTAAAAAAGAAAATGTTCAGAACAAATTACACGACACTATATTGCTTTTCTTCATCTACCTATGAAACTTTTACTTAGTAGCCTCTCCAACGTTATTCCAGGAGATTTATAATTGCATTTCAGTGAATGCTCTAAGCAATGCCTGAAAACAATAATTTACATTTTCTTACCACTGACTTTGGGGTTTGGTTTTTGTTAATTCTTCCTTATCAGCTGATGCACTCTTGAAGTCAGAATAACATTTCTGACCAAAACAAAAACAACTTCAAAGCTATTCAATAAACAAGAGAGCTTTGTCAATCCTAGAGAGAGCAACAAACCATATATTTGAGAAAAGCTTAATATTTAAGGAAAACAGTCTACCAACTATCAATCCTATGAAATATTATTTATTTGGTGCACATTCCATTCTCAGAAAATAAATGGTATTCGAAAGATAAAGCTGATAAATGCTTTATTTATAAGATAACATTTTGACTTTCAGTAGCTGCTTTTCTTATATTGTCCTCTGAAGTTGGTGAAAACAGTAATGTTACAGCATAAATAAAATCTTTTAAACCTGTAGAGAAGTTGAAATAGCATTTTTTCTGCTTAACAATGGGACACGTGATAATATTACTTGCAGAAAATGAACTGCAACTGCAGTTGAATTTCAGATGTCAATCTTCTCCACAAAAGGGAGAGTAGGGAAAAAACTCAATATGTATTTTCATTGTATGCATAGAAAAACAGAAAAGAGGAGCCAGGATGAGACAGTTAAAATTACACATTGAAAAATATGCATTATTTTCACAATCATATTTTCCAGTAAACCCTGGATTAAACTAGTCTGGCACTGCAAGAAGCTAATATTTAGTGCCAGCATCTGCAGCTGTCTCAGTCCAGCATAACTGCGGTTTCTGTTCCTTTTAAGTTTCATGTGCATTAATATTAGGTGCTTTACAGTTTCTTTTTTCTGCTTTCCTCAAATCATCATCTTTTTGCTCACTTGACTGCACACATTGTGGCTTGGCATGGCCAATTGCAGTTGACATTTCCAGTCGCCCAGGGTTAGCCCAATATTAATTAAAACATCATTCTAGACTATTATCATTTTTCTTCATCATTGTAATTGATTTTATGCTATTTTTAAAATTCTGCTTCTTTCAGATAGAAATAAATCCTAATCTTACATTCCTAAGCAGAAATAGCAGGTTGAATTAGCAATCTTAGTGCCACTTAATGAAGTCCTAACATTAATCTTCCCTCTCCAGTTCCATTTTCAAAACACCTAAAGCTAACATCTATACAGAAATAGCTTTGGCAAATCTAAGTCTGATTAAAATCCTAGCTGATCATTCAGTGCACTCAGAAGACACCTGGAATGGCCATTATTTCTCACAAGCTCATGGGTCTCATTACCAACCAATATATACTTCCAATAAAATTCCCATGTTAAGGAGTAGATTTACTGTGAAAAGCCACTTCTCAAAGATTGTACATTCAGAAACACCCCACTAATTCCCGAGACATATCAGATCAAGGTCATACTTGCTTATCTTCATGAGAATAATTAGAATTAATTGCTTATTGCCTCAATTACAACACCAAACCACCTGAGAGCAAGTATTGGCACTTATTCCATCTGGTACCTTCGTCCCTTAAATGTTCCTACATGGAAACAGGGGAGATGTTTCTACATGTGTCAGTGATGCCATGATTTGAAGTGAGTGAACCAAATCCTCCTAACTTTATATCAGTACAGTACATTTTTAGTGAAAATCCATTATCTTATAAAACAAATATGTCTGACAGGTTTAGATGGGCCAAAAGTCAAGGCAGACTATTGCACCGTTGTCCAGATTTCAACAGGTAAGCATGTATTGCTTTTTGTGTTCAGAGTAACTGAAAATCTCTTGGGGAATGAAACCCTAGAGCCTCTAAGCTCATAACATCATTCCTGCAGCAAAAACAGAATTTAAATTCTTTTTTTTTTCATGTCTCTTTTTACAGAAGGTAAAAGAAGATAGTATGTGACTTAGGGCCACTGAGCCTTTAGAATATACTTTATTTCACCCTCAAAAAATGTATGGGTTTGTTCAAATATATTTATATGTACAGATATTCTTGTACCCATGTGCTTACAAAGTGCAGGCACTGGCAACATGGAATTTGCTAGCTTGCAAATACAAGATTTACTAGTATCACCAAATAATCAGAAGGGAATTGTTGACCCTTGTTTTGAGTAATTAATCCCTACAGGGCTGGAACTCTCCGAAAAATCTCCACTTTAGCAGTTTACATTATCATTTTCTCAAGCATCAGTATCTCAGAAAGGCTTCAGGTGTGAGTACTTTGCAGTACCCACCTTCAAACTAGGTTATCATGGGCTATGTTTGTGAATAAGCTGTAGAAAGATCCCATGTACATTGTTTAGTAGAGAACATAAATTTGTTTAAAAATTGTTTAGTTCAAGCTACCCAATTTTGCCATTATCAATTTTCATAATGTAAATGGAGAGGAGATGTCTGACTGCAAACCACTTTTCCTGCAAGAAAGATATTCTCAGTTTCTAATGACAAAATCTTACAAAAATTGTTTTCCTGTAAGATTCTCACTGAAACATCTTGACCTAGCATTTCTCTGTTATATAGCTCAGCTGGAAATGGTTATAATTTAGAACTGCTAGTATTACTTTAGCAATCATCTAATGTGCTAGCCATCTCTACAGATTTTTCTCCTAATCTCATGTGCTCAACAAGCTATTTTTTTTTCTCCTAGTTCTAATAAATTTTGCTATATTTCACACACAACAAAACACAAAAATTCTTATTTTAATATCAGCTTTCTACAGTACTACTACAGATTATGGGCTTTTCCTTTTAAGATTTTTTTTTTCTAAACTAGCAATAATGGTACTAAGTACTAATGGTACTTTTTTCTTTTTCCTAATGAAAAATTAGTTGCTTAAAAGTTCAATTTTCATAAATACAAATAAATAATTTTTATTATTTCTCCCGATTCTAAATTTGTATATGCCTAATAGTTAGTAGTTACCCTTGGAAATGTAAAACTTTTTAATAGATATCATTAATTAAAACTAATTAGTTTAATTACCTGACAGTGATGTTTTCAATTTCTAGTATAAAAATGAGTTTGCATGCATTCTGGTTGCCATGACAACAGTATGTATTAGTTGTTCTCCATCAGAACATTCTCAGTGCTTTTCATCATTTTGCAGCTAAAGTTTATTTGATAGTAAGGGTCAGTATTTAAAATTTCATAGTTCTTTAACTTGGTTTTGAAGACACTATTTTTTATATCCTCTTGGGAAGATGTAGTTTGATGGGAAGAACCTACTGAAAGATGGAGACAATTTATGACACACAAAGCCTAAACAGAAATTTTGTGTTCTGAAACAACTGAGTTCTAGTAATCTTGCATAATTATAGCTGTATCTTTTAAATTGTGGCAAAAGAGGCACGCTCACTGTTCTTCTCATTTTAATAAGATTTGTGAGAGAAGTTAGACCTCAAACATGGTAATGATCTTAATTGAAGCAACCAGAACAGAACATTACATTGGCACCAAGAGAAGAGCTCATATAAATTTGACCAAAAAAGAAAAAATAATGAAAGAGAAAACTGCCATGAATGTCTTTAACTTAGAGATTTAATGTGATACATAATTTAAAAGGATTTAACAAATTAATTTTAAAAATATAAAAGGTTTTACTTTCAGTTGTACTTAGTCTGTACTTGAAAGGCCAGATTTAGATGCGTTGACTGTATTGGTATTAAGAAATTTTAGAATCAAGAAGTAGATACACAAAAGTGTTGACATGGTAGTGTTAGAAACTGTACAGAATATGCTCCATGCTGAAGGGTAAATATTAAATATATTACATGCAAGTTTTAAGCAGCACATTAGGGATTTACAACAGATTCCATCTTGAACTGGTCAACAGAAAATGAGAAATCAGAGTGGACCCAAAACCCTACACATTTCAGGGTCTATAAATTTAATTCTGAGCTATAAGAAGAGGTAATTTTCAGATTAGTATTGCATCTCAAGATCCCCTTCTCAGGTTAGATATGCAGCCTTTTCTTTCTGTAAAATGAGAAGATACTCTTTTGTAATTCTGTTGGTGGTTGTGCCACCAACAGAATTACAAAAATTAATTACCAAATTAATTTTTATGTATTATGTCAGAGATACAAGACCAGTGAGTGATACAAGAAGTAAAAAGACTTCATTCTGTACAATCATCAAATTTTGAGAACTTTTAGCCATTTTTCTCAAATCTTGAAGAGGGTTTAGCCTACTCATAGTGTCTTCCCTGTGCGGCTGAACTCTGCCATGCTGGGATACACTTCAAGACTTAAGGGACCAGAAAGAGGAAAGTATGGGGATGAAATAATCTAGGGATCTGAGGCTTGGCAGAATGGATCCTCTGGCTCCAGCTCTGTCAAGGGGTACTACAAGAAAGATGCAGAGGGACTTTTTACAAGGACATGTAGTGATAGGACAAGGGGTAATAGCTTAAAACTGAAAGAGGGTAGACTTAGATGAGACATTAGGTTGAAATTCTTCACTGAGGGTGGTGAGACCCTGAAAAATATTGCTCAGAAAAGCTTTTGATGCCCTATCCCTAAAAGTATCCAAGGTCAGGTTGGATGGTATTTTGAGCAACCAGATGTAGTGGACAGTATTCCTGCCTATGGAACTAGATGACCTTTAAGGTCCCGTTCAGTTCAAACCATTCTGAGATTCTATGATTTCATGCATTTCCTTTAATAACTGCTTAATGTCAATGGCATTATCTGAAACTTCTGTTCTCATGGATAGTTTCCACAAGAAACTATCATAATATGTTTTTTACTGTTACTAGGAACCAGATTAAAAATATTAGAATTAATTTTTAGCAAGAACAATAACAACTATAAGTACAGAAAACAAATACTATAAAAAAGAAGGAAAAGGAAAAGGAACACACCTTGCTTTTCATCAGGGTGGAGAGTTGCTTTGTCAACAAGCAGTCTCTACTGGTGTGGAAGTATATTCCCCTGTTCATAGGGATCCTCTATTTGAACTGACAAGCTATTTTTAGACTCCTAAGTCTAATCCATATTGAACATGTTAGTTACATACTGTTTGTACACTCACATACCATGTTTTACAATTCAATTCTACTGAAGGTAAGAAACTCCCTATAATCTAATTAGGACTCCTTTATTTTTCTCCAAGATTACCTTCTCCATCTCACTACAGCTATGCAGCAGTTGTGGCATTCTGTTGCAACATTCCGTTGATGCAACATTCGAGGCAAATTTATTAAATAATCTCAGGGTAATATATCTGAGTAGCAAAAACTTATCTGAGGTGTTATAGATCTATACGCAACACCTGTTGTTAGTGAATATGTCAGTTCCATCATATGCTTATTTAAAGGTGGAATTACAGAAAACTTGTTACTGTGGTACAATCAGTCTTGATGTCTGAGTGCAGTTGAACTAAATTATCCCCTCACAGAAGTGGAACTGTTGCTATTAGCTGAACTAGACCTACAAATGTGGAGGCACTTCACATTTTAGTTAAAAGAATTACAACAAAATGTTTTCGGCAATTAATTTTTTACTCTCATTCTACATCACCAAGATTTCCACAATTTAAAAACCATTTGTTGGCATAGAAACATCAGCTTAATTAAATATGGATTAAACTAATTAACCTAAAACATATCATACTATAGACTTTGATTTAGAATACGTTAAAAGAAACAGAACATTTTTCATAATTTCGTGTCTTTTATCTACTGAAAATGTTTTGCTTTCATGAGAATTTACATGCTTGTTCTTGAGGCTATCTCCGGAAGGTAAGGATATCGTTGACAACTAATGTTAAAAATCCTTGTTTCAACAATGGTGGACCCTGTGTGTATACACATTGTCTATCCTTCATGACAGTCTTGCTTTATAATTGTCTGTCAGACGCCACCGTGTGCCCAGTTACAAATTTTATTTCAGATTTGATGTGCAGACACACCAGAAATTGATTGGATTAAATATAAAATGAAGATACAAAATAGCAAAAAGATCCATATTTTGTGTCAATTGGTTAGATTGCAAGATGACAGAAGAAATCAATTAAGTATTTAGCTAAAAACCTTGCCTGGAAAAAGAAGATTTGAAGATTCAGTTTCTTTCCTGTAACTGGCTTCTTCCCCTAGAATCGCATCATTGCTGTATGGTCTTCTACACATATTAAGGTTAATAAGCAGTTGTTTCTCATGTACAATTTCCTTTTTGAATGGCTTTGAAGTAGTAGTAGTAGTCACAGTTTTCAAAGGAAATAATAATTTCATTCAGTGTCTGACATTACATCAGTGATTACATCAGCATTACTGCATGGATCTACAAATATCATTAAGTGAAATTCTGGCTAGATTCTTAGTTACTGACTATTGACTTCAATAGGAAGGTCAACTCTTCAATAGGAAGGTCAACTCTTAAAGCAGTCTCCAGGCTTCATGAAAATAGGCTCTCTTTTTGCAAGGGCAGAGAATAATGACATGGAGGTCAGGCTGAGAGATAGAAGTACAAGATCAGTCTTTTGAGTTTCCTTGTTTTTACACAATTTAAATTGAAGTTAGAGTGTATTTGAAGATATTTTTCTGCCATGAAGCAACAGTTCCTCATAATACAAATCTTGTAGTTCACCAAGCGGCTGCTGCTTCATTCAAATGCAGAGTTTAGGTAATGTCAAAATGTCGTATCTATGGTATGTAACACGACTATAAATGTGGAGTAAAAAACCCAACTATCACAATGCTGCTTGAATTCTTGGATTTTACTCCTCAGTTCTTCTTACTCTTCTTATTCTCAGCTGAGGGATGAGGGAGCTAGAAGGCTGAAACTCCATTTAAAAAATATAAATATTGCAGTGTTCTCTTGGGTGGTTATAGATGCTTGTCCTGAAACGCTGGGGTTTCATTTCTTGCAGGATGTGAAAGATCTATTTTATCGAGCAGCTCAGTGTCAACCTTGCCATTCAGCCTTTAGTATGGCACATAGTGAATGCTGCTATGCCTGGCAGGTGGCCTGAGGCTTCCCTGTCAACATTTTTGTCATGCACTGCAGGAACAGTAAAACCATTCATAGAATTCTGTGAACTCCAAACACTTTACTATTGCTCTGAGTTTGCACTTAAAATATAAATATCAGTGACCTTTCAGACTTTATAGTTCAAAAAAATTATTTTTATCTTAAAAATATCTCATTTGCATTACTGGTTGGTGAAGTGACATCCCTGCTCAAAGCAATTTAATGCTGGTTTCCTCATTGCTGGAATAAGTTTGTTGGCTAAAGCATCATAACAATAGGGTCAAAAGTAATATACAAGTTCAGAGCCATAGCATAAGAATTTGATGTAGAAACATATAGGAAAATCCAATGTGCCTGAGCCTTAGGGTTGTTCAAATGAGACTTCCAACAGGCAGAGAAAAACTCTCTATACTAAAAAGGTAGCAGGGTGAAAAACATTCTAGACACTTAAGAGTGATTTTATCTTCCATGCTCAGGTCAAATTTGTATTATGGCCCACTGAGGAAATACGGAAAGCTTCTGAGATTCTATTTTGAAAAGAAGTTCCAAATTTTAAAAAATACTAGATGAGACTCAGTTCTAAATCTCTTGAGATATAGGGCAAAATATTGATACCTATATGACCTGAAACCATTACTGTGATTCTCAGAGAAATTTATAGAACCTGAAGTAAAAAAAGAGTTTAAGCATCTAAGGTTATAGACAGTAACTTAGGTTTCACAAGCTTCTTGAGCACCTGGTATTTAATTCCCACATGGAGGTGCCTAAATTCTGTATCACACCAGCACATTTTATAATATGACTTAAGCTTTTATATCTCAGAGACCCATGATAAAATAGCTGAAAAAAAATTATATACTAAACCCTTTCTTCAAATACAGCATGAACCATTTAGGAGAAAAAATGCCAAAACTGATACTAATTGTGAAAGGGAAGCGTTAAGGACATGGTAATGCTTTGTCCACCATCTGTATCCTCCACAACCAACTATATATTTTTTAAATGTCACTGCAGACACTTACGTCTCTCTGTATATTTCTAAGATTTTGTCCCTCAGGGTAAGAAAAGAATTGGTTTATTTTGTGGTCTGAGAGGTATCTGATAAATAGTTAAATATCTGTTACTTTCACTACAATATGTTCCCCCAGGTAATAGGGACCAAAATTTCATGAACAAAATTTATGTCTGTGTAACCAGCTGCTTCTGCAGGTGGTTTGATTCTAAGCCATACTTTTCTGTGGCATAGGACCAAGCAGTTTCCTTCATGCAGACCTTTCCTTTCCTTACCAACCAACTTGGAATAAAATTTCATAATTACTGAAGTAGAAATGGCATAAATGAAGAGTACATGCAGAAAAAAAGGAAAAATACCCTATTTTGGCTAGGTTTTTACCATTTCAGAAGCCTCAAGATTTGGCAGAAACAAAAATACCTTTTTTTTTTTAATTAAATAATTGATTTCATTTCACTCATAAATTCTTATTCAATAAGGAAAACTGGAATACCTAACCATAATGTCTATATTCACTTTATGATTCAAGAAGGTTTCAATTTTTTACAGATAGACCCACTTTTATATGCCATGTTGAAAAGATACCTGTCATGTTTTTGACTTTAGAGAAGAACTGAAATTACCATGGGGATAAAGTACATTCTGTCCAAGATGCAGAGCACATCTTATTTTGAATCAGATAGGCAGACAAGCAGATATGTAGAGAGACTGTGCTAGAACCAGAATATGAGTGATGAAATATGGTACCATAAAGACAAGCAAGATGCAATTTACTACCATATAGAGCATATTGCAACTTTAAGTTCTCACAGCTTTTAAGGTCTTTGTAAGAAGATATTACTGGTTTCAATAGTGCTCTTATCAGCTCACTGCAAGAACTCTTTCCTCGGGTTTTTGCTCAACGTCTGCCAAAAAAAAGGCCAGAACTCCTAGTCTCATTTACATCAAAATAATTGTTATTGGAAAGATCTTTTCCTTCAATTAAATATACTGAAAATCTTGAGGTGGGAAAAAAGGCACAGTTACTGTAAGTGCACAATAAAAAAATTTTGTCTAGAGAGAAGTGTTCCGCACTTAACAGAAAAAAATGGGAAGGATCATGTCTCCTCCAGATATGTTCCTTTAATTTTTTCTTTCAGTACTCAGCATTTGGGCACAATATCTTATTTGGGAAAGATGGACATTTAATTCACTTATTACCAAAGTTGGTAATAGTCCTTTGACAAAACATTTCTCCTAGAAAATAAATTGACATTTATAAATGAAAACATAAGGTGGAGGTTAATGTTCCCACTCTTTGAAAATTTAAAAAAATCTTCCAAGAACATTATTTCACAGATTAAGTAAAACCACATACATATGAAGGAACAGACTCTGATTGCCATGAAGAATCAAACTTTCAGAGCCCATGACAGTATAATTTAATTCTGAGTCACTTAGCTACAGACAGGAAACAGGACACAACAAAACTTAAAACTACATTACTAATTGGTAGAATCTGGTAAAAATCTGGATATAATGCACATTGCTCTTTTTGAGGTGAATGATTTGCAAAGAGAATCAGGACAAGAAGACAGAATTTTACCAGAAGCCCATTACCAAATGTCAAAGAAAACTTTATATTTCTGTCTGTGGCTGACAATGTTCTGGCTTTTGATGAAAAGGCTGCATTTCCTACTGCAGTCTGCCTCTAATAAAATTTCATTGTGCCAAAGAAAGTGAAACCAGTTTAGAGTCTTTCTAAGGGTTCAGACTATTTTTAAAATAAGTTTAAACACAATGCTGGACATGGAATTGTTTTTTTGTCAGCTTTTTTTCTTCTTTGCTTCTTCAACAATAACTCCAGAATTTGTTGCATGCCTATGCCCATAATTTTCATACACACTCATATTTTTGAGGAAGAAAATGAAATGAAGAAAGAAATACCCTAAGGCAAGTGTAAAAGATCACAAATTGGCTTTGTTATTTGCTGACTTATGTCTGACCCTTATACTCTCATTCTGACATCACCAAAATTTTTCATTGTTTAGACTTCAGTAGCATTATACAAAATTCCTAAATATTTGAGAAAAAAAAAATTATTTTGTCTTTTCAAGGAATATTAAAAGAAGAACTTGCTGTAAAAAAGTGAGAATTATATGCTCCAAAAATTGGAATCATATACTTTTCACAAGAAGTACTTATTTCAATTAAGCATTTATGTTATCAAAATTGCTGAGCTTTTATTATACAAAGAAGGACAGGTAGATATTTGTGTTTCTCCCATGATGTAATTCTCAGGCTACTGAAATTAATAAGCAGTAACTTTCAAAAATATAAAAATATGTCTCTACAGTTCACTATAAAGATTTAGTGTTAAAAAATAGTCAGTATGATATCTCTGCAGTGTTTTGGCAATATACACTATGTAGGCTGGAGTTCAAAGGCACATCTGTTTTTCATGTCTCCTTGAACATTTACATTCTGCTACTGATTTTTGCTAAGTAGTTAATAACTGTAAAGTAGCACTACAGTCACATATGATTTTTTCCTACCTATTTGAGCTTTCAGGGGAAAAATTACTCATACATGGGAATAAGTATTGAGGAAACTGAGACTATATCTACATTATCAAGTAGTTTTCCATGAAAGGGACAGCTCTGCAAAGTGACACAACAAAATTACTTTATGTTTTGGAGTATTCTTATTTTCTAGTTGGGCCAGGAGGCCAAAATGTTTAAAACAAAATGCTCAAAACAACTTAAAATGCTTAAAACATTTTTCCTCAAAATACTTAAAGCAACTTTTTTTTTTTTTTTTGGCCAATTGCTATACAGCCTAATGATGAAGAACAAAGAAGCATTTTAACATTGTTGATGTATGGACAAGTGAATAATACATAAAATCAGCGAGATTATCTTCCAACAACTCTTTTGGGAGCCAATGCAGAATTTCTTGCATACGCCACCATGCAAAACCCTAAGTCAGAGAAAGAGATGTATGCTGATGTTTATGGCACACAATCATTACAACCTGGCCCAATAAGGTGAGCATAACCAAGATTCTTGTTAATAGAATTCCCTTGTGACAGACTGGAATGAAATGAATGATTGGTATTTATATATATATATATATATATATATATATATATATTTATATTAGAGAAATTTGGTTGCAATGGAAAGCAGGTATGTAGCTCTGTTTACTATTGTCTATAGTAATATAGCAATATCAAAGTGTAAAAAATATTACTTAGAAAAATGTAGAAAGGAAAAGAAAGAAAGAGAGAGAAAAGATAGGAGTAAAAATATATGACCACCTGTAGATCTTGCACTGAGACTTGATTTTTGCAATTTAATCATCTCTTGGTCAAAGTAATGATCTTCATCTGTCAGGGGTGAGTGATGAAGCCCAAAAAATACACTCAGGCTCAGTGGTAACACCCAGGAATCTCCTCTGGGAGGGGGAGCTCTCAGTCCTCTGGTGGAAGGCCCCAGAAATGAGTCTAGGGGCACTTTGGGGCTCATTGATGGTTTATGATCCCTTCTCAGCTGCTCCTCAGCACAGCTGAGGCAGTAATGCCTCATCAGACCCTCTCAGAGGAGAGGAGGAGGAGGGGGAAGAGGGGAGAGGGGGCAGTTTTACAACTGAATGAGTTCTGTAGGGGACAGCAATCAGCATGATGAGAAACACCAATTTGCCTGGCTTGGTAGTTCACTCCTCTATGCTGTGCAGACTGGTGATCACACACACCCAAAAACTCACCTACTCCCTTGAGACGCACAAACCTGGCCTCAGCAAGGCACTCTAGCACCTCCACAAATAGGCAAATGTTTTGAGTCGTTGATCACTAATAGTCCAGTCTCTCACAAGTCACCATATCTGAAACTTGCTCTGTCAATTCCACATCTCTGCACTGCCATGTGGATGACTTCCATACCATCTGAAAGACAGAAACACTTCCTTACACAGTGTTGAATACAATAGCAACTTTAATTGTTTCATGTCACTGGGATTTATTAGATATAAGCAAAATTTATGTGAGTTTTCTGCGTTCAGCACCATGCGTCAGTCTCATTCTTGCCTTTCATGATATGCTTTCTGCAGTTACCAAAATTTTTGAAAAATATTCTACTTAAGCTATTAGTGTACCTTTAAAACCACAAATAGATGAGATAATTAACTTGCCTGCCATGTCTACAACGTTTTTAATTCAGTTTGTTCAAGATAGCTTCTTTTTAATTAGTTCTTGGCAGACACTGCAACTTTGATAGTAATTCTAAGCCACATTCCCATGAAGTATTTCAGCAAGATTCTATATCTTAAAGCTGCAATATAAAATGTGCAGTAAAATCCATTGTCTTCGTTCTGCAAAACCATCTCTGGTGGCTAATCCCCCAAAAATGAGGATCATTTGTATGTGCAGAATTATGCAGGATCATGCTTGTAATTGTCAGTACGAATTTCAGGCACTGAGATGCTTTGCTACATTATTTCTTCAGTTTTAGCCACAACCCAGAGCAGAAAATATGAAGTGCAATACTCAGTGTGCATCATTTAATTTGTTTTGTTGTTGGTTTTGTTTGGATTTGTTTGTATTTTTGTTTTATTTTGGTTTAGTTTGGATTTTGGGGATTGGTTTTTTCTTTGGTTTTGGGTTTTGTTTGGTTTTAGTTTTCATTTGTTTTCTTTGTTGTTGGGGGGGGTTTTGCTGTTGTTTTGGGGTAGCTTTTTTTTTTGTTTGTTTGTTTTGCTGTGGTTGTTGTTTGTAGGAGGCAAGCATACCACCAGCAATTACCCTGGAATTTTTTCTGCTCTCCAACACCAAGATCAAATAAGTTTTAGCATAAATGCTTACTTTTGCTTGTCAGAATCCTAGGTCTGTATTTTTAACAGTATTGCTTTTGTATTTATGTACCGTAATAAAACAGGAGCCAATTCATAATGAATGTCAAGAGAAAGCACAGAAGATTTCTACACCCTAACCCAGCTCTGAGTTACAGACTGCTTAGAAAGGAATTTTCAAGATCTAAAATAGAATGGTAGCTGCACAGAGCAGAATAAAACATCGGCCTGTATGAACTACTGTGTTCTTTAGGCAGTGATGAAATATGACTGTTCAGCTGGGATTTGATTATGACTTGGTTTAAAGCATTTCTATACTGAATTAGTGGACTTTAAAAAGGCCTTCTCATTGTGCAGACAATTTCTACATTACTGGGCAAACCCACAAGAGTATGAGACACTGAGAAGGCTGATTCATTTTGCTAATGTTTGGTTTTTACTAGTGGTATCCCCTGCCTCTTCAACCAGAAAAAGAGAAAGATAACAATTCATGGTTTCATTTATTTAAATTCTATTTCATAGCCAGACAATAAAATATGATAGCTAATGGAGGCTTTCACCTCTGTGGTTATACTTAGTGTAAAAAAAGCCTAAAAAGTAGGCTTGAGTTACACCTGGATAAAAACATTCCTGTCTTTCAGGAGCATGTATACATGCATTTTTTCCAGTTTTCTGGCAAGGATTAATGCTTTCCTGTATGCTTCAAGTCATATGTTAATGCAAATACACTAATTTGCTAGTACACACAAATCAAAATAGCTAACAGTCATTTTGTACTTCTACTGCAGTGAAAATGGACTGTCATTGGTCCTTTTTCTATTCTCATTATTTGATAGCCTTTTCACTACAGAACCAATAATACAAAGAGTTATTGTTAGCTGTAGCATTGATCTTAGCAGAGGATGTTTATATCAATGAAACTTGCCAAGTTCCATCAGTTTGTTTCAGTGTTTTCATTCTATTTGTATGACCCAATTTTAGTTCATTGATGATAACATGCTTTGATTTAAACTCACTTTGATGTCAAGTCAGTTTGATTCAAAAATCCTGTTGTATTTAACTCATTTCAGTTTTCCTGATGTGATGTTCTTGTACATCAGTAAGTAAAGATTATTTTTACATTTTTCTGAACTAGCAGAGAATGCTTACCTATAAGATTACCAAACCAAAAATTATAACATTTTTATCTAGCCATTTCTTTCTCAATGAGGAGTAATAAGCTTGTACTCTCCCTTGAAATTTCCAAACAATTTTAACCTCATTCTTGACTTACCAAACATATTCTTTAGTTCTCACTTTCATTTTAATACATTTCAACACTATCTCCTGACAAGATGCCATATTATTTAGACACGCATTTCTTAACAAACAGAAGGAGAACATGCAAACATTATGTGCCAAGAGTGTATGTCAGCATCCTGAAAACTGCCAAGTTTCATCGATGATGATTTGCCTTCTTGATTATTTTGACAAGACTATCCATCGCAATAACCTTGCCACTATTTTTTCACTTTCTTAGATATCCTTAAAACTCTCCCCTAGTATTTTCAAATAAATTTCAAACTCTCTTCTGTCTTCTACTGGCAAAAATACGTGCAGCCTCAGGCTCTAGGATTGGTAGTGAATTAGATAAAGAGAATTTTAGTGCTGCAAGTGTTAGCTGTAACCTTTTTGTCTGAAAATAATCAAAACAATTTCTCAGGAAGAAAATATTCTGCATTAAAAGTCATGTTAGACACAGTCAATAATAATTTTTAATTTTTTCTAATGTATATAACATATTAAAGGTTCTAATTTAATAGAAAATGCAATTCAACATAATATGGGGGATATAAAACATTTAGAATATATAAAATCCTACTAAAGTTAGTATGTTCTAGAAAAAATGATAATGCATATCCTTAACTTTAAATCAGAACTAGTGTGGGGTTTTTAACATCACAAAATTTTTAATCTTATTTTTTAACAGCTCAGAGTTTCATTTCTGGTCTGGGATAAGATAGTCTACTGTTTAGATCAAATATTTGATACCCATTATTATTGTTGTGGTACAGAAACAGCTGGAAATTAAGCTACAAGTGATTGCAGCCACTTCCCTTCCTCCACACTCCTCCCATGAGAAAGGGACAAAGAGGCAGAGATAATAAGTTGAGATGACAATTTACTCAAAAAAACAGAAATAAATTGAGGAAAACAAACAATAACAGCAACAATACTAATAGCAACAGTGTATAAGAGAGGGTGATTAAATTCCAAAAATGCTTGAGGAAGACCTGACCAAGTCAATGCTACCACAGCCAGTGACACACAGCTTCCTGAGAGAAAGGAGAAAATGGCAGGCACTACTGCAGCTGTTTTCCCCTGAGCTGGAGACAACAACCAACATTGGTGGACAAATCGTTTGCACCATGCTCCTCCCCAGACTTGAAACAGAACAATATTGGACAAAGCCTACAAGTTTGACCATGTTGCCCCACCTCCCTGTGGCTTTGTTGCCCTGGAAAAAGGAACAAAAATGGTGTACATTCCACTGTGCATTTCTGGTTTTCTTCCTTACAAAGCCATGTCCCTGAGAAATTATGTGAAGGGTATAAAATAACCTAAATGTGCCCTCATGGCTCCAGGATCAATCCCCCTCAGAGCAAGAGTGAGAAAACAACTCTGTTCTAGATGAAACTAGGACAGTTATGGAGCCAGTTCACTTAAAACATAAGTTCATGGGCATTTTAGGGGGAATCAAAAATTGAAGGTCTTACAAATCACAATCCTCACTGGATATATATCAGGAGATTTTATATTCAAAAGTGGTTACTCTCATATAATCTGACAGCTTTTGTTATGGAATTTTAGGACTACTTCAAAAGCAATTGCTGGGGTTGAACTAAAATTACACATTTTATAAAGTCCGCCCCACTGAGACACTTTTTATGATAACATTAACCCATTACCCCTAAAGGTACCTCTCAGTGTTTTATGCATCTTCCTAGTTTTTCTACCTATAGGACCTCATTCTCCAGTTTTTACTGTTTTTGAACAAACTGGTTTTTTTCAGGTTTTTTCCCTACAAGGTAAATAATTCAGTTGCATAGATATAGCCTTCTACTTACCTTCAAGATGTTTTATATACTCTCTATGGAATACAGTCCAAGGCACAGTGTTATTTCAGAGGGCATAATCTGTCAGAGATCCTGTGACATCTCTGTCAGCTCTGTGTAGATCTCTTGAACATCCTCAAATATCTCAAGGAAATGATTGAGTCCTTGTATATAGTGATAAAAGCATGCCTTAACCCCCAAAGAAATAGTATTTTCTTAACAAGCTAAATACTTCAAGGTTTTGAAGTCTTCATTAGAAGGAATATTTTTCAATATTCTAATAATTCTTGTTGACCTTTGATACATAAGTCCCAGTTGGTACATTTCTTCAAGTTCCAATCGATATGGTCTACTTTTCTAGTGCAAACTCTGTAAGTGTATTTTTACTCATATTGTTTGTACCTTTTAATCAAAGAAGATGGTTTGTCACCGTCAAGAATGTCAAATACCATTCACAGAACGTTCTGCGTTGGAAGGGACCCAGGAGGATCATCAAGTTTAACTCTTATGTGAGTGGCCCATACAGGGATCAAACCTGCAACTTTGTCAGCTAGCTGAGTTAGTTTCATAGGCTTGTTCAAGCTGGTTAAATAATGTATTTTTGGCTTCATATTAATTTGGGGTTTTGATGGTGATTTCTTCAGGCTTAAATAATGGCATTAAGGTAAACATTTTAACTGGTTTAACCTTTGAGCCTTGCATTAGAATTCCTTGTTTCTTGAAATGTGGTTGCAACCTTGATCATAGATAAATATGCTGTTCATTCTACCTCCAAAGCTGAAATGATTGTCAAGGCATAACACGAGTTATAAGACAAAATCTTTCATCAAGGCTCAGTGCCCAGGATAATGTTTGTTTCTAGACTTATCTGTGTAATGCATTTGTTGTGCCAGTAGTCTCCCTTTGAAGGTTTAAATGAATGTGTTAACATGCAATGAATTTAGAGTGTGTGATTGCCACTTATATATTTTTCAGTGTCAATTTGTAGGGGAAAAAAATGAATGTAGTAGTACTTCACTTACTATTTTAAGTGCGAAATTTTAGAATTGAACTCATTAATTAAACCATGAATATTAGTATATTTTTAAGCCGAGATTCAAATTATACTATGCTATGTTTTAAATATGACATGCTTACAATATATTGTATGAAAATATATTTAGGTAATTTTTATTTAAAGTGTAAAAAACCCTTTTTTTTATCTGATTAGGTATTGCTGCAAAAGCATTTTCTTCCAGGATTCAAGCTCAGAAGGCACATCACCTGAAAAAAAGTCCTATGACCTGCTTCAAAACACTCCAAAGCTTCTTGCTGAAACTTGTAGTTAAATTCACCTTCCACTTTAGTTAATGAAGAAATATTAATGCAGCAAAGCACCGAGAAACCATTTAATCTAAAGAAGGATATTGGTACAGACGCTCCAATTCCTCTCTGTCCTCCATCGATACAGGATAATACAGTACATTCAGGATTCCACTATCCTTAGCATAACTCCACTGGCATTAGTGGATTTCTAGCAGTGGAGCAGCAGCCTACAGTAAGTCTGTGCAACTGGGGAATTAGTTACATGTATTGACCATTTGTTTGTGCTGCTGTTTCAACTGATAATCATTAGTTGTATGAGTGATCTGAATATAGTTTTGTGCTGTTAACTCTGACACTCTTATTTGATAGTTTGTTTTTGATCTGTAGGATTTAAGATATGGCTGTGTATTGACCACTTACCATCCTGATTAAAAAAACTTGTAGCATTATTTGATATGTCTGTCAAGTGAATTGATTTCCCTTTATTGCTTTTCTTCCTAAGTTGCCAGCTTCACTGTGAACACAAACCAATTTTTATACTTCCTTTATGTGTTTTTTGACAACATGATTTTCCTTTTTTTCTGAAATTTCCCTCAATGCAGCATTTGGCTTAATGAATTTCTAGAGTAGGAGGACCAGGAGTTGGACTCAGTGACCAAGGACCATGAGTTCCCCTAAACCTCACCAGAAAAGAACACACTAATATATGAAGTTAGGGACTCTGAAAAAAATCTACAAATCACAGCTGAGACTAAAGTCGACTAAACCTCAGGATTTTTTCTGGAATTATGACTTTTTTCTAGAATCAAAAAAAAGCAGAAATAATTGTGCAAACCTTTAATTGCTGGTCAACCAATGAGAAACCTCTAGTTTGTGTACACGTAGGGTACAGCGAGGAGGAAAAAAAGCAAAGCCAGATTTTCAAAATCCTGCAGCCAAATTCTCTGAATTATGAAAAATGAAATGGTAGTGGTGAAACATAAAATAAAAAAAAGCATTATAAAATAATTGATCCAAGGGGGAAAATTAGGACATGTACTTTTCTCCCTATCAGTGCAAGGCTGTTCCTTAATAGCCTTTCTTAACAATTCTGCTGTAATCAGGAAACATAATGGTTGTCAATTTGACAGAAACCATTGCCACTTAGCTTCAAGACATAAAAAGCTATGGCAGAAATTTCAAACATGTATGATTACTTATGCTTAAGGAGAAACCCACCTTAGAATATTAGCAGTAAAAGTCATTAAAGTCTTACAATTGTATCAGACTCTTTCAGTAAGGGCAACAGTTCACTTGCCTATTAGAAGTTAATCATGTTATTCTTGAGAAATTTTTTTGACCTAAAATCTATAACCAGAATGATTGGAATTCTTTATATAATATATTTCTCACTATCAAAAAGTTATGTTTCTGAAAAAAAGTAAAAGAATTAAGATTATTCACTTCAAACATGTTTTTTTGAATGTATAGGAAATGAAAAACTAAAATATTGCAGTGAAACTGCAGAAAGTTTATAATTCTGCATCTCTAAGCTTGGATCATATTTCACACATATTTCTTACAAGCCCAGCTTTCAGTGTGCATAAATGCTGATTCTGTTTCAATTCTTGCAGCTTGAATGTAAAAAAGCGTGTCATTTGGGTAGCAAATATCAACATTTCTTCTCTCCAGTTCTTCAAGGAAACAAATGGATAAACACAAGCAGCAGAAATTACTCAAGCAAGTGATCTATTAACCTAATGGATATAGAATGGAGAGCTCATGTACTGCAGTTTAAATCTCTGGAGTAAAGCTCTTTGCAGCTCTAATTTACCAATTTGTTAAATTTCAAACACCACTAAGAAACATTACAGCCAATTAGTTCCAGTAAGACTATAAGGCTGTATATTTAAATACCCCACTTATACTGCTGTCCTGATAAACTGAAATATCTCTCATTTCTTTCCAGACTGTTCCATTGTAACAGTTGAGCATAAAAATCTCATTTGGGACCAAAGTGAAAAGTTCTTGAAAATTAAATTAAATTCATTCAATTAGCTAAAGAAATGTCTAAACCAACTATTAGTAAGAAAATTTTTATTTACTTTGTTTCTGTCAAATTGGAAATTTAAAGGGACTTCAAACTATCAAAACTGCTTTTATTTGAATTTAAATGGCTGCTCTAATTTAACTTTGCATTTATTTATTTGTTTGTTTGTTTATGTTCATGCATGCAGAAATGAGTTTCATATGAATCTGGAAAAAAGAATTAAAAAAATAAACAGCATGGGGTTTCTTAAGGACTGTAAAGTTACCAAGTCACAGTAAGGCTCTTATGACTGTTATGTATATTCTTCTGTCTAATATTCTATTCTCTAGAATTTTAATTTTTAACAATCAGTAGTCTTGCCCTTTTTTGAAGTTTTAAAGATGTATTTATGTCTTTGGCCCTCTGAAATATACCCTACCATGTTGTACCTCAAGAGCTTTACATTTCAAACGAAAGCATGACATAGATATACTCAACATACCTAATGAGAGCATGACAGAGAGGTTTGGCAAAAAAAGAAGATGATGAAAACATATTAAAATAAATAAATCGGGTTTTTTTAAGCCTCTGACCCCAAAAATTACTTGCAGTCACATACTTGAATATATTTCCTCTTTGTTACTACAGTCAAAGGTATTATATTCTGATCCCAGCCAAGCATGAATTTTCATCCATATTTTACATTTTGACTAGATTAGTATCACTTACCGTAAAACATAGGTTACATACTGTATATATCTATATAATATGTATGTATATGCATTTACCAAAAATTTATATTATAAAAATTTATATCTATTTTTAGGGAGATAGAATATAAGAAAATAAAGGTAGTATAGAAAATAATCTTACCTCTAAAAGAGTTGCAGCTGGGCTAATTATTAAAGATTAGGAGCAGGCCTGACTTTAACAGGCCACAGCTGCAGCCAAAAAGAAGAAGAGTGCTATAAAAGAGTGGATTGGTTGGTTGAGGGGAGCTGGAGTCAGTTGGCTGCTGTGAGAAGAGGAAGAGCCAGTGCCTATGAGAAACATCAAGGAGGTACGAAACCCTTGTAATAAGGAGGCAACAGTATGGAACTTTTGCAATATAATGGCAAGATCTCTTAATAGATGTATATGCAAACAAACAAATTCACATACATATATGTATGTATATATTGAGCCATACCTTCAAATGAGATATCGTTACTTGCAAGTATGGTTAGAGAATTTAAAGGTTAAAACCTGCACCTTCAGGAACATCTAGGACACTGGTTACACTTGATTTGAAATCTTCAAAAGTTATCTTTCCAAACTGCTTGATGGATTTGAGATGCTGTTTTGCACAAGATGATTAATTTTTTCAGCTCTTTCTCAGGAACCTTGTTTGATATAAAACCAAAGCAATTTCTAAAAGTCTATCCTGACAATTGCCAACTGTTGGAGTTTCTTTACATCAGACCATAGCTTTTAAAAGATACCTATATAGTCCTGGTCCAAAACACAAACCAAAAAAAGCTATAGAGAGGTAATTAATATTTTCTTTTTCCAGAAATTCCTTAGTTGAACCCTTTTCTCAGGTCCACATTCATACCGACTAAGAGGGAGACAATAAAGGAAGATTAGGATGAAGGAGAAGTCTTCTGCTTTGTGATGCCATCAGAGTCCTTGAAGAGAGAAAAAAATGAACACCCAAGAATAGACCTAAAATTTGTATATCTGACAAACGTGTTCAGTGCAACAACTGCATTTCACATCTAAGTAGAATAGAGAGAGATGAATTTAGTTTTGCTTTTGCTGCTCTTGGACAATCATTCCATAATCTGGATCCAGTGTTCTCATAAGAACTGTGATAATTTATATATTCTCACCTAGCTGATCAAGGGAAGCCAGTTGATGCAATGTTTTTGCATTTCAGTACTGCTTTTGATACTGTTGCTCACAGGATTCTTCTGGACAAAATGTCCTACACAGCTGGATAAAAACATCATGGTGTGATGGGAGAGACTCTGGGTCATGGGTCAGGGACAAAGGGTTACAGTGAATGGGGTGACATCAGAGTGGTGACCTGTCACTAGTGGGGCTCCACATCCCTGCTCCATCCTCAGCCCTGTGCTCTTCAACAACTTTATAATTGGCTTGGACACAGGACTGGAAGAGACTGAGCAAGTCTGCAGATGATGCAAAGCTGGGAGGAGCTGTTCTCCCTCAAAGGTAGGGAGGTCCTGCAGAGAGACCTCAACAAATCAGAGGGTTGGTGAGCAATCACCAACCATGTGAAGCTCAACAAGAGAAAGTGCCAGATTCTGTACCTGGAATGGGATAACTCCGGGTGTATGTGCAGACTGGGGAATAAGATGCTGGAAAACAGTGCACCAGAAAGGGATGTGAGGGTTCTGGTCAATGGAAAGTTGAACATGAGCCAGCAGTGCCCTGGCAGCCAGGAGGGCCAACCCTGTCCTGGGGGGCATCGGGCACAGCATGGCCAGCTGGGCAAGGGAGGGGATTGTCCTGCTCTGCTCTGCACTGGAGCAGCCTCACCTTGAGTCCTGTGTGCAGTTTTGGGCACCACAATGTAAGAAAGGTGTTAAACTAGAGTGTCCAGACAAGGCCAAGATGATGAAAGGCCCTAGGGGAAGCCACATGAGGAGCAGCTGAGGTCCCTTGGTCTGCTCACTCTGGAGAAGAGGAGACTGAGTGGAGGCCCCATTGCAGTTACAACTTCCTCATAAGGAGAAGAGGAGAGGCAGGCACTGATCTCTTCTGTGTGGTGACCAGTGACCCAAGGGAATGGCCTGAAGTTTTATCAGAGGAGGTTTAGACTAGGTATTAAAATAATGTTCTTCACCCAGAGGAAGGTTGGGCACTGGAACAAGGTCCCCAGGGAAGTGGTCACAGCACCAAGCCTGACAGAGTTCAAAAAGTGTTTGGAATATACTGCCAGGCACATGGTGTGACTCTTGGGAATGGTATGCACAGGACCAGGAGTTGGACTCAGTGACCAAGGACCATGGCCAGGCACAGACCAGGCTGCAGTGGGGTGGGTCTGCTGCTCCAGCAGAGCCAAGCCCTGCTGCCTCAGCAAAGTCAGACTCTGTGGGCAGGGGATTGTCAGGTTAGTGCTGAGCTTTAGGGTGTGCTGCATGAATCAGCTGCAGTTATTTCTTTTCTACAGACGGTAGCTTGATCTGAAGCATTATATAGTGCAAGTGATATACAGGTTGTTACCAGAGTATATAAATCCTTTTTTGACCTGGAAAACTTATTCACCTTAAACATAAAAAACCCTAACTAATTTTTTATCTCCAGATAACATACTTACGAAAAACAGTAACTGATAATCATAATACAAATTTCCAATACTCAATTTTTTAATCTTGAGAAATTTGGTTCTCAGTTTATTTTAAAATTTACAAAATTATCCTTGGTTCCTTTGATCTTTCCAACAATGCATGAAGGCAGTGCTTTGCTCCAAATCAAAGAACAAAGCAAGCAGTAGCATCTGATTCTGTAACCACTGATTCCTACCTGCAGAAGAGAGGAAAGAGCTTCCTCTGACAGAGCTTGTTTGCTTCTCAGGCTCAGATAGACTGGGGACTATGCCTGCCTGATGCAATTACATGCCAGCTGACAGTAGTTATATGCATATCTTGTAACTGAAAAAAGAAGCTTATGGGTTATTTTTATCTCTTCTCATCTTTCATCCCTCTTTTCTTATTTCTTCATTTAAAAGAGAAATTTTACTTGATGGTCAAAACCCCTGTATGTAAGGTGACTGGTTAATGGTGGAAATAATAATGAAGGGAGGTGAGTTGCCATCAAAGAGGAAAGCATTGTGATGATAGGGGCTGGTCTGCTGGAAAGCAGCTCTGCAGAGAAGTACCTGGGGATCCAAGTGGCAACAAGTTCCATGAGCCAGCAGTGTGCCCTTGTGGCCAAGAAGGCCAATGATATCCTGGGGTGCATTTGGAAGGGTATCCAGCAGGTTTGGAAGGTTATCCTCCCTGCCTACCCTGCTCTGCCCTGGTGAGATGGCATCTGGAGCTCTGTGATCAGTTTTGGGCTCACTAGTTCGAGAAAGACAAGGATCTGCTGGAAAGGGTCCAGTGCAGTGGTATGAAATGGTTAGGGGACTGGAGCATCTCTCTTAGTAGGAAAGACTAAGAGAGGTGGGCTTGTCTTGCCTGGAGAAGAGACAACTGAGGAGGCATTTTATCAATATGTACAAATCTCTTAAGGGCAAGTTACAAGTGGATGGGGCCAGACTATTTTCAGTGGTGTACAATAGCAAGATAAAAGCCAACAGGCACAAATGGAAACACAAAAAGTTCCATCTGAATGGGAGGGAAAGCTCCTTTACTTTGAAGGCCACCCTATGATATCTGCTCTAGGTGTACCTACCTTAGTAGAGGAGCTGGACTAAATCACTAAAAAGAAATAAATCACTATTCTGTGATTCTGTGGTATGGAGAAGTGAAATAGTCTCTAAAATTTGTACCAGTTGCTCTTTTACGTGCAATGTTGAGATTATCAAATTTTGAGGAAAAATTCCAATTTAGTGACTTCTTTCTTAGCAGAAAGAAGTCACTAAATGTTTCAATTATTCAAGAGAAACAATTATAAGAAGTCTTTCTGGGCCATTTTCAATATAATAAAAGGATTGTTTCAGGTGTGACTAGTAAAAGAGTTAATCATGAAGAACAAATAACATATTTGGAGGAGATCATAAGATGCACTAAACAGAATTCTGTAAAACATGGCTTACCTTAAGTTATCCAAGCATTTTGATTATTTTTTTTTTAATCTGAAAATATATTCAAAGACTATTGAGAAGGTGTAGGTTTAGTTTTTGGTTTTGTTTGTTTGATTGGGGGTTTTTTGTGAACTTGCATGTTTAGGATAATCTTTAAAAAATTATTTGAAAAATCATTGATAATATCCTCAGGGTCTTTTTGATTTTCAGTCTTTCAGCCTTCTAACTTTGATGTTCAGTATGATAAATGGTTAGATTAACAAAGTGTTCATGAATGAGTAACTGACAAAACATTACAGTAATTAGGTGCTTGGTACTATGTATGGAATTTTTTTGTTTGGCCTTTATTGTGGACATTAAATGTGTGCTCAAAGAGGAAATAAATGCTATGAGTTTATGTGCAGGCGTAATATAAACTAGCCATTACAAAAATCCATAGCTGCAAGCAAAGAATTATAGAAAACCATTAACAAAAAACAATGCTCTGTAATAGAGTTGTAGCTTAGATATAAATTGAACTTAATGGTGTCACGTTATCCTGGTGTTGCTTTATCTCCATGACAGATGAATTGGGAATTCTCCTTTTCAGTCTTCTTTTTTCCATAGTAAGAAAACCTTGTTCTTACAATTTTTATGCCCAGGTCACTTCTACAAAATTTTAATCATTGCTATTACTTTGTTGTTTTCTGTTTAGTTTGTCTTAATGCTTCCTGTAGTGTGCTGGTCAAAGCTAAACACACTATTCTCACTGTTATCATAGTACCACATGGCAGGACTCAACAATCATTCTCTGTATCTTGTATGACACTGGTGTTAAAAGCATCTCAGAATTATACATTTATTTCCTACAAGAGTATCACTAATTTTCTGATCATTTTAAAAAAAATTCTATTTGAATGTTAGTGAAATATTCCTTATATACAAATATTCCTTATTTTATATTCGTATGTGTGGTATTTGCAAGCAAAGTGGAGCTGTTTGCTCTGCCCTTATTCCATTTCAAAGTCTTTATTTCAAACTCTTTCTCTGATTTATGAAGATCATTCTGTCCTTTCAAGTGTTTTGAAAATCTCATGTTTTGTATCATCCATCTACTTTGTACTTTTATGCTCAATGCCATCAACTAAGCCTTTCATAAAAATACCAAATCATGCTAGTTCAGATTTCTGTGATCTATGGCATTTATAATGAAATTTGGCAACACAGTAATAACTATGGGTCTTTGTGCAGGCTTGGGGTTTTGTCTCGTTTTGCTTGAAATACAGTTTAAAATATAACACTAATTTAAAGAAAGCAGAGATTTACCTTATGCATGGTATTGCTCTACAGAGAATTCATTCTGTAAGGAAAAAGCTTTGCTTACACACACACCAGGAAATATCTTAGCTATATATTAATGCAAGGGTCTCAGAATGATCCCTTGGCAATAATGGATTATGCAGTAGTGAAAAGGAAGCATTTCTCACATACTATAAGCATTAGATATTCCATATAATGTGCTAAAAAGATTTATCTTGAATTTATGATTCCAGAACCCATCATAATGCTACAGATTATAAATTTGAACTAGGAAAGAGAGCAACTAGTAATGGAATGCATTCAGAACATGATAGGTAGAAAATTAACCTTATTCTACTATTAAGTTGGTCATAATCAATAGCTTTCACAAATACCATAAAATGTCTCTGATTTTCAATCTACATTTCCTTAAAATTAACATCTAGAATAAATTGGTTTTTTATTACTATTATTGTGAGGCACCCTCTCCTTGGAATTACTGTTAAGGTCACATACAATGAAATTATATCTTTAAGTACAAAATTATTTTGATAAGGAATGTAAAAGCCTGGAGATACTGGCTTCAGATAAGCCAGCATTTAAAATATATTTGACATACCAGTAAATTGTCTGGATAGTTCAGAAACTGCAAGTGCTAGGGAAGTATTTCATAGCTCAAATTTATGGCCTTTTTTCTTGTTGAAATAGAATTAATGACAATCCTTTAGATCAGATACACATTGTTAATTTCACAAAGAGGCTAATAGTTTCTTCATTTATGAAAATAGGTTGCTTTAGTACGCACAGCCTGAGCCTTATTTTACACCCACAGGTTCTCAGGATCCATTCTCTTTCACTCAACTTTAGACCTTTTTTTCAATGAAAGACACCAGAACTACATCAATTAAAGAGTAATTTAAATATATATGCGCACAATAGAGAGAGAAAAGGAGAGAAGAATCAACTGTGAACAGAATGGAGTCTTTTCATCAGGAAAATACAATACATTATTTCTTATAGGATAAAATTCACTTTACCCTGAAAACCCAAGTAATCATTGTGTGAGAGAAAATGTGTGAATGGGATGAAAAGATAAAAATCAGACACTTCTCAAAGTCAGCTAGGGTAGGGGGCTGTAGCAGAACTTCCCTGTGATGACTGTAACAACTAATCCAACAGAGGAATTAGGGCATCGTTCATACCATGGCATTTAGAGAGCTTGTTGCATTTCCCTAGGTTTTATTGCATGGGTTTTTGGCAGATCTGCTCAGACCACCTAGGCTGCTTTTCTTCACAGCTTAGGCATGAGATATCATAATCTATCTCTTTTGCTCTGGGCCCCCTACTACTTCTTTGAGCCATGATTACAACACCATTACACTAGTATATATTACAAAGGGTTTCAAAATTTTTAAGTTATGTTTCTCTCTACCCAGTTATAAAACTAGAAGTTCAGGTTAGACTAGATTTTGAGAGATCTGAAGGTATTCTCAAGAAATTTGGAATCTCTTTCAAATTAGAAAAATTTGATTGTGATCATATATAAATACATACATTCTGTATGATATACGAGATGACATTGGTAAATGTACTAATCTATAAGCCAAATTTTGTTTTGGGATTATGAAAAGGAAGTCTAACTTTCTCATGTCTCATTTTGTCATGGCCTTTTTATATAGATGGAAATATCACAGTTATTCAGCCAAATGCTCTTTTCGTGTTTTACCTATTAATTCCTGTTAATAAATTTATATTGTTAATAATAATGGAATTTGGTCCATTAGGACAAATCAGGCAACCTTCTGAAAAGGAGTTTAATCACCAGATGAATATGGTACATAATGGATGTTTGTGAAGAATCAGTCTTGTAACAAATACTGAAAGCTCTTCCACTCATTGCTCCAGTTCTAAGTTTTTTCTCCCTAATTTTCTTTTTGCGTCCTCAAACATGCAATTGTGAAGAAATCAGTAGTACACAGCTACCAGGTGTCATCTAGGCAAGGCAGCTCCATGTTTTCTTGATCCTTAGAGCTTTTGATATGTATCTGCTAGTGAGTATGTGTAATTCTTATAAATACATTTAAAGTCAAGTTCAGTTTCTTTCTTGTAATCTCAGGAAACACTTTTGAGAAGTGTTTGAATGTAAGCGTTCAAAACCTGTCTTGGTTTTGGGAGAAAAGACAGCAAAGTTTTAAGAAAGGTAAGTGGCTGATTTTTCTTTTGTGTGTTCAGAAGATTTTGATTTGGTTTTGAGAGCACTTCTATGTTCTATGTCTCTATATTTCAGAAGCCATGCATGCCAAAACCCAGGCTTTTGACCAGTGTGAATTGTACTATAAGTTGTAGACACGTATTGGCCAATGAGTGTTCAATCCCTGTATGCTCACTTGTTCCTGTTCTGGTACGAATGAAATACATTACAAAGACACAAAGGTTTTTCTAAAGTTTATATTTAATGAGTAGGTTGAATTGGTTTTCAAGTTTTAGTCTCAAAAGGACACAAACTGCTGTGAATTTACCACAAAGGATTTGATAAATACCTGGCAGGATATGTCAGAAATAAGAATACAAAGTCAAGCAGGAACTGTAATGTGAAGTTGCATCTGAGCAGACATTTCTTTATTAAACAACCAATGATACATTAGACAGTGTCTCTGCCATGAGACTGAAATAAATAAAAATCTAAAATATCTTATTTCTCACCAAAAATATCCTGAGAAGTACAGATGCAATAGGTGACACTGATAACCAGTTACTATGTTGAGAACCTGCTGCAGGAGGGCTGTCCACGACTTTGAGGTAACACACAGGACTTCAGTAATTTCTGTGCTTTCCAATATCCAAAATCATTCTATAGTGGAAGGACCTGAGTCTCTGGAAGGTATTTCCTGCAAAATCCATAGCACTTCAAAGAGCACCCAAAATGAAAATGATGTGAACAGCCAAATATACTACTATTTGCTACTTATGTGCATTTATATTTATTTTAGCTGTTAGCACTTTGAAAATTCTGGCCCATTATTCATTGTTCTTTAATGTACCACATCCTGTCATGCCAGACTTAAGATTTACTATATAGGTTTGCTGATTCATTGGTTTCCATGCATGGAAATGTTGGTTTGCTGGCTTGCTTGTTGTTGATGGGATTGAAAGGATCTATAGGATGAGCTGCTTCTACAAAATCCTTCCAAACATACATGGAATAATTTGCTCTCAGGTTCTATGCTGTGAAAATGCTAATGAAGTTAGATTTTATGGTAGTAGTGAACTAAAGAGAATTGTTGAAACTTGACCTTAATCATTCAGGACACTAGCTAATATAGAGAAGGGTAGTTCAGAGGTTTAGGCAAATTCCCTGTGAGAATTCAATGCAGGAAATTTTCTCACGTGATAGCCCTCAATGTACTTTTTTTCATTAACTTTGTACAGACAGCTGTGCAACGCCCAAAAGGTATTTGACAGTCTAATTTGGAACCATAAATGCTGCTACCATGTGACTAATTTTCTTCACCTACTGATTATGTCTGGCACAGCATACTTCAAAAAGTCACAGTGCATGCAAATAACATGACAGAATAACAGTACTTACAGTATTGTGCTTACTTTGATTAATTATGGTGTAACTAACTGGAAAAAATTATCAGCAAATGCAGCAAAAGGACACTGCTGTTGTAATAAAGATAATCTAAACTGAATCAGCAAACAAGATACATTAGTATTGTCCTTATTACACAGAAAAATGCTTCTTTTAGTCGAACTATATAAAAAAGCTTTGACATTTGATTGTATTTTTTTTGTTAGCACTTATTAGGGTTTTATACTTTTCTTTGATGAAAGATCAGCACCAGGTGCATACTGAGAGAAAGAAAAGAAAAAGTATTAGCTATAACACCTAACATTTTTTTCACTAATTGTAGATAATTGCAGATTTTTTGGTCCCTGTGATTTTCATTTTTCTTCATTATAGGGAGAAACCCTAGGGATCATTAAAATAAAATAGAAGCAATACCACTGAGCATTTCAGCATTATATACAGCATATCCACTGATCTGACACACAGAATAATGAATGCCAATATACATCATGTAACTGAATAATTATACAAGCAATAGGATTTAAGATTTAATTCATTCATTTATGCCATTGCTGAAAAATAAGTATCATACATATCACACACATTCTGTGTCACATGGTTTCTCATAATATTAGAGTTACTACTCAAGTGCTTTTCAACACATTCTATAGTTTTAGCATACCATCAAGAGGCCCAGGAACGGGAAGCAATAAGTGAAACAAAGAGTGGCATGTGAGAGAAGAACTGAAAAACTCACATACCAAAAAGCTTTATGTAGCTAAATTTCTATCTGGACATTTAATAACATCATTAAATGCAATATCTTTCTTTCTAAATGTTAACTGCTGCTGAACAGAAATGCTGAAAAAATTCAAAGAATAATGATAAAAATAGTTAAGGATAATGCCATAAATTAATTTGTACATATTTTTGTGTTATTAGTACTAGCTGTAATGTGAGGGTTTGTTTTGGTTAGATTTTCTAATCAGATAACTCTTTTTTGAAGAGAGAATGGAAGAATGTGCTCTCTTTTAAAGACTGAGTTCTGTTAGTGTTTCTCTACAATGCAGACAAAGGCATTTCTTGCTCTGCTAGTTAAGGCTGAGAATGAACCAGCAGTTTGGAAGGCAAAAAAAAACTTCTTTACAGCAAACATCTTAGACCTAGTGTATAAAAGCTCCTCATCTTCCCGAACATCATTTGACAGGATAAAAATGTTTTGCTGCTCCTGGGACAATAGTTCTAAATATTTTATGATTTTAACTATTCTACATACAGCTGAAAGTAATAATTTTTTTCTATGGTATGGTGTCTACCTAACAACACCATGGTAAACATAATCTTTGTTACAAAACTGATAATTTGAAGTTCATTGAGATACGAGGGGAAAGTTCCAGATAACAAATTCATACAAAATAAACTTCAGCACCGTAAAAGTGTGTTTAACTCTTCTCAAATTCCCTGCTGATTTTATGACCATCTTTTGAAGAAGGAATGATACTTGATGGTGGCTGCAGTGGCAGATTGTACTGTTTTATGACAGTTTTGACGCTTACAGAAGTGGCTTTCTCTACAGTTCCAAGAGTTCATCCCACACTGAAATCCAGCTCTTTCAATAGCTCTAACAGTATTTCTTGCAGCTTATCCTTGTATTGTTACATAAGTTCTTTAATACAATAACTGTACAAGGACTCTCAGATATTCCCAGTGAAAAAACATCTCCTGAGATCATTATTGTTGTCTGAAAAAGCACAAGATCTGTTCCAGCCTTTTACTTTAAAGAGCAATAGATAGAGATTTTTTTACTCAAGAAAGAAAACTTTTTCAGAATTCATCTTTCTCCTTCCATATATTTTATCCTTATGCTTGTACATTTCAATCAATCAATTAGGTCTGAAAACACAGCTATTCAAAGTTATCACATTGCTGACTTGGGGGTATGGTTTAGGGTTGATTATAATTGTGCTGGGTTGACAGTTGGGCTAGGTGACCTTTAAGGTCTCTTACAACATTGATGATTCTGTTATTGTGGGAATAAAGTATATGCAAAATTTCCAATATCAATAAAATATACATCCCTGTCAGCATAACAAGAGGAAAAATCCTTCATTTAAGTCCAAATCAGGAGATAAGTTTAACTGTGTGTACACTAGCTGGCTACTCTGGCATATTTTAATATGATTTACAGATGAGGTCACTCCTATTCATATTCCTATACACTATCTCTATGTGTCAGCTGTCCTCAGAAACGCCTAAAGACAGCAGTGTCCCTGAAGTTTCTTATGATCCTAAAATTCCACCTCCATATGTACTTTCTGGTGCTTAGAATCTAATTTGGCCTGAAGATCATCAGAAGTCATAAGGCATTTTTCCTCCTGTCTTCTTTTAACAGGGTCTGATCTGATGAAAATGCTCAGAGAATATCTCAATTTAGAGCTAATAAAAATATACAATATTCTTTAAACTTGTGATTCTTGTTTCTTCCAAGTATTTTAGCTTCAGAAGGTTTCTGTAGAGTTTAAAATATGTCATTTCAGTCTCTGTGTCTGAGAGTTTCAAAAAAATGTCCAGTTATTCAGTATGTCCAACTGCAAACCTCAAGATGAAATAAATTCAGAGCAACAATGACTCAAATTTATAACTTAGTGTATTCTTTTGGGATATACAGGTTCAGTCTTTTCACAAACCATAGTGAATTCAAGTCCTGAAGAAGAATAAGAATTTAAGCAATGCTCTGTCTTTGGGGGAGGGTTATGTACTTCTTAGTTGGCCCCTACTGATTTTATCATGGTTTTAAGCATCTAATTTCTACAAGCAGATCAGTCTGGATAAGTGCTTAATCTAGATGCTGATTAGCTAGTTTGAAGCACCGTGACATTATGAAAGAGCTATGATAAATGCGGGGGACTTTTAGTATTAATCTTCAGGGAATAAATGAAAAGGTGGTGTTAAGAACCAATGTCAGTGTTGACATGGGATTTGCTTTCATTTTGTTTTCTCATCATCATTAATCTTTCTGGGGTTCCTTCTTATTTAAGAACCTTAATAAAATATAGCATTTTTAATAATTCATGACACAGGGCATGCAGTGGAACAAATTTGAAAATAGAATGCAATCATACTGTACTAAGTTGAATACAGTAAATTGTCCCTTTACATGTAATGAGAGATGAACAGTGAGAGGGAATCACAGAATGGGTCAGGTTGGAAAGAACCACAGTGGGTCATTTGTTCCTACCTCCTTGCTCAAGCAAGGTCATTCTAGAACACATCGCACAGAATTGTGTCCAGATAGTTCTTGAAAATCTCCAGAGACAGAGATTCCACTGCTTCTCTGAGCAGAGCCTGTTCCAGTTCCTGGTCATTCATGCAGTAAAGAAATTCTTCTGCATATTTAGGTGGAACCATCAGTCAGTCCATCAGTTTCCGTTCATTGCTTCTCATCCTGTTGGTAAGCACCACTGAGCAGAGCCTGGCTCCATCCTCTTGAAACCCGCCTTTCAGACATAGATAGACATTGATGAGGTCCTCTCTCTGTCATCTCTTCTTGAAACTGAACAGGTTCCCTCAGTCTTTGCTTGCGAGACATGCTCCAGAGGCTAAACTGTGTTTGTTGCCCTCTGCTGGAACTGGACACAACACTTGCATTTCAGGCAGTTCTCCTCTCCCCAGCTCTCCAATCCACGGAAGTCCTTCAGAGGCCTCTGAGGCACAGCACTCTGGGTTATTGGCCACTCCTCCCAGCTTTATGTTGTCAGCAAACTTGCTGAGGAGGGATCTGGACCTTCATTGAAGACATTTATTGACATGTTACACAGTACTGGGCCCAGTATTGAACCTTGCAGGGCACCACTAATGACAGGTCCTGCACAAGACCCTGTGTCACTTCTTATGACCCTCTGTGATCTGCTGTTCAGCTGGATGGGAATGTCAGAAAAACCAGAGAGAATATTCAAAAATAAAGAAAAATATCCCAAGTAAAAATAATTTGTGACCTTGAATCTTAATTAGGTATTTTCTTGGAGGGAGTGCCAGTCATTTTTTCACAGAGGCAAAAGACAGTTAAAAAAAATAAACAAAACAAACTGTGATTTAGAAAGGCACTTATGAGCTTTTTTTTATCCTGGGTTGGTTTTATCAAATATGATATTGAAATCTTTTACTAATCAAACTTAAGTCAAAGACATTTTTAACACAGTTTACTGGATATTGTCCTAAAACAAGCAGCACAGACTCCTTTTTAGTTGATATAAATTGAACGTTGATGCAAATTGCACATAATTTATATTGTTTTCCTTTTATTCTGTGTCAGCTTCTTAGGTTTGATGAATCTCATAGTGGTTTTTTTGTTTGTTTTCTCAAGAAACCCTAAATCCCCAACACCCAGAGATACAGGACCTCTGTCCCATTACCATTAGGTCCTATAAATAACTCTTAGATGTTCAAACAGTCACACAAAAGAAGCAACGGGGTTGTTTCAGGTTAGTATCTGCAATTAGATTTATATTTTATATAGAATTTTCCAGGCTTCTACCTATCTGTCTTATATTCATGAAAAACTTTTCACTCTGATAAAAGCAGAGAAAGGAGGAGGGAAGAGAAGAGGCAGAAAAGTGAGTACTACTGCCTTCTATAATACCTCAAAATTGCCTGCTGAATTAGTTAAGATTGGTTCAAAATCAGATTTCAAAAACTGAAGTTATATCTGATCTCTCTGACACACCCTATTCATACAGCATTTATGCAACACTTACAGGGTTACTGTCATTGAACATTTGAACAAAATCTCATTTTGTCCTGACAGATTTCTGTTCAACAGGTAATAGATGGCAATGTGCCCTCCTAGCCATACGGTTTTGTAAGCTTAATTACTTTCTGCCTCATCTCATCTTGCACAATCAGTACTATTACATTCATTCTGAGAACTGATTTGCTATTCCTTTTATTTGTACCTAGAATTTGGTCTGGGAAACAAGCTCAGCTTCTTGTATCATGTGCCAGCTTCAGAAGTTATGAATACATATCTCTGTATGTCCATTCCAGAGTCCACCCAAAAATCTCACAGAAATCAAAACTGTAGGGATTACACTATTCCACATAGGAAGAGAAATTATATTCTTATTTCTGGACTACAGGAGAAGTGCTGTAAAAACAACAGCTTTTTAAAATGAAAGAGGAAGTTGCAAATGTGTCTATGCAGCAACTAAAAAGATGTTGACGGACACTGAATTATGACTTCAGATTCAGATTACTCAGTTATCACTGCAGATACATAGAATACTTCTGGTTATCTGCTACTGTGCAGAGCAATATGAGTATTTTAATGATTAAAGATAACTCCTGGCTCTACGTAATACCATATTCCATTTCTGTATGGTAAACTAGTTTCTACAAACTTCTTGGGTCTGTTTTGTGGATTAAATATTAATTTTGAAACTGCTGAAACTGAGGCTTTATTCATTTAGCCACACATTTTTTGAGACTCTAGGGTAAGGAAGGTATCTGCATGGGGTGACATATATTACAATGCCTGTAGGAAACTTATGCACTTCTGAGGTTGAATCTGGGGATCAGAGAGTTTTCATGTTGTCAAATGGTATTAGGCATCTATATATGACCAACTGACTCAAGTCCTTACTGTTGAATAATATTTTAATGCTCTTTCATCCTCTGCAAAACAGTCAGTTAGAAATCCAGTTATTCTGAAGGATTAATTTAGAGTAAGTCTTTGCTTAGTAGTAGTTCATGATGAACAGCTGTTATTTTACTTCTAACATGAATAAACTATTCCACGTATAATGTATGATATATATATATAGTCTTATTAAAATCTTATCTATCTTTACATTGAGTAAATATGGAAATGCTGTTTCTGACTGTTAAATTAGTTGAAATAAACTGACTATGCTTTGAATAATTGAACTATATGGTTGTAATGAAGAAAAAATGAGATGACACTTCCTTTCATTTTATATTTGGGGCTTATATGTGGACTTCTTCCTTGACTACAAGGAAACAAGAGTTCTCCACAAGATTGTCCAGAGACCTCTGTCTAGATAAAACATTGGCCTTGACACTAAGTGGGGACACTACCTGTTGCAGAAAGCATTTTCCATCAAGCTTAACCATATAGAAGTTTCAGAACCATTTTGTCTGGGACCAATGATTCAAGTTATAGTTAGATTGAGCTGCTGTGATTCACTTGACTGGTTTATGTTGAATATAACAAAGAGGAAATTCAATGCTTTGAAGGGGTATGTAGCATATACAGTTTCTCATCATTATGAATATATGCTCTCACCATTAATTGATCAATTCAGGTCCTGTAGATATCTTTTAGTGTGGAGTATGAAATACCCTCAGACAGAAAGGTCCTCTGTTTTCAGTATGGAATTCATATTTTATATGTAATTCAGCACCACACACTCAGAAGGAAAAAACCAGAGATGTCTCTGTAAAGCATAAGCCTGAGTAAATACCACCTTTCCAAAATCATGACAAGTGCTTAACTCTAATTACATACATTTCTAATGCATTTTTTTATCTGCTGAAAACCCTGGCACAGGTTTTTTATTTTTTTTATTTATTGTAAGTCTTGGGCTGAACTTTTCTCCTTTCTACAGTGTGATAACTTCAAACTTATCCTCAGTGCCTTGCTGATATCATTTCTGACCCAACTGCATCCTGCTGAATTGCATGAGGCCCTGCAAAGTAGCTTTTATGTTTTAAGGTACAACTACCATAATCTTCTAAACTATCTGATAAAATTTTAATCTCCCTGCCCTCCTTTTTAGAAGTCAGCCAAGGAAAGATGCGTTGACAGCATCTTATTTTATTTACTTCTCACAAATCCCTATGTCTGCCATGTTTAATCGTTTATCTTCTTCCTCCAGTTTTCCTTCCCCCTCCCTCTCACTTTAATCTTTTCTTTCCATTTGGCTTACTGTGGCTGAAGTCCAGCTTTATTCTAATTATTGTGCAGACTATATTCCTTTATCTAAATACACTCTTTGTTTCCTGAAATGCTCCTGTACTTTATCATTATATTCTCTCAATGTCATCACTACTTGTGCTTTTCCTGTCGATTATTTGATCATTGATGACAGAAAGGATGAGCTGCAGTTTATTAGATTTATTCTGTGGGGCTTGTTGCTAGGTGATACCCCTTAGCCACTGCTATAAATACTTAATAATCTTAAGATTAAATTTCCTTGTTACTTTACATTTAAACAGTGTAAGGTACCTGAACTTTGATGATTTAAAGTGCATTAGAAAACTATTTGGATTAAGGGAGAATTCTGATTGGCTACAAGATTATTGCTAAGGGATGGATTAATTTGTATGAAGCACACGATTCTGCACTGCTGTTCAGTATTTCAAACTGCAAAACTCATCTTATTCCAACAGTTTGACATACCTTTTTCCGACTGGAACTGTTAGGAGAGAAAAAACACAACTAAGCAAGCTATTTAGTAATCCTGAGGTAACATTCTAGAAGGATTGAAAGTTTGAGGCTCTGCTGTGTTGTATGATTGTCCTATGCTAATCACATTCCTTATGCTGCTTAATATGAAAAGTTTATCCAACTAAACCTTTCTGTTTAATGTTTATCCTACTAAAATTAACTATTTAACTCGTGCATGATCTTGAAAAAAATTCCCATGTGAAATACAGTTCCATGACTATACTATGGTTGTTGTTATAAATAAGTCTGCAAAAAGTCATTTTAGTTTCTGAATATTTTTGTAATTATGAAGAGAGTTATCTGCTTTCAAACAAGATTTTAACTAGAAACTGGAATAAGAATGGAAAGTTTGCATTTGCTGTCATTTTTATCAATGAAGAGAAGTTCAAACATATTTTCCTTAGGCTTATGCCCTCATTTAGGTTAAATCATTATTTTATAACCCTGTCAGTACATAGGAATCATAAACTAAGCCTATTTTAAGACTAATTTTGTTGCTATAGGAAAATAAAGTGGCCTTTTAATCTAAATTATAAGTGGGCCTCATGACTCTTGCTTCATCAAGACCCCTCATTTCAAAGATTTTTTTCTTCCTATTACTTTGTATTCTGTTCTTGTTTAGTCCACTTCAGGGTTTTTGAAATATTACTGAAATGAGTTTGAGCCACCAAAGAATTAGGCAGTTATTACACCAACTGATAATTTTGGTGGGATGTATAGCTTTACAAAAGTAATTTCTGAATGCTTAATCCTTATTAGGGGTGCAAATGTAGATAAAATTACAGAAAAAAAACCCCAGTCATATAACTGAAAAATGTAGAAAGAAATTAAACTGGAAATAAATGTGTAAATTAATGAAATTCAAATCTTAGTATCACTTAACAATTCAATGAGCCAAAATTCATGGGAGGAGCATGCACGATGAAGAAAAACATCTTCCCAAAATGAAGACAATCTAGAAAAAACAAAAGATAAGATCAAAATATCTCCATAATTTTATTTTGGTTTGTTAAAGAGAGGGACAATAATTCATTTTATTATAGTGCATAAGTATTTCCATGCAGGAGAAATAACTGTTAAGGTGCTCTTAAACAAGGTGATCAATACAACCAATATAAAAGCCAGAAACATTCAAATAAGAAACTTAGGATAATTCTTTAAAATTCACAGAAAATGCTATCTCTAGAAAAGTTTACTAAGAGTGTTGAATTTTCTGTCACTTGAAGATTTTCTATGCTTTTGCACCATTTATTAGTCTCCATGCAATGTAAGTGAGTAATATGCAAAGGCCTGTCTTAATGTAAAGGTCAGACAAAATGATCCAGTCATCATAGGCACACACACACATATGTGTATGTGCATATATATAAATACATGTGGTCAGGAGAGACTTTAAAAAATTCCCCCATCACAGTGAAGAAAGTCATTAGATAAATACCAGACCAACCCCCAAAAAATTTAAGTAACTAAACACAACAACGACAACAACAACAACAAAATGCAAATGGTATAAGGCCAAAACTAAGCAAAAAAAGTATTCTTTTGCTCAGCGCTTAATATTTTCTGTCAATGATTAGAATCACATTCTACTGAAAATAATAAAAAAGAAATAAAACTGGCTTATATTCTAAACTGGCAAAACACAACCACTGTATTAACAGGGTCTGCAGGATAAGATAAAGTTGCTGTCCAGGCAGGCATGTGTAGGTAAATTAGGTGTGACAATGGCCCAGCCATCACATGTGGTCATCAGTCTAATCAGCAGCAACAGAGCATTTATTCATAGGACTATTTTGGTACATATTTTCTCTTACATTTAAGACAGTTTAATTAATTGCATTTGTCTATATCCCATTGCATGAAAAACAAAAGTCATGGTCATGCCTGCTTATTATTTTCAAACTTACTAATGTAAATTAAAATTCACTAATCAAAGGAAAATCTTGATTTCTACCAATATATCTCACTCTGTCATTACTGTAATACTTCAGTTAAAGAAATCAGCTGATTACCAATACTTCCCTAGATTTGCTGACCATAAGTTTAACATTACAAACCCTAAATTCTGAAGGGCCCATTCAGTAACCAACCTTTTCATTTACTATTCATATTTTCACTTCAGAATATGAATGGCAACTTCAAAGCCATCTCTTCATTATGCCAAAATATTTCACCTAAAATATACAACATAATTTAATAATATTCTGCTTGTGGTAGGATAAAGTTTTCACCAAGTTGCATGAGAGAAGACACAGAAAACTTCTGACCATCATTTTCATAAAATAACACCAATGGTAACTGCTAATCTGAACAGATTTATAGTAGCTAAGCAGCGTGAAGGATAAGTATAAAACTAAAAATAAGTATAATAATATTCATTAATGTTTTGAGAATTGCAGTTTTATTTCTCTATAGTAATTATACCATAAGTTGACAACCTTCTGGAGTTTTGTTTCAGGGTTTACTTGGCAAAGAAGAGAGTTATAACCTCATAAACAGGCAGGAAGCTATTACCATTCTTAGCCCATTACCAAACCCATTACATGCTTAAGGGGAAATTCCAGACAGAAAGCCAACTAGTATTTTCAGCTTTTACCCACTTCATAAACCAGTATACCCACTCAGTAGGTTACCATTTTCCTCAAAATTTTTACTCATGAGCGATGATAAAAGCCTGTTAATTGCTGACATTCATGGTGTGATATCAGTGTAAGACTGAAGATTATGTTTGTTCATTTGAGTAGAATTGTGTAAGCCTGAAGAAAATAATCTCTTTCTAATTTCCTCAGGTTTATTGTGATTTATCAATATGCATCCACAGGCAGTGTCCAAATCCAGCGAAGTTAGAAGTAATTCAAAAGGCCTTAGATTTATTAGTGAAACCATAAACTGAACCTCTGAAGGACACAGTGGTGATTTGAGTACACATTTTTATTTTAAATAATAATAATCTAAACCTGTTGCAGTTATTTCAGATATCATGTTTATTGATTTATTGTTTCTGAAAAAAATGGTGAATACTTTTTAATATATAAGGCTTTAGTTTTTAATAAGTAGGGTGTTAAGACACCAGAAAAATATACATAAAGAATAAAATACATTCTGTTACCAGCCATTTATTCATATAAGAAAAAAAAATTCCTGGATGAAGTGTATATACTAATCAAAAAACTCCACAATTTACTGAGTGCTATATTCAACACACTATTTAGTAAAAAATTTATGGTATATAATTAAAATATGTATCACTTTTTTCAGAGCCAGAGGCATTGGTATTCATATTTTCAGATTATATTAACATGGTCTTTTTCATTATAGTGTATTTGTAGAAAATAATCACAGATTTAAATTTTTATTCCTCTATGTACAAGATCACATTAGCTTTGTATTGGGGAGTTTGACTTATCTTCCTGGTTTTATGTTAAAATATTATCAAGGCATTAGCACTAAGGATGTATTTAGAGTAACATAACACAGCATAACATAACATGGAGAAGTAATCTATGTTCCTTTTTCATGAATTCTTGACTGAATCCTTATAAGTGATATTTCTAGAACTGACAGACAAGATAGGTGTTATTGGGAAGCTTCTTCTGACGAAACATATCTTATTTCTCAGAACTCTTGACAATCTTGGAAGTTAATATTTCATCCACTGAAATGGCATTTTAAGAAAATCTGTGTCACATTATCTCTTTAAAAACCCAGAAAAGCATGTGTATGGTGAAGCAATCTCACACCCAGTTCTTGTACCTCAGGTGGAAAGTGCATTCAGCCTGCTTCTCGTTCCCTTTTCCCTCTCTCTTTTCAAGCATGAATAATCAGCATGAAATAGGGGATTTACCTTTCATTCTTAACATGTGCATTTTCCCATCCACTCAGAGATTAGCCAAAATATAAAAAGCACAAAAAAAAAGCATTGGAAAACTGCTGAGGAAATAGTCATAAACATTTGGAAATATTCCCTCCCACACTTCACTGTCTGAAAACACCTTTGGAAACTTATATTCTAGGTCACCCCCTCAACATAGAAAAGTAGTATGAAATCTAAAAATTATACACTTTAAGACTATTAAAAGAAGTACCACACAATAATAGATTTTATAATGACGCTATTAAAAATTATTTCTTTCATGGATGGAAAGCATCTTATGTGTTGCTGACTACAAATTTAATATAATAAAATTTATTTTCATATATTTTTCATGTTAAATAGTGTCATTAACATCCATAGGACAACCTCAGTGGATAAGGTAAGCTAGATTTGTCCCCAGTCTATTTTCTACTTTGTCTCATTTAAATGCAAACATCTTTGAAGATTTTGTATAACCACTTCAAAAATTTAAACAGAACCTCAAGAGAGGTTGTGTAATTTTCAGTTCACTGAACCAGAGAATAGTCTCTCAAAGCTGTTTCAGTGTTGTCATTACTTCCACCTACAAAAGAAACAGCAATGACTCAAAGTTGGAAACGAGAATAAATAAGCAAATACCTTCATAACAGATAGCTTTCAGAAACTGCCTATTCAACATTTTTCTTGAAAGTTTTGCCTGTTGTAGATAACTGGAACTTTAATTTTAGTATCTGAAATACCCTGAGTGTATTTCAATATATTTCATCACTTTGATAAAGTAATAATCAGACAACTTAATTTCAGCCCTAAACATTCCTGTTGAAAAACCAATCATAATAAACAATTTACTGAACACCATAAATTTAAATTAGGACCAAAGTGCACTTTCCAAGCCTAAATAAATTAATGATGTACTGAATGAAACAGTAGGATTGATGACTCCTTGTGTGCATGATTTCAAATAGGAATACAAATAGACATTTTTTCCTTAGAGAATAAGGTCTTCTGAATCTCTGTCTTACTGACCTGAAGGCTGCACACATCCTGAAGGATGGTTTCATGAAAATTACATTAAAGAGGAACTTATGTTTCATGAAAATTGTGCTTTGAACACAAATTACTAACAAGCTGGGACCACAAATTACTAACAAGCTGCTGTTATATTTGACTAAATCAAACTTGGGACATCTTATTTTCTGTAAACAAGAAATCTTTGGAAGTAATCTGTGCAAGGAAAAAATACTAGCACTTTGAATTATAAATTCTGTAGAAGTCTGAAAATGTCCTACTTTTTATAGCTGTGTGCACATTGTGAACGAGGGTGATTCCATACACTAATTCAAAGTAAGTAGTCATATCTCTGTATCAAATTACAAAGGCACAGAATATGATGAGTTGGAAGTATCCCAGATGATGCCATAAATACTTGCATATATATATATATATATATATATATATATATATATATTTATATATAATATGTGAGTGTGTATGCTCACATAATAAATGCTGCTTATGTTATATGGAAATTTGCGAGCAACTTTAAGGGCCATTCATGTTAGTAAATTCAGTGGAAATTAATTGCATTCATTACATTAACAAATGCAGCAAAAAAATTAATTTAAGAATTTTGACAGGTCTCATATTATCTTTTAGGAAGGTTTTTCCTAGAAATTAGGTTCCCTTTGTTAGAAATTGTTACTAATAATCACAGTATATCTGAAATGCTTTACTAATATTTCTATGAGTCACATAGAATCCTGTTATAAAAACCTTAGATCCTGATAATAATTGTTATACAGCCAAACTAAAATCTTTGAAGCATTAAAAGATCAGTAAGATGAGGGAAATTGTTAGCTTGATAGACTTGACCAGCAGGGCTGAAGGAGTCAGGTTTGTTCAGTGTGGAGAAGAAGCAGCTTTGGGAGGATCTAAGAGCAGCCTCACAGCACCAGTGGGGATGTCATTGGGAATATAAAGGCTTTTCACTTTGGTGCATGAAAGGAGAATAAGAGATAACAGTGTAAGTTAAATGAAGAGTAATTAGGAGAGGATATTAAGTAAAATATCTAATATTTAGTATTGAAGCTGATTTCCAAACAATGTAGGCATTTCTTTTCTTTCTGTTTTTGAGGCATGAACAAAGTGAGAAAACCAGGTTATACCTACCTGATGATGCTTTGGGCAGAGAATTGGATCAGTGATCTCTCAAGGACCTTTTAAAACATATACTGCAACTTTTCTGCTCCACAAATTCATGCATCTGTCAGTGAAATTCAAAATTTAATTTTTGTAATCAAAATCATAGAGCATGTAAGTGGTTCATGATTCCTTTCTTTTAAGGTAATTTTTGAGAGCAAGTATACTGACTTCTTATCATTCTCATTATATGTAGGTATTTTAGGTCACCTTTTTCCTCATGTGTTAAGTCCTTTATTACTAAGTTTTAATTTAATTTTATTATGTCATTCTAATATTTAAAATATTTATCCATGCCTTTTCATTACTTTTCCCATTGCTATGCAGAACATGTTTAAATAAAGATTCTCTTAAAGTATTGAATTGAGGCAAGAAGTTTTCAACATGGGCTACCAGTGAAGATACATTATTGTCTCTTTTAGAAGTGCTGCCATGCAAATACTCATACTGGAAAGGGAGTAAATGGTGAAATGGAAAATTTTGCTAGTGAGTCAAAACAAAATTTTAAAAAATGAACATTGGCTGAAAATCATTGCACAAATTTGTTTTGTAGTAATGGTTATTCAGTAAGGCAGGAACGGAATATTTTCAGTGGATTGAAAACAATGCAGATAGGCAAAAAGATGACTGCTACCTCTACCCTGTCAGGTAAATCATCTGGTTCTACTCAGCAAAAACATCTTACATTATTATAAGCTGCTCTATAAAAATATCAGATTCATGTCAATAGCAATGAAAAAGAGAGGAAGAATGTTAAGTATTATTAGCAAAAGAATTTAGAAACCCACAATATCTGATTACATTGTTGTATAAACCCATGGTACATACATATCTTGAGTGCTTCATGCTGTTCTAATCATCCTATCTCAGAAAGGTACAGCCTGTGAAAGTAAAAAGAAAGATGACAAGCACGATCAAAGAAATGGAACAGTTTTCATAGCAGGAAATACTTAATAAACTAGAACTATTCAGCCTGCAAAACAGGCAGCAGGAGATAGATGTGGTAGCGTTGCTCAGCATTGTGAAGGCTATGAAAAAATGGATCAAGGAGCAATTATTCACTCTCTATCAGTGCCCAGGAAATAAGAACATCCAATAAAGTTATCAGGCCAAAGGAAGTACATTTCCACGCAGAATAAAATTAAATTTTAGATCACTTCATTGTCAAGAGCTGTGGAAACCAGAAGTATAAGGAGGTTCAATATGTGATTAAGCAATTGTGAAAAGTCTATCAAGCTCCATCCAATACAAGAAAACACATGCACATATCAATGTTTCTTTTCAAATACAAAACCCAATAATATTAATTCAGCACCAGAAAACTCAGTATTATTGCTCTTGTTGTGTGGGCTTTGAATCACTTTGATTATTTATAGTAGTTCAAAATTAGAACATAGATTTTAGATAGTGATTTTAAGTTTTTGATTGCTTTCAGCTCTTTCTCATTTCAGTACTCAAGGTTTCAAAGATTGCAAAATTGCAAAGGCAAAAAATAACCTGGATTACAAATCCAATAATGCAAAAACTAGAGAACACTTAATGAAACAAGGAGGAAGTAGATTTAAAACAGATGTAAGCACTTATTTATTTTTTGAAATTTAATCCACAGAAAATTTGGGAAACAGAACCTGCAGATTCAGAAAGGGATTAGAAAAACTGGTGAATAAGAGAAAAAAATGGCTACTAGTTTTGGGTGTATGCTGCAGCATTCCTCATAAACAAATTATGGACATGAAGAGAATGCAAGGGAAGTGAAAGCTGTGGGCAGCATCTTCTATTGCTGTGTTGGCAACAGAAAACTCTGTTGAAAGTACTAATGACTTGACTTGGCAAGATATTTCTTATGTTGTTACTACAAGTGGAACACTTCAGGCTAAAGTGTCTTTTTTTTTTTTTTTTTTTTTTACAATGAAGAGCATTTTATGGTAAATTGCTGGTATGAAATCATCCAGAGTAAGAGATAACCTAGAAACCAGATCACAGAGTTATCCCAGAATTGAAAGGGATCTTGGCCTGGAATCCAGTGGTTTTTCAGCAGTGATCCAGAAAACTGTATCTAAAATATTCTACTATAATTTTTTTTTCTGACAGAGTGACTATGGCAAAATAATTTAGAAAGTTTGTGTGATTTTGTGTTATTTTAGTGCAGGATCCATGCAATATTCTCTTTTCCCACTCTTTACCTCTCTCTTGCATGCTCGATTTTGCCTAGGAGGAGTAGAATCAAATACGGAATATTCATAGAAACAAGATAAAACATTTGTCCAGAGATGGACCCTCATGAAAGGTCTACAAAATGTATCTTAGGAAGAGTGGCTATGGGAACTGAGTTTGTTTAGTCTGGAAAAGAGGAGGCTCGGGGTCAACCTCATCACTCTCTATTGAAAAAAATTATAATGAGTTGGCAGCAGTCTTTCTGCCATGCCTGCAGTGAGAGAAGAAGAAATGGAGTTAAGATGAGACAGGAAATTCAGATTACATATAATAACAATATTTTTCACTGTTAGGGTGCTCAGGCACTGGAATAAGTTACCCAGGGAGGTGGTGGAGTACATCTCTCTGGAGGTGTTCAAGAGGAATTTGGATCTGGGTGATGTGATTTAGTATTTACAGTGGCAGTGCTGGGTGGATAGTTGGACTGGGTGATCTTGAAGGTCTCTTCCAACTTAATGATTCTATGATTCTACTTGACACATCCCAAAAGAGCACACACAATCTCATGCATCTGTCCTGGTGCTTGTGGTAGAGTTCAGAGGAGTGTTATTACATAGAATAATAGAAAGCCAGAATGACAAATTTTAGTTCCTCTCTTGTCACTAAGTTATTTCTGAGACAAGTTTATCTAACTTATTCTGAAAGATTGCATATTCTACATTTCCTTATAAAATCATTATTCTTCTTAGTAAACAATAAAAGTTAAACAAGTTGTTCAGATAGACAGTATTTAGGCTGTATTAAGTGTTTCATAATATTCTTTGCATAATTTTCTTTCTTACCGGTAGATCTGTCAAAAAACATAGCACATAACAGGCAATCAACAGTCTTCATGTTAGGACTAATTTTGAAGCATTCCAGAGCGTTCCTGTGTACAACTGTGTGATGGATGTGCAGAAGTGGATTTGAGGTGATCTAATCTGTTGTACTTTGCTGGTTTGTCTTGTAGGGAATTACAGCATTGGTCTTTCTCTCTCTTTCTCTCTCTTTCTTTCTCTCTCTTCCTCTCTCTTTCTCTCTCTTTCTCTCTCTTTCTCCCTCTCTCTCTCTTTTTCTCCTCTCTAAAAAGGATGTGCTCAATAAGTTGGGTTGAGATTGCCCCTGGTTTTGATGTTATTGTTGGAATGATGAAAATCTTTATGACTCAATAGTGTTGCAGCTTTTTCTAAGCTACCTCTCAGGGGTCCTCTATCAGCAATCACCAGAGGCTCTTTCCATGCCTAGATTCTAAGCGTCAGGAAATTTGTGTTCAATGTTTCTACCACTTTATCTATATGTTAAGACTGCAGGGTGTAAGAACTTCTGTAGGAATATTGGCAGCACTTAGTGCGAACACTTGGATGTTTGGTGTTTCCCATGAACAAATGGATGTGGAAGATATATTACTTCTGATTATCTATATCTGGAAGCAATATAGATCGTTTTAGCTCCAATCTCTGTTTGCATATCTAACTACCAGCCTTGGATAAAAGGAAGAAGTGTGTTGGGAGCTCTTTGTCTTGTCTCGCAGGGCTTATGTGATTAGCAGCAACTTGAGAGACGGATTAAAACGCCAGTGAAGCTTGAGCTGTCTTTGCACTATGAAGAGTTTAATTTAATTGCTTGGAGATGCTGAAACATCATCAAAATGAGTAAAGAGTTTTGAAATGAATTTACAGGATTCTGAAAAGATCTATGAAAAATTTCACCAGAAATTTATTCCTCTACTTCTTCAGAGAACAAATACAGGAGATCTTGAATGTCTAGCCTATCATATTTTCAGTTAATGTGTTTACTTACCTGCCTTAGAAGGACCCTGAGAGGTGGTTTTTAAATTTCCATAAAACGTAGCACTCCATAATAATACACAGAATGTTTAGTGTGATTTAAGTAATAAGTCTTGAGGAGATCAGTTTATTGCTTCAAAAGGATCATGTCTGCTTGGTTGCTGCCTGATCTTGTCCTTTCAGAGGAACAGCAGCATGCTCATTGCAGTATATCATGGATATAGCCTCTGTAAAACTAGGCAGCTTCCTAGATAATGATAATCCAGCTTTTTATATACTTCATTGGAGTGTTTAAGTACTTTTTCTTCTCCCACGGTTTTAGTGAGGAGTTTAATTTTGCCTAACCAATGAAGTTCTGAATGGACAACCCATGTTTTGTATAACAAGAGTGACTAAACTCTAGTCAAAGCATCGTGTGTATTACTAGTAGGATGTGTTATATGTGAATAAAGGAGAATTAATTTCATCATCTTTGATCTTGGATATTACAAGCATACATTATGTTATGCTGTGTTCTTTGGTCCAGCTCTTCAGATTTATATTGCATTGTGTTGCAAAGTGGGGTTTTTTTTATTTTTTTTATTTTCTGTTGAAAAAGAAAGAGTTTTAAAGGTTTGTGTTCAGTGCTTTGGGGATGGATGTGCTTTAAAAATGTTCCATGGTCAGAATAATAATTGTGAAATTTTTCTCTTCCATTCAACAACAATCAGGCTAATTCATTTGATGATATATTCATACATGCATGTGTATACATTTAATAAAATGCATTGATCCTTTGACAAGACAGAATTATTTATTTAATGGAAGGATGACACCTTTTTTATTTTTTCCACATCTGAGTGCCCTTCATTACTCTTAGAAGTCATTCAAGAAAAATGATTGTGAGCTTAAAATGGAAAAGTCAAAAAGCAAGTAAACAGTAAGATCCCAAGTACACACTGTTTGTCACATTTAAAATTTTGTTGGTTTGCATTTATTTCTAAAATAACATTTCTAGGTATCTCCAATATAAGGAGATTAAAAAGTTTGGACTCGCTTGTAATCTTGTCTTGAAGCTCACTCTAATGTTTTCCTCTGAGGCTTTATGATTTGTCTCTATAATGATTCTACTGCAGCAGGTGTGGCAGTCTGTGCCACAGACAGTCTGGTGGCTGTCTCAATTCTGGAAGCTGTCATATCCCCTGGCTGAGGCAGGCAGTTCCTTACTGCAACGTGGCCAGGAGCACCACCTTCAGATAGTGGTATGCTACTGTCATCAAACTTTTTTCAAGGGTTGCCAGGCATAGAAGACTGTCATCCATCTGATAGTTGCTTGAGATTTTGAGTCCATGTTTTATCGATTGTTGTTTTTACTAGATATTTCTGGCAGTACAGAAAGAGGGTGAGGAATGAACCATTCTCTAAACCAGAATGCCTGCATGTACACATTGAGAAAGGATATACCATCCATTAATGCTGAACTTCATAGATCTGACTTTAGTGTCTGCTCCTCTGTGCACTTCTTCTGTGATTTGGGGAAGTTCCTGGCCCTCTTTCCTGTGTTGTCCATCTGGTATTCAGAAATAATAAGCTGTTACCTGAAAGGAAGAGCAACTCTACTAATATCTTAGGGACAAAAGGGTGAGTGGGAACTGAGAGCTTCCTCCATAGGCAACAACCTAGAGAAATTGAGCAGTATCCATCCAGCATGGCCTGTCCACAGTCCTGAACTAATTGGCAAAAAAATTGACCAGATGAGTACAGCAAGAAAAACACAAGACTGACAGCTCATATATTGCAGTGCTAAGTGCTTTAATGAATTCCACCACCCCCCCAACAAAAGCAATGCCTGTAAATAACATATATTTTGCTTTATTAGCACAAAAACATAAATACAGATGTGAGGGTTTAGATTCAAAACTTGAATTTCAAACTTGAATTATTCCATCAACTGTGAGAGATGAAGAAAACTCTAGGTTTGAATTTTTCTTCCTTTTTGTTTTCCTATGGGCCAAAAGGGGAAAATCAAGCATAGGCATGTTGCTCTATCTACTTTCCTGCTAAGAAACTTTGAAGGGAATCACAAGTATTTCTACTTCAGCAAAATGCTGTGAAGAATGTAGCAAATTAAAAACATAATGTTTACCTTGTACTTGTTTGTCACTCTTTTACACCTGAGGTAAAGGATGTTTCCCAAAATTTGCCAAAAAAGGAAGGAAAAGGGGAAATTTGAGTTTTGGTGGCTGTATCTGAAGCCTTGATGTGTCTCTGCAAATGTAAGGTCTGTGCTTTCATGATTGAATAGAATAACATTGAGATTTATATTCTTTACTTCAAAACTATATTTGCTACATCAAATGTAGTAAACTCATAAGCCAAAGGTGGGGAAAAAATTATCTTGTACTTTTGCTGAGGAATTTTCTAAAGGAAACCTTTCTTTCTCAATTCATGTGATTCTAACTGTCTAATCTTTTAACTGTCATAAGAGAGAGACAGTGATTTCTAACATACAAAATTTGTGATTGTTTCTGGTTTTCTAACCTCTATTTTGTATCAGCTTTTAAGCCTGGACAGAATGCTTGTTGGGGGTGATGGGGTAGATGGGACACAGTGAGAGAGTGAAGGCAGAAGAAACAGAACTGAAGTGTCAAAGCCCAGTTATGTGTCAGGTTGGAGGTAAAAATCTAGGAAGTCTCTGAAATATTTAGCCCAATATCATATTCCTGGGGCCAGTTCACTCTGGTACGCCCATGTACAAGCCTTCCAGGTCTGTAGGGATTTGTAAGTGAGCAAGTCTCCTCTTGGGAGGAGAAACTGGATTAGTAATGCTGGTTTACCAATGGAAAGGGGAGAGATGTTTTCAAGTAGCTAGAATGGTAGACTGAACTTCTAGTTATGAAATAGAATAGCTTGGCAGCAGTTTCTCTCTGTCTTAGGTTTTAGGGCAGTTCTGGGATTCTAGCTGACTGAAGTTAGTATGTCACAGGTGTTACTAAAATTCCTCCTCTTTTTGTCTCCCTTCTCTCCTTAAATCAATAATGACCCCAGAGAGACAATTTTTGTTGTTTTCAGTTGTCCTGTTGTGGACTAAATTAGAATCTTGTGATATATTTAGGGCTGTCAAGAAAAATTATACCTCTGCAAGTGCACAAGATGCCTGCAGTGCAAAAGAAAGGTGTGCCATCAAGGGAATTGATGGTCTCCAGATAAGCAGTTTTGCAAGCTATGTGCAGGACCTACAAGCCAGTCGTGGACTGGTCTCTTGTCTATTTGATGGGTTTGCAGTAAAAGCATTAAAGGAAACATTTTCATTCCCTCTAATAACGTGGTTTGTTTAAAGAGAGGCCTGCACTTGCTTTAAGAGGAGGCTTCACTGCAATGCATGTGAGTGGACAGGTAATTGTTCATTTTTAACTAAACAGATGTATTTTTTATCTTAGAAGCCTGCATTGTCTGAAATCATAGGCACTGGCAAAGATATTGAATTTGTTGGACACAACATTGCATTGACAATTTTCTCCAGACTGAAGACTTTAGAAAGCAACACAAAGAATGATGTTAAAGGGCTTGTTTTATTGAGAAATACATCTTTCTGTAGATTGTCTGTACACACTAGGCATCTTACATATGTATTTTAAGTTGGACACCCAGTTGAGAGATGCAGTGTCAAGTGTTTTTTGAAATCTTGGTGGCAAGATGGGTGAAAGTTTTGGTTGTCAGCTTCTAAAACGAGGGGTTTGTGGTGTAGAAGGTAGGGAAGAATTATGGCTTCCAGTGCAAAGTTGCCAAATACTCTCTTAGAAAGCTGCTCCCAGTGTGTCTTCTTAGAACAAAGACTTTGAATTTGAAAAATGCCAGGGTGTGATACTAGGCATGTGTAGGAAATAGCCCTGCTTCTCTGCAAGCTGCTGGTGTAATAATTACTCCTCCCTTCTGCTTCAGCAGCATGATGATAGCTAGCAGCCTGCAATAAAGATGCTAGGAGAGGTACATACATGAAAATGTGAGTAACAACCACACTCTTAGTTTTGTATCTTTAGCTGGAATGATTCCAAAATGTGATTTCTGGTTTTACCTGATCTACCACAATAGTCTTTCAGATAGTGATTCAACAGTGGTATTTATTAAATGTGAAAATAGTGACATTGGATGTCATAAATTTACAGGACTAGCAGTCTGATCAGAGTGATTGTTTTGGCAGAGAACAAAAATAGCATGTATAGATAACATTGAAACTGCACATTTGTACTGTTACAGACAAGTTTCTGCACTCAAGCAGTGCCAGCACACTTCATACGTTGCCAAGTGATCTTCTCAGATTGGATTTAGGTCTTGAAATATTTGAGATGGTTTCTGAGTGGTCTTGGAAGCAGCTGTAGGGAATGTGTAAGTACATGTCCTCCTTTCACTAGGTTTAAAGTGCTTACATCCAAAGGGATCAGGGTTACTTGCCTCTGATAAAGGGGAATGGTTACACTAAATCCCCACTGCTATGTCAGCTATGAAACAGGAGATTTTTGCAAGTTTCTTATATGAAAGACATAACTAGATGATTCCTCTGGTGCCACCCTAAGGAATAAATTAAATCTGTGAAAGTGACACTTCAGTCCCTTGTGGAATTGCATAGTTTTGTAAAAGGTTTGGATGCAGCTTCTGGGAAACTGAACTATCACATGCTATGAGAGGCTAAAGCAGAGCAAAGTAGTTGATGACTGTTGGATGAGAATGAATTTATTTTATCTGTGCACTGAAGTTCAGTAGCAGGTAATTATCCCATCAATTGTGTTGACCCTTGCTATGATTAGATATTTAAAGTAAACTGGCAGATGTCTGTAAGATGCTGCCTTGATTTGGTGTGTCATACTGACATATGATATATGATCAACTCTAAATTTAATATTAGGATTTCTTTGTCTTGGAAAATATTTCTCATATTGTTTACAGTTTCATCTTACAGTTTCATTTACATCTGAATCCCACAATTTCAAAGGGTCTATCTGTAGATGGTGCACAGCAGTTTAAGATTTTAAAATCTCTGGGCTTTGATTCAATATTATGTTTTCAAATAGAATGATGGCTTCCATAATGTATGTAGTAGGAGAAAAGAGAAGTCCTACAGGAGAAAATGCAAGTTTTAATTTTTTTTCAAAAGGAGATTGTTTTTATGTTGTCAGTCATGATGCTATGCATCAGTTTTATGCAGCAGAAGAATAAGTGGGAATGGAATTGGAGAATTGAAACAAATGTGGATGACGGAAAGTAAGGTCTCTCCAACCTTCCCATACTGAATAATACAGGAAAAATCCCCCAGGAAAAGAAAGGAGAAAACTGCAGTGCACAAAGTGCAAACACAGATTTCTCAATGCTTTTGTGTGAGCAAACAGCTGTTTTTCTTTATTCTCATTACCTTACAGAAATCAAACAACAAATAAGCAGGATGATTTTTTCCATCATTTCAAGAATCGAAGGGTCCAAATTCAAAGTTCTAAAACTCCAGCCAAAATTTGCAGCTAGTGTTCAAACACAGGCATGCTCAGTTATACCTTTCTCTGTCACTATTAGTGGTCTTTCAGAATACTGCACAAGGATATGTTTATCCATAGCATTTTGTCAGACAGCACAGTAATATATGGTATTGCATGGCTGTTATGTAAGAATTGGCATTCAGATTTGTGTTTGTGTTGCTAAGTTTAGGTATTCAATATATTTTTCAATAGATGAGTTGCAGGATCAGCTGAGTTATTCTCTTCATATGACCTCAACAAAAATATTTTCAGACATTGGAGTTAAATAACACATGACTTTGTATAAGACCTCTACAAGGTCATTGTGTGCTCTTCTCAGAGAGAGAAAACATAGTGAGAACAAATATGATGAAAGTGATCCAAGTGACAAATGATATGTGAAGTTCAGAAAGCAGAAATCAGTGTTCCAGAAACTAAAGTTTTCTGAGGAGACCAGAAGTACTTTAGAAAGCAGTTTAGGATGTAGATAAGATGTGCTCTTGGTGTCTAGAATGGTGAGATGAGCACTAGACAGTAAATCTTGGTTTGGTAAGAAAAAAAGGAAGGAAAACAAGCAAACAAAGAAACAAAGGAACCCCGCTCCCCCTCCCAAGCTACAAGAAAATACCTAATAAATCTAGTAGTTGAACTATGGTGTCCTTTCTCTCACAAAGTAACAGCTCTTCATGGGAGTTGTTCTATTGGTTTTTAGCTGTTTTCCTTATAAGGATGTGTTCAATATGACCTGGAAAAAGCAATTTGGTCCATAACAGGATTTCTTTTTCTGTTGTGTATTGTTCTCCTTTCATTGTACATTACAGATGTGCCTAAAGCCACACTCAGGATAACTTCTGTGAATCACTTCTCTCTTGGGTGAAATTCAATAAAACAGAAAATAGCAGAAAAGAATGGTTTAAATTCAAAAGAAGTTGTACAAGATCTTAAGAGTAAGGAAGCAACTGAGAAACTTTGTGATGGTTGGCTGCTCTTCAGTTTCAAGAGTGATCCTCAGGTGGATGGAATGTTTCTATTGCTGATACAGTGTGCTTTTATAAATTTAATCTTGGAAAACTAAACCATGCTAAATATTGAGTTTTCCTGTGTAATGTATTGTGAATAAAGAGGGATTCAAACCAATTAGCCCTGGGTTGCATTTTCTTAATGCAAAGCTGTGCAATTTCACACTATGATTGTGTTTCAAGTATTGCTTGTGAAGGCTCTATATACCCTCTTCTAAGTCTCTGTTTATGCAAGAGCATATTTGAAATCTTGATTGTAGTCATAGTAAAACTCTGCAGTGGGTAGCTTTGAAGAGCAGGGAAGAAGAGGAAACGATTTTGGGTAAAGGCATGTATATACCTAAAGATTAGTTGCATTAGAAACTCTGCCACTAGGTTTAGCTGATTTAAAAACACTGCCCAGAGAGCAAGTTGGTGTTATGCATTTTTAGAGCTCTTCACACAATTTTAATCCAAAATTATAGAATGCACAACACGTGCATTAGTAGTAACGCATCTGGCTGCATCTATATGCGCTTGTTTGCTTGGTTTTTTCTCAACAATTAATACCAATTAGTCTCCACATCAGGCAAGTTTCCAAGTCCCAGGGTATGTTTTTTGCTTGTGCAAACCATAGAACTGCTCTCTATGACAACCATGAAGAAGTAGGAAAAGGATGCATATGTCAAATATCAGACAAAACAAGGAATTCTATAAGCAATGAAAACATATTTCTGCTTGCCTTCCCCAAAGCTCCTTTTACATTTGCTAAGTCACTTCTCACTTGACTGTTACTGAAGAATACTCAGAAATGCTTAACAAAAGTTTCTTTAAGCACTCAAACTCAACCTGGAAATGAGTGTTAATTAAAAGCACTTTAAAAAATTGCTCCATTCAACAAAAGCATTTCCTTTGACATGTTATAGCCCTTGATACTGAAAAACACACGGAGAAATGACAGAGACACTTCAATTAGCTCTGAAACCTTTCTCAAATAGTTAGAATGAGGGTATTGGTCTATAGATTTGTAACACATAGTTTAATGTCAGAAGCACAACTTTGAACTCAAAAAAAATGACAAACAATTTTGTGCTAATGTGTAAACAGTGCAAGTGATGCAGGGTTTAGATATTCAGGGGGTTCATTTTTTTTTATTTTTTAAACCATTTTCTATTTCCATTTCCTACATTATCTGAACTTACAAAGTGGGGTATAGTTTGCTGTTGTGGTCACAAAAGACATGGCTGCTACAATCTTATTTATATATTCAAACTTTATGTGCATTTATACTACAAGTGGAGGATCTTAATGCAATTTCAGATTTAGTTTCATTTTATTTCTCCATCAAATTACTACTATAGCAAAAGAAAGTGGAATACAAGCCAAATAAATTACTAAATTAAAATGTCTTTTCTGTTTCATTTTACAGTGGTAAAAGTAGCGCTTTTGTCTTTCTTCTTTTTTGTGTTGTGAGAGGAATGATTTTCAATCAAAGAGATGAACTAATATTTGAGAAAATTAGTTTTCTCACATAAGGCTCGGTCTCTAAGGGGTTAACAGTTTCTTGACATTGTCAAAAGGAATATTTGAGGCAGACTTGATTAGGCTGAGGAGAGCATTAACTACACTGCTTCTTGTCCTGGGAGTCTGAGCCAAACAAGTTAGAGAACTTCTCCCAGAATAAATAAAAAAGCTTGCAAAACACTGAGCAGACACCTTCAAGGAAACCATTTCCCCTTTCTCCTGCCTCAAGCAGGATGATGTCAAACCTCTCATGAAGATGTCAGACCTTCCTTCTATGCTGGCATATCATGAAAATCTGCTCAAATGAAGCAAATTTTCTGGAAAGAAAAGGGTTCTCCCAAAGTAACCCATTTCTTTAAAGGGTAAATAAGGTCTACATCACCCCTCCCTCATGAGTTTTCACACTGAGGGCAGCTGTTCAATGTTGCCAGTGGTCTTCTCCAGAGCTTACCAGTACTTCCAGGGGGTGTGTGCAATGGGTTACTTTCTCATGTGCCACCCTGTCTTCTTTTGGAATAGATATTTTATTCACAAAAACAGAAAATAGAGATTCTTTTCCCTTTCTGTTTTGTAGTCACAGGGCAAATGTAGGGACAAATATATTAGGCAATTTCAATACACAACCCAACTAGGCAACACTTACTTCAAACAGCTTCAAAATTTTCAGCATAGTGCACCCCTTCTACTTGAAAAGTCATTATTAGACATCCTCAAAGTAAGAGGTGAATAAAACAGTGAATAGTTTTGGTTGATTTCTTTTTTTATTTTAGTTTTTGACTGGCTTATTACCTTACTGGGCCGATTGGCCCAGCAGGTGTTACCACATGTCGTTCCTGAGGAGACTTCCTGCTGGCAAATTGGTTTGAAATCAAGAATTGCATTTATAATCTTGACAATAATAACTATGAGAAACATGCTTGTGAAGGCTGGATGAAAGGCAGATCATCTTTTCTTCCAAAGTTTAGGCATAAGAATTTTCAAACTATGTTCTCTCTTATTTTTAGCAAAGAACTTTTGATGCACAATAAAAAAGCCAAATTTAGGCCTTAGATACATTTTAACTATTGAATATGTACATAAATTTGATAAATCAGATAGTCAGAATCATAGTTTTAAGTCTTGAGTAAACACTATGAAACTCTGTTATGTACATCACTATAGCAGAGAAGGATTGAGATACCAGTCATTCTATGGATTTTGAAATTAACCTGTTTCTTGTGGTCTTTTTTTAATTGGTTTTATAAATATTACACTTGTAACTAAGCTTTTTTTTTTTTTTTTTCTCTCTATATATAATTTTTAGTCAACGCCTTTCATCACCATGTATTCAGGTGAAATTCCTTCTGAAATAAAAAAAAAAATTCTTGAGCCTGTGCAGGAAGTTTGAGTAGTTACTGCAAAATAAACTAAATTTACCTTAAAACAGTAATTTCAGTTCATTTCAGTGAACTGTCAGTGAGCTGTTCCAGTTTAAAGCCTTCAGTTTCTTGGAACAAGTAGCGCCTGTAAATCCCAGACAAGGCACTTTCCATTAGTAAAGAGGAAGGAAAAGCTGTGTGGTTTGGTCTGCTCTCTGATCACATCCAGATGGGCATAATAATCTTTTCAGTAGGATTAATTTTCCCTTTCTTTGAGTGTGTACAGTCTAACTACCTTAAGCTACTTACAGGATATGGGATGGCATCCTTTTGCCTAAACATGCACTTGACAGTGTGGTTGCTAACTCAGAAGCAGAAAATTTTATTTAATGTAAAAACTCCACCCTTATAGACCATTTTCAGTTTCTACCAGTTCTGTTAATCTGAGCCAATGTAAGGCAGACAATGTAGCCAGAATTTTTGCTAATTCCTTTCTTTTCCATTGTCACCATGCTACTATGCAAGCAACGGGTCATAACAGAGGCACTTATCCTTTAGTTTGAAAAATTAGATTCAAATTTCTTTTTGACCTTTATGGGCAGATAGCTCAAAATTATGTTTCCATATCTACAAATGCAAAGATGAACAGAATTTCAAAACCAGTATGGTACTTGCTTCTCCTACTGCCTTGAGCAACAGTGTTTCTTAGTTTTAAAGCAAGGTAACCTCTGTACGTACTGAACCTTTCCTTTTCTACTGGAGCCATTATCATAACAGTCTACCAGGAGCCACAACCACTTGACTGAAACTGTGCATAAGTATTTACATAGAAGTGCTGTCAATCTCATAGGTACTGATATATATAATAAACCTTTCTTAGTATTGAAAGGAAATGAGAGGGCAATCTTGACATTAAGGATGGAAAAGTACAAAGAAACAGACGCTGGGAAAAAAAGTTCCTCTTATATGCTGGTGACAACATGATGGGCTTTGAAGGAAACAATCATGATCAAACTGTTAAGTGAGATTAAGACAGACAATATACAGTGATAGCAAAATAGACTGAGAATATGGAATTAAATAAGCAGTGCAAGAAAAAGAGGGGAAATTTTAAGTTTCGGTTTTATTCCCGTAAAATCTGGTTTACACATAGTAGTCTAGGCCTTCATCTGATAGGTGAACAGTTCTGCAGAATACAAGTTTGCAATATGAAGATTCAGCCCCATTGATTACCCATATAGTATATTTCACATGCCTCATTTAATATGCTGCTCTAAAACAGCTCTCAAATTGTGTAGGCAAGCTAAAGTGCTCAGCAGAATCCATTGCAAAAAGCCAAAATTGCACACATGAATTGGCAGGAACTCAAATAGATCTATGTATGTTCTTATCAGCTTTCCAGACACTGCATTTATGTAATTGAAATACTAAAACTAAAAGATCTATGTGTTTTAAACTCCTCTGCAATGCACTGTTGAAAACAAAATCCAAAAATGAGATCAGGTATGGTTAGATATTACAACAGATACTGTGAAGAACTAGAATGTCCCCACAGATTTCTTTGTGAATGAGATTTGCTTAAAGCAAACTAGATTTGAGGGGACAAAGCTTGCTGTTGACTGTACTTATTGAACAGAGCTCTACAGGAGGGGAAGATTAGGCCCCTGACTGCACCAGTGCCATCCTCCTCCATCTCTTTTTTGTCCCCCTTCCACACATCTTCTTCCCTTTGGGCCCATAGCTGCATTTGAGCTCAGATTCTGTTCTTTGGCCCTTGTTTAACTGCACTGTAAGTGTGCTGTGTCCAAACTTGTCTTGGTCTGACTCTGACTCAGCACTACTGACCCACTTGGTAATCAGTGAACCTTTGGCTGACACAGAGTATGGCAACCAGACCGACTCTGCTCTTCATGGCTGGGACAGTCCCCCTGCCTTGCAGTCACCCTTGACTCTCACCTTCACTTGTGAATACTCCAATTGCTCCTTGAAATAAACACCACAATCACTTGATTTGTAATAAGTACACTGAAAGGGAAAATACATGTTATCCAGATTTTAGCTGTATTTTACTGACATGCTGGTCAGAGTGTTCTGCAAAAAAAAAAACCAAACCAAACAAAAACAAACAAACAAAAACTACCAAAAAAAAAAAAAAAACCACCACACACACAAAGAAAAAAACACACACAGAAAAAAAAACCAAAAAACCATAGGGCTAAATCTTTAGTTTTGGAGGAATAGACACAGTACCTTTAGTCAGTACTGAATTGTAAGACGCACCTATTCCACTGGCCCAAAATCACCCAAAATAGGATTGCACTCTGCCAGAGGCAAAATGGGTTCAGCCATGGCAGAAAAATGACTGGGAAGCTGTTTCTGTGCCCTTTAGGAGCCAAGGCTGGATCCCTGATCGAATAACTATGTGCCATTTACTCTGGGGAGGCAGTCAGCCCTGAGGTTTTACTGGGTTACCTCTGCAAGCAGCCTAGCTGGGGGTGTCTGTAGAGAGCCTAGGTTAAGGCAGATCTAAAGAAACAGCTCTTTACATGCAATTGTCCAGAGATCCTATTCTCTTTTGCTTATGAGAGACAGAGTGCTAAAATTTTAGCACACCATGACAACTACATGTAAGAAAGTGTCTAATGTTATTTAGTCATCAACTTATCACTCACAGCCAGGAGGGAAAGACTAAATTAAGTGGGAAAACACTGAGGCATCATAGGTAGTAAGAGTTTTACCCAATGGTTGAAAATCCAGTTTTTCAAAGTGTTCACTCATCATTCTCCCTCATCACCAATTAAAATTGGAATATTTTTCAACTCTGGACTTGGAATATATGAATAAAATAAGTGTTAGTTTTCTTTTTCTAAACAAGGTTATATTCCTCTCATCTTTCCAGAATCTTCAGAGTATTAGTCCAGTAAGACTATTTAAGATGTGAAACAAATCTTAAAAAATTAAGATGTGAAACAAATCAATTAAATCTGAGACTTTATGTAGTCCAACAAGTTGGCAAAAGGGTATTTCAAGAGAACTGATTATTTTCTTTTATTTTATCAAACAGATAAAATTCTATTTTCTCAATAACAGATATTGAAATACAAGGAACAAGAAGTTAATAGCAGAGACAGATTTCATACTGGCCAAGCTATTTCACCTGTGTTTACTGGGAGTACTTTGCTAGACATTAGCAAAAAAGAAGTTTTATTTCATAGGACAAGTTGCACACCTTGCAGAAATCCTTGTAACATGTCCTCTGACCCCCCAGGCCCACATGTCAGATTTGTGCACGGCATATGAGGTCTTCCTAAATGAATTCCTACTCATGCAGACAGTGTTTTGCTCAACACTCCAAAGCAGACAGTGAAGAACTGGCTTCGGGAGCAAAGCTGGCACAAGGAGGCCCGTGCAATCAGCTCACTTACATGCCTGCTTTGACAGATCAGCCCTGGCATGAGCACTGCCTTGCCTAGCTAAATTGGCTCCAAGCCAAATGCAGTGATAGCTAGAAAATAAATAGTATAGGAGGTGAATGTACTGCCAAGGTGCTGAGCAGTCTTCACTGCCCTTTGACATCCAGCATCTTTGGAAAAGGTGACCTCCAAATAGAAAAGAAGGGGAAGAAAAAAGAAGCAATATTTACTCTTCCTGGTAAATAAAGATAATGGAACACAGATGTGTCATATGCCTGTGCAAACAGTAATTTGAACAGAATAAAGCAGGGCTTAAATTTAGCTGCTTTTTATTGGAAATGCCTTATGTTTATTATGACTATTTATAATAAAATTTAATTTAATTGAACAATTAGAACCTTTTTTTAATTTGTCTTTATCCTCAGAATGACTTGATATAATTTTCATTAATGTTTTGTTTGCAAACAGTAAATATTTGAACTTCATTTGACTCTGCTCTGTTCCAAGTTCATTTTTCCGCTGTTCTTGTTTGGTTACAAACCAGTCACATTAAAATCTGGAAACCAAAGTAACTAAATGGGCTCAAAGTTTCCTACTAACAGAACCTGAAGTCAGATTCTCTTCTCTTCAGGTACATCAGAATTCAGGATTAGGTAATTAACCAATCTTTCACAATACTTTTGACTTCAACCTTTTCCATTTAATCACATTGATTTTGATCCCAAACCTACCAAGACTGCAGTCATGCTTAAGCACAAGAAAACAGTGATTTTCAGCTTTGGCCCTGACTCATCATTTTTTTGCTATTCTGCAAGTATTTTGACTTCTTACAAACAGAAATAGGATCACACAGTGTTCTGATGTGATTTTATTGCCAAGAAACATTAAAGTGACAACTGCATCTCATTTCAGCTACTCCTCAAAATCATCTGAGGACTTCGTCAAATGTATTACATAGTGAACTACAGGAATTCAAATGGATTTTTTTCCCAGAACTCAGATATCACTAAGTTAATGTGGTACAATGAGTTACTATTCCTTAGCTGTTCTACGTCATAAACAGTTAATGAGAAAGTTTAAGTTGGTGTATTTTAACCCCTGATTGCAATGGCTTGACAGAGCATGCACAGACCTGTTATAAATGTAAGTAACAGATGTCTAAGTAGTATGTGGCAATAACTTTATTACATTGTGGTAAACCATGAGGGTTGATTGAATTTAAATAACTTTTGGAGGCAGCACTATGGGAGAATTGTGGATCCAAAGCATCTCTATTGAGTCTTAAGGTAAAAAGGCTATATTAAAATCCTTCTTTAGTTCTCTAGAAAGTAATCAATGTATTTTGTGTTAGGAAATATGTTTGGGTGAGCTGCTAAGGACATAGAAGCAGCATGCATTTTCCTGTTCTCCAAGATACTATTACCCTTCTCAGAACTTGAAGATGGGGAATGATGGTATGCAAACCTGCACAAGTGACAATTACTTTCAGCTAAAATTCACTCATGATGGAAATAAGGCTGTTAATCTCAACAGAAGATATTTTTAGGGGTTTTTTAAGTAATTGAATACTAAGCAGTCCTCTTAGAATTAGGACTATCAAGAATCTGAAAAGTGAAACATCAAAAGTCACAATATGATGAAATTTATCTCAGATTTCTTAATTTTCTTCTCCTCATCAGTGGTATGTTGGTTTTTTTTTTCTCACTGTTTACTGTCTTCAGCATAGATAGGTCACACAGTAAAAATTATAATCCTCTGAATGCAAACACAGGTGACTAACAGCTAAAAAACAGCATGTGAGACAAATCTTTGGATGCATTTCACATTTGCATGCAGTGATTATGAGGTATATATTTACTATTATTGCTTAAAATCTCAGAATCTGCCAATTTCTCTATATTGTGGCTTTTTCCATTACTTTTTAGTTCATAACAATTCTATGCTGATATTCCCACGTGAAGAATTTTTTATTTATTTTTTCTGTACCCATTTCCTATGGTGAGACAAATAGCCCATAAGTCACTTATAAATCTGGTTGGGATTAGGAAGTGGGTGGTAAGCAGCACAGATAAGATACAACTGTATGAGAAAGATTTGTTCTAACAAGTATCACAAAGTATTTGTGTTGCACACACAGGTCTATTATTTGAAGCTATCCAGTGACTACCTATATAAATCTTCTATGGCTAATTTTTTCTCTAGACAGAATAAAATCCTGATGCTGCTAAAGTTCTCCAGGTCTTCCCACAGGGATTTCTCAATTTCTGAGCAGTTATTCCTATTCTGCTCTGTCCTCTGAGCTATAATACAGCAGTCTTCACAAAACTGCTGAAGATTCTTGGGCATTGTGTATTTGGTCTTTGCTACCACTGGATGTCTGTGTCTGGCTCAGGTGAGAGTCAGAGAGAGAACCTACTGAGCTCATTTTGGTTGCCCATTGTATTTTGAATCTGAAGTCCAAGTACCAAGCCATAAGAAAATTTTCTTGAACATATATTCCTCTGATGCAGTGGTTGCCAGTTAGACCTTCTACCTTTTTTTATTGATGGTAAATCCATCCTGCATTCCTCTAAGTTTACTGCTTAAAGCAGGGTCTTGAAGGATATACAAGAATGAATTAATGGATTAACACTGATAATTCAGAAAAAGAGGAGCATTTATGCTTATTTTTCTTCTTATGAAATAAAATCCTACACAATTAAAAAGCTAAAGACCAAACACTAAATAAAATCTTAGATTTCTAGCCATTTTCTTGAGATAAAAAAAAAAAAAACATACTCATAAAACTGGTGATTGCTCCACAATAACACCATTTTCCCTACTTTTCATCTGCCCCTCCAATTTATGTCATCAATTGGATTAAGGGGCCCTCATTTTTTGGTATAATGGTATTTTTGACTTCTTCTTCCAGGATTTAATCCAAGTATTTATATCTGTATTCCAAACATAACTCCCTTTCTTGAGTGCAATATGAAGCAAGAAAAAAAATTGTTTACAAAATCCCTTCCTCTCTTTATTCATTTCCTGCCACTTTTGATTACAAATATGTTTTACCTGAGGCTTAAAAAAAACAAAGCAAAGTGCAATCACAGAGTCCCTGTGTACAAGACCCATACAGAAGATTTCAAAAGCTAAAAGGATATCCAAACCAAATATGTGCTCTGAATATGAAAAAATCCCTAAGTTGGGATTTCTTCTCACAAAATATTAGACAGTTTAGCTAATAGTTGAATCATAGGTATTTACTTAATCTTTTCAAACCCAATTTTCAAAATATATAGGTGCTACAAATAAAGTTTATGAGTGTAGTGGAATAATTCTGTATAAATTCTAAGATTTTTAATTATACTGGCTGGTTTGGATTCACAGATTATTTGTGAAGAAACCAGAATTTTGTGAGCATGTTTGTCATCAAAACCAGTGTGACAGTATTGCATGCAAATTTTTAGTGCCTTGAAAGCCTCTGAAATTTTTCCAGTTCCAGATTTTGTGGATCCTTATTCAAGTTTGAAACCAACCACTTACGTTGCACACACTAGGTTTTTTTTCCTATCTGGATCCACATATACAGGGTAGCTTGAAGAACATAAACAGCTCCAGTGTGAAGAGATGAAAGGCCATGACTGGGGAAGGACAGTAAAGCTGCTCAGTCCCTTTGCTCATGCAATGGGTGTGGGACCAAATATATGAGGCATGAACAGCACTTTAGACATAAAGAGAATAATAGGTGTGTTGGTATTTATTGTTAGTATTTAGTAAGACAGCAATGCAATCATCTCTTCTTTCTTCTGTAGAACGTGTGTATAACAAACAAAATATTATGTAAAGATTATTAAAAAGAGTAATGTGAGATAAAAGTGCAATTCAGGGGCAAGAATGCTTATCCATGTACTCAAGTTTAAAATTTGTTCATAGGGTGACTAATTTCAAACAGTTCATTACTTTAAAATAATATTTTCCAATGTTGTAAATGCTTAGAATTAAAGGTCCTCTCTGCTAGTAGTAGTTTTACAGCAGAAGTAGATAGGTTTAAAAGTTCCTGGCATTCTGTTATTTAATTTCTTCCCACTGGTAATCTTGCCAGATTTTCAGACATGCTAAAATGTCAGAAAGAATGGCACAAAGGAAATAACCTGTATTCAAGACCACTGGCTCATTTCATTCAGTATCATATTTCTAATAGTGGGCTATGTCAGATGTTCCAACAGATGACAAAAATAAGCAATATTTATGCCCACATTGCCAAAGCCATTTGGATGCCTAAATCGTATTGATATTAACCTTTGTGAGTTTAAGCTCTAAGGAATAAAGTGCCTTGAGCATCTCAGATGACTTGACATAGCAACAGAATAAAATAGAAGTTTATCCTTAACCTGTGGCAACGACTACTTGGCTTATTCACTGGAGCATTAGGGATAATGCTTTTTCTGAGCTCATTTGTGAATTACCTGATCTACCATGTACAAGACTTATATCCTTTGCTCCTCTGCACAAGAAAATATAAATAGGGTACTGGCATACCCATACCCACTGCCTAGTTGCTGTCTTTGTGCAGATGTTATGTACTCTCAAGTGCCTAATAAAGTATGATGTTATTGGAACCATTCTTTGACAAATTTGGTTGAAATTGGCCAAAACCTTCAGAAATTACAAGAAGGGACTATACTTTTCCATAATTCTCTCCCACATAGGGTTGTGTACTTGCCATCAAGACTTTAGGCTTTATAAAACTGAAATTAAGGTAGATATCTTCAGTGCTTCAAGCAGTGAGAGAGCATATTTCTGATAGTGGATTTGCACACAACATGAACAAAGGCTCTAAATCAAAACCATGAGCTGAATGCCAGAGAATACTGCTGTTTTGCCTTCTTACATGTTCTTCTGAGAGATAATAATAATCTTAAGCCATTTTTTATTAGAAAGACTCAGATCCATTTTGCCAGTTTTCTCAGTCTAGCCTCACAGTCCCTATATACAAAAAATTAACTTGTTATAAATTGCAAGCCCAGTTCCCATTACTGAAAAAATGAGAAAATACCCTACATTCATCTTTGGTTAAGTATATGGAACTCATGAGCTCTGGTGATTTTCACTAGACCATAGGGCTATTACTTGTAGTCAACTGTCACACACTTATCTGCATGTGGATTTTGGATGCTGGCAATGGAGTATGTTATAAAATTTATGGTTTTGTATACTGTGGTTTATCAGTCTGCATGATAAAGGAAGTTAGCCTCCAAGGAAGCAGAAAAAGACTTGTAGTGAATGTTTGAGCAGCATGAAAGAAAATATAAATGAAAAGAGACGTTTAAAATACTAATACTTCCTTCAAGAATTCTAGAAAGACCATCAGAGGAGGGAAAACAGCTTTCATATTATACTTAGTAATCAGAGAGGCTCTCTTAATATCAGGAATAGAGTAGTTGTGTGTGAAATCAAGGGGCTTCATGAGAAAATAGGAGATCTCTAGTAAAGACCAGTTACATAGTTCAGATTCCACATGAGTTGCCAAAAGTCTGATTTCAGGTAAAAACTTTACTAAAAATGGATTTTTCTCCTGTACAGTTCTCTCCAGGAAAACTGCAAAAGACACCACATTTCCTTGTCATTTACAGTTCTTCACGGGATTCTTTCAGCACTGGGAACACATGCCTTTGTGTGTTTATGGTTTGGGGTTTTTTTTCTTATTCTGCTATTTTTTGTTTTGTTGTTTCTTTTTGCTGTCTTTTTCATATTGGTGTGGTGGGGAGGCATTGGCTGTTAATAATTTTGTGTGTTGTTTTGTTGGGGTATTTTTTATGATTGTCTTTTTTTCTTTGTCCTTTCTACTCTGCTTGTCTCACCTCTTCTTCTTCATTAACATCATTCCTTCAAGAAATTAGTATTGAGCTCAGACTTGTGGTTGTTAATAGGACTTGCAGGAAGAAATTGAGTATTTGAAATTCTTTATCCATCCTTTGCCTATACATACTGCCTAGAGACTCAGATAATTAGAAGATAGATAAATATTTTCAAGATAACCAGTGATAATTAGGGAATTCCTTTTAGTATCAAGTAGGAGACAAAATATGCCTCAGATTTCCCTACCTGGCTAGATTTTTCTGATTTTGGTTGTCTATTTTCCAGTTAAAGAAATAAGGAATATTTTTATTATTGTTGTGCTCCAGATAGATATTTTTTCTAAGTCTTCAAATGATATTTACTTTTGTATTGAGAATTTCTCTCCCCAAAAGTGTAGTCTATGAGCAGTTTTCTCTAAAGTTGTAATAAATGTCTCGGCAAGTCACTTTCCTGTCAGTCAGAGGCAGCACAACTTTCAGTGATTCACAGTGGTTATTTTCATGAAAAGTGCTGTCAGAAAATGCTCATACTTTGTAAAGTGGTTACAGATTTGAAACAGAAAGCTTACATCAAACTCAACTATTTTTTGTCAAGTCATTTAATAAATAAATTAACTAATTAATCCAGCCAGCACCTAGCTACGATTCAAGCAAATATAAACTACTTATAATGGTTCTACACACACAAGTATGTATACCTGCTGGTGGCAGTACAGTCAGTAGAGAATGTTTAAATTAGATCATAACTATTGATATAATTTTTTGGCAACAGACACAGTCAATTGCTGCAGTTCCAATCTCCTTTGATTACAAAGGGATATAAAACAGGACTGACCCTTGTCTACAATACTAAATGTATTTATTAGTAACACAGTAATCACGTCTCCTATTTAGAGAAATGAAAATGTCTGTTTTCCCTGAAAACAACATACGTTTTATCTTCCTTTGGGTATATTTTCATTATTATTGCTTATTAGAGTCTCCTCCTTTTAATTTGAACATTTATTGATAAATAGAACAATTGATCAAAAGGAAAAAAGCTTAATTGGAACTAGTCTGCAAAAAAATAACTTTAAGCTGTTAACATAGGAAAAAAAGTCCTGATTTTCTTAACTATCCATCTGGAAAGGTCCTTTTTGCAAAGCTGGAATTGAAGCTTGGTGCTCAGACCAAACACTTTAAATGTCCAGAACTGGATCAACATCAATAGAAGGAATGATGAAAAATATTTTACTTAGCAGCATAGCAGGTTTCTTTCAGGAAAAATATGTGCCAAAATCCTACATCACTTAAAGGATTTTGCATTTATATCCTCATATATACAGGATGAGGACATAGCTGGTGCAAACTGGATTAGGTCCCTGAATTCCAGGACTGCTAAGTCAAGTATTCTTTTTTGTGAATAATTCCTTCATTTCTGTCCTGATGGACTAAGGTGCAATCAGAAAAGAGATTCTGGGGAAAAAAATCTAAAATACCTTTCAAAGTATCTCCTCCTTAGAAGAAAAAAAAAAAAAAAAGCTTGATTTCATATTAAGGATTAGTTCTGATTTGAGACAAGTTGTTTCACTATGTGTTCCTGACATACTTTCTGTCTCCACAGCACTGAAAGTCAAAGTAATTCACTGTAAGCTTGCAGTGGGTTGACACTGGCTGATGTCAGGTGCCCACCAAAGCCACTCTGCACAGCCCTCCTCAGATAAAGAGTGGAGAGAAAATATAACAAAAGGCTTTTGGGTCAAGATAAGGATAAAGAGAGATCACTCACCACAGGCAAAACAGACTTGACCTGGGGAAATTAATTGACTTTATTATCAATCACATCAGAGCAGAGTAATGAGAAGTAAAACCAAATCTTAAAAATACCTTTCTCTCACCCTTCCCTCCTTCTCAGGCTTAAATTTATTCCTGAATCCTACCTCCTCCCCACAATGATCCTGAATCCTACCTCCTCCCCACAATGATGCAGGTGGGTGGGAGATGGGGGTTACCATAGTTCATGACACTGTCTCTGCTGCTACTTTCTCCTCAGAAGCAGGACTCCCCACAGTCTTTCACTGCTCCAGCATGGGGTCCATTCCAGCAAGGTCAGTCCTCCATATGTTTCTCCAATGTGAGTTCTTCCTACAGGCTACAGTCCTGGACAAAATGCTGCAGCCTTCCTCAGGGTGCAGTTCTTCAGGAACCGGCTGCTCTGGTGTGGATCCTCCACGGCTCACAAGTCCTGCCAGCAAATCTGCTCGGGTGTGGGCTTCACTCTGCATGGGTCCACAGGTCCTGCCAGGAACCTGCTCCAGCATGGTTTTCCCTGGTGGTCCCAGCCTCCTTTGGGCATCCACCTGCTCAAGCATGTAGTTGCAGGCGGATCTCTGTTCCACACTGAACCACCTTGGGCTGCAGAGGGACAGCCTGCCTCACCACAATCTTCAAGGTTTATAAAATGAATCATAGAATTAAAGAACCATAGAATGGTCTGGGTTGTGAGGGAACTAAAAGGGCATGGCAGAGTGGCAACCCAGTAGATCAGGTTTCTCAGGATGTAATCTATCCTTCCCTTGAACTCCATGGATAGGGCATCCACAACTTCTCTTGGAAACCTGTTCAGGGCCTCACTACCCTAACAGTAAGGAATTTTCCCCAATATCCATTCTAAACTTGTTATCTTGCCATTTAAAGCCATTATCACTTGTCCTGTGATGCCCTTGCAAAAAAGTCCTCTCCATCTCTCTTGAAACCCTCTTTAGGTACTGGAAGGCTGCTCCAAAGTCTCCTCAGAGCTTTTTCTTCTCTGGGCTGAACAACTTCAACTTTTTCATTGTCTTCACAGAAGAGGAGCTCCAGCCCTCTAATCATCTTCATGGCACTTCTCTGGACTCAGTCCAACAGGTCCACATCTTTCTTGTGTTGGGCACTCCAGAGATGGATGCAATATTCCAGGTGGATTCTTAGGAGAACACAGAGACAGGGAGAATCACCTCCCTCGACCTGCTGGCCACACTGCTTTGGGTGCAGCCCAGGATGCAGTTGCCCTCCTGCACTGCAATTGCCAGCTCATGTCCAGTCTCTCACCCACCAGCACCCCCAAGTCCTTCTTGGCAGGGCTGCTCTCAATTAGTTCTTCTCTCCATCTATGCTCATATCTAGGATCACCATGACTCAGGCGCAGCACTTTGCCCTTGGACTTGTTGAAATTCATGACGTCCTCATTGGCCCATTTCTCAAGCTTGTCCAGGTCTCTCTAGATAGCAACCTGTCCTCTTGTGTCAAGTGCAGCACTCAGTTACACATCAACTGCAAACCTGCTGGGAGTGCACTAGATCTCACTGCCTATGTCATTGAAAAGGAGATTGAAGAGCCCCAGTTCCAAGACAGGGGTCTGAGGGACACTACTTGTCTCATGTCTCCACTTGGACATCAAACCATTGACTGCAACTCTGAGAGTGTCCACATAGCCAATTCCCTATCCACTGAATAGTCCATCTTCCAAATCCATGCATCTTCAACCTGGAAATAAGAATGTCATATGGAACCATGCCAAAGACCTTACTGAAGTCTAGGTGAAGGACATCAATTTGTCTTCCTTTGTTGACTGTTGCAGCCACTCCATCACAGAAGAGTAAAAAGAACATTAAAAGTTGGGGTGGGTAATTTCTATTATAGAGAACCTAGTTATATATATTGACTTCTCAAGGACAAGCACAATATACTTTGACTTGATGTATTTACAAATGGTAAAAGACTATTTGCCAGTCTTTGTCCTGCACCATTTGAAAGTAAGAATCCAAGAAGAAGAAAAACACACATTTTTCATAGTCAAAATACTAGCTTTGAGTGGGGAAAGTGGCTGCTGAAGAATAAGGTGATATGTTGCATGATGTATGAGTGTCTTAAACAACAAAAGATTCCTTAACAGTCTTTCCAGGCTTTGGATCAAGACAAAGAGCATATAATATATTTTTTATTTTCCTTTTTTCTCCTTTGTGCAGGCATTTAGACATGATGAAAGAAAGAAACTTGATATCAGTGGCTTGAGTAAGCCATTGTGTGGGTAGTTAAGAAAAGTTTTTCATTTCATTCTGTAGAACTTTTTTTCTCTTCTCTATCAAACCGAGGCATTTAGTTTTCTATGTTCAAAGTGGGCAGCTACAAAATAGTGTATTGTTATTTCTTTTAAAGAGTATTGTAATAATATAGATCAAAAAGATTTAACTTTTATGAGGTAAAACATGGGAGAAAATCAGAAAAAATGTCCTGTACATATACATGTGAGGAAGGAGCCTATGGTGATGAGTGAGGAGGGAAATGACAGAGTACAAGAAAGACATTGGGTCAAGGGCAAGATCAAACTATACATATCAGAGCAGTATTAGACCAGGTATAAGTTATTTTGAAAATCCCACTGCTGACTTTTTTTCTTTTCTTTTCCCCTGGAATCTAGAGAGACTCAATGCACTGAGCAGATTTTTAACCACCAAAGTGACTAGCTGACCATTTCTCCAAGATCCAGGTAAAAGCTGGAGTATCCCTCCTACCCTTGGGTGTTGTCTTTCCCTGACTGTAGGCTGAATTCACCTTTGGGCTGCCAGCATCAGAAGAAACACACAGGGCCACCTGGTGCATCAGGTGAATGCATGGCACAAAGTGTCTGCCCAGGCCAGCTCAGAACAGATCTCCTGAGTGGTGCATCAGGGACTGTGTTGCCATTTCTGCCTCGTACCTCTGGACTTGTCAGCGTGTCAGTGAAAACAGTGAAAACCAAACCACATTTTCTGACACTATGAAGACCAAAGGAAAGCAGTCAGAAAAATGGAGCTTCTCAGACCATGAGGAGAAATTGAAAAATTCTCAGTTTTTAGATACTGGGCTTTTGTGATACAAGCCAGTTTGGGTGTAAACAGCAGATTTGTACACCTGCCAATCTTGAACTAAATCATACCCAACGTTATATTTTGTTACTGGATGATATTCTAAACATTTATTTTAGTATTAAGGTTCCTTTAAAACATAGTCTGATGCCTAGTCTTTTGCTAGTCCTACTTTTACTAAAATCTAGAGCAAGTATTATAGGCAATTTATGAGGAAGGAACACAAAAAAGTATGTGTTATTATGTGTTCACTTATATGATTCTCCTTGTCACACAATTACAGCATTTTTGGGGTCATTTACAAAGAGTTTACTCCCAGATGTTACCAATGCCACGGGGAAGTGGATTATTTTTTAGTAATACCTTTCCCAAATACCAGTCCCAGCATTGGAATGGAGTATTGACATTAGCCAGTAGGATTCTTTTTACAAAGTAGAACTCCGTACAGGGAGTACGCCTGTGTCCAGCTCACCAGCACTTTGATTCACAGCTTCCTCAAGCCTTCCAGCCAATTAAGGAAGATGTAAAAGGCTAATCAACCTTAATTTGTGATCTTGTTTAGTATCAGGAAAAAAGATATTATTATTTTCTTCCTTTTTCTCCTCTTCAACAGCAGAATATGAGCTTTCCAGAAGAATTAAAGACATGTCTTGCTAACATACTGGCCCTGTATGACATTTCCAAGAAAACACAGTCTGTGGGTTGAGCTAGAATGATCCTGGCAGCTAGTGTATACAATTCAGCAGCAGTCACCATCCAAGAATAGGCAGGGCTGCTGTGTCCTGGGGTCTTGGAGTTGGCATGCTGCCACACTCACTCCTTTCCAAACAGATAAAAGCATACACTGATGCTTCTGCCATCCTCTCTATCTATATCAGTACCCCCCACATATTTTTATTATTTAGTTACATAAAAATGCCAGGATTTGACATATTCATACACACTCACACCACTTTATGCGGCCACTCCTAAGCCTGTAATTGAAAGTTATCTAAAACCTGCCAACAGGCCCTATTTTCAACCTCCATTTCAGCTATGGCATAGCCAAAGTGCATGTTTTACTAATCTGTGTTTTTTACACCCTGCAAACAGGTTTGGCAATGCCTTTTGAATGCTTTTCTGAACATGATTTCGTCTCTTGTAACCTTCACCTGTACTCACTGCTTAGGTTTACAACCAGGCTCTGGACACCTCCTTGGTTTTTTGACAAGTTGCAGGAATAGCAAAAAAATTTCAAGCCTCTGGCTTAAAAATGAAATGTCAGTCCACAAAGTTGCTGGTAGGGAGAGCTGGTGACAGAAAACCCCAGGGTGTGAGTGAAAGCAGCCTTGTACTTTGACAACTGCAGACTCCAGCCTATTAATTATATTGACCTTAACATCAAAGCACTTTTGGGTAAGAGAGTTAACAGCAACAACACTGTAAACTTACTGCTTTTGGTATTATTGTAGCAGTTTATATAAATGATCAACTTAAAAAAAAATAATAAAAACAAAACCAAGAAGATACATTAATTTCTTCATTCATTTGTTCACTCATTCACAGCAGCTAGCATTTCTTCCCCTTGCCCTCATCACAGCTACCAATTTCCCATGAAGACAGCAGGTACATGGCAGACTTTGTTAAAAACAGAACATATCTATGAGTTGATTTTAAGCCTTTGCATTAGATATAAGTACCAGCCTACTTCTTGAAGGGTTCTGTGTGCTACAGCTGCACCCACCTGCACTGGCTGCTTACTGCAGGGCTTCAATTGTGTAAAGCTGTGTGGTAGGAAAGTGATTCAGGAGAGACACAGATCATCATTTATTAGAACACTTTTTATTAATTTTGTGATTTAACCCCAGCCAACAACCCATACAGCTGCTCACTCACTCCCCTAGCAGGAGGATCAAGGAGAGAATTGGAAGGGTAAAAGCTGGAAAACTCATGGGGTCAGATGAAGAGAGTTTAATAGGGAATGCAAAAGTTGGGCACACAAGCAAAGCAAAGCAAAGCAAAGCAAGAAATTCACTCCCTGTGAGCATGCAGGTGTTCAGCCATCCCTAGGAGAGCAGGGCCCCTTCACAGCAACTTGGGAAAACAAATTCCATCTCTCCAAATATCCCTCCCTTCCTCCTTCTTCCCCCCACTTTATACACTAAGCATGATGTCACATGGTCTGGAATATCTCTTTGGTCAGTTTGGGTTGCCTGTCCTGGCAGTGTCTCCTACCAACCTCCCATGCCCCCCCAGTCCTTTTGCCAGCATGGCAGTACGAAAAGCAGGAGACCTCGGCTCTGTGTAAGACCTGCTCAGCAATAACCAAAATATCTCTGTATTATGAGCCCTCTGTTCAGCACATATCCAAAATACAGCCCCAGGCCAGACACTATAAAGAAAATGAACTCTATCCCAGGCAAAACCAGTGCAATTAACTATTTCTCTATTAAGATTTTATTATTAACAGCAGATAAGTATTGTCATGGTTAACTCAATTACGTCATCACACAAACTCATATGTATGCAGCTGCAGTAACAGCTGGAAAGTCAGCTCTTTGCCAAGAAGGGAAGGCTTACTGATTTGCCAATGTGTGATTGAACTCCTCCTCATCTGGACAAAGGAGAGAAAATGTGATAACAAAGCTTGTGGGTCAAGATATGGACAGGGAAATATCACTCACTCATTACTATCATGGGAAAAACACATTATAAACATATATTTAATATATTACCAATCAAATCAAAGTAGAAAAATGAAAACTAAAAACTAATTCTTAAAACGACTTTGCCCTCAGTCCTGGTTTCATCCTAGGCACAACTTCACTCCTGATGTTTTTTACCTCCTCCCCCCAGCTGCACAGGTGGATAGGAAACAAGAATTACAGTCAAGTTGTCTGTGTTGCTTCTTCCTCCTCACACTCCTTCCTGGCTCCAGCCAGGGGACCCTCCCATGGGAAATGATTCTCCATGAATGTCTCCAATGTGAGTCCTTCCACAGGCTGGGGCTCTCCATGAACTGCTCCAGTGTACATCCCTCCCACAGGGTGCAGTACTTTTGGAACAGGCTGCTGCAGCCTGAGGCCCCCACAGGGTCACAAGTGCTGCCAGAAAATCTGATTCTGTGTGGGCTTCACCCTACATGGGTCCAAAGGTCCTGCCAGAACCTTGATCCAACACAGGCTTCCCACAGGGTAACAGCTTCCTTTAAGCATCCCCCTGCTCTGGCATGGAGTCCTACACAGGCTGCAGGTGGCTGGATCTCTGTACACCCATGGGCCTCCCTGGGCTGCAGGGGCACAGCTGCTTCACCACAGTCTTCACCATGGGGTGCAGGGGAACCTCTGCTCTGGTGCCTGGAGCACCTCCTGCCTCCCTTTTTCAATGACTGCTGTCTGCAGAGCTCTTTCTCTCACACTTTTTCTCTTTTCTCTCTCCTGGCAGCTTTTTCTCCTCTCCTATATGCATTATCCCAGAGACACCACTGCCATCAGTGGGGTCAGCCTTGGCCAGTGGCAGGGCTCAGCCTTGGCCAGTGGCAGGTCTGTTTTGGAGCCAGCAGCTTTGACTCTGTTGGACATGGCAAAAACATCTGGCAAAAAACATCATGGCAAAAAAACTTCTCAGAGGGAGAAATCCTTTATCCCTGTTATCAAAAGCTTGCCACTCACATCCAAAACACTATCCTTTGGTAGTGGTAATACAACTGTAAAGCTGACTCAAATTTAGTTGTTTCAGATGTATATAGAAAATTCTGCAGTCTTGCTTGTGACCTGAGTTATCCAATCTGTTGTTGGTGCTAATGTGTGGGAGTGGCCCCAGATTGACACTCGGTGACCTGAGTTAAAGAGTTCTTGTAGATTCAGCAGAACCACTGCACTCTAAAACTTCTCTGTTCTGGTGGTACATTCAAGCAACTGCTCCCAGGAAATGCTTTCACTCTAATTTTCCTGCTATTTTCTGGTAAGTACTTCTGCATTCATACCTGTAGATTGCTTGTGAGTCTTATTCACAACCTCTCATACAGAAACAGGCCTTTGTGACATGTCTAAGCTAAGACACTTCTGAGAACACACTGTGCAATACTTCCACTTAACGTACATTATTAAAAAAATTTCACAGCTTTTTCCAGTTTCCTGGCATATTCAGCTTCAGACACCTAAAACCCTTAAAAACCAAGGATAACCACCTATTAGAAGCAAGAAGATCTGCAAGATTAGGCTGCTTTTATTTCCTCCTCAACAGTCCTCAGTGCCCAGTGCTCTATGTAACAAAATCCACATGTTATTCTGGGCAAAGTCTTGGTAATGAGGAGTCCCAGCTACTTTGTTCTCAGAAGCAGTGATGGATATTATTTTAAATCCAACCTAATCTTACTATTATAAAAGACTAGATACTATCTTCTTTAGTAAGTATGCAAAGTGTTGGGTACCCATTTCAGATGAGAAAATAACTGCACTGTGGTAAAAGTGCTGTACGCTGAAACTTGAACTGAAGGTCTCTCTATTGGTCACTTCATGGTCTGATGGAGACCATAATTTTGAAAGATCATGATCCTTTTTACTTTCTGGAATTCTAGAATTCTACTCATAGAGATTGTGTGTGATGCAGTTTAATTCCTGACACTAGCTTCTTCATTCTCCATTCAGTATTCTCACACTGTGCTGTATCACTTCACAGAAACTGTCAAACAGCACAGCTGGAGTTAATAAACTGAGGAAGGATGCCCATTACCAGTTACAGACATCCCTGTTGTTTGATGCTTTCAGTATTTCATTATCTCTGCATCAGCACTGGTACTCCTGCAACTGAAAAGCCATCAAAATAACACAGCTTGAAATGATAAATGAAAGCAACAGAACAACTGCAGCACAGAGCATGCACTTCTGTGGGCTTTTCTAGGTGAACAGATATTTGTATCTGTGCTGTGGCAGTTTTTTACTAGCACAGCAAAGGTTTATCCAGATGTACTCATTGGCTTAAAGCCACTGGACTCATTTTACATAGCAAATTTTCTATGACTACTAGGACACCTAAGAAATTATATTTGATTGCTCTTCCTGAGAAATAGATTTTAGAAAGGTACAAGGTTTCTTTTTTTTTTTTTTCTCTTTCATTAAGAGCGAGAGGAAAATACAGTGAGATCCAGGAAAAGAACATGTTGCCACAAATAGTTTTACTGCAAAATTATTGTCAATTGGTTGGAATAAGTCAAATTAATGGTACATTCACTGCTGAACTGAGGTTAGGTATGTGACTCAAGAAGGTAATAAATTCTCAATGAAGAGTTAACATAATGGATCAGAATTCTCTGACCCAGTTTAACAATTAGCTGGAGGTGGCGTCATGTGAAATTTAAATGTACATTCCAGAGCAGGGAGTTCTTTCATCCTTTACACAAAATTTCACATGAATTCTTTCTTCCCTAATAAACATGGCTAAATTTAAAACAGGAATGTATATTTCATTTTATTGTTATAAGCATTATCTGTTTAGTCCCAACAGCATATTTCCAGAAACTAAAAGTGTATTTCTCTCACCATTTTCCAGACCTGCAATGCATTCATATAGCTACTGTATATAATTAAAGATGTAAAGCAGAGGACTGAAATTGGTAATTAGCCCTCAAGATTTTGTAGTAGTGTCTGGGAATTAAGCCACACAGTTCCCATTATATTCAGAGAAATCATTCAACTAAAATTCTTTCACTGCTTAGGAAAACAGGGGCCAGCTTCTAAAGCATTCTTAGTCATGGGGGTGTAATTTGCATTTTTTGATTTCGTGTGTTTAATATCTTTCTATTATATAGCTTTGTGCTTCAATCTGTATGTTTTTCTATATAAATTAGAAGCTATTGTAATTTCAGGTGTCCATCCTTGAAGAGATGATTCATCACAGTCTTTCACTGATAAATAGAAAAAAAAAGCAAAAACAAACACAACAAAAAAAGGACAAAAACCCCACCACTTTAAAATAAATGCAAAGTGCAAAACAAGGAGACAGACATACCCCCCAGACCAAAGATTCCACCATTCTGATGTAAAAAACCTCTGTTCTCTTATTAGTATAGGTAAATATTTTCTTTTGGTGTATTTTGTTATATACCAAGTGCAGCTTGATATATAGCAGCTAGTAAGATGGTTTTTCAGTATTGTGGTTCAACACCAGCCAGCAGCTAAGCCCTAGACAGCTGCTTGCTCACTCCCCTGGTGGGAACAGGGAGAGAATCAGAAAAGTAAAAGTGAGGAAACACATGGGATGAGATAAAGGCAGGCTTAAAGGACAAGCAAAAGCTTTGTGCAAGAGCAAAGTAAAACAATGAATTAATTCACCCCTTCCCATGGGCAGGGAGGTGTTCAGCCACATCTGGTAAAGCAGGGCTCCATCATGCCTAACAGTGACTTGGGGAGACAAACACCATCACTCCAAACATCCCCATTTCCTCCTTCTCCCCCCAGCTGTGTGTGCTGAGCATGATGCCACCGGGTGTGGAATATCCCTTGGGTCAGTTGGGATCAGCTGTGCTGGCTGTGTCCCTCCCAACTCACTGTGCACCCCCAGCCTTCTCCTCACTGGTGGGGTGGGGTGAGAAGAAAAGGTCCTGACTCTGGGTCAGTGCTGCTCAGCACCTGGTAAAATATCCCTTTGTTATCAAAACACAAACCCAAAACATAGCCCCATAACAGCTAATATGAAGAAAATGAACTGTGCATCAGTCAAATTCTGCTCATCTAGTTTTGGATGCCCATTAATACAAAGATAGGGAATTTCGGAAATTCTCAGAGCTTCATGAAGATTCAACTTGCTTTGACATTTTTTGAGCAGTGTCATACATTTCCATTACAGAGAATGAAATGATAATTTAAACGTATGAGGGGAAGAAAAGAATATTTCTTCTCACAATTTTGCATTTGGGCACATGCAATATATGCATTCAGGGTCTAACTAAAAAAAAAAAAAATTCCTATAATTGTTTTGGTTTTTTTTAAATTTTTCTTTCCCTAACAGATCCTTTGACCGTATGTATATAATATACCTGGCATATGATAACACAGTGAGTAGCTAAGCCTAAGTATACAGATATGGTCGTGACTCTACGCTAATTTAGCTGCTTTTTAAAATTTTATTTTATTTTAAATACTGGAAAAGAAATGACTATTGTTTGGTTTGACACTCAAGTACTGTTCTGAACTTGGGAAAAGCACTTGGGATTAATGCAAGTAACCAACTCTTGTCTTCCTGATCAAATGCACCTGAACAAATTAGCTATATAGCTCCAGACACTTTTATTCATATTTTATTTTTCTGCTCAGGTGTTGAATATACATTTGAAAACCTTGTTTTTCAATAAAGGTTTGATAGAAATTTCAGTGTTACCAGTTGCATATTTCTTATAAAGAAAAAAGGAAAGGAAAGGAAAGGAAAGGAAAGGAAAGGAAAGGAAAGGAAAGGAAAGGAAAGGAAAGGAAAGGAAAGGAAAGGAAAGGAAAAAGGAAAGGAAAGGAAAGGAAAGGAAAGGAAAGGAAAGAGGAAAGGAAAGGAGGGAAATACTTTCAGTCCATAGTCAGAATTCCAGAACCAGAAAAAAGACTATGCCCTTAGTCACACTGACAAGTACTTCTTTCCCACTGACAAATAATTGGTTCTTCAGGTTTCCCTATTGGAAAGTCAATGAACTGACTCGTGAGACTGACTGCAAGCTGCACACAGACACCTTTTATTTTCTCTTTTCCAAAGTTATTTTGAGGTAATTATTTTCTTGTACCTGAACTGGTTGCTGAAGTACTTTTTCTTTCCCTACTCTACCCTCAGTCTTTTTTTCTTTTTTTTTGTTAATCCCCTACAGGTATTTAGAATTAGCTTTCATGTTGTGCCTTAGTCCTACTTTCCCCAGGCTTTGCAAATTCTCTTTCTTAATAAACATTTTTTTTATCATTTTTGTTATCCTTTTTGGAGTCTTTCCAATTCAGCAAAATCTTTTTTGTATTATGGAGCCCAAAACAGTGTAAAGCACTCAAATACAGTTTCACCAATTCTGCACTGAGATAAAAAATTAATTACCTGCCCCCCTTCTCCTGACCTAATTCCTCTCATTATACTGTACATGCTCAATATGGTATTTGCCATTCTGCAGCATGTCACTCTGTATTCTTCTGCAGAGTTTATGGTTTGGTCTGAGTCTGTTTTTTTCCCTGTAGCCATGGAAATTTCTAAATTAGTCTTTCTCCATGTTACACATTAGAGTCTTTCACACTTCACATTTAGCATGATAAAAGGTCAATTTTGCAGTATTTAGACCCTGAGCACAGTAGGGCATATTGGGGTCTTTGCTATATTCTAAGGCTGCAAAAAACAGAAGAAATGGTATTGTTGGCTGCAGCAAATTCTTCCAACCCTACCATTATGCTGCAAATGCAAATCTCTTTTTTCTGTTAGAACATATTGCCAGAGCTATTTTGAAGAATTACTTGTGTTTTCCTAAGAAGTGGGGCTATAACTTATTTTTTTTATTATTATTTCAATAGCTACACTGGCCTACTTAGCTATATTTATCATGCCATCAATTCACATTCTGTTTTCCTGCATTCTAGTAGTTATTCTTACTTCCTCACCTCCATTTTTATTTTATTTTTTCTTAATTGAAACAAGGAATTTTTTTGCAGAAAATGCCTTTTAATCACATGGATTCCATCACCTTGGTCAAGAAAACAGAGTGACTGGCACTGTACTCATGGAATATAAATATCCTTCTTTCTTCCTTTCCCAGCTAGGCAGACAGACCTTGGGCAGCAGTATGAATGCTTTCTATTCCCATGCTGTTACTCAAACAGCCTCCAGGACCATAACCAACATGCAAAGATCTTTTGTATGCACAGCATTGTGTAGCAGACAAAACTTTTCGTTTCTCCAGTTAAGGAAAAATCAAATGTTTGGCTTAATAGCAGTGATGAACTTGACCCAATGACTTGACTCAAGCATCAGATACAGGGAAACATGATTAAAATATTTCTACATAGATCTTTCCATCACTGTTTTGTAATCTCTAGTTAACACATTCTAGTCACGTGTTAGCAGTACAAAAGTGTCTAAATAGGTACATAGATTTAATTTTGGATAGGAAAATAAACCCAAACAGTGTCACAGTCATTCCTACAATGCAGAATTTGTTGCCTAAAATGCAGTTTATTTTACAACTTCATAGTGTACAATGCAAACTGCAAAGAGTGCCTGATGAATAGCATTGTATCAGAAATGGTGGGATGTTTAACCTGTAAAAGGTGCACAGTCACATCATTCCATTAGACCTGACAGATATCCAGCGACAAGCACTGCAGACAGGTACCAGGAGACATTACAGCCTACCAGTTTTATTAGTTCAGTTTTGTATTGATGCTATTGCTCTTGGCCTTACAGACATATCTCAAGTAACACAGGCTTCTAAAAGGTTGGTGAATAGCCTCAGCTCTAAGTTATCTAGGCTTTATTGCTCTTTAGTCAACAGAAAGAGAGAAGCATCTCCCAAGGGGCAACTCATTTTTTCATACACCCTTACATTATTGTTGATTAAATATTTCTGAGAAGCAATTTTCTCTGATGATTCAAGGGGAAGAATAGATAGGCTAATTTGAACCAGTTGACTAACTTTTAGAGAGTGAAAGGGACGTGCAGTGAGTGACACCAAGAGTCACTCCAGCGAGCAGTGTGAGCTGCTGCTGTGGGACTGGAATTCTGCTGTCTTACATCTGCTTAAGCCATGGAAAATATTGCATGATTAACCCTTGTTTGGGTGATGGCTGAGCTGTGTTTAACAATGTGACCACTACCAATTACAGAAGTGAATCTGAGCAGCTGATGACCCTGGCAGAACTGCTGCTGAGCTCTGATTAGTCAGCAGACACCTACAGCAATTCAAGCAATTATGGCTGAAGACCAGCTCTGCATTCCAGGGTCAGCCTCTCCAGCCACAGCTAAGTCATCTGTCACTGATGAAGCCAGGGAAACTAAAACTTATCTGCAGTCTTCTGATCAGCAAAGTGCTCTTATTCACATCAGTTTTCTTCTGATGTGGTACTTTGTCACTTTGAAATCTTAGCACCAATGGACAGTGATATTACTTCTTGCCTGTAATGAAGCACTAAGTCAGGATGATGTTGCTGTGAGTGCTTTCTCAATACAGAATGGAATATTTGCATAGATTAGCCTGCTATCTGATGGTCCTTGACTGCTTTAATTTCAAACACACTACTTCCCATTGAAATGCCATACAGGTTTGGTTATTTATTTATTACTTTGCATCACTAGAAGATGCACAAATTCTTTGAACAGACTCCCAAGGCAATTTATTTCTTTCCAGATGAAAAATTCTGTCTTTCTTTGTTAGGAGGCAAGTGTATTTTGAACAGTATAGAGTTATCTGAAAGCAGTGGAAATTATGAAAGAACAAACACTATTTTTTGACATTGCTGTTGACTGACCTTGTCATACTGTTACTACTGTTTTAGGTTTTTAGCTCATCTCTGATAAAGTTCTGTGATAAGGTACCTGCAAGATAACAAGTATAACCTGTTCTTCATAACATATGTGGTAAAATGATGAATGACTGGACACATGCAGACTTAAGGTTGACCTCTTGATTTCTACTATTCAGTAGGATAAACTGGAACAAGAAAGACTTAGCATTCAATGCTTAAAATCCCAAAGGTTTTCTAAGTGAAACAGAGGCATAGAGCTTCAATCTCCAAAAATTATTTGGAATTTCATAGATGAAGTTAAAATACCTCCCAGCTTCTACTTTGTGTATATCTTTTTGATTATAGAGATTATAGACACAACTATTTAAATATATAGCAATAATAATGTACATATGTAAATGAATGCATGAAATAAACGTTATGAGCCAGAATCACTACTAATCACTGTTTAATCTTGTCACTTTGAGTAGTTATACCAATACCAGTGAGTTTTTCAGACTCTTTGAAAAATTTCCAGTACCCCCACTCTAATCTTTCAAGTAGTCTCAGATAGAAGATATTTTACCCAATCTTCTTAGTCTATAAAGGTTCAGAGAATCAAAAAATCTAAAATCAGGAAAGATAAAATTTGTCATTAGTCCACATTTCTGCCAGAACAGAATACATCTCCATACCACATTTACAATCATATTAAATTATTTCATTATTTTATTGATTTGCTAGGTAATTTTCAATAAGCCTTCTCTTTCTCTTTTTTATATGGCCTTGTTTGGAATTGCTCCCTCAAATATTCATAGACTTGTCATTATAAGTATTTGTAAACTTTATTTGGTGAAGATGATGTGTGTTTAACTCTTTTAATGATTTTTTTCCCAGAACTTAGTGCCTGAAGTTCTCCAATCAATTACCATATTATAAAATTCTCCTTCCTTTCTATCAGGCAAGAAATTTAGTCAGAAATAACCTGGAGTGAAAGTGTCATTTCACATCTTTACCTGCTGAAATCTGGTATTACATAGAACAGAATCTGTTTCCTCCAGAGTGACAGAAATAAATAAAAAATATTACGTATAACATCTGGATTATGATATTTAAAGTTATGTTCCTGAAAAGGAAAGATATTTTACCTTTTACATAATTTACCAAGCTTTATTTTGTTACCTTCTGCTGATATGTTCATGAAGTTGTTCAATGAGATTTGGACAGCACTAGGATTATGTGGATCATTAGTAACACTACTGTGAAAGTAAAAATAATCTCATCAGAAATTAATCATAATGAAAGATAATGCCATTATTTATCTTTCAAGCTCTCATTCTACTCATTGCTATATATATACCACATTTCTTGTGATTTCTTGAAAAATATTTCAAATTCACCCTAGATTTAACAGGTTAGATCTTTACTGAAGTCAGAAGAATTAAACAGTACCTATTATGCTCACTGCATTAACCCTACCTTCTGTAGAAAACAGTTGAATTTTCTTTGATAGCAAGTTAATTTAACATGATTTCTTGCTTACGAACTCTTGCTGCTTGCAATCTTCCTCAAGGTACTGAAGCATTTATTGAAGTATTTCTCCGATCTCATATACAGTACTTAAGAGAGTTATAAAAACAAGTTCAAAGATGACATTTGATAGTTTATTTCTGATGTTAAGCATTTATACAATTTGGCCATGCTGATTGCTTCATGTATATAACATTTAAAAGAGGTATTCTTTGTGATGATTTCATTTCTTATACCTTTTTCAGTATTACCTGAATTTACTATCCACTACTAGAATTTTTACTTTCCTTCTCAAAAAAAACCCCAAAAACAAAAACAAGTGTATGAAATATATTTAAAAAAAAAATTTGCACTCAAAACTCCAGCTAGTGACAGTTCATCTATCTGAAACACAGCTATAGACTATGGAAACTGTGTAGAAGTCCAGTGTCAGAGATTATGTATTAAACTTAAATTTACTGGAAACTAAAAGAAGAGAGGAAAAAAAAATCAATGTTCAATATTTAGAGACTAAGAAAATTCCAATCATGTTCTCAGACCCAGCCAAAGGGAATAACTAGGTGTGTTGATCATCCCTCCCAAGTCTATCAGGCAACAGTGTTTTATAAACAATTTTATTCAATAACTATATACAGGGGAAAAAGATACAGAAATAAAGCAAAAGTAATATAATATGATCTCAGTTTTAACTGAAGTTATAATGTATTTAACATCTGACATAGCACAATAAAGGAAGAATCTTTTAGAGATTGTGTACTTAAGTTCAGTTATAGCTTTCAAGTCTGTTTTATACTTTTTCTGAGTGTTTCCTCCCTTCTGTGTGATCCAGTTTGACCATACAAAAAAACAATTTGACCACAGCTGTCAACATACAAACATCAAAGTTAGATTCTACTGCTTCACAGTGTAATAAAGTGTTGGGGAATTAAGATGGTAGTAGGTGGCAGTAACAGATATTGATACAAGGCTTTACAATTCAAAATGTCTGTTTGAGGACTATACAAATCTTCTCAGTATGATATTTCAGCATCTCAGATTTGTGGTGCTTTAACAGCTCCTGTAAAAGATTCCTAAAGAAACCACCATGAAAGAATGCCTACAGTGTGAAAATGCTTTGTAGATTCACGATCCTGGCCCCTGGCACTCACCATCATTAATAGCACCAATTTTTCACTGAATTGAGAAATTCAAATTGCAATTAATCCTTTTCTTCACATTCAATTAATAGTTAAGGTGTGCAGAGACTTCTTTATAACTTTCAAGTCAGTGGTGATGAGTAAATATAGTTTTATCTTTAGGATTTGAGTTATATCCAAAAATGTAAAGCAGTTCAAAATTAAACAGAATCAAAATCCTTTATTCCATCCATGTCAGCCTGTATTATTCCCCAACTCAGTATTTCAAATGTGAGCCATATCCATTTTGAAGAGTCACATTGTGTTATGGTACTGTATGTAACACAATATGATGTGTGTAATAGGCATGAAGCATCAAAGAAATAGTGAATCTGCTGAAAGTTTATACAATTTTCATTTGACAATAAATGCGATGAATTTTAACCTGTTACTATGAGACTTATTGATATTTTCATATTATTAATGTAATGAAAAATGAATTACATTGTTATTTACATATGAGTACAATTATAATGTGACTCAGTTCCAGTGGGAATGATGAAATTTCCTAAAAATAATCATGTAATTTCCTTTTCTTCCTGTGCTGTCTGTCCCTTCCCTGTCAGTGTGCCATTATGTTACAAGAACTTCAGGTGCTTGAGTTCAAATAAGCAGAAACAAATTAATGAAACTTCACCACGGTATGGGATTTGAAGCTATTTATTATGGGTCCACTGAATTATTAAGTAACTCATCTGTCTACTACCTGGGAAAGAACCTTTTGATTAAAATATATATTGAAATATGGTTTTAGTAAATTTTAGTTCATAAATACTTACAAATCACATTGGTGACTTACAATTATAAATCTGTTTTATGTTCATATATATGTTAGGTCTGCATCATCAAAATATTTAATTTAAATAAATGTGTTTATATAGTGAGGATATGAGTTTGTATAACATACAAAATGTAAAGGTTTGTATGTGTTTTTATAGGCACATGTAATACACACACACACACACATATAGATATGTATATATGCAGAAAAGAGAGGGAGAAAGATGAGATGACTACTAATATGGCTACAATCTTATTAACATAGTGTGGATGGGTATTTTTAAGTCAGATGGTATCTAACCCTTCAGCAAACTGCTAAGTAGGAACAAAAGGTCCTGTTTTGCATGAGTGTGGGCATGAATACTGTTGGATAGCTGGGAAAAAATAATTAACTCCTGCATCTGTTTCCAAGTAGTCATTGAGCAACAGCAGTGAAAATGAACTGTAAAGAATCTGTGTTGATGATCATATTTTCCCTAGGTAGTCCTGGCTACACCTAACTAGTCAAGGACATAAAAATAAATAGAAGCCTGATGTGCTTCTTCAGAAATGCAGATTTTAAACATCTATAAACAAGGGATGATAAGGCTACTAAGAGTAAAAAAATTATTTTGAAACTAACACTCAGATCAATTCATGTCCAAATGCTACCCTGCCTTGCCCACTGAAGTCCTGTTTAAGCAATTTTGTACTCTTAGATTTTATAGACATCTTTATTTAGTAGACCATTATGCTTCAATGCAATCTAGGAAATTTCTGATAGTATTAGACAAAGTTCATTAAAACACTATAGTTTCTTCATCAGTAAATATTGCCAAAACCACTTTGGGCTTTGATAATTTCTCTATTGAGCTAGTTAGGATGATCTGATAGATTTACTTCTTTGAATTTTCAGAATGACAAAACCTCACATTTTATTCTTCCTGTTCAGGAGTTCCATTAGCAAATTATTTTGCAATTTTCCTCCCTCTTTCTTATTTTCATTTTGCTAGGTATTTTGTTTGGTTTGGGTTGAGTTTTAGTAGTAAAACAAGAATGCAGCAACATGTAAGTTTGCAGTGTCATCAATATTCAAAGCAATTTTGGTGTCTTGGCTAAAAGAGTAGAAAAAGTAGAGCCATTTCACCCTAGCAAGGCAGGTATGGGATTTCCTGATGATTAACTTCCCTACAGAACAGAAATGATACTGAGGACAAAAGACAGAATCTGCACAACTTTGTTGGTAATGTATTTTTTACAGAGTAAATTTAACTGACCTCTGTCAATACATTTTACTGTCACAGTTTTGTAAGACATCTTTAGCCTTTAGAATGGCAAATATGCCTTTTCTCTCTCACTCTCCCTGTCATATTTCCCTGTACAGCTTGAGCATTCTTCTCTGAGATTGAACTGAAAGCAGGGATACACACCCATGCAGCCCAAAGTCTACTGAAACATGTTATCCTACTATGTTAGAGAAACACCTGGCAAGAAAACTTAATCTACTGCTAACAGGAGTAATTCATCTTTGGAGTCAACTGAGTCATTGTGAGGAACACATTTAATGATTGCTCTCTGCCCTGCAGCAGTTACATTTTTATTTCAGGGTACAATTCACTATGTTGTTTATTCTGCATACAGCCTCAAGTCATCTAAGGCTCTCAGATCAGGAACAGAGCTAGTATTGAACTCTCTAGGACAGAAAACCTTTTTCAATACAAGACTGTGATTACTATTTGACCTATTTCACTTTGTTTTGAGAGGTTGTATGAAATATGCTCATTAGAGGAACATGAATTTGGCTTTTTTCGATAGTTCCACAGTCAGCTTAAATCAAGCTAAATCAGGCAGCTATTAGAAAGGGTAATTCTGTCCACAATTACCCTCACCTTCTCACCAGGGCTTCCTTGCTATTTTCTTGCATTAACTTTGCTTATTTTGATCTATGGTATGAATCATATGTATGAAAAACCCAAACAACTGCTGGGCTATATAACCACTCTAGCTGTCTGTCATGATTTAATATCAAGCAGCAACCAAGCCCCATGCCGTTGCTTGCTGAGTCCTGCACCAGCAGGATCAAGGAGGAAGTCAGAAGGGAAAAAGCCAGAAAACTCATGGGTTGAGATAAAGACAGTTTAATAGGGAAAGTAAAAGCAGTGCACACAAAGTCAAACAAGAAATTAATTCACTGCTTTCCATAGGCAGACAGGTGTTCAGCCATCTCCAGGAAAGCAGGGCTCATTCACATGTAACGCTAACTTGGGAAGACAAACACCCCAAATGCCCCGCTCTTCCTCCTTCTTCCCCCACTTTATACACTGAGCATGATGTTACATGGTCTGGAATATCCCTTGGGTCAGTTTGGGTCACCTGTCCTGGCTGTGTCTCCTCTCAGCCTCCCATGTACCCACAATTTCTTTGTCAGCACAGCAGTGCAAAATGCAGAAGAGGCCTTGGCTCTGTGTAAGCCCTGCTCAGCAAGAGCAAAAACATCTCTACATTATCAACCCTGTGTTCAGCTCAAGTCTAACACACAGCCACATACCAGCCACTGTGAAGAAAATAAATTCCACCCCAGCCAAACCAGCACACTGTAAGAAAATAGAAGCAGAACATGTAAATAGGTATGAGAAGGAAAATTGACCTAAGGGTGCATTTTTCACTAAGCATAATCCTGTTCAAAAGTGATCTCCTACCCACAGTTTTTTCCAGTGCCTGGTTATTATCAGATATAACATGTAAGGAACTGCAGAGCAAGCTAGATCAGAAAGTTCAGTCTAACAAACAGACACAAAGATTTAAGAAGGGCAGGATCATATGAAGAAGGGTAACAAGAAGGAGAGCAAAACCACCTGTGTTAGGTCCTCAATTATATTAGATTGAACATTACACAAAACTTCCCCCTTTGATCAGTCTAACTTGATTGTGAAGCCTCAAGGCTAAAAGTTTGATTATGTTCTGATTCAAAGCAGCTTTGAATTAAAGTCAGCTATGAAGACAGCAGTTCTAATGGATTTAATTTATTTCCTATTAACACAATTTGCAGTGAGCACCAACAGAAGGTGTCATTCAAGTCATCAGTGATACATAGAGTCTCAGATGATAGCAAGTAATAGATGCATTAGAGAAATGTGATGTAGGTAGAGGTGGAATAATGCCTTCTGACCCATGTTTCCAAAAGGTCTTAATTTGGTCTCTGTTGGTCAACACAGCCTTAAATTATGGAGTATGAGATTTTTCCTAGCATTTTTACAGACACTGAGATGTGATGACAATGAGTTTTGAAGTTCATTTACTGCCTTTTAGAAAATGTCTGCTATTTCTGAGATATAGTGCATAGAGAACAAATGTTCCTGATCTCCTGTTTTTTTACTGCTTGGGCATTTTTTATGCTTTTACCATATAAACACCCTTGTAATTGTAGAAATTTCTCCCCATTCTACTAATAGGTGAGATTTCCCCCATATTCCCTTTTCATCTTTCATCAGTGATGAAATACTTTTCTTGGAATGGAATGAATAATGTTACCCAGAGTATTTAGGGCCAAAATATAGCACTGACTTTCTAGAAGGCATTACTTTATTCCTTATTTACAGATCCATATGAATCATCAGGATTTAAAGCATTTTTAAATGTAAATGCAGATTCAGTGAAGGGGTTTTTTTTGAAGCATCTACAGGAAAAACTCATCCAGCTCCAATTAGGCTCTCTACATAGACTTGTACTTTATAAGCATAATTTCGGATTTGGAATTGCACTTTAGATTTGGATTTTGGTTGGCAAGTAAAAAATTTTTAATATCTGGTAAAGTTCTGTGGCAGTGCTGGCAAGTACTGAGAGATGAACTCTGAAGTTAATGCCATTTATTTATAACAGAAATCCCATTCAATATAGCCCAGGCTTCAAACAGGATATTCAGTGCAGCTAGAAAAAAAGTTTCAAATTATGTAGCACATACACCATGTAATACATGGAAATTATATGCATTCTTCCAGTGCTGGATGTAAAAATCAATCCTTTTGTCAAGTGCTTCTATTGTAGACTGCCATGTTGGAGACCTACATTCAAACAAAGGACTCAGAGGGTTGGGCACTTAGCTTCCAGCGAGAGGAGCCTTCTGTCATTCAATAACTCTCCTGGTCGCGGACGACAAACGAGCTGCTGTAGATAAGACACTTCAGACAAGCTTCTGAAAACCCTTTTGATAAAGTCTCACATCTGAGGTTAATGACAATAGCTAAGGTGTGGGAGTCATGTAATAAGCGTAAATCTGACTTGGAAAATTAAAAACAAAGAGCATGAAACAAAGAAAAAAGTAACACTAGTTTGAAGAGAATGGCATTATAGTCAGAAGGAGTAAATAATGAGGAACAATGCAGTATGATACATGAGAACTTAGATGATTTAAATACTAAAAGATGAAAGCTAGTTCAAAGCAGCTAAATAGAGAGCAGTGACAGGTTCCTAGGGAAAAATAGGATATCAAACAATTGGGTGTGTCATTAAATATAAGAAATCAAAAGGTAAAAAGAGTCTAAAAGATAATTCTGTGTGCAGCATTAAATATGAACGATAAGTAATAAGATGAGAAAAGAAAAATCTATGTCTAACATTAAAAACAAAGGAACATTACCAACTATGCCTAAGTAGGGCAAAAAGGAGTCAGGTACAATTTATTAATATAAACAAAATCTAGAAGAAACAGACTAACTAAGTAAGCAAAGGAAAAGGAATCCACTTTCGGGTTAAAAATCCAGCAGGTTATTCAATCCTAGGAAATAGGAGTGTTAAATACTTCTTGCTGTACAGTTAGAAGCTCTTCTAGGCTGTAGCTTTTGCTCACTGTGACCAAAGCTCAGCTAAACTATCACCACTGTGAGCTCAAAAGCCATGCCTAGGGCTTGCCTAGCCCATGTCCTTATCTACAGGAGACATTTGAGGCCCAGATGATAATTCTGTAAGAAAAGTCAAAGCAAGAGAGACTGGATTTAGAAAAAATACTTGAGGCATCAAAAGTTACAGATTAGAAGCACCCCAGAATCTCATAATGAGGTCTCAGAAATACTTGTGAAACTCTGGACCCTAATTGATGTTAGCAGAAACCTTGGTGCTATGAATTCTTAAGGAGGAAGTTCATTAATAGTAAATCCCATCCGTGTTAAATCCCACTGCTCCTGTTATTCCTGATTATAATATAACAACATCAAGAAATTGATGTTTTATTTTTCTCCTTTGTCAACATGTATAGTCTTCTTACTTCATTAAAAGAAGTAAGCTTATCATAGCTGGACATTCTTCTAAGTTTTTGAGCCCATGCTAGTTTGTCCATAATAAATATTTTGTGATATAACTTATTACCATAAAAATTCACTCAAGAGTTAATTTTTGTCATAAATCATGGGTAATTAAGAAAAATGAGGTTGCTTTTAGTTTTTTTAATTTAAAAGTTGGAATTTTTCTTGGTTTTCTCACTTTTCTATTTCTAAATTTAAAAATTTAAACATTCAAAAGTGGAGAAATTCTGGATAGAAAAACTGAACTAACTGAACTGACTGTAATAACAGTAACTGCATGAAATACTACTAAAAGGACAGTGTAGCTCAGAAACATTTTGTGGAGGCAGAAGGATTCACTACAGATTTAGTGTGGCAATTTAGTTCAGTGCAGCCAGCTCTGTGAGACTCCTGGTGCCCATCTTTTAGCATGGTTGGTCCAGATTGCTGAGCCAAGTTAAGATGCTCGATGCCTACACCGATCATTCATCCATGGGTGTCCTGTGAGGCGCACTACTAACACTACTAATTGCTGGATTGTATCTTGCCCCAGTCAAGAGTGTGGGAATATTATAAATTCTAACTGGAAAGAATATATTAATTGTTTACAGCAGGCTAGGCAATATGCTTTTCTCCACAAGGAAAACAAAAAAAAAAAAAAAAGAAAAATGGAACAATTTCTTTTAAGGTAAAGAGTAAACAAAATTCCCTCTACTGCCCCAAAGTAAACAAAATTCCCTCTACTGCCCCTCTCCCCCTGGAATAGCCTTTCAGACTTCTTTAACTGCTAAAAATGAAATTCCAGTGTTACAAAAAAGAAGAATTAGAATTTTCAGGGTGGGTCTAGGGAGATCACTTCTGGGTTTTTTTTTGGAGGCTTTTTAATCTGAAAAGCTTGTAAGTCAATAAAAATAAACCTGCTATAGAAAAATGTTTAATAACCTCACCAAAGATCAGTTCTAACCAGGTCAAAGCTTTAAAATTAAAGTCTTGTATGAGGATGAGAGAAACAGACAACATAACTTGCAGAAACACAAGATAAAGAATATCGAGCTGTTAATGTGTCTAGGAGTACTGATGTTGATCACACCTCCATCTTCCAGTATAGATGAAGGAGAATGGTAGTTGGTCACCAATTTCATCTTGTATTAGCTTGGATCAACCAATTTACAACAGCTCCTTGACGATGGAGGACTGGCTTACTATGGAAAGGAGGGAGAAGCTCTTAGACTAAAAGTAAGACTTTTTTTAAAAAAAGATCATTTCTGCTACATTATATAGTGAATGGGGAGCAGAAGACAGGCAAAGACTAAAAAGCAAAAGTTCACAAGGTCAGACTTTCTAGGACAATTACGAGAGACATTGATATCTGACATCTTTACATTTTTTGCCATTTTAGTTCTTTTACAGATCTGTAATCTGTTAAGAGTTCAGTAGAAGGGGTCCAATAAACATATTGCATAATGAGCAACAGCACAACAGACATTTTAGACTTGAGAATAAGGGCTTTGTGGGATAAAAACAAAACAGGTGGTGTAATAACGGAATGCAAGAAGAGAGAACACTTTTTTGATCAGATATGGAGTATACCAGATTATCTCTGGGCTATCTGTACCTATGTATGGGTAGCACAGACCAGAATGCTTCAAAGTGAGGACATCTTTAGTTATCAGCAGAACAGGTGCTGGAACCTATGTGTGTATCTATGCTAGCAAACTGAACTTTGCAATGCTATTTGTTAGCATGGCGCCTGACACAGATTTTTGTCTTTGCCAATTGCACATTCTATTGAATACATATGCTTCATTTATATTATCAAAGCATGTTTACAAACCTGTAGTAGCTGTCATGTCATTAAAACCAGATTGACCTCATTATGGGTCACAAGGCCAGCTATGTTATTGTAGCTTGCCTATACAGGTCTCACAGAACTGAATTTTCTTTACCTGGTCACCTTAGTGGTACAAAATGTCAGAAGATTCTTTTATAAAAGAAGATTCTTTTATACCTGGAATCTTCTCTTCTTTTTGTAGTTATAACAATGGCATAACTGACTCACAATATTCATCTGTAATAATTTAGTTTAGGAAAAATCTTTTTAATGTCCTGTTTCCTTCGGTACTCATGTCTCAAAAGCACAAAGATGTTGAGGACCAATACCTGCATGTGTTTCATTTCATACATTATGAGAAAAACTTTGCATTCTGAAATCTGAGTAAACTTCCCACAAGAAGCAGTTGTAATTCCAGATCTCTATATATTCCCTAAGTTCTATTTAAAATCCCTTTAAAAGACTACTACTACTTTAGCATTTCAGTACATTTCATCTTCATTATTTACATAACAATTTCATTATTTCAGTTGTTACCAGTTTTTCTACTCTCAGCAAAAATTTACTGCTTACCCTCCTCATCCTTCTAATTTTTCTTAGTTTTTCTAAAATTATGCAATTGTTCTACAGCATAAGAAATGCTGTGCTGTTTTTTTTATTTCTGAACATTACATACTGTCTCATTTCTAACAATAACTTTTGTATTTTGAGAGATGATTTTTTTTTTCCTTATAGGTAAACAGAGCTGATAATTATGCACAGTCCTGCCCAGTGTCTGTTCTAAAGTTAAATCAATCATTATATTCCCTCCACACAAATATCAAACCTCTCTCACTTCAAAGGAGGTAATTTCTAATATTATAAAACTACAGCTTCTGATGTAAAAATCCAGATGTGATTTAACATTTTAGGAAAATCTGAAGAGCTCTAGACCCAGCATTTTCACAGAGAAGCATATATTATTCCTTGTTCATAAAATGATTCTGTGTCCCACTGTTTCTGTTTCATATCTAAGTTCGGCTTATTAATTTGACAACAATTTTTATACAATATGTATAACCTCTTCAGTATGATGCATGACAACATTTTGAGAGATCAGGAGGGAATGAGCAAAAAGATATCCCAAGATCTTTTAATGAATAAGAATTATGTGGAACTCTCAAGATTTCACATGCTTTTCCAGGTATAGGGAACTGGAGAGCAGCACAGTGGAAAGCAGCCTGGGGCTCCTGGCCAGTGGAAAGTTCAACATGAGCCAGCAGTGCCCTGGCAGCCAGGAGGGCCGAGTGTGTCCTGGGGTGCATCAGGCACAGCATGGCCAGCTGGGCAGAGCAGGGGATTGTCCTGCTCTGCTCTGAGCTGGGGCAGCCTCATCTGGAATATTGCGTCCAGTTTTGGGCACTGCAATATAAGATATTAAGGTATCAGAGAGTGTTCAAAAGAGAGCAATAAAAATGGTGGAAGAGCTTGAGGGAAATCATATGAGGAGCAGATGACATCACTTGGCCTGTTCACTCTGGAGGAGACTGAGAGGAGACCTCATTGCAGTTACAATTTCCTTGTAGGGGGAAGAGAAGGGGTAGGTACTCTTCTTCATTTCTCTTCTCTGTGATCAGAAACAGGACCCAAGAGAATGGCATGAAGCTGTATCAGGGAGGTTTAGGTTGGATATCAGGAAAAGTTTCTTCACCCAGAGAGAGGTCAGACACTGGAACAAGTTCCCTATGGAAGTGGTCACAGCATCAAGCCTGACAGAGTTGAGACTATGCTGTCCTGCACAGGACCAGGAGCTGGACTCAATGATCCTAATGGCTCCCTTCTGACTCAGCTTATTCTGTGAGTGTATGCTAAACAGTTCATTTGCATACTTGGAAAAGTGAGTATCTCACATTTTAAATTAATTCTGTCTTTTAGGCATGTTTTTAGTGAATTTTTTTGTTCCTCACTTCCTTTTTCTCAACTAAACTATGGGAAGATCTTCACCACAAAATCACAGAATGTCTGAAGTGGGAAGGCACCTGTGGAAATCACATAGTCCAGCTCCCAGATTAAGGTATGGTTAGTTAGAGTGGGTTGATCAGGTCTGGGTCCAGTTGGGTTTAAAGTATCTCAAAGAATGAACAGTTCATAGGCTTTCTGGGTAACCCGCACCAGTGTCTTACCCTCTCACAGTAAATATGTTTTCCTGATGTTTAAAATAAATTGCCTGTATCTTAGTTTGTGGTTGTTGCCTCTTGTCCTTTCCATGGCTACTACTGAGAAAAGTTGGCATGAAAAAGTCATGCCAACATATACACATTTATATTGCTCCCCCAGGGCATTCTCTTCTGGCAGAACAGTCATACCACTCTCTACCTCTCCTCATACAACAGACACTCCCATTCCTTGATGACATTTCTGATCCTTTGCTGGGCTAGATCCAGAATGCCCATTTCTCTCTTACAAAGAAGACAGCATTTCAAACGTGCCTCAGCAGTGTCTATTAGAGGAGAAGGGTGACATCCCTTGGGCAGCTGGTAGCCCTCCTACCTATGTGTCCCAGGACACTGCTGGCCTTCAGTGCAGCAAGGACACTAAGGTTAAAATATCTAAAGATATCTACTGTCTGAATAACCATCATACAGACAGGAGACTGGGGCTGATGTCTTTTAAGTATTCTTAGCTATAGATGACTGACTGATTTCAATGACAAACAGGCACTTAGATATTTCAGAGAATGTGAACCAGCAGACATTTGTTTATCATCAGGCAGAAAGTTACAGCAAAGAAGAAAAACGGGTCAGATCTCTAAAAATCCCTATTCCTAGACTTGTGTTCCTACTTTACTAGATATATGTCACATTAATATAATAGATTTCAAGCTACTGACATTATAATAGATATCTAAAGCTGACATTAATTCAGACGTATTTTTAATCTTGGTAAATCTGAAAGCAGAGGTATGATCAATTCCAAATGAAATAAGATACAAAGAAAAACAAAACCACTGTTTTTCTAGCAAACCATTTACTTGAGAGCTATGCAGCAGCAGGAGCTCTGACCAAGGAAACACAAAATATAAAAGCTGTCACCTCCTCAAACATTTTTCTTTCATCTTGATTTCACAGAATAAACTACATATGATTAAGGTAATACCTTTTTTATTAACTTATAAGAATACCACTTTCAGAAACATTGCTTGTATGAAGAAATCTGGACAAAATTAAAAGGTGGCACTACAAACATTGCAGTGAGAAAAATAATTAGCAAATTTTTGTGCTGCTTTATCTAAAGGAAGGTACAATACAGTGGCAGAAAAAAAGCAGTAGATTATAACTTGCATGTATTAGAAATCCCTTCTCTATATTGACCACAATGTTAATATAGTAGTGAATTTTTATATTTACTTGTAGAAAAGATCATTGTTAGCATAATTTGCAAATATCAGAAGAGTCATTAGAATGATATGGCTACTCTAAGGAAGCATTCATATGTTACTCAAAGCAAAATAAATTGCTATAGAAATATTCATATGCTATAGGGAGTTTTTATAGTGAGGATTGATTTCTTTGTTTCTAAACTCTCATTGTCTGTACATGTAAGAAATATATATGTAGTATGTATATGTAAGATTATATATGCTTAACAATACTTGCAGGATTGCAAGCAATTTATACCATCGCAATTTTTGTCCAAGGACTCGATCCACTGAGGATTTGATCTTCAACTCCCAGTGGAGAAGAAGGCATTTTTCCCAAAGGAGAACACTGTGTTGAGACAAGAAGATGCAAAGTCATGTACAATTCTTATATTTGAAAGAAAACAATTTCAGAAGTTACAACCCAAAGGATAAGTAATTCAAATATCATATTGTCATGACTTTAACTCAAGTAAGCGAATTCAAGATTCAGCAGCTTTTGTAAACCTACATCCCATCCAGGGGTCTCAAGTGACTTGGGTGTGCTATTGGAAGTACCTAAGTATGAAATAAACATCACATCCTGTTGTTGTGATTATACATGCAACAAATTAAAGGGAGAGGTGAAACAAATTAGAAGGAAAAGGTGAGAAGCAAGGGTCGGTAACAGTCAGGAGACTGGATGAGTTTTGTAACCTGAACAGCAGTAAAAGAAGGAAAGTAATACAGGTCCCATTTATATTATTTGCTACCTCTTTCATATTTCCCTCCCTCCTGAAGGAAGCACTGTCCACCTCACCTCTTCAGTCTCTGGAAATGGGTGGCAGTGCTGCAGTTCCATGGGAGATGGCAGGACAGTGTTTTCAGCCCTCTCTACCCCTTGATCTTTTCTACTCCACTACAAATTCAGTCAGCTAGAGTACACCAGTTTTTCTGTAACTTTGGTTTGGGATATGAGAGATAATTAGATGAAAGAGGCGCTAGGAATACTCAGGTGACAAGAAGATTTCCAACACCTGCAGTGGCAAAGCTCAGCTGGAGCTACTCAGGTTCATTTTCAAGCTGAATGTATTAGTCTTGCATGTCAATGATGAGCAGCTGCCTCCCTCTGAGAGACCCTACTTTAAGAGACTGCTAAAAATCTTAAAGCTGAATCCACTACTAAGCTATTAATTAGTTTGGTCCAAAATATTAGTCTGTCTTAATTAAGCTAATTCCATACGGACTATATGGACCAAAATACGTTTGCTAACAGAATCCCAGCCTAAATGGAAGCATTTATATCTAGGAGTATGATATTAATGAGACTCATTTAATGAAGGTGGTGATTTTCTCAGAAGATAAAGAATGAGGCAAAGATACCCAATACCTAGAAACATATTCTTGTATGTTTCTTTTTTTTAATTATGTAGTCTTAGCTGTGAAAATGTTTTTCAAACATTTTTACCAATATGAGCCACTAACATTTATCTATTGTGCTGTGATAGAAAACTGGGATTTATTAATACTGTGCTCACTCAATCTTTCTCAGTAAATTTTCCCCTTATGAAGTAAGGATGTTGATAGGTAGGATGTTTTCTGATTGTCTGTATTTCCACTGTGGGAACTAGAGTTCCTGGTATATTACTACCACTAAAAAGTGATTGGCAAAAATCAGTACAAAATAACAATTTTCTCTCCAGCAAAAGTGGGGCAGTGAAATGGCACAGAATTTGCAGGGTGCTGAGTCTCCATCTTTCTGTGTATTTTCTGATAAATAATAGAAAGTTCATGGGTACCTTCAGAGTACCCATCCAGGGCAGGAGCATAGCCAAAATCCATTTCATTTGGGTGAAAATCTTCTGAATAGGATTTTCAGTTCTTCTGACAGACTGAGGAGGCTGCATTAGCTCACAGTCTGAACTGATCCTCCATCTGAACATTTTCCTTACCTGAGAGAACACAATTACATTTATGACTTATCAAGTTCTTGTTTTCTTAAGCAAAGCAGTTCATTTGAGAAAAACAGAAGAAATTTTCATTTTGAAAGGAATGTTTTTAAAATCTTTGAAAATTCACCTTTGTTCAATTGAAAGATTAATCAAACAACCCTTGAGATACTATTAAAATCAAACACAATGGTGCTATGCACCTGATTATTATGATATACATACTGTTTTAATAAGATACTTCCCATTTTCTTTTTTTTTTTTTGTGTTTTGTTTAGTTCCAAAAAGAAATACACACATTTATAGTGTCAGCATGGGTTCTAATTTAAGATGATCTTGCAAGATGATCTTGTTACAATATAACAAATTGTAAGCAAACAAGAAAAAGAAGTCTTTCTAACCAAAACCTATGGACTTATGTGCAGAAATATATTCAAAATGAAACTGGAAACCACTGGGAAGCAGGTTTAACATATCCTCTCTCTTCAGTCCTTGTAGATTTTAGGAAGAATACACATTACTCTTTGGGACTGCCTGACCCAAACAATTTCCATCATTGTTCATCCTGGAGGAATATTCTGATCCATTGCATTAGCTGTTAAAATTGCTCACCTACATTGCAGACAACTCTGCACAACAGTTATGAAATAGCACAATTTTGTGTGACAATACTGGTCATATCAAATCTCTAAAGGATAAACTGCAGAATATTTCTCATTTCCTAAAGCAAAAAGAAAAGAAAGAATAATAATATTTAAAGGTATTCTCATTCTGTCATTCATCAAATTTGCAATGAAAACTCTCTATCTTTGGAAAAAAAGATTTTTTTGATTCACAGTAATGGAGGAAAAATCACTAGCTCTGCTAATATGAAATAATTTTTAAAAGAATTACTGAAAGGAAAAGGCTATTCACTTGAAATTTCCAGCCAAAATGAATGGAATGGAGAGAGGAATCACAGATTGGTATAAAAGGGGAATGAAAACAAATTAACAATGAGGACTATATAGATTTATCTGAAAATAGTCATTTTTCCATATATAAACTGTCTTACTATTAAACAGTAAGAGAATCTAAAAATTACATAAATATGTGGCTATCATAAAGGAAGTATTACAGTATATTATGGTGATGAGGTATCCTCCATTTTTCCTGCTTCCTTGATATGTTTTTGTCTTTTTCATGATAGATGAAGAAAAAGGCAGACAAACAGATGATTTTTTTCACTGTTTCTTGCTGCTGATGCTCAAGTGAATGTTTTTCAAAAGAATGTAACTTTATTTCAGAGAGGACATACCAGTAGAAAGATGTAAAGACAAAAGCACTGAGGTTTGTTAGAAGTGGATTCCTCTCCATTTCCAGAAAATATCATTCATATTCTGTGTGTTCTGGCATCTAATTGTAAATGTCTATGAAGTAGTTAGGAAGAGGCATTTTTATAGTACCCATGGAATGTTTTTTCTCTTGAAAATCATAATTTTTTTCGTCTCTAAGCTCTGTGCTGTGTTCAGATTCAGTGACATAGTTCTTATATAATTTGTTTCCACTGGGCAATGTCCAGAGCAGTGTTTTTCTTCTGTCTTTTTCTTTTTTCTAATTATTTTCCTCTTTCTCTGGTTGTTTAAGACTTAAGTTATATCATTTATTTTTAGATTTTAAGTGACTGGTTACAGGACTGTTATCTCTGTATGAAGCTTGTCATGTACATAGCACAGCAGGATACCAACTAAATAAGTTTCCAAATACTGTAAGTAAAAATTAAAGAAACACCCATTTTGGAATAAAAATACATGTATACACCCTGCAGCTAGTCAACCCTGTTTCCCGGTGTCTTAGGGTCATTTTTGAAAATAAGAATTGACCACTTCTTAAATAAAACAGCTTTGAAGATTACAATAAAGTATACCACTGACTGTCATTAAGCAACATTTGCAGTAATTAACATCCAACATAGTTACATATTTAGCTTTTCACACTATTTCCATAACAACAAACAGTGTATTTCTAGAGAGTGAAGAAAAGCACTGGAAAACCATCACCTACGTACATGATAAGAAGCTCAGGGGCACAGTTTTGTTCTTTCCTCCTACTACTCCCCTGTAAAATTGACTTTGATACATAAGCACAAGGATTTTGCTGGTTGAGAACTTAATGATAAGGATGTAGCAACAGGTCTTTGACACTGGCCAAAACAATACATTCTATCACTAATTAGTTCACTATTGCAGGAGTAGCCTTTGGATTTGTGTCCAATATCTCTCTTACATCCATATTAATAAATATTATAATTTTGGCGTAATTTTTTTCTTTTTTTTTTCTTAAATTTCATGCTTTATTTGCATAGACTTCTCCACATGTATGCAGCCTTCACAAGGGCTGCATACTTGATGGCTGAGTTACATCTTTAATTGTGACTGATGCTTCAGAATGCACACCTTTATTCTTGACTTGATAAAGGTTTGTAAATTTCAGATAAGAATATTCACTGCATATATTTAAGACAATAGATTTTACCTGTATGGAGTGAAACATATTTTCTGATGAAAATTCATGAGATGAAATGTCACCTTCAGAAAGCTTGTGAAAAACGACCCGCAGTGTGAATCTTTCTGTCAGAATTCAAGTTTACATTGTCCCACAGGTGTACCCAGCCCATTTCCAGTGACAAGGAATGTACAGTGATATGTGTACCTTTCCTGAACCTACTACATGCTGCATCTCTGCACTGGCTTTTTTTCTGCTGGGAATAAGGGCTTGGAGTACAGAGAACAGTGAAGTGCCTGGATACTGTATTTGTTACTTTAAAAATATGTATTTGTAGCTTCTGTATGATATCTGAGTTCATGATTTTAAGTGCTGCTTCTCAGAAATATGAAATTCCTGAGGTTCTGTTTGTGGCAATGTCTAAAAAGAATTTTTATTTTATTTTAGAGCACACCAACTCTTAAAATGGAGATTAAGTTTTTATTCTAATGGCATCTGTATTGATGCACTTGGTTTCATATATTAATGACAAAAAATTGGAGATGTTGCAGGAGAACAGACAGTAAAACACAACAGACACATCACCTTGGTAGGTTTGTTTGGGAATTCCAAATGCAGAAATGCTGTGGAGTTTGCTAGACCTTTTGTTTCTGATGGCCTTTGAATTACATTGTTCATGTCAGATCATGAAAGGACATAAATGCTGGAATTTTGAATGTTCACATTTGTTTTTCCATTTCTTTCATGAAAAAAGGACTGATTTTTGAGACAGAAAGCAACATTAAGAGTTTTATTGGTTCTTTATCTGTCTCGTATAAAAAAGTATCGATTACCTTATAATGGTATTTCTTTTCAGAACAAAACAGTATTTCTTATAGAAGAACAAAGCTTATTCTGGTATTCCAACTTTCTTGGAACTGCTGTTTGCAGTATACATTTGCCTGCAACAGTTCAGTCAAACAGCTAGCACTGCTCGTTCCTGAAAGGTATGAGTTGAGCAGTTGCCATTACATCAAGGCTTTATATTCCATAAGGCTTTATCTATGATAGTCTCATAATTTATTGTCTTATTTTTAGGCCAGATTCCATTATCTTTATTATTATTTTCATTGGAAAACAATGGACAGAAGGGTCCATCATGTGGCCAGCTGTTATTGTTAAAACAATTTTCTTGTGATATCATAGGGAGAACATTCTGGATGGGATGTTGCCATTAATTGTTTCCATATGCTATTGTTATTTCTGGAGATGCACACACACACACATGCAGAAATGCATGCACACAGACAAATAAATTCAAAACAGTCTTGACTAATAAAGTGTTCCAATAAAGATGGATCTCCTAGCTGTGACTCAAAAGAGCCTTTTAATTTGAACATGTTTCATTTTAACGCATATAGTAGGAAATTGAAAATGGAACTGTGTGTTGCAAAAACTGGTGTTTATCACTGTTTATGGTGGAAGGATGCAAAGAGCCCATGCAGTGCTTCAGCCTGACTGTACTGCACACAGCCAGGTCCATGGAAAAAAGAACTTGTTATAAAACAGAAACACTATTTCTATTCTATGAGTGAATAGAAATAATATGGTAGCAGTAACAAAACCAAGCAATAGCATGTGCAATGGCATAGCAGGGTCATTATGAGTCACTGTTACTCTTGCTGACTCTAGATATAAATCAACAATCATTTAGAGTAAAACATGAATGCAGACAAAAGGGAGACAGATCCCCTAGAGACTATAGATTTTTCTGTTCAGACTGGTGGAGTTTGGCAGTTTTATCAGCTCTTCCCTTTAATGTAGGGTTGCTTCAAGTGGTGAGACCAAGTCGCTGGCTGCAGTTCAGCTGCACACCAGGTGATTAGGCCAGAGTGGGAAAATGTCTGTAGGACAGAGGAGTCCAAGAAGGGAATACAAATGCACTGGAAAATATGTGAGCTGATTCCTTTAGGTTTCTTCCCATCTTCAATGAGGAATGCATGGTAAGTTTTGGGAATCCTTGCCCTTTCCACTGCTTTCTCAGTGCTCCTTTCTTAAAGTCCAAGAAAGTCTATAATAGGAATCTGGGCCTGGAAAGAGAAGTAGTAATGTTCTAATTTGAAATGCTTTGTAGTTTGTTGGTTTGGAGTTCTTTATGATAGACATCAATTTTTTAATTTTTACAATGTTGCTGTATTTTGCAGATGAACACAGTAGAAACAAAACTGATTTTTTCATCACTATACACATGCAAACACATTAAACACTATACACACACAAACACACATTCATGTGAGTGTGCATTTACAATAGGCACATATAAATGTATCTAATGCCATAGATGAGGAAATTAAGATGTGGTTTCCTCAATCAAATACTTAATTTTGTGATATCTGACAATTATTCTAAGAAACATTCTCAGTACATATTCTTCTGCAGAATTCTTCAGCAAATGCTATGATTTACCATAGCAAGCATTCAAAAAAAGCAGGAGATAAATTAATTGCTGCCAATTTTACTGTATGCAATGATAATAGCCTTACTCCACTTGAAGACTGCCTTCCACCCCTAATAAAATCATGCGGATTTATTCAGTAAAAATCCTTATTTCTGCATGCCTTTAACAGGAAACTTCAGTATCCTTTAGAGCATACAGTAGGAAGATTTCTCAACAGAAAAGGAAAGTCTATCTTAAACATATTCCGTATGTGTGGATTTCAGCATATTTGTATTCCTACAGACTCATGTGATGGATTCTTTTATTTTATTTGAAACCTTTTCCTTAAAGCAAGCATTTGTATTTTTAACTTTAGGTAAGGTTCTAAACATTAGCATTTGTGTGCATTTCATTCAGCCTACCTCATCATTTTCTTGTTTCATGCCCAGGGCTTAGCAGTTGGAGTTTAAAAACAGCCAGCTTTAATGTCTATGACTGACATGTAATTTCTGCTTACTTTAAAGCTTTTTTTTTGCTAACTTTGCCTTTTTTAAAATTCTTTCCTGTCCAAAATCACAAAGCTACATAAGCTCTTTTGTGACTTAATAAATATTGTCAGTTTTTTAAAGCTCAGTGTGCTGTGTATTCTTCTTCAAAGATAGTTATTAAGCATATAAAAAGAAGCTTGTTAAATTTGTAGATTCATTTTTTTATTATTCGTACTTCTTATATTTAAATGAGGAAAGATAATCCATTAAAGAGGTTGAACTGTCAAAAACACTGCCATATCTATAATTAAGTATAACCTTCCTGGGTTTAAATAACATTATCAACAAAAGCCTCTACATTTGAAATTAAATGCTCTACCTTCCATTAATATTATTGTTTTTCTAAGAAACTCAGAGATGTGAATGCAAAGGAGGTATTTAGCTCACAGCTATGGCATATTTCCCATTTTTAAAAGTAAACAACAACGAGAGGCATTCCATTTTGGAATATATATGCCTTAGATTACATGTATAATGACAAGCATATATCTTAGTTCTGCAGAATTATTACTGAGAATGGGAGTTAAAGGACCCAGCAGCACATCTATGCACTCAACTTTGCTTCTCATTTTGTGATCAAGAAAACAATTCTGAAAGATACAGTGGAAGGAGTATTCCATGTCATAGATCTTAAAAAGAATCTTATCATTACAGCTGGAGAGATTTGCCTCACTCCCAAAAGTTTGTTCTTTTTTTAAGAAAAATGTTTCTCTTAGCACTTTAGAAGTTTCTGTAAAATAGAAGACACACATAACTGAATTATTTATTGCATAGATTTTGCCATTATTCATTTGGAGTGTCTGGCAGAGCTCATTCATTATTTGCAATGTATCTGAGTTTTAGATTAATATGAACATGATTTTAATGAATCTGTTATAATTTTTCCTGCCATGACCATTACCACCTCACTGCATGACAGAATGTCATGCTGCTGAGACATACACATCTCAAGGCAAACAAAATCTAAAAGCCAGCACCTGTGAGCTTCATAACTCATCCTTCCCACACTGCAGATAGTTGATAATGAATCTTCATGGGGTAACCTAAAACTATTTGATTTGAGGACTTGATACATCCTTTCTTCTCTTTCTTCTCTTTCCTACACAATCCATTTGCTTAGTATATGTCTATAGTTCTGGGGTTTTTTTCCTATTTGTAAACTATTTCATATAGAGTAAAAGTCACTAATACTGGCTTATATTATGACTGATAAGGGATCATTTAATCTGAAAATTTGTGACAAAATATTTCAAACAAGAAAATGATGGAGGACAAAAAATAAATTAGTTGTAAAGTATTTCAACTGAGACTGGAAAAGAAAATTATTAGAAAACACTCACTGTCTATCAAGATTTTCCTCAAAGCCCATCATGCCTTCACTGAGTGTTAAATGAGGTTGTTCGAGTCAGAGAAATAGTGATGCAAGACCTGCTAACACAGTAAATTGCCCCTTCCAATTTGAATTTCCCTTACTGCATGAGGAGTTCCATGTCCTTTCTGATTTACTTACTATCTTAAAAGAAAGAGTGGAAATGAACCTTCAGAAATTTAACTTTCATTTTATGTTTAAGTCCAGTTAAAATGTATTTCATGGGCAGTACCATGCACTTGTCTGACTAGATATCCTTTGAAATTCTTGTTCTATGTTGTTCTTTGCTTTTCTTTTAAAGTAGCTGTAGGGCTTATAATAGTGTATATTGAGAACATTTTGTTTATTTGTTAGAATACAATAGAATACAGTGCTATAAGTTGTCGGTGTAAAAAACCAATTTCCATAGGCCTTTATACTATCAGTATAGTTAATATATCGTATTCATGTCAAATTGTAGCAAATTCTGAATTAAAATAACAATGTTCAGGGGTAGGAAAAAAGAAACAATTTAATTTAAAGTCAGTCTTAAATTATAAAATTACCAAACCATCTACTAAAACACTAAATATTTAATACTTAATTCTAAATACTAAAACATCATCAAATATACTTCTCACGACTTGAAGAGCCCAGCTGCCTGTCTCAAACGCTGTCAAGGCCACAGAAGGATCTTGTCACAAGATAAGCCACCACAGCAGGTATTTGAGATAAGCACAGAAGGGAGGCATCTGCAACAGAAAGGCGCTAATTCCAGGCCTGGCAGAGGCAATTTGCTTCGCATATCCTGCTTAAAGCATCCCGACAAAAATTCCCTCTGTGACAAACTGTGGGAAAGGAAGCAATTGTCCAGACATATATCATCCCAAGTTATGGGAATCTGTGACCACCACATGGATACCAAAACCTGGGCTGTATAAAGGTGGTACCCACAGAAGAATGGCTCTGGAACTCCCACGACTGAGAAATCCAGGGTGAAGAAGGACCAAGGGACACTGCTGGACACACAGATGTTCTTCTGCTTGGCCTCCTCTCCCCTAGCCCCCTTTCCTATTTCTTTCTATTGGTCTACCTCACACTCATTGTTAAATAAAATCCATATTATTGACTGTGGCATATGGTCTGTCTGCACTCAGTTTGGGCAGAGGCATCTCTCACTAATCGGATTGTAACGCAACGGAAAATAAAATATATTTTAAAATCCAGGAAAAACCTTCAAACTCACACTTCAGAGCACATCTTCATACTACAAACTGAGAAAGTATGGGAAGAGCTTTTTTCCTTACTACACTGATTCATCACTTCTAAGGCAACTGCCACTGTGAGTTTTTTATCTAGATGGAGAATTTAAGCTGCTTGTACAGCTCTTAATAACCTGTTTAACTGGCTTTTTGGCAGCAACATTAAACTCAGGCACAATGCTGCTCTCTCCATCCTGCAAAGGCGAATAGGATGGTTCATCTTTAGGCACATGCATAATAATAGGTACTCTGGGCTGTTCATGCAGATGAAGATAAAATCATCTACAATTTTGTTTTTATATTTGGATTGTAAAAGCATACAGAAAACTTTCCTCTGTGAATTCCAATGCTCTGATTTAGGAAAAAAAAATAGACTGGGATGTTATTGCTGTACAAAACCTTTCACAAGCACATAGTTGGGTGAGGGCACATGTACATGTGCGTTTCAGATGAGGGTCAGCCTGCCAAAGCACCTTGCTCTCAAGGATCTTCTGAATCCATCCAGCAGTCAGGCTTATCTAGTACATCTAACTTGACTCTGAAGTTTTGATAATGATCTCTGAATAATTAGTCTTGATCATTTGATATAACATTCCTTTTTCTTTCAAGGTTACAATTTAAATATATTGAGACTCTTTTGCTCATGTTTTTAAGCGACTTTTCCAAAACTGATAGCATGCTAGCTAAAAAAAAATGAACTTATTCCTTACTACAAGTTTTGAAACTCTACTGATAAGGAGCTTGCAAGTATTTTGAAAAGTCAAGATAAGCTGGAAAACAGAAATACAAATATAGATGTTGCAATCTTCAAAAAAGGTTATGAAAACAGCTTCTGTCAGTTACTAGTCAGTAGCAGAATGGCTGTATAACTAATCCCACAGCATGACCTACAGCATGAGGCAGGAAAATCACAGCACATCAAAACGAATAAGACCAAATATAATAAGAAGCTCTGATTTCACACAGTAAAATTATTTATGGAGAAGTCAAACATATTGTACTGAAGATTTTTTATGCAGCGTATTCCTAAGAATTGGACACTTCTTATGTTTCAAAAAAGAAAAAATATGTTGAGATTAGTCTTTGATGGACAAAATTTTTTTTAAAAATTGATGAATGATGGATGAAGTCCCGGACAAAAACCTGATGCAGCTTTGAGTAAGGGAGAAGGCTCCACCTTTTTCTCATTTCCCAGTGTCTGTACTTCAGCCTGTTCTAAAATATTCCTTTGGAAAAAACAAAGAAAAATACTTCACTTACTATATTGCATTAATAATGTAATCCTAGCAAAACTAGATCTTTTTCCCTCCACTAAAATGCAAGGGATAACTACTACTTATTCATGCAATGAAGATGAAATCAAATAAATAATACCTGTTATTGCTCTCCCAAAAAATAAAACAGTTTTAATATCTGGTGTTAGAGTTCCTGCTGTGTTTCTCTGAGGCTTTTTCATAGCAGAAAATGAACAAAACTCTATTATGGAATCAAAGTAAATAACATCCCAGATATTATTTGTTGTCCCCCCAAAACAAGAAGTTATTGTAGCACAAAATAATACAATTTATTTTAAATAACAGAAGATATAAGTGAAGGAGAAGTGGAATAAAGTTCAGTGACCTTTTCCCACAATTTTCATCATTCTTCTGATTTATGGTAAAGATCAATGGTAAACCACATGTGGTTTAGTTACATCCTCTGAAATTGTTTGAATCTGTAGGAGATAAATAAAATAAAATATCAAGCTCAGAACTGTGAAGTATTCACTTTGTCTAAAGATCATTTCCATATCTAATCAGACTGCAGGGATTATTTTTAAAATGTCATGGATTTTTCAGACTGAAAAGTTTTTCATATTAGAATGTCTTCCCTTTTAGAGTGAAAAATCTGTTGTTTTCTATTCTTCAGCTTATCTCCTATAACTTGATTTATTAATCAGCATTACCTGCCAAAGCAGTACAAGAGCTTTATTTGGAAGGGAGCTGAGTATGGACGTGACAAGTTTCCTGTTCCCGTTGTTTTGCCTGAAGTCCTGAAAAGTTCCAATTTCTTCTCTGTGCATTGGCTCTTGAGGCACACATGGACAGGAAGAAAAGCCCTTGTATCTACTGAGAACACAGAAATGAAACACATTTGAAAAAGCCATCAAACTTCCACTGACAGGATGAGCCTTACAGGTTATTCTAAGTGGGAATTGTTTAATTTCTGAGGAAGTGCTTCTCTTTCCCTCTTTTTCAAATAAGGAAAGGAAATTTTTTCTAATATGTTAATGGAAAATGTCTGGAAGCCAACTGTAATGGTCAATTTCTCAAATTTTGACTTTCAGAAAGTGAGGAAGGGGGTAAATAGCTATTACATTCCTGAGTCCCTATAAATTAATTACCATAAAAATCATATAACCTTTGTTTAAATTATACTCTAAGTAATTTCAATCTGAGGATTAATGGCTTTAAGAATTAACTATTTATGTGCTGGTTTTCATCCTCTATGGTTTGATAACAAACTTTATGGTTTCCAAAAGAATGTAACAGAAAGAAGGAAGATGAGAGTAACAAGTCATTCGTGAACAGAAGTGTGATGCTTTTGTCCTCATCAATAATGGGCCCCTGTTGATATTTTAAACAATGATTTAATTGGCGAAATTAATTGGCATTTAATTGGCATTTGAAATATAAGAAAATGGTAATTCTAATGAAACATGCCAACATGAAAATGCTAATGAACATGCAAACAAAACAGTCTAGGAAATTTCATGGTTAGATTCATATTTGCCCTTGTGTTCAAGAGTCTACAATCTGAAATTATCCAAGGCTTTAAGCTTTCAAGCTCTTTGTTTTCTGTCCAGCTTTAGAAGTATCCAAAATTTTGTTGCATCTGGAACCTGCAAAGGTTTTTTTATTTATTTTTTTCCCATAAGAAAAGTTGTCTGCATTAAAACATTTAATGGAATTTATCAACAGCTCTAGCCTATAAAACCCAAGTGTGTATTCTTTTATTAGAGAATCATAAATGTTGATACCATTCACCTACAGAATAATATGAAAGCAATAAACTGCAGTTTTTCTTTCCCCTTTCAGCTATTTCCAGGAGACCATAATAAACAGAAAAACAGCATTAGTAAGTTCTAATACCCTGCTTTATTTTTTTATTCAAATCAAATTTATCTTAATATAGAAATATTTAATTTACCTTTTTTTTTCCCAGCTACATTGAGTGAAGAAAATTTTTTTGAACTAGACCTCTCATGAGTTCCCCAGAATTAGTTTAAGAAATGGGAAGCTGAATAAAAGTGAGGGTTTCTCCCATTCACTGTATTTTTAATATGCAATTCTTCTCAAACTGTCTGAAGAATGATCTATCAAATTGAATAGCTGATTCACTTTGAACATTTAGCTCCAAAAGATAGATGACATTTTTTTCATTAGTTTAAAATTTAAATGCTACAGTATCTGTCACAATAATAACAGAATCTGACAGTGCAGATCATATGGGTATTCCACACAGCAGAGATAATGTGTTCTTTGGAAGATAAAATGACAATTTGTTCAAATCATAGATTTTTAAATTTTAGACAAACAACTCTCACTCTATGTAAGTCATTCTTTTAGAATAATTTCTTTGATAACAATACTATGGCAGGATCCAGACCACCCATATTTTGTCTCTGTGGGAATTTAACAGACTGTAGATGTCCAGGAATACCATGAGGAAAACCTGCTCCACAGTACTGTTTACCTCAGAGACACAGAAGCCTCTCTAGGGGCTGCTCTAAGCAGCCCCTGAGTTCCCATGATCTCTAAAGATCAGCTTCAGCCTGAAATCACCCTCTGTCAGCAAAGGAAGGCCCCTGGTCCTTCATCCTCATCCAGAGGGTCCAGCATGATATGAATGCTAAATACCTTCACCTCCTTCTTAGAGACAGGGTGGTGCTCAATGCAAAGCCCAGCAGTCATAACTATGTTATTTTTTAAAAGCCCCAACATATTGATGGAAGAAGAGCAAGGTGGTTTTTCCTTTGAATAACAAGTAAAAGGAAGGTCAGGCTGCCAGGAACTGTAAGATCTATTGTTTCTGCCTGAAGGACCTTAACTATAACTCCTATTTCCACTTGCTGCCTCATCAAAGTATTATTATTACTATTGCGTAGCCAGGAGCACAAAAATCCCTGAGACAGTACTAAAAACAAAAATAAAAGGGTTTTTTTCTCCATTTTCTAGAATTAAAGACATTTAGTTATTAAATTCTGACAGGCTGATTAGCTCTACTGCTATACCTTAATGCAGCATATTCCCTCTGCAACCTGAGCTGAAATCTGTGTGTAACATTTGCATCCATTTTCAAAGGCTGTCTTGTTTGGACACACCCAAACATAAATTCCTCATTTCCTGTACTTCCAAAATTATGAATGTTCTCCATCCAACTATGTCTTTAAAAACAAAATGAAACAATAAACTAAATTTATATTATTTATATTCTTGAAACTGCTAAAGGAGAGAAGAATAAATGTTTTTGCAGAATAAACTCAAATCTCTGTTCTTGTTATTTTTTTCATAGGACTTACACTGTTTGTGTCAGTATGCACTGTGAGCAGTGACACAAATGTCCAAGGACACACTCTCAGGTAAAGAACCATTTTCCTAGCATGAGCAAAATTAATCACAGATCAATCTAAGACTAATCAATAGTATTTCTGACAAAATTGAACTATTACAAAAGAGACACAAACCCAGGAACTTTTGGGAAGGAAATACAACCAGCTGAATCATGTTTGCATTTTCAGAAACCTCTGAGATCATCTCTTAAAGCCTTTAAATTCAGAGCAGCCACCACCCTTTTCTTTTTGTGCAAGATCTAAGTGGGTGTTTGCAACCATTCTTATTTCTATTTCAACCTTCATAATGAAGGCCACTCTAACAAGCTATTTTCATGTCACAGTTTTTGCCTCCTATCCAAGCTTTTAGAGTAAGGAGCTAAAATCCAAAAACAATAGGACCCCTGAATATCAGAATAGTAATTTCTTTCAGATTCTAACCTATTTCTTTATTCCAAATTTTTTGTATGAAAAACAAACCTTCAGCTATGTTGGCTCTTCAGTTTCAGAGTTATGAAATAATTACAGATAATGATTCAATACTTTATTAACGCACCGTTTGAATATCTGGTATTGCATAGATAATATTTTGAACTCTTTTAAAAACCAATTCCACCAAAAAAAAATTTAAAAAGAGGAATAAAATTGCATCTTGGGCCTTTCTCGGGCAATATCTTTGGAAGTTTTCAAGCAAGTTGTCTAATAAAGGAAGGATATTATAAGGTTTATAAGAAAAGAGCTTTTTTCTTTACATTGGCAGTTTATCAGTCAGCAATTACTGTAGAAAACCTGTTAGGGTTTCCATACTCTGTACTCTCATATCAAAAATCTCCATGTCTGCAAACTAATATTTTTCTAATAATTTTAAAATAAAAATCTCATTTGGTCGTTCTTCCTGCTGCATCTGTCACATCTCCCCCCAGCTAGATACCTTGAGCTTGGTAAGAGCCAGGTGTGACTGTGAAAGGTTCTTCTCTAAAGGTCTGCACCATTTCATCCACAAACAAAATGGTACCCATGGCAGCTCTTAGTGCAAATATGTAAGGGCAACTTCTGATTCAACTGCGATTGAAATTAAATAAAACCTTGAATTTCAACAGAGGATTTCTCTAGTTACCTGGGAGTTTTGAAAAACTGTACTATGTTGCATCATAGTCTCTGGTTGCTACTAATTTAATTTGGACTTGTGCTATTTCAAATTTCCAGAAAAAAACAATTGCTCTACTTAAATCAAAATATCTTCCCCAGCTGGACATTTTTCCCTGACATTTTGCTAAATTTATTTCTGATAAATTTGTGGTCATGAGCCAAATAGTTGATACCACTCTTTTTTTAAAAATGCATATGATTGTCAGGAAATAATTTTTACTTCACAGCAGGGTATTTTATGGGTACGAAATAAACCCCTGCCGTGCTCTAAAATTCACAGGGTGAGAGTCTCAGCTCCTGTAAGCCCAGATGTACTTTTGAAAATGATGGATCTGTACTATCTTAAATTACTTACAGATCTATCCCAATACAACAAAGAGAGAGAAATCTTCAAGGAAGCTGTACTTGCCAACTCTGTTTGAAAGACTTTTCCAAATATTTATAAATACTTCTTTTCTTTGCTTTCCAGCTAAGACTGGCATGTGACTTTAATCAATTGGACTTCAGTAAACTTCACACCTCTGTTCTGTAGTGGTCTGTTAAGCTGTTAAGACTTGTGAAGCTTTGTAGGTTTTCAGATAGGCTGTTTTTGCTGACAGCAGCTGTTTCCAGTGTGCAGTAGCTCCATATAAAGGAATAACTCAGGCCTGAGGGATTTAAGCAGACGAGTAGATTTTAATAATGCTGTGCACAGTTTTAAAGATACTTGAATTGTTTAAATATGAACACGGCTTTAATATTTAGCAAAGGGTCCAAATATTTCCATGGCTAATGTTATACAACACCCTACAGGAGGTTTTGGTGATCTAAATTGCCCTCTAGATCCCTAAATCATTTGAATGGGAGGAATTGTCCATGTTTAGACAATCTAAACAACTAGATAGTAGTGCAGAGGACATCTAAGCCAAACCTTACTCTATGCAGAAGAAAAGGGAATGGGTGGTATCCTGCTCTTGTCTGGGCTTACCACTAAATGAGACTGAGATTCACAGTCCAATATTGCTCCATTATTTACAAACCAGTCTTGATAGCAGCAAGAACCCTTTTTTTAAATTAATTTTTATTTTTTCACTTATTTCATTGTACCTTTGGGTGTTCCTCCAGGATGTAAACAGTGTCTATTCTAGTCCCCCATCAGTTTCAGAGGAGATCTCAAAATATTGACTCAAATACCCCAGGAAAGATGTTCTGTCCACAAAATCAAAAAGCAGTTCTGTCCACAAAATCAAAAAGGCCTATTGGAAAAGCAGTAACTCACATGACAGGCAGATTTTTCTCAACCTGTGTAGCTGAGACTGTATCACCAGTTAGAAAGGATTTATAAGGATATCTAAAGCAGAAAGGCTACAGAAGGATATATAAGCCAAGCAGTCAGCAGATGTGCAAGAGAAAATTAAATATTTCCAGACATTAAGCTGTTCTCAGACAGGAAGAGGGAACAAGGTTCTATTGTTCTTTTGGGGATGGCTTATTTATCCTTCTGCAATAAGAATCAATAAATAAAATCACAAGTGGTCCAGAACTTGGGATTCCTTGTCCCCCGGGAATATCAAACACTCAGAGTAGGTTTCTAATCTTACAACTCCATATTATGTCCAAAAGATAGGTCTCTGGAGCTGCATTAGCAAACTGATCAGGTCTTGGAGATGAGCTGTAGGGCTGGCTTTATTTACTGTATGGACAAATGTATGTATGGACAAAGAGCAATCTTCCCAAAAATGCCAGTGAAATGCTCAGGAAACAGCATGGACTGAGGACTGTTCCTAGCAGAGGAAATTTTCCCAGTATGAATGATGGCAACTTTGTTTTGGAGAGTGACTTGGACAGCATTTATTGACATTATTATAACCTGAGTCATATAAGTTTTAAGGAGGAAAAGGAGTTCTGTGTCATCACTTTCTATGTCAAAGTGCATAAAGTAAGGTTGTGGAGGTAGTGGTAATGCACACAGTCATCTAATTTTCACATAAATTATCCTTCAATTACATAAGTGTCTCAAAAGTACCCAGCATTGTGTCTCAAAAGCACATTTATGAGCCTACAATTAATAAAACTTCTTCAGTAGGAAAGTGAAGACTTTTATACACCCTGTTATAAAGTGTCTGTGGTTTGAAAGTTTTCATGAATTGTGACCTTATTCTCAAAATATTTTAAAACTGTATGCCCATCCAATAAGTTTTCCTAGTAAGCACATTTTTATACATATTTTACAGATAATAAGTTCAGCTTGAATTTTTCTGGTACTGTTCTGAAAATACAAGTAGTCACGCAGGTCATGATCTCTGGGTTTAATTAGGTGACCATACTGAAAACATTTTATAAAAAGATGTAGATAAATAAAACAAGGTCAAAACACTAAGTCATTTTCCAGAGGAGAAATGTCCTCTGTGTAATTTTTGCTAGCAAGGCACTAAGGTTACAATAACTTTTACCAAAAGGAGTTACAACAGAAGACTATGATATGGAAAAAAGATCTTACAAATGTGGTATACAATTCTAAAAAGAAAAATCTAAATTGCTTGTAATTTGGCTATCTGGAAATGTTTGTCTATGATTTATCTTTTTGTTGCAGCTGGAATCAACGGTGAAGGTAAATTGCTGAAGAAGCAGTTTACTAACCTAGTTTATTCCCATTAGAAAACACTGCCTTCTAATGAGTAATGGGAAAACAAGTATCATTTTTTATGCATGATGTATCCATTTATGTAGCCTATATAAATCCAAAAATATATATTTTCATCTATGAATACTGTACAGCCAGTTTCTTTTAAATTTTTTTAAAAGCTTCTATGTTTAAAATAAGTGTAACTGATAGTTTTTCTAGTAAATCCTTGAAATATGGCCTAAATTTACCAAACCTCACATTAAAATACCCTCTTTAAAAATTAAATTTCATGCTTTCTTTGTTGGAAAGTCTTAAGCAAACACCTCATCATGCAAAATATTGCAAAATTTTCTATTAAGCTAGCAAGTGAAAAAAGGAGAAGCAGAAAGCTCAGAATGAACTGTCCCTTGGAACAACTTGGCTTTTGCAATTGTTCAAAAGTTTGAGGACTTTCTAAACTAGAAACTGTGCCTCTGCCTTGTTTACCAGCTACATGTGTACTATCCTCCCTAAATCTGTCTAATCTTTTTCCTAATATAATTTCCTTTTGACATTCACAATATCCCAGCATAATGAGTTCTACAATTTCAACACTAGAGATAAAAATTGTACAGAAATGTGCACAACTTGTTAAATATGAATTTTTTTTTTTTCATTTAGAAGTACAAGAACAGTCCAGAAGGTCTACACAAGGCTTAGTGCACATGTTCACTTTCTGTGATAAAGGACAGGATGCTCAGACAAGACCTGGGAAAGGAAAGCAGAACAGAGAGACCAACAATAAATATTTAGATATAGAGGGTGATCTGGAAAAAGATAAAATCTTGTAGGATGATTCAAAAGCTTTACTTGCATTTAAAGAGACTTGTTGAACCAGTCTGTCAAGCAGGCTGTCTAAATGTCCTTGTCATAATTCCAGCCTGGAGGCTGGAATATCGCCCACAGGGCATGTGTTTGCACCTCTTACCTCCCCCCAGGCTCTTACACAAGAGACTTATGTAAAGATTTAAGGGAAAGTCTGTTTATGCTCTTTTTCATACCATTCTTTTTCACAAGTGAGAATATTTTGTTACACAAGATAGAGTTACAGAGCTGGGTGATAGCAGGATGAGGAATGTAACAGCAAAATATGGGCTGTTGAGAATGGTTCAGCTGAGATCCAATAAATGCAGGCAATGAATAGAGTATATGTCAGAAGGCTGCCAAAAATGGCAGAATTTTAGAGAGGAAAGGTCTGTCTCACACAATCTGCCTAGGGGACATGTCAAGCAGCAAAAAAATTGTGAAGGAAGGGGCAGTGTGATAAGTTCACGTGGCTTCTTCTGTTCTAAAATAGAATGGTGTTCCCTGAGAGATAAATGCATAATTCAGAAGCCATTTCAGGTCTTGGCCAAGGCTGGACTTGAGGATCCTTTAGAAGTCTGCACAGAGAAGTAACCATTTCATTGTTAGTTGCTTGCATTTGCAGAATGCATTAATGGCAGTTAGGGAGGTTTTTTAGCATTGCTAATTTCAGTGGCACTTTTTGAAAAGGAGATGTGGGAGCTATCGTGTACTTGAGCCCTTTTAGTGAGGGTATGCAAAGGTGTCAAAGCAAAAGGGAGAAAAAAAACTTTTTCAACCCCGCATGTGGAGAAGGCGAAAGAAAACTGAAATTGGAGACTGAATCAGAAAATACCAATGCACTATGCTACCTCTTCATTTGGTTTTCAGGCCAAAAATAATCTGAGATACAGATCCTGAGATGCAATTGAAAAATAGAAAAGCATTGTGGTTTACAATGGTAAGCTTAATTGTAGACAATAAAATGAAGATGTAAAGCAGATGGTGAGCAATATTCAGTGGGGAGGTCAAATTTTTGCAGATACTAACATTTTAGGGTTTGTTAGTATTTAATATACATGTTAAGAAAACAGCTGAGTGGTGGAGCTTATATACATTATAAGGAAAAATATTTTGCACACTGTGTAAAATCCACAATGTTGAAAGTTTAGTTCAGTCTTCTGAACTGTACAACTCTTGTTTCTTCTCGATATTTTGCACCTTATCTCGAGTTTTCTTCAGCTTGTTTACTGAATTTTCAGTCTGCTTGCTCAGGAGATTCTTAAGCCAGAGCAAGCAGACTAAAAATTCTGTAAATAAACTGAAGAAAATGCAAGATAAGGGCTAGTGTGTTCAAAAAGAAAGACAAGCTGCAAATAACTTGGCAAGGAATTAACTCTTCACAATATCTACACACATGCACAATATGCTGTGTGCATGTGTGCTTCCATCATGTGCATTAAGCAGATTTTATGCACAGTGGCAGGTGTGGTTTGTCCTACATACCATGCATAGCAGTGCATCAGCCACTCACTGTTTCCCATTTAATTAATTGGGAAAGACATAAGTAAACTGCTGACAAAGACACAATATCACAGACAGGCTTAGTGGCCTGCCACTGTATTCAATTGATTTAAAAATAATACAACTAGCTGAGAAGAGAGAGAAAAATCTGTGTAATTTTGAACCTATTTATTCTCATATATGTACAAACATAATAACATCCTCATAAAATCAGAAAAAGAAAATACAGATACACTTGTAGAGGAATACATTTTAAATGTTCTGTTACTATTCTTTTAGAAGGTTCATTCACTGAAATTGGTTTTTGTGAGGTCTTAAGGAATAAAAAGCTCCCTCATGCCCTGCTTTCAATTCTCTCTTCATCTGTAAAAACAAGCCACGTAGTGGTTTAATTTACTGTTGATCACTGGGGAGAAAAAAAAAAGGAATGCAAAATTTAAATGACATTCACACACAAAGTTAATAGCTTTTATCACTCTCAGAAGGCAAGTGTAGAGGAAGTATTACTTCATGTAATATACGACCTGGTTTCAGCTTTATTGTCTTTAGTACTTAAAGCACTGCTGCAAATGTGCAAGGACTTAAGACATAGAGTTGTCTTACCAAAGCAATATCAGAGGGTCTCGCAGTGTACTGGATTTTACTATTATCACGGAGTTACTTAGTACTTTGCATTCATAGATTGCAAATTCCTAAGCTGAATGACTTACCAACATAACATCCAACAAGGGGAAAGTGCAGAAAGGTTGGGAGTGAGGCTGGGAGTTAGGAATCTTAAACATCAAAAGTCTCACAAAAGGTAGGGGACCGATATCCAGAGTCCTAGTCTACTGTACCTACTTATGCATTGCTTCCTTCAAGGGAAAAAGGAAAAGAAAACAAACAAAAAAAAACCAAAAACCAACCAAACAAAAAAAAAAAAAAAACCAGCAAGCTGAAGTAACAGACAGACGTGAAATAAAATAAAACCTTTACATTTCTATCCCAACCTGACTGAAAACACAAAAAAGAGGGTGTTTTTTTTTTTTTTTACATTTCAATTCCTATCAAGGTAAAACCTGGGCAATTACTTCTCAGAGTTCATGAACAGTGCAAGAAGTTGCACAGGTGAAAGACCCATGCTAGAGTACAGTTTATCTCCATAATTAGAGCATTTTTTCTGAGAGTTAAGAGGATTTTAAATCCCTCTGAGTCATCAAATGCAGGAGTTTGGCTTTGGTCAGCTCTAGAAAGAAGATAAGGAAAAGTTACTAATAAAATCTAGCTGTTATCTGTTACTTATAATGGGTCTCAGTCAGAAAAGGTATTTAATTCTTGATCTAACAAAGAAATAAAGTCTAGCAGAGTAATTTCACTCAGTTAATAAATTTCTGCTTTTTAAATTTCGTTTTTGGAGTAACCCCATGAGATAAAACAATAACAGCTATGACGATCATTAATATTTTTTGAAACACTTGTGCAGTAGCTTCTTCTATTGATGCATTTTACTTAGAAAGAGAACTATCTAGTATCTGCCAGCATAAATTCTATCTAGGTATTCATAGTTTCTCATGCATATGGTACTATTTTTTTTACTTCTGTTGTGTGTTCCAGAAGGTAGGTTTTGCCTTAAATTAAACGTTTCACTCAGTTTCAATGAACTGTAAATATAAGTCTGCAGCTAAACTAACTTGATTTCAAGGAGGTTTTTCCCTCGTCATCATCTCAGGATAGAAGATGCCATTAATACAATGGGACCATAGCAGATATCCAGTAATGCTGTTACCAATTGGCTAGGTCAGCAGGATGTTTTCAGCATTTTTATGGCACGGCAAACATGGGAGAGATCCCTTTCTGTCAGACCAAATCAGCTGCATAATGCAAAGAACAGCAGTAAGAACACACAAAGCACCAGCAGAGTTAATGCTGCTATCAATATGCTTTTCAGTTTTCCCATCAAACTGCACACAGTTCCCTCCATATACAAAAATATCTTCCCCTGTTTTCATTTATTATTGTAGGAAATAAAAAATAATTTTCCAGCTGATGCCTTCCTCTAGTAAAAAAAATTCTCTCTTAGCAAATGATGAGTAGTAGGACATTGTCATTAATATCAGCTGAATCAATTAAAATCCAGTGAATATCAGATGTAGTAGTGACAATGTGTGAATAGCAAATACAGTTGATTATTACTTACACCATATAGTGCTTATTTATATATGTTTCTATAAAACAGCCTCATCAGAGTATGACCCAAAAGAATAAATTTATGCCTTCCAGCCCATCAGCACCATCTACTGTGACTTGACATAACAACAGTCTTTGCCAAAATAAGCACAAGTTTCAGTCAGTTTTTTTTTTCTTTACATTTGTCTTTCTTGGGATTTCCTTTTTTTTCCTACTTATTGCTCCAGAACAGCCTATCAAAAAACGTTTTTCAGAAATTTGACATTTCTGAAAATTTTTCTGAAAATGTGACTCTTTCTTCAGAAGAAGAAATCAGCCTGCAGACCTCAACTGCTTGAATAATTGCTGAGTTTTGAAAATGTGTAAGGTGAAAACATATGTTTAGTTTTTCTTGCTTCTAACTGCCAAAGTGGAGGGAAATAAGAGAAAGAATAAAATTTTAAAAATTAATTTCAGCATAAACTAAGTCCCTAGAATCCATTCCTGAAAATGAAACTATAGCCCTCTCATGCCTGGTCAGTATTCAATGAGACAGATCTGGCAGAATTTCATGAGGTTATCAAGTAGATGCCAGACTTTCAACAAAATCCTCCCACACAATGCATTTATAATTTTGCTCCTAAGGCAGAGAGTTTTCTTTATAGCTGAAATACCATCAGGAAAGAAGTTTAAACTATTTGATAAAGGCTACAGATTTGCTATCTGTCATCATATCTAATTTTAGCTATATAACTTTCTCTTTTGTCTGCTTCCTTTCTTCCTTTAATTCAAAGACACATGAATCTGCAAATCTCTCTGCAGATTTGTGTTAGACTAATGGACTCACTGCCTTAAAAAGCTTTCAGTTAAATCTCATCATTTTATTCAGATTCATTCTGGCACAATACCAATGGCTGCAGTGACTGTTCTGACTCCAGAATAGTACTTGGGCAAATGAAAAGGAACAAGCTCTCTGACAGGTTTCAACAAGGCCTGTCCCACTCTTGGTTACATAGTGCATAACATTTATAAACTCATGATAAGAAAAAGAGACACTGTGATGAAACTAAACAAAAATTAGTTATGAGAAAAAAAGGATCGTACTCTTTCTCATAGAAACTGATGCAAATCCTAAATTTCCCTCTTTAATTCTCTCCAAAATGAATACTCTGGCACAAGTGACATTGGTCCCTCAGACAACCTTGTCAATCAGCTTATTTGTGCCATTTATAAAAGACATGCTTACACATGCTTGCCTTCATGGGTGTAATAAATTTTATATGCTTTATTTTCCAGACATTAAATCATTTAAAACTGATTTGCCATACCTGGTACATAAGACATAGATTTAAAAAAGAAAGATGTTAAGTAATGAAGTATAGAAAGAAATAAGGTCCTCAGCATGCTGCATGTAACAGAACAGCAACCTTCCAGAGAGAAGGGAACGAAAAACGTTCCTTCCTTTTCCCTCTCATTCAGGGATAAGGTGATTTCTAAAACTCTTTCCTTACTTTTCTTTTAGTGATTTGAAATGACAAATTTCTAACATTTTGTGTCTTGCTGTGTGCCATTCTGGGTTATAGAATGACTACTTCTTTCTCAGGCAGGCAGGCAAATCCAGGAGAACTCAGGAAACAGAAATACATAATTGCATCCTTCAAATATATAAGCAAAACAAACTAATATTTTATATGACCTCTTCATTCTTAAAAGCCATATATTTATTTTTGTTACAATCACAAAGTATTGGTGAAGGAACATTTTCTTTTCAGTATGTCCTTCACATTCTCCCCTGCAGTCTCTTGATACTTAATATATTCTTTTCTTTTAGCTTCCAACTCCTCTTTTACCTGTCCATCAACTCTCCATTCCATAGATCCAAGCATGCTTTTCAGTCTTTTTTGCTTTTTTTTTCCTAGACAAAAGGAGGTTGTGTTTTTGATTCTTTTCACTGCAGTAAGAGGAGATGGAACTTTAATAGCTTTAATAAAACTTCTCTTCTGTACTCCAATGTTAAGTTACCCTTTCCACATACTGTATTTTGCTGTGTAAAAATTATTCTCTACTAAAGGTAAAGTTTTCCTACTTCAGTAATTGATTACATTTTTAATATTCACTAGTTCGTTCATATTGGATATTTTCAGTGTAGCACAGACATTAAATTACCATTATGAGGCAGGAGTTTAAATGAGCTAGTCATAATCTTGAGATTAAGGACATTCACACAATACAAACTCAGAACACAATAGTGCAACACTTACTCAAGCACTGACTGTTTTACATAGCTAAAAATGGCAAGCATAAATGTATTCATATTACATTTATACTAAATCTTTTATAATACTGAATTTGTGGTATATATTATGAACAAAAGCTCAAATCATTGTCTATTTTGAAATCAGTGGACTTATCACAATACATTTAATTCAATGGATTATGTCTAATTTAACTCACTGTGGGATAATATTTTAAGCAAGACTACAGGTAGTGAGGTGGGCAGGATCTGGAGCAGGTAATGCTTTAAAAAGCATTAGCCTTTTAAAAACTGACAGAGGGTTGATTTTCATTCAGGTAGTCTCTGATGAGTTTAAATACTAAATTCTAAAAATGTTATCATGTGATGTCATGAAGGAAGAGTCTTTCAATATTTGAAAGAATCACTCAGTCAGCACTGGTTGAGCAATAAAATAAAAAAGATTTGTCAGCATTAGTTCATGGATTAAAATACCTCAGATATAATTGACAAAGGCATTTGAAGTGACAGCTGATATGTAAAAGCTTCAGACAAGAATGCTCAAAGATATCATTCAGCTTCTGTGCAAGAAATTACTAAGCAGACTAAGGACTCTTCAATCTGAAAAAAGATATTAATTACGATACAGATTGAAGAGAATATAGAGTATGGTATATGCTGACAGCTGACTTTCATGAGCTGACTGGATAGGTTGTTCCCCAGCTTGTACAATAAAAGAGCTATGAAGAATCAAAGAAAGGTAGCAGATTCAACAATAATAACAAAAATAACAATTAAAACTAAAACTAATAATTCATACAGCAGGTAGCCTAGGAGATTGTTGTCAAAGGTTCCTGTTTGTGCTGGAAGTCTATATGAGATCCAGGGGGAAAAAATCAAAGAAAAAATCCAATGGGAAATAATAAATATTTCAAAGTCCCCTGTGTTGCAAAGTGGAAACAGAAAAATAGAAGGAAGATATTCTTTTCCAGGAATCCTCTTACAGACATTCTTGGAAAGGGTAAGGATTAAAGCTGTGAGAAATGAGAGACTTGAAATTGTGCTGAAAATTTGAATGTTCACAAAACTCAATATAATAACGCAAGGTCTTGCATTAATCTTGGGCGTGATGCATTCCTGGTGTTCTTATGTTCAAAGTCTGAGTCCTTTATTTCTCCCTGATGTTTTGGGGATTGTTTTATCTCTTTTACCACCAGCTTTTATCTGCTGTCGAGAGATCTGTTAGGTGCAGCCAAGTTCATTTAAGCTTTCACTGCAGATAGAATTGACCCACGTGAATTCTTGAAAGCCAAACACATACCCTTGTGCCCCAATCTACATGATTCTACATGAATGATTACCTATCTTGTAATACATGCTTTGGTTTAAAGTATTAAAGTGATTTAGTATTAATGAAAAGTGATAACTTTTGAGTAATTGATCACGAACATACAACCTTGGGTCACTTAATACCTTATTACTGGTTTTCATAAGTCAGTATTGCTGAACTTCATGTTTGGAAATGGGGCCAGTTACAATTAAATGAGACTAATTTCAGATTAGCAAAGATTTCTGGCGGGTTTTTTTTAATGTAGTGAAAAAGAATGTCTTCTTGTAGGATAAGACTTTATATATACATGTAAGCTTGTTTTGATGTTCCTGCAACTATATAAAGTAAATTATATTGAAATATGCCTTGCTTTTCCCAGAGTCACTATACTGGGTTTGTGACTATGAGGTTCAGAGATGTCCATAAGTGAAAGTAAAGGCATATCCCAAGATCTTTCTAGTTGTACTACAGGGCACTCATTCCAGAAAGCAGTGAACCAATTTTTTTGCCATGTCCCTGGGAAGGTTGTTCCTGTGAATGGCTGCTATCACCACAAAAAAAAATTATTTCTTATGTCAAGATGAAACCTCTCCAGTGCAAATTATATCTGCTGCCCCTTGTCATCCCCATCTGGCTCTTCCAAAGAGCCTCCATTCTCTTTGTAGCCACCATTTAGGTACTGGATACTGTGAGGAGAATCCCCATTGAGCCTTTTCTTCTCCAGTCAGAAAAGGTCTAACTCTTTCAGCCTTTCCTCACAGGGCAGATTTCCAAATCTTTGATCATCTTCATGGCCCTTCTTTGGATTCTCTTGCTTTCTCCCTGTCTTTCTTGGATTGTGGGGACCAGCCCTGCACACATTTCTCCAGATGTAGCCCAACCAGCACTGGGTAGAGTGGAATGACCATGTCTGTAGCTCTGCTAGCAGTGCTCCAGGGTCTGATCTGCCTTTGTCACTGGAGCAGAGCTCTGCTGACTGCTGCCCAGCTCATTGCCCACCAGGGTCCCCAGGTTCCTTTCAGCAAGGCTGCTCCCCAGCCACACAAAGCTGAGCCAGTACTGGGTTATCTGTCCTCGGTGCAGGACCCTGCTCTTGTCTTTGCTAAACTTCTTGCTGCTGCTTCTAGCCCACTCTACCAGCCTGTCCAGGTCTCTAAGAGGGCTGTCTCTTCAGACACATTGTCATGGATTGAGGCTGGCCAGATGCCAGGCACCCACAGAAGCTGGTCACTCACTCCCTGCTGCAACCAGACAGAGCAGAGAAAATTTAATGAATGGTTCATGGGTAGAGATAAGGACAGAGAGAGTTCACTCATTGAATATCATCAAGGGCAAAGCAAGCTCAACATAGAGATAGGAAGTGAATTTATTACTAAGAAAATCAGAGCAGGATAATGATTCAAAACACCTTTTTACACCCCTGTCCTTTCCAGCTCTACCTCCTACCCCAGTGGTGCAAGGAGGCAGGGGATGGGGGTTATGGTCAGTTCATCACCTGTGGTTTCTCCCACATCTCAGGGAGAGGAGTTGCTCCCCTTCTGCACTGTGGGGCCTCTCCCATGGAACACAGCTCTCCGTGAACTTCTCCAGCACGAGTCCACTCTCACAAGCAGCAGCTGCCTGTGAACTGCTGCAATGTGAGTCCCTCCCACAGGCAACAGTCCCCCTCAAGCTGCTGCCAACGTGGGTCCCTCTTTCACAGGGTGCAGTCCTTCAGGGACAGGCTGTTCCAGTCTGGAAGCAGTGCTTCTCTCTCCATGGGTCTCTCACAAGACCACAGCCTCCTCCAGGCATCCACCCGCTCCAGCGTGTGCAGCTCCCCATGGGCTGTGGGTGGATCTCTGCATCCCCTGTGGATCCATGGGCTGCAGGGACACAGCTGCCTCACCATGGGCTGCAGAGGAATCTTGGCTCTGGCGCCTGGAGCACCTCCTCCCCCTCCTCCTCCACTGACCTTGGTGTCTGCAGAGTTGTTTCTCTCACGTGTTGTCACTCCAGTCTTCTCTGGTTGAAATTAAAACTGCGTAACAACTTTCTGTTTGATTTCTTCTTAAATATGTGATCACAGAGCCCTTACCACCATTTCTAATTGGCCCAGACTCGGCCATCAGCACATCCATCTGTTGGAGCCATGAGGGATTGGCTCTGCCAGACATGGTAGAAGCTTCCTGCACCTTCTCACAGAATCCACTCCTGTAGCTCCCTGCTGCAAAAACCATTCCATGCAAAACCAATACCCACATCCACCTTACCACCCAGTGTGGTGTTATCAGCAAACTTGGTAAAGGTGCTTCCAATCCCATCATACAAATTATTTATGAAGATGTTGAACAGCACGGAGCCCTGGGGACCCCTTGGCGCCAGGCTGCCAGCCTGGGGAAAAACCCATTCTTTGAGTGCAGCCTGACAGCCAATTTCCTATCCACCTTGCAGACTGCCTATCCAGTATCACCTCATTTTTACCAGGAGAAGGTTGTGGGAAACAATGGCAGATGCTTTACTAAAGTCCAGGTAAAGAACATCTACAGTTCTCAGTTCTCCTCTTCAAAAACAGATGATTTTTTTTTTCATTTGCGCTAGGTAAATCCATCCTCGTTTTTCCCAATCATCTGCTTCGTTTGTTTTTCAACAGTTTCCAAGAGGACTCACTATTATTTTTCCAGGGACTTAGGTAATACTAATGTGCCTGTATATTCCTCAGTACTCTTCTTGTAAGTGGTTATGACTTCACTTTCTTCCATTCATCAGTGATATCCCCTGGACAGAGTTTGGAACTAGACATTTAATGTCCTTTCCAAATCATTCCATAATTGTGTGATCCTATGAAATGGTCTGTGCTACAACAAAGTTACAGCTGTTTATACAATGTAAAGCACATATATCACTAAACAGTAGAGTAGGAAGGAATATGCATCTGTCAGTCTTTATCTGACGAGCTTATTGCACATTAGACTGCAGATTTTTGCAAGTGATAGGCAGTGAGCTAAGTGAAGAGCTTCAAAGAATACCTGATAAAATTACAAAGTCATTCCAGAAACTTTCAAACCTAAGAACCTTCACAGCAGGAAAGTAATCAAAGCATGTATGCCCCCTGTAAGCCTGATCTACTGACACTCAGCTGGGTTATAGTATTCCATTTCACTACAAAATTTCAAGGTCTTAAAAGCTGTAATTAAGTGGATAATTACAAGTATTGTGTAACCAGAAGAAACATGGGGTCTTTTGAGCATGCCAAAATTCCAGTGGAAGCTGACTTCACTGTATTTCTGCAAAATGATTATTTACACATTTGCAGTATACAACTACTTACAATTAAATGTAGTAGTAAATACCTTCAGAAGTTACAGGATGTGGCAATTATACTGCGTACACGGCCAGTCAATAACTTCAGAAACCATCTGAGCAAATATTTTGGTTTATTTTTGTTCACTATGCTCTAAGAATTCATTCATCTGTCTCTTAGAAAATTAAATAAAGAGCTGCAGTGAGTAATGTACTTGTGGATACCAAGTCTTAACAGTTGAAAATACTAAAACACTATGATGCACACATTGGAGCACATCTAATATAATATCACATATTTCATATAGTCTTTTTCCATTCTACATTATATTCTGCCATCATTCTACTCAAGCAATGATGGAGAACATTGCTTGTATCACAAAAGAAAAAGCTACGAACAAATGAAACAAACATCATAAAGTCTATTGCAGATACTCTTCCACCATGAAAGATTTTAGGTTTTTTCCTAAGGAACGACAAAAAAACATTTGATAAATTTTACTGTGTTCAACTAGAAGAACTTTATTCTCTCTCATCTTTTACAAAGTATTTCTGTACCACATTTATTCAGGAATATCTTGGAAAAGAAATTGAAAGCTTCACAAAATGTGAGGCTTATGGAAAAGTTCAATTTATAATGCATACTTGGGGAAAAAAACCTGGATATTAATAGTAAAATTGTGGGTGACATTTTATTTGGAAGCACAAAAGTTCTGCAAACTTCTGCCTGGAAAAGAAACAAACACCTAGTACCAGTCAAGCAATTGTAATTCTTAATTGCATTGTAGAATTTTTTCATGTTGTTCTGCTTAGGCTTAATAGAACTCATTTAGCTGTAGTTTCAACTTTCATCTTCTAGCAAATTTAGTTTGTACCCATTAATTATGACAATCATTGAAGAAATACAGCCATTAACAATGCCAAAATCCCAATACCTGTATATGAACAAGCTTGGGATGTGACACTAATTGTTATGAAAGATTTAACACAATCCTCTCTTGAATCAATGAAAATTATTGCCTCAAAATATTGTTACTGGAAAAAGACTTTTATAGCTACTTTCACCAAGTGAGCAGTAGGAGACCAAACTATTTCAAAACAGGTTAAGGAGTTGTAATAATTACTGAACAGCTATTATCTCACAAACTGGAAGAAACTTTCCCCAGGGTAATTTCCTTCTTACACTATGAACTTTGAAATTGGAGCTGGGCTTGAAAAAATTGGGTAAAACTAATGCAACTGATATAAGCATCAAAGTTTAGTTCATTAGATCTAGATTTAAGAGAAAAATACAGAACAGTTTACAATGGCCTACATATTTATTTTTCATTACATAAATGTAAAATAGCTGCAAGCATGCCTAACCTAAGATGGTGACAGGCAGTATTTGATAGTGAAAAAGAAGATGAAAGGGCAAAAAGAAACCCTGTGGCAGACAGTGTATTTTTATTCATATGTATTGGCATAAGAAACAGATGTTAAAAGAGGTTAATTCAATATTTATATCAACCTCCAGGAGCAGCAAAACAGTAGAACTGATAGTCACTAAAAGGAGAAGAGCTTTAAAACCAGCTAAAGCCAGACTGAAAGTTTTACCTTAGTCAGGACAGCACCTAGTGGTCAGATATATAGCACCAAATTGTCAGACTAGGCTTCCTAGAGTAGATATGAGATGTAAGAGAGAGAAAAGCAACAACTACCCCGAGACAACATATATCATGTGAAAAGCCATGATATTCAAATCAATAAGAGAGAACACCAAGCAAGATGCAAGAAATCCTGCAAATTAATAAGCATTTATCTTGGCAATTTCTCCCTACACTTGTTCAGATAAACGAATTCCTAAGGATGGTGCTCATTTTGTATTGTAGTGAATAGAAGTCCCTCCATGACCTCTACTAGAGGATGTAGACCTCTAGTTCAGGCACAGCAATCACAGAATCATAGAACTGTTTATGCTGGAAAAGACCTTTTAGATCATCCAGTCATTATCCCAGCACTGACAAGTCTGCCACTGAATCATGTCCAAAAGTCCCACACCTACATATCTTTTAGACATCACCAGGCATGGTGATTCCATCACTTCCTTGGGCAGCCTGGTCCACTGCTTGACACCTCTTTTCATAAAGAAATTTTTCTTAATATCCAATCTAAACCACCTCTGGCACTGTTTGAGGCCATTTCCTCTTGTCCCATTTCTTGCTACTTGGGAGGAGAGACTGAGACCATGTTACTACAACATCCTTTCAGGTAGTTCTAAAGGCAAATGAGGTCTTCCCTCAGCCTCCTTTACTCCAGACCACATAATGGAAAAGAAAACATAAGCTGAAAGGACATGAAGCCATGTGAAGGTAGTAGAAGGTTAGTGCTCAGTGATTTAGGTGTCAGAAATGAGACTCTCCCTGTCATATATTCAGGTAAACACTGTGGTTCTCAGTCTTACAGAATGTTGAAGAAAAGCCTGTCAGGCTGAAGCAGTGATTAGGAAACCAGCTTCTACCTAATTAAAGCGATACTATGCAAAATATAGGTAGTTTTGTACCAACTACTTCTGTGGATGGACAGAAATTTTCAAATATCATTATGTGATTATTCCTCACTTTATTATCAAAACCATCCTCAAGATTGGGTCATTGTTAATTTACAAGCAGCGGGAAGGCATTTCACTGCTTTCAAGTTACCAGTGAAATAGCTGGTGAACACAGGTTTCTCAGGAATTAGGAAATTATGAATACTAGGCTGTTTTATATAATTCTACAAGGGCCTGGTTCAGGTTCCATTAAAATTAATGGAAAGCTGTCCATACCTTTCAGAAGTGCAATGAATCACTGGGAAGTGCTGTCCTGCCTAATAACTATTTTGATCCTCCCAGTCAACACCCATTTATGTAGGTTTTTAGATGTCATTGATACTAGTGCATATATACTAATTTCAGCTTGTCTAGTTAATTCTAAATGGAAAGAAAAATACAATTGAATTGCACATTCAACTTCAAATAAAAATGTTTCATTTTATTATTAAATCCAACTAGCTTCAATTACTTCAGCATAATAACTTTCAACTTAGACTAAAGAATTTTTTAAAATACTTTTTCAAAGGGGATACTGGCGATCATGAAAGGTACCAGGTATCAAGCCTTAGTTTTGGGTAAATAATTCATTAAGAGAAGATTTCATGGAAACAATCTGAAATGCTTCATTAACCAGAAGAATTCTTACTTCACATACCTACCACTCTCTAGTTCATACCTTATGACCATGCAGGCCAGTTAAAATCCCCATGGAAGAAACTAAAGGTACTAAAGAAAATAATACATTTAGTGACATTCAAACAAAAATTCCACTTTAAATAAATGCCTTGAGTGAATTATATTTTATTGTGTGTTAAACTGACAGATGTTTAAGAATTTTATAATCTATAAAGAATAATTTCTTTTCATCTGACCTCATCGGCTGGGTCTGTGGTGCTAAGCTAGCTCTGTGGATCAGTTCATGACAAGATACTCAGAATCAGACTGCAGTTCCATTCACCTTTTCTTGCTGGTGAAGGTGATTTAAGAAACCTCTGATGCACTGCCATCATCCCACACATCAGTTATAATCTGCCACCAGTTCAATTGTCCAGGTATTGCTACTTATTACCACAGTGAATACATGTAAATATATACAGTATTTATATATTATAATTACATTTCTATATGTCATTTACATAATTTTATGTTATGTAAATAACATATAGAAATGCAATTGTGTGTATGTTTGTGTCTATATGTTATAAAAATATTGTATGCCAAGTAAAAGCCATGATCTTGGTTTAAGAAAAAAAGAACAGAATGGGGAGGGAGAGGGATGTGAGGAGGAATGAATAGCCAAAACAGAGAATTTCTCCTGCTATCTGTTAGAAAGACAAGGTATGTGAAACCTTGTATGCCTCTACATTACCTAGCTGTTGATAAACATAACTTGACAACTAACCCAGATATAGGAAGAGAATTTAGGGCCCAGCCCCAGGAAAGAATATACTATAGCAGGAGCAGTCACTCTCAGACCCTTTTTAATCTTTCCCCAGTGCTGAATCTTTCTCTCATTTCCACAATAATTTTTTATATAAACTCCATTCTTGTTGAACTACTTCCCATACCTGTTCCATAGATTTAACAAACAATTTTTAGGGATTTTGAGCCATTATACCTAGAGTGCATTAGCATTGCAGAACCCAAAGTAGAAGAAAAATATTTGAACTCTTCATTAACAACCTGTAGTACCTTTACAGGACTTACCTAGCCTGTGCTACCATGCCCAAACTGTGCCAGGGAGCTGAGTTAACTCATTAGCAATACCAGTTAAGTCAGAGAAACAATGTTGTTTTTTGATCTAATGGTTAGAGTAGCATATCTTTTTGAACCACTAAGTCAATCCTGATATCAGTTATTTGGAATAACATCAATATGATAACCTAATATTCCTCCTGGATATCTATCCATATAAATAAACCTCTTCATGGAAACACCCTACAGCTAGATCAGAACACAGTCAGATTCTCTAGTTTCAGAGTGAACGAATGGCTGTTGCCTTATGGAAGGGAGAATATTTCTAATGGATAAATCAAGAACATTTTGACAGAAATGATCTGCTTGTTGTGTGCAGCTGTTCCATGTAAGTTTCCAGATGAATAAAACTTGGGTGCTATTTTTGTAGACTCAGTATGATCTGTAAGGTGACAGGAAACAATTTGCATACCTTTAATATGCAACAAATGATTAAATCCCCGTGAGCTTTCAGAAAACATTATTGGGGCTAATGTGTTATTGTTAATGATCCCATGGCTCACCATATGTCCAGACAGTAAAGTAAGCTAATGCATTTTTGGTTTTTTCAACTTCAATTCCTTCATAAAACAAGCTGATAATGGTACTAACACAAAAGAATGAAACTACAGAGGAGAACACACTTAGTTTTGTTCCAGGGTTATCAGTATTCAGACTGCATTACATTTGTTAGTATACACAAAATTTACTTCCTGACAGTAGCTGTTTGTATAAATTCTGACCTCGATTGACCCACATGAATATGCTAGAAGGTGACATTGGAGATTGCTCATTTCCTATAACAACAGGACATGGGATTAATAAATCGTCAAATACTGTGTAATATATTCAATTAAATTTTCACAAGTAGCAAAGAAAATAAAAAAAGCCCAACCATGCTGAATGAAGGAAAATGTGGAAGACAAACACAAACGAATAATGATTAATATACCCAGTAGCCACTTCACAGTAATTTCTGAGCAGTAGCAAATGTCACACAGTTTTTGTTCTAGAAACAATAACTTCAGAGAAAAAGTCTAGAGACAAAATTTGACTCATTTCCACTAGTACAAAGACAGAAGAACACCAGTGTCAGTGGAATTATCCTAGAAACACCTTGGGTACACCTGAGCTCAATATCTAAGTTCAGAAAATGAAAAATATAGAAAACATCTTTCAGAAAATGTTTGGATTACTTATTTGGTTTTGGACTTCTGTGTTCTGTATTTTCAGATCATTTTTTTTTCTTATTTTCCCTTATTTCATAATTCAGAAAGTAAGGGTATATATGTACACGTGAGCAGGCCCACAACCAGTCACATGCATACAAAAGTTAGTTGTGAATATTCCAAAGGAAAAATGGCAACTTCAGAAAAGCAATCTCTGTTTTATACCTTGCAAATCACAATTAGAAATTCCTCAGAGCTGTTTTGGAAAAACATGTGAATTTTAAAATGTTAAATGTTTCTGTTAAAGTGAATTAAGGCAACTATTAAAATTTTATTTTTACTTTGCCTGAATGTTCTATTGATATAAACAAAATAAAAAATAATTCTTTCTGGCCTGAGTAAACTAAAAGCTCTTCTGGGGTTACAGAAAACCCCAACAATTTATAGTATTTGTACAATATCACCATGCAGTTAAGTTTATAACTAATTATTCCGCTCATGGTCTAATTGCCCATTTTGCCTTCCTGACAACCCAAACCACTGAGACATGCCATAAAAACATTAAATTAATATGGTTTTCACTGTAGTGAAGCAGTTAAGGAGGTCATGTAAAGAGGTATCCATCTCTCCTGATAGCCTTAGGTAGTTGTCCTGCTCTTTACAGCTGTTGGGCAGCACCTCAAAGATGAGACTGGTGCTAAACTGGAGAGTTATTCCTCTGTTTAATTCTACTGTAACGATGAATAGTTTCATTTAGCCCTTTCATAGCTTTTGCTGGAAGAAAATACTCACATTTTCAGGCATCTTTATTACAGAAGGAGATAATTTTAAAGCTGAAAAAGGAAGTCTGCTTAGATAAAACTCTGCACAGCTCCATTCAGAGCAAACAGCTGGAAGCTTAGGCTTCAATATTGCACTGACATAAAGTCAAGAAGCTTTCTTTCAGTCAGGCATTGCTCTGACAAGAGGGACATCTCACAGTAGTTTCACAGCTGTTGGTGCCTGCTTTCCAGCTGAGATCATGGCTCAAGGTGTGAGTGTTTTTTTCTTCTGTTCCCTACCCCAGGAAAGTTAAATTGCATAGCTAGTACAAGGAACAGTCACCACAAAAGGGTTGCTACTGTCTTTCAGTTCAAATAAATCAAATGTGGATGAATTTTGCATGTTAGCAGGGGTGCTATGTATGAGTTTGTGATGAGAAGGAAATTCTTAACCATCAAGACTTATAAAATATTTTTCACGAGAAGATAGACTGATCTTGAATACCAGGCTTGCTCACCAAACTCCATCTTATTTTCTCAGGATTCTTCTCTCTAGTTTTAAACAGCAATTTTTATAAAAGGAGGGGAAAATAGTGTAATAGGAATGAGGAAGTCTTTTCTACAGCATCCATAAATGCAACAATTATAAGTTCATCTTCAGTCAACTACTTCTCAGCCAAGAAGGAAAACATTACTGGTTTTACCCATTACCCAGCAAGTGATCCTACCCATTTCAAATATTATGACTAACAACTTTTTGTTTCATATGGAGCTTTCCTTACACCTTTTCCTTACACTGCTTTCCTTTTGGAAAAGAGTTTAAAGAGATACTACTATACAATTAATTAAAATTTGTTAGAAAAGTAGGCCATTCACAAATTTAATCACAATATCTTTAAAACTCTGTAATAATTATCTCTTTAGGAGGATCTCATCACACAGGCCCTTTATTGGGCCATCTGCTTTGTCCAATAACATTCATTACAGTCTGGGAATGCTCATGCCTTCTAAATTTATGCAAAATGCCATTATGGCTAGTACAGAGTCTTCAAGAGATGCAGAAAAATATATAGAGATTTAATAGTCAAAAAGCCTCTGTAATGAACTAAAGCACCACAAGAAATATATTACTCCATACCTGTCAATAAGCAGTTTTGCATTCCTGTGCCTTTGGGAATGCAAACTATAACTAAACTAGAAATACCATTCCTCATTTTTGCAATTAGTTATAGATCTTATTTATTTTATTTTCTCTCCATATGATTAGTTTTTTATTCACGAGGCTGGAGTCTACATTTGTTCATTTCATGCACTGCAGCATGTCATGGTGTCAGTGTACACTATTTTTAGTTCACACACACATTAAATTATATATTTTGTTCTGACTCAGAGGTGATTTATGGCCATATCTTCTTTTTCCACTCCTTATCAGACAATATGGATAATACAGATATGTCAGTTTGTTTGAATTTATGCCCAACACTACCTTCTACAGCTTCTTGTTTTAATACCATATACCAGTGGGCAGGGTACTATGCCTAATCCAAATGTGTATGGAAGAGCTACTTGTCATCTCAGCAGCTTTTCTCCTGCTGTTCATGCAAACTTCTTCTTGCTCACTTCAACACTTTATTACACATTTCTGCCATCAACGACAGCAAATCACTCTATTTATAATTCAGATATTAAAAAAAAAAAAGAGTGAGCACAACTAGAGGACTGAGCATTCAGGTTTAATAGACTTTCATTGCTTATCTGGTGCTCAGATTGCAGAATCCTCAGAATGAAAGGCAGGATGTAGGAAATGTATTTTTCTTCCTCTTGGTACAGCTCTGGCATAGTCTAATTTATGATAGCTGGAGATAAATTCAGAACATTTAAGCTTTTTTATTTAGGTCTCTAGTGTTAGCTCACAATCTGGTTACTACTTTTCACTCACAGTGAACATAATTTTGGTTTATTTTTATTTCTCCTCTTCTCAGCTTTTGCAGAATGCTGATGTGTGTATTTACTTACAGATACCATCTTGAGACTGACAAAGTTATCTTTAAGTAACTTTTTAATAATTATTTTCATTATTATTTTCCTTTTAAAATCTTCATAATCATTAATCATGTTGAATATCAGATTTAAATTCTACTGGATTTGGCAATGTATTTGTAGTGCTGTATTCTTTTTAAGCTTAATGTTTATATTGTATATTTGAGTACATTTTATAAACCCATATATGGACTTTTGAAACAAAGTTTATGATTTGTTGATGAAATGTATCCATGACCTGGAACTCTATAGTGGATCTTCTTCAGTTTCATGATAGAGTCTGCAAGACTATGTATATAAACATGTATTTTTCAGTAGATTTCATTGATATGTCTATCACAATCTCATGTCATAATGAATGGACTAGGTTTCCTCCTCTATTTGTAGAATGTCCAAGAAAAGCAAAAGTTTTGCTGTAAAATCAGAAGTTTGATCTTTTTGCTGAAAGTTTGATCATTTAAATGGAAGCGCAGCTCCTGGTTCCACACTTTACTAAACCCATATCAAAAACAAACAAAACCACAAAAAGCTGGAAAAGGAGTGATAGCAAATCTTTGTTCAAGAACAGAAAAAAAATGGCTTTTGTAATTTATCTTTTATTTCCACAAAAAAGAAATATTCTATTGTTCTCTAAGCTTTGATATTTCTACATTTAAGTATTCTGGAATTTTCCATGGCAAAATTATTTTTTCATTAGTGTAAGAACCAAAGCACGCCTTTAATTATCTGAATTTCCAGCTGAAAAAAAGTACTTTATATTGAGTTCTAGTAAATATCAGAGTTATTTAAAGAAAAGCATTTCAGTGATTTCTCTTCCTATATTTTTATGAAGCTCTATCAGGAACCAAATTCAAAAGGTCTAAGATGCCAAATTTTGTAACTGCAATGCTGTAGTTTCTTACAGGAATATTTATGATCCTTCTAAAGGAATATGGGTCTGAAATGTCACAAAATACGATTCAAAAAATTAATTGTCTATTTCTCCTGTTGCATTTATTCAGTTACTTTTACAGCTTTGCCTGAGAGAATGTTTTTATTTACTTTTAAAATCTGATTGTTTTGTTCACACTAAATATATTGAGTATGATCTGTGCTCATCTCTTGGTGGTGCTAAATATTTAATGCTTTTTCTTAGAGCAATTATTAGTTTCTCATTAATCAATGCTTTTAAATATCTGTCTTCATTATAACACTTAAGAACTTTACAGCATGAGCTGCTTTTTCCCTGACTGTCTCACAAATCTGTGTCTCAATTATCTCATGCTGACAACATGCTCTGTTCCCTTCAACTTCTATAGAAATTGGAAATACTCAGAAGCTCAAAAAAGATATCTAGAAAACTGTAAAATCGAGCCCAGCTTCCTCCTGCTCATGAGATGTTCATGTATAAATCACTCAGTACACCCTCTTTGGCAGTACACATTTTATTTGGCTCTCTTTTCTGGTGATAAAAGATGGGACACAAAAACTAACAGAAAGAAGGTGTGATGAAAAGGGAAATTTGCTTCTCAAGGAGCTCTCCATGGTAGCATACATGTGCATTTACATGCATCAATATGGTGCAACCCTAGTTTTCCAGTCTGATTCCTATCATGTTTCCATTTAGATTTAAGAGCTACATTGATCTAAAAATAGAAAATGTAAATCCTTCTTACACTGAAAATTAATAATTTCCCCTTTTTTTTCTTCCTAATTTAAATATACATAGATACCTTTTAAGGCCTCCAGAATTTCCTGGAATTTCCTGAAAGACACACACTAAAAATATTTCAGGGGCAAATATAAGAGGTTTTATTACCACATAAAAACATTAATTTCTCTTCACCTCTTTTCACTTTTTTTTCTGAAATCATATTATGTCTCTTCTGATTCCCTTTCTGAATACATTTTTATTCATTCAAGGTTTCTTTTTTACCTTCACCCAGAACTGTGTGTCTTGAAACTTTTAAACAGTTTTGCAGTTCAGGAGATAATTATTGTTTCTATTTAACACACAGAAAACAAAAATACGAAAATGTGCTTACCTGAAGCCACCAGAGAGTGGTTCTAGGACATGAAAAGCCATCTCTTAATTTGAAGTCTAACCTCCTAACTAAAAGATGATTTCTTAATTGGTTCATGATTTAGCGTTAAGGGAATACATTCAAAGCACAATAGATGATTCCAGTATCTAAATGAGCTCCAAGTGTGTCTATATTTTATCTTGGCAAGGGTGCATACCTTCAAACCCCAGCATCCATAAAGGTTGTTTACAAGTAATTCTTCCTCGGATTTCCCACTTCCTTTAGTAGATCTCCCACCCAAAGGACTGGATCCACATAAGGATGCTCACTGCTGCTCAGGCAGATATTCACCTCATAGTGTCATGAATGCTTCAAAGACCCACAAATTCAATTTTTTTGAGTGTTTTTATTTATTCCTGATCAACATGTGCAGAGTAGCTCTGATGGACGTAGTTCATGTACTTTCTTCAGCAGGTTCCCTTTCTGCCAAGTCCAGCTGTTAGACTCAGTCAAAACATGTTTCAAAAAGGCATCCCCTCCTAATTTAAATAATCATCATTCTCTTCAGATCTGGTTTTTAGAAATATATTAGATTGTTGGCCTACATTTACTGTGCCGTTACCATCAGAAAACTCTTCCTATGTTTATTTACAACAAATTTTCAGGCTGGTCACTTTATTTGAAAGTTAAATCTATTACATTTATAACTTCAAAATAAAATTTTAACTATTTAAATTATTCTTTGATTTCTTTTTGTCTCTTTTTTCCCAAATTTACTCATCAATTTTGCACCCCAACACTAGCATAATATGTTGTTATCGGTCTCAGAAATCCTGTGTGTATAACATTATTCTCCTACATTTATTGACTACTCTTTTTCTTATTTCTGTTTAGTCTTTAGATCAAAAGTGTCATTATAATGAAATAATAAAAGTGTCATTATAATGAAAAAATAAAATTATATTTTTTATTATTTGTTTTTGAAGGGTTAAAATTAGAGGGTTATCTATGTTTAGAGAAAGAGACTCCTACAAACAGCATAAATTATTATGCTTTTTTTTGCAGCAGTATAATGCAACACACATTTCTCTCTAATATTCTAAGAAACTATCTGCATTTTGATATTTGTCACTCTGAATTATTCCACATCACATAGGCTTTTTCTAAGAATGATGCTACATAAATGACCATAATTTGCTGTATCAGTTTGAAATAGAGTTCACTTGCTGGCACAGGAAAAAAAAATTACACCTATAGCGAAACATCTTTTAGAGATTTATTCTCAAATTTGCCTTCAAATATAATTATTAAGTAGAGCTCTATCTCCAAATGGGCAATCCATACAACAGGATCTGCAGTCTAGCTGAGAAGCTGACAGTGAATTCTTAAATGCATTACTGCAATGTGTTGCCTTTCTTGTCTTTGCTGTAGTTGCAGTTTTGCAGCCACGCTCAATGTAAATTGATGAGTTTCATATAAGATATTATAAAAATACCCATTCTGATGGTTGGACTGCTGGCCAAGCGATTCCTTCCAGTTCAGCATCACTCATGTAATGTTCTTTCTCTTATGAATTTCTATTTTTATGAGTTTTTGAAGGAAACTTGCCTGGAAAATGCAATACGGGGCTGCTCAAACAAGTCTGATAACACTGGGAGTTTTGATTTGATCAGAGGTGTTCATGCTGATACAAAAGAACTTGGCATGGTCTCCTCAGCACAATGCCCCATCAGCTTTTGTTGTGTAGGCAGAAAAACTATGGGGAAAAGAAAACTGAGTTTTCAAGATATTAGCTGCTTCTTTCACTCACCAGACAAAAAAAGCTTTGAACAAAAGCACCCATGTATAAAATGCCCACTTGCCTAACAACCAAAATACAAATAAAAATATAATAGAAAGGTTTAATCAACAGCTTTTATCCTCCTTATAAATGCATATGATTGCTATGTGATTATTTTCACATACAGACTGCTTAGAATTATAATTAAGGCTGAGAAATGAAAATAATATAGCAGAATAAAATCCTGCAAACCTGCAGGCAAACTACTTGCCAGTTTTAAGTATCCCCGAAGAAGGAATAGTATACAATACAAAATGATAAAGAGAGGACATGAGAAACACCCTGAAAAGCAGTATTTCATTCTGCTAGGCACTGACTGCAGACATAACCCCTAATCAAACACTTTGGAGGGGTGCAGCAACAGGGTGAGAGAAAGCAGAAAATTCCTTCACAGAAGACTATATGGCTGAAATCACCACTAAATAAATTCTGAGAGTACTGAGGGAATGGAGCTTCACGTTACAAACCTCCCTCATTCTTGGTCCAGTTCAAAGATAAAGTTTAAAGGTAGTTCATGTCACACAGAAGCAGCTTGGTGGTTGATAGCAAGGCTAACTGACCCAGTGACAGAGTTTGACGGTGGCCAGAGTGGAGGCACATGGAAGCTCAAGCACAGGGCAAGCACAAAAGCCATTTTGGCCAAACATCCTTTCAGTATCCAGCAAAGGTGCCTTTGTCTACTCCTTTTTGACTCTGGGTTAACAGCTAACAAGTGAAATACCTAGGTGTTATCCATTGCTCTTCAGGGCAGTAAGGGCAATGGCTTTCTGCCACACTGAGAACAGATTTTATCCCTAACATAGAATTTTGAAGGCATAAAAGGAGAAACAATGGTTCAAATAGTAATAAAAATGAAGAGTAGTCAAGAGGCCATTCAGAGACCAAGCAGAACAACAAAGGTGTCAGAAACAGGTGTGGATCAGAGAACTAGTAACCCAGCTGGATAAAGCCCAGCAGCTCCTGTGAAAAGAGATGCTCTCACTAAGGCAAGGCATTGAAGGAATTCAGCTCACAACATGCCCATGGTGACCTGAGTGAACCATGGGCTGGAGGAGAAGAAAAGCACATTCTTTCCAATACTCAGCCAACAAGGATCACCATATCAGCTTCTGCTCTATCAGAGTCTTTGAACAATCCTGACTAATACTGAATGCTTTGCCCATTCCCAAACTGTGATACAATATTATACAATGGTGTTCTAATGGTTTTCTAACTTCAAATGCAATTTTTGGTTCATCAGTAAGATTAATTTTAAAAATAAAAATGCAAAACAGTCAGATGTATGGGAGGGAGAATGGTCATTGTCATGAGGGGTTGGCAAGTGAAACACATTTTTTATTCATTTATTTCATATACAGTAAGAAAGCCTGGCACTATTCATTTGAATCTGTGATGATTTCAAAGGCAGAACTCATACTTCTAAACTCTGAAATTCCCGATTTTTTTAAAATCATTATATTATTATCCCCAGAATAGCTTCTGAATTGAGTATTGTTCTTTAAAGGAGAAAGAAGTAAAAAAAAATCAGGACCTGACTAGAAGGCCAAATAGCAGACTTTGAAAAGTTTCCCTCTTGTTTAACTGAGGTTTAGAAAATTTCTTTATTGTATAAGCACTTTACTATTCAAATATTTTTAAATATTTTAAAAATTATTATATACCTATGCCACTTCTAAAATGAAAGCACATCCAAGGTAAAAGAGAGTGAAAGTTAAGTGGGAAGCAGTACACAGCCACATGGAAAAGAAAATTTATTTCTAGAAAACTGAAATATATTCCAAATTTTATTCATTCTCTCTCTTTTATTCTCTCCTCAGCAAGGAAATGGAAATGGACAATAATGTCTTCATTCTCAATATTACTCAGAATGACAATACAAAACCACAAAGAGAGTGAGCTTATTGAAAGTAGAATTGTCAACTTCAGAAAAAGGATCAATCAAATCAATAATGTGTAAATCTGACCTTCCAGGAATCTTGAGAGATTAGATCTGATAATTATATCTCAGGCCATCCCTTTTATGGCTTGCAAATGTTATTTGAAAATACTGAAATATTTCTTCACCATAGCAGTGTTAGACAGCAGCAATCCCTCTTTTCAAGTAGTTGAAGGAAAAAAAAAAAGTGAAATTACTAGTTTTGTAGGGATGGAAAACTATAGATTTGCACAAACTGAGACATAAATTAAACTCACCAGCACATTCCCCGAGGCAGAGTTTTTTGGCATATTTCTCTGCCTTAAACAACTGCAATGCTTAACATTTAGGAAAGCTGGACCTAGTCAATATTTATTACACATTTCAGATTTAAAACACATAAAAAATAAAGCTTTAATTTACCAGTGCCCAGAAAACAAATGAACTCTGTTTCTACCATCACAATACCTGCAGCAAACATTTGAACTGAAGTTACCACCCCCACCATCTGCACAAAAGGTAGATTTAGAGTAAAAGAACCAATAAACACTCCTTTTTTTCCCCCCTGCCTTTAAGGTAGACCCAAAATGAATTTTTATAGTTATTTTTCTTCTGAGAAACCAAAGAATTTGTTATTTTTTGTTGCCTAAGATCCAGTCTCATAATCTCAGTTTATTGGATATATGGAAAAAAGGAATTCACAAGCAAAACAAAGTTTTTTGTTACAAAACTGGCTCATAATAGTGGAAAATATAGTGTTAAAACAGTCTCTTTTCCTTACTTTTCACACTTTCAACTACAGCTGATCTCTTGGCTCCTTTGCTGTCAAATAAATTGCAGGAAAACCTTACAAGCATGGTAATGAATGTTAAGGCGAGCATTGTGTGATCCTGAGTGATACTTGCCAGTTCTGCAGCAGCAGGGTATGGATGTCTGGATGAAAACAGGTTAGGAGTCAGAAAGCCAAGATTTACTCCTTTCTCTGAATTCCCTGAAATGAAAGCAGAGAGATGAAGGCTGAGATGATGTCCCCATTCTTTCACAGAACTTCCAATGTAATTCTGACCTATGTCTCATCATGCAGAAAACAGTGAGAGAAAATAAACAGTTTTGGAATTTCTATTAGTAACTTTAGTTTATTTAAAATTTCATGTTCTCTTAAGAGAGCTATTATTTTAATTACAGTTTTGGCCAAGAAAATCTAGAAAGTTTGTGGGCAAGATACTTTCAAACATGCCATTCCCATCTGTTTCCAGTAGGCAAACCAGTCAAGGCAAAATAGAAACACAGCAGAATATTCATTAAGGTTTCTACTTTAAAGAATTTTTTTAATTTAATACAATCTTATATATTTTTAATATAGTATATTTTGAAATATTATGTAATAAAAGTTTCTTAAATAATTCCATTTTCTTTTTAGTTGCCCAAGTTTCCTAGGTGTTTTTCTAGAAGTTTGCTATTCTTAACTACTTATGGCTTAGATTTCCTTTCAAGGAAAACTTCAAGTGGCATGTAATTATAATATAGTATAAAAACACCTACATAACCACATGTTTAAAGAAACACATCCAAAATAAAAAAGCAGGCATATGGAAAGGGAATATTGTCTGAAGTTTCTGTGTTCCAGTGCATCACTGTATACTTTGGAAATGCTTACAATCAATGTATGGAAAACCTAAATTTGACATCTAAGCCAGTGTTTGGATTGTTTGGATTTTTGCGTTCAGAGATGGACAGTTCAATGACAAAGGACATTGCATTTGATAAACATTACATAAATAATAGGCTGTTTTAAGCATTACATCTAAAAGTTCCCAAGTGTGTCTGAGGATGAACTGGGCTATTTGGATCATTTTAACAAAGTGAAGCTTCAGGGAAAAAAAAGATATATTAATTATGTATCAAAAAGAGTGGCTATTTCTTCAGTTTTGTGCATTTTAACTGAGAATGTCCACTAAAAAGATCAACAATCAGGTATAAAAAGAACAACAATCAGGTATGTCATTGGATACAGGACAAGAATGTTAAAGAGCAGGATCAGTTGCAGCGTCCCCTATTGTGCTGCAAAGTAGAAAACATCTATTTTGAAGCATTGGAAGTGGGATCTTTTCCTCTTAAAAATGAAATGTGAAAAAATAAAGTGTTCTGATACCTATTAAAGATACATGGAAAGAAGTTTTGGCAGGTGCTGTTAATATGTGCTTCTTCCCCTTAGTCTGAAAGTTAATCAGAACACATTAAAAACAAATAATTATTTTTTTAAAACTCATATTTCCTGTTTTATCCTCAATAAGCATGTAGGTCTTCACATATGGCTGATTTATGATGACAGTTTCACAGAAGGAATTGTCACTTGCTTCTGTTTAAATTGGGGTCTGGAAGGCAATGTGTAACAGCATTCCTGATAATTGGTTCTATTATGAAGCACTGTCATGGCAAATTTTCTGAACACAAACCACACTGCATAACACTACTTCCCAGGAAAAAAACCCACAACGCTATCCTGCCTCAGCAACACAAATTTATATTCTAATTACATAGAGTAAATGCAATTATACCTCAAATAATGCAGGTGCCAAACCTGAAATTTGGAGTCTGTATTTTAAACAATACAGAGTTTCCACACAGTTTAAAACAAAGACATAAAATACTATGGTTTCAATTCTTCTCTAAGAGAAAGAAGAAAAGAATTCTTCTGTCTTTTCAAAGTCTACTAGACTGCTATATTTTTCTTTTTTAACTCACTCTCTAGCAGACCTTTGCTACTTCATTAAAACATTTTTCAACATGTCATATATATCTGTGGTGTAGCAAACTCTAGTTTATTCATGCTGAGTGGCTAACCTTTCTGAAAGCAATTTAGCAACATTTCTCCTTTCTTCTTTTAATAAAATCTCATCTGAATGGCTCTGAAGCAGAACTGGGCAAGAATTGACCTAAACATAAACCTTTTAAAGATTAGAAAAGAAAAACTTGGGGATTTATTTATTTGTCTTGGTTCTGGTACATCAGCTTTGCTTTGATTCTAATTTTCATGCTTTATTCTGTCATCCAGGTCCAGCTAGCACTAAAAAAAATCTTTCCCTGTAAAATTGCTCTCATACTATTTCAAGTGAGAATGAAACCAAGTTTCCCAAAGGCTATCACATACCATGATCTTAGAATATAACTATCTTAATTTATAATTACCTTCACACATACTGAGGTTCTCCTCCAAACCTTCAATTAAAATATCAATATCTTTATTTAGGATACAAAGCCTCTTTTCAAGGAATGTGTGATGGTTTGGACGGAATGAAAAATCAGCTAAAAAAATTCTGAAAGAAATTAAGTAAAAAGCGATTCAAACATTAATTACAAAAAACAATATTTCAATTTGCATAATTTATTTGGACAAATCACATATTTCTTTCCCAACATTTAATCACTGTGTTTCATTATTGCAGACAACATTTCATCATATTTAGTCAAAATTCTCAAGGTCTCAGGAGAATCCTTACAAAATTACCTGCCACATATGCTTGATTATTTATTACTAATCCTTCATATAAATAATGAAAAATCCTCAGATTGGTCTTTTAAGAGTAGTCTATAGCCACAAATATGTATACAGAATTACTATAAGGTTTTTCAGTGCAAAATTCCCATTTGTCACTTTTCTCTTGGAGTTGAAGCTATGATGATTTAAATTGTAGATCAGCAAGTAATAAAAGGAGCTCATAGGAGTACCTGGGCAAAGTACTGGCTGGCCAGCAGTACAATCTTTTCCCCTCTGGAATTCCCAACTATGCTTCATACCAACCAGCTCTAGGGTAAGTTTAACGATAGAGGTGCCTCATTTTCTCAGCTGAAAAGGAAGAGATTTTCTGCCTGCCAGCCAGGATGTGCATTGGATTAAAACAGAGCATGAGGCTCATTTGACCACTGCATCACCTACAGAGAAGTTGAAAATTAAATGCTTAGCAAAAATAAATAGAAAAAAAAGTCAGAAAACTTAAGCTTTGAAATGTGAAGGCAGTTCAGACAACACACAATTTTAACCAAATGAAACTGACATAATATATAACAGTATAGGAATAAAGCACTACACCATCTACTCCATTAAAGTAGTGCTGCAATCAAAGATAGGATATTCCTGTTTCACCTTTCCCAGTCCCCCAGGTGTGCCAACCTCTCCTTTCCCCTCCCCCTTGCCTCCTTGCTCAATCTTATCACTCCAGCAGGGGCATCGTGCGATTAAAAGTTCAAAAGATGCCCCTCAGCCCTGGGGTCATTGGCTCGTCCAAGTGTCATTGTCCCCTGAGCCTTCCCCCATTCCCATCTGGTTGGTGGCTCACCTGTCCCTTCCCCCCCCCTGCCCCCGAGCTTAAAAGACAAGGAGACCATGTGGTTGGGATTCTGTGGAGCTGTTACCAAGATTCAGACATCTGTGACTCTGGAATAAACTCTGGATTAAACCCTCTGCAGAATCCATCTCCATTTCCTCTTCACCTAGCCTGGAGCCTTTCCATCAGAGGTAAACTGAGTTTCTACCATGACTGGACTTGTTCCGAGTGCCTGACTGCAACTTCCAGCCGGCCAAAGGTGTCTCTGAGGTGAAACACCACAGCTGCTGCCTTTGGCCCAGCAGCAAGGGTCAGACCAGCCCAGGCACGTCCCACCCGGAAATATTGGGATTTTATTCCAATAGGATATACATACTTTCAAATCCACTTTCTTTGTAAAAGAAGAAGTGCTATTAAGTGATCATAATTTTTGTTTTACTCTGTCATTTCATTAAAATAGTTTATGTTTGCAAGTTTTTATTTCTTAGGGATTCTTTTCATGACTTAGAATACAGTACACATAGCTCTTGAATACAGTTTAAATCAGTACTTAATTCATTTTTTGAAGCAGAGAAAGATCCCAAATCAGTTAAGGTGAAATCATTTTAACTTCCCCTAACTGAAGGATTCTACCTCTTTGCTATACAGTCTGGTTTTAATCCTATCCACTATTCCCTAGACACCATATTTTTACTTATATCACAGTATTGCCAAGCACAAGTGTAACAGGCTGGCTAGGCTCCCTCCCCATGCTTTCCAGGTGGATTAAAATCCTCTAACTAGCCCCTCTGGTTTATTCCTTAACCATTGCCAGTTTCAAAAGAGTACATAGCCAGGCTAAATCCTCTGCATTTCTGCACATTGTCTTTCCCAGCGTGTCTCCCTTGACCTAGAGATTTAACTACTCTTTTCACTTTAGAGTCCCAAACACTTCCCTCAAAGGATCCCTCACAAAAACACACACCCCTCAAGCCTACTCAGAGGCCTAAATTAATTATGCTAATCAGACTACCCTGGCTAACCCAATTAAGTTTAATTAGCTGATGCCTTTCTTCCTAAACCACCTTGCCTTGGGGACATATTACCTCTGCTTTTAAGCTAGCTGCAGAAGACAATCTCCTCTTGCAAACTTGCCCCCTAGCAACAGACATTCAGCAGGGAGAGTCTCATGGCAATAAGCCCCTCACAAGCCTTAGTGAAGCTTCTTGTTTCTTGAATACTTAAAACTGGACCATATTCACATTGGAATTTGGGCTGTGAACAAAAGGAGCTTATTTAGAAAGTCTAGCTTCTATATGAAGCCAATACTGCCATTAATAATCATCCTTTCTTGGACTTTCCATATCATTGGAGAGACATGGTAGTTCCCTGGTCATAGTCAACAGCTCTATCTTTAGACAGCAGTGCCACTGATCATCTACTACCCACCAGATCCTGAAACTTTCATTATTTCACCTATGTCTCCCTTCTGTGTCACTGCAGGAAACCCCATCTGCTTATTTTACTAAACCTGCATGCAGCGATGCAGAAAATCCCCTCTGTGGCAGATTCTGGTTAAATTCTGTCCTGCATGAAGTGAACCTACTTTCCCTCCCTGCTTTGTGAACTGAACAAAAAACTTTTGACCTTCTGGTTCTTCAAAAAAATAATTCTTTCCAAAATTTCCCTCAAAGAAAAGTCTAAATAAAAAAAAAAGTGAAAAATTTCTACCAATTGTAATTCCAAACCAGTGTTACCTCAGAAATACTGAAAAATTGCATTTTCTGAAAAATAGAGGTTTCTGGAGTTCTTCAGATAGCCAACAAAACTTAACATTCCTTTCCTACTATCTGTAAACTCTTCTCTAGATTATTTTTAGTGATAAATTAGTCAAATATTTATTTCAAATCACAGAAAATTTAAAAGGAAACTAGCAGACATCCTTCTTGAAGTACTTTTATTCTCATAACCATGGAATTGTGAAGTCAAAGGAGGAAGAAAAATAAAATGGTGGTACATGATAATCAAAGTATTTTTCTCCTAAATAGAAATCAGTGAAGAAGATGGAGCCAAAATTGCAAAATATGTTTAAATTTTGAAGCCTTTTTTTCTTTTAATTTTAAAAGTTGATATTATTTTATGCTGGCTATCAATTGTTTCTATTGCAAATAAAGTTCAATTGGTTCAATAGAAACTTTCAGTATAGCTCAAAGCTATTTGCCCAACAAAGTAAACTCTTCCCATTTTTACTCAACAAATATGGAAAATACATTACTTTGACAATGATAATAAAACCTTAGCATTGTGTTTATTTTGTTTATCTTCAAGTTTAAAAGTAATTGCTGTACTGAACAAACTCTTCTTTTCAAGTGCTACATGAAATGTTATTTTGAATAAATAGACTGTAGTTAAAATAAATACTGAAAGAGCCAGTATCATCTGATAAATGATGACCTAGAAGATTTCATAAGTGATATAGAAAATTGGGAACATCATTATCAAATATTTTAGCCCATTCAAAACTCTTTATTCTAAAAAAAAAATTGATAACCAGAAGGGATTCCATTAATTATTCTAAGAAATATGATGCTCTGCAAAGAGTAATAATACAATTTACCTTCCTATTAAGTCATAGCTTTGCCTCACTTTACTGCATCCTTAGCTTTCCACTGTACAATCAATGTAATCACAGGCATATATAGACTTACTCTAAATACTTCTAAATTTCAAGGAGTTTCAGGTTTTTATTTGTGCTTTTGTTTATGTGGGGTTTTTTAAAGGGTGTTTTGGTTTGGGTTTTTTTTTTAATATGCAATTGTAAAATCATCAATATTTTAGAAATATTTCTACTGATTTCAGTAAGACTTTCCACTAAGTGAGTATTGCAAGATTACCTTCTTGATTGTACATTCCAACAACATGAATATGCTTTGCAAGTATGGCCTCTATATAAGCACAGTTCTTAACAGGCTTAAAATCCAAAATAATTTGTAGCAATTCTGTACTTTGCAGAATGCAAAGTATTCCTATTTCTCCAATTAAATACATTAGCAGTATGCTCTTAAACAGAAATAGGAGTCTCTGACTGAAATAAGAAAGACCCTTATCAAGCTAAATGTTACATTTCCAATTATAACACTTGGGAAACAGTGATAGGGAAAAAATGCTGGCTGTTACATACCAGAAGAAACAAGTCAAAACTTACTTTCTTGGAGGTCTTCTTTTTTCCCTTATCTCAGCTCTACACCGTGGCACCTTCTGACCTATAATGTTGAACATGTTCAGGCTATTCAGCTGTTAGAATAAACTCCAGCAGCAAGTATGAAATGAATTTCCTATTGAAAACATGTTGATAAAATGTTGGCAGGTAGAAGTAGTGGCACATGATGGGGAGAAAATTACTTTGAAAATACCCAATCTAATGTTCATATTTGGAATTAAACAAGTAGTTGCCTGAAGTATTGGAATTAAACAAGTAGTTTCCCATGTATTCAGGAAACTGCATATCTTGCAAATTGTAGGAAGATATGGATTCCTCAAGCCAAACAAGTCCTGTGGTGCATATGAAATACAGATAGCATGTTTCCAAAACTGTTTATTTGGAATATAACCATTATTACAACCAAATTCTGCTGTGAATTAGCTTCCTTCGCTCCACAGAGGTCAGGTCTGTAGCTTGCATTTAGTTCCTAAAAATTAGTGTAGTACTGAAAAGTGAAAGATTGAAATGCTGATGTAACACGAAAAAATAAATTCAGAAAACATACAGGCTACTCAATGATTTGTTGCTTCTTTAAGACTTAGACTGCTTAGCTCAGTACTGTATCTGCTTGAGAAAACCAATCAAATGTATGATTCCAGTACAGAGAATTTACATGCCCTACACTCATGTATAACAAACATGTTCAAGTGATAGGAGAGTTTCCTATGACACATGGTATTTTTATTGTTCCAAGGAGTGAATCTCTAAAAATTCTTCCTTAAACTGGCATTAATGTGAGTCTCTTTCAAAGCTTTAGACAAGTATCCTAAAGACACTAAAATAGCTTTCTAGATAATCTCCAAATCCTCTCCTTCTAAAGGTTTTATATGTGCTCCAAACTGAAAGGACACTGTGAATCATGCAATAAATCAAGGAATTATTGCAGTATGATAGGGACTCAAAAAAAGCAGATGGTACATATTTGTCTTGAAGGCAGAGGACATTAATGGAGAGGAATAAAACATAACAAAGAAGTAAAGTTCAGAGGAGACATTCATTTTCAAGTCCTACTCTTCACCTCATAGTTCATCTTGATCCCTCATGGGTGCTTCTGTTTTCTGTGATCTCATGTCACAGTCAAAAAATAGTGAGTTACAGAATGCAATTTAGAAGGATGGCATGGTATAGCAACAAATGATGTGTCAGGAGAGCTGCAAATGAAAAATATTGGTCTCTCTTCACTCAGTGTTGACTTCTGAAGATTTGTAGGAAGAAAAAGTAGCCCTCAAGACCTTGAAAGATCTGCAGGCATATCTTTGGAGAGAGAAAAAACCTTCTCTCCCATTGACAAGCTTCCCCAAACTGGATTTCTTTTCTGATGTCTTAACTTGGCAAGCAAGGGTCTGAAATAAATTGTCAAGCTCGCTGAAGACAAAATCCTGCTGTGATGCTCCAGTTTCAAAATTTGATATGCTACTGTGTTCATCTGTCTTTAGCCATCACTGCTAGTCTGTACTGGGATTTTCAACGGTAGTCTTTACCTGCTCTGATCTCTAATTATCTACTAGAGAGAAAGAATAGTAATTAATCTTGGTGAATATTTCTATTTCTCTGCTCTCACAACTCAGTAAGTTCTTTATTGATCTCTAAAACTTTTAAAAAGTAATCCTTCCTTGGTTTTAGAATCTTAAGGTCAAAAATTAATATTTTGTGGTGGTTTTAATAAAGGGGAATATGGTTGGTTGTCTCTAGTAGTAAGATGTTAGATAAAGCACAAACTAACAAAATATATCTCAAAATACATTAAAATTGCTGGGGAAACTTCTCTACATTGTGAATTGAGAAACAGAGCTCTCCACTCCCTGTTTTTTTTACGATATTCCACTGAAAAATGAATCATAGTGTAATTCTTCTTTTTTCACTTTGAGCACTATTTGTGCATGAAGCCTTAAATTACATGCATATATTTGATTTAAATATTTCTAACAAACAGTACCACCCTCTTTCTTCAACATACAGTTCTTAAGACCCCACTGCAAATGGTATCCGCAGTTCCTCTCCTTCAGGATATTTTTTTAATAAATGATTGAAACACCTTTTATTCTTATAATTGATACAAATTTAAAGCTAAGCATATTTGAGGATTAGTTGGTTTAATAATTATGCCAGTTTTATAAAGACAGCAATACAAAGCTGTCAAGGTTTATATGTGGAATAATATTATTATCTTATGTTGTGCTTGCATTGGCAAGTAATTCAATGTGATAGAAACAGATCAGGAGAGAAAAAAATTGGCACGGAGGCCCTTAAATCTACATTATACAGTTCATTGCTGCACCTGCTTGCCCTTTTCCAATCAGAGGCTCTAACTCTGAGACATGCTTAACCTGGGAACACATTGTCTGAGAGCTGGGGTGCTTGCCCAAGGTTTTCAGGTTGCCATGCTACAGATCATAATCAGATAAAATCCTGAGAGCCTTAGCACTGTATAAGAAAACACTACCACTGAGGACATTGCTAACATACTTCCCACAGAGAGAAACAGTCCCTTTCAGGACAAAATTCACCCCAGTGTGAAACACCTGCCACAGAGGTACAGGCTGGAATTTACATCTCACTGTATAAACTATGGAAATTCAATCAACTAGCCTAGCTATCTAATATCCTGAACAGCAAATTTAGGAAGCATACAATCAAAGTGCTCCTCCTTTATCACTGTTTCATTTTTGTTTTAATTAGTGTTAAACCAGTTGCAAAATAATAGTGACAATGTTCATACTAACTGGTAAACAATGCTTATTTAAAAAAATAATTTTCTTTACAGGAAAAATTTAAGCATATGGAATGATAAATGACAAATAAAAAGGAGGAGAGGGAAGGATAGTAAATCAAAGGGAAAGAGGAAAACAGAACACTGGGTGAGTGTGAAAAAGAATCTGTGTTAATCCAAAATGTTCTATTTAAACTCACATGCAACCTATTTTCATAAATTCATACAAATTTTTAGCTCTTTCATTTTTCATTTTATTTTAGGCAACTAAACATAATTAAATTCAAGTTTTATATTTTTTCATTTTCACATTTTCATTATATGTTTCCTTTTTCTTTTAAATTTTTTGTTGCGTACAATTATTCATTTTACTTGACTAAATTTTCAGATATTTTAATCCCTGTAAAACTTACTTTTATTATGTATTGGAAAAATTTGTCCCACTTCTTTCAAAACACCGATTGTAAATTGTATATACACATACAGAGAGAGTTTTTCTTGTAGTTATAGAGACAATTTTATCTTCAGTCTTTTATACTCGAAGTAGTGTTGGAGGGGTGTTCATGCTCAATCTAATGTTAAAAAACCTGTACTTTGGTGAAAAAGGGTATACCATCCACATTTGATACCTGTTATTTTCAATAATAATGTGGTAGTAGTACTCATTACAGACTAGAAATAACTTACTCCAAGTTTGCCACAGTAGAGTTCACGCTGAGTCTTGAGATGCTGACAACAAAGAAAGCAAATACAACTGGCTCGTTTCCAGGAGATGGCATTCATCAAAATAGTATATTTCCAAGACTCAGTATTGTTTCTGCTCAATCTGCACTGCTCATTTCCCACCTCTGCAATAAATCTAATCTATTTGAGGAACACCTCTTCAACTTTCACATCATACTTTGGTTTCAGATGTCTTCCACGTGTTAGTGGAAATGTGCAAAGCTAGCTGAACTTGAGTTAAAGAGCTTTTCTATAGAAACATGGTTTTGTCAGCCAGACAAATGTTGTCTCTCACTTATTTTTCCAGATTCCAGCACAGTGTTTTGGTATTAAGCATGGGTCAGATATTTGAGTGTAAATCAGAAGATGCCTTCCAAATCCTAGCTGGTTTTATTCCCAGCTAAGGTAGTGATTTACGTTATCTTGGGACTTTTACAGTCTGTGTATTTTATTGTTCCCTTCTCAAGAAATAGTCAAAGTAACACTTCTTATATTTTTAATACTGTAATGAAACCATAAAATGGAAAATTCTAGTAAATTAGGCAGAAAGAATCTGAAACGTTTTGGAATAACTAGAAAAATCTGCAAACATAACATTTTTTTCAAGGAAAATGGGGATTTTCAAAATCATGGAAATTCTAATGTTTTAAACAACACCTACAAAAGCTGAGCTATCCAAAACATTTAACTGCTTGGAAAGCAATGACTTGTGCCTACATGCATAGTACAGCACTCCAGCTGACTTCACATTGCAGGACTGGATCAGCTTAAGCAGAACTACTCAAGGACTGATAGTTGTATTTTCACCTTTAGTCTACTGAAAATGCTGGAATACGTACACAAATGGTGGGCATGACAATGAAGGAATATTTTGGAAAAAAAGCTTTGCATAATTTTGAAAAAAATGTCTCATAACTTTTTAAATCACAAGCTCAAAAATCTTTTCACAAGGCTCATCTAACCTAGCATATTCTGATTTATGGATGTAGTCCATGTGATGGGGACAATTGCCACTACTGATTAATGTCTACATGCTGCCAGTGGCTACAGCCATGCCTGTCTTAGAAACAAGAGATGGTGGCATGTTTTGTATGAGGCACAGTCTAGCACTAATGTAGTTTCTATGGTTTTTAGCCTGACTTGTTACTGGTGTTATTTCACACAGAACAGGCATGCTTGGTGCGGATATTGTTCAGATCAGGAAAAAAATAAGTGTCTCTCATCTCCAACCTGCTATATGAAAAATATTCATGTAAGTTCATCTTGTAAAATTATTTTGCCTCATTACTATTTGTATCTTTACAATTTTTATTTTTTGAACTTAAATGGCGAAGGTCCTAGAAGATATTCCATAAGGAATTTTTACAGGGATTTTCTTCATTTCCTTTTGTTTCACAGAAATATTAAGCTTGATGTATTGAAGGACCATATTTGCATTCCCTGAAGCTGTTTGTTAATGGATTTTTCTCTTTCCAACTGAAGGACAATAGGCATTTAGCAAGCATTCACATTACATCTGAAGCTGGGATTCTTGGGGATCTAGGCTTAGAAGACATCTAGTTTTCCTCCAAAAGCAGTGCAGTGAGAAAGGCATCTCTAAAAGCTAGCGCAACCTTCCTGTCTTAAATAACTGCTTTAGTCCTTGCAGAGGCATTTCTCTATGATCATTTAAAGGAGCCCAGGTGAACACCTTAAAGTAGGCCTCCAAGTTTTAGACAGGTAATAATGGGTAAGATGAGAAGGCCGAATTTTGTGACCTTTTATTTTGTGCTGTTAAATCTTATTACAATTCTCTTACCATAATCCTCAAGGTCTCTTAACTCTACACAATATTCAAGTGCTGCTTTGTATTTATAGTTCCTCTCACATTTATGCCATCTGCAAATTTCATTAAAACATTTTTGCTTTTTGTGCCAGGGTCGTAAATGAATATATTAAATGACATCAGTTCTGAGCCAAACTTTGTAACCTACTGGTTACAAAGCCAAACTGGTAACCTACTTTCAGCCCAACACTTTGCTTTTCAAAATAGGTATAGCATATTCTTCTGGTTTCTTTAGCCAAAGCATAAGTACAGTGTGAAAAACTTGCATTACTTTGAATCTTTCTAGGCTAGAAATACCAAAAAATGTATGAACATTCAAAATTAAATGTTGGAACACATGATTACTGAAAATTAGTAAAAGGGTATTTAAATGATGTATTCAAGGACTTCAGGAGTGTAATTCTACTGTCCACCCATGGGCACCTAGTGCCCTGCCGTCACCTGTGCCGTATGCTGTGTCTCCATATGGCCATAGAGGGTACCATAAGACATGTCAGATGGCACAGCTGCTCAGGCAACTGATTTGGGCCCTTTGTTAATGTATGTTAATGTTAATGTTATGTAGGCAGCAAGGTTTTGGTACAAGGAGGGCTGCAAGTGTGGTTTCTGACGAGGACCTGCCCCATGCCAGACATGGCTGGGTCAGGCTCATTCCACAGAAGATCCACCACAGGCCATGGCTGAGCCCATCAAGGCAAACTAATCACATTTCTGTGAGAACATCTTCACCTAAGGTCAGAAAATGAGAGAGAAGGGAAAAAAGAAAGAGAGACAAGAGGAAACACCAAATTCAAAGGAGGAGGAGGTACTCTGCGGTGAAGAAAACATATGCACCTCTCTCCCAAAGATCAAGCCTCATGAAGGACCAATGCTGGAGGCTCTTGCAGGGATAACAGCCCACAGAAGTCCTGCTTCAGAGCAGATGCTTCTCATAAGGCTCTGTGGCCAGCAGATGAGCCCACACTGGAGCCAATATGACAGTAAATTACAATTTAGGGCCAGCATATTCATTACTAAATGGAAGGAAATCCTTCTCTGAGTCCCAGGACATTTGGTATATAAGATACACATGAAATAGACAAAGAAACAAGTCTGTATCATCCCAACATAGAGCTGAATTGTTTTTTCTGAATATTTAACATGTATAAGCCAGACAGCCACCTACAATAATTGTATAGGCTCCCTACAGTCACTCCAAAGGCCTGGGGGAAGAGTCTGTGGTTTGACTTTCATTGACTATGCAGGGAGCATAATGATTTGGCTAGACCTGATGCCTTTTTTTTATGGTTTTTTTGACAACTAAATTTACCAGGTTATTGTGGACAATGACCATCAAAGTCCCATCTGAAATACATTTAAAATTTTATATTCCTACAAGACAAAGAATATGGCTAAGTGAATAGATTACTGTACTCAGTATTATTTCAGTCTCTAAGTAGTGATACATTACACCTGCTGGCTTTACATCCACAATTTAGTGGAAATGAGTTATGATTTGCATCATTAACTGTGATTACAGCTTCAAATATAGACCTATAATGGTCAAATTCCCCATTTTCGGCTAGAAGAGGATTCAAAGCTAGGTGCTACAAAATAGATTATTTTTTCTTAGAATACTACTACTTTAGAGAATTAAATGGGGTATTTCAGGTTGTTGATCTATGTTTAGGCCAGCTGTGGCAGGAATACAAAATAGGCAAAGTGTTTCAGAGCACCTGTGCAATAAAAATACACTATGCAAAGACAGGTACTAGTCAAGAGGGATATAAAAGAGAATCAAAATGAAGGTCTCTTCAGTAACCTCACAAAGGGGTATAAGTACCTCTTTGGGATAATTCAGCACTTTCCCATTGTCATGGTTTAACCTCAGTTGGCAGCAAAGTACCACACAGAAACTTGCTTACATTCCACACTTCCACCCCTCCATGTTTTAGAAAGGAAAATTTTAAAAAAATGTAAAACCTATGTTTTGGAACAAAAACAGTTAATAGATTAATAATAATAATAATAATAATAATAATAATAATAATAATAATAATAATAATAATAATAATAATAATAATAATAATAATAATAATAATAATAATAATAATGTAGTAATGAAAAGAGAGCCAATAGAAAGAGACCGAGAAATAAAACCCAGGAAGGGCAAGAGATGCACAATACAGTTGCTCACAACCCCCTGACTGATGCCCTGCCTGTCCCTAAGCAGTGACTGGTGGCTCTCAGCACTTTCTATACTGGGCATGATATTCTATGGTATGGAATATCCCTTTGGCCAGATTGGGTCAGCTATCCTAGCCTTGCTACCTCCCATATTCTTTTACACTTCCTCACCAGCAGAACATGAGACACAAGAAGTCCATGATTTAGAGCAAGTTACTTAGCAACAGTTAAAACATCAGTGTGTTATCGACATTATTCTCCTAGTAAATCCAAATCACAGAGCACTGTACCAGCTACTGTGAAGAAAATTAACTCTGTTCCGGCTGAAATCAGGACACCCATGATTAGTGAGATGCTGTCTAGAGAAAGAAAAAAAGATACATAAGGTTCAAATGTCTGAATGGGCACTTAGCTGAGGACACATAGCTGAGTTATTGCCATCTTTTTTAGGATGCACATCAAGTAAAGGAGAACAAATAAGCCCTACTTTTCACCATTGCTCACTCATTACAGCACACACCAGAAAATAGGATGTCTGGCATTTTCTGAGTGCAGTCCCAGTTTCACAGAAGGGTCATTTTGGGATCAAGCTGCTCCTCAGCACTGCTCATCTCAAGCATCACTTGTTGAAGATAAGTCATGGTACAAGAAGGAATGGAAAATATCTCCATTAACCCTAAAGAGTCATGGGCAATGTATCGCCCATGGTAGTATCACAGTTTTAAGGGTGACAGGTACTAATACACACTTCTGTACTAATTTTCTTCTGATATCATTGTATTTGCAGTATTTTATCTGTTAACTCGTACTGTAGTGGCCCAAACATCCTGAGACTCTGCCACCACCCTTGCCACCTCTCCATTCAAGGCTTATAGCATTCTGGAGCGATTTTGCAGGTGTATTTTGAACTAGGCAGGAGAAAAGCTCCCTTTTGCCTTCCCTGCCATCTCAGTCAGCAACTAGCAGCTCTCCCTGTTATCTACAGCAAAATAACAAAGTGAAATGATTGTTTACGTGCAGCTCGACTAGACAGACAGCAGACTCCGTGAAGGACTGGTTGAGGGAGACAAGTTGGTTGATATAGGATATTCATGCATGTGAATTTCAGAGTGGGTGATTAAAAAAATCAGTCCTAGAGCTTCCAGCAGCATATTCTACTAGGATCTTCCCTATGAAATGAAATCAATCAAAACTTGCCTTTAAGAATTCAGTGAGGCCAGATCAATTGTAAAGTGAGGAAATGCATCACTGAAAAGAGAGATAGCTTAGCTATTCTACATAGTTTACCAGAACTCCATTGCCCTTTTTGGAAAATATTTAATATCAGGAAATGTGCTGATAACATGACTTTTTTTCCTCTTCACAGTAACACTATGCAAAATCTAAACTTTATAGGCCATTTCTAAGTCTTCATTCTCAGAGTATTTTCTCAATGATAATTGATTACTTTGGATTCTGAGAATTATTTGGATTCTTCTAATATCTAGCAACCCAAGGAATAGTCTTTTAAGTGTAGAAATTGACAAATTTCTTTTAAAAAGCCAAACATAACCCTCAAAACTAAAACAAACATTTCCTTTTTTTCAGTTATTTTTCCAGTGAAGGGAAATGGAAGTTCTTAATTCACTCTTATACAAAATGAAAACATTCTTGAAATATCAAAATTTCTTCTAGAAGGGGTCTTCAGAGCTCTGCCTGAAAGTACCTTTCTGAATTCATTCAACCACAAAAGGAAACCTGTGATTCTTTTCAAGGGTTCTGAAAAGTTGTATTGTATTTTCACTTTAAAATGCACATTAAAGCATTACATGTGCTTCAATGTGCATTCTCAGCAACAAAAATGCTTTTAACCGTCAATTTTAAAAGCAGCTGCAGGGATTTGTTCCCCAGAGAAGACAGTCTTAAAAAGGCCAATGGAATTTCTAGGTTCCTGAGGGACCATGCTAGGCTTGTTTGGATTGTCTCTGGGGTCTTTCATACAGTTCAGCTGAGGAAAATGCAATTTGCTCCTTATGTTTGCTAATCATTCTTTTTTAACCAATTCAGCAAGTACAAATAGCAAAAAAAAAGCAGACTAACCAGCCAACATAGGAAACATCTAGAGTGCACATAGTCCCATTTTACAATTACACCTCCAAAAATTATACTGATCAGAATTTCCCCTGCATGTTTAAGGAAGTAAGGATTATAATTTTATTTTTTTTCCCTCAGAGATTAAACATTCACTCACTAGACTGAGTTAGGTTTCTCTATTCATCTCTCATGGGAAACGGCCAGAAGAACTTATGGGTTAGCTGAATCTATTGGTCACCCATGTCACCAATGTACCTCAATCAATAGCAAACTTCCAATTATGTTCTGTGCAACCATGAGAAGAGATTAAAAAAATCTACAGAAAAGTACTTAAAAATCTTCCCCCCCCGCCCCAAGGATTTGGAATGCTACATTAATTGCTTTAGCACATAATCAAAGTTGGTATGAACACTGCTTTAGTTTCCATCTGTGAAATACAACACAAACTGCTCAACAGGAAGTTCTTGTGATTATTTATTTGGAGTGACAGAGAGAAGCCTCAACTAAAATTATAAAGCTATCTAAGGACATTGAGCATACACATTACCAAACATTACCCTGATACAATTATTTCTCACTTAAAGTAAATAAAATCGACAAGAGATGATTATTAAAGTGGTTAAATGAGTTACTAGCAAAGTTGGACATTCAGAGGCAGGAATAGAACAGAGATTGTCAGGTCTTGGTCCAGCACCCAGATGTTTCTTCGGAATACTCTTTCTTTTTTTTAACATTTGCTTCACTGGTCTGAAAAAGGCATTTATAAAACTTTCATCAGAAAGCATTTTCACACTAAATTCTTACAGCCCTAGCATAGTTAGGGGGCAACAATAACTACAGTTAGAGGGCAACAATAGTTAGAGGGCAACAATAACTACAGTTTAGCTTCACTTTTAGATAAGAGCAACAATAACTACAGTTTAGCTTCACTTTTAGATCAGATCAGCAAGAAAGCCAGAAGACACTCTTTAATTTATTCTTATCTCTAATATGGTCTATTCACCAGCATGCCATGGCTTTTACCCTCAGCTCCCAGCACAGCTTTTGCATATCCTAATATGAAAACACAAGTATAAATTTAACTATATTCCCATCTCAAAAAAGTGGAATATTCTTTTACTCTAAAACAGTAAAGCATTAGTAAAAATACAACATTGCATGGTTTTAAAATATGTTTTCTTCCTACCGAAGGCAGAGATTTCAACTAAATCTATTTTCATGGAAAGTAATAGTTAAAATTCTGAGTTGAGCAATAGCAATGCATTGGAATGATAATAATTGTAACTGGAATCAAAATTGTACAGAGCCAATTCCCTCTATAACTTGAAAAATATACTCTTTTCCTATGAATAAAAGTAAAAATGAAAATGTCTAAATGACATAGTGACATGTCTTACTTCAGCTTTGCAAATGCTACTGTAGTCATTCTGGAATGCACTATTTCATAATCAGTCAATAAAAGCTGCATCACAACTTTCTTCTCCCCTAGTTATGCTTACATTATCTCTAACAGATTTTTGAATATAGCAACCTCCTCAAACTGCATGATTCAGTTTTATGGCACAGTCACTATGTCAGACTAATACTAAATACACTTTTTTTTTTGTTCATGCCTACCACCTTGGACAAAAAATGAGAAAGAATGACTAAAAATGTGAAATAGGTCAGCTTCAGACATTATTTCTATCAAAAAAAAGAGAAAAATTACTAACTTTTCCTTTTGAAACATGTTATAAATCGTTAAGGAAAACTTGAAAGAGCACAGTAACTGAAGAAAGGTCCATAGGACCAGAAAAAAATTTTCATTATATATTTACAATTCTATAAGAGATTACAAATCCACAAAACTGAATTACTAAGTACAAACTAAATTTAGTAATATATAACCATTAAATTATGCTGCTGTCATCATATGAAGATAAGCACTGCTAGTTCTTAGGGTTGAGTTGAAGCCATATTCTTGTTCTTAAATTCTGTTGTGGGAAAAGATGAGGATAATGAACTGACAATAAAAAGATACTGTGATATCTTTTTCCTAGGAAGGTTAGGAAAAGGACTTAGGAAATACATCAAGAGATTTTGCATAAATCAAGATTTAGCTAACTTTTGCTAAAAAAAAAATCATGTAAACAGAAGATCAAGACAGTCTAATCAAATTATTGGGAATATACCCACCTTATTGTATTGAGCCAGTAACTCAATATAAACTTGTACAGTAGAAATGTGTTCTTTTTTCCCTTAAGAAGTTAACAGCATATGAAATTGCTGATAGAAACCAGAACTGAAATCTGAGTACCTGTCATCAGGTAGCACAGAACTTGTATGTGTTTAAAATACAGCTACAGATGGAAAAGTGTGGTAATGAGAAGGGATAGCTTGGAGATTATTACAACTTGATTATCCACGGCTGTGGACAAAGAGCAATGGAGTCACCAATTAAGCACATCCACAAGTGGAGAGGTACATAACCTGTTATATTATCTCAGGAAGCCATCAACCCCTTGATCAAAATACCAAAATGTTACCCTGACTCCTTGGTGAAGACTGAAACTGTGATGAGGAGACATGACAGTTTTACCTAGTGCCACAATTTTTGGAACAAAGAACAAAAAAAGGAGGGTTTTGAAGCAATTTGTATTTTTCGTACAGCTCAACATTGTTTTAATGTTACTAAAATATGCATAAAGGATTTCCTATGGTGACTTAGTCAGCTCAGAAGGAAGTAGGAAGAAGTCTTAAAATTCGGAAGAAAACATGAAGACACTCTGAGTTAGATCAGCTAGGGGGGTAGGAGCTCTTCATAAATTTCATTTATAAAACCACAGCCAATTCAATTGTTGTTATGATTTCATAAACACCAAATTTAAAATAGTTCTTCTAAAAAGAAATTGTTTTCCACAAATCTTGGAAAATGTGGACCATAGCATATAGAGAATTAATTTTAAAAATATTATTTATCCTTCACCTGTTGGAGCAGTGTGAGGAGGGACCAACTAGAGTATGAGAAGGTGCAAAAGAAGGGGAAGAATTATATAGAATGATCAAAGAGGATGTAATGAAACCACCTGAAATCAGTTTAAGAAAGCGAAAAAAGAAAAAAAGAATCTTTAAAGACTTTGTTGTCAGGGAGTTCTAACAAGCAATAGAACAAAGAGAAGACAATAAAAGGTATAAATGTTGTAACTTGTGGCATTTGGAATGGGAAAATATTAGCACAGGAAATACCTACTAGGGAAAAAACATGATTTACTGAAGAAAGGAAGAACCTGGAAAGCTGGAAAGCTGGATTCTAAACTAAATGTGAGTTGCTGTCATCTTGCAAGTGTGCAGACTTTAGATGCTTTAGTTATTCTTGCTCCGTTGACTTATATTGGGAACTTTATTAGGTTTAGACTACAAGTTCTCTTTTAACATGTGCTTATAGCATGCCTAACAAAACACAGCTTTAACCTCATCTCAAACTGTGCCTTTTTGTAGCACATGGAAATAATGAATACTCTTTTCAATTATTTTGCAGAGCAGAAACTTGATATAGTGAGATTTTGCGATTTTTAGGCTTCATATCTTTTAACATGAAAAGTCAGTTAAAGTATCACCAGTGCTGGAATTAATTAGTTTATTATAATTAGTGGCATAATCAGTTTATTAGTATTTTTTAGTTTAAATATAGACTGGATAGAACAGAGTTGATGAGACTAACTTATAGGAGTAGCTACAGAGTATAGGCTTCTACAGGCAGGGAAGATGATGTTTGACACTTCAAAAATTCTACATGAAACAATACCACTGGCAACAGTCCTGGACAAAAGAGGGGTCCAGAAGAGCAGTTTGATTTTTGTGGATCATCTTTTCCAAGATCAAGAGCACTTAATTTGAAATTGCAGAAAATCAAGCAAAGATGGCATGAGGCCTGCTCAGATTAGCAAGAAGCTTCTGACTGAGCTCAGATATCAAAAGGAAGCATGCAAGAGGTAGAAGAAATCACCCAGGAATATAGAGCCATTGATTACTTGGTCACACAGGCAACACACAGGAATGTGGTCATAAAAGTCAAAGCCCACCTGGAGCTAAATCTGGAGAGGAATGTGAAGAGTAAAAACAAAGGCTTCTACAGATACATCAGCAGCAAAGAGAAGATGAGGGAAAATGTAGGCCCACTTCTCCATGGAGCAGGAGACCCGGTGTTAAGTTGGACTGTTCAGTTCCCCCTGTTCTGTAATGGTTCTGCCCTGGTTCTCCCTCCCCTCCTGGTTACTGTCAGTTACCTTGACTCCTCCCCTGTTGTCTTTGTAACCAATGTATCCTTTCCTCAACCCCTCCCCAGTGCCCTGCCAGTCACTTTCCACTCCCACCTTTATTGCTAGAAACTTCCAGCTGGGGAGCTGAATGATTGGCTCAGGGACCGGGGCCCCTCCTTCGAATTGCTCCTATTGGTGTTTTCCCCATGTCAGTCCTTTGGATCCCACTCCGCACTGTATCCTTATTGGTCCAGGGACTGGCTCCTCCCTTATATCCTTCACCGTTTAAAAGTTGCTGTAGTCCCTCCCTCCTGGTCTTCTTCTGCTGGTTCCCCTAGGATCCATTAAAGCCTGGATTAACTGCAATTGGAGTCCGCTCTCTTTATTCTGCTGGTTGCAGCTCTGATACGGCCACGTCCCACACCAGGCAACGTCTACAGCTATAACGCTGGGCGTTGGCCTTGGGTGCTGTGCTGAAGCTCGGCTATTAGGACAAGTGCCCCCTGTGCTGCTAGCGGTGCTGGCAAGCTAGCCGGCTGTCCAAAGAGGACAACTCTCTCGCAGCCGCACTGCTGCAACCTCGTAAAAAAGGACATGGAAAAAGCTGAGGTACTCCATGCCTTCTTTGCCTCATTAATGGGAACACTTGCCTACAAGACCCACAGGTCACAGGGCCCTGAGAACAGGAAAATCTGGAGCAAGGAAAGTATGCTCTGTGAAGAAGCACTGAGGGAGTCAATCAACATCGCTGTAAGGCCACTCCTGGTTGTCTTTGAAGGGCCATGCCAATGGGGAGAGGGAGGAGGGATCCCTGAGGACTTGCAGAAAGAAAATGTCCCTCCTGTTTTGAAGAACGGAATGGACAAAAATTTGGAGAACCTCAAAGTGGTCACCTCAAAGCCTTGGAAAATGATGGAACAGCTAAATGCGGAAGCGACTTTTAGATATGAAGGACAGAAAAGTGACTGAGGTTCAGTCAACGTGGCTTTATCAGGGTCCTGACCAGTGTGAAATAACTCATTCAGTGCCAAGGAAAGAACATCAGACTTTGTTTATCTTGACTTGAGTCTCCTATGAAATTCCCACAGACTAACTGGTGAAATATGTGCTTGATAAATGAACAGTGAGTTTAAAACTAGCTGTACTGCTAGGTTTGAAGGCTTAGCATCAGAGAAGGAAGTCCAGCTGGAGGTCAGCCATTCATGATAAACCAAATGGGTCAGTACTGGGGCAACATTGTCTATTGTCTTAATTAATTATACAGCTGATAGGACAGAGTATAGCCTCAGTAATTATGTACATTTCACAAGACTGGGAAGGGTACACCAAAAAAAGTCATGCTGTCATTCAGAAGAACCTCAGGAAGCTGGAAAAGGACTTGACCCAGATCTTATGAAATTCAGCAAAGGGAAGACATCTGGAAGGGAAGAACGCCATGGAAACATGCAGGGACCAGGTGACTGGAGGACAATGCTGATTGACAGCTCACTGAACCTGAGTCAGCCATATGTCCTCAGAGCAAAGCAGGCCTGGGGCTTCCTGCACTGTGTTAGGAGGAGTGTTGCCAAGAGCTCAAGGGACATGATCCTTCCACTGTACCCAGCACTGGTGAAGCCTTACCTGAAGTGCTGCATCTAGTGTTGAACTCCCCCAGTACAAGGGAGAGATGGCAATACTGGAGAGAGTCCAGTGAGAGGCTACTAAGATGATATAGGGACTGGACTAATCAGCCTGTGAGGAAAAACAGGGAGAACTGTAACTGCTTAGGCTGCAAAACAGAAGGTTCAGGAATTTAATCAGTGTCTAGCAATACCAGACAGGAGGAAGTAAAGAAAGAGCCAGGCTTTCATTCATGCTATCCTGGGAATGGTCAAGAGTAAATAGCCACAAACTAAACACAGGAAATTCTATTTTATCATAAGAGAACATATTTTTACTCTGAGGCTGATTAAACATCAGAACAGATTGCCCAGAAAGGATTTGCAGTCCCCATCCCCAGAGATACTAAAAAACTGTCTGGATATGGCCTTGATCAACCAGCTCTAGGTAACTGCTTGGAGTAGGTGCATTGCACAAGAAAATTTCCAGAGGCCCCTTCCAAACTCAGCAATTCTCTGATTCTGCATTTTATACAGCTATTACACTCTGGAGGGTAAGAAGCATAGAAAGACAGTTTTTCAGCTCCAATGCTTCCAATGATGTTAAGTAAATTTACATTTGATGAGGATCTGGCTAAGAGAGCTTTAGAGCATTAGATGGAACAATTCTCATATAAGCAAAAGTGGCAAACAGCATAAGAAAATGAGACTGAGTCAAAGAGACACTGCTGACATTTAAAGCATGCTTCTCACAGCAAGCATTCAAATTTAAGGAAGGAAAAGTGAAATAGTGATTACCATTAGTGGGAATGGTGGGGAAACATAAAGGAGTGTTAGAGTAAGTCCGTGCATGTGGAAAGATGTGAAGTACAGATATCCTACACTCCCTAACTTAGCAGAAATGCAAAATGTTTTAAAACAGAGAGCACAGTACATCCAGAGAAACAGTCAGAATGCTGAAAGTAAGAAGCCAAAAGACAGTGAGACTTTATGATAAGAAGGATAGGAGGGGTTCAGAGCCATTTCATCTAATAAGCTGTTGTTGGATCTATCTTTGTTCCTAATTTGCTGTCCCTTTAACATTCATGGAAATAGCTGAATGCTCTGTTTCTTCTGTTAAGTATCCTGAGATACCACAGGACTGCAGGAGAAATTCAGGGAATGATGCTAACTCAATATGAATTTAGCTGCTGCATATATTCAAAGGAGACAGCTTCTTCCTTCCTATATTCTTGCTGACCTATGGAAAAAGATTGTAAATCCCTCCTGTCATTCATTTCTAAAGTTAGTATTGATACAAAACACTATGCAGTCAGCAAGTCAGGAGATAAAAATCACTTAAAAGTTAAAGGAGCTCACTGACAATTCTCCATCATCTATGTATTTCAAACAAGATAATTATTTTATAAATTCTTCTAAAATCCTTTTCTTGAGATTCAATCATTTTTCATTGTCAAATACATTAAATTTTATTTCTAACTCTGAAACACATATATATCTAAAGCAATTCAGAAAGTATCAGAACATAAATTTATTTTAATCCTTTGACTTTGTTTCTCTTGATGAGCTAAGAATTTCAAGAGAATATAAAACCTCAACAAGGTAAGAGGTGATATCACTGGAGACAGCAATTTCCTTCCTTCATGTAACTAAACCATAAATAAAGCATCATGATAATAATTTGGTTTTCCCATTCTTGATTCTGTCTTCAGACAGGAAGAATGAGGTGAGACTGTTGGAATTAACTCAATTTTTCTTCTTGCTTAAAATGAGTGAGGTCTATGTACTAAAGCATTACCAACATAAAAAAAAAGCAGTCTTTCTTAATTGACTTTCTGCAAAAAATTATTTACAACAATGATGCTGGATAGATAGTAGTTAATATTTCTCCCAGCATAGTATCCCACTGAAATTTTCATAAATCTTGATACTTTTTTACCGATTAAAACACAAAGGTGGCTGAAGGCTCTGGGGAAGGTTTGATGTCATCCTTATAGTACAGCTAAAGAGAAAAAATGCAATCTGTGGGCGCTTTTAATATTTTTGTGTGCTTAAACTCTAAAATTACAGTAATAATTCTAATACAACTTACAGGAAATACGAGAAACGTATGAAAATATACTCTCTATCAACAGCTTAGGTGAATCTCATTTTTCATTAGAATAGCTAAAATTTGACCTCTGAGTTCTTTTCAATTTACAGGGAAAAATTTGCTTTTTTCATGAACTTTTACTTCATAAAGAAAGTAGACAAAACATCTGTTACTAATTATTATTTATTCTTATCACAGTAACACTGAAAGGCTCTCACACAAATCAGAGGTTCAATTGTACTTTATGCTGGAAAATGCATTCAAGGAGACAGTCTCTGCTTCAAAGACTTTACAGACAAGGCAGAGTCATTCTTTCCTTTGAAGATTAGAGATGAGGTATTGTATCACAGAACAATCATTTCCTCTACATTATGCAAAAAGTCTTTAATACAGACAAGAATTAAATGTAGATATTCTACTGATAATCTTAATTCTTTGATTGTCCCTTCATTTTCAAGTACAAAATACTCCCTGGTTAGTGGGCCTAATCATAAAGGGTACCAGGAAGCTTTCTGGGCATACAAGTAAATCTTTTGTACCTGTTTAATCTATGATCAAAATAGAAAAACTTCTCCTAAGCTGAAGGAAGATAAAATTCATTTTAGAATTCTGATAACATGTGTAAAAACTTTATCTATTTCTTAACAATTCACACCATGCATGTTTGGATTTATGCTTTGTTAGGAATTAATTTTTGCACTATTTCTTCTGTGATGAGCCCTGTTCCACAAAAATCTGTGTTATTGATTTCCTAATAGACTGGATATCATTGCAAAATACTGATATAGTCTTTCTTTTCCTGTATATAAGATGTCTTCAGTATGCATGAAATAATTAATAGATTACAAAAGATTTTAAATTGTCTATCGATCCTAGTGCAGTACACAGTAGCAACACAAAATTGATGAAAACTTAAGTGAAACTAAAATAAAGAAGATCCAGAGATTGAATAGTTTTAAAGGTCATAAAGTAAAATGAATGACAGAAGGCTTTCTCCAACATATATTCCAAATGGCTGAACGAAAATATTTGAGCTGTCATTAATATTTATTTGAGGTCCCTTTTCACAACCCCTACTGCATTAGCAGTATCTGGGAAACAAATCTGGGAGGAAATCTATTATTACATTTATCCAAAATCAAATGCAATATACTCTGCACCAAATATCAGTTGGTCAGGGCCATATCCAGGCAACTTTCAAATACTGCCAAGGAGGGTGATTCCACAACCTCCCTGGATAAGCTGTTCAAGAGTTCTGTCACTCTCACAGTAAAAAACTGGTTTTCATGTTTAAGCAGGATTTTGTGTATTTCTGTTTGTGACCATTGCCTCATGTAGCTTTGTGGGACAGAACTGAATACAGCCTGACTGTGTCTTCTTCACACCCTCCCTTCAGACATTCATATGCAATGTCAAGATTCACCCTTCTGAAAATGGTAGTCCTACTGTAAGTGCTGAGGAGCAGGCAGTGTTCAGTACCTCAGCTTTTCCTGTGACAGCAGATGCCCTGCCCCACTCAGCAACAGACACACCTTTACCCTAGCCTTTCTTTTGATTATTATGTCACCTAAAGGTGTGTTTCTGAGTTTCTTCTCATTAGGTGTTTCACCTGATTCATTTTTTCTCATATGTGATGTTTAGTCTGAGAGTATTTCCTCTTCAATTTAACCTATGATTTTTTCCAATATGGGCACAATATCTCATAGGAAAAACACTTGGTAAATTACCTTTTCAGGGTTCATTTACATTTTCATAAAAATTTGTATTTTTATAAAGTTCTAACTGTACACCGACATTAAAAAACTTCTCAAAACAAATCTCTTCAAGGCTTCTTGTTTTAATCTCTTCAAGGCTGCTTTCTCTGGTACATTCTGGGGTCCCAGATGAAATCATGTTAGTACATTTGTTGAAGTGAAGATGCTGTGTTAAACTATGTTCTTTCAGCTTTTTTGGCATGGCTGACTTCACTCAAAACTTTATCTTCTTCCTTAAGTTTTATCTAGATAAAGTGAAGACATTCTGAAAACAGACTGCAGTAAGGCAACAAATAATCATAGGCACATTAGAATTTTTGACACAAAAATGGATTTGTTTCACATTGTTATAACAAAAAAGTGCCTCAATTCCTTCTATTCAGTTGGGGTTTTTTTTAGCACCTTCATTTATTTTGAAGTCTGTTAGAGGAATTTACAGAGATAAATGTGGGTTTTATATATATATATATATATATATATATATATATATATATATATATATATATATTTACACACACACACATATATAGTTCTAATGTAATACTTTAAAAAATTAATGAGTCATAAGAGAAGAGGTATGTCAAAAAACCCCAAACTTTAAATGAAGGTAAGAAGAGGATGGAATGAAATCTACAAGAGACATGAGTTTCATATGGAAATAATTAGGAAGAAAAAAGAAACATTACAGAAATCTCTACATTCTTGATGTTAATAATAGGTGGGACTTTAGAAGACAGCTGGAGTTATCCTAACAAATCTGGATTTTTCCTTTAAATTAATAGAAATGCATTCTACAGGAAAAAGATAAGTAGAAATACAAAGAATTTTCATTAAGACTGTTTTTCCCCACCAATTAAATATGTAGCAAAATTATATTAAACCATCTGCCTCATACTATTTTCTTCAAATATGAAAACATTTGAGAGTGGATCAGTTGGATATGTATCTCCTTATAACATAAATTAAGCCTACCACTTTTTTTTTTTTTAATGAAAATCTCTCAAGATTTAAACAGTTACATTTACCTCAAATTATCCTTCCACTACTATTCACCATTGATTGTGGAGAATAATGGAATGCAGGTTCCCATGATCCCTCATTACCTTTCCCTGGACTCACTGTATTAACCTTGGTGAGCCACTGGTATCATCATCCTTTGGAAGCTTGCTAAACAGGAGCACAGCTCAGCATTTTCTCTGCAAAAGCAGGAGGCACTATTTAGCAATCACACTCAAGTCCTTCCACTATCTGCCATCCACCATCCTTATCTTCTCAGAAGAAATTGTTCACAGAAGGAAGTGCAGGGAGTACATCTCTGATTTCACTGTCCAATTATCAACATGTTGTTCAGGAACTTGATTAATCCATTTTTGAACCTGCTTAGTATTATTTATCTCCAGGACCACTTGTGGCAACACATGCCACTAACTCTCTAATCACTCTATAAGGCACTACTTTCTTTTACCTCCCTTAAGCTCTCATCCAGCTAGTTTCAGTGAGTTTATGCAGGTACTGGGGGATTTGATAAATAACAACAGCCTTAACTACTATCTTCATGACTTGGCCAATATTTATCATCTGCCCAGGCTTTTCTTCCCAGAATGGAAAGGCTCAGACAGTTTGCCAATGAGACCAGTCTGTGTGGTGGAGTCTTCCCTGAGGGAAGAGATGCCAAGATGCCCCCCAGATGGACCTTGACACACGTGAGAGGTGGGTCTGTGCAAATTTCTGCACTTGCATTGGGGCACTGCCAAGCAGAAATACAGGCTGGAAGATAGATGGATTGTGAGCAGACCTGAGAAGAAAGAGGAAAATGGGGATGTCCCATCCCTGGAAGTGTTCAAGGCCAGGCTGGATGGGACCTGCCTAGTGGAAGGGGTCTGTGATCATTTCAGGGGGACTAAAACAAAATGATCTTTAAGGACCTTTCCAATGCAAATCGTTCTATGACTCCATGACAACTTTAATCTTTCAATATGAGACAATGTTTCATTCCCATAATCACGAGAAGTTGATTTCTCTGCATCATTTTTGACTACATTATAGCCTTTTTGAGATGCAAGGAAAAGCACTGTATCAAGTGCATCAATGTTTTTCAGAGAAAAAAAAAAGCTTGTTTCTGGTTTAGTCTCAAAATGTTTTCTGATGATGCCAAATATTTTGTTTGTTCATGAGAACAAAGTGCACACTGAGTTGAAGATTTCAGAAAACTGCCAGAGAGCCCAAAATATTCCTCCTGAACTTTAACTCCCGCTTTCAAGTTCACTATTTTTAAAGTATAATTTATGTTCTATTACCTCCTATTTACTCACATAAATTATCATCTTGCATTTCTTTACTCAAAATTTGAGTTTACTTATGGGGTTTCTCACCATCAATGCCAGATTTAACTGCCTGAAAGACCTCAGTATTATCTGCAAACTTGAATATTTAACATTACACATTCCCTGTCTCAAGGTCATCTGTGAAAATATTGAATAAAAATGCACACATCAATGATCTATGGGGATCCATACTCTTCTTCCCCCTGAAAAAAGATCTAAAATTCATCTGTGGCCTACCCTTCATCTTGCCATCCTGTTAAGGCATTAGTTTTTTTCCACAGTAATAGCAAATAACTTTCTTACATGGCCTTTAAATAGAAGCCTCTCAAGGATTTTAATTTCCAAATCCATACTCCTTAGGTCTTCTGCCTCTCCTTTACCCACTTGCTAACTCACCCATGTTTCCTGGCACCTAACACAATGAGATTACACCTGTGCCACATCAAAATGTTATTCCATTTTGTAGGTCACCATTTTGCAAGGAATGGGAGTCAGACTCACCCCGCAGTTCCAGGATTTCCTTTTAAGTCCTTTTTTTCTCAAATAAAAGTTATGCTAGAAACCTGGCAGTCTTTGTCATAGTTTACACAAGTTCACCACAAATTCAGCAGTTTCCCACCTGAGCTCAAATTCATTGCTGAAGGCAGTACAATCCTAGTGACTTACCCACATTTATTTGACATCACGTCATCATTGGATAAAACATACTAAACTCATTTCTTTCAAAGAAGCTTATGGATTACTTGTTTTGTACTTTTTTTTTCCCTAGCTCCTTCCATTTAGGAATTCATCATGGAGACATAAGTTTATTATCTGTGGTGGAAAGCATTTTTGTTCACAAACACATGCAATGAAGTTCATAAAGTTTCAAACAAGTTGGTGAGTCTAAAGAGATAAGTAGTATTAAGATTTTTTTCTTCAGTACAGGAGGAAATGAACCAGGATTCACACTGTCATATTAAAATAACCAAATCTCTAAGTGAAAAGGGAGATTTATTTTCCAGGTATACTTTAAAAGGAAGCAGACACTATCACTGCATGCTCAGTAACCTGTAAGTCTGAGGAAGCTTAGCAGATCATACCCCTCAAAGGAGGAAGGCAGTAGGTGCCTAGTTTCTGGATCCCTGAGTTAGGGCTGAATTGCTGAACTACCAGGATTGAGATACTTCTGACAACTGCGGTAGCAGTGATTTAAGCATCTGGACAACTTTAAGGTCAGGAACTGAAGTGCTTACAGATTACAGACCTGTCAAATATAAGAAAGAGCTCTGTGGGAGCTCTGGACCTCACAGGTTTAGACTAAGACTTCAAAATATGCTGCTCTTCCACTTCAAGAACTTGAATTCTTTCTGAGATCCTGCCTTTGACAACTGTCAAAATTTGCTTTGAGTTTACCCAGCAATTACACTCTTTTGATATAACCAAGTAGTTGTGAAAAAAATTATAAATCCCAGAATAATTTATGCATTACAATCCTAAAACTCAATGGGAATTATATTTGATGTTTTTGTATTGCTTAACTGTGCTTGCAATAGAATACTCAATAAAATGTATAGTATTGACCTCTACTGTCAGGTACTCTGATAAACTACATATGACTGTATCACACTCTGTCTATGTCAAATACATTCCTACAGCTTAAAAGCTGGTTTTTTTCCAATGTTAGCCTCTGCCTAATGCCACTAGCTATACATATCTACTAGTCAAATAGTAAATACTCGTGCACTTGTTGCAGAATGTCTCAATTTTAATGTTAGCATACTTGAAAATAAGTAAAATTTAAAAATGCTTTTCATGTTTACGTAGTCTGAATATTTTGGTTTCCATTTCTCACAAATCTAAGGTAAAAGTTTCTGTCTGTATGCTTCTATCCCTGTCTTTCAATTATTCCACAATACTTTCAAGTGTTTAAATCTGTTGACTATTCTCTAAACTGTCCTTTGCTAAGAAATCTCCTGGGAGTTATTGTAGTTTTTTCTATTATATTCAAAGAAATTTGTGATACAGTTCCTCTCATTTGTTTTCAAAATTTTGGAAATTTTCAATGGAATGTTAAGGACTTTTCTACTCTTCTTTAAAACAAAATAAATAGCAAGTTTACAAAAGGCATATTATGCATGTATGACCTGTATACAAATGTTATATTTTATATGCATACACACTGTTTGTATGAGGAAAGTGTTTCCTTATATATTCCCTTCTACACCCTTATTTGGTTATTGTTCCTCTGTATGTGGTCTGATTTTAAAATCAGAATTGTCCAGTAACTAATTGCTCAGGAATATTTTTGGCTTCTCATCATAATAAGAGCCTAATATAATTAACCCATTTTAACCTGATTAACTTGAGTACTATTGCAGAATGAATGAATAAATGATGATATTGTAATTTAAACACATAATAATAGTAATTATATTATTGCAAAAATTACTTATTAGCTCCTGCATTATAGCAAGACTTCTGACATTTGTTAAAGTTATTACTCACCCACCTCAGAAGAACAAACCAAATAATCAGTTACAGTTTGTTCATTAATTCAAAGTATTATAGAAACTTGAAACTCTTATGCACATCAGAAGAACCCACCAATTATTTGTTAATGAGTTCAGAATAGCAACCTGTCACTGCCAAACTTTGTTAACCCAGAACATTTGCCTACAAAAAGAACTCTAACTTGAAAGTGAACATCTATCACTTTAAATCCTTGTCTAATAAGACAAAAAGTGATAAATTCTTTTTTCTCCTCTTTTTGTAGAATGCAAATCTTGATTAAATTAATAGCAGACAAGCTGATAGTCTTTGAGTCCTAGGAACCATGACAGTTGTCCAGTCTAGCCTCTGATACTCACACACCATACAATACTCCATTTTAATCCATATAAGCTCATATCTCCTTTTTTAGCTAGAATATCTCTTTTGTAAGACACTGGATTTATTTAAAGTTTTCAGGCAGTGAAGATCCACAGCTTCCCTAGATAAGATTTTGTAAAGATTAATTACTTTCACTTTTAAAAATATGTACTTTCCTTTTCAACCTGGAATTTATCTTGTTTTACCTTGAAATAAGATCCCTGCATCTCGTTATACTTTTGCAGCAAAATTAAAGAGCTGCATTCTGCAGTGTGCATCTTCTTTGTGAATGGGCTCATAGCTAGTGTTCAATAGGTTAACTGTATGTCACATGTATCCAGGGTTATAGCTTCAAAAATATGTACTCTACCCTACATTTTAATATCCAAGAATAATTCTTTTATGATCATTTAAAATGTTGCTAGATCAGCATGACCTTCATATAACATTCAAATAGAGCACTTCAGTATTCTTAGGGGAAAAAAATAACTTAATATTCACTTTTGGGCTTTGTTTGACACTGAATCCTGATGAAGTACTTGACCCTAAAATATTGACCCAGTTTTTATCTACCTTCTTGTTGTATAGTTTCCATTCAATATATACTGACTGCCATATGAAAAGCCTGCATGAGCACGCAGTTGACAAGACATTGGCACTAATTGTTACCACACAGAGTTGAGAAGTGGAGAATTGGATTGACTTTCTATCTCAGTGAGACAGGAACAAATTCATCAAAGATTGTCCATTATCTCCGTAACTGTCAAAGGAGCTGCAGATTAGGTCAGGAGAGATCAAAGACACAGTGCTTTGCTTTCAGTATTCTCACATCCCTGTTCATATGCTGGGAGAAAAACAGCTTTTTGCACAGTTTTTATGAAGAAAAATAACAGTTAAAAAGTAATATTTTAAAACAAGTATTTTTTAAATACTGAAAACAGAGGAAGACCAGTAAATCAAAACCAGGTGGTGATGTGACCCAGCATCAACACCCTGCGTGGTCTGTGAGTTCCCTTCAGACTGGCTTTAACCTGGTCCCTGGATGAAACACCACATCTATATATTATGAAGCATCAAACACTAGTTTCAACTTGTACTGTTATAAAGTGCATAACTAGAGCTCCCAATTTAATATCCTCTGTTGGACATCTGGTTTGTGTGTAATAAAACTTCCTTTGGAACCAAAACAATGTGTAACAACTGCAATTGATTGCAGGATTAATCTCAGAACTGGGGTGCTGCTTCATGTAAAATGTTGGAGGTACATCCCTGGAATTACACCTGTTTAGATAACTAGTCAAAGACTAAGTGCCTCTAAAACAAAGTATGTAACTTAGAGAAACAGTGACAAAGAGGAAACTACTCCAATCTTTATTAATCCACTCACTGAAATAGGTCATAACCCCATGTGTCCCATTTATATAAAGAAGAAGATCTGGTTGAAAATATGATGCCTATTCTAGCATCTAAAACCATCTACTCAGACACTGACAGATCACAGAAGACCAGGAAGAATCTGGAAGGATATATATATATATGAATACAAAGGAATTTCTCAGCCTGATTTCAACAGCTGTCATTTAAGGTTCCAGATCTGAAATTCAGGAGATTTAGATCTCCTGAATGGTCTCCCTTCAAGTTGTATGATATGTTCTAGACCTCTTGATTAAACCAGCTGTCAAGATATTCTACCTCAACAAAACACCTAAATATTCTAGCAACCCTGGGCACAGCATACCATAAAGCCTTAAAAAACATGATTTGGGAGTGTTTAAGTCATTGCCCTTTTGTTAGCTATTTGCTGTAACAATTTAAAAGTATCATAAATAACCATTACTGCCTAAAAATTCAGAAGTATACTGCTATTTAAAAACATGTAAGGTGGCCTAAAAGTTAAGTCAGAAGACTGTGGTCATGCCCACTAGAAGATCCAAAATTCACCTCAAATAATCTATTGTCCTTGTGAATCAACATTGTCTTTGCCTCATACAAAACAGTCCTTTGGAGCCAAAAGACCTAGGTTTAAAAGCACTGGGGTTTTCTGCTTCCTTTTATTCCCTTTATGATATGTCATCATGCTTTTATTGCCACTCCTCAGAAAAATATCACCAAGTTTAAAGGTCTAAACAGCATTCATTCCTGTTTGTTCTTTCCTATAAATCCTCTAGCCATATTTATACCAAAAGCAATTTGAAAACTTTTCCAGAGGGAGTGCATAAAAGATGCAACCTATACAATGTTTTTATTCTCTTAGCTGATAATTTTATAATATTGAATTTTTTTTAACTTGGTTGATAACAATGTTCCTAGTTTATCTATTTGCAGGCACCGAGGGGTTCTATGTGTAAAGCTGAGCAGATACACAGCATAAAATATTTACTTTTTCTCAAATAGCTCATTCCATTTCACCATGGATGATTTTAAGCAAGGACTGTGACTAGAGAGATCTGTAATTTTAAGTAATGCATTCCTACCTTTGAGCTGCAAACTGACTTTCAGCTTCCTACATTGAGAAATAGAGATGCTGAAATTTTTACATAGAAGGGAATGCAACTGGCATTTTCCTGAACAGGGAATATGCACTACACAGTATAGTGTCAGAGCAGATTATATCCCATGAACACTACCTGTGAATTATAGTGGTATCCACCAGCACTGCTGTGGTCACAGGTCTGTCAGCTGTGCCAAGAGAGTTGTTGGTGCTAAGAGGTGTAGGGAGGCAGAGGTGTTGCAGATCAAACACTGACATGTATTGTTACTGGAAATTTTTGTATACAATCTCCGCTGGTTTTTTTATTCATCTCTCTCCTGTTCTGTTTGAAATAAGCTGTTGTCACATTCAAAGGCAATGTGATAAAGATGCAAGTTCACTTGGACATATGTGTTAGGTTATGTGGAAAAAAGGCTTTTCTGCCCACACACAGATGTGTGAGGCACAGGGTCAGGCAGGGGAAACTCAGTAACCTCATCACCTACGCCTGCTCCCTGTCTCAACCTGCAGAGTTCCAGGGGAGCATCACCCCAGTGAAGCTGGGTACAACACCCCTCAGACTGAGGGAGGTGCAGTGTGGGAACTCAGCACATCACTCCGCATGTCCAGAGTTACCGAGAGAACCCTTGGGGGTCTCGGAAATCCTGGAATGTTGCCAGGAGCGTCTGGTGGCTTGACTTCGATCCCTCTAGGGATGTGCCACCTGTTTGAGTACATGAGAGTCACTTGGGAGTGAATGGTGCAGGAATGATGTATTTACAGGGTGAAATATAGATTTTAGGGTTTTGGTACAGAACGATTATGGAGACAAGATGGAGGGATCAGGGCGTGTCTTGTCCTTCTTCTTTCTTCTTTTTGCCATCCATTTTCTGTGGTGATGTTGGCACTTGGGGATTGGTCCATGGTGAAGGTGCACTTGCTAATATGGGTGAAAGGTATTGGGAAATAAAGGTAAATATGATGTACGTAGCTTTTAGTATAAAAAGACACAACCACCCCGTGGGTGGTCAGAGTGCCCTTGGCTGCCTTGCAGGTCAGATCTCTGCTGGTCAGAAAGAAAATTCTGTAGATAAGAAATAATAAACAATCTGAAGACCAAAAAACTGAAGAGTCCAAACTCGTCCTTTGAAGCACAGGCTGCCCCAGAACCACTCTACACGTGTCTGGGCAGAGACAGACAGCCGACCGGACAGTGCAGGATTTTGTGATGGGATGAAGAGGAGGAATTTCTTGACATTGCATAAGACTTATCATTAAAAATTTAAGGGAGGAGCCAAAGGAGGGGAAATGGAAGAATCAAAGTGTTTGATGGAATAAGCATGGGAAAATAAATGAATAAGGTGATATAAAAAGATGATCACATGTAAATATTTATATTTATATATCCATATTCCAGTTATACTGTTTGTCTGCCTGACCATGGCCTGTAACCACCATCACAGTCTGTCCTGTCTTCTTATTTAATCCCATTTCTACTTCTTTACCTTGGTGAGGGACCTGTGTGCTCTTGGGGTGGGAAGAATCTGAGTGCCAGCAGCAAGAGACAGACTGTGGGTTGGAGAGAGAGTCAGACCGCAGGTCAAAGGGACTCTGTGTCTGGGGTGCCAGTAATTGCAGACACCAGACTGCACACACTGTGAGTGATTGTGTGTCATCAATCACTCACAAACCCCAGCAAATGTCAGACTGAACAAGTCAGGGAACGGGATACATGGCTTAGCAGCCACGTTTGGAAGTGGACTCCAGTTTGGGGTGCACCTGAGTGTGCAGCTCTCTCAGGGAGACAGCTACTGGAGGGACCCAGAGGTCAAGGCTGATTGCTAGAGACCACGGGGTCCAGAGACCAACTGAGAGAGAGAAAAAGAGTGTTTTGTGTGAGTCATGCACAAGCCACTCACTGGGGAGACTGAATGTCTAAGACTGGCTACAGAAGGGCTCCACAGTGCAGTATTTGTGTGTCTCTGCATCTGTGTGTACAGAGGGAGGACTGGGGGCTGGTACCAGCCTTGGAAGTTGTGTGCCCAGCTGCCAGAAACTAGAGAGCCTCACTCTCGTAGGGACTTACCTTGCAAATGTATATTTATTCCTATTAATGCATCTTCATCCTTATCAGGCAAGGGGGATAAGAGGAGGAGGTCACATGTGCTGGGATTTTTTTCATGCTGAGTGTTTCTGTTCATTTTGATCTGTGTAGCTGAACATGTCTAAATATAAAAACACAGTTTGTGAATTCATGTGCCCACTATGCACATGCATGCATGTTCACCTCTAACAGGCCAGGAGATTCAGCAACACTAACCATACCTGGCTTCAGCAGGTGGACAGAGAATATGATTAGCAAAAATACTTTCTGCATATAAATTCCTCTTCCAAATAATATAAAAATAAGTATTAAGGATGCATAAATATCTTGTTACACAAATAATCATTAAATAATACACCAGTTACAAATTGTATTCTGTGGCACTTTCAATGTATCATATAGGAAGTGCATATAAATCCAAGGCAAAAATGAGTGGCTTTCAAGAGAGAAGTCTACTCTCTGAGTTATCCCCATTTAATTTGTACAGCAATGACCCTGTGGCTGGTATAGTCAACTGAATCAATATCATGCATATTTGAAATGCAACAAAGATAAATAAATAGATGGATAACGCTGAAAAGCTCAAAGATTTTAAAATTAGAAAGGGCCAAGTCCTGTTACTTCCATAAAGTTCTCTAGACCAGTATGTATATGAGACAGGCAGGATTTGGCTTACAGTCAGCATTAACATTCAAGTCTGATGAAATCAATAAAACTGCTGCATTACAATGTAAATGCATGGAAAACTGCAATAAAGACCCCTCCATACTGAAGATTACTGCCATCACAGCAGAACTATAGGAAGTGATCATGTAAGCACTAAGTAACTTCATGCAAAATATAACAGATATCTCTACATAGCTAGAGGTAGAATCCTGGGAGTTGGGGGTGATGGGGGAGGAATTCAAGCTCACTTCTTTTTAACTAAATAGTAAAGCAAATATTTTAAAACTGTATTCAAATTTCCTTTATGCACATCTGAATATACTTAGCACTACTTCAACAACTACAAAAGGAAAGAGTTGTAGCTTTTAGTTGTTTTCTGAACTGAGCACACAGAGGTTGAAAACTGTACAAAACCTTGCATTCTTTGCAAGCATCAGTGTAACTACTGAGAAAGCAGACAGCACCTCATAGGATGAGCTGGTATTCCATACCACCTGAATAATATTACATTGCATATGTTCAACCTTCTTGGACATTTCATACTCTGCAGTAAAATTTACTCCCACAGGTAGTTCTATTACAATCATTAGATTTTTTCACATGAATGCAGGTTCAGTGGATGTGGTAAATTAGTTTCTGCCTCAAGTTTTCTTGTTACCATAAGAGTAAATCACACTATGCTAGTTGAATGTAGATTCCTGTCATTTAACAGGACAAAGGTTTAATAAAAAACATTTATTTACTTTTATAGTTCTTCTCAGGTCTGCAGAAACTTTAATCAATAGCTACAGATTAACTTTCTCTTCTTCTTGATATAATATCTGTTTAACATGCTTCCAGTTTTAAAGCTTAGAATAGAAATGACTACACCAGTTTTATCACTACCCCAAGGTCGGTCTCCTGTAAACTACTTAAAGCCATTCAGCCCAAAGTCATACCTTCCAGCTACAGTCACTTAATGGAGTCCAAGTTTAATCCCTTCTCTGCAGCCAAAAGTGTTTCAGCCCACCAGCCTTTTGGCTCAGTCAGCAGATACCTTTTGCAGTCCTTGTGCAAAAGCTGTGAGGTGATGCAGAAGAGGATTCAGGATTTCTGCAAATATAGAGAAGAAAACCTTCAGATCAGAATACAAGGGACTGCATTCCAAGATTTGCATCAGATCCTGTTTCTTTGCCATGCCTAGTGACTAATGCCCAAAACCACTCCAAGGTGGGGAGTCTGTCCCCCAGCTGGTATCACCACAACTCTGTGCCTGCGAGCTCAGCCCTTTGCAAGGAGAGAGCAGAGTGGGGGCTCCTCCATCTGGGGAGGTTCTGGGTGCACACTGCCTGTGCCCTCTGCCCTGGTCAGCCGCTCTGTTCATAGCACAGACCCACCCTGCTGCTTTGCACCATGCATTAGAGGAAAAATGCCAATAGTTTCTTGGCACCCCGAAGATAATGTGCCTAAGTCCAATTTGAAGCTGTGAATTTCTACCTCACACTGACAGCTAAATCTAGGAGAAGGTGAGATTTCAGGATATGTTGTTCTTACTCCTAAAACCATTTGCAGAATTTGGACTTAATCCTCAATGAATTCACATTCTATTACAATTCTCCCAAAAACCCTGGGAAAGCTTTTTTTTCCCTAATTGAGATCTATTTTAGCTCTAGTAGTTGTAAAAAACCATCTATGGAGCTGAGGGCTTCTCTTCTCTAGTTAGAGGTTATATTTAATATTCTGGTCAGTTGTATTTTGCATATGGATTTGCTAGATAACAGAGCTGCCACACTACTGTAATCCAAAAATTAAAAATAATCATCCACTTTGTAACATTTTAACCATTTCACTTTCCCAAGTGAGAGTCTTCTCACAAAGGATTACCTTCTTTCCTATTAAAGCAACTGATAAAGAATTCTGCACTGCACATAAGGTATGCCAAGCACTACTTATTCTTCCTACAATCCAAAATACTGCTGCAACTTACAAAACCATTTATAGCAGACTGTTACAGGTAAAAAATGGAACATTGCTTTTGTTCTTTCAGGCTTTGCATGCCCTCAGGCTAGTGATTTACTATACATCCACAATTTTCAGAAGCACTGTCTAAATTTGATATAGCTTAGTCCATAGATGTTCAGTTTCAAACAAATCAGTTCATGTTTTTGGAGATAATTACCTGTCTATTAGCTATTGTTGTTTCACACAAAGGATCAACTTTCATTCCAGAAAGGAAGACAATTTCAGCACTACTGTATCAAAGAAAAGGAAAAAAATAAACCTAGCATCTGTACTACCAGTTAACATGTCTACAGACACAAAGGATTTCAAAATTAAGTTTATTTTTTTCAGAATGAAGTTTCCTAAAATTAAGCAACAGTAAACAGTAAATGTGAATTAGGACAACACAAAGAAAACCTCCATGCAGGAGGTGGTCTTTCCTTCCCAGAATGCTGTGTTTGTGCTATTTTATTACTTATAAGGTTTGAAGATTCCAGTAATGCTATTTTGCCTGCACTTAATCCCCAAAGCTTGAGCAGTAAGAATGGGAGTTAACACTCAATTCTCTAGCTAATTATTTTGCCAAAATTAAGTAGATTAAAAAATAGCCTATTTTGCCAGTCAGTTTTTGCTCATGTTAAGATCTATGGAACTCTCATTGACCTGTGGAATTCTCATTTTGAATTGATTTTGTGCATCAGGATTACTGATTACTGGTAAGACAACTCTGACTTGAGTTTCATTCATTTTAAGTCAACTGTTATGACAATTTGCAATAATATTGGCTGCTCATCAAATCCAGTTGTTTCATGTGAAGTTGGTAGTTTAAACTAAAGTGATAAGGAGTGAAATTTTCATAACATCAGTTCAAATGCTACTGCTAGTCTTTTCACAAAAATGCTTAACCAGAATTTTGGGATTTTTGGGCTGTTCTATGAAGACAATTAAAGTCTATTTTTGTTTTAATCTTATTTATGCAAAGTCACTTCTAGAAGAGCACTGGAAACTAAGACACTTTCTTCACTGAAACTTTCTTCAAAAATTGTGAATTTGACAACACAGTAAGTTAATAGTGTGTTAAACTGACAGATTATTTTGCTGGATGTATAGGACAAGATAACGGCTTCACTGAGAAGAGGGACTCTTCAGGTATGCAGCTGCAAGATATCATTTCCTTTAATTTTTGGAATTGTAAGAATAACAGCTTGTACCACATCTGGACACTTTAAGAATGCAGCCTAAAGGACTCAACATCCATTTACATCCAGATCAGTGAGCATCTAGGGAATTTTGATTTCTAACTTAAAGCTTAGAAAAGGATATCTGACACTAAAAAGCAGACATCACATCATGTTCTGTGTGAATCTCATTGCCATGGTTTCAGCATGCTCTGTACACACCTTGGTCAAGGCTCCTAAGTGGCCCTGAATATCACTTGGAGTGAGTGGTAAATAGATGTCTAAGTGTCTCAGACTGAGAAAGCTCTTGGCATACAAAGAGATCAAAACCTGACATGACCACCACCTCTCTACAATATATTTTACTCTCAGTACAAACTTGCCTCTTTCACAGCCTTGCAACAGTGGTAAGCTTTGAAATCTATAGCTTGCGTGTCACAAAGAAACTAAAAGGATCCTTTAGTTTGTAATTTGGATGTGAAGACTTGACAAACATGTATCAACTTCTTCCTAGATGAAGCAGTTGCTTAGTTTTTTTTTATATTCTTACCATTAAACATGAGGTGAAGTAAAAAAAAATATAAAAATAGACTGATCAGCTGATTTCATTTCTTTTCATGTTTTTCTATGTAAAAGTGAATTGCAGTGTTACTATAACAGAGCCTGTGAAGGTGTGTCATGCTAACATAGCCAGTATCAGCACCACCACTAATCTTATCAGCAAGGCTTCTCTGGCAACCTCCTTTCCTACAGTAATTGTCATAACCCATCTGTTCAGAGAGGGAGGCTGACTCACATATCTACGAGATTATTGTGCTGCCATCCTTCAGGGTGTCACCACTGCAAAGGATTTGAAAGCCTGAAAGAGGACCCGGCAACCCCAGCAGAACCCTGCAAACATTTACATACAATCTTTATGTGTATATGGCTACACATACAACAATTGGAAAGGAAGCCAGTAAGTATATCAGGGAAATAAATACCTGCTCCAAGGGGAGCCAGCTGAGAACCCATAGCTGCAAGCCAAAATCCCTGCTGTTTTCAAATAGACCAGAGGAAGAACAACAAAAGTACAATGCACAGACAAGATGATGTCCCTTCTGAATTTCAGTAGCTGCCTTTTGCACTGACTTAAAACAGCTCACTGAAAGCTTTTCAGCACTACAAACAATAGTGTAAAGGCACTATTTACTACTGTGCTCCTTCTGCTGGTATGCCAGCATGCAATAACAGTGTCCTGTGCAGCCCTGATAGATGCAGATGTCAAACAGCAGAATGTTATCACCTCTGGTACCCAAGGCAGACAGGAGAAGCCTACCAGAATAACTTGCAGCTCCAGTTTTCCAATGTCCATAATGAAAAGTGACCAATCATAAAAAAGGATTACAACTTAACCATGTAGCATGATATGAGATATATAAGTCTGTTATTGGCAGAAGAGTCAAAAAAACAACTCTTAGTACTTGCCTTGTGCACAAGTACTACAAGCTTGGATATTTGCAGTCATTCATTTCTGGTATTTATATGCTCAAATTTCATTTTAGAGAGGGAAAGATAGGTATTTATGTATCAGTGGAGAATATAGTTGCTAGCCATTCAAATGTGAGCTGTTTAGCTCTGTTTCTTAGCTCAAATTGTAATAAAAAATTTTAAAAGGTTATTTTTAAAAAATTATAATGGCAATTTTGAAAATAGACAAAATTTAATATGAAAAAGTTTCTTTCAAAAGTATGAGGATAGCATAATTATAAATAATTTTATTATAATGCTAATTGTGTAACTGTCAAACTTTTCTTTGGTAGCCCATTGTTTCTGTAGAGATACACTTAAGATGAAAAACCTATTTATTAGTTCCACACAAATAAATTCATAAAAATATGTTATGGTAACACAAACAGCTAGAATTCCTCATGCTTTCTACAGAAGAACATTATACTTTATTTTTTTTTTCCCTCAATTACAACAAATTTAACATTCCAATCAGCTACAGTTCTATCAGAAAAATAAGCACTACAGACAAGGTATGTAATAATCCTTTTAAAATAATGGTTTACTAATAGCTATACAATGCACTCAAAAAGAATGCATACTTTTTCATTTTAATATGAATAATTAAATTTATAAATTCTCATTCCTTTAGTATGAGGCTGTTTTGGTTTGGGTTTTTTTTGTAATTTATATAATAGTGGAAAAGTGATCCTATAACTTATAAATCTCTTAGTAACTTTGGTACAAAGTCCTATCATAAATTTCAGGGTCTTTTCTGAAAACCTGTCTCTGTACTGCCTGTAGTTTCTCTCTGATAACTCTAATCACCTTTTCACATGCTAACTCACCAAAATTAAAATTTCCAAAACATTTACCACTTATGACTCTTCAGTTTCCACATTCATAAGTAGGGTTTTAACCTGTTTTAACCTGGACTCTTTAATGAAATAGCCAAAAATTTGAAGCCTTGTTAAAACTCAATTAGTTTTTACCACAAACTAGTTGGAGACATCTTCATAATAAATGCAAATCAGGTGTCAGTCATTTCAGAACTATGCTTTTATATAGCCACTGTAGACATTCAGATCTGCTACAATGTTCCCACACTGGGCAGCTAATCGGCCTTCTGATGTAAAATGCAAAAAAAAAATGTTCAAGTTTTCCTAATTTTGTTAAGGCTGTTCTAAAGTTTTCCTGTAGTAACTTTATAATATTTCCTGGTTTGACTTTATAATATTTCCTGGTCTATACTGCATGTAACACCACCTAGTAAATAGATAATTTTTTACAACAGTCAAGGTGAGGGTTTTCCACCCAAGCAGGAAAAGAAGTCTCAAAGCCACACAAAGATAACACAAGAAAAGGAAGAACCAATCAGCTAAAATAGGACTCTCCTTCAAGTATTAATTTGCCAGGAGTCAAAAAAGGTTAAGTACAAAGGACATATGACCTTCAGTTTCCCACCTACAACAAGCATCCAAAAAAGATGCTTTGTAAATTCCCTTTAAGGATGTTCCATGCAGTTGAAGAGGAGCAACAGTGATAAAATCTGTTGAATAAAATTCAGAAGACTTCTTTGAATTGCAAAACAGAACAGAAACTTTAGTTTCTTTAGTTGGAGAGCAGAAACACAGAGGATGCACACAGTAGATAAAGTGAAACCATATTTTCACCTAGTGTACCAAGGTGCTGGTGATGCTGATAGCGGGTAACAAAACGTCTCCATGCCAGGGATGCAGCTTCCCAATCCTCAGTGAACCTCATCCACATGACTGAGTTATGAGTCTTTGCAGATACCTTCACAGGATCACGTAGGAGTTCTGAAGCAAAAGGAAGAATAGAATTCATTTCTGAAAGGCATAACTGAATGTTATGCTTTGAGAAAGTGGCTTCTTTTATCCTGCAGTTTTTTTCTAATATTAGGAATATATATAGTATTCTGCTACATACAGCGGACCAGGGAAAGGCTTTACAGAAAACAGAGGTCTGTCTCTCCCCCATGAAAAGAGTAGTGCACACTCTTAATGGTGATAATAAGGAAACAAATTAAAGTTGCCTGGGCTTTAAAACCATAATCACTTTCTTTTAACTTGTATGGACTCTTTAACACATTGTGCTATACCAAGTAGGAAGTCTTTTTTCTTTTAACTATGAGCATATATGCTATCACAGCTTATCCTTTCAATGAATAAGGCTTTACATCAAGCATCTAAAAGGTACTTGCTTGCTTAACCAAGAGAATGATTTGAAGGACTAAAGGGATCCTTCAAATTTCATCATATGTGAAGCAGTTTATATTGTATAATAGAGGTGAATGTAAGTCATTTCTCAATACCTTAAACCCTGCTAAACTGGTGAGCAAAATGTATTAGGATCACAGTAATGTATTCCTGCCTGTGTAACACAACAATTATGACACAAGTTTCACAGACACTGAATATCCCTAGATGTGTTTCAGTCCTGTGATCTAACTATTAACTAAATGAAACATCAAGCTATCCATAAGCAATTACAAAGAGTCTGAAGTCGGTGAAATTAGATGAATTTTGAAAGAGCAAGGAATGAAGTCATCCTCTTATCCCTTAATCAGCATCTTCTGACTTTAAAAATTATGCTAATTTCAGCCACTCACCCACTGAAACTTACTGATGAACATTTTCATTACTAACAGATACCAACTAAAATTAATGACCCTAGATAACTATATTTTCCAAGTGGGAGGTTCAAGATAAGTAGTAACCTTGTGTCATTTTTTGCCAATATCAAATATAAAGGTCAAATAGGGGGCATTTCAGAAGTCACAGCCCATAATGAATAAGTGCATCCAATTTAAGGAGCTGTTATCCTAAAGAGCATTAAGAATGAAGATTAATGACATAATGATTAATTAATCAATAATTTTGTTGACATGTGTTTAACCAAAAAGAGTAAGCAGAAACAGTGGTTAAAGGAGTACATAAACCACCTTTATAAGTACTGCTTAGCATCCTATTACTCTGAAGCAAAGGAATTAATTTATCTGCAACCTATGTGGCACTAAATACTGAGTGAGAGATCAAGGAAAATGTTTCCTGAGAATTAATGGAAAGAGGGTGAAGTACAATTTTTTTCTCTTTAAATTCAAATTTCTTACTTTTAATGTTCCAGTTTTTATAGTTTCTCACACTCCCTAAGAGCAGCTACTTCTTATACCCACATACTTTCACTCTCCAGAGCTACAGCTTGCACTACGGTTCCATGAAACAGTCAATCTGATATTAAGTAGAAAGGTACCAAAGATGGGAGTAAAATAAGTCAGTTGTACGAGACAAAGCTTTGAAAAATTCACTTTGTCTGTTCAAAAGGACTCAAAAATTTTGAAAAGCTAACTTTTTTTTCCATATAGACATTATTCCAGATCACATATCAGCCATTCCACTGCTGCAGAAAGCCTGCATAGAGCACTATGAGGTGGTCTTTGTGAACAGAAATGCAACTGTGCTCTATCTGATCAACTTGAGACCCTCAGGGAATTGAGTGCATAAATCCAGCAATACTGAACATAGAGACATGAATTTAATATCAGATGTTGCTTCTCTGGTACAGATTAGAGAAAACCTGAAAGCAGCTGAACTCCCCATACTGTCCTTCCTATGGTTTGCATGAAAAGTTAAGGATACATTATTATTTCAGTTTCCAAACTGAGTAACTTCTTCCTTAAACAGGTAAAGCAAGCTGGTGCAAGAAAAACCTGAAATTTTCTTTCAGTTCTTTAAAAGTTCCACATTTGCTTCATTTAAAAGCTAGCTGTCCGTAGAGTCTGTGATGAAAAGATAAGTAAATTGAACAGATAGACCCAGCAAGGATCTAAGGAACAGTCATGAGTGGAAGACCCATAGTAACACAATCAGTGAAAACCTAATCAGTGAAAATTAGAGCACACTGAATCAGCTGCCTTTGAAGCTATCAAGAGAAAATTATTGTCCCTGGTGTGAATCCCCCTGAGATGAGTCAGCAGCAGAAACTCTCTCTCAGAGGCCTTCAGACTAAAAGGAGAATATTACCTTCAAGGGTACAGGATTTATCACAAAATGGAGTGATGAAGAGGATTCATGGATTGTGTAAAAATTATTAAGGGATGCATCAAGTTAATTGTGGGAATGTTCAAACTCTTTATGGTATGCTTAATGTAAGGACCAAAGATGGGGAGAGAGGGTAACCAAGGTGAACTGGGAGGAACAAACATGGGAAAATAGAGGAAACATGACAAAACCAGTTTCATGTGAACAGATAGTGAGCAGTTTTGTGTCTTCTGCTCACAGAGAGGAGGAACAAGTTCAGGCTGACTATGAGACAGGATTATGTGAGGGCTGTGTGTGCATTTATGGGTGTCAGTACAGGCACCACTCTTTGTGGGGTCTGTGTGGCCACAATTGTGTCAGACTTGTGTGCACAGACTGGAAATAACTTGTGTCTGGGGACAGGGAGCCACAGTGGCTTCACAAGCATGGCTGGAGATGCCTGCAGAAGAATTTGGAAAACTAGAAATATTATTACTATCATTTTTCAGAGAGATATTTCAGACAGTCGCCAAATCATCTTGTGGTCTTAGCAAACTGAGAGTTGTGAATTCAAAGATTCTCCATCCCTGGAGATATTGAAAACCCAACCAGACTTGTTCCTGAGCAACCTACTAAAGGTGACACTTGTTTAAGCAGGGTTTTGGACCAGGTGATCTCTAGAGGTCTCTTCCAACCTCAGCTAGCCTGTGATTCTCTGAAAAAAATTCTGCCCTTCTTTTCCAAAGGCGCTAAAAATTATGCAGTAGAAATATAAACAAAAAAATTAAATGAAAGCTCTCAGGAAACAAAAGGCACCTCTCAAGAAGCTCTATAGTCTATATGGTCTTGAGACCCAGACTTAAGCTTTCTCCATCTATTTTGTGAACTTTGTGCCTCTGTAGTTGCACTAAAGCGATGATCCAAACAAATCATGTTACATTGGATTCCTTCCATACTACTGCCAGCTTGGGGTTCAGAGCTGTTTCAAATTCATATAATCCAAAAGGTGAAAAGATCCTGAAAAATATAATATAAATATGTAAAGCAAGATCATTATAAGTGGATAGAATTTAATCAAACTGCCTATTTTTTCATAGGGTTAGTAGAAGCCAAATTTAAAGGGAAAACTAAATCCAGAGACCATTATCAACATACAGTTCAATGTGTTTATGGTAAAATGTTGCCTCAGGGGAGAAGCTGATACTTTCAAAAATAAAAATAAAATGGTTTTCTATAAAACCTCAACTCTTAAAATATTTATATTCCACTTGAAAAAACTTGTCTAATAAAATACTTCAAGATCAAGAGGAATCACTGAGGCATTTAGTCTGCCTTTGCACATATCTTGAGCTAAACAATATACCCAATTACTCCTGTAGTCACATCAGTAATAAATGACTTTGACTGAATCATACCTTCAGAAATAAACATACAGGAGTGATCTGAAAATACCAAGAGGTGGAGAATGCGCCATTTCTCTCTATAAGTAATTTCAATTGTTAACACTGACAACAGTGAAGACGCTTTATTTCTAACCTGAATGTATTTGATTTTAACATTCAGACATTAGTTCTTGTTGTGATTTTATCTGATAAATGAAGGAGCCTTTAATATCCAATATTTCCCTCCATGAACCTTAACAACTATTAATCACTCAAGATGATGGTGTAATAGGCAGGAAAAAATACTTAGCAACTTCAAAGAATACTTAAGAAGCGAGAAGAAACAAACCAAAACTCCTCAATATTCTTCCTATAACTCTCTCTTCTTACAGTAAGAGTACTTGTACTCTTAGTACTCAGGATCTTTTCAACATTTTTCTGGGAGTGTTTTTTTACTATCTGTATCACGCTTCCATTGAAATCAAAAGTGGTCTAAACTGTATAGTTCAGGTAGGTCAGAACTGTTAGCCAAATCAAATATATGCTTATTTGGGTATGAACATAGGACTGCTATTTATAAATTGCCAGAATAAAGGACTACAGATTCAGCAGAGTTTCCTATTTTTATCAGAAATTTTATCAAAAGCAGCGGAAGAAAGTTTTCTATTTTTCTTAGGTAGTTTTCCTAGGAACTTAATTCTGTAGAGCAGTGTGTTTAGTTGCAACTTCCAACATTCCACTTTTAGCATTATTTAATTTCTAGAGAAAAATCTTAAATATTGTGATTTTTGCTTCCAGTGATATTGACATGATTTCTAGTATTATTATATGAGGACACTATATTTGACAGAAAAACTGATTATATGAGATCAGTGCTGAAGAAAGGAGTGTATTTGACTTGTAATATCTTTTAAATTATAATATCACCCTCCAGGTCAGACATTTAACTTCAGATCACCAGTGTCATTGTAATTCAGGATGTCGTGAGGAAGAGAAAGCAAAAACTCTTACAGAAATACATTGTTTTGGCGATTTTTGGAATTCTTTTATTAGAACACTGGGAACAAAACTACCATAGTGTCATAACAAAAGAATACTAGCTATTGCACTGCTTCATTATACTTCTTGTATAGCCATTTTGTTTCAGGCTTATTCAGACAATCATTTTCTCCAAGTATTACAGCACTGAGAGGCAGCCTCTGGGTAAGTACATACCACAGATAACCACTAAGGCTGAATTTTAATCATACCCTTGGCTCTTTTAGCTCCACAAAATCCATCCTTTTGGAGTAATATTTCTAGACTTGCACTAAAGAAAAAGTAAAAGAAATGTGTCTGCTTGAGCTCCAACAGTAGAACAAATTATGATTCAAAATTGTGTGACAAAACAGACAAAAAATGAAGATCTTTAATTCATTCAACAATTATTGAAATAATTTTGCAAAGACCGATAAATGCATTTAAAGGTGGGAATATATCTAGCCACCTTTAAAGATATTGTTAAACAGAGACGTTTAAATCTTCTTATTCAAATTTTATATTTGATTGAGTTTTCTTATTTAAAACAAATTAGTAGGAATTACTAAACTAGAACAAGCTGAGCTCCCAGTGAGAAAAAGTAATTTTGCATTCAGCAAGTTTTGACAATTACACCCCAGTAAAACCAGGAAAAACAACCATTTGTCCTGGTTTTACTGGGGTGTAATTGTCAAAACTTGCTGAATAGAAAGGGTATTTTGGATCTTGCAACCTTAGGTTTCCAGGTTCAGGAATTTACAGAGTCTGAGTTTTAACTGCCTCCACCTGTACAGGATTTCTAAAATTCTTTTGTGAAGATATAATCCATTTCTTATCTCAGAGTGAAACTTATTTTTTCCATGAGATATTTAAAGTGAAAAAATACCAATACCCCACCCCACAGATACATTTAGGAACTTAAATCTTACTGAAATTAAAGTGGATTAGGCTCCTCAATGCTAGCCCCAAAATCAAACAGAAATTAAGAAATCTAGTTACAATTGAATTGTGTCTTTGACTTTCCTTCTTCTCTCTGGACACAAATATATATTTAATAAGGAATAGTAAATAAAATTGGATTTCATAAGGTATATTAACATGCCTGAAGTACTTACAGGAAATCACATAAATTTTTCCCTGTCCATCATTCATCTTACTGCATTTTGAAAGCAACTAAAAGCCATTCCAGGATAGAATCAAAGAAAAATGTTATGCCCCTACAACACCCTGCCTCCATTGTTAGGACATTGCTCCTGCTTTTCAAGATTTCTACAACATAAAGGAGGCAAGACAGAGTTGTAGCAGGTGAAGTTCCCCAGGCCTTCAAGGAAACCACAAGGAACCATTCAGGCTAGCCTATTCCCAAACTTCCCTGGACAGCCTGATTTGTTAACTTAGCTGCATCACTTCTCTGTCTTTCTCTTTTTCTGCCTCTTCTAGATGGCTTTGAACTGGTGACAATGAATGATCTTGTTATGTGTGTGAATTTGAGCAAAAGCCAAGCGGCTCTGCTATTGTTAAGGGCTTCTAAGCTTTACTAAGAAAAGTAGTAACAGTAGGAGGGCTTAGAGCTCACACTAAATTTTACTTAATGATACCCGTTACTGGAGCCCAGCAAGCTGTTATTGACACATCACTATTTGAGTGACATCTAATTAATCATTACATCACTAACCAGAATCAATAGTTATAACTTTGAGGTCCTTTGTTCAACCTTCCCACTGAATATCTTGCACCAGCTTTGAGTTTAACCTAAAGTGAGACTGTTTAACCTATAAATCGTGTGGCTGTAGGAAATTACCCTGGGGTTTTGTCACCTTGGCATTTACTGGAATGCAATTGTATTCTAGTAGCAAAATAAATGCATGCTTCTCTCTGATTGGAAAAACATCCCTGTCAAACCATGGAAATACAGCATTTTCCCCTTGTTCCCCTAAAAATCAACATAAAAGAAAAAGAAAAAACAAATACATTTTCTTTCACTTAAACTCAACAAGAGTTATCCTGGATGACCCTCCCGGCAGTAGAAACTTTATAATCACACTTTGCTTTTAGAAGCTGGGAAAGCAAAGCATGTGGTGAGAACTATACTTATCTACAATACTATATCTTATTTTTCCTTATATCACTAACTGAGTTCTGTGATGACAGTGGTCACTAAAAACTAGTATTTTTTTTCTTTTTTTCTTTTTTAAGGGGAAAAAATATAAAAAGTCTCAGATCTCCACCTTGTGTGGTTGATGGTGTATGACTCTATAAACACTCTTGAGGCCCTTGGTTCAAGATTTGTTAATTACTGTTGAAGAGTAAAACATCAAGATGTGATTCCTTTTGCTTTTATTTTTTGTAATGTTGGAGCATTCGAGGTTTCACCTCGATGTTTAGTTTATGCTCCAAATTCTGTCTAAAGTTTGCTTATTATTCCCATTCAAAAGAGAGAACATAAGAACAGGTGCATGTTAGTCAAGTCCTTAAGAGGAAAAGTTATAGTGGCCAAATGAGTCCTACTGAACTTTTCCCATGGCAGACATAAAGCATGGGTTGATTCTCAGAAGCATAGTTCAGTCAAATATATAAAGTTTTCCAGTCTGAAGCATAGGATGAACAAATGGAAACACATCTGCATGTGTATATTCTGAGTAGTAGTTTCTTAGTAGAAGGTCAGATTTTGTGCTTAGTCTGGATTTTTAGTCACTGCTCCATCACATTCCTATTTACATAACACACTTTCATTTCCTAGATGAGTTAAATATTCTGTTTCATTTCAAGGATGGCTCTAGCCTCGTGTTTTGGGGCAACAAGGTACCAAGATTGTGATGCTGAGCTCTTGTTTCTACATTCCATAACCAACCAGATTCCATAAGTTTGCTCCAGCCTAACTTATTTGAATAAATTTCTCTGTCATATCTTACATGTCAGAAACTAATTGCTTGTTTCCATATGTAGAACTACCAATTAAAAGGCTTACTCCATTTTCTCCATAGTACCAAATGTCACTAAGTAGATAGAGGAAGGCATTTTGCTATTTTAATTAAGCATATGGAGGAAAACACAAGAACATGACTTTGAGGAAATATGGAAAGACTAAGCTGTATCAAAACATCTCAGCAAGTCTGTGGCATTAGAGATCAAGACAATCATGCAGTAAAATAAAAGATGAAAAATTCATATTGAAAAGCCATGGATGATAACCCAAGTTCCATCAGTTTCAATTAATTTATCTTCATAGCACTAACTCACTAATTACAACTCAGAGAACTGAGCCATATCCCTATGTTTCTGAGCAGAAAAGGTCTAAATTTAAAGTGGAATGACAAGAAACCTCAAGGCTTTTATTAAATAAAAAAAAAAAAAAAAACTAGGCATTTTCAGATGAAGTTTTTTAAAGGGAAAAGGAGAAAGGGGCAGAAAGCAATCTCTGAGTCAACCAGTCCAGTGCTGGCATGAGTGGCTAAAACCAGTTCTCCTTGTGCCTAGAGGTGACCTAAACATCCAAAAGTTTATCAGATGATAAGTAAAGATAATGAGATGGTTTCAGTTATTATTAGATCCCTACTGTCAGAGGTACCAGGAAACTAGAATCTATCCATCTGTTATGGCAAGGGGAAAACAATGCCAAAAGAAAATGAGGAAAAATTACTCCCATCTCATACCTTGAAACTTCCAACACATAAACATTGCAAAGTCTTTTCTTTTTAACTCTAAAATAATGTTCAAATCATTATTGACAGCACATCTTTTACATACAAAATTCTTGGCCTAAATCAGGATGAATTTTTTTCTATTTACTCTGTTATACAGAGTATATGTTATACAACACAAGGAATTTTAACTTTTAGTATAAGATTCTCTTAAACATTATTGGACAAATAATAAACCAAACTTCCAATAAATCAATTAGCAAGTTAAGCTGAAATTAAGTTTTTGGACACTGAAAATTTGTAGGGTTTGTTCCTTGAGCTTTTTGTTTAGGTAGATTGCTTTTAAGCTACAATAGTCATAGCTTGAAGCATTAGCTTTTCCTGACAGTCTCATTTTCCCATGCTGCAATTTCCATTAACTGCATTTAAAACAAGCCAGAAAGACTAAGAAGATGAATGGGACATAAGAAACCCAAAGAAAAGGAAGAGGGAGAAGAAGAAGAAAACAAGCAGTGGTTTACTTCTAATACTACAAATTTCCTTCTGTATAAGTAATCAGTGAATTGAATATATAGTAAACAAAAACTGGGAAAGAAAAAGATAAGCACAAGAGGAGTGGAGAGAGTACAGAAACAAAGAAATGCATACCACCTCCAGCAGCCCTTATTTCTCCCCAGTACAAGGTATTACAAACATAATTGACTTTTTATGTTGGCAGCTGCTGATCTTTCAACAATAATAGGTAAAGAACATAATATTAGTCTGGTTTATCCATGGCATTAATTAAACATTCAGTTCTGCATCACCCGTGATGATTCACTACCCCTGCAGAGTGTAATAAATGTACATTCCTAGTTCATTATGAAGGGTAAAAGTCAAGCATAAAGTCCATGACATAATAAATCATTTTGCAAGCAATTCCACTTCTTCCAAACACTTTAGAGTAGATGAAAGGCAGTAAGGCATAAAGGGCTTTCATAAGACCATCTCAATCTCCAGCATAGGCAAATGGCTTCAGAAAGCATGTTTATGTACAAGAGTTTCTTTTTCTTTCCAAATCAATTCAGCACAAGCTGGTGAAGATATATCCCCATGGGAGGCAAGGGGATCCACATTTTGTTGTAGGAAGAGATTAAAAGTCCAAAGAATGGATCTAAAACTCAGCCTACTAATTTCATGAGAAATGGTTTTATTATCTACCAGCAGCATTCATCTTGCCTGGGTATGGAAGTTTTCCCATTCAGGGACCAGTTTAAGAGACAGAACATAGTTTGAATGAGGTTTCACAGTATTGCCAAGAGAATGAAAGGTACACTATAGCTTAATACCCAAGCATATAATATTTCAAAACTTTATGAACTTATAGGTGTCCATACAAGTGGGTGGAGTACTTTTTTATATTCAATACAAATTGTTATAACTTCATTAAAAGAATTTTAAAATGTTTCATTTATACCAGGAAAGGCTTAACCAACTATCCAAATTACCTAAGAAAATAATTTAAAGACATTTTTGACTTGAACATGTGATTGCAAAACTTGTCTGAACACTTAGTCTAGGAAATATCACCATACAAATGACTGCAAACATTCTTGTGTTACAGCAAGTTATTGTATCCTCTGTTTCCTTACCATTGATCCCAGTGGAGTTCATTTTGAAAAGATAATGTTAATATCTGATAGCAATATGCTGATAATTCTATGAGGACTCTTTATGATTCAGCAACCAGTAAAACTCCTTGTCTAAGGAACAGACATAATATTGAGAAACCATTTTCAGTCCTGATTTTCAGCAAATCAATGCTTTCAAATTAATTTTAATCACAGAAACTAGGAAGCCTAAGAAATATTTATGACAAAGTCCATCATATATATAGCAGTTCTAGTCTGTGACTGCAACATATGGTTTAGAAATTGAAACAGGTGTGGGAGAACAGGTGGTCACAGTCATCCAAGGGTTTAGCTGGAATCTACCATGACAAAAAGTAAAAAAAAAAAAAAAAGTAAAAAAAAAAAATTAAGTAGCTCATTTAACTGCTAAGGTAACTTGCAGATTTAATGACAGAAGTCACAGCTCTTCAATAGAGAAAGGGATGTGTAAGACCTTGTGATTTTGTCACACATTAATATCCTAGAACAAGTTTATGACAGCTTTCTTCTTTCATACCCTGCCCTCACTACAGTTTTGTCAACAATCTATAAAAATTTAAGAAAAAAAACACTGTTTCTCCATCATTCAAAGAAGTTAAACCAATGTGTAAGAAACAAACGATACAGAGGCATAGTAGTCCAGCTTCATTCAGATGTCAAACAGAATCAACCTATCAACTGGTTCCTTTGTTGACTGATCTTTAGATCCTCTGGATCTAAAGTAGATTTTACTATGCAATAAAATTAGCATTTGTGCAATACTTGATCTATTTTGAATTTGCACTTAATTCAATTTGCAGTTGTACAAACTGCAACACATCTAAAATTCACATGCAAGAAGCAAATACATGACCTGTACAGCTCTCAAATTTCTTGAGTATTCAAGCACATCTTAAAAGATCATTAATCTTTTACTTTTCTCCTTTATGAGGATGTTTCATCATTCAGTATATTTCCAATTTTAAAAATTGAGAATTTCATAGATCTTTAACAAAAGCATCAAGTCCATGAACTATATTTTTGAATGGTTCAGTAGTTGCCCCTTGGGTCATAAAAAATGATCACTTTTGAAAACAGAACACTCATGCACTTTGACATGGAAGTACAGTAAATAAGCTAAACTTCAGATATAGCTGGAGTCTGCATTATTTTTCAAAATCATCAGCAGCTGTTTATTTGACTCGGGGAACTCCTGAATTCTCACAACACCAGAAAGGTAGAAGGCTGAATTCAGTCATGTTTTCTTAAATATATTGGGTGTCTGCATTTAAGATGTATGCACTCTGGTAAAATTGATCATTCTATTTTTTAACATTTACAAACAAAAATAATTTAAAATAAAATTAACTTGTTCTAACCTCTGCTTGAGACTAAATTCCTTTTGGCATTTGTGTACTGAAAAGTTATTTTCAGGTACATAAGAACTGACATGCCAGATCAAACTAATGGTCCATCTAGATAGTGTATTAAGTGTGCTTATCAACTCTCCCAGTTTTCCTCTGAAATTCCTGATTCAAAAACTTCCTATTTATTTTTAATCTTGTAGACTACAATCAAACCAGACCATTAATTCCAGGGAGCAATTTACCATATGTGCTTGAACATCATTCCTATGGATCTCAAAAATTCTAGAAGTGTGGTGCCTAAATGGTATATTTAATATGGTTTTACTAAATTATGCTGTCACATGCAGTCAGAACAAATAGTCTTCCAACAGCAGATCAAATTCATCCATAGCAACATTACACAGAAGCCAAAGGGGTAGCACCAAGGATAAAAGTAACCAGCTGTTCTTCATATTTACTGCTTCTTTCCATCCATCTGCATTAAAGAATAAAATAAACACTCACTACTTTTGCTATTCCTTAAGCAAGCCAGACAAAATTACTTTAAAACTAGTAAAACCACTTACTAGGCAGAAACATTACTACAGCTGGAAACTGAAAGCTTTACAGTTAAAGCTTTTTTCCATATAGCAAACCCTCTGAAAAAAAATTATTTACAGGAAATTATCTTATTCTTTGAGACTGCTCCCATATGCAATTAAATTTAATTAAAGTTGATGAGATTTAAGCAGTGTTTAAAGTTAGGCACATGTTTAAGTACTTTCCTGAATTAATCCTGTAAGTGTCAAACTGTGTATACCATGTCAGTAAGCAAGCTAGGTGTTTCTCTAATACTCTTCTAGGACTTGACATCATCTTTACAAATAGATTATTCTTGCAGGAAAAAAAATAGTTTCAACAATTAGATTAATACTTTATGTTCTTGTGCAGGTATGGTTTTTGTAGATTTTTTTAGGATTAATTTTATTGAAAATTAATCTTAGAGTAATTTTTAATGTTCCATTAAGGTGGTGAGGAGTGAAACAGGTTTCCCAGAGAAGTTGTGGTTGCCCCTGGAAGTTTTGAAGACCAGGCTGGATGGGGCTTTTAGCAAGATGATCTAGTGAAAGGGGCCCCTGCCTATGGCAGGATGTCTGGAACTAGATAATCTTGATAATCTTTAAGGTCCCTTCCAAGCCAAAATATTCTATGTTTCTGTGATTCTGTGATTATTTTCTGGTCTTTGAAAAATATTTTAAACTTGAACCTCTTGCAGGACCTTCACTTGCTCCTATGCATGCAATGCACACCAGATCCAAGAAGGCAGATTGGTTGGTCCTTTGTTTAAATTACTTATAAGAAAAAGTACACTCAACACATCTGTTGGAAGTACAGCTGCTCAGGACATTAAAAGATAGGCTGTGATTTAAAACATCCTCAACTGTATTTTACATAAACAAATATTTCTTTATTTAGAATAATGTATCAATAAGTCTATCAACCCATTTCCAGAAAATTCTGTTTACTCACAAAAGCAAAGACATGCTTAACCTAAAGGAAAAGATGTAACTGGTATAAAAAACAAAATTACATGGAAGGAGGAGTCTGGATATGTACATTTGTCATTTATTCATTTTCATCGCCAAAAAAAAAAAAAAAGCCCAGTTTTTAAAATTCCAGGACAACGGGAAGTAAACATATTTCAGGTCTAACTTTTCCATACTTCAATCACAGATATATAAAATCACTGACACTGTGCTCTTCCCATCTGAGGTACTAAGTGATTATCACTAATAGTGGAACAGGGAGGATAAGCAAGCACTACAGTTAATGAACGATCTGCTGCCCCTATAAATACATTTTCAATGTACAACTGAATAGTATTGGATGTTATGTTATACAAGCACAATTAATAATTTTAATTCATATCACCAAGCTATTTTAAAAATAGGACATTCAAACTGAATGTGAAAATAATCAAAAAGCAGAGTTCAACAGATGTTTGATTTAAATTTAACACACAGCTGTCTATAAAGAACAAAGTCATCTTTGCCATACATTATCTTCTGAAGGTGCAGAAATGGTTTCAAATGAGCCCAAATAATCTAATCATAATTATGTTCCCACCTGTTTCAGATGATTCCATTTTCTCTTGACATGGTTGTGACAAAATCACTTTATCCCTGTTGTCTTTCAAAAACTAGAAATCTAGAGGAGCTCAAAAGGGATCAGTCTTGACTTTAAGTAAGTTGGCAAGTTACAGAGAATGAATCTGCAGACATCATTCTTTCAGTGGTAGCCTCAAGTACCAAATTCCACTCTTAAGATTTTTAGATGGTAAAACTGAGTTTGTGGAGATGAGCCTGGGTAAAATCTGCGGAGTTTAATTCACACCATTTACTTTACAAGGTACTGTAACTGCATCCTACAGATCTTAAAATTCTAGGATGTTGCTGTTGAGGAAGCTCATTATAGTAAGTCTAACAAGCCAAATAAAGCAAGAGATTATTCCATTTAAAATAAAACCATCCCAAATCATGAGAGCAGAAGACATTCTTTGTTTAGGAACATTCTAGGTCTATGTATATGTGCCTAAATGTACTTGTATGTGTGTGTATACATGTATATGTATATGTATATGTATATGTATATGTATATGTATATGTATACACACCTGAGGTGAGGTCTCTGACAAGTTCCACTGCATTCTGCTGATATTGCAAGTTTGCACAGTGCCTTAGGTTATTTTTTAATTGATTTCTTCTATTTATACATGAGCAGCATTAAAGAAATCCCAGAGGAGTGCAGTGTTTGATACTGGATGGTTTTGTTCAACGCCACGTCATTTTAATTTATATCGAAGGAGAACTTGTGGGAAGCAGGTTGCAGTTACTTAAGCTTTAAATGTCAAGTAGGGGTGAGGAGGGGGGTGATGTTTAGTTAATGTAGAAGACAGTTTCCTAAGTAGAATTAAAGAGCATAATTTGTCAGCTAGACTATTTAAGTAAAATGGAGTGTCCTTTTCAGTTCACAGCCTATTAGAGGGGGGGAAATCCTCTGGAATGCCAATTGCATTTCTGGAGAGTACAGCATGCCTCTAAATATATTCTGTAAGAGACTGAAAAGTCTTATCTTCTGACCTGTATTGCACCTCCATAGAGTAAAAGTATAGGAAGCAAAAAGAAAGGAAACTATTTGGAGCAACACAAATTAAACCATGTATTATGGCTAGTAAAGAGTTGAACAGATGTTTAACGGAATTTGTTTTTCTGAAGTTTGATAGTTGATTGGAGTCTGAATGAAAATAACACAATTTACAGTAAAGAAGTGATAGAAACACCACCAAAAAGGAAATCTTTGGAGTCACTCCAATACAGCATTTTCCTTACCTTTCTCTTAATTAAAATCATAAAATTGTGAAAAAAAAGGTTTAAATATGAACAACAATAATGATAATTATAAAGCCCCATTACAGAAGCATTTTTAACCCCAGGATCTCAAAATCCTGTAGAAAGAGACAAATTTCAATCCACTGTAGAGTGGAGCTGATAAAACCTTGTCTCCCAGGTCTGAGACTGCTGCCTCCTTCCTCTTCCTCTCATATTTCTTCTCAGGGGATGGAGAAAAAGGAATATGTCTGAAATATTTAGTCAAAGCAAAAAGTAAAATAATTTCAGGACTTTATTTCAATACTACTGTGCAGAGGAGAAAATCAGAGTTCTCATTCTTTTTGCAGGAACTCAAAGACAGAAATCTGCCTGAAATGTGCAATATGTATTTTGTGAGTTTGATTTGTCCAAGGTGCTGCTTTGTCACTGCATATAGTCTTTTTCTGATGATCTGTCCATACAATCTGAGGCATAGATAAAAAGTTCCCTGAATGGTTTCAACTTGCTTAGATATCCCTGGATATGTGCTCACAGTTTTCAAATTCTATCTATATAAGATTTTTCAGTGGGGAAAAGGAGAAAATGTGGATAAACATAGATATATGATAACTATGTGACTTGCAGCCATTTTCACTAACAGAATTTAACAAACTTCCTAAGCATGACTGTCATTACCAAGCCTTAAAATCCTCTTGACAGAACATGGAGAGAAACTAGGATGCATATATTTCAGGGATTTTTATTTTGCTAGTCCATTCATTACTATTCTCCCAACCTCCTGTGTTCACAAAGCAAGCAAAATTTTTAACTTCAGCATTTCAAGGGTGGCTTGAAAAAACTCTAAGTTTATCTAAATATTACTTAAAACTAACATTTTAAACAACAGTTATATTCAACGGGAGAGAAACCACACAAATACCTTAATTTTATTAGAGTTACCACCCATAGATCTAACATTTCCCAGAATTTACTGGGGTACTTCACATAGTCCTTGGGTCCCCTCCAAACCCAGCCCCAGCAACTTTATATATTCCACCAACGTATCTCTTCCTTCAGGCTGTTCTACTCCCACTTGTACTGCTTTCAGAGAGGAGAAAGAGAAAAAAAATGGGGCCTGGATGTTAAAACTTTTCTGCTTGGCTGCTTCAGAGACTCTTTTATGTATTTCTGCTAACCTTAGAATGGCTGGATGCTCTTCTTCATCCCCAGGTTTCTGCAAGGAGTTCCCTCCTGAAACAGTATAAAATGTGACAGGAAACTACTTTTGAGTTTTCACAGAGTGGGAGGAATCACTGGCTGGAATGTGTCTCATTATTTCTGAAACCCAGATGAATGCAATAAACTGTGTCAGTGTGCTCTCACCTACAGGAGTTGGGATTCCTTTAACTCATTGGCTTTAACAACAATACAACTTAGGAGAAAAATTTTCCCACTAGATTTACATGCAAGCATGTTCTGAAGGAAAACACATACTTCTGTAGTTAATTTCTTTGATTAAAAAAAAAAGTCTTACTTGTAACATTATTAATTAAAGTCAGAAGGTTTTTTCTCCCTCTAAAATAAATTATAAAAAAAAAAAAAAGACCAGGAGACACAGTTTAGTTATGAAGTAGGCCTTTGAAGAGTTCAGTGTCCTGGTGTCTGCTGTGGAAGATTGATCCTGGCTGGAAGCCAGGTACCCACCAAGGCTGCTCTATCACTGCCCTCCTCAGCTGGACAGGGGAGAGAAAATAAAACAAAAGTCTCATGGGTCAAGATAAGGAAACAGAAATAGCTCAGTAATTCCTGTCATTGGTACAACCAGATCTTAAAACACCTTCCCCACATCCATCCTTTCTTCCCAGGCTCAACTGCACTCCCAAATTCTCCAACTCCTCCGCACAGCAGCACAGGCAGACAGGAAATAGGGGCTGTGGTCAGTTCATCACGTGGTTTGCGCTGCTTCTTCCCCTCATGGGGAGGACTCCTCACCCTGATGTCCTGAGTGTGGGAGGCACCCCACCCTTCAGCGCGGGGTGCCTCCCACAGGAAACAGTCCTCCATGAACCTCTGCAATAGGAGTCCTTCCCACAGGCTGCAGATCTTCGTGGACTTCTCCAGCATGGGTCCTTCCTACAGGGTGCAGCCTTTCTGCAGTACAGACTGCTCTGACATGGGACCTCACAGGGTCCTAAGTCCTGAGAGCTCGTCTGCTCCAGTGCGGCTTTCTCTCTCCATGGGGCACCAGCACAAACTTCCCACAGGGTCACAGAAGTCTTCGGACATCCCCCCCTGCTCCACCATGAAGTCTTCCACAGGCTGCAGGGGGATCTCTGCTCTGGTGCCTCGTGCATCTCCTCCCGGTCCTTCTGCACTGACCAGGGTGTCTGCACAGCTGCTGCCCTCACACATTCTCACTCATGTCTTCCCACTGCTGTAGTGCAGGAGTTATTTCTTGTTCTTAAACCTGTTATCCCAGAGGCACTACCAACATAACTGATGGGCTCAGTCTTGACCAGCAGCTGGTCATGCCTGGAGCCAGCTGGAATTGCCTCTGCTGGACACAGGGAAAGCTTCTCACAGCAGCCACCCTTGTTGCTTCCCCACTACCAAAACCTCGCCACACAAAGCCAGTACATCTGTTAAAATTAGCAATCTGTTAAGGAAACTTACTAAAAACAACGTCCCCAACTTTAACAAAAATGCCTTATAAAGGCTGTCTACTAAAAGCATAGCATGGAATATTTTAGTGTAGCTAAAATTTTTGAAACTCTGCAGACCTTAATTTGGCATCACACTTGTCAAACAGCTCTGCTACTTGCATAGTGCAGGTATTCATATTCTCTTTCAAAGCTGAAGATATAAAACTTCTTTTTTGATGGCTTTTTTTTCAGTCTTACAGTTCTGGTAATAAGGAATGCCTGCCAGCAAAATCCCTGTAATGATCATCCCCAACACACTTTAAGAGAGTCCAACTACTCTGGTAATTCTCTCATCAATTTCGGTAAATGTTCACTTTAGAACATAATGTATCTTATAATTATACAGTTAGAAATATGAGCATATTGATTTGTGTGGAGAATTGAAATGTTGCCCTTCACCAATTTTTAGCTTCATCATTGCTGAAAGTGCTCCTGATGTTCTTGTGTTTCTTACTTTTTGCACATATGTCAATTTTAGACCTTACAGATATTTTTAATCTTTTTTAAATGTCAAGGTTTTAAAAAAAAATTATACTCAGATTATATTAATCTGAGTTTCAAGGTAAAATTAATTTTTTTCTTCCGCAGGTCATCAAGCTGCAGCTTGATCTTTTTACAGAGAAAGATTTCTCATCACCATGAAGCATTTTCTTCTGTATGGTGTTTGAATAGTTGATTGGACTCTCAATTTCTCCCAATCCCTTACCCCTGGAAAACTGAAATTTTACTAAGATTGGAGGAGTAAACAAAAACCAAAAGGTTGTAAAAATTCAAAAAAATTACTTTAACTAGAAGTCAGAATTATTCCTCCAAGGGGATGACTTTTTATATGAGTATAGAATTTCTTTATATGATTCCTGACACAGTTTATTTTCCTGTATGCAGTGTGGAGTCAAAGGTGACTTGGCTTCCTGGCACGGTGTATGAAGTTTCCTGGTTTCAACCTGTAGACACTATTAGCATAAACCCAGTCTTTGTGAGCATTTCCACTATTTCCCTCATTCAGACCTGCTTTCAGGAGCATGAAGTTTAAAACTCAAATAAACATGAACAAAAATCTGTTCTAGAGATGGATTAACTATAAGCAACGTGCACACCCTGCTCAGTGGTGAGATGAGGCTGTTTACTATTTCTGCCTTGACTCAGACTTCCTATGCAAATGTAAGCAATATTTTTTCACCCTTATGGGCAAAATTCCCATATCAAAGTCACATCAACATGATAAACAAATTTATTGTTTTTAAAATGCAGTTATTATGATGATGAGACACACGTACAATCAGTGTTATCAGAGAAATAATTTTAAATTGCTACTTACAGCCAAATAAATACTAAATAAAAAGTTATCTGCTGCTCACGATCATTGTCAACTTTCCCTTTCCTTTTTCTTTTAACCCTCACTGCCTGACCAGTGCAGAAACCTATCTGCTTTCTGAAACTTGTGCACCAGCTTTACCCCATTGCTCTCCTGTTCTATTCACTGCTTCTCGCTGCCTTTCCCCATTTGCAGATTTCCACTTCCATTGGATCAGTAAAAAAAGGCTCCAGGTAAAAAAGAAAATCCTTATCTCACATCATTCATTTTACAGGCCAGCCTCCCAGCTGATTGCTGCTCCCTGCAAAGGGTAATGCAGAAGCACAGTCTGAAGCTGTCTTTACTACCACAGACTGTGCTCCGTGCTCTCATTATTTTTGGTTCTTTCAGCAGCTATCCTTAGTATATAACATTATGCTATCTATCATGTGTCTGAACCTATTTTTATTACTTCTTGCTTGCTTCCACTGGTTTAGCAAATTATATATTGTGGTATTTTTTGTATGTTTCAGTAATGACACTGAGTCTTATAGTGAGTCTCCACTAACTACTACCACAATTTTGAAATTTCAGTAAATTCCAGTGAATCTTTTACATTTTTCAGTTATACTAAAGTCTAATTTAAGCTTTTCTTCTGTTTAGATCCTTACAATCTAAGGGATTTTTCTTTTTTTACCATTTTAAACTCTGAAAGTCAGTGGCATACATTGCAAAGTTGCATTATACCAGTATTTCAGGTGAGGTGCAAGTGACAATTTTGGATAGAATATCCATCACTGATTTTGTACTCCTAGCAGTGCAATCCAAGAAACATGCTTTTCTTCAGCACTGCAACTCCACTTCACTGAAGAACTGACAGATTTTTCACACAATAACTCCCAAACTTTTTCTGTCTCTTGGCCAGAAATCTGTGACATCTTTCCTTTTTGTGCATACATTGATTTTTTATTTGCATTTTTGATTTATTATCATATGCTTGTCAGCTGACCTACCATCTAAATCTTTCTATGTTGCTTCTAATTATATTACAGGTATAACAAAGAGATATTTTCCTTGGGTCTTTTTATCCTAAATTCTACTAGAGAATAATAAATTGTCTTCTTATTATAGAAATAAAAAAAGGTCTACATGATTTCTGTGCATTATTGGGGAAAAGAAAAGAGACAGCAGGAGGCAATAAAGATGTATAATCCCATTCTACATTCTGGAAAGAAAAGGGTCTAATATAATTTATTGTGTCCAAAGTAATGTTTCTGGGAAGGGTAGGGATGGGTTATGATTACCATCTATCATTCTTCTGTAACAGTTAGACCACAGAGTAGCTTGCAGGCCAGTTTTTTTTCAAATTTGCACTGGAATCCCATCCCATCATGCCACTTTACACCATACCATACCTTTTACCAACTGTGGTTGTTTCAAATCTTGAACATTTATTAAGTATCTCATTATTTATGATACACTTCATATTTTGCTTTGCTTATTAGAAAATATCAGGAAAGAAATTTACAGCAACAGATACCTATTTGACCTTACTAGTTTAGGTACATTACTTAAAGGACACACACATTTTGACTTGTCAGAGCCATGAAATCTGCCAAGCAAATACTTCCTCTTGCATCGTATCAGAGAAAAAGATGTCTTCTGGTACCTGAGGAAAGGTGTGGATATCCTCCTTTCTTCTGGGGAAAGTCTTAAGGATGAGGCCACAGTCAAACCTCTATTCATAAAAGAGATTCAGACATTTCCAGAAGGCCAAGGTGGCCTTTGTGTAAAAGATAGTTTCAGAGCTAGTGTGGGTACAAAGATAACTTGGATGGAGAAGAAATAACAACAACAAACGGATACTGCAACAAAGAACATGTAATTTTGGGGCAATCTAATCTAATCTAATCTAATCATCATATTGATTAGAGTTAGGCAATTTAAAATACATGCAGGCACAAAGGAAGAAGAAACAGGTGATTTGACAGACAAGAACTTCAAGATCTGAAAGATAAGGATCACCTCTTGTCTGGTGGGCTTGCCAGCCCCTGACAGGGAAAGGATAGAGGATATAGAGTTTAAGAGGGTCAAAGAGAGGAACAGAAAACCAGATATGATACAAATACAGCAGCATCCAGAAAAGAAAAAACATCTAAGGTCTTAAGAAATAATAGAAGGATCTCTGTAGCAATTAGTAGAGTTGACAGGACTTGCTCAGTTTTACTTACTAGTAGCAGGTGCTAAGTAAATGTAATGCATCCTATATTCTTTGATAATGAAGTGGTACAAGGAATTAGATAGTGCATTTCTGCTTTAGCATCTTCCAATAAGAGAAACTAGCAATTTCATTTAATTGTGAGGATTCAGACCCCTAAAGGGAACCTACAAGAAACCCAGAGAGGGACTTTCAACCCTTTCAGAATTATTAGGCCATATAACTAAATTGCACATAGTTATAGGAGAAGGGGTGATGCTTTTAAAATTAAAATGGGTAGATTTAGATTAAATATTCGGAGGAGATTCTTCACTGTGGGAGTGGTGAGGCATGGAACCAGTTGCCCAGAGAAGTTGTGGATGCTCCATCCCTCAAGATATTCAAGGCTGTGGTTTGGCTGGGGCTTTGAGCGACCCGGTCTTGTAGAAGATCACCCTGCTCATGGCAGGTGGGTTGGAACTAGGTGGTTTTTAAAATCACTTTCAACCCAAACTATTTTATGATTCCATGATGATTCCTTCTCTCATCTGCTTCAGCTTGCATCTAGAGGGTGGACTGAAAAGGTGCCTTAATCAGCAAGGCTAGTTGAACAAAATGTCTTCCCTCAATCAGCTCAGGCTGATTGATAGCTAGTAACACTAGTTATGTTGTTCCTGTTCTGAATTACAAGAGCCTGCCATTCAAAAAAGTTACTCTTTTTCCCATTTACTCTTTGTGGCAAAATTGCTATGAATTTATTTCGGATTTTAAAATTATTGCTCAAAAATATAATGATACAAAATAATCTATTTTAAATTATCTTTACATAAGTTCTGGTGTCAGAATTTGTCCAGAAATATGCCAAAGACCTGATGTAGTTCTTACTGAACTGTTAATTGAAGCTGTATTAAATCCATATTATTCCCCTCTGCAAACTATGTTGATATCTCAAAACCAGATTAGGTTATGAGGAAAAAAAAATTTAAAAATGAAAACTCATGCAGAAAAAGGTTGTGTCTCCTGATGCAGGGATAGCATATTGTGCTTTGCAAAGATGGTTACTACAAACAGCAGTATCCTGCATGAACTGTATGGAAATGAATTTTATTTCAGTACAGTGCATTAGAGATCCACAGTCCAACGTTGTCATCATAATTTTTCATACAATTATGCGTGGGTCCTATCTTGCTAAAGATTCTATCTGTCTTTTACTGCCTCTGGCTGTCATCTGGAAGAAAGTTCTAAATCATAATGTAAAAGACTTTCCAAACCCAGAAGTTAATGGCCATAGCAATAACTGCTATTTATGCATTCTACTCCCCAAAACCTCTGAAGCATTAGCAACATCTGCAAATTCAGAAAGGCATATGCCAAAGCATGTGCTAATAGTAGCTTACTGGCAGCAGTATGATGATGGATTTGGGACCATTTCACCTTAAGAATCAGTCTTTTCCAGATTTTTGAAGTGGTTTTATTTGGCTGATTCTACAGTAGCTTGCTTCAAAATAAATTTGGTGATTACATACCTATACTAAAACAAACATCTAAGTCACAGAACATTGTGGCAACTTTTTGTACTGTCTCCACAGAAAACCTAAAGGTGGTGTAAATAGAGGGACTGGCAGACACTCTCATTATAGTCTGGTTTTAAATAATTAGGGCAGGGTTGCAGCAAAACTAAACTAGATGTGAAAATATGGATTGTTCTGACTGCTCCATTTTCTGACGTTTCCCTTTCAGCACACTGTTCTAAGAGACAAAACATTCCTATGTGATGTGAGATCTTTCAACTTGAATGCATAATTTATCTATGCAATTCCTATTTCAGAATCTATTGTTTTGAAGAAGTCTCTGGTTCAAATATTTTTTAAAAAATCCTTCTCAAATTATCTGCTGCATTTCAGGGTTAACCCTCAAAGTGCTCTGCCATTCGTATTCCACACAGCAAATCAATGACTGCTGCTCATTTGTGATTCCTGCCAAATTGCTACACTCTGCTCAGACTGAATAGCTCAAGACCCTAATATGGTGACAGCTGCTGGGAATGTTATTCTGTAAAATGAATAGCTGGATAGTATTCTATCAGCTAACAGCACACAGTCTTATGAGATCTTATTTGAATATAGGTGGTGATAGCACATTTCCTTGCAACCCATATGTACTTCACAACATGCTGAGTTTTTTCCCATTGCAATAATTATAGCTGCTTGCACTTCTATAAGTTCATACAAATTCTTGCAGGATCAGGGTCAATCTTCAAAATTTAGCAGTCAAATGAAAGTGCATGATCTCTTTGGTTTTTAACTGGTTAATATAATCTAGTGTAGTAAATGCTTTTGTCCATAATAAATAATGATAATTTAGGAAATTAGAATATGCCTAAAGCCAAGACAGTGAGTTAGAGCACTTTCTAACACAGGTGAGAAAATAATGTGTATCATAACAGCCAAAAAATCATGTTTTTAATAAAACAATCAATCTTCAGATTAGAATTCGTTACATGTGCTACTGCCACCATTTTTGCTGGAATTCTCTTCCACACCTCACTACCTTACAGTACATATCTCTTAGGCCCTAATGCCTTTTTTTCTTTCTTTTCTTATTTTTAAGATAAACAGTGCATCTCATTCTGTGTTGCCAAAAACATGGACTATTTACAAGGAACATTCACTCGCTCCCAGTCTCTCCTCTACAATCTAAAGAAAACGATTTAGTCTCATGCTAAAATATAGGTATTTCCTACAGAGTCTGATATTTTTCTCCACTTTCTTTTAGAAAACATGTTATCAGGCCTCCATCTACAATAGTGCTTGCTCTACATACTTAGCATGGAACAATTATAGAACAGCCAAACCAATATTTTGTCTTCCAACCTGCACTAGAGGCTTAAATTGACTCCCTTAAGAGTGAGAAATTTGGGTATTTTACAATAGTTGATCAATGAGATCAGTGGTACACATCAGTGAGGATGGTCTGCATTGTCAAGTCTGGCCACAGGGAAACAGGTACAAGGAAAAACTAGTGCAATGGTTACAATGTGTGCTAAACTTCAGAAAGCATAGAAAATTTGGGACATTCTGCCACCTTTCTTAAACTGAATTGCAAATTGTACTGCCACGTGTGGCCACAAAATGTAAACCAAACCACAGAAATGACCCAGGCAGAAAGAAACCAAAACTAAACCATCTTCTCCACACTGACTCCTGCCCCATACACTCAGCATTGGAGGGTACAGGCAGTGATGCTGGGAGCAGCCAGGAGCTGTAGTTACAAACCAATACAGTTAGCTAGTAGTTACAAACCAATTGCAGCTAGCTTTTATTAATCCTCAGTGTCTTTTGTATTGCTGCAAGTATTTTATTATTGATTTTCAGATAGGTTTTTAACAGTTGGGGGAGGGCAGTTGGTTTGGGCTTTTTTTAAAACAACATGAGTTTTGAAAAAGGAGCATTGAAGTTGAGAAGCTGAGAGCAGTATCTCTTTAATTAGTTTAATTTGTGGGGGAAAGGTTTAGTGCTTAAGCAGGTACAAGGCACCCTGTCACACAGCAGGTAAGTGTGGGTGAGACTGAACATTAGATACTGTCCTACAAATGTATTTTGTGACAACAAAGGGAAACTTACTGCAAAACCATCGTTTAAAGACGTAGAAGTAGAGTACTTGAAATACACTGGCTTTAGGCAAGTCCTTTCATGTACATTTAAATTATCTATGGACTCAAGTAGAGTCTCCAGAGGGGGTTTGCAGGTTTCACAGTCAATGTTCAAGCCCTGTTTTAACGTTGTGAACAAGAACTAGAACAGGCCTGAATGTGGGGTTATCAACCGTGTGTAATAAACAATGTCATTACTCCCCACAGCAAGCAGATAGGCCTCCTGCTGCATCCTGACTCCCTCTCTGTACTTAAAAGAGAAATTCAGAGCAGGAAGCTAACCCAGGTGCCAAGAGCCAGCCTCGGGAGATGACTTTTTCTCTCCGCTCCCTTCTTGAACCTACTGGTTTAGGCACCTATGACTATCCCAGAGTAAAACTCACCCATGTCCCATAGAGGAGTCATTTGAGAATTTTCTCTGTACTCAAGTTCAAATTTATGTTGAAATTATTAATGAAAATTTTACATTACATCAGTTGCAAGACTGTTCTTGGATGAATTTCATTATTATTTGCCCTTTAACAAAATCACCAGTGGATTATCATCTCCGCTTGAGCGGATCCCTCACTTCCATAGAATTCCTGTACAATACTCTGTCTTCAGTAGTTTAACTACTAATTGCCTGGGAAACACTGTGGAGGATTTATTTCTCTAAAATTATTCAAAGACAAGGGGTTAACCAGATTTACTGAACTTTTGGGGAACTGTGTGTTTCATTTGAGCTATTTCTATAAGTAGTTTCTAATCAGTTCTTGTTTTCTGTTGTCCTGAAGTACTTTCAGTTGTTCTTTTCTCCAAGAAACTTCACAAACCTTGAAGTTTACTGAGCTCAAACCAATAGTTCTGTAGTGACATGACACATTTTTGCCCATTTTCTTCACCAAAATTTAAGTGCATTCAGATTTTGAGTTTGAGGTTCAGTGTAATAGAGTATAGGAACCACAGAAAACATTATGCACCTTTTTGAGCACATAGGTTACATTTGCACCAATAACTTGAGCCAACCTTAAAGTTACCCTATACTCTGTGTCAGCCAGAGTCAAGGACCCAGATTTCTCAAGTTAATGGTCAGGAATACCAAGCAAGAAACATCTTGTGGGTAAAGTCTGTTCACCTTGACAATTCAATTTAAACTTGATAATTCTCTGTATCTATGTCTTTGTTCAGATGACAACATAAAATTTCACGAACCATATATGTTACTGTAAGAGAAAATTTCAAGTGGAGGAAAGCTATATTTTGCCAACAGATTGCAGCATAAGAAGAACACTAAAATGAAGGGTTTGCTGGGAGTGCGTCAGTGTAACAGAGGAGAATGTATTTATACTCCCCACCTCCCTCAGAATCTGGTGACCCATAAAACCTGAAGCCATTTGCTCTGTCCTTGTTGCCATCCCGATTGCCCTGCCCTGCAGTTCTGCCACACTTGCAGAAATGGTGACGTTTACATTCTTCTGTCACCCTAACCCTGCTCCTCTCATTGGCACATCTCTCAGCTACACAGGGTAAGAGGCAGTCAGCACCATCTCCACCACACACAAAAACCTTAAATTCCAGCCCTTTCTCAAACACCCTTTGTACTGCATGAAGTACAGAGCGGCCTGAAAAGACCCTGCATTATAGAAAGGCTGCACTTTGAATGTGGTTAATATACCTTGGGTAAAACAAGCATGAATGATAGGTAGGACAGGGTGGAAGAGGCAGCTCAGATAGCCTAGAAGGGACTATGTCAGTAAAGACAGACCTGCAATGTCATCTTGTTCAGATCTGATATAGATGCAAAAGCCCAGGACATGCTACTGCTTTACAAATACCCTGCCAGTGCATCAGGAATATTTTTACAGAAATAAGGACTTTTAAATCATTTGGCTGGGTAGTCAAAGTTAAAAAACCCAGAGGTGTTTAAATATGCCAAAATAATGTAACAAGAAACAGAATTTGTACATTTGTCAAAAAATAGCTAACAACATAAACAGCTAAGTAGGGACAAAATAAGATGCAGATGGGAACCTAAACTGGCACTTCTTATCTTCTGAGTGCTTGACTTCACAAACCTTAATACTACAGCTTCTGAATGAATAATGTCCTTGTATTGTTTTAAGAACACTACAGCCACAGATAACACACCAGATAAAAGACAGCGGGGGAAAAAGTTGGGTTATCATTTCATCTTACATTTTCATAGACTATCTTCTTTTTCTTAGAATATTTGATTATGTTTGAATGCTGAAAAATATCTCAAACATGAATCTACCAACAGCCTCCACTTTTTATTTATGAGTTTTTAGGGAGCAATGACTGTAAAGAGGCTTTTTCTGACTACTTGAAAACAGAATTTACATAGAGATTAATACACTTGAGACATTCCACGGGACACAAATGTGTTTAATTGGTTTCTCTTGACTGTAATCATTCTATCCAAGATTTTTTTTCCACACTTGAAAAACTACAGACAAAAAATCTAGTTTGTAATCACCTTGCTGAACCATGCAGAAGTCCACTATTCATTTTCTGTTCATACATTTTTGCTCATTGACTGAAAGTGAAGCTTTGTCTGTGAAGTTATTATATGAGAAAAAGGTAAGAATATCTCTGCAAAGCAATGGTTGATATGAATGGCTGGCCAGACACTGTGCAAACCTCCATCCTGGTAATGCCACCAGCTGGCTCAGAAGCTGTTGAAAGCTTCTAAACTGCTTCATTTTTGCCTCATTTAGTGCAGCATTTTTGCTCAGTGGTGGAATTTTGACAGGGCATTGCTGTGGCATTGTTTCAATTTAGTTTATGCACTGATCTAGCTATACCACAGTTTGGCAGCTACGAAAATATACTTCATTCTCCCATATCTCCAGTGATTTTACAGCCTTCACAACGTTCAGATCTTATCAGCCTCAGAATTTCAGCTTCTCAGAAAAGTGCAACTTTCCTTTCTTTCCTGTTCTTTGCCACTAAGCATTCCTTTTTATCATGATTTTCAAGCCTTCATCTTTAGAGCATAGAGGTCAGTGAATTTGTCATCTTTACTTCTACAGAGATACTCCTGTGCATCCTAAAACAATGGCCAGATAGTTCCCAGAGGACACAACACACAAAACCCCTGCTGGAGTATTTCTTTGCAAGACTGTTATCCTATGAAACTTCTTGCATGACATTTATTCAATCCAATTATAATTGACTTCTCTTATCCCATCCCCATAAAGAGTAAAATGTTAAAATAATGTGATAAAGTGAAAAATAATTGATGATATATAAGAGTCATGCATTTTAAAAAAAAGTTGTTAATCTGTCAATAAAATCAATAAACATTTGTGGGTATTCCTGACTGTGGAAAAGATAAATATTTTGTTGTAAATATAAAGAAGCCAGTTGCAAATCCTGCCTGTCACTGCAATGGCACAATGTATGATGTATTAACCTTTCAGCCTATAAGCATTTGTATATGTATTGGCTTTAACTGGCACTAGTAAACATCAGACTTCATCAAGAACAGAAATAATTTTTTGCTGAATGCAATGCATGATAAGGCCAGTCAAAGGGAAATTAAGTTATAACCAACTTTTTCTTAGCAGGCCTCTTAATTAAAATCAATTTTAAAAACAACTTTATAACTGAAATATTCATGAGAGAAATAATAGTTTAACTAGAAAGTATTCACTGAAGATGCATTTTTGCATATTCAGTGATGTTTGTACAGCTGCTTAAACCTGTAATTGACATCGGGTCTTCTTGCTGATTTTCTGAGAAAATCCAGCTCAGGTAAGAAAGATTTTTTTTTTTTCAGTCTTTCAAGACACAAAACTGCAGTGCATTCAAGAGGGATGTTTGAAGTACCATGCAGGAGCTAAAGCCTGTTAACAAATAATGAAACTAAGATTTAAATCCCATAAATCTCACTCAGTTTCTTTTAATGTTTATAAACTGTTTACTGAAATAATAGTGTTTCTGTTTAGCAATGAATGCAACAGTGAGATATTTCTTCTTTAGGGGAAAATCTAAAAGGTAATGCTTTTTTCCTAATAAGATTTGTACTTAGTTATGGCACAGCACTGCTGATGTTGAAAGTTTAAAGCTGAGTAACAATGAGATTTTATTAATGTTTAGTGACAGTCTGCCTACTAGAAAGGATGGAATTGATGGATAGTCATGCCTTTTTACACCACCTTTTTAGTGACTCCACTCTCTCTGTGAGCACAGAATAAGGCTGTCTGTTAGGCACACATAAGAAGCCCAAGTTTTTCCAGCACCAAAAGGGATCCTAGAGTAATTTCATTCTGTACACTTAGTCCTCATTTCTCACATCAGAGGGGTTTTAGGCATAGAAGTAATCGTGTTTGCTGTGTTTTTCTAAAGTCAGATTAATTCCCCAATTCCCAATCCACCTAACGTGAACAAAGACTTGCGCTGACGCAGCACAAAGGAGGGAGGTGCTACAGCAGGGAAGGAAGAAAAATAAAAGTCAACAGGCTCTGAGACATAGCACTTTGTACCGTGAAACTACTGCTCAAATCTGGAGCAGCTTAATTTCTCTAGAGTAGGGAAAGAGCAGCAGCTGTAATTACTGCCTGTAAGTACAAACACTCCCTCACTCCCCTGCCTTGGAGAGGCTGAGCTGCTGCTGGCCATTTAAGACAATTCACAGTTCCCTTGCCAGAGTAAACAGTTATACCCAATAACGCCTCTCACTACTTCTCCCTTTTTAAGAGGAGTTTGTTTTTTAATATACATCATTCCAGTGCTCTGGTTTCCATCAGGGCCTTGCAGAGGCACAGACAGAACTAAATGGAGTGCAAACTACAGAGCAGGCATTGAAAAGCCTCTAGTTAAAACGTGGCCCACAGGCTGGTGTAGCTACGGGCACTAATAGAGGATGGTGAATGCTGGAGCAAGCATCTCAAACCTTCCTCACTGAAAATGGCTTTGTAGCAACCTACCTTCCCAGCTTTTTTTCACTTGTGGTCAGAAAATCTTTCCTATTCTTATTTAAATATTTCTGCCTGCAGAATTAAGCAGATTTGATGTCTTCACCCATTGGGCTTTACTTGACTTCTAAGATTTTTAAGAGGATTTTTCAAGGACAGGCCTGGTTCCACTGCAAGAGAAGAGGGAAAATCTGCTGGCAAACAGAAATGTATCCCAAGGGCACACACCTTCTCAAATACATTTGGTCACATGTCTCCTGTAACCTAGTTCAGAGTACTCGTGTTCTCATCTCTTCCTAGCTTACTTAATTTTTCTATCCAAGCCTCAACACCACTGATTAAAACATAGGTAAAATATTATCCTAAACTACACAATATTACATGAATTTTACTTACTGCATTTCTAAATCCTGTGCCAAAAAAACCTACTTGCTATTGTCCAAGTGGAAATTTCCACTCATGCCATAGTTTGCTAAAGCATGTGATCATTTTTAGGTTTGAGCAAACACTTTTCATGCTCTAGGACTAGAATGAGGCATATTTGCTCCATTTGTACTTGAAAGGCTAATTCATTAGCACATTACACCCACATCAAAACATTCATCCTCAGAGGTGCTAAAGAGTCATCTGTCAGTCTTCTAGAACTTTTAGTTCTATATTATCTTTACCCATACTACAAGAAAATTTTATTTCATGCCAAAAAATATATCTGTCTTTAGCTAGATTTTCATGAAACCAGTATATCCTTCTCTCTGCATCTTAACCATGTCTTAATTCTTAGATGGACAGATTGGGATGACCCTTCTGCTTGTAATCCCACTGATGCCAATGTAGTTACAGTGCCTTGGCACTGATGTGCAAGTCTCTTTTCATACACTGGTCAACACATAAAGGACATAAGGATAATTCTTTCAAAAGAGAAAACACAGACATGGCTGAAGGGGGGCACAGAGGCAACTCCCTACCCACTACTGATACTTCGGGCTCCACAAATAATTCTCCTTTCTGTCTAGAAAGCAGTTACATGCTTAGCTCTCAGTTTCATCCTTCTTTCCTTCTTCCCTTTATCCTCAGATTCCACAGGGAACAAAAAATATTCCTGAGAATATTTCTATTCTCACTTAACCAATTAAATCCTCCAGTTGATGTGCCATACAGAGACCTACACATGCTCACTTAACAGTAAATCAGTAGCAGTATTAAAGCATTTTTCTATAACAATAGCTAGATCACACACAGCTTCCTAATGAATAGGATTTGCTAAATACGTTTTTTCTAACCTTGGTTTGCTTTACCATCACTGTAAGCTGCAGCAAGCTTTACAAGCCTGAAGGACAGGTGAGCAAGCAGAAAGCAGATGAAAGGCACTTTTTGAACAAGTCCCTTCTGGCAGCATTGCAGAGGTTGATCTAAGAGGTTAGTCAGAGGCAGAGAAGATAAGAGCTGCTGTGGCTGTCCTAGACATGCTGCAGGACAGGCTTGTGCAGCTGCTGTGCAGGAGGCAGGGAGGAGGCAGAAAAGACCAAGAATGCTCCCAACATCCTCAAAAATGGAAACTACAGGAAGAAAAAAAGGAAATGGACTAGAGGAAAAGAAAGCTGCAGTTATGCTCAAAGTTATGTGAAAGTTTGAGAACAAGAGGTTTTATTTAATACAGTAACAGAGAGACAGCCAGTGGGATTTAAAAAGAGGAATTATGTCTCAGTGTCAATAGAAAGGAGTATTACTTTGGTAGATTCATTTTGTAAGAATAGAAGGGGTAAGGGATTGGGGACCTATTTGTGATAATAGATTCAGAGCTCACATCTAACACAATTAGGTTTAATAAACAATACAAAAAATATTTCTCCCCCCATTCAGGATAATTGTAATATATTTAGCTACTGAAAGCATTTATTGATCCTGCCTCTTCCCCTCACTTGCCCTTATGTCCACAGAAGACAAAAATCTTTTCTTTCCAATTCTTTCTTAAGTGAGAAAAAGTACTTGCTATTGAAGATGCTACCACCAGTATTGCTTTTCTTTAATCATGGAGAGACATTCAGCTGAACCCTTAACAATTGAATTTCCCAGTGTTTACATAAAAGAGGATGTGGATACAATTCATTTCTGTGTGTTGTAAAGACAGTGGGTTTTATTCTGCAAAATGCAGCACATTTCCATATTTATCATTGTAAGCATAGAATTGCTTAAAGGCAGCACATCTTTAATTAATTTTTACTGCAGTGTGAAAAGAATCCTAAATCATTAATCATCTTCCTTTCACTATATACTGAAAGAAAATTTTCCTGTCTTGTTCCATACACACACATGCACACAGACAGAGGAAGTCTTGTTCAACCTGACTTTCCAACACACTGGTTACAAATTAAGCCCCTTTCAACCTCTTGATCTAAGCAGATGTACCCATCAGAGAATAGTCAATGGGTCAGTTAGAGTTGCCAGTGCCCAGCCAGCAGCTTCTTCCAGAGTCTTAACCAGTTTCGACAGGAACAGATGCTGGATTGAATTTAAAATATAATGTTTATTTTCCCACTGATTCTTTTTAGCTTTCATTCACCTTCCCTAACTGGCTGACAATTTTTTCCTAAGCCAAACCATCCTCCTGTCTTCTATTATTTTGCATTACAAGAGGGGAATAAATAGCTTTCTGTTGGAGAAGGCAGCTGCATTTCTCCCACATATGTATTTTTCCCCCACATAAATGTCAGCATATAAGATGTTATATTTAGTCTCCTGTAGGGTAGCTTACATGAATGCACCTTATCATTCAATCTGCTGCCTAAACAAAGCCTGGAAAATCAACTTATTATACATGTCAAACATTTTATGAATAGTAACTAACCAGTCATTATTTGCCCCATCCAAAGAATGAAATGAAGAAGGAGAGGGAAGAAATTGTGTCTCTGAAATACTTCTACAACTCAAGATTCTAAAGACTCTTTTAGGGAACTAGTGAACTTTACGGGGTTTGACAAGTAACTGGTAGTTAAATTAAAATTTGTCCCACACATGGAATTCAGGATCACAGGCGGACAGAACTGGATGCATACACTGAAATTTCATAGTGCCAAAATATAGCATGTATCAATTTTTGATCCTTAGAACACCAGCCTTCTTATTAATCTGAAGGACAATACTTATATTTTCCTTATTTTCCTTTTTTTCTTTTTTTTTTTTAAGTTCCCAGGGTACCAAGTACGTGCCAAAATTGCACTGTTCTTGACAAGCATGAATTGTTAACTAACTTTACTGTACATACTTCAGCATGATCAGAATCAGAGGCATCTTTTTGCCCAAGTTATAAAAGTGGGGTCTTATGTAGGGAAGGAATTTTATGTCAAGCCTTTGTGCTGATTTTCACAGAATCACAGAACAAACTGAGTTGGAAGAGACCCACAAGGATCATCGACTCCCAGCCCTCCCAGCACCATCCCCAAGAGTCACACCATGTGCCTAAGAGTATTTTATACCTAGAGTGAGCAATTTTTATCCACTGCAGACTTACAGGCATTCCAGCTGAGGAGGGTAGCCCACATCATGAGCCACTTGATCCACAATACTGAGAGATTCAGTTTCACATCAAAGCCAGCCGATTATGTTGTTCTGATGATTTTTGACAAGAGAAAATAAATCTCCTTAATTCTAACATACAAATAGTCTTCATTTTTATGTTGCAACTCAGTGCTTAGCTATATTTTAACATTTTCTAATTGCATTTTTTATTAATTCAGCATTTTCCTTACCTTTCAACCAAATTCAGTATATAAATTAGTACCAACAGATTAATATCCCACTGGGTAAGAATTTCTATTTTCAGGTAGTGTTAGCACTCTTACTTTAAAATGATCTTCTGAACCACCGAGGAAGATTCTGAAAACCATCTTTTGAGTAGGTTCACAATAGTCTCTAACACACACAGGTTACACTCACATTTAACATTTTAGGGCCAATTATCAGGGGATATATATATTTTTCAGTGGTGACACACAGATTGAGACTGCATAACTTTCAGCTAGCATACAGACCGTGGTAGATTTTAGCTTTTCTTTCCCATCACTGTTAATATTTGCTGTGTGTCTTATCAACATATTCAGGCAGATAGGTGAAAGATACACCTTCTGTGAAAGCAGCTCTTGAAAAGAGCATCCATGTGATCTTGGTATGTGAAATGGATTTTATATATTTAGGTAGGTGATTTTTCTCCATATAATATGACTCTATGATTTTTTTTTTCCAAGCAAGCATGCTTCTGGTTTGGTTTGAAACTGGGAAAAGAAAAATTTTTACATTTTTTTTTCTTTCTCCATGATGGTAGGATTCTTTTGTGTATATATTTTAATATATGCATTTAGAATGTATTGTTTATGCAAAGTACACCTTTTATCTATTTAGACTATATATGTAGCTCAAATGGATTACTGTAAAATTTCTGATTTAATACAAAAAATAATCCCCTGTATGTGGATAGAATTAGACAAAAGTCATCTTCATTTGGTAGTTAGGGGCAGATCACTGTTTAGCTGCATTTAACTGAGATCAAAATAGGACTAACAACATCATATGGAACCTCAGATCAGATCAGCTCTATGTCATTTAACATAATCCTTTATGTCCAAACTCCAGATCTTAAAGCCTGTACATCACTTAATTAAGTAAAGCATACAAGGTCCTGAAGATGAAAGTTTCAGGAGCTGTCTGAAATTATAGAGCACAGCTTTGAAGTGTAACAGAACAAATAAGAGATCATAAACAGGAAGAAAAATCCACTTAAATAGTGTCACAGAATGGGTCAGCTCAGCATGAAGTATCATTTGTCTGCAAGACAATTTAAACCCTGCTTGCATTGCTTCTGTTCAAGCATTGATGATTTAAAAGATTTTTGTGTGCCTTAGATTTCCATAGCACTTCTTACAAAACTGCCTCAAAATGAAAGAAAAGTATTTTAAAAATGCTAAATATACTTTCATGTTGGAGGCTTAAGAATAACCCATTTAGGTCTGTTGTAGCAAGTGCAGCAACTGGCACTGCAATAGCCTGGGTGTTATTCTCAGCTCTGATATTTTGCCAGTTCTTTTGACTTTTACCCAAGAAAAGTTTAAATCATTTTAATGAATTCCTAAAATCCTTAATGTGGCATGTAGTACCAGTGCTTGTTATTTAGCAACACACAGATTTTGAAATAAATTGGATTTAAAACAAGTACAAGTAATAAAAAATAGTTTAATTATTTCTCTCTGCTCTTGCTTTGGTTTAGTTTTGTTTTATTTTTCAGAAAAACTTTTTTGCCTTTCATGAAAGAAATGCTTGAAGCTTTTACATGATTTATTATCTACATTATACTAGCATGTAGCATAAAAGATGAGAATAACTTTCCCTTTTCCAGCCAGAAAACAGAATATGCACAAACCATGAGACAGGTTCAATTCAACAGAGTAACAAGAACACCAGAACAGTCAAGCAACTTTTTTTTGTGCATTTAGTGAATTTTAAACAGTTTGTAGATAAAGATACGCTTGAGGCAGCATAATCAAAGATGACTGAAATCTACTATTTTAAATATTACACTACATGTAGTTTACTTTTTAATCAAGAACATTATTTTCCCTCAGCGTGGAACAGAAACTTAGGGGACTGAAATATAATAACACCTATTATGAGTTAGAGTTGGGAGCAGGGGAATAAAGCAGAAGAAAACAATCTGACCAAGGAAAGAATAACTGAACTTTGAAACAAGAAAATGTATCTTTCTCAACATCTCTTATGGAATAGGTAGTAAAGGACAGAAGATAGAAACTTCAATTATACTTTAGAGTTCTTTCAGAAGATTGACACCATAGGTACTAATCCAGGTAAAGTAGGGTTCTTTTTAGAAGTTCTCTTCAAATCTAAAAATCAAATCATGACACAAAGGACTTAATTATTTACTTTTGGTATGACATAGGACATGTGCTTTTAATCTTGGAGATTTTAATGGGCTAGGCAGTCTGTCTCAGACCCAGCAAAGTCTCTTAGTTTATGGCAGTCATTTTACATGCCAGAAATTCATCCTCTCAACATCAGGTTATTGTCCTTACCTTAGGTGTTTTATCTATGTTTGATGGAAGGGAAATTAAACTTGTGATTTTCCAGACTTGAAACACTGACACTGAAAGGGAAGAATGCATGTTTTTACTCCAAAATCATGTCATATTCTGTCAATCAGGGCTTAAAATCTCCATGTTCTACCAGTAATAAAGAGCAGGCACACGTTAGTGGAGCAGCTCCAAAAAGAGTCTCTGAAGACTGTCAGCCACCAGACATTCTGAAGGGGCATTAAGCTTTCTCCAGTAACAACAGGAGTGTTGTAGGTGCAGTGTCATGAGAAGGGAGCAAATAGAATACCACAGAATTTATAGAATAATCTCTTCCTTATCTCCTCTGCCTCTTTTTCTGATTTAAATGGGAGTCATGATGACATGACAAATTTATGAAGGAATATAAGGGAGATACAGGAAGAAGGACTGCTGACCTCATTTCATGGATGACTTGTTTCACAGAAAGAGCATCGCTCATTGTCTTAACTCAAGGCACATTAGATGATTTTGAAATAATCATACAAGAACAAGTTAAGGCTGTTTTGGCAAATATGTTGCAGGAAATAACAAAAGATACCTGAGCTAAGAACAGCAATTTAGGAGGTGTAGGAAGGAGCTGCCTGGGGTTTAAAAGTCAAGTTCCATAAATACTAAAACAAATGCTGCAAAAAAAAGGATTTGCAAAGTTATTAATTATTTTTATGCTTCATCAGGAAAGAAAAACATGACTCACAAACTTTATTTCTTGCTAAAGCAAGCAACACCTGTGATTACTGAATAGATTAGTACAAAACAATTGATTATGCAGAATCTGCTCAAGACTATGAAGTAAGCTCAGCCTTAACCTAGAAACAGAAATAAGGAGCCAGCCATCAGGTCAGCAAGTTTTAACTTGATGACCTTTTGCCCCTGCTTCCCATATCTTGCTCTGAAAACTGAAGAGCTGCCATTTTAGGAAGGACTACATCTCTTTGATACTACAAGTTACTTCTGTATTTCCAGTCTAACATCTGTGGGAATAAAGTTTCAGGAGGTCTGTGAATAAAGGGGATGTTCACGGCTATAAAGAGAATATAGCTATAAATGAGAATATAACAAAAGTGAATTTTTTCTTTTTGGTTTTTTTTTTTCTCTTTGTGGAGGGCTTGGAGGAATTGAGTGACTGAAGTCATAATTACGGTCAATCTGTTTTATAATCTGGGATTGTACTGAATATTTGAATACAAACATTACTGAATATTTGAAATTATTTCACAAATATTTCTTCTGAGTGCATGCTTAGATTTAACTGACATCATGGCCTCGTTCAAAGTCTGAAGGGCATCACTAGATGATGATGAAGGAATTGTTTAGTGCCTATTATTTATATACAAATTTTGCTGGATTAGGACCTTGAAGACACAACGGTTTCTCTATTTTTCTTTCTTAACTTCTCACAACTTAATACCCTCTCATATTCCTGCTCATGCAGTCAAAAGTATTTTTGCTGTAAGAATATTGTGTTGAAGAGGTAGACTTAGAATTCTAAATAGGAAGTACTTTAATTATCAGTTCATGTTCACCACCAGTCTATTCAGCATCTCTAAAAATTGGTTCTCTCTTTTCTTTTTTTTCAACCAGAAGCAGCTCATTACAATGGAACTTACAACACTGCAGCAGAATTGTCTCCAAGAAGCCACCACCCCAGTCCAGAGACTTCTCTGAAAACTCCTTTTTCAGTTCTTAACTGAATTACACAAGAGCGAGAAATACAAATTGGTGTGCATCCCTGCCTGCATTTTCTATAAAACATATCTTTTTCTGATGTCAGATTAAGAGGAATTAATAGCAGAGATAACATTTCCTAGCTATGCCATCATATCCATAAGAATGAAATCCTAATACTTAAAGCCTTGTATTTGAATTTCAGGACTAATTACTTGCCAAAATGCCAATATCAGTTAGTTAATGAATTGTGCAAATGACAGCTCACTAAACCTAACTGATCTTAAAGATCTAATTCAGCTATGCCCAATTTCAAAGTCAAGGGCTGTCACTGGTAGACTACAAAACATATGTTGCTACACATGTGCTCTCTTCCTATCTGCTCCTTCCTATTCCTTGACCTTGGCATCCTTCTGTGACTCCTGAGATGTCCATTTCTTTTTCATCCATTAATTGTACCATTTTTTACCAGATATCAATACACAAAATTTAAGTCTTACAGAAAGTTAATTCTACCTTATCCATATGAAGAATGAGAAACTATTTCCTAAGGGAATAACTGGACTTCCTGATACACACTCACAATTGTTTTACTTAACAAGTTGTTCATGCCATTGCAGAAATCTCTGAGTCAAGTTGCAAAGAAAGAAGTTTCTCAAGCCCAGAACATTCCTCTGGACAAAATCTTGCCTGGGAATATAAAATTACACCTCCAGATAGTTGAAGACATTTTTAAAAAATTTCTTGCAGCAAGAAATGCATAGTCTAATGATACACCTTTTTTTCATACTGAATCTTTTTACTTGCTAATTGGTTGGAGTAAATTATACATTATATGATATTTTAACATTTATTTTATGCACAGAAGCTGATATTTTTTCTTGAAATATCACCCCCTGCATAAAAAAAATGTTTAAATGTGCTTAAAGCTAAGCAAGAACTTAGTCCCTTTAGAGTGAACAAAACTAGTCCATGCTAAGATCATGCATCTGTTTAAGTACAGTGAGCATGAAGATAATGTATTTGAAGGAAATTATTTCCATTATTCATTTAGATATGCTAAAAAAATGGACATAAAAGAAACTTTTTAAAAAAAGCATTATTTTTTAAAGATAACTTTGGACATCTGTGATAGCTGTACCTTGAAATCCATTATGATGCCTCGTGAATCCAAATCTTTTTTATTAATGCTCCATACTTCATTTTGCAAGCCATGTTTAACACAATAAACAAGAGAGTCTGTAAAAGCCTGACTACTGCAAGTAGTTCAGGTGAATTCTGCAGAGGGGCTTAACATGGGCAGTTGACAAGGCAGTGCAGCTGTAACCAAGCCAAATGGTGGAAAGGGGCTCTGAATGCTGACAGCCAGATGTGCCCCTCCTGTTTCTGTCAGCAGCAAACAGGACTGGAGCAGCACCATCCTCCCCTCACCTGGGTGCTGTGAAAGACAGAACAGTTCTCTGTGAACACACGGCCAAAGAGCTGCCCTGCTCTGCAGCACACATTGTCACTGCAGCAGACTGCTGCCTTCAGCTGGGACAGAGGGGAGGATTTGGGGCTTTGGACAGAGGGGAGGATTGCTATGGCGAGCAGAATTAAAGGAAGAGGAAAGGTGTTAGGAGAACATGGAATTTTCTCCTTGATAATCAAAGCCTAAGGCATATATCCTCAAAGGATACTACTGTGTAATGAAGATTTTCCCATCTTTTCTGGTCAGATCTCAGCATGCCAAAGTATGCAGACCTTGAGAGGCTGCTGAATCCAAATTCCTCAACTTACTTATGAGGAGTAAGTACATGGAATAAAGAGAGGTGCAGACAATACACAGAAGAAGATCATCTTTCTTTATTACTTCCCACTCCTGTCACAGCAAGAATCAGTGATGACCTGTGTCCACTAAATTCTGTGTGTTGCTGAAGCATTAAATCTATGGGCTACCCTTTACTCACAATTTAATAGAATTCCACATGACTTTTTTGGAGGACTGTTATGTAAATACATTTAGGTATTAATATGTTGCCTTTACAGAGAGACACTCTCCTAGCCATTACTTTTGGAAAGCCTAGAAAGCATTCTGTGATAACTGACTCAAACAATATAAAAAAATAAAAAAACCACAATAGGTACAAGGAATAATCTTGAAGGAGATGAGTATTATTCTTTTTAATGAACAGTGGGCAACATCACTGTTTCTAGCTGTATTGACAAATAACCGCTTTTGTTTAAAATTTAAAATCATGCAGAGTTAGAAAGTATTGTCCACCTACTAGCCAACACCTCTAAATCTAATTTTGAACAAACTGCAGAAAATTATTAGGTGACAAGTACTTTATCAGTGTGTTTTTATTTTCTATAACACTGAATTTGCTGTCTATAAGCAACTTACAATGTTCACTTTTGATTTGAACAGTGCTAACATTTCTGCATTTACTGCAATAATACTGTGTGAGCCATAACACCGTAAAGTAAGCCATAAAAGCAATTTGCTCTCCATATGATATTGATTTTTAAATAAATTAGTAAAGTTTGTGTTTATTCCATGCAGAAAGCAAAAACAAAAGTAGAACTAATAAAACTATACTTACAGCTTTTTCAAAGTTATCTAAAACAGAACACTGGTTATGTGAAAAGTTTTGTGGATACATCCTTAAAGCCCACAGAATAGCTTCACACCTTCACTGACCTGCTTCAGGAAGGAACATATGACATTCTTAGCAAAACTTAGAGCATACATCAACATGAGAGTTTCTGGACAAGTTAAAGTTGAAAAAGGAATATTTTAAAGTAAATGCTTTTCTGGGATGTAAAGCTTCATTAAGAAATGGAATACTTTCATTCCAGTATTATATTTCCAGACCCGTTTGACTGAACCTTCTAGAAATCACACACATCTTTATTTTTCCTGATGTGCTTATAGGCCCAGAGTGTCAAACATATTGAGTCAAACACTATTTGTTTCATGATCCTCCAAATCACAGTTAACAGGGAAAGAATATTAAAGAAAATAGGGTCCTGTTCTTTTTCTGAGCCTGACTCCTGTGTCTGATACTAAGGACAGGCAAAAACAATTTTTATGGTGCTAACTGACTTCTCATCTATCACTGATGGAGAGATAGCTGTAGAATGGATTAAGCACTTCATTCTGAGTGACATAAGGAAGACAAATTCCTTCAAAGAAATTCTTTTTAAGAAAAAAAAAAAACAAAAAAAAATGCAGGTTTTAAGATTAGAGCTAACTGAGAAATAGAATCCTTAGTTTAGCAAATGAAAAAAAGGAAAATAAACAAGCCAAAAAAAATCATGCAGAAGCATCTAGAGAGAAGAAAAACAAGAACAATTCCAGCATGTAAACACAAAGTGTGCCCACTCCTTGAACAATATATATGGTGTTGGCCCTGCCATAGCAGAAAGCACAAGTAGGAAAGGCCATGGGTGGCCAGGGGTTTGGAACCATTCCAAATGAGAAGAGATTAAACAAATGATGATTTTTCAGCTTGGAAAAGGGATAATGGATGATGTTTTGCAAAAACTGTTTTGTAAGAAATAAATAGTTACAGTAGTATATATTACTCTGATCATTGAACCATAAATAGCATAAAGATAGTGAATAGGAAATTACAGGGGCAGTTTATAGATATTAATGACAATGATTAGCAATAGAAATTTACAATATATAATAATTAGATATTAACATTATATATATATATATATATATATATATACAATACACCATAGCAATTAATTGTAGGTAATTATTACAATGATGATCACTACAATATTATTCAATTGTGGGACAGTGCCACATAATCCTGTGAGAGCTGAAAGCAAATTCCAGAAAGAACAGGAAAAATTCACAGGAGACAGGGCCATCAATGGCTAGTCAACATTTGTGCTTTTAACCCAATATTGGTTTTAAAAATTCTCTCTGTTTAGTTGGCATAATGTGGGAGAGAAAACCTGGGAGAGATTTTGTCTTCCTTGGATTTTTAAAAATTTTTTGCTGTGTATCCAGTATTTGTCATCATTAGAGACAGAGTGTTGGTCTAGGTGGATATTCAGTTTGGCACAGGACAGCAGTACTTGTTCTCTAGGACATGTAATCAGCACTGTGTCATTAAATTTATAGATGGATATGAAAAAAGAAGACTAACCTGAGAAATTTATGAAAATCTTCGGTTGACATTTAGTCTTAGGTGTTGGAATTACAAGCTTTTTGAAATTATTTTGAGTAGAATCAAGGGATTTATACCCAGCAGTAATCATAGAATCACAGAATGGTTGGGTTGGAAAGAACTCTAAAGATCATCTAGCTCTAATCCCCTTATCATGGGAAGGGACACCTTCCACAAGACCAGGTTGCTCAGAGCTGCATCCAGCATGGCTCCAACACATTCAGGGATGGGACATCCACAACTTCTTTGGGCAACCTCTTCCAGTGACAAGCAATGGAAGGGATTTATACACAGAAAATGGTAAAGAGATTCAACCACTTATAATGGATAAAAGGTATTTTTAATTTCTTCTGAAAATAGGTTATTTCCTTTATAATATTTTAAACATTTTTTCTAATAGGAAGAAAAAAGTCTATATCAGAGTGTCTATCATCCAGCAGGTTCTTGGATTTCACTTGTAAGAATAGAATAAAAGCCATTAAATCAAGTGTCAGTCTTTGAGGGGTTTAATTCCATGATCTTGTTGATCAGGATGACACACAAAATAGTTTTGCTCCTTGGAAGCCAAGGTATGATGTCACCAGTGTAGGTGGGATTAGGTTTTCACCTCTGCTATCAAGGAAATCAATAATTCTCTTCTTTGGAGAGACAATATTTAGATACATAAAGATGATATGATAAGTAAGTTGGCAGTGTTGACCTATGTGTTCTGCTATGTAAGAAGTATCTCAGATGTAATCAGTTTGAATTTTTATTCTCACATAATATTTACTGCTGAAGTTTTTTCTTAGAGCCCTTGACAGTTCCTGTTAATATTGTGGAACTCTATTTACAGACTCACTCCTTTTAGAGATTAAGGTACAGAAATGTAAAACTATATTAACACAAGCATTTAAAAGTATACTTTAATTGCTTATATAATATTACTCTTTTTTATGAGAAATTTAGACATGGAAATTTCTGAGGAACTTATTCTAAACAATCATCTTCTTCTACTGATTTTATTTACATATACCGGTGGGATCATTTTGCAGTGATTTTTCTTATATTATCTCTGCTCCTCTTTCTTACCCTCCCAGATCTGTTGTGATCCTCCCCACAGAAAAAACACCTGCATTTCCTTGACTTGTGAAGCTCTAGTTCCTCTACCTAGCTCTACCTACCATGAAGTTCTTAAAAGTCTGGCCTAATTGCTTCCTGCTGCCAGTTGCACAGCAGGGGCTGGCATTCAGTGCTCCTGGAGTCAGAGCTCTCCTTCTATGTTACCCAAACAGCAGCTTATTTCCAGAGGCATCTTCTCTGCTGCTTGGGAATCATACCAAATTATATTCTGGTGTCCAAAACTGTACACAGGGCTCAAGGTGAGGCCACCTGAGTGCAGAGCAGAGCAGGACAATCCCCTCCCTCGACCAACTGGTGATGCTGTGCCTGATGCACCCCAGGACAGGGCTGCCAGAAGAAACACACTGGCAGGAGAATTAACTTGTGGTCTGAGAGTAAAAAGACCAGAAAACAAATTCATCCTGTGTTACCTCATTGTATTGCTGCATGAGTAAACTTCTCACAAAAAATTAGTCTGGTATCTGAGATGAATAAGGAGCTGCTCCCCTTAGATTCCATCTGAACCTGCTTGGTGTGTTCTTAGAACTCCATGCAGCTTTGGGGACCTGAAATGCTTTGGGAAGCATTTCAGAATGGCCTGGAATTTTGCAGTCCTGACAGCTGTGTTAAAATTCTAAGACAGAAAAGGATTTCAAATCTGTCTTATCTTCAGACCATTGTTACCTTGTTGAAATAATGTGGTATTGTTTCAGAGAACTCTAATTTATAAGCACCAAGGTCAGTAATTTCCTCTAACAACCTCCTACCCAGACCATGTTTCTCAAAATTGTGGCAAAGAGGGAAATTTCATAATGTCACAACCTCTCGATTCTCTATGTTGTATTTAATGCAGAATATTCTAATCAGGCTTCTGGCCTTCATTAAATTACTTGAAACTGATTAAGTATTTTTGATAAAGTTACAAAGAGTTATCAAAATACCTTTACTTTCTGCTAAGCCTATTCTACATCAACAAAAAGTACCATATCTAAACTTAAAACAACATTCTCTCAGAATTTAATTCTAGAAAAATGCAAAATGTCATTATTTCTGTCTACCTCATGTGCTCATTTAAATATATACTTCCCTAATTCAATTTCCTACTTCATAAAAACTCAGAACAGGAATTACACAATGACAAATCAGATCCAGCATAGTTTAAAGAAAGTTTCATATTTTTTAATTTGAAATTGTATTTCTGAAATTTGGTTGAGGTAGATCCCAGAAACAGAATCTCAGTGGCACACCCTGAGAATGCTACTAAATGAATCATGGTGAAAATAAGTAATGCAAAAATTCAAGGTTATACATATACATTTAGGAATTTCCATTACTTGCATGACATGATTTTATGCTAAGAATGAAAGTGTCTGAGATGCAAATGAAAGAGAGGAGACAGACTTGACATGACTAATTATCAGTTTTACAATGTGCCAAATGAAAAGGCAAAGCCATTTTAGAAAGGTAGTATGTGAAATATTTTTGATAAGTATTTAGGACTTTTACACAAAATAATTGCAAAATTGTCTTTTAATTAGTCCTTTACAATTCTGGTCATTCATTCAAGGGCAATCACTCTCTTATCTGGAGCAAGTAGATGGGGAAACAACCAGTATGATCTAAAGTTTGGACAGTCTGTTTTACAGGGAAGACTAAAGGAACACTTGGCTTCCTGACTCTTTAGAAGAGAAGCCAAGAGGAGACATGTTTGCTTTATGTAAACACATCACAAAGTTAAATATTAGAGACAGAAGGGCTGTATAAACTAACAGGCAAAGTCACAAAAAGACAAAAAGTAATGGCCAAGGAATACACTCAGAACAAGTATTGTTGAAAGTGGTTACCTGTCAGATGAGATAGTTTCTGGAACACTTTTCAAATAGCAATAGAGGAACAGAAGGGGGAAAAAAATCTTATTCAGTAGAATTAATCAGGTTGTATGTGGGTCATGTTTGTTCACATGTACAGACTACCAGACTCAGTAAACACAGAAGATTCACACATGTGGCATGTGTGACAACATTCCAGGAGCGGGGAGGCAGGCTGGAAATGTCCCTCCTGAGATATTAACCATAACCCAGGAGAGCTCCACAGCTACCAGGCTTTGTGTGGCAGTGGGTGAGCAGAGCATGGGGATGTTCTTGGTGTCTGTATTTTGCAAGCTGTTACACCCTGCTCAGAAGCACTCTGTAGCTGGGAGTCATCCAGTTCATCCAGGAAAGGCACACCTTGGCTCTCTAGGTCTGAGTGTCTGGATAGCTCTCACTTATTTGGCTCAGTCCTAGGTAGACCTGAGGGGAGCAGGGAGTTGGATCATTGATCCTCATGGGTCCTTTCCAAACTAAAACATTCTGTGATTCTAATGTGAACAATTGGTACACAAATCAAGACTCTCCCATCTCTTTCTTCTGCTCAGCACTTCTAAGTAAAGCCATAGGCAGATATATTGCAGTTCACAAAGATTTCCTAGTGAATATTTAAATACCTGCAAGACTAGAAAGAGTTAAGCAGCAATTTTAGGCATCTATCTTTAAACTTAATTTTTAAAAGTGATACTATGCAGGGAAAAAAAAAACCTTTGCACGTTTATGAGTCTGTCTTTTAGATGGAGCACATTTAAGCTAACTAAACCTGATTCTAAAAGGCAGAGTGCTGGAATTTAAGCTAATTTAAATAACATTTGCTTCAATGACTCTAAGGCACCACGTATTTTATACAGGAAGGTTGCATGATAAATGCAATTTTGCACACATTTTTCCGACCTATTCAGATTATTGCCTTGTATGTTATCAAGATACAGCAGTATTTCGTATTTTCAAGTTAAACAAGAAATATTTTGGTATTTCTCTTTAACAAATTAATTCTGTGAACATTTTTCATTTAGAGAAAAGAGTTAATTGGTTTATGTTCACTGAAATGTTTAACAAAAAAGCAATATGACTTTATTGCAAAATGAAAACATCTTTTCTGAAAACCTCATTCTAGTGCCTTAAGGATTGTCATTATGTTGAGCATTCAGTGGCAAATGTGTCTCACTGGAAGTAAGTGAGAAAGAAAGGCTATAAAGTCAATATACTGTCAAGCCAAATATCTTCTCAAAGCAAGATGGGCTGCCAATTCCTCCTAAAGAAGTCTCAAAGGGAATTAAATTATATTCTTCACTGCCTAAAAGTCCCTAAACACAGGTTAGAGCAGGTTTTTTGAGATGCTGGGCTTTCAACTCTATGAAGCAAGTACTTCTAAGAGAGCTCCTTGCTATGCTTGCAAGTGCCTCATTCTCATCAAGTCCACACAGTGAACACTGACCAGTGACCGAGGTGGAAGAGTTCACAATAAACTGCTAAGTAGCTTTTTACAACATGCATTAAAATAAAGAAAGAACTTTCTAGTCACTTCTGTAAACATTGATTTGGGTCTTACAGGCATAAGAATAAGGAAAAAGGAAATAGGATCTTGCAGGATATTAAGAGGGATTGGGGTTTTTGAGGTGTAGGCTTTCTACCCCTCAGTAGAAGATTGCAACATCTCTTTATATGGCCATTGTAGTGGAGACAAAAAAACACAATAAAAATTTCAAACATGTAAAAGGCTAATTTAATTCCCAATCAAGCCTGAAGAAATTAAACTCTCCCTTAAACAATCATCTTTTTCCATTTATTTGTAAGGGGGTAAGAATAGCTCCATGAATGCAAGTACATATGGATGGAACCCTGGATCTTCAAGCTGAAGAGCCAATTTTGTTATTCACTTTGTTGCTTCAAAGCAGGATAAACTGTACCTGTATTGTTTCTTTGGCATGAAGTTATTCTGTCACGTACTGATTGCCACAAGACCTTGGCCCTAAGCAGCTGGGGATCCTTTTTAAATTTACCAAACCACACTGACCTGAGCACTCACTGATAATCTCCAGGATTACTAAATACCTTCTCTGATCTTCCTTTAGTTGTCTTTTTTCCCCACTAACAAACACTGAGTCTGCTTCTGAAACAAAACAAACAAAACAACAACTACAAAAAAAAAAAAAAAAAAGAACCTACAAACTTCATCAGAGAAAGGAATGGAAGATATCTTTGTTTTGAGAAAACACAGAAGAAATCTCTTCACATGGAACAGAGTACCTTTCACCATAGTCATTGATCTACACTCCAGTGCAAATATCCAGCAGCCAATTTCCATTTTCAGCATCACTGCCACATGTCCAAGTACTATCATTAGTCATGAAGCCTCAGGGTGTTGAAATATTGGCAGTACATTAAGAAAATAATTCTTAATTCAACCTAGTGGCTTCATCTCTAGGCAGCAGCAATGTTGGGCACAGTTTGCCCTCTCTTCCATTCTGTCCAGGACTGCAAGAGGGTAAGTCAAATGAAAAGATCATTTTACTAGCTCCACTGATAGTACCTTCATTTGGTGCACTGCCCAAACCTCATGCTGTTTCTCTTCTTTCTGGAAGATTTGGAAGACCATGGCAGTCTGTAGTCACTGGGGACAGGACAAGACTCTTAAAAGGCTGGGCAGAGGTACAAAGGAAGCACATGAAGCAGAACAAGTTATTCCCCATTCTCTGTTCCTTGCTCTGAAAGGGATACTCTTGTCCATTTAAATGGTATCTGTTTACTTCAGAAGCTAATTGCTACAAGATCAATGGAACAGCCTGATGGCATATTCAGCCCTATTTTGCCAAGTTTGCATGTTCTGGAATTAAAGCTGTACTATTTAAGTAGGGTTAAAAAAGAAAACTGTTGAGATATTAACCATGTTAAAGGTGATCACACATTGATCAGGACCAAATGCTTAACAACTTGCTGAACATCTTACGGTTTTCAGACATCCCTTTCATATAAGTCTGGGTTTTCTATAAAAATCTCTTTCCCGTTTAATTTCACTCAAATTTTACACAAGAGTTTTGCTGTGTGAAGAATTCTATCACTAGAAATTATTAAATAAAAACATGACAAACTTCTGTACAATAAAAAGATGTTACAACATAAAGCAAAACAATTAAGACACAGATAAGGATCAGTGAAGCCGAATGAGACAAGTTCTTTAAGGCAATTTCCCAAGAACAATGCTTCTATAAAATACTTCTCAAATTTTGCAAGTTAAAGATTCCTTGTAGATTAAATTGTTCAATATTTTCATTAAAATTCGTTTTCCCTTGTGTATTCTTAGCTGTAGAGGAGATGAGTTGGAGATCTTATTGCTAAGTGCAATTAAGGCTGCTCAGACAACCACAGTTTTTATGTTTCTTATGTCTTGGTTGTGGAACTCTTCAGTACTTAATTGCTTGTAATACAGATCTTTTGGACATGGAACACAAACAGCACAAGTTCTCCCCTTCTGAGCCACTCATAGTCTAATGCAGTTAGAGATGTGTTACACAGGAAGAAATTTGGGTGTGTAGGAACTGCTTATCACTTGCAAAAAGATCAAAATCAAAAGATTTCTGAAATCAAGCACATTTCAAGCAGTATGCAAAAGATCTTTTTTGACCTAAGTGTTAGCTCAAGGGCCATTTCAGGTAGGAGATGAACCTGAAATAATCAAATATTTCATAGGTGTCATTCTGTTTGTTTACAAAACATTCCAATGTTTACTGTCACTGTGCTCTCAAATGCTTTTCTCTCCACTTCTGTGCCTTTTCTCTGGGACGCAGACACATTCACTCTTACCAAGCAACATCACAACTGTATGTCCATTTCAGAAATGCTCTGAAGTTGCCTTTGTACTGGGAAGTCCCACCTTTTCAGTGAGACCCTCTATTGTTCCACATTTCCATTTTCACAGTTGCTTTAGCTATACACATGGATATTTATAAGCAATGACTATCAGGTTGACTAGATTTCACACAATTCATAAACATGCAAGTCTCCCTCCACACAAGAAAGGATAGTTCATTTCAATCACACAACACCTTCAAAACTGAAAAGACAACGGCTGGATTTTATTGCCTTCAGGCAAATTTGCTGGCATTTAATTACATACTCTCATTGGGTGAATCTTAAAAAGGCTGAGCATACAGCTAGCAGCCCTGCAGCAGAGACAGACATATTTTTAAATCTTTCCAATATTAAGCATTTTGAAGGAATTATTCCTCATGTAATGCAGACAGACAGAAGGTACTGTCTAAAACTGCAGAGAGGCCTCCCAGAACCTTAGAACTTGGCATCTCCCATGCTATCATGCTCTCAGCAGATTCTCCTTCCCTTCTAAAGCCCTGTACCTGATTAAGGCAGACAGTGTTCTGAGCACAGTGGGTACAGCTGTTTATCCTGAATAAAGTTTTCCCCTTCCAAAAGCACCACTGAAATAAACAGCATATTTTCAACCACACAGATAGAAAGCATAAGTTGTATTGATTCTATCTTGACTATTTCACATGAAACATATTGCTGTAGGTCTACAGGCCCTGGGAGAGAATGTAATTAATTGCTTCACCTCACTTGTGTGTAATTGTGCAATACAAATCATTTAGGTGCCAACAAAAATGCCATTTTTGTTTCTCTTTGTATGTGATTTCTTGACTCTTGCACAGCATAACTGACATAAACCAACCAGAGACACAAAGTGGAGGGCAACTGCACAGTATGTGATTTTTGTGCTGTTATTCCCAGCTGTCTATTTGCAGTTTTCATTTGCACTGATGCTTACTACTAAAGCAGACACTTATGCTTGAAGCAGCATTTTTATGGGTTCCATCTATGTACCCTCTGAACCAGAAATCATGTGGAGTTTTTATGCAAAATTCTTAGCCTATAGCTAGGAATAGTCATACTAACATGCACACTCCAAAATATTACTGTTTGTCAATGGTAAGTGAAAGAAATATTAAATGAACTGATTTGTGCTGGTTTGGCCATAATGATTAATTTCTCGCCTGATGGAACATTGTTATTATAGGGCCAAATGCAGAAGATGTTGACCTTTTATCTTTTTATTTCAGTTTCCTTCAGGCCTCTTGAGCTTTATTTACCAGGTTTATTAACCGCCATGGGGTTTCTTCTGCAAAGCATGGTTTTGATGATCACATGGCTAGAGAATTACAGCAGGTACCATGAGAAGAGCAACAGTTAAGAATGAGCAAAGACTTCAGGAGTTACCCAGCAATGTAAAGTCTAGTGAAACAGGATTAATCGAAACATATATGTGACTTCCCTTTCATGTTACCTGCGCAGAATGCTAAAATTATTAGGTTTAATTAATACCACCTCAACATTTCCTGCAGAGGCATCTTTGTGTACAAGGGCCCGAGCAGGAAAGCACATTTAATATCTTGTTGTGTGTTGTATTGCACTAAAGAGTTTATTTAGTAGTCGTTCTGCACTGGGTAACGGGAATTTTGTACTGAGTGTGGTTTGCCATGTAGATTATTCCCCCTTCCTCCTCACATGGTTTCTCCCCATGCACTCCTTTCTACACCCCTGGTGGTGTGCCCCATGGATATCCATGGCATCCCATTGGCCACGGTCCTCTTTCCCCACCCCCTTTCCCCTGGGGGATAGAACCCCACTGTGGGCAAAGGTTCGGGCTCTTTTGCCACCTGGGTGGTCGCTGCGGCCAGCAGTGTCCCGTCACAAGCCAATAAACAGGGCGCTCGTCCCCACGTGGTGGAAGAACGCTCCTCGTCTTTTATCTTCAGTCCATGCCGGTCCCTGCGGGCTAAGGGTTCGAACTAGCCGGGTCGGACTTATATAAAGCCCAGAGAACCACGGATTGCTGCACCTGTCCTCAGTCACAATCACCATTTTCTTCTAGTGCCCCATAGCACACAACATATCCAGGCCATGTGGCTCTGGACTACCCACTTTGGAATTCTGCAGTAAAATTGGATCAGTAACTGATTTGGGACAAAATAATTCAGCATTTTCCTATTCCAATAAAAGGGCTAATCCTAAAGCATCCAGTTGTGTGATTTTGAAGCAGTGCAGGGTAGGAATCAGAAAGTCTTTAACTGTGCTCCTGAAACACCTGTATCCAAGATCTACAACTTAATCATCCCCTCTGTAAAGCAGCCTTGAGAAATTAAAGGAAATCACCCTGCCAACAGCCAAGAAGCAAAATTTCAAATTGGAACAACTTCAGTAAATGGATAAATACAAATTTTTTTTTACGATAAACTCTTTTTTCAGAGAAGAAATCTATTGTTTGCATTTCCAGTATTGCTTTAGAAATTATTATCCTCTGCCAACAGTTACACGCTGGTTTTGTGTTGTTGGGTTTTTATTTTTTCTAGTCTTACAAGACATAAATGGAACACTACAAATATAACAAATGAGATCTATCACATTTAACTCTGTCTAGATATGCCTGTACTTTCCCTGTCCTTCATAATATTTGAACCCTACTGTCTGTATTCAGCTGTATATGATTGAAGATAATTATGTTCCTTCAAGTATTGTGAAAATCAGCAGTTAGAGGGAAGGGTAGGGCATAAATTGCTGTCCTGCTGAGAGAAAGACAAACAGATTTCAGCCTGTGTACACTCCATTTGGCAGCAGCTTTCTAGCAAGTCAGCAAGTGCACCCTTGCTGGCTGATGAGCACACAGATAGTTCCAGTCTAGGAATAGCATTGCTGTCTCTTGCTGGTAAGGGATGTCATGGATGACATGAAAAAGAACTCAGCTGGAAAAGGTGAGAGACAAAAGATACAAATTATATAAGAAAAAAGAAAAGACTCATTAGTTCTGCTTTTCATGGTGCAGCCAATAATCTGGGATCATATGAATTACATCATGCAAGTATGTCTCATATAAGCATATATTTTCTAGAAGATTAATTATTTGGCAGGGTGCAAGTTATGTGGCAGAAAAGAAATGTTAGCATTAGGAAGACTTAAACTTTTCAGCCATGGCAAAGTTACATTGTAGAATATGATTAAGTCAGAGGCTTTGTCCTGTTTCGCCTGCTTTTTTGCCTTTTTTCCTGACTTGGAAAGTTCTGCTCTTTGCTCGGCTGCTGCTGCATTTTTATTCTCTCAGACATTCTGTAGGTCACAAGGGTATCATTCTGACTGAGATGTGGTCAGAGAGAATAAGAAAAATCGATTTTGGAAAACCTCTGTTAGAACTCTTTCATGAACATTTTGTTATATCCATTGTGAGCTTTTAAAAGACTGAACCTGTGAATTTGCTATTGCCATGTCTTTGTATGATTTTTGTAGCCTTATAAGCTGAGAAAGAGCAGCACAGCATAGAAAACACCCCAGTCTTCATGTGCACTGGGACAGATTCCCTTTTGTATTAGAGTGTAATTTAATATTCTGTGCACAGGCATGCAGAATTTCTTGCTGGGCACTGAATTATGCAGAGAACTGTAGATCTGCAAACAGGAAGCTAAGCTTAGAAAAGATAATGTATTAAAAGCACCAGTGAAAAGCTGTTCTGCTTTCTATGTTCTTTAACTCCCCCTGAAAGTCCTCTGTCTTTTACTAAATCTACAGGAAGATATTTGGCACAGATGTGTTGAAAGGTAAAGTTTTTTCAAAGACTTGAAAACTACTGGTCCTATCTGCCAAGCTTTTATATGGTTCCCTTCACCATAACACCTTGGAATTTCCACTGATCGGATCTCTGAAAAATCAATGCAGAAGATGAATTAAGCACATCTGAGTGTTTGTGTGAGACTGAAAAACCTTTTGATTCACAATCTCAGCACTGTTTTTCAGTTTTGTTCAAACAGTAGCAGACTGGGGGGGGCAGGGGGGAGTAGTGAGGGCTTCTGATTAGATAAACTCCTTTTAATTTTTTCTCTCTCTCTTAGCCAGATGGAAACACATGGACAATTGGTTTACAGAGATCTTTATCCTCTTTCCTTCATTAGCACCACAGGGAAGTTTCTATAGTGGCTAATGCACTTACTGACATGGTTTCAACAATTTAATCACCCAGAAGCCTCTCTGTAAGGTCAATGTTCTCTACATTTGTTCCAACTCATTTACTGAGTAGAAAGGTGAACTTTTTCATTCCAGGTATGTCATTATGGAAATCATGTTAATGAATCAAGACACTGGAGGGCATATGTATCTCTGTTAGCACAAAATTAATGGAGGCTTCATCAAGCAGGATTCAGTCTTAAATTCTTCTGGTAAATCCAGGTCTGAAGTCTAATTGTCCATTAATAGTCTGGATTTATACTAGCATAGCAGCTTCCATCTCAGAGAAACTCAAAACATTTTGCAAACATCAATACAGCACACCCAAGGAACAATTCTTCTATTACTGAAACACAATAACCTGAGGGCACAAAGAAGTTGTGGCACACAGCACTGCATAGTAAACTGGGATGGATGTCAGCACACACATACTACAAATCCTGCTCCTGAAACAAAAAGCTTTTGCTCAATGAATGGCAAGCACTTTTTTTTCTCTTTATAGATCACATGGACATATTATTTACTCCATATTTGGGTTTAAGCTAATTGGTACAGAATGTCACTTAATTATTTATGACTGTAGAGTGAACAACAAAGTTCACATGTTGTCAAAGAGCAAATATTCACTTAATATTCCCCAAAATGCCCTACAAAAGAGTAAAAAATAGTAATCTAGAATTAGTGGGAAGGCACATTACGAATTATTCTCCCAGTACATATGAGAATACTACTTATTGTCCATTCATGATTCAAATGCCTAAAGGAGAAAGGGAAGTGCAGGTGCACTGAATCCTGAAATTTTTTATAGCTTAAGATGGATAATTTCTTTACTTTCAAGGTAGCTTCAGGTTATAATGTGATTTGGGGCTCTATATCCAGCTCTGTTTTAGAGAACAAATTGAATATATCTGCAATTATATAATCTGAAACACATGTTTCTATAGTACAACATCATTTTACTTTCTAATGGTAGAATTCTACACAGTGCTATTTGGAATAAACCTTGATTCTTCACATTGCTTTACCACTGTATAATAGAAATTAATGAAATCAGACTGACACCTGTTGAGAGCTCCAGCATTTAGGAAAAAAAGCAATTTTGACTTTTTAATTTTAAATCTTTTTTCAACAATAGACATAAAATCAGTTTTAAAAGCTTTCTATATTCAGAAATTCCACTACTTTCAGTATTTTTCCTTTTTTTTTTAGTTTAAAAGCTTTGATCACAGAAAAGATTAAGTTTTCTTATTTTCTGTAAGAATGAAAAATAATCAGACAGATCAATATAAAAATGTAGGCAAGATCCAAAGGGCAGCCCAGATTTCACATTCTCCCTAGATGTGTTTAGGTATGACTGTAACACTGTCTTTGGAGAGAGATCACATATTTTGATCTTCTCATGTAGTACAACATTATACCAGATGCAGTAGATTTGATGAAAGAAATAAGCAGCCTCTCCTAATAATAATTGTTGTATCAATGTTAAAATATATAACTATTATAGTAGAGGTTAACAATAAAGTGACACAATTTCTCTACTCCTGACAGAAACCTGAATATATGATAACTCTCAAAAATGGAAAAGAAAAAGTTAACATATATTTCTTGTTCTGCCATATAAGCCTACCTCTGTCCTCTGGAATCAGTGACAAACACTTGGATTATACTCCATACCTACTCCAGCCAGGGCTATCCTAAAAACAAAAATGGCAGGAGGACTGTTTGCCATTTTAGGATGTACAGTATTTTCCACAGAACTCTCTTCTCTTATTCCTTTTACAGGAATTCAACCTGCCTTTCTTTGTAGTAGCAGTGATGTACTGACTGGTGAAGAATATATATTTTAGCAGGTTGCCAGGAGTCAGGATGAACCAGTGTCTCTGCATCTTAGCAATCACAGATCCATTGTTCCTGTGCTGAGTTATGTGAATCATTCACATACAGAAGTAGAATAATCTATTCTTGCCAGAAAGACACAAGGAATCCAGTTAGTTGCACATACAGCAGTATAATGAGAAGAGAGAATCCTAGGGTGAATGTCAATAAAAGGTTAAATCTGACTAGTCTGACATGCTTTGTACAGAAGAATTGAGTTTGCCTGAAGTACAGCAAGCCCATATTCAATTCTTTGTCTTCATGTACATAATGCAGGAAAAACACAGTTGGGATGGGCTCCTCCCTCCTATATATGACACAATTCCTAGACCTGATACACAGCAACCAGATCCCACTAGAGACAATGGATTCGCATAAGCATTCTTAAGCATTATTTTCTCTCCAGCCTGAACCTTTGCAGGTGTCAGGCAGCCCAAACATCTCTTTAGAGACTGAGGTACTGGAGCCAGAGCTGGAGCCACCTCTCTGGGTTTGAACACAGACTTGTTTCATCATAGTTTGGAACATGGTCATGTAAACCAATATAGATTAAAGCCTCATTTCCACTAAAACTCTACAGCACCATCTCAAGTACCCATGTACTGGGAGCTTTGTTAATTGACCTTGCCTTCATTGATACAATTAACTCGTTTTCATTGCTGAGAGGGCTGTGTCCCAACTCACACCTGTAAGCTCCTGAGAACCATTTCTGTGGGTATAAAGGATTTGTGCTTTTTGGATTAGAAAAGCTGTGCAAAATAATTTCAAAATTTTCTTTCTACGCCTTGTTCAGTCTCCTGCCTTTCAAAGTGATATACATGACTAGGGAAAAGTCCCAGAACAGAGTCAGCATACATTAATTAAAATTCTCAAAAATACCATTTCCAACCTTCAAGCATCTGTGGCTCATCATGTGCTAGAGGTGTTCTCCACACATTTAGTAATCCCCACCCTGCATCTTTATACAATTTTCCAGTCTCTCTTACTCCGAAGTAAACATTTAGTAGCTACAATACAGTGCAGCAAAGATTACTATAGCTTAATGAGCTTATTTTTACAAAAAGGGAGATTGCACCTGCAAGTTAAAATGGCCTCTTGCTCCCAACTCTGCATCATATCTTTCAGTTATCCAGATCTTGAAATCTCTGAAGCTATGATAGGAGGCAATGGTGAAGGGTGCAACAACAGAGACAGGATGTCTTTCTTCTGCATCTGTCAGCACCTAGAGGTAAAACCCAAAAATCTGATTTTATATTCAAATAAAAAGATGGAGAATGAACTAGTGAGTACTGGATCACCTTTAATCTGTTTCTTGACAATTTTTGAGAGGAGGGAAGGTAATAGTAGAAAAATATCTGTCTGCACTGCTTTATAACTTATCTCTTCTGTTTAAATATAAAGTGACTCGCAAATTATCATTTTCTATTCTGCTGTATGTTTTACATTTGTGAAAATCATGATTACTCATTTCTATTGGTCCTCTGTACCCATTTTCTTCCCTGCAAGATAAAGTAACTCTCAGCTGTGCATTGCAGTGATAATTGAAGTAGATTGTGAGTGATTTGCTAGATATGACAGAGGTAACCTTCAAATCACTCTCTTTCATGATAGATACAACAAACCTCCACACATGCTGCATTTGCTAGGGGTTATAGAAAAGGTACCCCTCCCACCTTGCCAAAGGGAGCTCACAGACCAAGGGCTTATTAATGCCCACCCACTGCCCAGTGTTACAGATTACTAAAAAGTGCAGAGATGCATGGCTCATTGAAAGAAACCTAGCCCTCCAATGATGGGGAGAGACAGGGACTTTCACAGCCTGTGCCTGCAAGTACAAACTTAAAAAGAGAAAAAGAGGAGCCTGAGTTAGACAAAGACTGCTGCATCCATGTTATGTGTAAGGCAGTAATCTGCAGATGGGTACCTTCTTGGACTCAGGTGTTTAATAAGCTTGAAACACACTGCAGAAGAGAAAAACCTCTGACTGCCATCCAGGGAACTTATGTCTGCTTTCGTACAGACAGAGATACTGCAAAAGACTCAATACAGAGATGCTTGGATTTGCATGAGCTACTCAGATTCAGCTAAAATGTACAAGCAAGAACTCTGGGCATCGTAGTCAAAAGAAAATCTAATTTGTGGCTAGAATTAGAGTTCTATATATGAGACAGCAACTGGGGCAAGGAGGAGGAAGGAAGAGAAAAGAGGAGGCAGGAGTGATGCCTTATTATCCAGGATAATTTCAATTCACTTTTGCTCAGAGAATAAGGAATATATCAGACAACGAACTGAGAAATTTTACAGGGGACCTTTCAGGGGCTTTGTGGCAGAGTAAAGCCACAAACTCTGAGTGTTTGTTCTTTTTTTTTTTCCCTTTTTCAGTTAATCAGTATAGTTCTTGCTAAGAAATATACAGGTTTACTGCAACAGTATTTGTTCTACAGCAATTACTTATGGATTTACAGCATATGATTAAGTGCAACAGCATGAAAGGAGTCAGATTGAGCCTGTATTATGCATAGTGAATGCCAGAGGGGGTTTTCTTTGTTTTTTCCCTTATAAAGGCAATGTTTCTAATGTCAGCAATTTATCAGTTTGCAACTCTCCCCTGCTTGCTTTTCTCATTGGTTTTAATTCAAAACATCTGTATGAAAACTTAAATATGGAGTTATATACTGAAGAGAATCAATTGCTACCAAAAAAATCATCATCAAGATTTTTTTCTCCCAAACCTAAGTCTACTGTTTTTTAATATTTAAGAAAATTTAACTCAATCAGTGGGTGAATCTCAGACTCATAGAGAAGCCTTAAAATAATCATAGGAATTATTCAGTAAATAGTTTATAACAGATACCAGATATATATTTGTGTTTATACATGTTAAATTTAGGTTTTTTACTATATTATACATATTCTCATGTTTTATATAAAGTAGCAACTGTTATGATTCCAAATGGAATAAGACTTGCCACATCTTCAAACCATTTCTTTTCCTCTTAATAGTGGTAACAAAAAGATTTTCATGGGAATTTTGAAGAAAAATATGATCAGGAATTTGCTCTAGTAGCCTTCAGAAATCTCTGTATACCTCAAAATATATATGCTAACAACCTCTCAGAACCTCATATCTCCAAAAATGTAAGATTCCACACATTTGTCGAGACTTCTTTTTTTTCAGTTTCCATAAGTTGTTAGTGTTGATTTGAGAAGGGTGATAAAAACATAAACTCAGATATCAAATTATTCTATCATACAAAAAAAAAGGAAGCTGCAGATAACCCTCCATCCCCCCTGAGCACCAAAAAAATATGTGATTTTCCCTGTCACCCTCTTCTCAATAAACCTGTTCTAAATGGACTTCCAATTGCCAACAATATTTCTCTATCTTCAATTACTTCTTTTTAGAACTGCTTGTTCTTTTCCTTCATCATACTCTCTCCTCAGAACAGCTTCTACCCCAATATCTCTCATTAATTCTGAATAGTCTCTGTTAGCTTGCACCTTGTCAGTTCTGCTCCCCAGCATCTCAGTCTGCCGTTACTTCAGCTTGTTGCCATGATGCAGGATGGCATTGAAGCTTTTCTGGTTTCCACCATTATCCTCTGACTCTGGTCTCTCAGCTGGAATTCATTATGTTTCAAGATACAAATGCTCGTCCCTAAGCTCCTCACACTTAAGGGAGATCTGGCTGCACATCAGATGTGGCAGAACTTTGAAGAAGGGAAGGGCAAAGCTCCTTTCCAAAATCCATGCTGTTACTTAAGAGAAAGGCAGGAGACTGAGAGAATGATTTAGTAACTTAATACAAACCTGAGCAGCACACGTGCTCATTATGGGAAAAATACCTCCCTCAGTAGACTTGCTTAAAGCAAGCTCTTTGGCATTGAGACTGTTTCTTCTTCTCTGTTTATGAAAGGATTGAGCAGTGGGGAGCCAGGCTTCATGGGCACCATGGGACATCACCATGACATAGAAAATCAGCATCTGAAAGAAAGAGCTACTCTCATGTCAGCTGTGTGAGAATCATTGCCCCCAAATTTAGTTTCAGTCATCAAATCAGTCTCCTGCTCCTACTTGTTGATATGTACTGGACTGAAAAGACAGCATTTTTGTTTCCAAATGAGATTGGATTAAGAAAAACAGGGGTATGAGACACCGTAGCTTCCCCTTTTCCACACTTTGGCTGTTCATCTCATTTTCAGTTTTGATAATTAACTGAGCTAACCTTCAGCCAGTACTTTTTTTTTCCCAGTTCATTGTTATATCTGGCACACAACTCATTGTTTCAGTGCCAATCACAAAAGAATTGCTTTGCTTCTTCTCTGCCCTGTGCCTTACTCATTTCAATGATGTCGGGTTTTGTACATGTCCTTTGTACCAGCCTTTCCTAGCTGCTGGCAGACACCTCTCTCTGCAGCTCCCTTCATTTTGTTGCTCTGCCTCCAGAGCTATGGATAGGAGGCTCAATGAGCTTAGTTGAAGTGAGAAAAAAAAAAAAAAACAATTCGCAGCAAAGGCAGACAGGGCAACAGAGGCTTTTAAATGTTATGATGTTAGAGAGCACCAGGAGTTATAGACAGGAGGAAGATGGAAGAGAGAAAAATATTGGACAGAGAAAGCAAAACATAAAAGACAATGAAGTGGTCAAGTGACAGCTTCAGCAAGCTAGGAACAGTCTATTGTACTAGTCCCTAGAAATCTGTTTTGCATGTAGGCAGAAAATACTGCCCAGTGAATGACAAGACACTTGTTTCCCTTGTTCTGCTTTAATTTCTCTCTTTATTCCTTCATTCTTTTCTATCACTTCTTTTTTCCTTCTAGTTCTTTGAATTACTTCTTTGCACTATAGATTTTTTGGTTGGACTTTGAATCAGCAATGGAGAAGTAATCAGAACAGAGAGCAAAGAAGGTGTTTCTCTAGATGTGATGTAACATTTAGTTGCCTTCTCCTAATAAGTTGATTTTTTAATAGCACACAATTATATGTGTATGACCCTAGAAACTTCAGGTCACTTCTGTCCATAAGTGCAATTAACAGTTCTCACAATCTTATCATCAGTTTTGTCGTATTTAATGCTTTTCTTGAAGCCTCATCTCTCATATTCATATCATTATATGACAATATCAAGTTATATTCTTTGAAAAATAAATGAAGGGTGGGATTCATCTCACCTAATTTAATCTGAGTAGAATGTAGACACCTACATCTCAGCCAACTCCTTAGGCTGACTTCATATTCAATGAAGAGAATTAGGCAATTTTAAAGCTTGGTTCCTCTGTTCTATTTTAGAAGTCTATTTTAGGATGAGATATGCTGCACCCAAGTGCCTACATCTCCCCACTGACAGAGAGGAAGCTCAGGATGAATAGCTGAGCTATAGATTATATTTGGTCAGATAAAATCTTTTTACCTCTGGAACGTCTGGAAAAAAATCAGAATGTCATGACTAATATAGATAACTTTCTAATTCCTCTAACATTATTATGCAAATAAGAATAACCACAAATATTGTGTTTAAAAACACATATTCTTCAAAATTTCAGGCTTTCCTTTCTTTAGTCTATTTGATGAGCAGACTGGTTTTCATAATTTTGCTGTATTTGAGTAACTGTAACTGTTATTTAACACTGCTTTAAAAATACCATTTCCCCTTCTCTTCAAATATTTCTTTGTCTCTCACTTCACCCACCTTGCAACACTGTCACTGTCTATGGCTTTTTTTTGTTCTCTGGGATTTACTGAATTGACTTCTGGAAGGCAAGAACATACAAGGATATCTGATCAATGGCCTTTTCAGTGGAGAAGAAGATAAGTGAAGGGGGAAGGGTTAACAAGAAAGACAAACAGGGTAGACAAAGGATAGATAATAAAGACAATGGTAAAAACCAAAAGTCTCCAGGTAATAATTTCTGGACCATTAAGCTCCAGGCAAAAGTTTGGAGAGGATCGGCCTCAAGATATTTCTGTGTCTGTGTGAATGCTGCAAGGAGTAAGGCACCACAAGAGAGGGAAATTGAACAAGGGTGTGTGGACAGCCTTGCCTGACCTGTGGCGTCACTCCCTGGAGCCAGTGAGGCCTCTGGGCCACCCACTGGAGTGAGCGGGGGTCTTGGACCCGCCCTCTTTGGTAGGAACGGTGTGTGACACCAAAAATAGCTACTAGCAAGCAAGGCAGGCATGAGTGAGGAGTGTGAGGGACCCCACACTGTCAGCTGCAATGAGACCATGGGTCATGGTCCGTGTGCCTGCTGCCAGCTGCTGGGCAGGTGCTCATGTCTGTATCTGCCCCAAACCATATGTGTGGGGTTTGTGGGGTCACCAGCAAAGCCCCCACAGGAGCAGCCTGTGAGCAAGGAACCTGTGGGAAAGATTGAAGGGCACAGGGTCTGGGCAGGGGGGGCAGCTGGACAAGTACCAGTACCATGCCAGTACTTGGGACAAGTGAGTCTACAGCTGCTTGTGAACCTAGACTGGTGCATATGTGACCTTTAAAAATCTCCAGAAAATAGCTGAGATCTTATAATTGGCATTAAAAAAAAATAAAATCCCTACTCTTCTTTTCTTTTAGCTAGAGTTTGAGGTTTTCTTCTCTTGTTTATGCACTATATCTGGCTGCATTTGACACACCTTGTAATATGTATCTCAGATAGAGCTGTGTGCAACTTGGCAGTTTCACTTCCCAGGGGCTCATGCAATTACCGTCTGTCAAACATATATCACTTAGCTAAGCAACAACTAAGGAGAGCAATAATAACCCACAAATTTTTCATGGGAAAGCACTGCAGAAGGAGGGGAACTATTCCAAGTGGCAAAAAGGGATTTTAGCTCCAGGAAGAATAATGAGATAAAATTAAGAAGGGTGTTTGTTTTGATTATTTTGCTAAATATCAGGAGGGAAAATCATGCTGACTGGGGAATTATTCACCTTGTTACTCCTCAAAGAGAAATATTAGAAACTCTGTCACTTGGAAAATGCATTGGCAACTGGACGAAGGGGAAAATAAAGAACAAGCCACAAGATGAAAAGACAATAAGTTTGAGGGAGAGCTGGATGCTTTTTCAGGCTTTTTAAAATTAGGTTGTTTTGGGGGGCTTTTTGACAGAAAGGATTGTGAAACTATGTTCTTTGTTGTCTTTGGGTATTCACTCACTGTTTGTCAGATTCTCAACAGATTAAACACGCTTGTATTTTCTTTTGAGTTGGTGTTTGTAGTACAGCTTCACTCTATTTTCTGACTTCTGAGAAAACAAAACCTATACTTGTTTTTCTTTTTCTTTTCTTCCTTTTTTTTTTTTTAATATTCTGGGTCTATGCTAAGCAGATCACTGTTCAACAGTTTCACTGTGAACAAAAGAGTAAGAAATTACTGTATTTTCATCTCAAAATGAAAATAATAAATTTTCTGCAAAGGGCAAAGGTTCACTGATTCTTGCAGAATCTAATTTGCTAAGCATAGCAAATTAGACCAAGAAAACTGATTATGTGTGAGGTTTTTACTTCATTCTGTACTCTGCTATTCCATAAATGGTTGCAGGATAAACCTATTCAATTAAGATAAGGTACTGTATATTGTTCAGAAAATATATTATGCCTTTTTGAAAGTAAGTTTCTGGTTTTTCATCTCTTTTTTGAAGTTTTCTTTCTTATGGAAAAAGCCTCTGCTTTCTGTGTTCTTGTTGAGCTCAAAGTACATTTTATGATCTGAAATAAAAGTCTGCATTAAAAACATTGCAACATTTAAAATATTATACATTAGTTTACTGACCCCTATCATCAACAGTAAGAGATCTGCCATATTTCTAGTGCTAGTGTTAAATCTGTGATATATTATTTGATATCTTATTATAAAAATATTATAAATAATTCTATATTATTGTAACTTTATATCTGTAATTCATAATAACAGTATAGCAATTCAATGTCAAAAGAAAACAAACCATGTTTAGAAAAGAACATTGTCCTGGAAGGACCAAGCATCCTTGTATTTGCTTTTCAGATAATCAGTCCTGCAGGGGACATTTGGAGTCCCATCCCAGTTACCATAATGTCTTAGGCAGTAAAATGCTTGGGAGTGTCACTGCACTGATGGCCCCCAAACAGGTAATAAAAAACATTGATTTCATGATTCACAGAAGGCTGATCAATCTCTTTATTATTATCATTATTAAGAAACCTATTGCTTTTATAGACAGTCACGATACACCTGGACCCAATTGGTCCTCCAGTCCAGACACCATCACCATTGGCTAATTAAGAAACCACCCTTTGGTAAACAAATCTCCATAACACATTCCACGTGTTCACAACAACAGGTGCAGCAGATTAAGATAAGAATTGTTTATCATTCTTTTCTTTGAACTTCTCACAGCCTTTTCCCAGAAATGCCTGGGAGAGTTGTTTGTTGCTCTCTGTAGCCAGAGAGCTGCTGTCATACTGGGGAGTAGCACCCATTCAGAAATCCACTATGTTAAAAAAATCTTAAACACTGAATTGAGGAAAAAAAAAAAAAGTTGCATGTAAAATCCTTAAAATCCTCTTTTGTCTGTAGTCATAAACACCTATGTGGTTACATATATCTGGTATATCTATCCGAAAGTAGAATTCACTGGGTGTAGAATTTACACTAGAACCTCTTGTCTTTTCTGTGAAATCTCAAATAAGTCTTAATTCTGGCTAAGAAAAATACATAATGTTATCAATGTTTTTCATTAAGCAGAAAAGCAACATGTAAGGGAAGTTATTCCTCCTCTCTTTTTGTTTTTTTCTTTTTCTCTCCCCCTCCCTCTTGTCTCTCTTGTTTTTTAAGAATACAAAACCTGAATGGGGCTTGTTGCAAACTCTTCCTGGGTTCTGGTTCTTCCTTCTACATCTGCCTATGTATTCTGTATTGTAAAGACACTGAGAAAACATACAAAAAAGTGAAGGCACCAAATCCATGTTTTCTGCCTTACATCTGAGAACTGACAGTGTTTGGCCACCAGCACCTTGAACCATGCATCCCCTTCTGCATAGCAGGACAGCTTCAATCAAGATTCCATGCTGTAATCTACAAGCATTTTCAGTTTCAAGATCTGTTGTTTCAGTGATAGACTACCAGTGACTGCAGCTGTAATACACACCAAGCCAAATTAGGGCTAATGTTCCAAGAGATAAAACTGGTACAATAACAAGAAAGATTATTTTCTCCTTGCTGATACAACCTTCCATTCCTGGGAAGAGAGAGAAGGAAAAGGTTGCTTTCCTGATCAGGTATCCCAGAAGCAATCTATTCTCTGTTACTAGAGGTTAAGATTAGCTTGAAAATTACCAGCAGGAAGCCCCAAGCTCTCAGTCGCAAAAGAGACATGGAATTATCCTCCGGGAATAAATCTTTCCTCACAAAAAAAACCCAAAACATCCCACATCTATCAATTGACTCAGAAAACTGATGAGCATTCCTTACTCCTGGTAGATATGATTTGAAGATACTGTACTTAGTTGTACATTCATTAATTACCTTGAGTTATGTGATCAGTGGTTTTCAGCTTATCATTCCCACAAAAGAATGGCTTCACCTACTAACTGGTTTTGTCAGAGAGGCTGGGGAAGACACTTAGGAGATAAAGAACTCTGCTCAGGTGACTTCAGACTCTCAGTTCTTGACATGGAATCCACTGCCATTTCATAAAATCAATCTTTCTCAACTACTGGAGCAACACCAGAAAAAAATTTAAAGCACAATTATATTGATGTTTCTGGATGCCATCTACTCAGCTAAAGAGTGTTGAAATATAGGTTATATACTTTACAGTCAAAAAAGTCCCATTGCCACCATAGGATTTTTTTATCTAAGCAGAATCCAGCTCACCCTGTCAGATGTGGATATGAAATAACTTTTATCCTGGGCAAGCAAGAGCAAAATGGAAGGTCTGTGATGAGGAATACACAGACAGAAACTGAAGCCATGTGCACATGGTCTGCACTGCTTTCTTTTTCCAAAGGCTCCAACACACATTGAAATGCCTGAGGCACTACAGTGTGGGCAGGCCCACCAGAGGCAAAGTCAGGGCACAGGTATAAATAAATGCTATGGCATCACTGCCAGAAAAAACAATTGGTTAGATAATTTGGCTTACCAATTAGTGTAGGCAACCCACAGATGTACAGTTTAAAATAAGTTATTTAAGCCCTCTGCATATAAAAATGACTTAATAGAAACACATGGAATCTGAATAATTTTTAAGCAGGTGAAGTAAGCTATTTTCCATGTTGCACAAACATAATAAGGTCATTTAAGAAACAATTATAAGGCACCACAGGGTGAATAAAACATAAAACTAGAATGACTGATGGCCAATATAACCTATCTTAGTTTCCATAATTGCCTGTGTGTTCTACAAAGTTAAGTAAAGGGACACATGCAATTTAGTTGCTACTGTATGATTAGCTATTATCAAGGAAATAGGATGATTCCAGAGCAGGCACTTAGCTTAAGGAATATAGAATTAAGCAATGTTTTCTTCATACTGCTGGTAGGGGATTCTTTAAATTGTATAATTTTTTTAAAATTATGTCTTGAGAAATGTTCTTGCTCGCTGTTAAATGACCATCAGCCTTCCAGAATTCATCACTGAGTACCAACAGTAGCTGTCAGTCAGACAATTGTCTACCAGATAATCCAACCTACCCTGCTATCTTCTCCAAGGGAGTGAAATAGCCACATAACAGGAGCTTAAATGGTGGTTTCATCCAGAAGATTATTCTGTTTGTGAAGCAGCCTATTTTGAAAGGTTAAAAGTCCTTTACATGCTTTACATTCCATCAACAAAACAATGTACTGATAAAAGTAAAGGTAAAGCAGTCTCTCTAATTATAATCAAATAGCACATGATATGTTGTATAAAACTTTCAAAGTCTGCCAACTTATCCACACTTTTCTGGCTCTTAGGTACTTACAACTACACAGATTTGCTTCTTATAAAAAGTAGATTATGCCTTATCAACTGTTTGGAAAGAATCATGATTCTACAGTCTATCAAAGCTTGATATTAGAAAGACAAAACATGTTTATATATCACTACGGACTGTAATATTGATCTTATTTAAGCTAGTTAATATAACTTTTAATTAGGGCTTTTACTTAGAGAACTGTAGCCATTTCTCTAGTCAGTTACAGTTTTCAGCTTTGATGCAATCAAACCACAAACTTTTGTGATGTAGAAAAGAACAGTGCACATAATGTAAATGGACTCTTAAATAGAAGTATTTTTGACCTTGAGATTTAAATACATATACATAAATGAAAATCATGACTCCATGCAAAAATCCAGCAAAGCTAGAATGTATCTGTCTTTTGATACATTAAAACTGGATGACTTATTTTAAATTAATCAGAAAAGTAGAACTCAGCAAGAGAATGCTTATTAAAATCCCCTTACATAGGTATTTCTCATTAGCTTTGAAAAGATGCTATAGCTAACACTTCTCTAAGCTTAGCACCTTCCTGCAAAAAATCCTGAATATTATCTTTTCTGTTCTACTGAATGGACTGTTCTGACCAAAGTTATAATTTATTTTACAACTAACTGTACAGACCTTCTCAGCACTGCCTTATAAGCACAGAGTCAGAGAGCACACTGAATTGGAAGAGCCCCATCAGGGTCACCAAGTCCAAATCCTGGCCCTGTGTAGGACACCCAAAGAGTCACATCATGTGCCTGAGAGGTTGTCCAAACAATTAATAGCATTGACTTTTACAATATCCCTGTAAGTGACTATAATTTTTACCACTGAAGAAATGAGGCAATGGAAAATAAATCTTTTATCAGGGATCCCACTAAAAATCAAAGGCAAGATATCCATGCAAAGCATCTGTGTCCTTGTCAAGATAAAATTACTTAAAAAAAATATTTGGCATAGTACAAGAAGAAAGTTGACAGCTCATGATTTTCTACATTCTGGTTTAATTGTGGTTAATTCTAGAATCCTAATAGCTCAAAAGAAACGCTTTTTTTCTGACAGAAACTGCCTGCAGGCCCAGAAACAAGGTTCTTCTGTCTCTGCCGATGGAAAACAAGATATTTTAGCCAGATTGGAAGTTTGGGTCATGGTCTGAAGGCCAGGCAAGAAGGATTCATGAAGCAATCAATTTTATTTCTTGCAACATCAATCCTAAAGAATTCTTGAAAGAATTAGAAACCTAAATAGATAGTATTGATTTGGGTGAACTTTCCTTGAGAATTTTGAAATCTAGTGGGCACAGCTCTAGAAATCTTTTCTGGGATATGTTTATCTTCCAATAAAATCCAGACAATGAGTCTGCCTGTCTGAGAAGAAACTATGCCCCACAGCAGCCTCAGGATAATTCACCTGCCACTACTTGAGCTTAGTTTCCACACCTGAAGTCGTCTATTCTTCTAGAAAGGAAATTTCTCTCTTAATATTAAAACTATCTTTCTTCAAAGACTTCAGATGAAATAAGAATGGAATTTTCCCTTTGTGTCCAGTTTTACTATTTAAGTTTTTAATAATTTAAAGTTTTAGTCTCCTGAATACCTGAAATCATCTGCTGCCTCTGATCTAAACTGCTCTTTGGGGCAGGAGTTGCCTAAGAATTATCTTCAAAACCAGACACTCAGACTAAATGCAAAGTAAAATTGTAAGCACAGCCTGCTCATGCCTTCCAAATCATGGAAGTGTGCCAGGTAAGTCTGTATGCTGCTAGGCACACTGCTTGCACTCAAGTCTGCATTTCAGGTTTGTGGATGGCAGTCAAGCAGGATGCAGAGCACATTGCATTCAAGACCTCTTCAGGGCAACTAGGTCTCATCCCACATAAAGCTAAGCCACTATGGAAATATAAAATGATAGAGAGGTGATAAAGCATTTTTAGGTAAAAAGTCTATCCAGTCCCACATCATGTACTTGTGCTTCACACCAACTTTATAGCAATGGCTGAGATGTGCTATTCAAGGGGAAGAATACTAAATATAATAATAAATCATAGTGCTTTAATAAATGGTACTAACTTAATGTTTAGCAGATAAACATGTTGTTCAAAGCTGTATCCCTCTTGTATTTTTAAGACAGATGTAGATTAATACATTTTCAAACAAAATAATAGTTTTTGAGATTCTTTTAGTATGTAGAGAAGGGCTTTGACTCCACTCTTGCAGTCCTTAAGCAGCAGGAGGAAAAAACTTCTGCTACATTAACTGCTTACTGTGAACACACTCAACATTTTCCTGCCTCTTAGGAAGTGTTTTCTAGCTCAGGAGTAAAAGTCCTTCAGAAATAAAATGTCTTTATTCACTACTTTTCTTGTAAAGCCTAGTACATTCAGACTGAGACCTCTGGCTGAAACCACTGCAGACACAATGTAGATGAGAAACATCTGCAAATTATTTCTGATTCTAAAGAATTCAGTCTGCAGTGTGCAAGAATCCAGACTTTAATTAAATAGTCTTAAAAATTATTTCTTTGCATGATGCAAAGTGTTCTGAGGGATCTTGTCACTTATTGAGCATTGACAGTGACAGCCTTGGAGTATTTCTCTCTTATTCAGCATAGTGACATTTGGGCAGTACAACTGTCTGGAAAGTGTAAGATGATCTTTGGATAATAAGACACTGTTAGGAAGTAAAATTCTATGTATAGGATTAGACTGTTCACTGAAGCAAACAAATCAAGTAATAATCTGGAGATTGGTAGTCTCAAGGTTCCACACATATTCTGTACTTTGTAAATCACCTCTCACTCTATTTCTGACAGAAAAACCAAAAGGTTCATCTTCAAGAAGTCTCTTTCCACTGCATTAGTTACCAATTCTAGCACCCGAATGAGAGGAGGAGTGTGGGAGATTAGGGAGCGTGCGGGAGATATCGCGATGTCACGGGCAGGCAGAACCTTTCCCCTTTACCGTTACTCAGTACCGCTAACCCCTGTTATACATGACCCTGTCCTACCGTTAATAAAGGCCATTTACCATCGACCACACTGGTGGGTGCGAGAACTTGGACCGAGTGGCAAAAGTGTTGCCGCCGTGCCGTTCCCGATCCAGGACGCCACGCCTCAAGAGGAGGCAACAGAGGAGGCAATTAATGACCTTACTTTCTGCCTTGGGACCCCATCAGTCCCAAAGACAAAAGAAAAATGAAATAAAACGTCTTTTGGAAAAAAAGAAAAATCTATTCACATAATCAGCATGGAACTAATTCTGAACAAGGGAAAACTCCCATTAAGTTAAGGCCTGATAGTAGACAAAGCCATTTGAGTTCTGAGCAAAAACACATACCAGCATATTTATTTTGCTCTCTCTAGGAAGAGAAGTGGTTATATTCAGTAACTAACTTCCAGTAATGCACAGGTGCCCATCATCACTGTATGATCACTAGTCTGTCTGACAATTAGCCAATACACTGATTTTTATCACTTGCACAACAGGGTCATATTTCCTTTTCCTGCAGAAGCTCTCTTTAAATAGCACCTTTTAGAGACAGCTGAAGTTCATCAGTTGATGACAGGAACTAGACAGTGCCATCTGCCTTAGCAGCAGTTCAGGTAATAGCAAAGAAGAGCTAATTGCCAAACATGAAATGTGCAGGAGTGGATATTTTTTTTTAAACTTCCCATCAAAATTTGATCTGTATGGCACCATGTGATACTCTGAAGAAGCACTTTGAGTCAGCTCTGAAAGAGCTTTACTACCAGTGTAAGTATCCTGTGTTGAATATTATGTTATTGCAGTTTTGTTGCTTTTGGTATCTGAAGTAGTTGGAGATCTTTGCCTAACAACCCACAGCACTTAAATGTGATCTGCATACCAACATAATAGCTGTACTTAGGAGTCATGTACATTTTTCCTCCTTTCCTGGGCTAACAAAGGTTATCTCTGGGATATTGTTAAGGGAGAAGCAGTACTGAAGTCACTAAGGATGTTGCATGTGCAGGTCTCGTCTATCCCATGTTGCATTGAAGGGGCTCAAACCAGAGCAGCAGAAAAAGTGACTCTGCACAGCAGTTGCATGGAGAAACTCAGTAGCAGGCACTAGGGGTGACTGCTGACTCTGGGGCCACAAAGGCTGAGATGGGTAACTCAGAGGTGGACACACAGCAACAGGAAGATCTCAATGCAGAAGGAAGCTTCAGATGGCCTCACAGATATGGGACAAAACACTTCCTCCACAGGGCAAGCCTTACAGCTCAGGACTGCATTTCCCCTTCTGAGGTCATTTTGAAAGTACATGGCAGGGAGAGATAGAAACACACAAACTGTGATGATGACAGTAAAACTGCTTCTGTTCTTCATTTAGTTTAAAAGGGATAAACATATCTGCAGTCAGGGGCAGTATCTCAAGTCTACCTCATCCCAGATGGATTTTCTCAGTTCTAGGCAACAGATTCAAGCTCTTCTCTCCCAGTGCTTCCTATAACAGAGATACCAATTTATTTTCACACAGTAGCCTGGGTTCAGCAAGAAAAGTTCCTTAGCACCAGGTAGTTTGCAGCAAAAAATGGGAATTACAGGGTTTGTGTTCCAACAGGGAAGTGATCCATGGACCCGGACCCACTCCCCAGGTAATCATCTACTCCATCACACAAGCCAGTATATCAGGAAGAGAGCAGCACTGTTTCAAAGGGGCTAAAAAACAAGCTCCTGGCACTCTGGGCAGCTGCTCTAAGAAGCAGTTGGAGCCTCTGGAGCTTCAGCCATTGTTGCCAACCTTGCAGCTGTGGCCACCATGCCCACGAAGAGTGCTCCAAATGCACAAATGTTCCTGCCCTTAGAAGAATTATAGCTCTTAGTATGTAGCATCATGGAAAAATAGGACCCTGGGTGTCTGCTGCAGGTCTGTGAAACTATCCAGGCAGCTGACTGCCTGACTCTAAGGAAGAAGACAGGTAAAAACAGAAATTTCCATAAGAAGACTTCCTCCAAGCAAAGGCAGGTTGTTGGAACTACTGCCTGTTTCTTAGAGGGTATCAGTACTATAGTAAAAATTTAGCATATACCTTTCTAAAATATCTTCTAGTCAAGCTCCACTAGGTATATATACTACCTACTATTCCAGTAGGTAATTATACTACTATACAACAAGTGAAAGTATGTCATATTTAGAAGATTCTTTTGCTGACATGTACACAAAATTTCTTGGACTCTTGCACTGATTAGAACATAATTTCTATATTGGGGATCATTAGAAAAATTAAAACAATGTCTCCTGTAAAATTAAACATGAGCTGTATGGGGAATCTGTACAGCCCTATTCTCACTTTAGAATTTGGCAATAACACCCAGCCCTTTGGGCCAGTATCTAGATGTATTATCATTATTTCTGAAGTGTCTATGACAGTGGTATCAATGCACTGAAGTTTGCCAAGAATCTCAACTCCCAAAGCAATGTCTTTCAAAAACTATTCAAAAAATTACCTTTTCTACTATTTTCTAAACTCTAGTATACACTTATAAAGGTCACATTCTGAAAGTTTGCACGGAACAGACTGTACACACTTCATCTTATTACTGCCTGTCCAGACACATTCAAACTAATAAACAACTTGAGAATTTTTTAAGAACAATCATGTCTCGCTCTGCTTCTGAGTCACCCAGGATGAGAACATCCAGTTTTATGCCCACTAGTTTTAAGTTTAGCATCAGGAAAATCTTCACTCCATCACAAAACTCAAAATAAAAACCTGTCCTTTTCCACAATACAGCATGGCTATCTTTTTATTGAACTTCTTAATCTCTTGAAAATTCTCCTTATTTTTTTTTCAGACTATCTGCAGACTGTCTTTGACAGGATTACAGGGACCATGTCTAAATTATGCTTCTCTATGAAGCAGTCTTGGACTGCCACAGTCTCTCTGATCCAAATTCCCATGAGCCAGAATTGTTGGATTTGGCAAGTCTGCAGTTACACATGGCCTCCAGCTGTTCTATGATAGGTTAGGAAATAAACTGGCCTTCATCCAGCTCAAGGGATTCATGTCAAAGCTGTGTAATAAGAATTATATGTGTGCAAATGTAAACATTCACATTTTATTCCCATTTTTCAACAGTCCACAGATAATTATTATATTACTAATAAAACAGGAAAAATGGCCTTTTCTTCTTGAAAAAGAAAAGGATATATTTAATTCAAGCTGAGAACTATATGAAGTCTTCAGTATTAAACACAGCCTTCTAACAAGCATATATAAAAATTATAGCTATTCCACAGTTTAAGAAACATATGCATAGCTCTCATACAGAAACAGCGGTTCAGAAAAGACTGAACATTCATTAACAAAAGTATAAGTACCTATATTTTTGTTCCTAATATTAGTAGTAGATTAATGGCATCTCTCAATTTTGTTATAAGAAATTAAAGTGAGTTTAGTGACACTTTAGTGACAGGATGTATGGTAAATCATTAAAAAAAATAAATAAAAAGCCTTTTAAACCTTTTAAAATTAAATAGAAATCCATAACCAGCAGAGAAATGAAAATCCATCCACTATCCACCAATCCTTGCCACCAAAAGGCACTATAAATAACACCTAATAAAAAACCAAGAACAGTGTCCTCTGGATTGGTTTTCTGATGCAGAAAACCAGAGCTGAAGCAGCAGTTCGGTTAGATACAGAAATCATCTGAACAGGACTCACAGGACTAAATGCAGACCAATCTGACATTTAAAGAGTATGTATGGCATCAGTTCTTACGTGAAATTATAATGTGGAATGACAATGAGTATCAGAGAGATGACTAATCAGACTAAACAGTCTAAAAAAGGCAAGTTAGTAATTGCACTAGCAATTTTTGCTGGCAAATCACTGAAAGAATCTAAGCAGGTTTTGCCATGTTTTGCTAGAATCATGACTGAAATTTCTTAGCTACTCAGCAGGCACCAAGAGAATGATATGCAATGAAGGAATTGCACTTCACAGACTTTTGACAAACAATGTTCTGAGGCTAGTATGTGCTTTGAGTATAACTGCCTACATTTCAGTAAGATTAAATTTTTATTAAAAGAATTTTTTCCTTTTCTTCTCTTACTGTGAAAATTTGTATACTCTACTGTTGTTGAACAGTTCTTCTTATCAGAGAAAAAATAAAAAGGATTAGGAAAAAAATGACCTAAATGATGATAATAATTTATATTTCCAATAACAAAAGATGCATTTTGAAAAGTATTTGTACCACAACTGTCTCTACACAGGCCAGTTGAGATTATGCTAAGCTTTATATTGGCAAATGGTGAGATCTAAACCTGATCCTAAGAGTTTGCAGAATAAGTGACAGGTATCAGGGACTACAGTAGGTCTGTAAGTGGCAGCTACTAAGTGGCTTTCTACTAGAGATATAACTCCTGCTGCTGACTTCATGTAGAGAGTATTATAGGGCACTCAAATTATATGGTGCAGGCTAGAACAGTCTTAAAATGGATTCCAGGATCCTCAGAGAGATAGGATGAGATAGTTAGGAGATACAGAGAATACAAAACAAAAAAGACTAAATAGAGGAGCCACATTTACCCAGCTGGGGGATGTGGATATGCACCACAAACCCTCTATTCTCACTCTCACATATTTGGCTACCCTGGGGTACCTCTGCCACTGCCCACTGCCTGCAAGTCAGGGAAGTGGGAGATCAGGATGTTGCCCGTGCCGCAGTACACACCCACAGCTCCGTTCCAAAGTAACCTAAGGGACTTGCTCAACATCAGGAAAAAGGGTAGGGATCATTATGGAGGAGAAACAAGGATTCTTAGTTCCTGGCCAAAAGACTGGACAGATTTATATTGTGGTAGCTGACTGAGAAAATGAATATGCAGTTTAGGAGCATCACAAAAGTATGTGGAAGAAAAGGATCCCCTACAACACTCAGTGTGTTACTAAATGCCCAAGCAGGCTCTGGCTGTACTTCCCAAGGAATCTTATGCTATTCCCCACCTGCCCCAGTAGATTTACCTTCTCATCAATAATAAAGAATTTGCTCTCCCCAAAAGCCCAGGCAGACTAGAAGTAAAACATCTTTGTGTGTACTCAAAGATAAAGCAAGCACTTGTAGCTTTCGCTGATTAGCAATTACAAGATTAGCCCTGGGAGGAAAAATTCTCTAAGATTTATAACTGGAAAGCACTTTTATAGGCCTTTGTGGACCATCTGGTAGAATTTAACAGAAAACTCTGCTTACCTCATAGAATTCTTTGCTGGCATTTTCCATTACATCTAGGGCTTTTTCTGTCAGGAATCTCTCCATACATTTTGCTGACACTAAGATTCCCTTGATGAAAGAATGAGCTCTGCACTCATTATAATGGACAACTTCTCTCCAGTCTTTCATTCTATCATTGTAAATGAAGTGACATTAAAAAATGACATTTTGGGCCATTTCCTGGCAGGACATTATGCAATTCTGTTCCTTCCTTAACCTATAGGTCAATAGGCACCACACATCAAATATGCCCTATAGCTCCTCTGCTCTCCTCTTTACCATTCTTAAGAATAATGCAAAGGCATGGTTCTGCCATTACTTGTGTCCATAAAATAGCAGGCTATTGCAAGATATCCTGTATTTGCAGTACTTGAAACTCTGCTCTTTCCTCTAATTCAGACTAAAGTCTTTCCTTTCTTCTCCCTGCATGTGACCAGTTTCTCACAGGAGACCTAGTCTGGCACAGCAGCATCATGAAAAAGGCATCAGGATAGATTCTCCACGATGTAAATTAGAGTGTTCCAGTCCAATCACATCCCCATCAAGGTCCTCAAATGAAACCTCCCACTGAGATCCAAGCGACTGGGTTTCCATCTGTGTGTCTCTTGCTGTCAGTGGCTATTATTTAAGTAAACACTGGTTTGTATTACTTTCCTTTTTTTTAATTTTATTCAGTACATGTTGAGGCCTGGTTAAAAGGAAACAAAAATTGCTGTATTAAAAGACTAGTATTTTCAGCATCTTGTGATGTAAATTGCTAATTTAAAACCCAAAATATTGTTAAAGTGTCTTTATTTAATAGCAGACGATTGCAAGCTGTAATTTGCAAGCTGTAGTTGCAGATGGCAATGTTTTTCTCTCTTTTCAGCAGTACAGTAAAGTATTTACTGCAGTGATCTGCAGACAATGACACATCAACTGCAAAAGAAATGCTCTGGGGTAATACAAACTATCAGGATTCCCATGAGGTCCAGCATGTAAGGTACCTGCAACTAAAGCATGAAATTTAAATACCAATTAAAATATTAAAATCTCTTATGTTCTAAAACAACAACTCTTTGCAATAGACAATTTTATGATGTTCAATTGCCAAGTATGTTTCTAACACAAAACAACAACTCTTGTTTTCTTTCCTGATCTTTAATCCCTTTAGATTGAACTCACTTATTTTCCAATTCAGACCTGGAGGCCCAAGTCTGGATTTGAAACTGACAGCCACCATCTGGACCACATGAGCAGAAAGGGTGATATGTGATCTGGCACATGTCTAGCATACTGTTCCACTTTTTGAACATCAGGACATGCCAAAATACCACGAATGTATTAAACAAAAGCTTTGCCTTTTATTTCATTTTGTTAAGCAACTCACAGATGTTTGTTTTTCAAGAGAAAAATTATTCAACATCATCTATTAAATAGCATTGTATGAAACATGTAAATACTGCATTCTGTAGTGCCATCTAGGGGATTTAAAACCTGGAATAAAGTGCTCATCAGATAAAAAAACCAATAAACACTAAAAAAATCAGCTCTGACTGCCAAGGCAATTTCTTATGTATACCTAGTGGTTTGGATTACTTTTTCCTGCAACAATAGAAATATTTGAATAAGGTCCATGTACAGTGTCACATCTTTAGAATCCATAAATAGGAGAAGACGTATTGTTCTATACTTCTCCTTTATGGACAAATAATTTACAAAAGCAATCTTAAAAAAATATCCAAAATAAAATCAATGTTGTGCTCTGAAATGGGATTTAGAAAAAAATTCTAGCCTTAGTTCAGTTACCAGGAAATATATGAGAATTTTTTTTGCACTACAGATATTTATAAAAAAATTGGACATGTTATTGTATAAAATTACAGGAAACTGAAATAAAACAGGAGAGCTACTGGCATTTTCTTCGATCCTCATCTTCATTCAGGTTATTATTTTTCTAAAGTTTTCTGAACAAGATGACATTACATAGTAATTTCCAATGCATCACTGAAGATATTGTTAGAAATTATTAATTTTGTATCATATTGATAGCTAGAATGATCTGTAGGCTCTTCAAACACATTTGCTTTTTTTCTTCTTACAGAAACCAACAAGTTCACACATTATATAAGTGATCACTTGAAAGGGAAATGCCGAGCAAAAATCAGACTATGTAAACCAGAGAACTGCAAGCCTACCTTCACTCAGATGACAGACATGGTCCATTAGCTCATGCCAACACATAAAAAGAGATATCTCTGGATCATCAACAGTCATCAGCTGCCAAAACATTATTGAAATCAGTGAATAACTTACACAGGCAGAGAACCTACCTACACACTTACATGATCATGCATTTTTTCATAGTCCCAGTAACAGATCAGTTTCCAGCCATCAAGATGAGAGACAGGAGCATGTACTTTACTTTTGAATTTCCAAACCTCACAGTTTTACATTCTACCTGCAAAACATGTACATTGAACATTTGCAGTTATGTGCTGAAAACCATTTGTTCATAAGGGTAAGATTTGAAAAGCACCTAATAAGTGTCTTAAAAACACATATAACACTGCTTTTGACACAGCTTTTATTTGGCACTATTTTAGGCAGTAGCCAGCCTTTGATCCTGAAAGAAGCTTCCATATTCAGCTGGCTGCCCCCAGATCCCTGCTCCTCTCACTGCAAACTGCCACTTCGATGCATTATCCTTTACACCCTCCAGTCCCACACTCTACATCATAAAGTAATGTATTCCTCCCTTCTCACCCACCCAGCCCATGTTCCTGTATCTTCTTCCCCACATTTTTTATCACATAGCACCAAGCCAGTGCTGCACTCTGTGCCTGCCAAGGCCTCTACTCTGTGCTCCCACTTGGAAGGACAGAGCACAGCAGGGGCTCAGGCACTTGAGAGTGAGTAAAGGAGCAGGCAGGAGACACAGGCTGTTAGTATGTATATTCTGATCAATTGTAATTGTAGTTCACTGTCTCTTGTCCAATGCAGACCAACAAGTATATCACAATTTAATAAAAGGAGAGGCAGAAGCTCTGAATGTGTATTCCCATGGAAGGTCATGCTACTATCTCTAATTAGCCCACAATGCTTTAAAAGGGCTTTATAAGGGATGATGCAGTATCTGAAAATATGATTCTACTAAGTGATGTTAGATTTGCTGCCACCACAGCTCCAGCCTGGGTCCCTCTTGCCCAATTGCTGGAGCCCAGCCCAGTGCCCACACCATGGTTGCTGCTTTCCTGACTGCAGCTTCCACTAGTAGCAAAGCTGCATGTGTCCCAGAGACACACACACACACATAGAGGACACTGACACAGCTGGTCACACAAGGTGCCTGCCACAGATGAGGTGCTGCATACACAGAAGTCATAAAACACAAGCCAGCCAGCCAAGTGCCCTCCTTGCCTTCAGATGATAGAGAAAGGAGGTCACTAGTGCAGGGAGACACATGGCAATCTCTAGATCCACAAGCATACACATATCCTCCATTGCCTGGGGTACCCACACAGCACCAGGTCCCCTACTTGCCAGCTCCTCCAGCTTGATGCTCACTAGCAAGCACACGGGCTCGCACATTCATCCCTTGTGCACTTCACATTTTCAAGCCTCCCTGGATGTACCAGCACAGACCTTCTGCCCACCTAATGCCCCTGCCCAGACTCAAGGTCCCCTCCTCACTGTCTGGACCACCTTGATGTTTGCTAACAAAACCCCCACCCCTCACACACACCTGGTTGGAGGAGATGGAGCAGCAGCTGGCACCTGGCACACAGGCTGTGATTCCAGCCTGTGCCTGATCCTGTGTGTGATCCTGTATGTGATCCCAAGCACTTCAGCTGCCAGTGCTGAGCCCCTCCCTTTCCTCTGTCACACCAGTAGCTGGGAGCACACAGTGCTCCTGTCCAAGTGGCTGGAAGCTAAAGACCCACACTCCTTCCAGCAGATGGCACAGAGGCCTCACTTCTCCAGTGGCTTCCAGCACAGGCACCCTGACCCCTGGCCCAACCCCAGTAGCTAGCACAGAACCCACTGACACACATACAGGTCTCACCAGTGGCTGGCACTTAGTCATTGCAATGCACACAGACACAGAGGGAGCTAAGAAAAGATTTAATAAGACATAAGATAAGACATAGAGATCATAGTGTTACATAGACACTACAGAGATCAGGCACAGGGCTTGGTCAGGCAATGTATTTTACAAATGACCAATCTCCTTCCCCTGCAGATTCCCCATAGGTTTTTACTTATCTATTCATCCTTGGCAACCTCCTGATCCAGAGTTCCTCTGGTTAACAATTTTATCTGCTACAAAGTCCAGGCTGATCTTCCTGGAAGTGGCATCTGTGATTCTTTGATAGCCCACAATTAGTGTGAGTGTTGTCACTGTCTCCATGTTTGCTTTATCAGGTCTTTGTCTTGGTTTGGTTTCTGGCTTCCTCCTTTTTCCTTGGATTCCCAACAGACAAGGTCCCTGATCAGATGCCTACATTGCCTCCCTGGAATAAACACTCTGACACTTTCACAGGTCCCCATCAATTAGTGTGATTGATCAGCTTTGGTTCCCATCATTGCCTCCCTCATGGTTTGTTCGTCAGCTTTGTGTCCTTCTATGTTCTTGTTTATGGCTTCCTCCTTTTCCAATTATCTCCTGGCATTGGAAAGGTCCTTGACCAGACACAATTAAAGCATCAGACTTTCTCCTGCACACAGCCTTGTACACCCTTCCATCCTGTGAAAAGGCATACCAGAGATTCTGCCTTCCCCAGCTTGGCTGATGCTGCTGACCCACTTGCCCATTTCTTCCCACTTTCTTTGTGGGAGAAATTATTGTTTTCTTTATACCAGTGATGACCATAAATGGAACAGTGCTAATGGAAAAAGTATAATCTTTTTTTCTTTTTTTTCAATGAGCACAGAACTACAGAGAATATAGCACAAAACCAGAAAAACATTCAATATATTTGACATTTTCCAGGCTACAGGACTTAACTGGCTTCAAAAATTTGAATGAAATAAAGTTTGAAGCAGTGTTGGTATAGAAAAGGATGCAAAATACAGGCTTTACAACAGCAATTATTTTTGAGGATAACAATCTGTTCACATAAAACACCATCTATATTTAAAATAAGAAGTCATAGGAGATCAGGGGAATTACAAAGCAATGAGACTTACTGTGGTTTCAGAGAAAGTAATTAAGAGCCTAATTAAGGACAAAATCATATAAAAACAAAAGTAAAGCTTGATGGGGGAAAACACAGCAGAGCTTCCGCAAGAGCAAAGCACTTTTTCCAACCCTGATATATTTCCTTGAGGCAATGAACATTCAAACAAAATTTTGTGGGCCAAACTCAGAGACGAACTTGAAAAAGGCAACTAATCCATGGAAAGGACAAATTTTACTTCACAGTAGTATAAGGTAATGTACCCAAACAAGTAAGCTGACAGCCTGGAAAATTAAATCTTACTTCACCATAACCAGATTGTGCACCCAGTATCTGATAACCATAATAATAAAGTAGAAGCTTAAGGCAATTCTAATTGACTTGCTATACTTTGCAGGACAAAACTGAAATTTAAGGTATCTACAGCAGTATGTAACTGCTATAATGTCCCTGTATGGACAGTCATGAATTATACAATATTTTTATTTTTGCTCTATAGAAGATATAGGGGTAGAAGGCAGAAGAACTGAATGCATGACTGAGTCACCAGCAAGGCTTTATTTTCTTTCTTCAAAGTGGACCAGGAGACAGACATGGTGACGTGTCGAGGAGAGCTTTGAACTAGGGGCCCACATTCAGAGGCAAGCTAGAAAGCAGTATATATGGAAAAAGTCTGCCTAGGAAAGGGCTGCAAATGCACAATCCTGCTTCATGTGCTTCTATACTAATGCTCACATCTTGGACAGGAAACAAAACACAAAGCCAAAGTTACCTTAGTAGAGATGCTATACAAGCACAAGAACAATAACACAAGATGCAGCCAAAAATAACAGAAGCTGCAGCTTGGGAGGTCCAGGCTGGACTTCTACAGCACTCTTCACTGGGAGAGGAGTGCATCACTCAGGAGATTCACTGGGCTGCACACTGGACTAGAGGACTTCCAGGCATTCCTTCTAAACAATTCTTCTGGGTTTCTCTGACATATTTAACGTGCTCCATCTGCTAATTTGAATTTAGTCTATGGGACAGGACTAGTGCTCTTCTGAAGACAAATGCCCCAAAACTAAAAGTGTGAATGTCAGCCTCTCAGCATTTTGCTCTACAAATCTGCTCTGTAGTGCTGTGTTGCACTACTTACTAAAATAGACATAGCCAAAGAAGGCAGTTTTAATACCTGTAGGAATTAAAGGCTACTGATACAAACCCAGTATGATTTTCAAGAATTTCAATACCCATTTATATTTCTTCCAATACAAAGCTGAATGCTTCTGAAAAATCCCCTTTGGCATCTATCTGAATCTTCAGGCACCTTTTAAAATTTAGACCTAAATTTTCTAAGCTCCTTTGGAAAATCCCAGTCTTTATCCTTTTAAGAATGAAAAGAATGAACTGCACAATTTGAAGTTAAGGAAAAGTAAGAGCTCATGCACATAGTATCAGCAAATTAACTACAAATATGTGCTTAACATTCTCAAGAAAAAAGCCCTGCAAAAGATAGGACACATCAGAAAGCTTATAAAGCAAGATAACCATTATTTTCAATATAATTCTTCTAACCTGATTCTGAAGTCCTCATTTTAAATTATTTAATGGTTTTGATCAGGCCATAGTGTTTTTTTCATCATTCGTTTCGCTGACTAACATAAGAAACATAATTATCCGTCAATTTTATAAAGTTTGCATTTCATCACAGTTTTAATATTATAGAATTAATCATGCAGGAAATTCAAGTGCAGAGACTAGAATGGATCAAATTAAATAAAAGACAAAAGAAGGGGGGAAAGCTCCAAACAAAATTTTTAAATAAAACGGCAAGCTAGCAAGACTACTTGTTAATATGGTTTAACCCCGGGCTGCAACAAAGTACCACATAGCCACTCACTCTGTCCCCTTCAGTGAGAGGGGGAGAGGATCAGAGGACCAGAAGTGACAAAAATTCCTGGTTTGAGATAAAGACCATTTACTTGCTCACACAAGCAAAGCAAAACAAGGAATTAATTCAGTCTTTCCCATGGGCAGGCAGGTGTGCAGCCAACTCCAGGACATCAGGAAAAATTACCTCAGGTAATGGTGACTTGGGAAGGCAAATGTCATCACTCCAAACATCCCCCCTTCTTTCTTCTTCCTCTCAGCAGCATATGCTGAGCATGATGCCTCAGGGAATAGCCCTTGGGTCAGTTTGGATCAGCTGTCCCAGCTGTGTCCCCTCCCAACATGTTGTGTACTCCCAATCTCCTCACTGATGGGGTGGAGTGAGAAGCAGAAAAGGCCTTGACCCCGTGCAAAGATGGCTCAGCAATGGCTAAAGCAACATTCTGTTATCAATAATGTTTTCATCAGAAATCTCAAACATAGCCCCACTCTAGCTACTATGAATAAAATTAATTCTACCACAACTAAAATAAGCACACTTGTAAAAGCTATTACCAGCTGTGAATGATTTCTTATCTCTACCAAACAGAACTAATAAAAATTTTTCTACAATATTCATAAAGCTGTGATCAAAACCACAATAATAACACTTTAGACTCGTATTGTATCTTTTGTCAAGTAGCTATGAAAATCTTCCCAACCACTCAACTGCACTAGCTGAGCAATTCCTCTATGAGGCATTTGTCAAACAGAAGTGGGTAAACTGAGGCAACAAGAATTTTCATGGCAGGGGCTGAAATAGATAATAAGTGTCCTGCTACCCACTGCTGTGCTTTTATTTCAAATAATTCTTTTGCTAACTCATTTAAGAGAAGTTAATCCCCATGTTATCTATTTATTTGAGCAGTACCCAAAGTCTGGCAATATTCTCTGGGGAGAAAAAAACATTGATTTTACATGACTTTGGATCATCCAGTCTCAGACTTTTCTAGGTCAAGAAGGACCATGACAGATTTGTGTAGCACACTACACTACTTCATAAACCAACAGCAGAAGCAGAGAGCTGACACGTGTAAGGAGCAAGAAGCATTTGTAATTATGCTGTCAGGGTACAAAAAAGCAAGTTCCCTGCTCAACTTATGCTATAGATAACCTTCCTCATGCAATATTCACAGCAGACTTCTATCACATTATTAGCAATCTCTTAGCATCAGAAATAATGCTGGTGACACTTGTCATCTAATCCTTTCATTACAAGTTAGAGTAGGATCAGCAGTTGATCAGCACCAGGAAGAGCTGTATTTCTCTGAAGTTATCTCCACAGAAATGGCTGATTTAATCCTAACCCTCAGTTTATCAGTTCATAACTTTGTCCTTTGCAAAAAGAAGCAAGCTTGTAGAGAATGATACATGATAGTCTCTATTAATATTTTCATCTTTTGACACATTGCATATCCCCTCTGGAATGAAACAATTAGAAGCACAATAGCAAAATTGCTGCAGCAGCCAAAAATCTCTGAATGCTGAATTCGGAGTCCTGTATAGAGCAGCTAGCTGGGGACTTCTGAGTCTTGGCTTTTCCCCCCATGGAGCAAGTCAGCCACTTGGATAGGTAAGGCAGTGATTATTACAGCAGGTCAAGAGAGTACAGAAACCATCAGTGAATTAAAGATCTGGAAGCATGGAAAGTGATATGTAGAACACCTATTTGCTGAGTTCAGCAGCACTTAAATTAAACCTTGCTTATGTGACTTTTCTTTCACAGGAAGCACAGTATTTCAATGTGTCTCTCATTGCCTGGCAGTCCTGCACACATTTAACTCTTTACACTAGTCTGTGTGCCAGTTCTCTGCAGCATCCCATCTGTGTCTGGTCTTTAAAGCACGCCCAGCTTCTCTGTTTCACACTGCATCATAATGCTCAGAACTGTCATCACTGAACTGGTGTGATACTGGGGACAACAGCCCTCAAAAATGCCCCTAGACATCACAGTCACTGCTGACATGAAGGAGAAGCAGAAGAGTGACCCTGTGGTTGGGACCAGCTGCTGGCCGGTTATACTGAACCTTACTAGGGCTAAGATCTTTGATCTAAAACTGCATAGCAATGTCAAGTGACTGGTTACTTCAGAGGTGTTTAGTTTCCCTTTCAGCACTCCCTGGATGTGGTAAATACAGGATCCATGGCAGCTGTCATGTCTCACAGTTTCTCATTACCTCCATTTTGACAGGTTCTGCTCACTTAGGAGTCATTACAAAGGGAAGAGAAAACAATAAACAAAATCGGCCAAATCATCCAAGAATCATACAGAAGATAATAAGACTTTCCAGGGAATACCAGCCAGGCATGGAAAATAAAAACAAAAAACTTCCCTTGTTCTCTTTTTCAAGCTCTCTTCCCTTCCATCTATTTCCTACTAGTGCAATAGTTTCCTTTTGCTGTTGAATTTTGAACTCAGAAGCAGTAACTGCATTCCTGAAGTAATTTTCCTTTAATTCTCAGTTGTCATCTCCATTTCTTCTTTCTCGCTTTTTGCAAAATATTTTTTTCCACTCCTTCCTCCTAATTTTAGTAATTTGTTTGATTCTTAAATATCCCTCTCACTGTTGTCTCCTTTTCACCTTCAAAGAATCAAAAATCTGTCTTACCTCCTTTGCTCTAAAAACTTAAGCCACTAAAGAGAGTGTATAAAACCATAATTGTGTAGATATGCATGTGATCACGTGGATCTTTCTATTTAATTTCCCTCCCAGTCAAATGAGATGCTGTGACTTCATTTCATGCTTTGGCTAAAAAAGCAAGATCATCTTAACTATAAAAAAGAGGCAATGGCAAATAAAAAGGAGAAAATGGCACCAAAAAAAATCTACTAAACGTGCTGATTCTGTCCTTGGTACTTGAAGTTGAGATATAGTGCCTCAAAATAATAAGATGAGTGATCATAATTCTACAGTCCAGTCATTTTTCTCAGTCAGATGTCTGCAAATTAATAAATCTGTTAGCTGACCCTAGCTATGAATTACCTAACTAATGTTCTGTTTATGATGGATAAAACTCAGGAAGCATTTTATATCACTAAGAAGCCATGAATTCAGTCCCCTAGTGGGGGAAGAAAAGGAGATATTCTAAAATATAATGTATATTTTATGCCAAGAGTTAGTGAGCCACTAATTGTACTTACAACAAGTTTAATAAAAGAAACTATAACTAACAGCTATCAAGATGCTGAAAAATTCACCAGGGAGTATTACCAAGCTGCTGAGCAAAAGCAGCAGACAGGAGGACATACATGTGTTTCACAAAATAGTTGAAAGGTCCAGTGAGCCACACAAAAATATCTTCAGAGGTGTCAAGAGTGCACTGAGCTATTCAATCAATCTGTTTAGGATCAGAAACTTGCATGTCGGGGTTTTTTTGAATGTTCTAGTTATTTTTTTAGATACTGATTAATTAGAAATATTTAACTGTACTGTATTAGCTTCAGAGTGCTGCTAGTAGACACAGATTTATAATATAGCTAAATGGAGCAAACTGATAAAAACTAGACCCAGAAGGGCTGAGGTCATAGCTGGATGTTAAAGTGAGACTTGACCCCGCTCTCCCACACTGCCAGGTTCCCATTCCCATATCTCTTTTCTTCTTCACTGGACTATGGATCTGTAGAGCTATACTTAATGCAGAAGGGGAAGCTTTCAATGCAGAGATTTTGGCCTGCTTGCAAGATGGGTAAGTGCCCTACCTGGGTTCACTAAGCAGCTGCAGAAACAGAAGTACCAACACAACCTGAAAGCTGCATGGGATTTCCTAATGGTCATGGAACTGTCTTAGAGGAGAAGCAAAATATATTTGCATCCCAAGCCTGGAGGAGAAATACTATTAGCTATTAGGTTGTAACCCAGATTCCTCCATGTTTTTGTAACTAGATACACCTTTTATTGGATCCATTAGGGTGTTGACTTATTTGGTCAGCCCTGTGTAATTTTGGGTGGAAAAAAGTTTGCTAAACCCTAAAGTACATATCATAAACTAGATACAGTCTGGTCTTCATACAATGCCCTCCATGCAGCAAGTGAAAGCATGTGGCTGGAAGCAAAGGAGTTGGCAGAAGAATAGATGGGAATGTGAATGGGATCTTGAAATGTGAAGGAAAGAGAGAGAGACAAAAGGGCAGAAAGGAGAGTGGCACCTACCTCTTAAATGATGCTCTTCATTTTTAGACACTGAGACTTTCCTTCAGAAGTCTTTCTCTCTGCTTTGCTATTCTGCTTCCACCTCTTTCACTCCAATAAACTTGTTGTCTCTCCCTTCATTCCCTCCACAACAAAACAGGGAAATCACTACAGGCATTGCTATGTCCAAGACCAGCATGGACACCCTTTCAGAAAAATATTTAGAAAAATTATAATATAGAGATGTTTGTTTCAGAAACTTGCTCCAGGAAATTGACATTCAATTTTACCTACAGTAAAATTATTATCTGAAATGGAACATGTTCTGTACTCCTAAAAGCAAATTTATATATTCTTTATTATTGAGATTGAAGGAAATACCAACATGCCTACCACCTGGAGGACATAATATTAATATTCCTGCCCAGCCAAAATCTAGCAAAGAGAACCTAACAATCAAAGTCAGTAAATGTGGCCTTTTTGGCAAATACTTTTACCATATTTCTAATAATTTTAATTACATTTTTTCTTTATCAATCAAGGAAATCCAATTTCACTCTATCTGCAGTGTGTAATTGTTCATCTGTTTCACTTTTTTGTTTGTTTGTTTCTTATGTTCTCTGGCTGATTCAATAAATAGTGAACAGCAGATATTTTTCTTCATGCATAAATACTCTTATTCTAGTCCAAATCTGAGAATCCCCAGGTGTTTGCACAATCAAAATCCATTAGCACTGAGTTAGATCAATATCTATGAAAGAGTAATAGGGACATGGTCAAGCCAAACAGCTGATAGCTGGTCATTCAGTTAAGATCATGAATACACTGTTGGAGGCATTTCAGCACTCCTGACAAGATGTATGTCAGGCAGGATCCAATAATCCAGAAAGCAAACAAGATATGTACCCTGCACCACTGAAGTTGATGGTTGCATTTAGCACTATAGTCTAAATTTTCCAAAATAACTCAAAAACATCAACATGAAGGCAAGAGTACTTTAGGATCAAGTCCTGACTAGATAGATTGCTAGACCAAGTTTCAGCAATGATTCCAGGAAAAATAAAAAAGCTTTCTTGTGAAGAAAATAATAATAATCTCTTATGAGCATTTAGCTGCTGCCCTACAGCAAGTATTTTTGCTGGTCTACAGGAAGGCCAAAATAGAAATTCCTAACACTTTATTCATGAAGCCATAGTTACTGAGAAAGCGTTTAACTGCTGGCCTCCTGAGAATATTCAGCACAATGCACATCCTTTAAATTTAATAGGCTAGCCACAAATAAACAAAACTTTTTTCTTTTTTATGGCAGTGTAAATGGCTTTTCAGAATGCACTTATTTCTCACATTCTGTAATATGCAATTATTCCTTCCCTGGAAACCCCTCACCTAAGTTACACAGCTTGCCTACTATTTTGTCATTGGCCATTTATTCTCGTGTGGACTATCAGCCTTGTCCTTGGCTGTGTCAATCCAAGTACTCCTGGCAACAGCTTTACAAGCCAGAAAATCATTAGCAGAACTAAATTTGGCAACCTTATCTAATTGCATCACCTCAGCCAACCTTTCAGCACCCTCAGGTGAATCTAATATGGTCCAAGGTTTTGAATGCATTCAGTTTCTCTAAGCAGTTCCTAACCTGTTGCTCCTCTATCCTGTTGTCCTCCCCAACCCCACTTTTTCTGGTACTGAAAATTTTGCTTGTGAAGACAGATGCCAAAAAAGACACGGAGTCATTCAGCCTTTTCTGACCCATCTGTTTCTCCTACACTCATTGATGGACCCACATTTTCCCTGAGCATCCCACTGATCCTAGAATATTCTCCCGTTACCCCTTATGTGCCTCAGTACTTTTATCTGCAGCTGTGCTTTGGTCTTTCTGATTTTGCTCCAAATGCTCAAGCAATTCTCTTTGTATTCCTCCTTTGTTGCCTGGTTTTCACTTCTTGTGTGTTCTTGTGTTTCTTTCATCCAGAAGCACCCTGCCAGCCAAATGACTCTTCTGCCAATATTTCTCATCTTCCTGCACAAATGGAAGAGAGTTAATTTTTGAACTCTCAGTAAGTTTTCTTTGAAAAACAATTTTGTTTATGTACTGTCTATCCTTCATGGCAGCTTCCAGTGGGAATTCTGCCTAACATTTTGAAACTTGAGCAAAGAAATTGCCAGAACAGATTGAAATCTGGTTCCTGAGGGCCAGAGTCCCAACTCTGCTCTGAATCTTTCCAGCTTTCCTTCAGACTCTGACCTCAGACACCTGTGAACAGCAGGTCACATACACCATTATACTGTCTGACCCCTCCAATATTTGCTCTGGGAAGCAGCCAATATGCAGTGCAATATTTTCTTGAATTGACTGCATATTGTTGCCCTTCCAGAATATGTCTGGACTGTTAAAATCCCAGAAAAAAAGATAAGGATGTTCAGACATCAACCTCCTATTAGTTGCTTTTGTACATCCTCATTTCCTTTCTGTCAGGTGGCCTGTAGTACACTCCCAGCATGATATCCACAGTACCAATCATCAGACAAACACATTTCCAGTTTGTGGGAGAGGACTCTACCATAGCTTTCCTCCTCTTCTCCTACTTTCCTAGATAGGCTGGAAACACTCATAGAAGTGTCTAAATTGTGCATAGTATTGCACCTGATGGTTGTGATTTTGATATTTACAGGCTTATGGAAGTGCATGGACTCACAGACCTTTCTTGTTAACCAAGCTCTGCATGCTAGAGTACAGGCACTTGAGGAAAGCCACATATTGCCATATTTACACCTTTCCCTCTTACAAATGGCTTTGTTCCCAGTTATGCCTGTTGTCTCAGAAATATATAACAAAATAGAGCTTTCTAAGCCTTTTGGATACTTTTCTATCTAGCCCCACATTTTTGGTCTTTGACTCCACATAGCAACAACTATGGCAATCCACTTCTGATCGTCCTTTTGGTTCCATTTCATCCTAAAGTCATGTCAAGAGCACATGGGAACAAGGCAAAACACTAAGGGAACCACAACAGTGATTTAAAAGCAGTTAGGAGGAAGGAAGTAGTAGTAAATAAGATCTCAGGCCATGTGAACATCAAACTACACCACTATAGCACAGCTTGTTTTCTGTGCATTTCACCTTGAAGTTGTCTTTAAAACATATCCTAAAAAATAGCAGCCACTCTGTTTCCACACCTGGAAAAAGTATGGTTTGCCAATAAAGATGAACATTTCCTCCTAAAGAAAGCAAAGGTGATGTAAAATCTTCCAAAATAAAACCTCAAACAATTTATATATACACATATATATATATATATACATATATATGTGTGTGTGTGTGTATGTGTATGTATTGTATGTGTATGTGTATGTATTGTATGTATATGTAAATATACATATACCTTCATGATAAGCCATTTATTTTAAAACCTACTAACAAGTTAAACCTAAGCTTATCCGTACATTCTGTCCCTTAAAATAAAATCTAAAAAAAAACTAGAAGAAATAATCATTTTAGGTTTTTTATAAGAGGAAAAAAGCATTAAAAAAAGGCGCAACTCTATTTTTTTGTATTCCTAATGAGGAAATTGAAACATGTGTAGATGATGCTACAGTTACTCTAGTTCAAAGAGGTATGTCTCAGCTTAATAAGGTCCATTTTATTTGCCAATGAAGAGACTCCTGCAGGATGTGAGAAAAAGAAATATCATAATTTGCTCTCCAGAAACTGCTAGCATCACTTTTGGTGCATATTAATACAGCTCAGTACTGTCAATGAGGTGATTATTTGCTCCCTAGAGAGCTCATCTCACAGCTAGTTTTTAGGATCCTTAGGAGTTTTTGTTTCATGTGGTGCAATGTATAAATTACATTCTACAGCTTATTCCAGCAGCAGTGTCAGAGAAACCACCTCCAGTTCCAGTTTTAGTTACTAATTTACAAAGTTACAGAAACAAACGCATAATTTTTCATTTTATGGGGTTAAATCAAATACTCTTCATTTCTACACCTGTGAAGTCATTCTGCCAGTGTAGGAGGTTCACTGCAGTCTGTACAGGCACTGTGACACCTCTCTTTAGTACCAGCTGCGAAGGTACAGTGATACAGACTTCAGTATCTGAAGATCCCCTAAGTGCAAAGGGTTCTGGTATGCTTGTGTAAGGAAGTTTCTCTGGCTTGGTACCAAATAGGAGCAATTGAAGCTAGCTGAGATGTGCCTAACAAGCCTTGATCACATGTAAGTATTTTTTTAATGTTGGGCTGCTTAGAGTTACTGTACTGGTTGGGGCCAATAGGGATGCATCTGCATTAGTGCTTTGAATTTAGGAGTCTGCTTTGAGAGGATTAAGTGCTATACTTTGTCTCCAATCACAGAGGAATCTTGGAGTATACAATCTGTATGTCTTTTGGATGACTCTGGGAGAAGTACTCCAGCAACTCAACTCACACACTCCAAACACAAATGATAATTCGGTTCACTGAGCAAGACTAATGTTAACTTGAAGTAATCTCTCTGAAATTCTTGCTGCAAAGACACTAATTCTTAGAAGTGATCATAACATTGTCAAAACTCACTTTTCTTGAACATATGTCCTATTACAAATGTAACTGAACTATAATGGACTTCACAGCTTCTTGTGTTATAAAGAAATATAATTTCAACCCTTATGCTATTGTTTGAAGCCACTGCAAGACATAATATTTTTTAATACTTTTCAATACTTACAGCAATTGAAACACTTTACATTTAATGAAAACACATCTCATATTTTTATATCCACCTCCCATTTAATGACATCAAATTCTTTTTGTAATCATAACTTGTATAAAATAGTACACTCAGGCCAACTAAGCAACAGGGGTATTTCTTTCAGTGGATACAGGCAGTGTAAATGCACTGTGACAGCTCTTGAGAACCAGCAACTTGTTCAGAGCTCTCTCTGGAGTGTATGTGAAGGACCATCCAGTCCTGAACTGGAAAATAAGTAGGAAGCACACCTTGTCATGCTAACAGCTGCTTTAAAAGGCAGCCAAACGAGCCTGCAAAGACAGTCACCCAGGATGTGAGTTCTAGACTCTCCTTGGCAAAAAAGTCATATGACCCTGGAGCTCTCATACCCCATTGCCGTTATAATGCTTATTTTGTCCTTTTAGAAAGGAAGCAAAAGGGATAGGTACTGGTTATGTAAGAAGCTCGTTATGTGTCATACTTTAAACAAAAAAAAATCAGAATAGGATTTTTAATGTCAGCTACAAAATTAGGTAGCTACACAGTATCTAAATCTTCTCGATTTTGCTTTCTGCATCTCACATTTCTTTCCTGTTAGTTTTGTCATTACATCAATTTCAGAGATGTTCTTTCTTGCATGGCAATAATGGTAGGGTGGCCATCTATGAAATATGCATTCCAATAGAAGTCAGTTATTCAGGATTTAAACCTAGGTAAACTTGTTTTATATTCTGAGGATTAAAAGAGAACTTAGTACAGGTACTTTTCTGTCTTCTGCCTCATTAATATGAAACAGGCATTTGGAATATTTTTCTTATATGTGTTCCAAAGAATTTCCTTTACATGATGACAAAAAAGTACCATGACCCGAGAAACTCTGTATAAATTTATGTGATTACCTGTGCTTTCATGCCATTTTCAAAGACAGTACTTGTGGCTAAAGGTTGGGTTTTCAGTTGGTTACAGGTTTTTTCATTATTCAAATTACTAAAATGAGAAGGAAGGAAGTGCTTTACCTCAAGATACTTTCCAGAGGCTTCCTTTTCATACTTAATATAAAATATTGCCTTCTTGTCACCAAAACACTTAATAAGAAGCCTCTACTTTGTATTCCACAACTGTTCCTCTTAGAGGCATAAGATGATGCAGTAGTTATGGAAATTATCTCTGTGTCCCCACTAGTGCACATTTTAAAACAGTATTATCACCACAGCTTTGTGGCATACCAGTTTCTGCCAGTGTTTTTACATATTCCTGCACATTCCCTTTTAATTTTCTGAATGCAGGCTCTGTAATCTCTCTCAGCAAAAGAAATAGTCAAAGTGCCTGGTGAATGGCACATACACAAATCTATATATTTGTCTGTATCTACACATATAGAGCCATTAAAACAAATCCCCTATATCTAATTCACAAAAGTTAACTCTGCTAGGTCTCAAACAACAGAATTGATGTTTACAGTTACTATAGACTGTAGCTAAGTATCTTCTTTATTTATCTTGTTATTTTTCTAGTCTCCCCCATCAGTGTGTGCCATTTTAGGAGTCATTAGATATAAAAAATTTCTCCTGTTCATAATGGCACTTAAATGAAAAGGCAAGCTTGATTCCAGTACATGCAGTATAAATTTAGAACTACTGCGTGTTTGTCTACATCAGCAAGCACAAAGAACATTAATCCCAGCTCATGAGCACACTGAAATCAACAACAAAGATTTCTAGCGTTTTGTTGCATAACTCATCTCTAAAATGGCTAAAAAATCCTCCTCCCTTTACCTCCAAAATTCTTTTTAAAGCTAAGCCCTTAGAATAATTATCTTCCCATTGTAGTATTTATCACTGAATACAATACTGATGTGTGAGAAGGAAATGAAAATGCTAGATTTCTTTCTCAGAAAATGAAAATGGAGCATTTTATCTTTGCCACTTAAAATCCTTGAACACAAATGCTATGCCTATTACCCCATTCCATGTTAGTCAGAGAGAAATTGTGCTTAGCTTTTTTATCATGCTCTTCAGTGCATTAAGTGACCTGATTAGCATCTGCTCTCTTGCCAGAGAGGGCAATGTACACAAGCACTTCATTTACTACAATTCTCAAAGTACTTTCAATGTATAAATATAAGCATATTGCCATCTATTTATTTTAGGGAGGAAAGGACACAGAAATATATGGTCCACTTAGAGAAAACATGATTTAATCAATACAGCACGCACTTTGTATCATTTGACAACAGAGAGCCAGCACAGCTGCACAGTTCTATCATGGCTGTCCAGCTGCATCCCAGCTCAGAGGTGATAGATCATTTTGCAATCTGCACAGGAAAATTATCCCATAGTTACAAGCCTAAGTTCCTGAACACATAAGCCTTATACTGCCATGGAGAGGTTTATTGTGTCAGAGCATGTTTATCCTGGAGCTTCAGGTGAGTGGGATGAGCTATGCTTAGATCTCAGCATCCATTAGCATTTCCTAGCTCCTAGCCCTGGCACACATCTGGGTCACATCCAGGCACACAAGAGCCCCAGCTGCTTGCTCCCTATTTCACAATCTGGACAATCAAGAGAACAGAGCTACAGCAGACTTGGGAATATGTCTGTCTATGTGCAAGCCTGAAGTATCTTTTTGTCAATGTTTAACAGGGAGTCTAGACAGAGAGATGAAAACAGTCATTTAAGAAAACATGCAGATGTATAAACAGCCCTGTAAGCTCACAGGCTTTCCAAAGATTTCTGTTCAAGTTGTCATAGTCCATGTAAGACTCAACAAAGGTGTGACAATTGAGCAAAAAAATTTGTCAAGGTGAGATAGAACCTCCTAGTTAACCAAAGACAGTACAGGGCAAAACTGATGGCATGAGTGGCCTCAACACTCACAAGTCAAATTTCTCTTTATTGCTATGTAAATTAACTTCTCACAAATTATGCAGTATCCTCAACTCCTCTTGCCTAGAAGAAATAGTCAACTACCTGCAGATGTAGCATACAAATGCTGTGAAACACAGCTACTCCTCAGAGTTCTGTTGAAACAGTATAATTGGGTCTGATTAAAGACTCTGCCTAAATACTATGCTAGTTATAATGCTACATAATATATTACAGAGGGCTAAAAAATAAATCAAGTGAAGGTAAAGCCATTTTCCCTCAACCAGCAAGGTTCAGGTGCTCCTGTGCAAACATGCTCATTTTTAAACAAAGTCAGCATTTTTGGTTGTGCAGGCTTTTTTGGCTTTGGCTTCTTCTAGTTATCTCATTAGTGAACTGCTCTTTTAGTCAATAGGTTGCCAACTGGGAAGCTAAGTTTCTTATTCACAGCTTTGCATGTTCCAGTGTTCTCAGAAACACTGATGAAATTGCTTCCTGTTTTCCTTAAAACAGCATCTCTCTTTTTTGGCTCATTTTGCCCTGTGTACCAGAGAAATTGGAATATTCTTGATGTCATGAATAGCATTACTGAACCCAGAGTATTTTCTCTATATGCTTAAAAAGCTAAAATAGGTGTAATATGTTCTGCATTTGTTTTTCAAGAGATATTGTCTATCCCCAAAGCTCCCCAATTAAATCTATGAACATGCAAAAAATTCATTGGAAAAATTTCAGTGGAATTATCTGTGATACATATCTGAATACACAGCTTCTGAATTTGTGACAAGTCTTGATAAAAACAAAGTATGCCTGTATGTGTAGTGTAGGGTAAATAAATGAACACAGTGCACAAGTTTTAATGCATTCTAAGTTCACACACCAGCTTACCCAGCATTAATCTTTTCCACATGCATACTTTCAGCAAGAAGATGTTTAGTATGAGATTTTAATATGTTAAGTATGCAAAAACCAAAACAAATTCTGTGTTGTATTTCTTAAGAAACAATTTACAGCTTTCCACACAGCTCAAACATGCTTTTCAGCAGCCAAGAGGTTTTCATTCACAATATTGCATGCTATAGTATTAAACAGCCTTTAAAATGGCTCTTATACATTTATCCCACTTCTTTGACAGGAATTGTTTCTAATGAATACCAGAGTCTGATCCTCCATTTTTTTTTGCATATGTTTGTCAAGGTACTTTAAAACTAACATTAAAAATAGGGAGCAAAGCAAAAATTCAGTTTACTTTTTACTGAAATGGATGCTGAGTAAAAATTGGTTCTGCCTTAAACATTTTTTATAGTCAGTTAAAATATGTTGAATAACACTTTAAGCCCTTTAAGTACCAGTTTTCTCTAAGCAACCCAACTCACAGCCCCATACACAAGTCATGTGTATGCATTGGCTAAAATTCCTTAACATCAGGAATGCCTGTTTGAAGCAATTTTGCTCTCTAATGATGCAAGCTTAACACTCTATGCTTCTCAGCATCTTGCTTCATAACTCTGCTTTACCAGAGCTAGATGTAATGTATTTACTAATACAGAAATATTTGAATTAAAATATTAGATCACACCAAGGTCCATCAAATCTTAATGGTCTCTTAGAATATCCAATGCAATTGTTTCACAGGAAAGCATAAAATCATTCCAGAGTAAAAATTGTCTACATCAATCTACGGAAAGTTTCATCTTCTTGTATCATTAGACACAAATTTAAGCTCTGAAATGAGACATAGGATGGATTATGAAGTTCTTATAATTAATTGTAATGACTTTGTGTAGCATGATTAAAATTATAAAGATGCATAAACATACTCTTTTTAGTTTTGCTAAATGTTTGGTTCTATTGCTTTCTGTTGCACTATAGTCCTCCCATTTAATTACTTTATGCATGGAGGAAAAAATATCAGCTTTCAATTTACCATCTTTATTACATACATCCCTAAACTGTTTTCTGTACAGCACATGGATCTCTGTCTCTGCAGGTCTGAGTCCTTGTGGAATAGGTTACCCTAATGCTGCTTGGGTTTTATGTGAAGATATTTATTGCATAATTATGTAAGGAAGGCTACATCCTGTCTTACATCTCTATTATTCTAAATATAAGTAAATAAATGTTCTCATTAATGCCTCTTTTGCCTTGTATTATAAAAGAGGAGGAAAAATTGTTCCTAATCTTTCTACAGTATTCAATATTCTGTATATTTTATTGTGTCCCCACTTACTCATCTTCTTTCCAAGGAAAACACTCCAAATTTTCTTTCATGAGAGGTGTTCCAGATTCTCTATAATTGTTATTGTCCTTCTCTGAAGCCACTTATAGATGGTTAATATCTCTCTGAGATGTGATGGAAAGCCCTGCACACCATGCTATACAAGAACTCCCACTATGGACTCACAAAAGTATTATAATAATCTCTGATTATTCTTCACCCTACTTCATATGTGTCCCAGAATTGTGCTAACTTTCCTGATTGTAGCTATGCACTGAACTGCTTATGATTATTTTTCTCCCTTTCTTCAAGCAATACTCTTGACTTAGAATTCTGTAAAGTGCACCACTAAGTTTAATTTTAACTTCAGTATGTATTTATTAACACTGAATTTCATTTGCTTTTTTGTTGCTCACTTAGCATCTCTAAGTTACTGAAATTTTCTACTGTCTTCTTTGGTCAAGTAAATTTTCTTCACCAGGGATTAAAGTGACATGTGGAACAACTAGATCTACTTGGATCAGTCAGACTGGTCAAGGGATGAACTTAGATGACAGCTTTTGAATAAATCAATTCTCAGTAAGCAAAAAAGCAAAACAAAAACAACAAAAAAAAACCCAAACCGACAGTTTCCAGGAAATGCACATAAATAGGAAATCCTTTCTGATTACCAAAAGGTGGCATTTGAAAATACAAGAGAATCACTACACACAGTATTAACTAGGGCACATACATTGTATTGAGCAAACAAGAGATAACCCCATTAGCACGCAAAACTTGGTAGCATAATGGTAGCACAGAATATTATAAATGCATTACCATGTCACCTTGTATTGTGGATAAGTGGGTTTCTTAATGGCTGAATCAGAGCAGCAATAAATTTGAGTCCAGCACTGAATAACATTTTTAGTCTTTTTTTTTTTCTAAACAAACAAACAAAGATCTGTTAGCCATCCACTTCTTTTCTTATTCACTTTCTTATAATTCTAAAATCTATAGAACCATGATACATCTTCTATCTGCTTTAGACAAAGAAAACCTTTCTGACTACATTGTCAGTGCTTCACATCCTAGTAACATGTAATCATGACTTTCAGAACAATTTCTCTAAACTACTAGCTTTCATATAGACAAAGAGCTCAAATCTCCCATAACAGTTTAAATTTGCATGAAAATAAGTTTATGGGAAAATATACTTTGGATAGAATGTAGTTTTTGTATTAATCTTATCGTATAAACTCTGATCCACATAGATCTGACTATACCCTGAAATATTTTTAACAAAAAAACACATCCTCACAATATTGGTCCTACACATTTGACCTTAGACAACTTGGGTTTTTTCACTTACTTACCCATACTGATAGACTCTTCTTGCATTATTTTCAGTACACACCCAGAGGCACCAATGACTAGGAAGAAGAAAGAGCATAAATGTCACAAATTACCACATCCCACCTCTGGATATGACTACAGTTCTTTATAATAAATTCCTGTCTCTTTTTTAGGCTGCCCCCCTGTGATGGCATTTTCTTAGCCTAAACATTCCGGTCAATTAAAATAGAATGCTTTGTTTGGGTTGGATTTTTTTATTGGGGGAGTTTAATCTCAAAATTTCATTTGGTACAAAGCTAAATATCACATTTTTCTTAGTTTGGGAGAGGGAATAAAATCTGTTTGCTTTGTTGAATCATGTTTGCTTTTATCTTTTCTGAAGCTATTTATCAAATGCATTAAGATAATAAATCAATATGTTTCGTGGGTTTAAAAGCCTTTCTCATGAAATGTTTTGGCTTGATCTAATTATGGCATCATTTAGTTTCTTCTAGAATCGCAATGCTCGGACTAATTTTATTTACTCTCAAACATAACTTTCCTTATTTTTCTCTCCATCATTCCCTCCTATAATTTTATGACTTGTTTTCATGTATGCATGTGAAAATCACTTTAGGCTGTTGGGCCCACTCAGTCAAAAACTCCAGCGTTTTGTTTGCACATAGTTGGCAGAGGTTTAAATATAGTAAGAAACCTTGATAAAACCTATTTTAGAAACCACTAAAAGTAATCAATGATATCACTCAAACAGATCAGGACTGCATCCGTGATTTCTGTACATCCCTAAAATACAGAATCAAATCTAACTTGAATAAAATCAGTTTGGGAAAAGAAGAGGAAATGTTTGCATTATAAAATAATCCTTGCAGCATCCACTTGAAAAGCTCTAAAATAAAACAAGTTATAACATTGACCTAAAAATCTCACCAAAAATACTTTCCATGTGAATTTTGTCTGTGGTGAAATTTGTTTTGCTTTCTTGAGGTTTATGGTATTAATACAGTAGAACTAGCATGGCTCCTAAAAATAAGAAAACTAAGAAAAAATCCAAAAGAAATCCACAGAAAGTGATATTGAGAAAGCAAACATTTGCTCCTGCTGAGAGATGAACCTTTTTTAATTAAGTCTACTTTGTTCTTTCTCTTCTACTTTGAAATGCATTATTATATTACATATCATATATTATTATCAAACTGCAAATACCTGTTGCAGTATTTTGTGTATGAAAAGCTTTATTGTAAAAGCCTTCCATTGTAAAAACCACACAGAAACAAAACATTAACATTCCAAGCTGAAAGTATTACACATTATGAACTGAACAAACCTGTTGTTTACACCCCAGCAACTTGCACACCTATCCCAGTTAATGGCAACAGAATTATGCCAGGGATGATTTAGGGATTTAGGTCCAGTGTATATCAATTTAGTGGCCTCAGTGAAACTGGATACTTAGAAAGTTTCTCACTTACTTTGAGGGGGACAATAATTTTTTGAAGTTGAAGGAAATGGGAATGGGACAAGGAATGCAAGGGACAGGGACTGAACTTACAGAGAAATGGGGAAGGAGATGTCTTTCTACTTAGGAGTCTGAGTTATGTAAATAATTAATCTCCCTTATCTCCCTGTATGATTAATTTGGACATCCTAATACTCATCTAATCTGTACACATCAAAAAACTCAAAACAAATGAAAAGCAGTTGCTCAAATGTCATTTTGCATAGAGATGGAGGGATCATTCAGGAGCTCTGTGAAGGAAGGCCTGGCAGATCAATCAGTCTTGAACTCACAGATTTCTGAAAGACAGAAGGAAAATCACTACTGACACTGGAGTAGGTTGGCGCCTCTGTATGTGAAAACCTGTGATTTCTTCCCACTCAAAAAGCATGCTCAGTTAAAGTAATTTCTGTATATTCATGCTGATATTTACAATGATGCTAAAAGATTTTAGGACAGCAATGCTGTCAGCAAGACAGTGCAGCATTTTCAAGTTCCTTCCCTGAGTGTGAGAAGAAGTACTTAGTCTTTCCAATAAGTGTAAATATGAAGGGAAAACTGCAGCCTGAATGAGATGATTAAAAGACAGTATGAGCTCACAGCCAATAGCTCTGGCAGAACAGGTGTTCATCTTTGTTTAAAAATACAAAACAATGGGAACATACAATGAGGCTGCAAGAGATGACCGTGGAATTAGAAAACAATAGCAGGAGCTTGGCCACAAGACATGGACTAAGTCCTACACCAAAAAGATGGAATGCTATTCCAAAAAGAAGTCCTAAACTCTGTCACATACTAGGTCTCCATGCAACTTGTAAGAAAGCCTTTTCCCAAGTAGCACATGCACTTTGCTATTGCTTGGTAATACCTCTCTGGTCTTTTACTCTGAATGAATGGGGTTTTTTAATTTACTGAGATCCTTCACATAGCTCTTGGCACACAGGGCTGAAGGCTTTCCTCACTCAAGTTCACGACAGATGTTTGTCTTTCTGTAATCCCTTCTACAGCAGAAATCACCCTATTTCTCTGACCATTTTATTATTTTTCTTCTGTACAGTTTGAATGACTCTTCAACAGCCCCTGTACAGTTTGATTAACCCTGCAAGAGGTCCTTTAGGAGTCACAGATTTTAACAGCTAATTTTAAGTGAGATCTAATCTACCACAAGTACCAAGAAGCCACAAACCACAGAGAAAACATTCATTTGTGGCATCTGGCTAGGACCTTTGTTGATGGCTGAAGTATATCATTATAATTTTCTCTAAAAAATCAGCTGGCAGGTGCTTCAGAAGTTCTCTAGATGCATACCTGCAGGTACACTCAGAGATACACCTGTTTCATTAAGTGAATAACTACTATTTGCTACTTCAGAATATTGTTATTTTCTTTCTTCTGACTCCCTGTCCTTTTCATATTTAAGTACTTATCTTTGTTCTTTTTCTTCTTACCTCACCCCATTGTATTTTCATTTTTCTTTCCTTTTCCCTTCTTCTAAGCCTCACATACCTTGTGCTAATTTTGCTTGCCCTTGGTGATTTTGCAATATTACACTTTAGTATCTAGAATATCAGTGGAAGAAAATATTCTATTTTTTTGATAAACAGATCAGTAAGAGATAAAAGAATTAATGATTAGCTAGGAAAAAACAGATTAAGTGGACATCCCAATAAAAGCATTATCATTTTCCAATTATCTTTTCTGTGCTAAAAAATACTGTCTAGAATGTGTAAGGAAGGTACTTCCTTTGTGTTTCATTCAAAATTCATTTTGAATACATCAGGGTGCCCTGCCTTTTCAGTTACACATATTTCATTTGGTATCAGTTCCCCAATTTACTGAAAACTGGGTTAGGGAAGCTCTACATGTAGATTCTGCTGTCAGCATAGGACGTTGCAAATGGTAGAGCAATAAGCACTGGAATTATAGAAAACACAACTATGTTTCTACACATGAGGAATCCATCAACTAAAGATAGCTTCTACTTCTTACAAGACTACAAACAATGTCTAGTGGGTTAACCTTGACTGGCTGCCAGATGCCCACTGATCCATTCCTCCTCCCTGGCAAAACAAAGAGGTGAAATAAGATGGAAATGGTCATGGCTTAATAAAGGCAGAAAAGTGCTATGTGCCAAACAAACTCTAGCTGGAGAAGATTGATTTAATTTACTGTCAATTAAAAATAGACTAGAATGGTGAGAAAAAGACCAAACTAAATATGCCTTGCCCTCACACCCCCTTCCCAGGCTCACATTCCTTCCTTCACTCCTCTCTCTTCAGCTTTCTCTCCACTCTAAGTGGTACTGTGGGATATGGAGTGGGGGGTTGTGGTCAGTCCATAACAACATTCCATCCCTGCTTCTCCTTCCTCCCCACACTGTTCTCCAGCTACAATATGGGATCCTTCCCACAGGATACAGCTCTTCCCAACCTGCCCCAGTGTGGCTCCTTCCTATGGACTGAAGTTGCTCCTAAAGTACTCCAACATGGGTTTGTGCACACAGCACAGTCCTTCAGGAACAGATTGCTCCAGTGTGGGTTCTCTACAGTCCATAGTTCCTTCCAGCAAACCTGCTCCGTGTGGGCTCCACCTGGGCTGCAGCTTCCTTTATGACATAAGCACTTCCTCCAGCCTGGGATCCTCCATGGGCTGCAGTTTGCAAGCACATCTGCTCCACCCATGTGTCCCACGGGCTGCAGGGGCTTAACCTGCATCACCATGTTCTGCTCGTTGGGATGCAAGGGGATCTCTGCTCTGACACCTGTCAACACCTACTCCCCTTCCTACACTGACCTTGGTGTCTGTGGGATTGTTTCAACATTTTTTTCTCATGTCTCAGTCCTCTTTTTCACAGCTGCTGTGCAGCATTTTGTACTCTTTCAAAAGTACATTTATACAGAGACACCACAAGCGTGACTGTTCTGATCAGTTTTGACCAGTGGTGGGTCCATTTCAGAGCAAAAACTGACTCTGAGCAAGACAGGGACAGCCAGGGGCTGTTCTCACAGAAGACACCTTTAAACAGCCCAAATCCTCATCCCACTGTGTACCAAGATGTGCTTTGCCCTGTTTATAACCTAGACTCTTTCTGAAATTCACTTGGAATGTCTAATTGTTTTCTCACCTGTTGCATCTACAGATACATTTAGAAATGAAAAAACAGTAGCAAACAAAACTTGGACTTGGATAATTTTAGCAAGGCAAGGGAGCAAAATGTGTTTTGCAGGATAAACAATGAACTAAGTTTTTACTGTAACTAAAAAACAGGTAAAGTAAATTGTTAAAGAACTGACAGGTCCTGACAAGTATGAATCTTGCTAATATGAAAACTGGGATACAAACAAGATTGTAGGACTTCTTAATGTTAAACTGTTCTCATTTGATATTGAGAATCTATCATCAATATAAAAGTAGCAAGTAGGCATTTTTCTTCAAGTAATTTATGTACTAAAAATTATCCTTCATTTCAAAACTATCTGGTTATGGAACTGATCAAAAAGTGAATTAATGGAATTACAGATAAAAATATATTTGATGCCTATAATCAAGAAAACCGAGAAAACCGAGCAGAAATGTTCATCTAATTGTAATTCTCAGCTGTATCCCTGTGTCTGCTCAGAAAGTCATCCTCAGCAAACTAAGCTGGATGTCACACATTTTCATATGAATATATAACAGTATTACAATAGCCAAACCCAGATTTTAATATTGACTAAGAGTGAGAAGCTGGGGAGAAAAAATAACAAACCAACCCAAGGGAATGAAGCATACAGGGAATAGTTTCCCACAGTGTGGAGGAATGGTTACATGACAGGGGCCACGTTCTGGACCAAGAATCGGGAGGGTGCAGCTAATCTGGGTCCCTGCACCTGCAAAACACTGTGTCCTTGAGCATAGCTGTGGTACAATAACAAGTAGTGAGAGAGACATGAGAAAAGAAAGATGTAACCAACCCCTAAGGTATGAAGAAGAGCTGATATTGTAGTATAGCCAATAGATTGCTTAGCTTGCAGAATATGTATGAGCTTATTACTTGTTGTGCCTAAAAGTCTGATGCTCTCTTCAATAAACGAAGCTTGCTAAACACTCATATTGAGCATCCAAGTTTCCCTCACCGTGACACCACAGTGTGCTGCAGTTTTATACCGGCTTTCCTTTCAGCTGGATTTACAGTGAAAAGAGTTGAAGACGGCCTCCTTCTGTCTAGAAACCATTTTTTCTCTTCTTTTAATTTCCCTAGCACTCTAAACAAGAACAGTGTCTCACCTTCAAATAATCACTCTGAGTCTAACCATCTCCAACACAGCACAAGGATGTGTTTTGCCATGGAAGTGGCAGCACAGGAACCAGTTTTCAAAGGTGATAAAATGAAGTGGGCAACAAAAGAATAAAAGTCACAGTTTACGACAAAGACAGAACCCAGGTTACCTGACAAGGAAGAAAATGTAGCTCCTATGAAAATTCAATGACAAGGTATTGAGACAAATACCATAGGGGACAAAGCAAGGCAAATTACATTGTGTGTATTTCAAAGGTTTTAATTTATGAAGCTCACAAAGTAGGCAAGAAGAATACATTTCTTGTACTTGTCATGATGGAAGTTGGTCCTGAGGCAGGATTAACATTGCAAACTGATATCAAATACACAAGAAATCATGAATATTTATGATAATGTATTTCATAAACACATAGAGCCAATAACTGCAATCCTAGATAACCTGGTGCTGTTAAATCTAATCCTTACTTGGATGTTACAAAGAAACTGATGCAGCACTTCTATGTAAAATACCAAATGACATATTCAAATAAGCTGTAAGAGCTATTGTATCCAATACAGAAAGTAAATTAAATAACTGTCACTCATTACAAAAGATTTGCTAATGTTTCAGCACCAGACTTCTGTGTCCTCTCAGGGAAAAACAGGAATTACCTTGAAGGGTGGAGGAAAGCACTAATTCAGTCTAAAACTTTGAGCAATAAACAGAAAATAAAGCACCAGACAGTCATGTCACCAAATAACCACCAAACAGGTAAATAAATCAATAAGAAATCCTGGCTGGAAAAGATAAAATAACGATAGAACATCTGAACAATGTAAAGCTTTAGAGGCTGTCAGGATTTGTGAAGGAAACATGTAAAAATTAAAAATTAGCTCTAAAAGAAGAGTTAAATTTAGAAAGGGAAGTATAGTAGGTGACCAGTAAGGAGATAGGTGAAAACCCAGACCTTTAGAAGAACTATGCCCAGAATCATGCGTTCTGGAGAGACTGCCACATATTCAAGACTTTGGGAAACCTAACTGAGAAGGAGAAATAAGTAAACATGCAAAGCAGGCAGAGTTTTCCACGTCCCACTAGAACAAAACCAGCACCAAAGCAACCAAGAACCCTGACTCTGCCAGTGCTTCACTCCCTGCCCCAGCAGGGCAAGCCCAGAACAGAGGCAGCAGGAGAAAACAAAAACTGTTCATTAAGCAGGGGGAAGAATCAACACAACCACAGTGCTATTATATTATTATATTATTATTATATTAACTCCCTAAAACAGAGGAAATGGACTAGAATAACAACAACAAAAACATCTACTACAATAAACAAGTGCTTATAATTACAGGATTTCAGTTTTAAATTCTTCAATAGTACAATGCTACTACAGTACCAACTTTCTCTGTCAGAACTTGGGGAGGCACCAAAGGCCTACAGTGAAAAAAAAACATCTATAGTTTTCTTGGGACAGCATGACATGTTGTGGCATCTCATCTGTTATGTTGATTTCTACAGCTCCACCCTATGTTTATTTTCTATTTTGTTCTGCATGAACACCACCCAAAAAATATTTGCAGCAAAATTTCCCTGCCTCTTAAGTCATTAAACTTTTGAAGTGTTTAAACATACCAGGAAGGCATAAATCATTACTCCTCCAAATCACTGCATTTAAGCACTTTTAACATAAAGCATGAAGTATTGTTCAAATAATGGATGTATGTTAGATGACTTTATCTGCAATTGTTGACCAACTGCACTGAGCCCACAGAGTGAATTTCCACCAAAAACAAAACAAGACTTGCTTTCTGCTCCCATGGTGATTAATGATTAATTTTTTTATAGAATCTTAGGATGGTTTCCAAACAAACTTCCCAGAGTAACCAGTACTTTGATTTTCTAAACCTCTTGGCTATATCTCATGGCAGGAAATTTTCTATAGTATGTTTCACACATTCAGTGTCTATCTTATATGTACATATAGCCAAATGGTTTCCACCTGAACAGTAAATGAACATGACACAGTTATTTTGAATTAGTATATGCTACAAAAAAAAAAGAAAAAAAACTAAGCTAAAGTAACAAGCCAAAGTTTCAGTAAGTAACATGTAAGAATATGCACACTAACATACCTTTGATTAAGTAACTTCAGTACATTTAGCTGCTGTTCTCAACAGAGTCAAACAAAACCTTGAGGTTTTCAGCAATTTAATCTATTCCAAAGACTGCATAAGTGTAATGTGGCAGTTGCTATAGTAACCACATTTTTCCTTGGAACTCAGAGTAGGTACAAGTGTAAGCGATTTCTCCATCGCACTAAATTACTGCTGTACTATGATTCTAAGCAGCAGCTCTAACCCAGAAACTATCCCACTTGCTAGTTATTTAAAATACATTTAACATTTTCTAAAATATCCCTTTCTGACTGCTTAATTCCACCCTATACTCCTCTGACTTTGCACCCTTTCATAAATCCTCTAGATGACAATTCAGAAAAATGAAAAAATTTGAACAATTGGAAAAAATAGTAAATAGATCAATTTATAATTTATTAATTATGTTTAAATTATAATTTCCATGTATAATATATAGAAATCTTTCAACACTTATTCTTAAAATTTTTGCTTATTCTTTGAAATATATCTCGGTGGCAATGAATCCAAATGAACTGGAATTTTTGTTTAAAAAGTCATTACTTATTGATGGTTTCTGTGAAGCATTTTTCTTTTGTGCCACATTTTCACTTCATTCCTTCACAATCAAAACACTCCAGCCTTGAAACTATGTTGGTAATTTACACGTCTGTAAATGCATTAGAGATTCTGCTGGTTTGACTCCTGGCTTTCTGGTGTAAAAGGTGGAAGTATCATTCTACTTGCATTTAGTTGCCAAAGACTAAACCTGCTAAATATGCTAGAGGTGAAAACATACAGTAGAACAGGAATATTTTCGTTAACCAATACATCACCATATTAATGAGCAAAAATGTAGTGGACTGTGCACTAAAAACTGTGTTGTAATAAAAAGAACAATCTGAACTCATGTCAGGGATTTCAGGGGTGATGAGCATCTGCAGTTCCAAGTGAAAAGAATGGGAATTGACATCAGTAGAATTATACCGGCTTCCAGCACCTGTGAATTTGGCCTCAAGGTGACCTAATACGCCCTTTCCATCTTTCATTTCTGTTTGATAGCTACAGCACAAACAAAATATTTTCTCCACTTTACAATTAAACTAACCTAATAAGCTATGTAGAGCAGAGCATTCAATGCATTGAGGCAATCTCCTATGTAAGAATTTTTTTTTAAATATCATTTTCTCGATTTTCAGCTATTCAAATTCTATTTAAAATTCCCATAAAATCCTCCCAAGCAAGCAAGAACATTTAAAACTCAGATAGTGAACAATCATTTCAGAGTCCACTGTTTGTATTTGATCTGTGGAGGAGTTAATACAGATCTTCAACTACAATTTTTGGTCCCTGTATTTCCAATTATAAATTAATAATATCTCTTCTGCAAAGGGTCTTTTCATTTTAAGTTTGTCAGATGTACTGGCTTGGAACACTAGACTTGTAGTAGCAGGTAAAAGTAGCTAAAGCTAAAAATCTAAGTACCGTTCTCTACCGGGACTCAATGCAATTGTTTGATGCAGCTTGGGAGGGTTGGTAACAAATTCTCAATGTCCCAAGGAGTTTCATGGGCTTCATTTGGAAAAGCTGGCCATGACTTCAAAGATATTAAATGGACATTTCATGTCAGCTGTGATTGCTTGCTACAAAGCACTGCCTCTGACATAAGCAATGCCTTCCTTTATATAATAATAATAATACAAATGATAATGTCATGAGCTATCATGGAGTAGGAAAAATTATCTTCATGTTCTTCACATTCTCAGATTGTCCTTATCCCTGGAAGATCTCTTACAGAAGAGAAATGGACATTTTACCACTGCTGCTTAAACCAAACCAGTCCCCAGAAAATAATTTAAGTAGAAAAAACAAAAATGTAATTATTGCCTTTAAAAGTCTCTCATTTTCAATTTTACCCATAGCAAAACTGATGGTGTTGGAAATGTTGAAAATAATGATCTACTTCACAGATTTATGACAAGGAATAATTAATTAATGTTTATACAGTATTTCAGAGGTAGCAAATAATGTTGGTAGGATACATGCATAAATACAGAGCCAGAACAAAGCCTCTGAAAGTTTTCCTACTTTTGGAAAATGAGGGTGTACTGATCATGCACAGTGTGACAAAACACTGTTAGTCCACAATGAATGATGGATAAGATAGATGTCTTTTTTTACTATGAAGACTGGTTGTGCATCCTTCCTATCTACCAATCTGAATTAAATTGCATTTTGTAATCTATTCATATGTGCAGTGAAAAGGGTAGCTATTTCTTATGGTTCTCAACTATGGCAAACCACCTGTCTATTTTTTTTCTATTTGAGTTACCAGATAACAGCTTCTAACTGCACCAGACCTTTTGACAATTTCCTTTAAGTAAATTTGCTAACTCTTATCTAATCCAAATAGCAATAATTGTTCACCATACCTGTCCTATCATACTTAAAGTATGGGGCCACTATTGTCAAACAGCATTTTGACTTCATGTAGACAGGACTGTTTCTTGGTACAGAATTTCCATTCAGGAAGCTGCCTGTTTCCATTACTCACAGTTAAAGCTCAGGTTCCATTTTGCTAGTGAGTCTCTCATTTAGGGCTTTTCCCCCCTCTTCCTCTAGCTTCTTTCTCCTACTCCCAGTATCCATGTATCTATTGAAGATTAAGAACCAACATAACAGTAAAAACACACTGTTTTGTTTCTTGCCAAGAACTCGGAGATACTGACAGATGAGTTAAACTTGAGTTGTCAGAACATTTCTTTTCAGCTTGAACCCAGGTCAGTTTTCCTCTTAACTTGAAATAGTATTTCTATAACTCAGGCCATTGTGGTAAATCCTAAGGAAATCACCAAGCAAGTACAAGCAACATCCTAACACAGCTTAAGTGCTTGTAATTGGATTTCTTCTGTGTCGTAAATTAAATAGAAGTGTAAAGATTTATAGCATTACCCTGTGACAACAGTCAGTAAATTAGATGTTCCATTACACATTAACCTCTAAAGATTTTATTTATAGTGCTTTGTTTTTTAGAATTGTGTGATGACCTCAAACAGTAAATAAGTATTATGTCACCATAATGGATTCCATGTAAATCCATGTAAATTGCAACTCTATCTTTTATACAGCTTTACCCTGTGTGCCCAGTTTTAGTCAAATAAATATTCTTACTAAAACAAGTAGGTTATTCTTCCTGCTAAACTTGAAGATGGATTAAAAATTCAGATACCTTGAATGTGAATCTCTTTGTCACATTATGCTAATATTTTCTGAAGTCTTCAGGGCCCACTGTTAAATTTTTAGGCTCCCACATGAACTTAGGGAATTTAGGTCTTTATTACATTTCAAAATTTATCCAGGCATATAGATCAGATTCACATGGCTTCGGTAGAAAGATTTTTGGTTCTGTCTTTTTTTACAATTTATAGAAACGCCAGTTCAATTTCTAAATATTTAAAAGCAACTGTGATAGAGATTTAGAGCTCCAACTTGGAAATCAAGTTGTCAAATGGATAATTTTTTAGCAGAAAGAAAAAGAAGAACTAATGAAAAGGAAGGCAAGACTGATAAGCATATACATAATGACCACATTGGCATTGGCACTTCTCTGCACTGATAGGATAGTTTCACCAAGCTATTTGTTGTGCTATTTGTCCTCTACTGCATTTTTCTCAGTTTGCAAGCATAGGCAATGTAGAATTAGTAAAAATGGATTTGTTTCAGAGTCCAGTGCAAATCAAAGATTAAATGCCATTACATTTTCTCACTCCTTTGTCAGAATGAATACAATGTGTTAGTGACTCAACACAGAAGCTGCTGTATTCTGCTGTACATGTTGCAGGGAAGTCACGAAGTGTTACCACCAGCCTGAGAGTGTAACACTCAACGTCCTTAGCTTATCTTTATAACCTTTTCAGCTTTTTATGAATGGAGAGTGCTGGTTTAATGGAGGGCTTTTTGAGGTTTCTTCTCTTTCTAAATAGTAGTGTGAGCATTGAGGGATTTTAATTTCTGTTTTGCTTTAGAAAACCACATATATTACATGATCATCTCCAAGTAAATAAAACAAGAGGACTATGGGTATGATGATGCTTTTACAGAAGTTCTATTTTAGTTAGAGTGATATCATTAGTCAATTTGAATGCATAAGTATTAATTGCCTCACAACTTAATTTTATGAGGTCAAGCTGATTTGTAGGGGATCCCTATACACACAGAACAACAAAGGAATCATTTTGTTTTTTTAGAGGGTTAAGTGGTTTCAGTCAACACCATACACAATACCATTTGGAATGATCTACTACTTCCTGATCATTAAGAGTCCAAAATTACATATAACGTCTTTACACCACAACTTCAATATCAGTGTTTAAGCCATCTTACAGACACTGCAGAGCATTTTGAATAGCAAGTCTTATTCTGATGTAAATGCATCTGTTTTAAATATCTCATGGCATTTACTTCAGTACACTTCATCCCAGCATGACCTGTTGGATGATATCAGAATCTATGCTTAACATAAAAGTAGGTTTTGATTTAATTTCTCTGCCTTTTTCCCCCCAGCACTGCCACAGAATGATAATCAGCATCAACAGCAGAGAATTTTTTAAAATATATGATATTTCAAACTGACATAAAATTTACTTTGAGATTGCTGTTTACAGACTATATTGCCTAAACCCTATCATTGTGGTAGCTTGTTAAATCTCCCTGGTCATGTTTCTTGCCTTTCATTATCATTGGTTTTTTGGTTTCTTATTCCAATATCACATTTCAGTTTTCATTCAGCAGGATTCTGATTTCACTCCAACACCTGCTAACAGCTAAAACAATGTTTTACTGATTGAAAAAAAAATTAAAAGACAAAAAGGCAACAAGGAGGGAAAGGAAAGGGCATTGACTGTTGATCTCCCTAAATTCCTCTACAAGGCCTTTCTGGTTTGGATGTGTGAGAAAATCACAAAGTTACCATCCTTCTTGCAAGACATGAGCATACCCACTCAACCAAATTCGGCATGAATACACATTAGCACTACTTTGATTTCTGAAGACAATGGCCTGATAAAATCATACAATTGTAGTTGCATGATTTAGGTGATATTATGCAAAAACAAGGCATCATGCAGCAGTTGAGGGAAAAGCAATTACAAATCTAAATGCACCATCACACAATAACAGTGCAGAGCAATGTTTACTTAATTAGTGAAACACTCGGTGGCATTAGAAAACACTGCATTGTTTGGTTTCCTAACTGCCAAGGCTGTGACTACCAAACATCTTTGCTGTGTATTTCTGGGAACAGTGAAAGAAGGCTACCTAACACAGCCTGATACTAACACAACTGATATACCAGTCAATAATCCCAAACTTCCTTCTGTATGTGAGAGAAATACTAGCAAAAGTTCCACCGTTACACTTATACAACTTTTGCTGATAAATATTTAAACTTCATCGTAAGATTTCATATACATACCAATGCAAACTACTGCTCAAGGGTCCTGCAAATGAATTGGCAGTATGAACAGAGAAGAAAGATTTCAAAGAGAAATTCATACCTGGCTGTGGTTTTCAAACCTGCCAAAATGCAGAAGGCAAGAGGCAGATACAGAGGATTAAATCCAGGCCCATTTTGAAGAATTATTTTATCATGAAACTGCAGAGAAAAGAAAAAAAGAGAAAAAATACTAACAAGGATGAATCAGAGATAAAGAATACAGGAATATTTCTCTTTCAATTTTAATCCTACAAACTGCGTACAAACATACAAAGCTTTGCAGTCAGACATAAGATTAAATTTCCCATATAATTGCATTCCAGACTATGTTTTTCTTTTCTCTCAGGTATTCCTCCCCTAATTAGGCCTAGGAAGATGACTAAACATATTTTTATTTCTATTACCACTGACTACATGTTGTTAACCACAGATCTTGTCAGATCCATCCAACAAAAAATGTGTAGCTTACTTAACAGTTGTTTTTATTTTCTAAGTATGTGGTGCAACTTAGTGTTCTGGAAAATTTCCATGTTCATTCACTTTATAAAAGATAAATTTAGATGTAATGTACAAATTCTCATTGATGGGCAATTAGTCTTAAAGCCATTTTCCTATGCTACAAATCAGCACAGGAATAAACAATCTGCATGTGCCACTTAAGAATTGTTAAAAACATACAAAAGCCATGAGAAATCACTGTGATTGAAATATATTTTAAACTTTTTTCTTTTCCAATGTGTTTCCTTGGGGAAATGCAATGTTTCTTTGTGGAGAGATGTGCAATAATGTAGCTCTAACACTAACTGGGATTTAACACTTTGAAACAAAAAAATTCTCTTTGGCATTCCAATTTCAGAATTGTGGCTGTCAAATCTAAGCTGCTGAGCTGCTGTCTCAGACAAAAACAGCATGGAAATGAGGAAATAAAGCAATTTTCCAATCAAAAATTCAGGTTCTATTTCATTTAACACCATCTCCTCATGTACTTAGCATTACCAGTTGACATCATGAGCAGCAGAGATTTAGGCATATCTGTATCCTGTGTAAAAATTATGGAAATTCTGGACAAACAGATCAAAACACTCAGAAATCAAGTTATATGCAAACAGACTTTTGAAATTCTAAATAAAAAATATTCAGCCATTAGGATAGGGTTCTGAAGCATCTCATAATGCTTAGAACAGGACAGAACACTTACAGAATTTATAATATGATTGGTTTCTCATTAAATCATTGAAGTTAGAATATACTTCTCTGTATTAACTTGGAATGTTTGTTGCAAATGCTACAAATACACTGATTTCTTTATTTTTGTATGTCCACAAAAAACAGTCACATTATTCCCATGGATTCCATCCATAACCACACACAACAGCAGCCAGTCACTGCTAAGGGCACAGCATGTCTCTTCCAAGGTGCACATCTGTAGAACTCAGTTCAAGGCATTGCAAAAAGACCTGGCCAGCACAGACAGAGAGCACAATGCTGCCGTGTTTATAACTGCACTGAATCTTACATTGTGCGCTGAGAAGCACTCAATAACCTTGATAGTGCCATGCTCACACAGATACATTGTTTTCACAGTCCTTGACAGGATGCTCAAGCCCAGCTGCAGCCTCTCTCTGCAGCTCTGTGCTATGCCATGCAAACATAGTCAGGAAGGAAACTTCACAAATCAATGGCATTGTTCATTTTGGACAGTTATTTTCATTACAGTGCACAGCCAGACTTCACCTCCGTTGGCAGAGGTTAATCCTCTATATCACTCTACTTTCTACTAAAATCAAATGATATTACATGATTTCTCTGGATGGCATGTTGAGGAGCTTTGGCAATCAGCATCTTTCTCTAATAACTTCCTTAAATTTCAAAATTATGCCTATTTGATGTAGAGTAAATAGGACTCTCTTCATGTGTAAAATAATCCCCCAAGTATTATAGCTCTTCTCAAACACTTAATTATCACTTTAAAACCCTCTTAAAGAGTCAGGTGAATTCTGAAGTGTTCTGTTTGCAGAAATTTATTCATTTTGACTATTTTCTGAATTATTTAAACAGTCCTTAACCTACACAACTGCGGTATCTTACTTTTATAAATGTAGTTTAGCTCATAAACCTTTTCATCACAATTTCAAAAAAACACCTATGCAGTGCCCTTCAGTGCATGTTTACCAGTCTCTTTAGTTTCCTTCCAAAGTTATTTAACTATTGCTCAGATATATGCCCACGTATGACCAAGGAGGTGTCAAATTTTTCTCTTCTCCCTAATTTCTACAAGAATGTGCAGCAGAGTAGAGGATAGTTTGGGTTAATGTCCCAATTTATGAAAAATAATAAATTTGACCTCACATTCATTAACACTTGTGATCATCCTGCAAGTACAGGATGCCTATTTGTCAGTGCTGTTCAAGTGTGAGCAAACATCCACAGAGGTGCTCACCTTCAAGATTTCACAAGAGCCAGGACTTATTGCCACTGCTCATCCATTTCTTAGAGTACCTAGAAAACTGTGTCACACAAATGCTGGCTTATGTTGAATATTCTTTACTAGAATATACTATGATATTCATAATATTGTAAGCAGAAGTATGAACCTAGAACTGTTTCATACTATTTATTGCTGCATATTTTGTGAGTGAACATAAAGATAAATAGACTCATTTTCCAAACTGAATGCAGCTGATGAAAGATCTATGGTGAAATGCCAATACAGACAAATTGCAGGCTGACAAGCAACATATTCACTTCATTTTCTTTCTTTGTGGCTTCTAGGCATTATATGAATACAACATCACCAGTTAAGAGAGCAAAATCCACTGATGGCAGACTGTGACAACATAAGGCAGTAAAACATTTCAGCATCTGCTCTTTTTCTGTATGGCTGCTAAGGGTGCTGTGCTAGGCTCTATCTCTCCCTTGCCCAGCAAAGTGAGTCAACAAGGTGACTTCAGTGTAGGACAAAGGGAACTTACTTTGGATGCCATCTCCTCTGATATCTAAAAAACAGCTCACAAAGTCCCAGCTGAACAATTGCATTGGTTTTCTGTTTGATTTGGAACCTGCCAATCTTCTTACCAGAAACAGTTAAGTATATGGGACAAACAAAAGAAATTCTGATTTATCAGTAAGGCTGGGGACAGTACAGGTACTCCCAGCCCCAGTCACAGCTAGGTATTCCCTCTTGGATTCCCAGTCACTCTTCCTACACCCAGAGAGCTCCTGACTCTTCACAGGTATTGACACACTAAAGAGAATTTTGTGTGATTTTCATTTTCATTCTCCAGATCTGAAAGTTGAAAGAAAAATCTGAACTCTGCAGAGTTTTCATTGATCTGATGAAAGCCATTGTCACATCAAGCTGACCTGGGCTTTAGAGTCTCACAGAAAGAGTATAAAGGTGTAGCAAACAGGGTCCCTTGAAAAGATATGCTGCCAGTAGGAAAAGCATGTCAGATAGAGGATGCACTGTCAATGGATAATTTCAGCTGGTTGAGGCTGTCCCGAGGAAACAGTGTGAACATTTCAGTACAGCAGTGAGTCAGGGAGTAAGACTGCTGTGCTGATTCTAATGGCCTACAGACAAAATGGTGTTCTAGATGATTTACAGTACTTAGAGAAAAAAGCTTACATTTCTGAATGTCTTTAAGGTTTTCCAAACAGTTTTTGATCTCAAGAGAATCATGAAAAAAGGAAAGTTGCTTCCCTAGTCTGACAAGAGATTGGAGTGCAAAAAATATTTTAAGCTGAAGAGTCAGCTCCATAATTTACAGGAGAAAAAAAAATCAATTTTAACTATATTTAGTTTCTGTTTACAAGAAGAAATATTTGCTTTGCTTTACTAAATTATATTTGTGTGAGCCAAACATCATTACATGGCTTTGAATAACTCAGAAAACTATTTCCATAGCACTGAATGAATTAAGGAAATAATATCATCAGGATATTAAATACTTTTTTTCCTCTATTGATATAGCTTTTTTATTCTGTCCTTGCTGAACTTTTTGGTCATTCTTTATTCAGGTCATGTCAAATAAGAGAACAGAATGGACTAGTGAGTAGAAGCACTCTAACAAGCAAGATAAGATGCTCCATCACTTTGTGATTAAATATTCAAACACACTGCCCACTGGTATCAGCTTAGTCATGACTGATTTAAATGATACACTCAAAAATGTGCTTTAATCTTCCATATAATAAGTTTTAAAAAATTAAAAGTGAAATCACAGTTTAAAGAAAAAGCTACCAGACACTTCAGTCATCATTTACTTGACTGTGTGTTTTCTGCTGTTAAAGTGGCTGGTTTCATTAAGGAACTGAATACAGCTGCAGGTGTAATGCAGATTATGATCTAGAGTCAATAATTTGTGAGCTATTGAATGTCTTGGTGGATATTGACATCAGTACACTTTACATTAAACAAACTAATGTTCTTCCCAATTATTTTTTGCCTGTGAAGAGTCTTAGAATGGTTTGGGTTGGAAAGGATCTTAAAAGTCATGTAGTTCCAACTCCCCTGCTATAAGCAGGGACACCTTCCACTAGACCAGGTTGCTCAAGGCCTCATCCAACCTGGCCCCAGGGACAGGGCATCCACAGCTTGTCTGGGCAACCTGTTCCAGTGCTTCACCACTCTCACAGGGAAAATTTTTTCCTTTATATCTAATCTAAACCTGCCTTCTTTCAGTCTAAAGCCATCACCCCTTGTCCTGTCACTACATCCCCTTCTAAAAAGGGGGCTTTCTTATAGGCCCCCTTTAGGTAGTAGGAGGTTGTCAACACCTTGCCAACAAAACTGAAAAGAGCAGTTAACCTGTTCTCTACCACTTCAAGCATCTTTCTTTAAAGCTTAAGTGAGAATATTCAGAATTAACAATAATGATTCAAAATACTATACCTAACTTAGAATACTTTCTGCCATATATTCTGTATTTCTGCAATATATACTCAGAGTTACGTCTTTATCACAGGTTTAATCAATGACAATAGAAAAATATGAGCTTAAAGAATTACAGCACATAGACAAAATAACTACATATGGAACTGATTTTTCAAACAGCCTTTTTTCTTTATGAAATATTTCCATTTTAATGAGAATTTTTGATTCCTGTTCAATAATCCATTCTTTTTCTCCCCAACTATAGTGAAAGCAGAGAGAAGTTAACTGTGAAATTCACTGTAATGTTGGGAGAAAATTGATAGACCTTGCTTGACAATTTATCAATGAGTATGTTAATTTCTCCAACCTCATTTATTTTTTGTTATTTAGATGGATTCTCTGGATAATTTTTTAAAGCATTCATTTATGGGGACAACAATTAAAATTTACCTGCCTGCATTACACCACTGGTACATACAGATTCTTCCTTTCTTGATGAAAATTAGGATTCATCTTCAAGAATCAGTCAAATGAAAAAAAAATTATTAATATTTATTCAAGCATGGAACTGTCAGACAGAAATTTGCGAGTTATGAGTTAATCACATGACTTTCATCTGCTCATTAATTTATTAAAATTTCATAATAAGGACAAAAAGTCTTCTTAATATAAGACCCACAAAGCTCAACACTGTCTTCCTTAGAAAGTAAGTCACAATAATTTATTTTGTACTTGATTTTCCAAATACAAAAGAGGAACTACATCACAACTAGGAATAGCCATTTCACAAGTCAATAAAACCAAGGGCATGAAAACTAAGGGAATCCTACAGGTTTACAGAGCTTTTCAGTGCTACCTTTGCCAGCTAGTCTCAGGTAGGACTGACTGAAAGCTGTTTACCCAGAGCAATCACACCTATGAACATGAGTTCAACTGGGAGTCTCTTGCAATTGTCTTTCCGGTACTTAGAAGTACTGCAATGTAGATGATATCCACACTAGTAATGAATGCAAACAGAGAAATCAAGGGCTGAATAGGTGGAGTTTTACCTGATTCCTGAAGATGATATCCACATATCCAATTTAAAACAGGCTGAGTAAAAAGGTCTTCTGATTTCTTCAAGCAGCCCTGCACACATTAACACTGTTTCATGTTTAAATTACAAAACCTGTTTCTATAATCTTCCATAATCTTCTATAATCAGAAAGTTTTTTCATCCTTCCAATTAGAAGAGATTTTTTTAAAAAATATTCTATCCCAGACCATTACAGTCACAGTAATATTACTACCTAAAATAGATTAAAACATTGTCAGAAAGTATATGAAGTTATTTGCCTAGGCAATACCAAGTTTGTTAGGTGAAAGGGACTCCATTTTCCAAATCTTAGACACTGAATTTACTTAAAGCATGACTAGAAATACGCAGCTCTAAATCTCATATAACTTTGTGGATTTCACTTATATTTTCTTTCTGAAGGATAGTGGCAGGTAAACAACTTGTGAAAGGCATAAAGATAACAACACAAATTCTCCAAGTGTGCCTTTCTGAAAAATCCATTTCAGATTTGACACAAAGGGTTTATTTTCTTATTTTATCTGAATGTCTGTTTTCTTTGTGTACTAAATGCTCAACTATACTTTAAAACTGTGTTTTCAATTATGTGATTATGCATTTGTGTAGCCCCATTGAGCTTCATAGGATTACTCAAGCAGAGCAAAATTTGCAGAATTACCACTCCGGTTTGTCGATAAGAGTTTTTTCAGTTAAAAAAACAGACTTTGTTTCACAGTTAGTTCATTCATTGAGGAATATGTAGTTGCAAGTATTTAAGTTTTTTAATTACAGTACATTATACAATAGAAAAGATAATTTTTCCCTAGAAACTGTGTTTATCTCTATTCTTTAATTTTACAAGGATAGAAATGTCACTGTCTCTACTATAAGAATGGCCCTTCTGAATTTGTTTCCATGAAAGTAATCATTGAACATTACTCTGAATCATAAATTGAAGTAAATCATGCATTAGAATAAGCCCCAAAGTTTCTCTGAACATAACATAGAAACACATAATGATTTTGCAATTTCTGCAGATACAAAAACAATTTCACTTTCAGGAAATGCATTTTCCTTCTCATGGCGAAAACATACATTCTCATTTTTTAAAAAAAGGCATCTTTTGTGAACAGTTTAATTTTTCTTTTTTAATTTTTGCCATTATTTAAACACAGTTTCCCACAGAAGTCAGTCTAAAAATGATCTGACAAATTACTATATAATTTATAGTATTTTCTAGTTTAGAGATGTAACACAAATACACACAACAAAGAAAAAGTGGCTATACGATAAATACTACCAATAAGAATAAGCTAAAGCAAAAGGCAAATGCTAGAATACATTCTCTCAAACTAATTTTGGAAGCTAGGTAAATCATTAACTACGTAATTTTGTCCCAGTCATGTTTCAAGCTGAAGTCATATCCAAACATTTTGTTCATGCAACTAGGATAATTTGATCTTGAAGCAGAAGCATGAGAATTTCTTTGAACTAAGTTCTGTCCCAAGACATAAGCAAGAATGTTTTTGTGTCCCCCTGCTTTCTTTTTGATCTGCTACTTGCAGGTTTATATATCTATGCTCCAGCATGAACTCCAACAAAATTGACTGTTCTGGTATTGATAAATCTGCTACAAATAGTTCATTAAGCTTCAAATCACACTTAAACCCATAAGGGGAGCATATATTAAAAGTGGGAAGAACTTTCCATAATTTGAAACACACTGGACTAAAACTCGGATTTGTGTTTTTTCCTAACTCTGATAGGCATCTTTCGAGTAATTTAATCTTTCTGAGACTGAGATCTACAAGTGTAATACATCTATTTATAATTCTTATCTGGAAGGTAAAGTTCTTTACCTCCAGGCTTGCTCCTTACTTTCTGTATGTACAAAAATTTTATACCACATTCTTGTCTGGTCTTTCCAGATACTACCATAAGAAAAAAAGTATTTTTGTTCTCAGAAACAACATATAAAAAATCTTGTTTTATTTACCTTTCATATGACCTGATATTTTAGGCACTGGATAAAATGTTTTCTTCTCTGAAGTTAATGCTTAAGCTGCTCTTGCCGTCAACAGAACACATGATTTCACTGATCATGTTTGCAAAAGATCAATTAACTGGATTTTTCATGTTTTTCTCTTCTCATCTTAATTTGCCTGCAGTTGCTGTAGCACTGCTATTTCTGCATCAAGAGAGTTTGGACTTGCTCCTGCTTGCACTCAGCCAAGTCTCTGAAGTGGCCCAGTGGGAACAAAACAAGTCCATTGTCAAATTCAAGCTAGGAAACTAATGCTGAATCGTTATTAAGAGCTACATGCAGACACATCAGCAGGAAAAAAACAACTCCATTTTCAGACTGATTTAAAGAACAGTCCCTATCAAGGCTACCCTAATGACTGACAATTCACTTTATCAGTTAAAACTAAAGTAGGAATCATTATACCTGAGCATGATCATTAAGTGACAGTGATCGTCACATTGAGACAATGTCATCTTATCTGGATATGCCTCTAAAGTGATTAGGGCCTCACTGGACTGTATAATCCAGATTTTAGGTCCCTGTACTGGCACTCAACCAAATATTTTATTTTCAGGAAACCAGCCTGGCAATCAAGCACCCAGTTTACAATTTTCAGGTGCAAATCCATTCATATGAAGTACACAGAGAACACTTCAACTATACAAAAGCCTTTACTTAAACATTTCTGAAGACCAATGTGTTCTAAACACCTTTGTAGAGGCTTTTAATGGGGAAACTGCACAGAACACCATTGTCAATTGTCTTAGGTTGCAAGATGTGGCTGGGGATGTGTATTCTATTCCCATCTGTTAGGGAATAGGAGGGCAGTTAATTCTGTTAATTCTTCTGTTAATTGAGCCACCTGTTAAAGCCAGGTGGGACAGTTTTCTTTATCTCTTCCACCACCCATCCTCCCTCCGGGAAATATCTTCTGTTAATGGGCCACTGAGTGTCACTGCATGGCTGATAAAATTGCATCATGCCATTGTGAGATGACCACCCAGGGGGAGGAGCCAAGCATTCCTACCTGGATGTAACTGAGATTTGGAACACCAGACTGCCTTTTCCCACTAAATTCCCAGAGGAGAAGCTTTCTTCTCCACTGGATTCCCAGAGGAAAACCAGGCCCATCTACACCACCGCTGGATCTGCAGAGGAAACTTACACCCTTCTACAGGATCACTGCTTCAACAGAACCACTCCAGGAAGACTGCAGCCACCATTTAATGGCACTGCTACCAACAGCCTGACCAACAAACAGGGTGTCAGGTCATAATCTGACTCTGTCAGTGTGGTTTAGTATTACTGCATTTTCTTATTTTTATTTTTTCCTAATAAAGAACTGTTTTTTCCTTTATTTTTCCTAATAAAGAACTGTTATTCCTACTCCCATATTTTGCCTAAGAGCCCCTTAATTTCAAAGTGATAATAATTCAGAGAGAGAGGATATTTTTCATTTCATTAATATTTTCATTTCATTAATATTTTTCATTTCAAGGGGGGCTCCTGCCTTCTTTAGCAGATACCTGTCTTTTCAAACCAAGACATCAATGCACAGGCCATCAGAATCTCATCACAACATTTCAAAGAAACAATTTTCCATAAAAGATAAATGAAGTCAATGTTTACTTCACAATTGTGTCTTGAATTCTAGTTTTTCATGGCAGGTGTTAACTTCATGTTGTCCCTATGACTGACTTTCAAATTAGAAGCTGTAACTCTTTCACTCATATGCAATTAAATAAGCTGTTTATGGGACTTGTTAGTGAATGCTGCTCTCAACACCATCCACTATATGGAAGACTAAATATTTTTAACACAGCATGAATGTTAATGGTACCTCTATGAGTCTTACATGTGTTGGTGAAAAGTTAAAGGTAGATCTCACTGCATGGAGAAATCAAATCAATTTCAGAAAGATGCCAGTGTTTGACATTAAAACAAAACACATCATTGAAAGAACTTGGACTGTCCCCAAATTCTCTTTACCCACACCAGTACACTGTGGTGGAATATATCAGAATATATCTGCTGAGGAGCATGAAACTTCAAGCCTACAGGAAAAGCACCAGTACAGATTATTTTTCACAGTTTCCAACTGATTGGAGTCCCCATTAGCAAAGGTCAAGCTTAATTTGCCACAGCTGCATTCAGAAAGCCTGTGGTCCATCATAGTTCAGGGAAGACAAAAAAAACCCTGCTTTACTCACTCAGTAGGAAATCATTCCATTAGATGCATACAAAATATGTACTCAAGGGCATGAGGTTTTATTTCATAGCTACTAAATGTTAAGAGCATGTAATAAATGTTATACCTAGGTCATGAAAAGAAAAAGATATTTCAAAAGTAAAACTGGTATTTTTAAGCTTATATGACAGAGGAAAGTCTAGCAAAACTTAACAATAGGTATTACCACTGCAGCTGTCATATCAGGGTTTTGAATTTTTTAATATCCATTTCAAGTATTTCAGAGCTTTTTTAAAAAATCCCAGTTACATAACTAGCTTTAAAAATTACTCAAGTTAGCATTTTGTCTATAAGGCACAATTGGAAGTTTAAAATAATGTTGCCTATTCTTTACACAATTGAAAAGCTGTGCCAATATTATCTTTCTTGCAGCAGCAGCTGCTTGCAAATGCTTTTAGAACTGATTTGGGTCTCTCTGTCATGTCCTAATGGAATGAGGCAGAGGCTTTAATAGTATGTGTTCAGTGTATACAGTTCCTGGGTGATCCTACCAGAGCAGATTAATTCCTAGTAGCTGAGTGTGCAATTACAGCATCATCATATCTTCATGGATTTTTTTTTCCCCAAGCATCTTGCCCTGGAAACCCTATTGCCAGGAAGTTCCACAGGCTGTAACTCTCACTGCTGTAAAATGTCTGACAAACTGGGCATGAGAAGCCCAGGGTGTGGGCACAAGGAACCACCCAACCTCTGTTACAGCAGCAGAATGAAAAGAAGGTTCAGAGTACTGCTCTGAGGAATAACACACTGCGTTTACAGGGACTATCAGCATAAAGCAATCTAAGCAGTTCTTATTTTTGATCGGTATTGCCACTAATTAATAGACTTTGGTCCACTTATTCCTTGCAAGTGGGAAACAACAAGGTAGACAAAACGGCACTGAAAAGGAACTGAGGTTTTAACGTGTAGTTACTTGCAGAGCATAAGTATATCTGTCTAGGATTTGACAGAAATTGTTCCAAATTCTACCAAGTATATGTGTTTTATTCACAGACAGTCCTTTTTGTTATCTAAAAATAACATTTCTAAAAAATAAAATCTATTGTCCAAAGAAAGTTAAGACAAGTAGAAAAATTCTTGTCACTCCACACTGGCAGAATGAGAGCAAAGTGAAAACTGGGACAGGGGAATAAATCACATAGTCATTATTTTAAATAAATGCTGATCTGGTTAAAGAAGCTATTGAAGGTAAATTAGGAGTGGGACTGGATGTCTCCTGTATGTGTGGTCATCCCATTAGCACCTGCAGAATTTTCCTTCAGAAAGTGTTCCTGAATGGATTCTTAATGTCAGGGGAATAACAACAAAGAACAAATGGTATTGCATCAAAGCAACAGTCCTTCAAAACATAGTAGTTTGCTGTCCACCATATTTAAAGCACTATGCTCCACTACATGGAAAATGTTTCTCCTGAAAGAGCACAGCATTTTTCAAATATATATTTTCAGCTGAACCAATTGCAAAGCAATCACAGTATGGCAGCTGAAGTATAAAAGTACCAGCAGTTTTCTGGAAAAGTGATGACTCCACATGACAGCCCCCCAGACTACACTGCAAAATTGATGACCTTGTACAAGAGTTTAATGAAAACTCTTTTTCTTATAATATAAAAATTGAGATTTAACACATTTTACCTAGATATAGTCTAATAGAGTAGATACAAATAGAATTCATTCCTTGGAAATTAAAAAAGACTTGTGAACAAGATTATGAAAAGTGCTGAGATGGATTATGAAGGAAAAAACCTCACATATAAGCAAACAGCTACCTCAGGTAAAGCCATGGAAGTTAGATGTCCAGTCTGCTTTAGTGATCTTGAAAATCCTATTAGGTACCTCTAAGTATCTAAATGTCTTTGAAAACATCCCTCTGTGCCTAACATTATTAGGAATCACTGGACTTGAAAGACTAAAGGGACTCAGCCTCAACTGCAATATACAGCTGTACATTTCAAGCAGAATTCACACGATTCAACAGTACAGCTGTCCAATGAAAGATGCCTCCACCATCAAACAGAAGATAGACACACATCATAAAATCTCCCATAAAGGATAAAGCACTCTCTGGAAATACCTTTCTCAGACTTGGTATAAATTGGCCTCTGGAAGACAACTAGAGGGAGTTTAAATGCCTAGACACATAATTCATACCTGCAGTCTAGGAACAGAATTAAGAATGCTCTGTACTGATGATTTCAGAAAGTCTTTTTTTCAGCTTCTCCTCTGCCCCAAACACTAATTAGGTCCATGTTTTAATCTGTAAAATTGTGATTACTGTCACATTAGAAAAAAAACCTCAAAATAGAGGTATATTCCAGGCACCAACTTTTTCTACATCCTCAGGCATGAGTCCCCAATAAAATGCAACACTCACTGAATCACTGAGCAAAAGTACCAGGTCATGGAAAGGAACGAAGATGTGACCATGCTGCAATCTGCATGTTTATTTTGAGACTCCTCTGAACACACAGGCAGTAAAGTGGTCTCACCTCTCTCTTACTCAAGAATTACACACTCAGCAAAGCCAGCCAGTGCACTGCCATGGGACAGCACAAGATCTGAATTACTTAAATTTCACAATACATTCATGAAATAAAAATAAAAATGAGGCCTCTCTGCTTGACAAAGGGGAAAATTTCAGAGTTCACTGGGTGAAAAGAATTACATAGGGAATTCTCTGAAATACTGATGGATGGGAAAAACATGAAATTTTCAGGTATGATGAGCCAGGGACAGTAGAGATATAAACAGGATGAAATGAAGGGAATTTATGAACTGGCTTTGAGGAAATGGCAGAGATAATAAGGACACAATAGCAATAAGAAACACCAATTTTTTTAGAATGCTCCACATGCTATGAAGTTGGGGGACAATTCATTCTGAAGGTACATAATATAAAAAGGACAAAGAGAAAGAACAGGCATTCTCACTCTTCCCACATTTTCCATAAAATCATATTTGTTCACTAGCTACCCATCAATGGAGACATTTTTGCAGTCATTTGCTCTCTTTGTATTAACTTTTGTTCTGCTTCAAATCTTGAAAATGTGAGCAACCTGCATGCAGAATAGTAAGTCAGTGCCCTGAAGTAGCCCAGTTATTTTCTTACCAATTATCATTACAATAGCTGTATTGCATTTTGCTGAAAAAAAAAAAAATATGTGGCATGAGCTACATTTATAGTATCAATATAAACACTGGAATTTTTTAAATTGTACAAAAAATCCATTGACATTTGTTTCCAGTCATATTCAACCACTTTTAAACTGTTTAGTGTCCATTAATTCAAGGAATATGTGAACAGAACTATATTATTCATCACTTACCTTTTAGATTTATTGAGACAGACCAGAAATAATGGAAGGAAAAGATTCCTAATGCAAGTTTCTTGAGTATGTGGATTAGGACTTTTCACATTCACAAAGAAACCCAGGAAAACTTTTGATCTGAGAGACTGCAAACGTTAATGATCAGAAAGAATGTCATGGAGGATTTGTTTATACTTTTAAAACTGTACATAAAAATTATTTATAAAGGAAACAAAATGCAGGCAAGAAATGAAAGACATTCTTTGATAAATTAAAAATGTTTGCTTTCTCCTATAATGTAAGAAAGCTAGATGTAAGAGAAGTATATTGTGTGTATGTTCAAAGGCTTAACAGCATGAGGTATAGAAGTATTTCAAGTGGTAACATCTCAGAAAATAATATAGGTCTTGAAATTAAATCATCCTCATAAATAAATCATCAAATAAAGATAAAATGACAAATTGGTATTAGTCTAATACAAATTTAGCTGAAGTATTAATATCCTTTTTTTCCCACCTCAGAAGGAAACTGGCTATAAAATTATTCAGATAAATGTCTTCAAGTGTAAGTATTTACGGTCAATTCTTCATTGTTTTTGGCCACTCATAAAAATTGTAGTGATGTCAAGCCATTGTTAAGATGTCAAATTACAGAGCATATATTTTGATGTATCTTTGAAATCTGCCTACTATTTCTGAAAGTACAGGTTCCATAGTTCTCTTACATATTAGGCATTGCATCAATGTCCTTGGGAAAAGCTCCCCCTGCTCCTTGATATGGACCCACACTCTTGGTGGCAGCTGTACATTTCCTCCATGTCTGAAGGATCATGTGTCATCTTACAATTTTGTGTAAAAGTCTTGTCAGCATAATACACATGAAGGAAAAGATGCCCCCTTTGTACAACCAACTGAATCCAAGATTTATAGGAATTTTCCTATGAAAGACAGATGAACCTAAGAATATAGGGCATAATATTCAGAGCAACGTCTCATCCTAAAAAAGTCATAAAAATAAGGAAAATCACAGCTGCCTAGCTCTTATCAGAAAACAATCCTCCACACAGTGCACTGCTGGAAGAAAATTTCACATCATTTGTCTTTTTAGCATACTTTACAGCAGCTATTTTTCTTCACATTCATAAAACTCCTGTGACCCTTTTTGCTTCCTCTGTCAGGCTTCTAATTGTTTGTACTGAAACTATCCTAATTAGATGGTGAAATTTTTAGGGTGTGGACCTTGTCTAATTGTTTTGCTTATAACACTGTGAGTTCACACCACTTGCATTAATATTAAACTGCATCTTGTCCTGTATTTTATGATGCTTGTTATAAAGAAATAGACATCTTGTTTTCAGCTTCCTTTCTAAATTAAACAAGGCTTATATGATCATGGCTATGTACATCACCATGAATATTTGTACTATCAAAATTTCAGATCACTCTGCCCAAGTCACCTATATTTACATTCCCCCCAAAATGGGAATGAGCTCAGTGACAATAAATACCTACCATTCCTCAAGAAAATAAGTGTGTTGAAGATGCTGCTTCCCTGAGAATAAAACCTGCAGTACATGCCCAGTACTTTTGAGATACTATAAAACAGATAGGCACACTATTTACTGCTCAAATCTGAGGGAAGAACATCAATCAGTGCTCACATCTTTCATTTGCCAGAACAGAATGTGTTTCACACAGCTGTGGAAAAGCAGATTCACCAGTTGTGATGCTCATAGAGTCACTTAAGAACTCGTAAGCAGATCTAGTGGTTGATGCCAAAGGTCTCCTTTGTCAGGCCACCCACTGCAGGCTGTGCCTAAGAGCAGGCATGCACTGAAAAGCAGAGCAATGGAAATGCACAGCGCTGTTTCCTGGGAATACTGCTTCCAGTGATGTACACACCATGGACATCCTGAGCTTGGCATTATGTCTGCGTGCTTAATAGCTCTGCCCCACTGCAAGCATTTCTTCAATTGATTTTGGCATCTCTGTAGCCATCTGGCATCCCAAACGTCCCATGGCATTGGAGTCTGACATGTCAGCTACATGCTTGACAAAGAAATGTTGCCTTTTGCTTGCCTTGTACTGCCACCTTTTAGTCTTACATGATACTCCCTGGAGTTTGGTTCTGTTTTTAAGAAAACAGCTCTTCCTTGGTTACCCACAATTTACAACATGCTTTTCTAATGACCTTGGTCATATTTTCTCTCAGTTGCTTCTTTCCCAACTGTTTAGAGCAAAGATTTAAAACTAATTAAAAATACATTGGAGCTTCAGTGACTTCATGGCCTTTGGATCATTTTCAAAAGAGGTTTACAGTACACTATGCATATGATTGACTACCCTCTGTGCCAAAACCCAACCACTACCTCTTGAGGTATTTTTAGTATTCCACAATATATTTATGGTTAAATATATATATATATATATATATATATATATTTCTGAATTTTACCTATTGAATTATGTCAGTTCAGGTCTTAAATTTGAAAAGAATAGTACAAACATTGCAATAAAACTATTTTTACCCAATTAAAAGGTTTTTGTTATTTACTACTTGATGAGCAGAAAGGAAAAAGAAGGAGTGAACACCTTCTACCTTTTCATCAGGGCATAAGATGTAAAGGAAAACTAAATCTTATGATAAACAGAACAATGGGGATGGGGTGGCTTAGAACTGTTTCTAGGCTAAGTTCCAAGGCACTTCTATAATCAAGTTTCAATCCGAGTAAATGTTTGGCTCACTTCCTTTGGTATCTGTCAACCTAAAGTATAAGTAATTCAAGGGTTTATTTTTTTTCGTTTTCACTTTGATGAAAGCATTCTTACTTTTCATGCAGTTCTCAGATCAGATCAATTGTTTTATTTTTCTAAAATGCCAAAACCAGCATAGCTAGGAGGAAACTTATGCAGGAAAAAATGAGCTCTTGCTTCTCTACTTATTGCACAATGTTACTTGCTTTGTTCATGTGCTCTATTAGTTCTGGTGGATGCCATGCTGTCTAAAGCTTTATTTCAGAAAGGAAAAACTGCAGTAATTATGGCCAAAAATGTCAGGCTGTACTGCACAACTATTCTTTGCACCACAAGTCAAGAAGTATAGCATTCTTTTGTAACACACCTTTTAAACATATGTGTTCTGCAGTTTGTCTTACATCAAAAAACACTTCTTAATGTAATGCAAGAAGGCATTTAAAAAACAGTATCTGAAGCTGTGAATCACTCAGTTTGGAAATAGATTACAGTATTCCTTCAGAGGAGCAGTAACAGAAAAGCTTCTTTAGATTGCTAAGGCCAAACACATAATACTCTAAAGGCATGGTGCTTGCTATGCCCTTTACTGGCAGATTGATTTTCATGTTCTCACTAAGCTAGCATTTAGCAACATTACACTGCTGGTTGGATAGCAATGACAACCCAATTAGAAAACACAGTCAATGAACAGGTCAGGCAGCCACAGTCCAGATATCCTCAGCAAAAGTAGTTTTAAAACTTTCTTTTGACCCTTTCCTTATCATAAGTGACCCACCATAAAAAAATGTCAAAATTTTGTGAAGAAGCAAAACGGAAAATAAATTATAATTCATCCAAATAAGCAAACAGCTTAAGAAAACTTTTAGAGGAATTGTCAGCATAGGAAAGAAAATAAATGGGTAATAAGGTGAGATTTCTGATTTTCCCATAAATACATGCACTATACTGCTTGTGGGCTTCAGGGAAACGTTTTTGGGTACCCTGTGCTAATCAGACATATATTCTGATAGCTTAGAACCATCAAAAATAGAAAATGGCATGGCTGTATTATTTAGCCAACTTAGGTTTCCATACAACACAGATCATTTTGAATTTTGATCTCACTTGAAACAGATATAGATTAGATAGATAGATAGATACCTAATTACAATATACATATAATTAATATGAATTTGAGGTTATGAGGCCTGAAAACAGGCAGTAGAGATTTCTCAACATGTGGCTCACACAAAGCAGATAAATGTATGGATCAAGAAGGAAACTACATAAATTGTTGTGCTTTTAAAGAGGGGCAGCTAGGGATGTTTTGATCAAACTGAGAGTTCAACTCTGAAAGCAAAGTATTAGCACTAGGGCTCTAAAATATAGAGTTCATCAGGTATGAAGCATTGATGTCTAGAGACAAAGTTACCAACCCTTCCAAAAAAACAACACCTCACTGGACGTTCAAGATGGCCAAGATCTTTCCTGAAGTCTGTTGATCTTTTCTAAACTCAAAATAATTCTCTCTGTAATAGACTAATGGAGGTTTTATTGTCATATAGATAGCTTTTTCAACATTGCTGTGATTGTCTTTGTTAAAAACACATTGGCTATGCCATTTTGCAAAGTTCTTCTGTTCAGAAATGCCACTCCTTACATGTTCCATCATTGATGTTTCTTCTAGAACTATTGAATTGAGATTCAATAGTTTTTTTTTTTATTTAATCTTAAACCAAACTAGACTTAATGTTATACATAAGCAAGAACAGTTCTCAATTTTTATTTTGTCATATGTCCTGTTTCTAACTCCCACAGTTGACTAGTTATGTCTTTGCTATGCTGCAGCCTTTATAAGAGATGGACTTATTTGCCTCTAACATCTATGCTGATTTAATGATTTATATAAATAGCAAATTGAAACAATACCAGCATGTATTACTGGTCATTAAGCTCCTTTCAAAATTGTGTCAGTGAGGTTTTTTTGCATAAGAAGGAATGTCAGGATGCCATTACAAAATCTAGGAGCAGCATTAACTAAAACTGCACAAATGCATTGAAACTATGTGCACGATGCTGTTTTCTGAACAGCAGTGTAGGCACATCTGAAATCTGCTTGCTCACACTACAGAAACTACTTATTAGCTTCTGTATATAACACATCATCACCACAGGGAAAGCTAGTTTCAAATCATAAATGTCAAGACATAATTAACTTAAAGGTCAGGTTTAATTACAGTTGTTGAAACTGAAATACACTAATTATGATTACTATGTCAGAAAATTTCTTAAAATGATTTGAAATGTTTTGTTGGTGCCTGTGCTTTTCTGTAATTGACATCTTTTGTCTCATGATGGAGACGTTTCAATGAGCATTTTTTCACTAACTTTGAAGCAGAAAGAGAACAAACCAGAAAAGTAATGAACAAAGCACCACCACAAATCTCAACAAAACCTGTCCTCTGCATTACAATATTATTAATTACTTTCTTGTAATTGGCACTTCAGATAATCATTTAGATAATGAAATTATTTGGAGAGTCTGGTACATGGATGAAACAGATTTAACTGTATGGCTGTGAATGACAAAACTAATCAATAAGTGAAACAGACTGGTGAGAAAATAACTCAATAACTGAAAATTTTACTCTACCTGTAGGCTTTTCCAAGGATTCTACTGGGAATAGTTATTGACTCACATAAGTATTTTAGTTCTCTCTTTCCCCCAAGGTACAGAAAGTTTGAACACTGTGATTTCATTTTCTCTTCTGTTATCTAGTGTTTATTCTTCCCTCCCCACCACAGCCAGGAGTTCCAACTTACTTCTTCCTATACTTTTAGCAGTGTGATAGACATCTTTTTCCCTGAAGAAGCCATTCCCTAGAATGCTAGAAAGCTAGCTAGAATATAGCAGAGCAAAGGTTAAGCTATGTAAAATTCATTTCCCCACAACAGCACTGATTTTAGCTGGGTATGGCCCCCATGCAAAAATTCAGAACTCTAAAGTGAATACAGCCAATGACTCTGGAGGAAAATATTACTAACTGATGAGGACAGGCCATCAATTGCACTGATAAAAGAGACATACTCATTTATTAAGTTTCATTCATTCTGCACCTGAGGTTGTAACACCTGCCCCCGTGCTGCAGTGCTGATGCCTTCCAAAGTGCATTAATCACCTGAAATCAGCAGGAAATATTTCTGTTTCTGGAGGAAATATTTCTACTTGGTAAGTGGGCAGCTCCCACACCCCTTTCCCCCTCCTTTTCCACAAGCCCCAGTACTTGGTGCTTCCAAAAAAACTACAGAAAAGAGCTGAAAAGTCTGAATATAAGGAATTTATACATCAACTGAAACAATGAAGGACAGTCTCAAGTACACAAGTATAGCAGGAAAGTGGCTGGCAGCTCAGAAACCAGCAAAAGATCAGCCTTGACTGTGCTACTGCCTTGCATCTCAATAAATGGGAAAGGATAGCATTTAATTAAAGAGAACTTGCCTCCCAGGTACTGATGACATTGAAATCAGTGTGGACAGAAGGCATTAAAGCTGGTATAACCCAAAAATTCTCTTATTTAAGATTTACAGCTAACTGTTAGAGAAAAGTGAAAATTTATTAAAGGCTTCCATCTGGCAGAATGTATCATTAGTATTCAAACTGATACCAGCAGTGATTTAAATTTAATAATCTGAGTGAAGATATGCATCAAAAAAGAATTCTTTTAAAATATGTCTAATAGCAATAACTGACTTCTTTATTATAGTCTGCCTGTGAAAAATGCCAGATATCAAAGAACAAGACATCAAATGTTAATTTCAGTGTGTTCTTCTCGTTGAAACTCACATTAAAATAATATACTTGCTGCTAATCAAGTAGCACAGACTGTACCTGCTTGTACCTTCCTTGAGAAAGATTTGAAACATGAAGGCCCAGAAAAAGCAGCAGCTGGACCATACAGAGGGGAGCAGGGAGGTTGTAGGAGTGGAAGTGGTGGCTGCAGGGGTGCCCTCAGTGATTCCAGCCACTGGCCCCAGTGCAGGGCACAGCTGAGCCCTGCTGCCATGGGTGTGGGACCTCCAGGAAAGTGTGTCTAAGAAAGGGCAAAACGCTGTCCAGGAGAGAGGAGCAAGTTAAAAACAAGTGTAAGAAATAGCTCTATGGACACCAAGGTCAAAAAGGAGGAGCGGGGAGGGGCTGCTCCCAATTCTGGATCAGAGATTCTCCTGCAGCTCTTGGCAGAGATCACAGCAGAGCAGTTGCGAGCAGATGTCCTCACTGCAGACCAGGAAAACCCACCCAAGAGCAGCTGGATATTCCCTAAGGCACGGCAGGCTCCAGACAGCTTGTGCTGGAGCAGGTTCTCCTGGCAGGAGCAGCAGCCCGTGGGAAGGGCCCACACTGCAGCAGTGAGGAGGAAGGAAGAGCAGAGAAGCGTTTTGGACTGACTGCAGCACCCAACCTCCCTGCAAAGCTCAGCGAGCGGGGTAGAAGGACAAGGGAGGAGGGAAGGAGTGAAGCTGAGCATGGGAAAAAGGGGTGGAGGCTTGTGAGACAGGTGGTTTAGTGTTTGTTTCTCACTATCCAATTATATTTTAACTTGCAAAAATGATAGCAACTTTTTCAACAGACAAGACTCTCTGCCTCTGATGGCAATCAGTAAGTGATTTCCCTTCTCAACCCATAAGCTTTTTCACCCTTTTTCTTCCCATGTCCTATTTACAAGAAGTGAGAGAGTGGCTGGGTGGATATGTGGCAGCTAGCCAAGATCAACCTAATCTTCTATTTTTATGGGCAACACGTCCTCTGAAGTTGTACTTGGGCATCCTATGTGAGAATTACGATGAGGAAAGTGCATGTAAAATAGAGAGATAATCTGTAACCTATTTTTTTTTTAATATTATTACCATGCCAAGTTGCATTTTGTACTTGTTTTAATTAATTGTATGAAGTTACTATTCTGCTTTCAATTTTTACACCTGAGGTTTCAGTTTTAGGTAATATTCACGTCTGATTCTCAATATTAAAGAAGCTTTTTATACATCATTCTTTCATGTCTGTTTTCAGCCCTCACGTCATAACATGGGATTCAAGAATAGTTCATATAAAGCTAAGGTGACAACACAGGGTACCTGCAGAACAGTCTTTCTGTTAATATATGCTGGGAATGCCAAAAAACACTCCAAAAGTCACAGACAGAATCACTGATATACCATCTAGCAGGCAAAAAAGGGAACAGACAATTTATTCAAGGAAAAAATAAACATGAAAATTAAGGCAAAGTCCAGGTATCACAAATTGAAAAGGCTGAAGAAAAAAGTGTTGTGTTCATTATAAGAACTAGCATAATTTAACTACCTAGTGTGCAATTTACATCAGTGTTGTCCAAAAAAATACCTAAAAACTACTTACCCTTTTAATGATTTTTTTCTTAATTGCAGAGTAATGGGCAGTTCAAATTTACAGGTTGGTAATTTGTCACTGATTTGCTTTTTAAAAGTTGAACAGGAAAACAACATTGAAATACTTGGAATACGTTGTTGGCAAGAAGCCAGTCTAGGGTGTTTAAATGGGGCCAGGTGCTTTAAATATCCCAGGGCCTTCTTGCAGGAAGGAGGGCACTGGCTCTGCATTGGCAGTGTCACAACAGGTGATGGATATCAAGACTCTCACTCCTTTGTCTCTCCTGGCTCAGCAGGGGTGAGCACAGCCAGAGTCTGAAGGAGAAAGGCTTTCACAGTAGTTAGGCAGCTGTACAAAGTAATGTGGGCACATCTCACATGGCCTGGGGGTAGGGGGTGAACATGGCAGAGTCCCTGCTCCTCCCTCAGAGAGCTGTTGAAGAAAGAAACAAACAAAACAACAAACCCACCATAGTATTTTCTTTTTTTTTTCTACGCCTATTTTTCCCCAGCAATGGATGTGGATTCACATGAACTAACTACTCCAATGGCAGATATACCAGAAAAACAAATTTTGATTTTCAATTTAAAACTCTGAAAATATACACTGATTTTATTTTTTAAATTTCATTTTTAAAAAGCCATTTTGATTTTGTCCCATAATGTTTTCTTCCAACTGATATATTCTTGACAGACAGGAAAAAGTCTTTTTTGCTTTGCTCTATGTCAAATTTAGAGGAGGAAAAAAAGGAGGAAAAAAAGCCAGCAATTCAGATTCTTCACTGATATTTATTCTACTATAAAGTACTATACAGCAGCTCTGAAGGGGCTCATACTATTCCATGTATACATCTTAGCTGACAAATCACAAAGTTTCCACACAGTCTTTGAACTCAAAAGCTCATAATTTTATACAAACTAGACATTGAAAGCTGAGGCATTGTTAGGGAGATAACATGTGATGTTACACTAGGAAGAGCGAGTGCTTAAAGAACACAAATACGTGGGGAATCAGTCATTCTACCTAATGATCAAATTCTTAACGTTACTGAAAATGTTCCTGATAATAGCAGATCTCAACTTCTCCCAATTCAGAGCTTCTCAGCCAGACCCCACACCAAGGCATGAGAAGGTTCTACTTTATGGCCAAGGAAGATGTACCCTAATTGCCTCTGAATCAGTTATTGTCTACAAATACTGGACTATATTTGAATTAGTAAGTTAATTTGTGAAAAAAAAAAAAATTGTCACTGGAAAAATTTTCTTATTTCCCATAACCTTAAAAACCCCATAATTATGCAAAAATATAGGAATAAAACTAAGGTGCTCTGACTAAACTCCACTTTGTAGAGCTATAATTAGTTTACATTCAACTAAGCATCATGTTCCATGAACAATGATATGTCATTTTTCAGTGAAATTCATTAAAACTAAAAAATCATGAGGGTGGAAATATAATGTTCATAAAAAGCAAGCCCTGGAGAACAGCCCTACTAACTGCTGTGGCTTTTTCACAAATCTTCTTCAGCCTTTATTGCATAATTTCTAAATTTTTTTAAATCCCCAAAGTGGATGGAATCAATAAGAATCTTGTCTTTTCTTGAAAAAAAATATTGTTCATGGCTAACCAGCACAAATGAAAGGCAAATCCTCATTTTACACCCCAGAAATTACAAGATAAATTAATAGAATCAAGCATGTATTATGTTGAAATAAAGTCTTGAGATTTTCATGCCATATGTGTGGTTACTAACTATGTGACATCAGGGATACTGAAGCAGGGAATTTTTCTTTTGTAAGATCAGGAATGCAGAAATGCTCACTTTCTTTAAAACCATAAAAAGAAGAAGTCATATAAGAAAAACATTTCATAGAACTGGGGCAGATGAAGATACCCACAGTTTTATAGTACCACCAAATGAATAATACGAGATGCCTTATATGAGCGTGTGCTCCTGCTCATGCACATATAAATTGGATAAATCCTCTTCTGGACAAATTATGACTGGACACAATCTGCTTACCCTTGACACTCACTGGCATCTGATGCAGTAATGTAAATATAAGCAAGATATGTATAATCTGAAGTTCAATGAAGATGATAAAACTGTCTATTATTACTATTATTAAAATCCCAGGTCTAAGGAATATTTCTGCCCTGGAAAAGTTTGAAATTTATGAAAGACAAATCAACCCAAAAAACAACCTTCTCTGAATTATTGGTTGCAACACAAATTTCAAGATAATGTATATAGGAACACAGAGCCAGATTCATCAGAGCTTTATTGACTCATTAATGTAGCTCTGAATAAATGAGATTTTGTGTGTAGATTTAGTTCAAATGATAATTGCTAGGATCAACAGTGTGATATGTATTTAAACCTGGGACTATTGCCACTGAATAAATGAAGAAATGATTACTAGTTAATCTTTGTAGGACACTGTGTTCCTAGTTGGACCAAAAAGTATCAGCAATAATTTCAGCAATGACTGGAAAATACTCCATCATTTACAATCATTGGAGGATTTTACCATTTTGCTGAGCCAAAAATAGAGTAAAACTTTTGAAAGATTTTCTGAGTATGCCATAGCTAAAAACAACAGCAGGTAATGTAGGAGGACAGACTGCCCAAGTGCTTTAAAATGTTCCTGTGATGTAGACAAAAAAGTCACTATTTTTCAAATTGTGTGTTTTATAGATTATTTCGATTCCTTTACTGTCAGTCCCTAGAGGAATTATCTGAAGGTTCTGAGGAATTGGTATATTTGGACTGGAAATGATAGTCATAATCTAAGAAGAGAATTTTTGAAACTCTCTACTCTGGAATATTTTTTAAAACACACATTAACTAGATTGTAAAAATTTTGCAGCTATATCATTTAATCTTAATTTTGGATGTCACTCCATTGTAGACAGCTGGAATTTGGAGATTCAAACTTCAAGATAACAAAATTAATCTGATTAAATATGGATTTTCTGAAGAGTTTTTACTAGAACTTGAGAACTAAAATACATTTGGAATAAAACAGCAGAGCACTTGCATACCGGCTCTGGATGGTGGAAGTTATTGAGTCCAGACTAGATTTTCTGCTTTGAGACAGATAACGTGTGAGATAGCTCCTCTGATTCAGGCTAAAGATGTGAGAGTGGTACCTGTTCCTCCCTGTCTGATGGAATTAACTTTCTGTTGCTGGCATGACTCCACTCTTAACAAAGAATATATTGCTCATGAACTCTGGCTGCCGAGATCCCACCTGACTTCCTGTCCACTAAACTACAGAAACTCTTTCTTTCCCCTTTTTTCCATAACAAATGATGCTGTAAATTATAAAGATTTTGATTTAGACTGAGTTCACAGTGAGAAAACATTTATTACCCAGACTCAAGAAAATTACTGTAAACAAATTATAAAATCTAAAATACTTATTATAATTTAATTAAAAATTTAAATTATCTACGTTAAAACAACCTCCAGTGGAGTATTTATCTTTAGGTAGTCACTACTTACATTCCACTGAGATGAACAAAGACGTTCAGCCATTCTTAGATGACTAGTCAACAAAAGTTATGTTTGGAATTGTAAACCTCATGTTTTTACAGCTTTAAAATGACAAAAAAAAAAAAATTAAATCAGTTGCTGACCTGCAGAACACTGACTGCACACGTCTGTGGGACCTGGGGGTTTGATCATAACAGTAAGGGACTTTACAATACTAATTTCCCCTTTCAGAATAGCTACTTTAGGTGACAGTACTTTTTAGTTAAACATAGACTGTTCAAACAACTCAAACTTATGAACACTTTTACATTTCAAAGCAATGAGAAATATTTGAACTCTAAAATAAATAGAAATATACAGGGAAGACAAAGTAGAAAAGAATTGATTTTACTAAGTTATTCCAGAAAAAAAAGATCATTTAGACCATTCTTTCATGACAATCAGGCAGAAATTATGTGAATAAGGAAGAGAGATAAAGAACTAACCCTGAGCAGTGAAATAAAAAGCCATAAATAAGTAAACATTTCTTATTCTAAATACATTTGGGTTTCCTGAACAAGCTAGAGAAGATTCTACTAGGTCAAAATAAAAAAACTGAACATCTAAGTATGATTTTTATCTTTGTGAAAGCATCCGTCATGTCTAAATTACAGTCAGTCTAATTTCACAATTATAATTAAGTATGTCCCACTCCTCATTATTGTTGTACATTTCAGTAACATTTTTAACAGCTTCATTGTTTTCCCTGGCTCATCCAGAAGCACACAGGTCAAACTGTTTTTAAAAGTATTCCCACTAATGTGTGAAGGAAATAATTGGTGATGAAAAACACTGAATACATCAAGCGCCATTTACTGTCATTTAGATTATGTGCTAAAAGTTAAAACTACAGCATTTGCATTACATGTTAAATCTGGTTATAGCAAATTGAAAGAAAATACTGTATAAGCACTTCTGGGATTTTGGTAGGATTTTTTTACCAAGTCCAAAGTCATAATTTTAAATTTCAATAAATATAACTGATTAATCTAGCTACAAAACATATTGGCATGTATCTAATGCCCAACATGTTACATCAGAGACATCATACAGGCACTGATTTATGGTGATTAGAATGGAGAGGAGAATGAACAAACAAGCCCTTGAAAAGGAAAACTGTCCAAATGACCTATTCCCTCTAGCTGTCCCTCCAGCACCCTCTTATTCAGTGCTGCCCTGAATATGGAGTGACTATGTTTGGCAACATCCCTGGGGCCATTTACAGAATTTCCTATAAACTTGCACAATCTAGCTTGGGTATTAAGGTTATATTCTATTCTTATTTTACCAAGTACCATGTTACTTCAGTTACTCTCCACCTCCATCATCAATGGTACCCTACAAAAGGGAAAAAATATATCTTAAGTGTCTTCCTGTTCACTTCATATATGATAGATCTTTCTATTTTGCTGTCATCAGATTTTGTTCATTTCCCATGTCTCCTGTGTCTGGTCAGGGTAATTTTTCTTGTATTTAGTTTTCTGGTTTTGTATAATTAAGCTGATCCCAAAGAAACAATTCTTTAATGCATTCAGAATAAGTGTGCGCATATATATATATTTTATATATATATATATGTCTGTATATGTGTATAGACACTAACAATGCTCAAACAAGTTCTAAACTTCAGTGAAACAAGTTTTCCTGCTCTGATCAACTAATCTCAGCTTCTAAATATTGTTATTACTATGTAATTATACTGTATTTCTTCCTAGCATCATTGTGGTAGGATTTACAAGGAATAAAAAACCTATCCTGGATACCTTACAAAAAAGCAACCTGTCAGTCTTCTCTGGAAGTCTCTTCAGAAGTCCAGCCTGCAGCCTGATGATGTGAAAAGGAAAACCTTTGCAGTATCTAAAACTGTCCCTGCACTTCACTGTTCTTCCCAGTATCTCACTGGATTGTTGTAACTTCCTGCAGTAGCTCTAGAATCCCATAATTCCAGTGAATTGTAGAGGTTTCCTGGGGCACTGAAATACATATGGCAACACATATTGCACTTTCAAGATTAGATTTTTTTCTTTGCTTTTGTTTTTGCTCTTTCTAAGTTTTTGTTGTATAGAGTGAATGCATTAACTACACTCAAGCACAAGACATTGAACTGGTATCTTGGCAGGTACTGTGATAAAAGTGAAGCCCAGGAAACAAGCTTGTGGAGCAATTATGCATGAAATGTCTTTTAAATATATTTATTCATTATTACTAATAAAAAAGCTTGTCTGTAGATCATTCTTTAATTTGTTTCAGATGCTAATATTTCTAACTGTTCAAACCAAAAGCATCTCCTGTTGAAAATTATGTTTTTATGGTCATTTAGAGAAAATTATTTCTGAATGTGAAGCTATGTCATTCTGTTTAGATAGTTACATGTAATCTCCAAAATAATAAACTGCAACATTTGTACACAATTTTTTTTCAGCCTACTATTCAGCAGTCATTGACACTAACGAGGCAGACCTTCCAATCACACAGCAGGTATTATTACTGCTTCACAGATGAGAGAATTGAGGTAAAGAGAAACAAATAGCTCTAGGGTCTCCTTCCCCTAGAAAAAGATCCCAAGTCAGTGATTCACCAGCCTGAAATAAGATCACAGCTTCACTTTTTTTCTGCAGACTCCAAATTATTAATAGATCATTGTCATCACAGAGTCAAGTGTACTATTAAGGAAAATATGTCTGTTACATTGATATTCACAGATAGTAACACACGATTTAGATTTCACTTGAGAACTGTTTGAAAATTCCTGATGTAAAAACACAATCCCTATTAAATGTTGGATTTCATCCTCAAAATAAATTTGACCCTGATATAAAAACATGTGGGGAAAAAAAAAAGGAAGAAAGAAAAATCACAAAACCCAGCAGACTCTACAATGTAACAGTGCCTAGATGGCTGCGGGGTGGCGTACATTGATTTAAACTTTCCATACATGTTAAGAGCCCAAAAGCCTGGAGTTCAAAAAAGACAGAGAATTCATAACTAAAAAATAGGTGTGAACCACTTAAGGATTCTCACTTAAGCCCAGTTCAATGGTTGGAGACACTGCCCAGTAAAATAAAGTACGTGCCGCAGCTCATCCTCCATGAATTTGTATTGTTGCTGTCACAGGAGCAATGCTGAAAATTTTCTCAGCAGGTTAAAAGCATAAATATTCTAGGAAAGTCACAGGAAGGGAAGCAAACCTGAACTCAGAGAATCCCAGGGCACCGATGACAATTTTCAAAGATCCCAGTGGAGCTGTAGGAACACTTGTAAATAACTGTGGTAACAGAAAGTACCATATATAGGTCTGCTGGCTGCCAGAGTGAGCAAAAGGTTTCTCAGCCCTTAGAGAAAGGCTTCAATACTCTGCCAGGTAAGAACCTGCTGGTACAAGATCCTGTCATTATAGATTCTTTAAGTCAATTTTTGCCTTCCCATTTAAACTTATGTTCATTTCCCTTGCATTCTCTGTAAGCTGGAGTAAATAGTAACTGGTTGTTTTTCTTCACTTTGGTAAACTACTATTTTAATCATGCTGTAATTCAGTAGCTGCAAACATTTGTTTCTCATCTTTGTCTGCTTTCCAATTGCCATAACCATCGCATACATCTCAGTTCTCTGAACACCATAGCTGGAAGCAAAATAGTCATATCAATGGTTGGCTAATTTTGGAGAAATCACAGGTATCTGGTATATAGCTAAAGTTGCAGCATCTACGTTTACTACAGAGAAATAAAGTTAAATCTGCTATTGCCTTTCAACCCTTTATGATCCTTTCCCAATTGCCTCAAGGCTTAATGGCACTGAGTTCTTAAAACATCTGAGTTCCTCTCTTTGAAGAGCTATGCAAATTGCTGTTTGTGTGCAAACTGGAATTTACTCTCCTAATTTTAATTGGCACACCATCATGCAGATGTCTGCTAATAGTAGCTTGATTTGTAGATTAAGGTCAATAGATGCAAACAGCATAGTGTTATTTGTTTCAACTAAAAAGATCAAAACCATAGAATAATGGTAAAAAGCAGAGAGTTCAAATCACAGGAGAGAGAGGTTCCTCATCTTCCTCAGGGTCCATAACCTCAGCTAAGCATTAGTCTGCAACAGGAGTGTTAATTTTGTCTGCTTGGTCAGACAGTTTCTGAACAGCTGGCAAACTGAAATTATTTGTCATTTATATACAGATACTTTTGACAGATCCTGGGATCTTGCTGAAAGATAGGCTTCCAAGTGAAACTGTTGACACTGATGGAACAGTTCCTAGTTCTGAAAAACAAATACTGGATGTTTTTCTAGAATCAATCACTATATCAAGTGTTTTTCAAGGGACCTATAAGTTACTTTTTCACCTTTGTTCCTCATTGCAGTAATAATTCCAAGGAAAATATCTCTACAACAACAAATTTGCTTCCAAATTGCATAAATAAAATTGGTATGAGATGTATATTGGTATTTAATTCCAATACTTATGGAAAAAGATATTCTTAGGAACTCTAAAAAGCAAAAGAAAGAAATTAGCTGTGTATTAAACTGTATGTTTAATAAAGACATTAAAATACATATGTTTTTTAGATTTTTTCTAATGGAAACTTATCCATTAACTTTAACAACAAGGAAAAATCAGATTTTATGTCTGATTGCCTGATTTGATCAGACAAGTTGAGACAACTAGAACATTGGTTGAAAAAGGATTGGTCCATAGAGTCTCAAGCTTCAATGTCTTTATTTCTAAAATGTACAAAGAAAGAGAAAGAATGGAAATTAACCATTCTTGTTTCCACCTAATTGTATCTCTGTACCACAAGAGATACATATTTTTCTTTCTCTACAAAAGAAAAATTAAACAGTAAAAATAAACCCTGTATGCTTCTGCAGGTCCTCAGTTAACACAAAACTGCACCTCTTCATCTCAGAGAAACAATTCGAGTTAAAAGGGCACACAGTAAAGAGCCCATATTGTTCTGCCAGACAGGGCATGTAACAACATACTCACACCACACACACAAAGCCCACTTCAATCAGGAGAAGAGAATTCCTGAACAGAATGTAATTAATGTCACATGCCAAAACAATTAGTGAAGTGTCATTGGAGGCACAGCCGTTGCATCTACAGCTCCAAACTTCTGGGCCAAGATCCGGAAATTATATCACTTGAAAGCCCTTAACAGGAAATAATGAACATTTTTAGGGCACCAGAACCATAATTCATATCAGCCATTTAATGTGTGAACATAATTAAGCAGTCAATATACTTAGCTGTAATGGCTGGTTTCTAAGCTTTCCTCTCCCACTCTAAACATTACAAAAAGAAGTTGAAGTCATTAAGGAATTTAGGTAGGGCCTAGTGAGCTCCTAGACACCAGGCTAGTAGGGAGATCATCATCAGTCAAGCATCCAGGATTGTGTTGTCAGGAGGACAATATTATGCAAAGCTAATTCATATTATCATAGAATATGCTGAATCAGAAGAGACCCATCAGGATCCCTGAGTCCAGCTCCTGGCCCTGTGCAGAACACCCCAAGAATCATACCATGTGCCTGAGAGTACTGTCCAAACACCACTTGAAGTATGTGAGGGTTGCTGTGACCCCTTCCCTTGGTTGCCTGTTCAGGTGCCCAGCCACTCTCTGGGTGTCCTAACATCCAACCTAACCTTCCCCAGACTCAGCTTCATGGCATTTCTTTGAGTCCTGTCATGAGTGAGGAGATCGGTGCGTGCCCCTCCATGCACAAAGTTGTAACTGCAGTGAGGTCTCCCCTCAATTTTCTCCTCTCCAGGCTGAACAGACCAAGTGACCTCAGCCTCTCCTCATACAGCTTCCCCTCAAGGCCCTTCCCCATCCCTGTGGCCTCCCTTTGGATTCTCCCTGATTGCTTAATGTCTTTTTTCTCTTGTGGTGCCAAAAAACTGCACACAGGGCTCAAAGTGAGGCCACTCCAGTGCAGAGCAGAGCAGGATAATCACCTCCTTTGACTGCCATCTCACTGAAGAGAATAGAGTTAAAATTGAGTGAGAAAATGTAACAAAAAGAGGATAATTTTTAACAGCTGAAAAAGAGAAGAAAACATCTGGAAGATTTCCTTAAAAGTCATTTGAAAAATTACCTTTTTTTTTTTGTTTGTATGGAAGGCAGTAAACTTAGACTATGTCTACAGTATGTCTGTAATTTTATTCTGAAGACTATTTTTATTCATATGACTTTATAATACAAGCATAGATGCTCTATGAAATTAAAACTAAGTAAATTTCATATGTATAAAGGAGAATAGATTTTATGCACCATATAATTGCCATAACTGCCTCAGCCCTATAAGATATTACTAAAGAAATAGCTTGGTAAGAATAAGTAAATTAAAAAGGTCACTACTCCTCATGTTTATAGTACACACTAATAACTAGCTGAAAGAAGGAAATTATTCTTCCTCTACCACTTTGTATACAAATGAAATATAATATATAGAACTGTGCATGGCTGTGCTTGAGATGTGGCTTACCACCTCTGAAGCACACAAAATACACTGACCAATGTAAGAGGAAAGAGCACAGAAAATTACCCATGCAAGCCATTTTGGAGTAGGAATCCCTGCATGCCCAAACTGGAATATGGAATCCAGACCTACATCTTAGAGAGTCATTAGTGCCTTGGCAGTGCCCAGACTACACTCATTCTGCTGGAGTTGCAGTGATTGAGCCACTCAAGAAAACTATTATCTCCATTCTAGTTCACCTTGGAGAAAAAAAAAAAAAAAATGTAAAATCAAATGCTATTTACATATTAATACTATAAAACAGGATGGTGGTAACCTTTTCTTCATGCTTCTAGGCTGTGCAGCTTACCTTAATAGTTGTAGCTATATACATCTCAGAGCACAGGCTTAGAAGCCTATGTGTTGTGCTCTAAAACCCGTACTCTAAAGGGTTTCTGTGGGGTCACAGAACAAATTCTGAACCTCTGTTTATAAACTTTAAGCTGTTTAGCCCTTCTGGGAGGGAGTCTGCTTGCCCTGATTCTTCAGTATCAAATCACAATGCATAGAAGCATTTGTGTTAAAGTAGTCAGATGTAGCTGTACCTTTGCTCTTCCTGGTCCCAGTAAGTAGTAAGACTTAAAAGTGCAATACTGAGGCACCTCCTGGGAACCACAGGCCTGTCAGGGTGACCTTGGAGCCAGGGAAGGTCATGGAGTAGACATCCTGAGTGCCATCACACAGCATGTGCAGCACAGCCTAGCCAGCATGGGTTTGTGAAAGGCAGGTCCTGCTTCACCAACCTCATCTCCTTTGATGAGAGGGTGACTTGCTCAATGGGTGAGGGAAAGGCTGTGGATATTGTCTGCCTGGATTTTAGTAAAGCCTTTGACACTGTCTCCTGCATCATTCTCCTGAAGAAATTGTCTGCTCATGGGTTGGATGGGTGCAGTGTTCATTAGGTTAAAATCTGGCTGGATGGTGAATGGAGTTAAATTAGTTGCTGGTCAGCCACAAGTGGCAATCCCCAGTGTTGTGACCAGTTCTGCTTAATATCTCTATCAAGGATCTAGATAAGGAGATTGGGAGCACACTCAGCAAGCAGATGACAATTTGGGCAGGACTGTTGAACTGTTGGAGGGTAGGAAGGCTCTGCAGATGGATCTGGACAGGCTGAATTAATGGGTTGTGGCCAAGGGTATGAGGTTCCATATGGTAAATGCCCTGTCTTGCTCTTGGGTCACAACAACAGCATGGAATGCTACAGACTGGGGAAGACTGGCAGGAAAGCTGCCTAGCAGAAAAGGACATGGGGGTGCTGGGTGACAGCCTGCTGGACATGAGCCAGTGTGTGCCCAGGTAGCCAAGAAAGCCAATGACATCCTGGCCACTGTCAGCAATAGTGTGGCCAGCAGGACCAGGATCATCCTCCTGTACACAGCACTGATGAGGCTGCACTCTTGTCCTGTGCCCAGTTTTCAGCCCCTCATGACAAGATAGGTGCTGGCATGTGTCCAGAGAAGGGCAACAAACCTGGTGAAGGGCCTGGAGCAGAAGCCCTACGAGGACCAGCTGAGGTTTTTAGCCTGGAGAAGAGAAGGACAAGTAGAGACTTCATCACCCTCTACAGATACCTGAAAGGAGATTGTGGACAGGTGGAGGTCAGTCTCTTCTCCCAGGTAACAAGCAATATGACAAGAGGAATCATCCTCAAATTGTGCTATGGGAAGTTTAGATTAGATATCAGGAAAAAATTCTTTACTTAAAGGTTTGTCAGTGATTGGCATAGGCTGCCCAGGGAAGTGGTGGAATCACCATCCCTAGAAGTGTTTAAAAACTGTAGATATGGTGCCTAGGGACATGGTTTAAGTGGTAGACCTGGCAATGTTAGGTCAATGGCTGGACTCAATGATCTTAGAGACATTTTTCCAATTTTAATGATGCTGTGATTCTATGACAAAGCTCAGTGTTTTTCCCTAAAAATACACTAGAGCTGGCTCTATTAAGGTCATACTTGATCTGCACTTTAAGATACAGAATAAATATACTTTATGTGCAAGGTGCTCTTCCACCATGGCATCTTCATTTCAGAAGGAAAATTAAGTTTTGCAATATCAAAAAATGACTGCATGAGTAGACACCTTAGCATAGCACACTTGCTATAATGTGCATGGACTTGAAAGCTGGCTGATCCAAGGAAATATGCTGCTGTAGGTATGAAGAGTTTGAAAGACAGCAGTCAGCAGACAACAGAAGTTCCTCATGTCTCAACTATTCTCCTTAAACCAAAATTAAGAATATGACTGCAAAGCACAGTAACAATGGTCTACAGACAGAGAGGCTGTGTTCAATTACATTCCTCTCTTCATCTTTTCTTGAATTCCACTGACAGAAGTCTGTCAGGTATTCAGAATCTTCTGGAGCACAGAGTTCTCACTGCAATCCTTTGTAAAACAGAACCCCCCCCTATTCCTCCATCTTCCAACATACAAGTTCATTACAGCAAGTTACTTATGTTCTTCTCTTTTCTGAACAGGCTGAAAAGCAAGGGAGCCATCACCCAGTTGGAAAAACACCAATGAAAAGTGTGATAATTCATTCTTATGTCAAAGACTGTGAAGAGGAGAGAAAATGTGATAAATTAATCCATTCTAATAAGGAGAGATTGTAATAAGAATAGGGACTCATTCAATTAATCCACTCTTAATATAATCCTATAAGAATGATATGGACCTCCCTGGATACCATATCTCAAGATATGACAATTCTTTTTTCTTAGCCAGCAGTTCCTGATTACAGAAAAGTAATTAGGCAAAACTGTCTAATAAAGTGGTATTTGAGAGATAACCAAAATATAACCAATCTAAAAATGTCGAAGATTAGTTTATAGAACCTTCTTAAAGAAGCCAGATCCTTGGTAGGGTAAGCAAACTCACCCACAGATTGATTCAGATTGTCAGGGTGAGACAAGATTTTTTATTTTGGTTTTATTGCATCCACTGAAAATACTTTGGGCATTCAGATTATCTGGCTGCTCTTTATACAAAAAGAATTTTAAGAATTATGTAGGAAAAATATTAGAGGGTATAGGAGAAACTGTTTTTCATGCTCATTAGATATGACCCAGGGCCAAAGACTAAGAGTCATAAAAGTTTTCTACAGAATTTTATTAACAGTTAGTTTCCCACTGAACAATGTGTGTAAAGAATATAATGCCTGGATCTCTGTAAAAAGGTAAAATGCAGTGGTCAAACTGGTTAGCTGCACCATCAGTCTTCAAGGTCTGACCATATCCTAGCAAGACTTGCTATGCCTGCACCAGTCATTCCTGCACACCATGCCCACAGTTCAGTTGTCTTATATCTAGTAAGTCACTTAAAATGAATAAGAAAAAATATATTCTCTGCTCCTTAATGTGTAGTTGCACCATAACAAATAACCTCAAAGCTACAGTAACAAATCCCCTGCCAATTAAAAAGAAAAACCAAAACACCAGACTGTAATGGAATCCTGATATATCCTCCTCAAGAGCAAATCAAATCCTATCACCCCATTTTGCCTTGTGTCTCTAAAGCAAAACTGTTAGATTCTGCCTTTTTTTCCCAAATCTATTGCAGTGGTTCACTCTACACCAAAAATTGTATTTTGGTTGACTATTGCTTAGATATTTTTTATCTGTAGTATGATCATACATGATAAGCACAATCTTTCAAAGTTATCTTTATCTGCCTGGTTTCCACTATGCAAAGGTTATTAATGAGGGTTGGCATCTAATCTGCATTTCCTTTTTTTGTTAATCAAAATAAACAGTAGACCTGTGTTGAATCTATTCAAGCTCCTTCAGACATGTTTCTGTCACTTCATACAATGGATACAACATAACTTGAAATTCTAATTTAAACTTCAGTCTACTTAAATGCTACTGTCTGCACCTGTTTTACAGCCAGTTCTCCTTAGTCACATATTCTTTAACACCTTTTTAATGATATTTTTTCCTCCAAAAAATCAACAAACCTGATGTACTCACTAGGGCATATAATGATTATTCCTAGAGGACAGATTTTTATATCATGAAAGCTTGCTATGTATACAGTGTTGGTTTATAATTTAATATATCTTTGTACAGTGCTAAGTTTAATATTTACATTTAAGGTCAATTACTTTTTCCTTTAATACTAGAATTTATTCTTTTTTTCAATTTTAGGGACACTTAGAGAAAAATAATACTTTGATTGTGGGTTTGGGTTTCCCAAGCAAATATCTCCTTCAGATTTTAGGATGTTTCACAGCATGGAGATTGCCCTGTGGAACATGGCTAACCACCTGCTTTCAATACCAACTGGCATTGCTACATTTATTATCTTAGATCTTTCAGTAGCATTTGACATCAGTTGACATTGCTCATCATGGGATTTTCCTGGAGCATCTGGAATCTTGTGTTGGCCTAAAAATCATTACTCTACACTGCCCAGAGCAGTCAGTTCTAATCTTTTTAATTTATATGTCTTCAGTGCAATGGGCTCTGCTGCTAGACTTACTTTTTGTCCCCAGGCTCCTGAAGTCTGCATAATGCTCTCAGCCATAGTGTTTAAGTAACAGGGCACTTGCTACAGCAATTAGTTAAACAGCAGCATCCTAAAAGTGCTCACCAATGATAAAATAAAATTTTAAAATTATAATACAATTCATATTCTGCATTGTATCAAGTCATAGGTGAACATTCTTGGACTTACCAGTAGAATTATTTCTTTGTAGTGAGTCATTCAGGCAATAAAATATATTTTATTATTATTTTCTAACTATTTAGAGTTTAATCAATTTTTATTGATTGTACCTATATAATAACTAACAAATTAATAGTGTTTAGGAGATGCATTATGTTCAGTAACTGTAATGTGTAACTTGTCCATACATCTCAGGATAGTGAGTTACTATTTTAATAATTTATTAATAATTAACTATTCTTTTCTGAAGAACAGAAAATGGTGAGTATCAGATACTCTTCTTTGCAAATACATAATCTATGCAGATATAAACACTAGTATTGTTATGTACCAGTGCTTACCAAACTCTGCAGACAGCACAGCCATTCCTTCTTTAAACTATTAACTTAGTGGGCATCAATTTGGCCAAGCCAGCTGGGTTTGATTCTTTTTTGTCATTGTCACTAAATTCTGCAGTGGAGATTTTAGCTTTGTGACTCTGAACTGGGTTTCAACTAATAGCTGTCAGTAGTTTTTACAGGCACAAAATGCTGCTGTAGGATTGGAGGAGAATTTGGAATGCTAGCCCTTCATAATGCAGATATAGTTAACAGACACACTGAGACTAACCCTGGGAATGGGGAAGGAGCAAGAAAGAATAGGGAAGTTAAGTGGGATGAAAGGAAGAGAGTTCAACAGATTTACAGCAGACTGGAAATCATATTAGGATGCCATTTGAAAACATGGCTTGATCAGATATCAAACTAAGCTGGCATATCAGTGTATTAGCCCTCCTCTTTAAACCTTGTATTGGCTTCTACCCAAGGATCTGATTGATGTCATTACACCACCTCATCTGCCACAAAAATCTACAGCTCTCATGACTCTGGCTTTGGCAGCCAATAAAACTTTTTTTTTTAATGTTTCTTGCCAAGTCAAGAAATTTGATGATGTATTTACCAGCCTGATTATTCTGTAATTTCAGTTTATTGTCTACTCCATTTCTGAATTTACCTACTGCAAGGGCTTTTTACCATTATATGATTCACCTCTGCAACTCAGCTCCTTCAGACATCAGGAAGATGGATGCAGTAAGCAACTTTAAGGCTGTTAATTCATTCTGCCTGGAACAGTTTTTAATTAGACATCATTTGAGATTTTTTTTTAATTACTTCTTGATGCTTCTGGTCACTGAACTCTGTAACTTGCCCTAGTATGATAATGAGAAGTATGCCTTAGAAGTTGAAATGCTAGAATAATAAGCACAAAATCCACTTAATATTATTCTTAGAGTCAGAAAAATGCTATGATTTGCCTTTTGCAAATTATTTTTATAAATTTTCTAAAATCATGGTGGGGGAAAAAATAGCACAACATCTCCAAATCCAGAGATTATCTTTTTACACTGCTTTTTCTTTTTTTGGGGGGTAGGGGAGGGGAGGCCTGGGGAAAGACCCTAGAGTGGTACTCAGATGGCAAGGTAAAATCTTTTATTTAATGAAGAGGAAGCTGAAGTTAAAAACATAGCATCAGGGGAGGCTGAACTAACCATGAAAATAAATAGTAGCACAAAACCTGCCTCTGCCACCACTACCCCTTGAAAAAAACCCAACCAAACAAAAAACAACAGCAAAACAAAAATAAAAAACAAGCAAAAACAAACAAACAAACAGAAACCTCTTCCTCTCTCTTGTCTAGGACCATCTCTGTACAATTTCTTCTTGCAGTTAGGTTTGTAGAAATTGTAGTTAAAATACAATGAAGATAGAGGACAAGAAATTTTAAGTGTTTGAATAACTACTAAGAAAAACTTGTAATTTTTGGTACTGAGTCTACTGAAAAAAATCTATTTTTGATAATAAGTACATTGCCTTCACTAGTAGCTTTGGGTAACTGCAACTAGATATTCCAGGACCAAAGCCAACATATTGTATGGCTACTGTCATTACAACTTCATTCTAGTAGCTCATTAGAACCACAGAAGCTAAACAAAAGTGCAGAAAAATTATAGACTCTCTTTCCTTTCAGCAATCTCTTTTATGCTAAAGAAGATGTTCTTCCTAGGAGAGTCAAATCTCAATTACAAATAAGTAATAAAAGCAAGCACCTTAATCCAAACAACCAGAAGAAAAATCTTACTTTGTGCAAGAAGCAGGTATCATGAGTACAATCCTATCAGCAAAACACTCACAGGCTTCTTAAATGAGCTTCTCACACTGCTGTCATAGGCACCCAGAGCTCTCTATGATAAAATATTAACTCTCTATCATAATCCAGCTTGTGTGTTTGTATACTGTTATGGTGCAGATGCTCTCAAAGCAATGAGAGAAAAATATATTTAGACAGAAACTATCCAGAACAGGAAAAAGACCTACAGCATGAGGTAGGGCTTCTCCATCGCTTATATGACTCAGATATAAAATCTTTATCTGACAGCATTGCTCATCCCTGCTCATACAATTTTGCATAGGAATAAAGAGATTTAGTGAACTCCAGAGAACAGAAAGAGATGCTGTTGCATCCGCATAAAGAAAAGGGGAAAGCAGTGCTTTTCTGGAAATGTCTATCTCAACCCTGTTACTATATCCTTTAGTCTTATTCATATGTATACATTTTATGAGGACACTGTGTGTCAGTGACACCAGCTGGAATATAATCAGGAGCATGAAAACCACTTATATAACTCATGCCACAATGACAGGGCATGATATGGTTACCCTGTAAACTCTCATATTTCAGATAGAAATTTTCTGTCTCCAAAAAAATTTATATCTTTTTTGAAAGCTATGATCAAGGCATCTAGGAGTTAAATGCTTCTACCAAGACAAAATGTTAATGCCAGAAAAGAGATTAGAAAAAAAATCATTTTCATGTAAGACATTGAGAAAGGCAAATCAATCTTCCTCGTCCAATAAGCATTGCACAAAAAAGGAGTACTTGGTCTGTAATAATTCTCATTCAATATCAGAAAAGAAGTTGTTTTAGTAAGTACAGAGAAAGAATTTTAGTGGGAATTTATTTAAGTATATCTTTCTATTGACCTGAATGCCACCTTTAGTTGACATTGCCATCCTTTGGTTTGATCTCAAAATTCTTCTATATCAGTATTTAAACTACTTTGTCCTCTAAGTCACTCAATCCCAGTTCTTTGCCCATCACATAAGATATCTGAACTCTTGGGGTGCTATCTGTTAGTAAAAATACAAATGAAATGCAGAGTTACTTCAATTGATCAAGAGCAAATTGCCAAATTTGTGTAAAAACAAGAATAGATATTTCTAAGTACATCTGTCATAAGAAGAAGCAGCTGCTAATTATGGTAGCAACTGCAGTTTAATTGACTTGGAAGCTTAATATCTTTGTTTGATTCCATACTACTGACAAATAAATTGAAAAAAAAAAAACAAATTAAAGAACCAGCATCAGGCATTTGGTTGGAATTGATTAACATTTAGATATGATCAATCCAAGATATGAAGCATCATTAATCCAGGTAGTGACCCCTAGTTATGTTGCTCAACTGCTCACAAATCCACAAACCTTGTAGCTGAATTAATAGCATTAATTTTATCTTTTCCAGCACTGGCTAACTACAATAACTGAACATCAGTAACAGTGGCATAAGTAAAACCAGTGACACAAACATCTTAACGCAATGGAAAAACATTTTTGCTTACTTTATATGGCAGAGTAATATGCTTTGGTCTTCAGTGGATCAGCTGCAAAAGTCTCCCTCATCTGAGAAATCAAGTGGCAAGCAACCATCACAGTTAAGACATTTTCACACTTTAACTCAATTATATAGTTAGATTTCTGATAAATTTAAAAGCAGAGTCCCACATTTCTTTCCATTGTTCTCAAAGCAAATAATTCATAAATCTTTTTACCACATGGCTTGTTAAAATTAATTCCTCACAATCTTTCCCTTGAGACTCGATACTTGGAAATTTGCAACCAAAGCATTTTGTTTACTCAGAAGAGAATATCCTCAAAGACACTAGAATTTCAAGAAGACATTAATTACTTTTTATTAAAGGCAAAGTATTAGTCACATATTTTTCTATGAAATTCCCGTTACAGACACATAGGTCATGATACAAAGTTTTAGAAAAAAAACAATCACCACTGCAGCAAGAATGTACAAACCATGCAAGTCTCCTGGCTAGAGAATCCTAGGAGTTATCTCCATTAAACTACACTTTCTAAGATGCTACTGAGAAAGTATTGAAGCCTTTAAAATGCAGACTGAAAAGGCACTGATAAAGATGTAAGAAAAACAGGTCTTTTATAGGAAGTTAAAAGGAAACCAAAACCAAGCAACCATCCAGAAAACTTTGGTATTCTTGCCTCACATGTACACTCCAAGGTTTTGCTACTGAACTCAGGACAAGACAGAAATTTAAAAAAAATAAAATAAAATAAAGTGGTGTGTCCATGTAATATTAAGGCTGTCCTTTAAAAAGCATATCTAAACACAGGTATGTAGTTACGGAAAACTTTGGCCAGTCCTTTTGCTGCACAATCATGTTCCTGCAATTCCAGCATTTATAGTACAGCACTGGGTTATCCCAAGTTTAACTTGAGCTGTCTGAAGATGCAGTCAAAAATCTGCTTAATAAAGAGGCACTAGTAGAAACTTTGGAAGAACACAAATTCCATTCTTATTTACCAAAAGGTAAATGGTCTCTTTGGGGAGTAAATTCATTAGGGCCCAGATCCCTTATGGGACAGTACTGCTACAAAAGGTAGATAAGGAACTTGTTCTAAGTCTGGATTCTGTATCACAAAAAAGCACATAAAGAATTTTGTACTTCCCTCAGCTATCAGAATGATCACAATGTACTCATTCACTGTGGTCACTGGTCACATAAGAGCTAGAGGAGTACTAAGATGTGTTATCAGAAGACCTGGTCTCAATCTTTCTGGGCTTGCTGAAAAAAGGGGATAAATAAATTCTCTCTCCACATGTCTCATTTTCCTTTCTAGCAAAAATTGTCAGATCCTGAAAGCATAGAAACCTGGGAAGTTCTCTATGACAGGATCTGTCATTCTGGGTAGTTTGGGAAATAAAAAGAAGGTATAATCAGGTCAACTTCAAGTGTCTTGTAATTCTATCTTAGCTTCAATGAAGCCAGTCATCCTAAAAACATTAACATACTTCAGAATCCCAAATTAATTTGATGCAACTGCCACTCAGCTCCTGTCCTAGTACTTTCCATTTGCTAGGCACAACAAATTAATGACAATTCACACAGGGCACAGTTAAGGAACAATACATAATGTTCTTTTCAAGAACTTTCATTATTGCCTAAAGCATCATTAGACTCAAACTTCTGAGTAGAAACAAAAATTCGTTCTTTACATTTACAGGAAATGTGAGCTGTGCTGTGTGAGGTGTATGTAATTCCCACTTTGTAGAGACAGTACTGTGATTTCATTTAACCTTAGAAACAATCATTGAGGTTATTAAACTTGAAGTCTTTTACAGTCTGCAGAAAAGTTATTATTTTACAGCTACTTTGTATTTTCCTTTTTACCCCTCAGTAGTAAAAAAATCTAATATGCTAGCCCATCTCATCTTCAGGATATAAACAACTCCCCTGAAGTATCTGTCATTAAGGGCTATAAAGCATGAACAATTGGATGCAGATTACCTTGTCTATCCACAACACTTATGCATCTCCCCATTACCATGGTGCCTGAGCACTTCACAATTTTAAATGCAATTATTCTCATAAAATAAGAGAAGCGCTACCATCAGCAGTTTCTAGAAAGAGAGCAGAGGCACAAAAAGTCTATGGGACTCTCAGTGAAGTCAGTCACAGAGGCTAACACTCAGACTAGTGGATTCACCTCTCTGTTGTTTTATTTTGCCCCAAGCAAGTATTCAGAGAGAGGCAGTCTGTATATGAAGCTCTCTGACACATTAATCCATGTACGTGCGTGTGTAATGCAGAGAGCCTAGTGAAATTGTGCCCTGACCTAGTTAGGGGCTCCAGATGCTTCTGTAGGCTAAATAATTATGAGAGCAATTATGTTAATTTAGAATAAAGTTACTGAATTCAATCAAGTTATTCCAGCATTACATCAATCTGAGATGAGAATTGAGCACTGAGTGGCACATGCACTAATGGTTTTGGACCTTTTTAGTGTTCATAGCCCACATGATGCATTCAATGGCCTCCTTAAATCTAAAGTGTGTCCAGAATAACGGGAAAGTGCTGCCAAAGCAGAAAGCCTCTCCTGTTCAATAAACACTGTCCTCTGAAGTACTAGCATTACTAGAGGAGAAAAGCTTCTTTAAGCTTTCTTCTGTTATCTCAAATGTTCTAGAACTGTGTAAAATTGTTTAGAGGTTACAGCAGCATTTCTGCTTTTACAGCTCATTTAACTATGCAATTAGACATTACAATAGATATGGAAGATTTAAAATTAGATATGCTTATCTTCAGTGCATGGGTCAGTACTTTTAACTTTAAAACAAATTAACATTTTGCTTCTCATCCCCCTCCCCTCTCTACCACAAAATGAGGGTGTTTATCTTAACTCAGCAATTCTTATTACTTCCATCAGATGGTAGGAAGCAACAGGATAAGTTTTCTGGATTTAAAAGAAAGTGCTGCTGTGAAGCAATTGCAAGATAGCCAGACCAATAATTCATTTTGTAAATGTGGAGGAAAATATGTGCGAATACAAAATTTCCACGATAGGAAGGTGAACAGGCAGTCCAATGACTGGTAATTCAGTGCTGGAAATTACATCAGCCTGAACAGATATACAATATTATATTTCTATTCAAAATGGAGAAACTGAATGTCAGCGCAGTGGGGGACAAAGTAGTAGAGGAATATTGCATCTTTAATAGGATTTTGAATTCAAATATGCTGAGTAAAACTGCTTAAAATTGTATTGGAATAATAAATAGATAACATTTTCATTTAAAAAACAAACCAGCTGCTGGATCAACATATAGCTATAAAATCCATTCTTTTATGAAGAGGATAAGAAAATATGCCCTGGAAATAGAAATGAGAAGTGAAATCTCAACCATGTGGCCTTCTTCAGACTATGGAAGGAAAAATATAACAAGGTTAACTTTGTTCTTTTTTGTCTGCAGCCCAAAGAGAGTCTCAAAGCCACAATATCGTTTTTCATCATGGTTTCTATTTCTGGAATAGAAGAGGGAGGTTGGGGGGTGGAGAGGAGAGAGATTTAAGCTGCTTTCTTTTCTTCCCATTTTCTTTCAGTCACAGAGTAGCATTATTTGTATTTAACATTCTACATAATGTTGGAGTATTTTGTGTGAGAAATTATGCCTATTGGTTGTTACCTTCACCCACAATTAGTAAATGAGAACAGTGTTACAGGGTAAATGTGTCACACATATTCTTAAGAGATCAAGAAGTCAACTTAATCCAGAAAGAGTACTTCCAGTGACCAATACCAAGTATGACTGTAACAGAAAGGAATAGATCTTCCATTCACTTGAGGCTTTCTTTAAACACAAAAAAAAAAAATCAATAGAAATTGACATTATTATTATTTCAATGAGAGTAGGATCAGCTATTTACCTCCTATTATCAACAGTTTTCAATGACTGGAATGTCAATAATTAACCCTTTTTCCTCATTGATATTGAGGCACCATTAGAAACAGATTGTCCTCTCCATCCAGAAAACAAAAAGCACCCTCCTAAAGCATCTCAAAGAGTACAGAATGTATAGCTTTATGAATCAGAGCCTTTGAGAAGTTAGACACAGATTTTCAAATAGCTAAAGAAAGTCAGGGCTGAGTTCCCACCCTCACTAAGGCCACCTACAACTTTACAACTACCTGAAAGGAGATTGTAGCAAGCTGGGGGTCAGTCTCTTCTCCCAGATAACAAGTGACAGGACAAGAGGAAATGTCCTCAAATTGCACCAAGGAAGGTTTAGATCAGCTATTAGGAAAAATTTCTTCACTAAGAGGGTTTTCAAGCATTGAAACAAGCTACACAGGGAAGTAGATGAGTCATCATCCCTCCCTACAAGTATTTAAAAGACAAATTTAGAAGATGAGGCACTTAGGGACATGTCTTGGTCATGAACATGGTGGTGCTAGGCTAACTCCATGGTTGGACTCAATGATCTTAGAGCTCTTTTCCAACCTCAACAATTCTATGATTCTATTCTATGTTTCTATGATCTAAGATATTTTCCCAACCATCCATAGTTCCTGATGGTTTTGTTTGTCATTATTTGATTAAATGCAGAAGAAAATGTTTTCTTTTAAAAAGACCTTATTTGAGCTATGGCTAGAAAAGGGATATGAGATAATGGGAAATGAGAAATTTTTTCATACATGTATGAGACCTCAGGTTTCCCTTACCACTTCCCTTTCCAAGTAAAACCTCCATGATTTTTTAATTTTTTTTTCAATAAAATACTTGAAATCTGCAGCTGTTTGGCCATAAATTCAAACCATAGGCTGGTAAAAAATATTTGGAAGAAAAACTTAGTGCATGCTGAAGGTAAACACACTTTCATAAGCACATTAAACCTTGTCCCGTAGGATTGCAGAGGCACTGAGCATAGAGAGCATTTTCATTTAAAGACTGGTAAAGCTCTTGGTGTTCTTGCTATCAGTGCTCACCTAGTTTAGCTAAGTTATTGAATTAAAAATTAATGAAGGACCAGGTTTGAAATTCTGCCCCACTGCACAAAGCTTATAAATACCCTACAACGATACTGCATCATCATGATAAATTATACATGTAATGGTTCTGAAAGTTATGTAAATTCAAGAAAACTTTAATAAACTTGTACTCTAACTGACATTGATTGTGTACAGTTGCAGACACAACTTAATCAACTGATTCTGAGCTGCAGTAAAAGAGAAATATGTATTCTTTTCTCTTGTTTACTCCCTGGAAGAATAAACTGAAAATCACCAAATTATCCTCCCTTCACAACTGTCTGAATATTAATTGCAAGCTTGAAGGGCAACAAAACACATTCAGCATCACCAGGACTAGTAATTAATTTGAAAGTTTCAGACTCTGACATATTGTGTACACAGTGCTGAAAAGATAACCCAGAGAATGTATTCCTCCTTTGCTGCTTATGGTCTGTGATCATTCTTGTAGATACATTCAGAATTTAAATTTTTCAGACTACAGACAGAATAAATTGCAGACTTTTAGAAATTAATCCAAGGCAAAAAGGTCACCATAGAACAAAAATTCTATGCCATGTGTAAGTAATTTTGGTGCTAAATTATTTATAAGAAATATTCCTATTTTTTATGAAATTAAAAATTTTGTTTCAAATCATTATGAAGAAAAATTGTGGTTAAACCACTATGTCAGTCAGTAGTTTTCAGTGGTTTCACAATTTGGCAATACAGAGAGCTCACAGAACGCTGACAAGTGAACTCTCACACTTCAGGGAAAATATTTACACTTTTTAATGTTACATTTACCAAATCATTCCTTTTTTCCTTATGTTAATTATTTGCACAAGATTTAGTCATTTACAAACACATTGTGAAGCTTAAAGGAGTGTACTGACACTATTCTCTCAGGAAAGCATTTACCAGAGGGCTAGTAAGAGTTGATGAGGACAGATATAAGTATTTCTGTTTTCTCTAGACTTTTTAATTTCTTTAGATACAGAAGTTTATACCTGTATAAATGGAAACTTGCTTCTTTCCCAAAGCTCTGCCTCATGTGTAAATTATGCCAGTACCTCAAAGCTTGCAGTCTGCTACAACAGCACCTAGACATCAGCTTCCCTGTGCATGTTATTGGAGAGTAGATCATTTTACTCATTAGAAAAGATGCAAAAAGAAATATGAAGACACAGCTTGAATGTCCGATCCAGCTCAGCTTTAATATGCATCTAACAAGTACTAGAGGACTTGATTCTTGATTGAAACAATTCTCTGAAGACCAATTCTCAAAAATTGGGAAATATGCCATGTAATTGGGTCAATGGTTGTATGCACACTAAATTTTAGTATGGCCATATTTGTTTCACTTGCCCTACCCAGTCTGTCTAAATGCAAGACATTTATCATCTGGAAGTAACAGACATATTAGTGTGACCTTCAAAGAACAAAAATATCTTATATGCAAGATGCAGCATTTCTTTTCTAATCTTTCTAAACATCAGTGGCAGGCACAGATATTCTTAATTACCAGCACAAGATATTAGCTTTATCAGAGCACAACATTTTCCCACCTGTAATCCTCAGGGTGCATGACATAACAAATTCAGGGTTCATTTGGGCACTTTGCATGCCACTTAGTGTGGTCACAGGTAACCAGAGTGAGCCTGCTGACTGAAAATTGCAACATTCAAGGCTACAAAGAATTCAGCATTCAAAACTGACAGCTTTAAGTTCCAGGTTGTCTGAGCCAGAAAAAATTTTGGATTTGCTGTCCTACAAAGGCTAGTATCACCAGAAGTTCTTCAACACAACAATCATTAAACAAGGAAAGAAATAGATATTAGGCAAGACACAAAAGCATCATCTGATCATTTCATCAAACCAATCAGGGATCAGTTATAAGAAGATCCAGAACTCAGACTTGGACAGCATCACAGCTCACTTATATTCAGGTAATAACTTAAATTATCTTATGAAGCTAAAGAAAAACAGATTGGGTCCAGAATAGAACATCTCCTTAGTAAAGAAGTATTCAGATACACATTTTTGGAGTTGAGTCATTTGTCCTTCTAGAGGAAAACAGTCCAAGTAGGCACATATCACAGAAGTTCTTAAATAAATGACAGTAAAACTCTTATTGACATTTTTACAAACAAGCTCCACTTTCACCAGGACATTCTTTAATGTGATGTGCCAAAAACTCCCTTTAGTAAAATCTTCTAAGGAGACCTCCCTTCTTGCAATCGTACAGAGAAGCAATCATTCCCTTATTCTTTATGGTGGACAACTGGGAGTTTCAGGCTGACACTTGCAGTTGCCCTTTCCTTGCCCCCTCCCATGGGCAAATGAATACAAGCCATTAAATCTTTTCATCTTTATCTTTAGCTTCTTAAGGAAAGCTAGTTTCACCTGATCCTCACAAGACCTGGAGTCAGAGTGGCGCATTTCAGCATTCAGGGCTGCTAAAGCAGAAATTCAAAGGACATTCCTCCCACCTCTTCAAACCTAGCCACCAGCAACTCAGTAACCTCCGGCCTGAGATGCTTTGTATAAAAGCACTGACACATCAGTATGACACCTCAGTACTGTAACGCCTCTGGTGATTGTTTCTAAGTTTTGAGATCAGAAGTGCAAAGAAACTTTTGATAACAGAGTGTCAAAAATAATCAGAGTAAGTATGTTGTTTGTAGTCCTAAATGATAAATTCTTGTCAGTAAATGCTCAGCAGCTGGTACAAATTCTCAGATGGTCAGCAATTACCTTAAATTCCACACCAAATCAAATCAATTTCTCTCCCTACCAGTTATATGTGTATTAATTCCTGGAGAGCCTGGGTGTCAAACACAGTTTTTTGGTGGGTAGAAATATTCTCATTTCCTCTCCATACTTGCAGACAGTGTTTTAGTTTGTTTATAAACCTTATCTCTTTCGGACATGCACATTCACATTCACCTATTGTGACTCTGAAAGTGTCTTTTAAAAGTGGAGGTAGGATTTCAGATACCTTAAAGGTGGGGATAGTTGAGCAATGCAAAAAAAAAAAAAAAGGTGAAAAATAGGAATCAGTCCCCCTTCCAAATATAGAAGTAGTACAATACAGATCTCTAGTGCTTTGTAGCTATAGTTCCAAGAACTTGTTTTGCAAGGGTAAGGCTTTTCCTCTGTCAGCTTTTGACTTTAGTCTTTCATTTTCTTTATTTTCTCACAAGTGCCTTGGAACAAAATATTTGATTTCACGGTGAATGGAACCTTTTGTGTCAAGCTAAATTAAATGTTTCAGTCTTTCATTTCAGCAAGAAATATTCCTTTCATTACTGTTTGAATAAATCTCTCCCTTTCTCTTTCTGTTCCCCTCCCCTCAATTTTATATTCTGATTTGGCAAGGCTATATCTGACATGACTGCACAGGTTGTCAGACATTCCTCCCTTTCATTGACTAATTTTTATCCAAATTTTCAGTCATAATTCAAAGCTACTACAAGAATTTCGTGAAAATTGGTGTCTCAAAAGATGGTAGACACCATACTAATACTCCCACTGGAGAAAAGGCAAACAGAACTTAGTATTTGACAACCTGCTGGGATGCTCAGCATATATTCACTATCTGATCAGTTTATCTAGATTATCCAGAGTAGCCACAGGATGTACACTATTTCTCACCCAGTAAGTAAACAGAAAGTAGGTCGAGATTGACAGAAAATGGAAACAGTATGGTAGTCTTCAGGAACAAAGAAAAGATCTAGAAATATCTCAATGCTGAGTTTCTGGTTCTTGCAGTGGAATGGGAGGGTGTTGTGGGAAACATAGTATATAAATCCATCATAAATCAGGCTTCCATTGCTCCTTTGCCTGTAGACTGGCTGCCAAAACAAAACTTACTGTTTACACAACTTCCAAACTACACCCACCTCAAATGTTGCAAAAAAGAGCACTTACCAGCTGGGAAGGTTGAGGGTTTTCACTTCACAGTACTGTCTCTGACTGACAATTTCTGTGGATGCTCCCAATAAGACAGAAGAGAACCCCTGTAGGATTATCTTCTCTGCAGAAGCAGCAAAAGCCATTTGTTGTCCCACAAGTCTCAGGCCCAGTACTTCATACCTACAAAGGAATTTACAGATCCATTCAGTCCTCCTTCCCACGAAACCTTGCTGCATTAGTTTAGGAACTGGCCTGCATTCGCTAAAATTTCCATCTCCTTATTTGCTCTTAATAAATAATTGAGGCTGGCCATTATTAAGGAGACCTCCAGCTGCCAAGTGTGAAATATCTGCCTAGAGGGCACATGATTAAGGACAAGTTCATAGCTCATGGAACATATTCAGTTTTCTTGGATCCACCTGATGAAACATGTCAGTTTACTAAGGAAAATTATTTGTGTCTGCATCTGTATCCAAATTCTTCCCATGCCAGATTGGAATTAGATGGAAATGTAAGCTCTCTTCTCTTTTTTTGAAAATATTTTTGGTCTATGTATAAACCAAGGTGTAATGGAGGTCCCTAGCTGATATGTTCTTGAACTTGTAATTCTGCTGACAAAAAGCCAAATATGTTTTCTTCCTTCTTAGATTCGCAACAGGACCGGGATCCTTTTAAAAACTGTTGCTCATGCAGATCTTACCAAAGTCATCCCATACACCTATAAACTATGGAAATACAGACCCTCAGCTTACCCATGGACATAATTATGCTCAACTATCCTCACTTGGGCTAAGCAACACATCCCATTACCCTACAGATAATTCATGTAACTGCTACTCAATGCAAGTAAGGATACAGACTTTAAAACCTAGTATCTTTTGAGGGGCTAAAAGCCAAAAACAAAACAAGGTAAAAAAATTTACATTATTTTGACATATATTTATGGATTCAAGTGACTAATTGAAGGGCTAGCATAAAAACATACTCATGATTGGAAATTGATTGTACTTTTTTCAAACAGAGCCAGAGATTTCCTGGGGTTTAACCTGTCATTTGCATAGGTTAATTTTAAATGGCAGTGCAAATTTAGCTTGAAAAGATAATTACAATATTTCACCTCTTTTCATCTCAGGTTATGTAAATGAGACTTTAATCTTTTTGCAGTTCATATCATATTAATAAGCAAAAAAAAATTTGATTTATGTTATGCTGTCAATCATTTGATAGCAGTGGACGCAAATGAAAGCATGTGGGTACAAATCAGGCTAATTTCCAACTACTCTCTTAAGTCTTTCTTTTTATCTATAGGTTTATGGCACATATTCTAGATAAGAAAGTGAACAAAGAGATAGTTTTGACAGGTATCTTGTTAGATTGATTTGTCATTTTTGTCAGTAGTAAATTAATTCATCTTTCTGATAAGCAAACTGTTTCTTAGACAGACAGTTCTTTATTCTTTATTTCATTGTCTAAGATTCCACAGCTCTGCTCAGGTTCAACTATCTCTCACACATTTTTGCTAAAAGTCTTCCTTACCACACTCTTTTTTTTCCACAGTGAGAATGAGGGTCCAATAATTTTCTTCTGGTTGCTCTCTTCCATTTTCTAACAAGTTCAGAATTTGTTCCAAGAGTAGTGCAACTCAGCTGGAATCAGGATGGTCATAGGCACTAATGACTTGGCTTTGCTTTCAACAGGCACTTTTATTCCAAGGATGTGAAATGGATGGAAAGAGTTCCAGTTCCTAACCATCATGATCAGGGGACACTGGGTTTTTTTACCTATATGTAAACTTTGTTCTCCATTTCACAGATGAAGTATTTTCTGGGTCTTGGGGCAATCAGCCTGTCCCAGCAGCAGTCAGGACTGGGCAGTTACAGATTTTTCTTACAGTAATTTGATTTCTTTGTTCTACTACAGACAGGGCCTGCTTCCTTCATGCGAAATATTACAGAAATTATTTCCTGCATAAATCTTAGAAAACACCATCTCCCTCTCTCTCCAGAAACCCTGTAACAGCTTAAAAGCAGATCCAGCCAAACACTTCTGTCTCACTGAGCCCTCCATTTACTCCTAGGACATGACAATATGGCCTTGAAAAGCTGTGTCTCCATTCACTGAGCTTCCCTGTGGCACTGAGGAAAACTGACGAGATCTAAAACTATAAAGAAATATAAGTGATTAAATGCTCAAGACCAAGACTTTTTCTTATATCTCTGTTCCTTTCTGTCAGACTTCAATGCACATTGGTATCATCAGCAGGCTAAGAATAATTTCTCATTTCACTAAAAATATTATCTTACCAGTTAAAAAGTCAAATTTTTAGGACTTTTATCCCATAGTTGTAATTTCTTCAGACCTTGACACACCTACCTGTCACCTGAGATCATCTTAACATGATTCTTACTGCATATATGGCAATATTTGAGAGTTAAAATAATCCTCTGGCTCCCTACAAGTATTAAAATCCAGATAATGTCCTTTTTTAAGATTTTCAAAAGTCTTTTTTAAGATTTTTCAGAAGTTCAGAAGTGTGTAAAATAACTCTCAATAACCATTGTCCAGTCCTTGACATGTCTTTCTCATTGAAAGGAAATGGTGGACTTCCTACGGCTATGAAAGATAACAGACACCTGAGAGAAGGGATCATCTAAGAGAAAAAAAAATTATACCAACATAGGCTTAGTCACTGTAAATAAAAAATAACTTTCATCAGAAGAAAGTTTGGCTTGTGGTTTGTGACAGTGTTCACAGGTGTTCTTGGATGAGGCAAGAGACGAGAATGTTGACTCCATGTTCAGAAGGCTTGATTTTATGATATATATATATTACATTATAACTAAACTAAAAAGAAATAGAAGGAAAGGTTTCGTCTCTCAGAAAGCTAGCTAAGAATAGAACAGAAAAGAATGATAACAAAGGCAGCTGGCTCGGACAGAGAGTCCAAGCTATCTGGTCTGTGGTTGGCCATTAATTGTAAACATTCAAAATGGCCCAATCACAGACACACCTGATGCATTCCACAGCAGCAGATAACCATTGTTTACATTTTGTTTCTGAGGTCTCAGCTACTCAGAAGAGAGAAAATCCTAAGAAAATATTTTCACAAGAAGATGTCTGCGACAGTGGTTTATGTATGAACATTACTTGAGCCAGCCTTCATCTCTCTCTTACACCAAACTCAGTCTTTTTTCAAATTTCAGAGTGTTTTCTGTATCATTTTATAGATTCCAAGGAAAAAAAGCAAGTAGAAATGCTGGTGTGAGAAAGTCTTTTTCCAATATCTGATCTGGATTGAAAGAAAAATCACCAAGCACATTCTTACATGCTTTGAGGGTTTTTGACTGCCATTAAAGATTGTATTGGGATCTATCCAAACTACATCTGTAGTTCAAAATTTGCTTATTACAGTGTCCCTCTAAACTGAGCTCTCTTAAAATTTTCAGAATGGTTTTTTAAATTATGTCATTTAATAAAATGTACAGTAATGTTCTGCTTCCTGACTGCATGTGAGGAGGCTTCAAGTAATTACTTTTCCTTAGTTTTCTCCCACACATGTACAAATGCATGCACTATGCCTCCCACATTATCCTAAATGTGCAGTGTAAAATTACTGCACTGACAAGGAAATAGAAATAATTAAGTCCTCTGCTTTACCACTAGATCATCCAGGTCACATTCCTTGTGACTTTCAGTGTAATAAAGCACTTTGACTCATTAAAATCAATAGGACTAGTGCTGGACATGGTTGATATTACATTTGCAGAACAGCATTTTTCCCCAATGAGAATATTGATCGAATTCTTTTAAACTCTTCTACTACTTCCTCTTGTTTTCACTGCTGCTCACATGAAAGCAATGCCAATTTTGAAAAGTTAAGTAGGGCTTTCCTTAGCTGCTACTCAAATAAGGTTGGTTTGGGGTTTTTTCTGAAGGATAAATGATGTTTGTTCACTTAACTTTGTCTTTCAGCCATGAAAAACAACCTGGTTTGTATGAAACATCTTCTTAGGCCTGAAATTCAGTGTAGCGAAAAAAATCTCCTTTTCCCTTATCCTACAAGGTGAAAAAAAGTACAAAAAATTTAAGTTCAACTTTGGTAATGATGCTAAAATATTCACGAATGTAAAAAGGAGAGAGAGCACACACTAGAACTTTACTCCATGACTTGCGGTGAAAGTGTTTTAGAGTAAAAGGTTGTTTTACTCTTGGGAATTCATCTGCTGTCTGGTTTTAATGTGTTACATAGTTACTCTAAAGTAGTAAAATAGTAATTCCAGTACTGAAAGCATTTTTGTTATTTGTTTTTTCTCTAAAGAACAAATTACCAGTTTTTACCTGGGAAAAGCTCCCAGCTGAAATGCTCAAACATTCAGTGGATCAGGTTTTCCAAAGCAATGTTCATTCTTACTTTATTTCTTTTTTCAATGCAAAATTACTGTTGTTGGGCATTATATCAAAATGCAATTCTGCAAAGTAAACCATCTATTCTATAGCAGATATTAAGAAAAAAAAAATTAAGCCCCTCATTCATGGGTTCAGAGTCCCCTTTTTTAAAATAAAAGTCTGTACCCTTTACACTTATCAGTCAAGTTCTTTCCTTGAAGCCAATCAGACTGTAGGTAGCGTATTGAATAGTCACACAAGTAGCTGTCACTTTACAAAACTAATATCCATTAAACAAAATGGTCATAAGTGCATCAATCTAATGTAATAGCAAGAATGTCACTGAAATAGAAAGTTGTCACAGGATCAATGTCCCCTGCCTTGAAAATAAACATTGTACTTTCGACTCAGCACTTATCAAGCAGCAGGAGAACATTATCCTGTGATAACATCCCATTCTATTGACATTATCTGTTAACTAGAGATACTCAGTGAAATATCAGCTTTTCTCACTTTGGATAAAATAAGCACTCATTTTACATCTGTTATACATAATTATTGGGCACATGTATTTCCCGTAACCTGACTTTAAAAAGGCAAAAATTATTTTAAAATAGTTTACAACTTATACTACTATTTATACAGCCACAGAATGGTCTTTAATGAGCAAGAGGCAATGAAGCATTAGACTTATAGCTATCTCCAGATTGCTTTCTACTGCTGTCAGACCCTTCCCCTAGCTATTAATTATTTTGTCATTTTCTCACATTGTCAGGCTATGATTTTTCCTTGGCTATCCCCATGTCTGAACTACCTTTCCAATATCCAGTCTGACTGCTGAACTGTCTACAGACTATTTTTGGACAAGGAGGGTGAGGTGTGGGAAGCACTTTCTGGTTTGATTTTGAAGTAAAATTTTTCCCAGATCTGTTTTAAAAAAGCAAGTACATCAGGACCAGATAACATTTTGATGGATAAATCAAAGATTAATGATCCTAGGATGAAAATTTTCTCCAAGACCCACGTGCATCTCCCTTAGAAGTCAACAAATTATTGGAGCACTGCCAGACCCTTTATACGCACCTGCTGAATTTCTTAATTCCATCTGTCCCTCACAATTTATTTACTAATTTCATAGCTGAGGCTGCTATCTGGTACGTGAATTATTTCAAGGCAGCATCTCATTCACCAGCTAGGATTTTGGCCTCCACTCTCCCATCACCCTTTCACTCAGGTGTCTATAGCTATTCACTGACAATCATTGCCTTATGAGGTTTTACCCTTCTTTTGTGTGATTTTTTCACTTAGAAAATAAAAACTCTTAATCTTGCTCCCTGAAAGTATGGAAATTACATAAGGCATCATGTAGTTTTCAAAAAAACAAAAAAATCCACATTTTTAGACCTTAAGAAATTTGCTACATTATTGTGCAAAATAGGGCACTCACTTTGCACATTTCAAGAGAAGTGCTCTTAATTTATTGCAAAATTGCCACGTATTCCTATATTTGATTAAATAACAAATAAGAGATCCATATCAAATTATGTTAGCCTTTTGTCTTGGAGGAGTAGCTACTACACAGTTTGTTCCCATGGAGGTGAAGTAGCTGGTCTGCTACATAATCAGGTTTAGAGTATTGAAGTGGAACAGTTTTCCTTGTTGAAAGTTTAATGTCAGCTGTTTTCCTTTGCATGCATAATGTGTTTTCTACACACTTGTCAATATCAGGGAAGAAACAGTTTCAGGAGTGGTGAATGTGAGGGAATTAAATTTTAAAAAATGAAAATCAAACCAAACAATAAGAGGACATCTCATAAAATGAAGAAAATGAAATTTTATGCAGCAGGCTAAGCAGCCTTCTATCCTGCTATATGTGGGCAAGTTGTCTCATGACAGCCCATCACAATGCCACATTGCCTTATGTGCTGCAGTTAAGCATGTTTGGCACAAGGATTTTGCCCTAGCTTTCCTAGCACTTAGGCAGCTTGGAGCTTTCCTGTGAATTGGCTTACAGTGTGCTGTGAATGTCTTTGCCTTTCCTTCAAATCTCCATGAGTCCTTGACCATTTTTGGAGCTTTTCTTAAGCCTGCATACTCCTTTCTTCTGTCCTTTCCCACTCCCTACTCTCTCTCTCCAACTCCCATCTCAAACAAGCTATTATGTGGTCATGAGGCTCCACAGAATGTTTTTCCTAGAATACTGATGTCCTAGACTAATCTCACAACAGAAGAGGTGTAGGCCTACCCTCTGCATCTCACAATTTCCATTGTGTCCACGTTTCCATGTCTCTTTCTTGGACTGTTTCTACTAAAGATCTCCAAGTGTCTTCAAAGAGAGGGAAAACAATGCAGGAACAAGCACAGTGTCATTGGGTGAATGGTAATATTCCATCCCTTAGAGCCTCCAATGAAGCAATGTTCCATGGCCAAAACAGAAGTCAGAGGCAAATATGGAGTATCCTGTTCATACTGGAATCTCCACTTATCTTGAATTTTATCTTGCTTTTTTTTGTCTTTCCTTGCTGATGCATCCTTACTATTTGAGCATAATTTTTACACTCTCTCCAAATGCTATACATAGTGAGTAGATTCTCCCTGAAGCTGACACTTTATCATTGGAGGTTAATTACTAAATATATTCCAGTACATTTCTAATTATTCTTCAGGATGGACAAGCCAAACTAACAGGTTTTGTTTCACAAGGGAAGAAAACCTGCTCTCTCACTAAGGCAGAAGGAAGAGGGTGGGTGATGCTGGAATCAACTCACCAATATAGCAATCTCATAACCCGTGACTTATTCATTATTCTGTCATGTCCCAGTGTGTTCACCCCCCTCAGCTGAAGAAACCAGCTTGATTGTTACATAAAGCACAGTAGAACCACCCAGACATATGTGACAAGAACATTTAGATGTTTCCCACTTCATAGAACAGCAGAGAGGGTAAAAATTGTATATTTCAACATTAGAATACCATAATGTTGTACAAGCTAATTTATGCATCCCTCATGGGTCTTATTACCACACAGGTACTGCAGAGAAGGACAAAAGAGTTGCTAAAATCTATTGCAATTATATATAGGCAAACAGTTAGGGCCAAGTTCTGTTTGCCCTCTGTGAGAGTTCACAGTAAGTGTTACAAGTATAAGAAATACCAATATTCCTTGGCATATTTTTACTCATTATCTCAGAGCTCATGGCAAAATTTAGCACATGAGCAATTGTTAATATGCACTAATATATAAAATGAGGTCATGGCTGCATTTTTGTTGTACGTGGGGTTTTATTGATATTATTATTTTAAAATTGGTAGAAAGCTATAAAAACCCCTGAAATATCAATTAGAATTGTAAAGGAAGATCCCTGTGAAAATATTTTCATTTGGCTTCGGCTGGGTGAGAAAAGGAAAAATGGTTTGGAGTTACTAAGTTTTACAGTGGGTTCTAAAACCTTGACCATTGTTAATCATGTTATGCTGCTTTGCAACTCCCAGAAGGAGTTGCTTCTTGGGAAGTCCAGCTCTAAAACAGCAAGTGACTAAAAGGCCTGGCCATCCTTGCCTGGCTGCAGGTCTCTTGTATACCCTTTTCAGAGTAGGGATTTCAGATAGGGCTCCCCACATGAGGTTAGTACCTTGGCCAAATAGGTCATTAGCTACTTTGACATAGCTCTCTCAAATAATTTCTTGGATCTGTTCGACTTTATAAAATTAAAAATTCATTTAACCACATCAAGAAGCAGCTTGAGTTTGTTTGTGTGACAGAGATTAGAGCACTTTCAGATAAAATAGATTGATGTTCAAGTACTTGTTCAATGGAAGTTTGATTAGTTATTCAAAATGCAGCAGCCCCAACAAGGGAAATATATCCCTGGAAACAGCGTATGGCAGTAAAGGCACTCAGATGGCTGAAGTCTGCAATTAGAATGAATTGAGATTAATTCATGTACCATCATTTGCAGGGAATGCCCTAATGTCTAGACCATTTCCTATTGGTCTGTACACATGTGGTTCTCACTGCTTTTTTATGTGTAAGTTTGAAAGGTCACATCTTAATATTAAAAAGGAAACAAAACAACCAAAGAAAATTCTACAGCTTCTAATCAAGGTCTGCTAATCACTAAAAGCTGCCCTAACTCCAGACCACACTTCTCAATATTTTACTGCTAACAGAATACGAACAGAAAAATTCTCCATCCTGTTCCAGCAAGTTTATCATATGGTTTCAGTGGTTCACAACAACTCTGTTCAGTAATCAATCATGATTACTAGCTATATACAGTACACACAGCAGAAGATATTAATCTGGGACCGTCTGGAGTAGTGTGCTAATTAGTGATATGCTGAAACAGCATTTGGGCATGGCTCCTTGAAATTGAAATCTTTCCATTGACACAATTACCTCACCCTAAGTATCTCACTTTACAAATGATGTATCATTTTATAAAATTAATTGGCCTGTTACATCAACACAGTCTTGAAGAAGGCTGGTATTGTGTATTAAATCTGAATAATGTTGTGCTTCATATTGCATGCTGCATTGCACCATGTCTTTCAAGTATCACCACATACTTTTCACTTTTTAAATCAAAATGGGAGAGCAATAACTTTTTCATACGATTATTATACTTTATAACATAGGATATATATTAGTATCCTAGTAGACTTTTGCTGTAGTATGTATTAATCATATCTGTCCTGATAGCAAATAATTTTGTAGCCCTGTTTTTGAAGATACTGGGTCTGTCTGAAGAAAAGAAATCAGAGCAAGGATGAGAAATGAAAATTCCAGCTCCAGTGGTTTCAACATCTACCCCTACATTTCAACATCTACTCCTCACAGGAAATGCCTAAAAGTCTAACAGTGTAAATATAGTTAAATCTGATTTGTTGGTTTGGTTTTACTTCATTTATCATCTCTTAGGAACAAAGGCTGGTCTTTAAACTACTAAAGAAAATAGCACGGCACTAGCAGTCATATCCCGAAGATGCTTTTGTGCTGAAGAATCAAGAAGTAATCAAGAAGCTCATTTTCTATGTAGAGAAACAACAGCTTCTTATGCAAGGAGTGATTATATACACTAAAATATTTTCCTTGAGATAAGGGCTGTTGGTCTGGGTTTCTTAAAAAATGTGTAAATAGTGCAAGAGCAATTTTCCAGTAGAATTTAATACAATATCTGAACTGGTACTACTGTATTACATCCCAAACTGCACTGTGGTATTCATTTAATTCCTTCATGGGCATAATAAACCATATCCAGAATAGATTCGAGCTAAGGACTTCCTGGTCTTAAATAAATATGCATTACCAAAAGAATTACATCTTCTTGAAACATATTAGAGGACACATGAATTAGAGCTCACGAATATTTTTTTTTTCAGAAACTTTCTTAACAGAAAGTTGGTGGTCTTTTTTCCTTGATTTTTGGCCCATTTTCTGCAAGACAGAGGGAAAGAAGAGTCTTTCAATTTTAATGCCCCTCCTTAGCTTCCTTCATTCTTTTTTCCAGAAGGAAATTTCAAAACTGAGACATTAATTTCAATCTTTACCCTGCCCCTTCTTTTGGAAAAATAAATTTCCCTTGAAATCAGAAGGGTGTAAGCAATAAAGATGTTGAAAAAAGTCTAAAAATTGAAGCACTTGAAATTTCATTTTTCTTCTAAAATTCTTAATTGCAACTGTATCACTTTTCTCTACAGGAAATATATAGCTAGAGAAGTCAGTTACTAAATCCTAAAAAGCTTTTGCTATTTCATATAAATTAAACCCGACTAAACTTTAAATTGAGTGCTTTGGAGAAAGAGTCTGAGACATTTGAAGTCATGGTTCAACATTCATTTGTTACTTAATATATGCATTGTCTGACCCACTGGGGGAACAAATGTGGTCTGGATCAAGTGCGAGCACACAATTACACATTTCTCCAGTCACCCACACAGCAAGCAATACAATTCTAATGTCAGATCTATGCCTGCTGTGAGAGGACAGGGGCTAAATGACTGGACAAGAACTGCTGACACAGCAGAGTGAGGCTGTACGGTTTCTGTGCTTTGCATTTGAGCAATTTTTTATTTGTTGCTCTCCACTCAAAAGCCTGACTTACCATTTGGTGGAGCTGCAGCCTGAGGCACTTTGCTCTTCACATCAGATAGCATACACATAATCAACAAATGATGGCTCTTCAGTATCCACTGAGACAACCACCTTTGGAGAGAAGAGATACCTAGTCCTAAGGCACATTCATTCTCTTTTTACTGAGACTGTTAACAAGGGGCAATTGCAATCAGTTCTGACAATGGTCAGTGCTGCTGATGCCCATCACTGCAAAATGGTGTGAGAGCAAAGCTGTTGACAGAATTCAAGCAGCTGTTTGAGAGTAGATAATTTTCGGAGTCTAATTTCATTTCAAGGTCAACTGAGCTCCTTCCTGATATTTGTCCTCTGCAATTTTTATACAAAAACTTTGACACAGGTTTTTTCAGTTTTTAAGGGTGAGTTCTGCAGTATCTGCCCACATTTCATCAGACTGAAGGTAAAATCAACCTAGTATTTATATGCATGTCCCCCATCTTCCCCTAAAATACAAGTTTTTCTGGAAGTGATGGAAGTGACTGAAGGAATCCTGCAATTTCTCAGTGTGATTAAACATGAAACCAAGCCTTGGTCTTCTGCTAAGTAACTACAGTGTAGGCATTTACTTGTACACGAATTAACGTATTTAAAGGGTTCTTCAGCGTGGTTCACTGTGCATGAAAGATACAGCTTCAGCAGCTGTGCACTTGATATAGAATTCAAGCAATAGTCCAAGGATTAAAGTTCCCTGAATTCATTATCTGTGCTCAGACATACCCAGTCACCTCCAGAAAGCATCTACCTACTGAACTGTAAACATGACCGTCATGGCATTCTGAAAAGATAAGCTAAATACAATAGAAAGGATAAAGAATAGCTTCTGTTACACAATATTGGGCACCTAAGCAAAACTGGAAGTTCAAATCTCATCTAAAATCTTGGGGTTGAAGAATACAAAAAACACGTGACCACCAAAGTTAAGGGTTTCTGAAATACTGAATTAATTATAGCTAAATAATTTTCATGCAGTAGTTGCTAATTTTCTGCTTAAGTGGCTACTCTAAGATAAATACATAGATACAAAAGATCACTTTTTGAAAAATCTCAGACAAGACATAAACAGAAGAGTGATTCCAAAGTACACAACTGCTAATACTTGGAGTGTCATTGCTTCACCTAACACAGTGACAAACTTATGATAGGAAAATCCTTCTAAGTGGCTCCGATCTACATTTCCACAGTATCAGCAAAGCACAGAAAGCATCCATTCCCTCGAGAAAGCATGGGAAAGCTCCATTTATTAGGAAACATGAAAAACACCTTGAGTAAAGAAAACCAAAATAGTAACACTAAAGTAGAGCATCTTAGTAGTCTGCTTCTGTCTTACAACTAAACAACCTCAGCATGAAATGGGATTCAGATGAACATGTTCTTTTCTGAATTAAAAATGGTATTTTCATAAGTCTTTCATGAAAGTATTACACAAAAATCATTTAAAAAAAAACATAAAAAGGCCAACAAACAAGAATTCCCTTAGTCTTTGGCTGTCAGATGACTGACTACTGAATTGATATACTATATTTTCAGTTTATTCCATGAAGAGATTTTGAATGTTATATTAAAACTGCATTCAAGACTTTTTTCAAAGGTGCAAGTTAAAGTGTGGTACTCTATTTTCCATTAAAATCCATTTTATTTTAATATCTACAGCTATTTGTTGATATGATATGTCTATTGACACTGAACATACTGGTCTGTAGGAGAGGGTGTTTTACCTTATATTTCTTATAAAAGATTTTTTCCTACTTTTCATAATTTAATAATGTGCTATGCTCCTAACAGCCTTTCTTCTACCAAAAAAGTGTCCATAAGCAATGTGCTATTATTTAGCCTATTGCCCAGTTTTCAAAAGTGTTCTCACTTGTATTAAAAATGTAGAAATCTGAATTAATTTAATAGGATTGATTATGAGTCACTACAAGATTTTGAAAATCCCTACCTACCTACCTAGCAATTTAGGAGCCTAATTTTAGACTCTCCCTCCTCTGGGCAGGGAGGATATAAAATGCTTGTAAAAATAGATTGTGTGGCAAAGAATGATGAAGTCTCAGGTTTGTTGGGTGCTGAGATAAATGCAGAACACAGCTGACACTTTGCTACCAAGAGGTTCTTGATTAAGTTAATAAGCAAGTGGACAAACAAGAATTTCAAGCATTACATTAGTAGCATATTAACCAACTTCTGCATTTTAGAAAAACTCAATCTTAACTGAAGATGAAGAACAGTTTCCTTTTTTCATCACAGAGGACATTCTCCCCTATTTGCCCCTACAAAGATGAGCTAGAAAAAGACAATTTTTTTTCAAATCTGAGATAATATTTCAGATAATAATCATGGGGATACAAATACACTCCCAATCCCAAAGACACCAGAAGATTCACAGTTACAGCCATTGCTAAAAATGTGAGAAACAGAGGTTTGGGATTTTGATGCAAGGCCAGAGTGTACACTTAAATTTGAGTTTCTTTTATCCCCAGTAAACTGCAAATATGAGTAATAGGGGACTCCACTGTACATGCATTTTTTTATGCATTAAAATAATTTCAAACACTTGATCAACAGAGACAAAAGAGAACACAGGAGTAAATTATTTCTGATGCAGGCATAATGGGAGATCATAATACACTATTTTTTGTACATATACAAAAATAAAATGCTTGTGGACTCCAAAACAATGCCTATTTACTCATCTGGATATGAAATTTGGAGTTAGACCTAATGAAAACTAAGCACGGATCCAAAATATGAATCTTCTGGGATATGTGCATTGCATTGACAGCAATGTTAGTTGAATCTTATATACAAACTGGTATTATATGTTTCATTTGAAACTATATTTTACACAGCTATATACCTATAAAAATAAGATGTTTTCAAATATTTTTATAAAGCTTTTATAGCTGTGATAGAATTTTTGTAACCTACACCATGTCTTTATTATCTTGAGGAGAGGAGCTATAAAACTGCTGGGTTTAAAATCAATTTATTCTCAAGCCATCTTCCACTTGCAATTGCAACCTTGCTCACGGCTACCTTCAGTTTGGTACTTGCATTTCTATAGGAGTTCCGGCAAAATGTACTTTTTCCCCCTATTCTCAATTACAGGTTTCAGAAAGAAAACTGTGCTGACAAACTGACACTGCAGAGACCTTTTGGCAAGTTATCCCAGAAGGGGTCAGCTTTGTCTCTGAAGTACTTAGAAACGTATTGTACATTCCTCTACTATGACAATGACTGAGAATACAGCTGCTGGGTATAAAATCTATGCTCTTCCCTGATATTAGCCTTCACAGTGCTCAAAATGTGGTACATTGAAAGCCTTTTGCAATGAAGTGGCAGCCGGAAACGGAAGAAACAGGAACAGTAGTGTGGGGGATCTTATGAAACTTCCCAGAAAGGGAGCCTCACAGATGCATAGATGAAATGGAATTTTACATGGTATTCTACCCAGATGGTATCTACAACACTTCAGTGATAATAGGCAGGAAGATCCCAGATGACCCTGCCATACACAAGGAAAATGCTTCATTTCTCAGCAGCAGTGTCATTCCCTGCGGAGGGCGGAGCATTCCACCCACAGTGCCACTTGTGGAACTGGTTGAGGTGATATGTAAAGAAAAGTCTACATTTGGGAATTCATCCATCTACAATTTTACAATCACATTTTAAGAAACACAAGAAAGTTTGTGGCAGAAAAATAAAACAATAACTCAGTTTTAAAATTTGGCTTGCAAGCCTGCTCTAAGGCTACAATTTGAAGCAGGATCCTCAATCCCAAGGGTCACTGACCTTTTCACTAGGGTAATAAATATTCAGTGACAAATGCCTCTTTCTCCCTGCTCCCTCTCATTCCATTACAAACCTGAGATAACTTCCTGACAATATTTTTGACAAAAGTTACAACTCTGTTCTTTCTCTTTTGTTTAGAATGCCTCCACATAATCCTAGTTCTGCTTTGAGCCACAGAGTTGAGCTCACATGTAAGCATTTTGTTGACAGAGACATAATAAGCAGTTTAGAAGAATTTGTTTAAGAAGGAAGGTACACATTTAATTTTCATACTCAAATACTATGCTTCTTAAAAAGTCATCCCAAAGATTTCGGGTTGTCTCCAGAATAGCAAATAACCTTCCTAAACTAGTAAAAAGTATCAACTTTGTCTTTGTTGTGAAAGGCAAAGTGGGATATAAACAGAAAAGGCATGGCAGATGAAGTTGGATCTGTTTCCTATGGAGGTCTCTACCCTCCTGTTGGGGAGATTAGTTTGTTTTTTAGGATTAACATTTTTCCAAATCCACTAAGATGATAATAGAATATTAAAATGCAGGAGGTTACTCCATGAAAATGTTAAGCATCTTGCAAAATGTTCTAAGAAATGGTGATGATAATTAATTCTTACCTGTAGAGTGTAGTACAAAGTTCCACTGATTTTCAACAGTATGAGTAAATTTCAAGTCATTGCTCCTGAGCATGAGTTCACCACAGCCAGATGTTTACTTTGTTCTTTCAGATCTTAAGTTCCTTTGGGAAAAGAAAATTCTGACACCAAAATATTCAAGACATTTTTTTCAGCTCAGATTTGTTTCTGTTTTCTAGTTATTCCAAACTCTATTACTATTACTATATACTTTTATAGCAAAAAACCACACAAAAAAAAAACAAACACAGACTAACCCCCACAAATTAGAATGCTAATTGGCTTTAACATGATACTAATTATTTACTTGGATAAGATCACTGTGTTTAATAGATGTCATATGAAGAATTAAGTAAAATAGTTGTCTGATCCTTACATGTACTGGGCAGTGCTAACAGAACCTACACGTTCTCATCTTCTTCCTCCCCTTAATAAATTTCTCTAGAAAGAGAAATTAACACAGAGAGGCCTGAAAAGAAGTTCCATGAAAGCAATTAAAATTGAGACTTTCTCAAAAACTCTTGTTGCATATTTATATTTGGTGAAGAATGGTGGAAATTATATTTGGTGAAGAATGGTGGAAAGACAAAAACAAAATGTGGACTGTATCACTGTGGACACTACCCAAACAGAAACATCAGTGACCACGTAGAAAGCAATGAGGAGAGGAACCGAATTATGTCTCAAATGCAAAGTTTTTGTTTGATTTGTTTTCTTTCATTTATGAGGGAAAAAAAGAATCAACTTATTAGATGTAAAATGACAAAACTCAAGGTGGTAACTTCCAAAGGACCCAGTGACTTCAGTAGTGCCCTTACCAAAGAGCATACTGTAAGTACTATGAAGAAAGCACCAGGCATGAACTTCTGACCAGTTCCAACTTTTAAAATAATTAACTGCCTTCACTTGCAATGCCCTAGCAACCTCACAGCCCATTACAGAGCCAACTCATCCTTTTAACTCCACGGCAGGAAACCATCTCTCTTCTATCTGAATGCAAAGATGCAGAGGATAAAATCAACCTACATGATATAGGCAGAATCTTTAATTACACAAAGAGAGAAAAATATTCAGTCAAGGCTCATTGATCCTGAATATGTAATACCGCCATTCAGAATTATCCCTTTTAGCTGACAAGTTTACCTCCCATCGTAAGTAACACAGACAAATGTCACAACCAGTGTTCTCACAGGTCCCATTTGTGGGGATCATAAGGTCAGTTTACAGAATCTGGATTCTCTCATTATCTCTTAACCATCTAATGCCTAATATTTTCTGAATGTATTCTTACTCTGCAGGCCTTTTTCTTGTTCTTTCTAACAACTGATTTTATCATGGGAGAAGGGCAGGTGTTTCCAAAAAAAATACATCTAGGGAACCTCCTTGACCAAAGAGGGGAAGCTACTGGGGTGTGTCATGCTTCTTCTCTGCCCAAGACCACTTCCTTTCTTCCAAAGCTCAAAAGACAGTTTCTGTCTATGCCCAGGACATACTGCAACTGTACATATTCTACAGCATAAAAATAAGCTAAAATAGACTATCATGACTAATAGTTAAATATGTAAAGGTATTCTCACACTCACAGTCTCACTTCTTCAATTTGTCCAAGTTCTTCTATTTAGATAACTTCTTGAAATTCCACATATTTGTGCATTTCAACACTTTTCTCCCCATTTAGGATCAGATACTCATCTGCCCTTGAGATTAAATAAATCAAACTTTTTTCAAAAATTGTTAAAATGGCAAAAGTTTGCCAACATAATGTTCCTGATTGAATTACAGTCTGTATGAAATTCATGGTGCAAGCTAGTAGCCACAGAGGATCATGCAACTTAAATGCGTGTAAAACATGCCATTTTATTCTGTATTTCTAAATTACAAAGTTTAATCACAATAAAATAAGTAACTGAGCAAGAAGACTAAAGTAATTTCTCAGTTCAGCTATTTTTGTTTAGATAGTTAATTCAGTCATTTTTGACAGCTGGCTGGTAACCTCCACATCTCAAAGCAAGATTTGAGCTCTGAGATTATTCTAATGACTATAACCTCTTAGGCCCACCAAACACACTTCCAATATACTCATGAGTAGGTCCAGTAGCAATAAAAGCCTATATTCTCTTAAGTGAAATGCTGTTCATGCTTTTCATGTCCTACATCCTCACCAGCACCCTCACCAGGATAGGGCAAAGTTAAGGGAACAAACTCAAGGTTTAGTGCCTCAAAAGGATAAAGACATGGATGACAGTACTTAAAGAAATCTCATTAAAGTGGAAAACTTCTATCCATAACCATAAACATAATAACAATTACATACCTATACATGCCACGGCTGTTGCCATGAGCTAAGGGTTTAAAAAGGTGGAGAAGTCTACAGAGACCAGCAGCAATTTTAGTGAAGTCTGTGCAGAAAAAAAAAATGCACTTTTTTCTTTGGTGGAGCTTTATTTTTGTTCCTATTTTGTTGTCCCAATTCCTTCCAACAGAAAATTTCTGCTTGCTCTTCGAATGCAGAGAAACAAAACGGAACAGATTAACAAGGTGCTGTGCTGGTACTGATGCCTCTTGCTGGTATCTTTTGTCACAAAAGTATTTTCAGAAAGCAGAATCTGACAAGTCATCAACATTAGTCTCTTTCTCTCTAACAGTATTTCCACAGATTAATTAACTCAAATGTCATTCTCTTATAGCTGCATGCACTCTACAGAAGAGTACTTGGTAGCTGCTGTGTGTTTTGGATCAAACAAAGCTCTGCAGGGATACAGTCATAACTCCTGTAAATTACTAATTGCACTAGAATGTTACAAAATGACTTTTCAGATATATTCTGAGAAAAGTCTTAGCCCAAATGCATTTTCAGAGCAAAAGATTCACCATGGCCCTTTCTTCACCATTAGACCCAATCTGTTGTTGCATTTCTACATGTATTTTGAGAACAAAAGATGTTATTTACCTTCTAGTAGACATGGGACCTTTATTTGGGCTATTACACTTCAGTGTTTATTCTAGAACATTCATACCTAGTGTTCATAACTTATGTAGCAACATGGTGGGCCATTGCAACCTTAAGGGGAAAGGAGAACTCAAAGTTCATGTATGCTTGTGGTCAAATGTAAACACAAAAGTCAGAGGGTCCAAAAAAAAAAATAACATGGGATTTTATTAGTAAATTATACACTTGGCATGGAAATTGGTATTGTAGTCCTTGATCTCCTAGTATAAGCCCAAGCAGTAGTTTTTTTGATAAAGGGGTGGGGTGAGAGGCAGAGGGGAGTAGAGAGAGAGAGATGGATTGAAGAGAGAGACAGAGAAAGAAAGGGAAATTACCAGTCCTGTCTCTAGCATCAATCAAGCTGGCAGGGTGCCCAGAATCCTGGAGAGCATTCATGAGGGTACCTTTTCACAGATAAGTTTTCCCTGCCCTGGAGATAATTCTCTCACTTTCTATGCAAATTAGTTATCATGTGCAGTCTGTTCTTCTATGGCTCAGAGAGCTTTGGGACTCTTTGGTGGTCTTGAACCCACCCTACAGCCCGTATTTGCTTCTCAGCCTCATTGCTACACCTGTGCTATACTGTGCTATGCTCATCTCCAGGAGCCAGAACAAATATGTGTCCCCCAGACAAGTGCTGCCCTCTCCTTTCTCACAGCCTGTTCTTACCAGCAATCCTTGGCTGACTCCAAGGCTGTAGGTGTTTGACACATACACATCAGCCACCTTATCTTCTAGGCTTCCTCACATGGGGAGTTGTATGAATAACTCCTGCTTGTCTGTTGACTTGAATCATGCAAGCAGCACAGGCACACATGTCCTGTTGGGCAGTCTTGCAGGTTCAGTCCTGGCACCAACCCTCAAAAATCAGACCCAAAAATTATTCTCTACATTCAAAAATATCTGAAAGACATTCAGTAACTTATATAGAATTTGCTTTTTACTCTGTTCAGGCAAATCCTCTTGTACTTTCAAAAACATAAGTGTGTCTTCGTCTTCAGGCAATAAAGCAAAGCAGAAATAATGTTGCCATGCTGGCCAAGGTGAACCTAAAGTGCTAGAGAATAGTTCACCAGGCTCAAGTGCTGCAAACGTCTTCATGCAAACTTTTGCTGCCCTTTTTTGACTTTGTTAAATTTGAGTCTTTCTTTTCCCTCCTCAATGGATCTCTGCTCCTTAATGTTCATCCTCAGTGACAAAAGATCACAGTCATACTTTCAAAGGCTTTCCCTTTTTTTCCTGTTTTCCTTGCCATTCTTAAAGTCCAGAAAAAGGGTGTATTCTAATTGTCTCCTTCCAAACAATATAACGATTTCCCCCTTGCAACTTTTCCTGCTAGGGTTAGAATGAAAATCAATTATCTGTGAGCATTTAAGGCTGAATGACACCTAATATAAAACCTACATAGATAAATTGGTAAATATACAAACAGGAAGCAAAAACACATTGAAGAAAGTATTTCATATTTGAACCTCACACAAAGAAACTCTGAATAATAGATTTATTTTAACAAAAAAAAAACCAACAAAAAAAGCCCTACCCAGTATGATACAATTACTGTAGAAGCCAGAAGGATAAAAGGTCCTCTGAATTATTACCATTTTCTGAGGAACTACTAAACTAACAGTTAAAAGGATCTGAATACTTTCTAGACTAGTATAGGGAGGCATTATGACAATCCTGCTCCTAAGCCTCGCTGAGCTTAAATCAGCATGGGTATATAAGAATAATGTCACATAATTTTCTACATGAAACTATCATTTTGCTGTTACCTGAAGGGACACTGTAAGACACACTATAGTACTATAAATGTAAATATTCTGTACACCAAGTGTTCCATGACAATGGAAACTTAATGATGTATATATTACAACATCACTGCTGGAGTTAGGGTTGTATTAGCATTTTTGTGATAACCCACCCCACCATTTCCCAGAGGTTTATAACTCAACTGTAAAAATTTACTACAAGTTAAAATTTAACTTATCAAGTCCATCCCAGGAGCACTTTTTTAAAGACGACAGCCATCTGCATGTTTTTAGATATAAAATGTACATATAAATGTTAAACATACTTGTTAGTGTTCAATTTAATGGGGAAAAAATAATAAAATGGTTTTAAGAAAAAAAAAATCATAACAGCCTAACCTGAAAGTGTCAAGTGAAAATAATTATTAAACAATTAAAATAAATTTTCAAAACAATTTATGAAGTGTCAAAGTAACTGCTAGGAATAAAACCTGATGAAAAATTGCGAGATCCTGAATTTCTTCAATGTTTGTTTATTTTTCTGCATTTTAAAGATCTAATTTTCAGCCTGTTCTGTTTGAGGACACAGCACTGATATTTGCTAGTACAGCTACAGAATTACTTCCTGAGTTATTGATATGCTTTTAAAATACAGGATGCACTGTAAGTGAGCTGAGCCATGAAAGAGTTTCTTCTCCTCAACATATTTTCTCCCCAGAGCTCCACATTTCCATTCTGCAGATTTAGCTCGCCCTGGTAGCCACCATGTCTGGCTCAAATCTCAAGTAACTGTGCAGGAATCAAAGCTTTCACTTCCTTGATCCAGTACCTATAGTTGTTGAGGTTATTTCTCAAGGGACCTTAGTTTGCTCAGATCATATCTAATATGACTAAGGGAGACAGTTTTTCCTGTGTTTGCACCTGTATTGTAGAGCTTTGATACTCACTTATGTTTCCATTGATTTTTCTCTGTTTTGCTGCTGTATACATTTTGCCTTCCTGAATATAAATAAGGTTTATTGCTAAGATCTAGGTTATTGCCATAAGCTATTCTAAAAAATATAAACTATTCCTTCTTCTGTAAGAGGTTGGGAATGATCTGAGCCCAAACTCAAGAGATATTTTTCCTCAGAACAACATTGGAATTATGTAACATAGCCCAAAACTGGGAAATTGGGGGTGGGATGATTGAACACATGCAAATTTGAAACTAGGATTTCAGAACCACCTAACATTTTGTTTTCAGAAAATCAAGTTACCTCTCCATAGCTTAAATTTTTTTTTGCATAAAAAGTTAAAAGGAATTTTAATATTCTCCCACTAGCTAAAAGGGTCGGTGTAACTGTACTTAGGGTAGAGAAGGTGGAACAAGATGATTTTTAAGGTGCTTTCCAACTCAAACCATTATGTGTTAACACCTTTGCAATGTACAATGGCAGAGAGCCCATGGATTGAAGAGTGTATACCTAGCATATATGAGATACTCAAGAGAGTACTGAAGAACACAGAAATTAATAAATTAAGTTTTTCATTCTTTACCATTCTCTATTTGTGTTAGAGAAAGATGACTGAGAAGCCAAAGCAGTGCAACACTTAAAAACAGGAGTCTTCTGGATGGATCCAAGTGAAAAAAGATTCAGTGGTAAAAATCAATTGTGATAGCAACAGTATGCATTGATCTGCATGAAAACAAATCACAAGTTCTTGTGCAGAAATATGAAAATCAGGGCAAGAAGTAGTTACCTACTTGAAGCTGACTAAATCAAGCAAAAAACAGACATTCTGTGAAGTAACCATGAAGCTGGGAGCAGCAAAAGCACAACTTTGAGGATTATGATCAGACTGATGTCTACTTACTTTAAAAGTTTGTTTGCACTTTTCAATCAGCCATATGTTTTTTTCTCTCCTTAATAATTTCCTGTCCTAGCACTCAAAACTCATGGCAGCTTAGCTGAAACTTCTGCCTGTAAATCATGTTAAAGTGTCAAGAAGTGCTTGCCATAGAATCTTTCAATAAGTAGCCAGAACAGACCTTGAGAGGGCAGGACATGTGCATAAGCATTCTAGACAAATCATTGCCAAAAGCATTCCCTAGACCCTTCTCCAGCAGCCCCTCCCTGTGGCACTGGGCCTTAGACGTGTGATTAACCTCTCTGTAGGAGAGAACTCCAAGTGAAGCTTAAATTCAAAATCTGACCTTCCCACCATTCAGGTTATCTTTCCAGATAACCTGCATATTGTTTCTCCAGTCTGAAGTCGTGCCAGCTTTGATAAAATTGCTATTTCCAGGTTGTCAGATGATCTTTTTTCTAACATTTCTCATTTTCCCTCCTCCAGCTCCCTTTGTAGATGCACTGAATGATAGTGCTGTACAAGTCTGGAGAACTCCCATGGCAATCAATTTGACTAATACATACACAGCATAAAAGAGGGTATTTAACCATCAAAAGGATGCTTTTTCCCCTGAACTGGAGAACAAGAGCAATCATTTCAGCTAGAGTTTCTCTATGGCAGTTGGAGAGAAGTGATGGCCTCCCCATGGATTAACATTTCCTGACTTTGCTCTTCACACAAAGGTTACAACTACTTATGTTATATGCAAGTTATGCATAATAATTAGAAACAGGGCACACTGTCTAAATCATCATACTTGTTAGCATTTCAGTGCAGACATCATTTTAATCCTTGCATTTCTAATGTCAACAGTAGCCGCTTAGAGTTGTCATTGAAATCTTTAATTTCTCTCCTCTTCCTATTGCATCTATGTGCACACATTGTTCATTGATTATGGTTTGGCATTTCTTCTAGGTTTTTATAACCTTGCAGTAGATTTATGCACACAAGAACTTAAACTGGCAACCTAGTACATGTTATACAAGAGAGGTTATATTTGAATGAAAAGTATTGAAGTTCCTATCCTATTCAGCAGGATTATATAGATAATAAAGGTCAGCTGTGATACATACTATTATGTTAACATGCAAAAAAAATGTGTAGTAGTAGTAGTAGTATATGATGGGAAGGGTTTATTTATAATAAAAGCAAGTCATGCTTAAGGAATAAATTTAGGATAGCAGTAGACAGTGATAATGGATTATTGTAGGCTTATAGGAAAACCATTTTCATGTCAGATAAAACAATCAATTTAAACTGGAGTCAGATTCTCAAATCCTAACAAAGCAAAGAAAAATACCTGAGGGTGTTTAGAAAGGAGCTTTCATAAGAGCTTTGAGCTGGTGTGGCTGTTCCCATCAGCAGGTTTCTTGGCAATGGACCTATCCACTCATATTAAACTCACACTGAAAGTCTTGACAGTAACAATGACTTTGGCACATCAAAAATAGAAGTATTTTCTGTGATGTCCCATAGTCAGTAAAAACTAACTAAATCAGGACATTCTCTGATAATTAAAAATAAACATTTTTAGTTTTCATGACCAATAGTTGCCTCTCTCACAATTCTTCCAGATTTTCTGTAGTTTGGAAAAGGGGAAAGAATTTCTCTTCTCTGTAGTTTCCCTATGGAAGGTGATGAGTGTTACAAGGTACTTAAGGTACAAGTCAGTTCTGAAATACAGTTCATGCATTACTTATGAGTTTTCACTGAAATGTAAATCTGAGCGATTTTCATTTGTTCCCTTGGTCTTAAATGAAACATTTACTGAGTCCAAGGAATCATTCTCAGAGCTCAAATTCTAGAGAGAAGTGTGTGGTATGGTAAAAATTATTAATAAAAAATACATACATGTCCAGACAAATAAAGCTTCTACACTAAAAAACTTCACATTTGTCTGTATTAATGTTTAATGCATTTGTAAAAAGCAGTCCTGCTTTGCAGGAAATAGCCACAAAAGTGTCCTGCAATCTACTAGCACTTATGATCACAGCATGGGTCCAAAGAGGATTGTCAGAAATGCATGATCCATGTTTGATAGATCAGAGGAACCATACAGAGTATATTAAAGCCATATTATAGCTGCTGAAAGGAATGCAAAAATATTTCTGGATTAGCTCTAAAATTAGAGGTTAACATCATTTGATTGGCTTAAGCACACAGCATATTAGCAGTAGGTATTGCTAAGAAAACTCAGTTATGACCTACAGAAACCAATTACACAAGAGGGAACTAAAAGAAAATTTAAATTATGCAATCATAATGTTTAATAAGTGTCATGTCTTTCTAATATAATAAAATAAATATATTGAAATACTATAGTGTGTTCTACCACAACCAGTTTACATCCATGGTATTGAGAACAAAGCATAGTCTTAGTTTCTTAGGCAGGTTTAAAAAATGCCTAGTAATTTATTGGGACAGTTTGCTTGCATCTTTAAGTTAATATGATATGTAGCATTTTAAAAACAATATAAACTTAGCATCCAGGCAAAATATTCTTGCTCTAGCATTTTTTCAGATGATTGTACAAAGGGTTATTTCAGTGATATTGCTGTTGTTCCTACATTTGTGTCCAGGTAGGAGCATCAAGATCTGCAAGTGCAATGGAAAATATTTCCATTTATCTTCATAAGATATTTCAATTTCAACTGAAAAAGACATTTAAAATGGGGTTTTGTATCTAAAGACTATAGATATCAGTAAAAGTTAAAGCACTGAATTGAGTAATTGCACAGAATTTTAAAGAAGGGCTAATATTTGAAGTAAATGTGACCCCCAAATAAACATATTAGATGCAGACACCTTGTGAAAATGCAAGCTCAAGCTATCCTCCCTTGAAAGATAAAAAAGGGCAGGGGATCTCAGCATAGTCCCAAGCTTGTTATATATATACACACATGACTAGTTATAATCTGAACTTAAGACTTGAATTCTTTCTTATTGAACAAAAGCTTAATCCTTCTAACTCCTTGGGGAAATAGCCTTAAACAGGTGAAAATAAAATACAATTAACAAAGAAGTGAAAGGAGATGAGGAGCCCTTTGAGACTGTAATGAAAACAAAAAAGGCAAAACAAATTAAATTTTCCAACCTGAATAAATCTTTGTAGGAAACATTAAAACAAAAAAAAGGATAAGAGGAAGAAATTAAGTAGATCCAAAATTATGAGTGTGGTAGAAAACACAGCACAATAAACTTGAAATCAGCCTCTTGGGAAAAGATTAAAAATAAGAATTGTAAATTATACGAGAAGTATTTTGTAGAAACTGCATCTTGTTCAAAAATAAAGCAATCTAACCTATCTTTCCAGATGCAATTTTCTACAGTTTAATTTGGTAGGCTAAGTATTGGTTTTGAACTTTTAGCTGATTTCTGTCTAACTAGCTTTAATTGTTATGTTTACTTCTAATTGACATTCAGCAATTCCCTGAGTTATTCACTATGTAAAGAGGCTCAAAAATATCTTGAAGCCAGAACAACCAACTCAAATTCTCTTCAAAATTTCTCAAAATGTTAAGAAGAAGTTCCATAATGGCTGCAAACTTTTACTATCAAAGGAGGCATCCAGAATTACTTACAATCCACTCTTGTAGTTAATGGTTCCCAAACAAGAGAAGCAAAGCATACCACCATGTCTCCAAAATTGTTTATGATTGAACTGTAGTTTTTAAGATAAGAGTATTTCCAAATATATGTCGTGATTAGGAACGTGCTTTTGTGCATTGTGAAAAATTCACTTCTTGTGTGTGTACAGCAATTGGTTTTAAAGAGCCAAGGGACAAAGAAGATAATGAGCATTTCCAAAAAAAAAAAAATATGGTGAAGACTGTCAGACCAAGATTCTTTCCTATCTTATTCTCTAAGATTACAGTCTCCATAAGGGCAAATTCCTGTTTATAGGACAGAATTGGCAGAGTGTTGAAGCACTGGAATATCAAATCCTTTATCATTAATGCGGCAGCTAGAAATTAAGCCGAGGTCTCCAGTTTATACTTGAAATCAGAGAAAGAAATGTCCATGGGTGTCTTTGTTTTAACTTCAGTGTGCACAGTAATGCAGCAATGGAGAGGCAGTCACAGATTGGCAGCCGTGTACTTCAACCCTCACTTTGAATTTTAGTTATTAGCGCCTGTGTTGTTGTATATGTAGATACAGAGATACAAGTATATTCATTTTATTCTTAGTGTGCTGCAATCACACCTACATTTTACTTTGTAGTTATACCTTCAGGGAATAGCTTTCAGGAATATTATGCTGGGAAACTTCCCAGGAAAATGTCATTAAATGTCTGCATCTTCTCTCCTATCCCTCTCTTCCTCCTGAAATTTTCTCCTTCACATCAAAAGTTTACTGTTACTTTGAAGTAATAGGAATCAAAGAAAAGGGAGAAAGCTGGCTCCATCAGAGCCAGTGTTGAAAAGTTCCTGAGGATGTGGGAGAGATGAAAGAAACTGGAATTGTTTCAATCAAAGATAAGAAGTTGGAGGTGGGAATGCAAGGATTTTTGGACAAGCCTGTGGAAAGATGGGGGGAGGCATACATATATTTACACACATACTTGAGGGGTGAAAGGAAGTAAGATAGCACAAAGTTTCTGAAATCTACTTCAATATGTTATTCATTAAATCCTTGTTTTGCCTCCTTTCAGTCAACTTCTTGGTACTATTTCAAAAATGAATCCAAGCTTAAATAAAAGAGTCATAGAGAATCTCTGCAAAGCCCTTCAGAGTGAGTACAATAAATGACAACTTTTTGGAGTGGCAGAAAGACGATGTTGATATGTTTAAGCATCTCATCCATTTCAAACCTTTCTTCAAAAATATTTCAATCTTTATCAGTCCCTACAGCTTAAAAGAATGGACAAATAAATATATCTCTTTAGATTGCAACACTTTTAAGTATAAATGTAATTAAAAATATTCTTTTATTGCATATCAGATTTTAGTTAGTGGAAGTCAAAGTCAGCAAACTCTGAAAGAAGATAACCAGTTTGGCTCTGAGAAGTTCAGGGCAACTGAGAGGTTCCTCTCAAAGACACAACATGCAGATGTCCTAGAACTCACCTGAAAGAAATACTGTCCAATCTGATATGGATTTCTGCAGGTATAAATCCAATTTCTCTGCTTGCCATTTGCAAAACCCACACATTAAAATTCTAAAAATATTCCTTTAAATCATAAGGAGGTGTCATTGCTACTATCCAAGATGTCCCATTTTTGAAGAATCTCAGAAGAGAGACTTTATTCCTTTTCTTCACTACAGGAATAATTAACAAATATGAGAAGGGACAGCAATAATAATAAAGCCTTGGTTGCATCTCCAAACATATGCAGATGACTCCACACTCCAAATTCACTACCCCCGGCTTCATCCAGATATTAAAGCACCAAGATAGAAATTACATTTCATTGATAGGAACAGACAGAACTACAGATCTGCCATTCATCTCACCATCTGGGCTTGTATGAAGCAGGGAAATACAGTCTGGAGTACAAAGTATTTTCCCTAGCCACAAAAGCAACCTCTTCTCTTGGACCCCACACACTGATAAATACTAGGTACCTCTTAAACAAAACAAATGTATGCATCATAGCAAAGGAGAGGAAGTGGAACTTGTACCTTTATGCTAATCCTTCTCCTCCAAAAAACAGCAGCTCTGGTTTCTCTGAATCACTTAGTCCAGAAATGGATTGAAAATTAAGACTGCAAGCTGAAGATCAGCTGCTGAATTACATCAATTGAAAGTGATTCCACCAGCTTCTTAGTAGACCAAGTATTGAATGTGCATATGTGTAAGGCAGTATCAGCAACAACAGCATGAAACTTCAGTGTTTTGTTGAGGTATGACAGGAGGAATAGCTGTTGAGCAGCTATGTTGAGCAGGGGTAAGGAAAGCAGAGAGTTCGATCCATCCATATCATGCATGGATCCTACACATCTTTGCACCCTTCTTCTGATTCTATGGAATTTCATCTTTAGGGGGATTGAGGAGGGGAAGGCAAAAAAAGCACAGGACTACCCATCACAGTCACAAAGAAATCCTATGAGTCTGAATTATGTTCAAAATCATAGATGCAGGAATATCAGAGATATAAAGCTATGCTACTAATTACTGCTTCCATGAGCAACACCAACCTGAAAATGAGAGTTGCACTCTCTTTCCCTCATCACAGCCTAACACAGAATATCCAGTTAGAAATGAAACTGAGAAACCATACCATCAAAAGTTGAGATGTCTATTCTGGTTGGGGCCAAAAGGGGTAACAATCACTGATTCCCTTGAATTCTTCAATTCCAAACTTTCCTTCCATTGGATTCTCTTCACAAACTTCTGCTGACATCACTGCATAGATTATAGAGTCTCCTCTCATAACCTAGAAGGGAAGAAACATCATGCCCAATGATTCAAGCCTAATCAAACTCATTCATATTACTGCCATTTGATATTTCATAAGAGGAATTATAATCATCTTCTGAACAAATATAGAGGCTGTTATATGAGGATTGCAGGGTAATTCAGCTTGGAAGGGATCTCAGGATATTTCTAGTCCAACCTCCTGCTCAAAGCAGAGCCAACTCTGAGTACTGATTCCTGGAACCTGACTCCATCTCTTTCATGACCTCTCTGGCACTGGAAGCTGATATTAATTGTCTCCATAGCTACTGTGCCATCTCTTCTCCAAGCTGAACAAGTCCAGTTCCCTCAATCACTCCTCACAGGACAAGTGCTACAGCCCACCCCCCACCTTCAAGGTAATTGAATATTAAGAATAATATTCTAGATGGAAATAGGGCACATCAAAAATGCCTTCATTCATCCAGTAACAACTTATGGAAGAGATACTATAGAAAGGTTAGAAATTAGGCAAGATGTGGCACTATGATCTATACTGGTGTAGTTAAATCCCAAACTGCTATATTGAAAATATTGCTATAGAATCTCTTATAATTCATAAAATCATAGGAAAAGGTTGGAAGATGATCTAGCCAACTTCTGCCCAAAAACAAGGTCAAATGTGAAGTCAAGGTTCTAATTCTTCAGTCATCTATTATCATGGGCAGCAGATGAAGAATTCAACCTTATTTTCAAAAATTCCATTTCTTGCTAAATCACATTTCATTATAGGATTCTAAAGAATGAAAATATTTCATTATGAGCATGGAAATTGCAAGGCAAGAGGGAGGGGAAGCCATCTGTAGCAGAATACACTGCTCCTGTTTACATTCTCCCATCAGTTTGTTTACAGTGAACCCTCCTGAACCTCTCCTTGTTAGATAGGATGCCTTCCCTTTGTGTTAAGCAGGCTTATGCTTAAAGTCAGAATGAGCAGATGGAAAGAAAACTTTTAACAACAAGAGTGCTCCTCCATTGTACTTATGATAACAAAACAGTACAAAGTGTCAGCAGCAGGCAGAGTCTCCTGCCATCTACAGTATTAGGTATATTTCTGGTTTTCTCCAATCCAGAGTAGGCTGTTTCTGAGCAAATTGAAACATGCAGAAAATGATTTTAAAAAAGCCTAGTCAACTGAGGACAAAATTCAAAGGAAGTCTTTCGTTCCATGTTCTATCCTTTTGTGTATAATAAACACAAAAGAAGCAGTCAACCTACAGCCTTGGATCAGAGGTAGTGCACAAGTACAATTCATTTATGTCCCCACTTGCTGTTTTGCAGTCAGGGCGCCTTAGGCACAGGCAGGAAAAGAAACAAATGCCTCAAACAAGCAATTAGAACCTGCTTCTAGCCAATCCCTTCGGTGTTGAATTCAGACACAGCAGCTTGCACAGCAGTTTCTGGACCCTGCTTCTAGATCTTCCTGAAACCCTGGGATTGCTGGGGGACTGCTGTGTACTTTGAGGGGCACCAAGATTCCTGCCACTGCCAGGTAAGGATAGCTACAGGAGACTGAAGTCTCTAGCAAGCTCTAGCAGCTTCTAACAAGATCCCACAGCTGCTCTTGGTCAAAGGTTGTTCTAGCTCTAATCAGGATATTAGGACAGGTCGAGAACCCCTTTCAGTGGGAGCTACAGAGAGGCATGGAGTACATTCGCTTGTGAAAAAGGGGTTAAAAATTTTTTATATGTGCCTAGCCAGCATTAATGACATGGCATAGGGCACAGTGACCAAAGCAACTAGTCCTGCTATCCTCTGATTACTGAGAACTGCTTGTAGGATCCACTCAACAAGTGGAACAAAAGGAAAGGAAAGGAAAATCAAACCAGGAACAAGGGGGCCAGGAAGATGGCAACAGCCAATGCAGAAAGGAAATGATGGGTGGGTTTGGCAAGTATGCAATGTGATGTGGACAGGAAACACCTTAATCTGACCTGAAGAGGATGCCTCAAATCTATGCAAACAAATGAAGCGCCAACAGGACAGTAGATTGCAGATTTTTTCTCTGAAATCAGTAAAATGGTGCTTCCCTGAAGCGCCTGTACAGCAGTTTGCAGCATGGGGAACAGGCAGGAGTAATTAGATGTCTGTTACAGGGCTACAACCTCCTTTGGTTAGAGATGTGGGGTAGCTCACTCAAGTGCTGCAATGAGTGAACACACACTTATTAGGAAACTTTATTAGGAATGGTGGATCCAGATGCATCCAGCATTTGGATGGGCAGGATTGTGATGAGGGAGAATTGCCCTTGATGTGAAAACAGCAGATGGGTGATGAGCCAGCTGACAGCTTGTAAGTCAGAACCATTGGGCAAAACAAAATCAGTAATACGAGGAAATACTGGATTTTGTGGCCTTCTTTAGACAGCTGTAATAAGCCTCACCTACACAGGCTCTCGTGCTCATGCAGACTTCAACCATTTTTCAAGGATCATTTCCCTCCAAACTCAAGAATGGTCCACCCCAATGTGCAGAAAGTCAAACAAAGGTAGCAGAGAGCTCCTCAAAATCTCAACTATAAAAAATTAATAAGAGGTAGCAGAAGGGACATTTGACCTAGGAGGAATACAGAGATACAGTCCAGGTGTGGAATGATGGTGTTAGATACAACAAAACCCATCTGGAGCTGAATGTGACTGGGAATCGACAAGGTAAAAGGCCTCACTTCAAACTCTGAGAAAGTAATGAAGAAAAAATTGGAAGTACTTTCCAAAAATACAAAAGAAAAGGAGAATAGTCAGTATGCATTTATGATGACACTTTTATATTGACTTTAGCAAGGATTTTGACACTTTATCCCATTACATTTGTCATAGACATATTGATGAAATATGAGGTAGATTAGTGGATAGTAAGCAAGGTGAATTGAAAACTGGTTGAACTGGCAGGATCAAAGGGCTGTGATCTATCCAGGGTGATCACCCTGGTCCAGGTGACACCAACCCCTAACAATGTCCCCCTGGGGTTGATACTGGAGCCAGTGTTGGTTAACATGTTCATTAATTACCTGTAACATGGGCCTGAGTGCACATGAACAGGAGGAGTGGCTGGTACACCAGATGTTGCCATTTCAGAGCCACCACAACAGTCTGGACAAATGAGCCAACAGAAAGGTCATGAAGAGGGAAGAGCAGAAGCCCTGTATCTAGGAAGGCATAATCCCATCCATCAGCACAACATGGGGTCTAGCTAGCTTGGAAGAAGCTCTGCAGAGACTCTGCAAAGGAGGGAATGAACAACTTGATAATTAACCAGCAATGTGTCCTTGTGGCAAAGGCAGTCAGCAGTTGCTGGTTTGTGTTAGGGGGGCTATTGCCGAAGGCTGAGACTTCTTCACTCAGCACTGGTGAAACCACTGAGTGCTGGGTGCAGTCCTGGAATCCCCAGTGCAGGAGAGACATGGACACAGGTGGAACAAGTCTGTTTACAGGCTGTGAGGATGATTAAGGGTCACATGAGGAAAAGCTAGGACTCTTCAACATGAAGAAAAGAAGGCTCACATCTGATCCTGTTAGTAAAGAAGATGGAAACAGACTCTCCTCAGTGGTACCAGCCATAAGTTAAAATATATTGTCTGGTTTAACCATTAAAAAAAATGAAGAAGCAGAAAGAAACCCCATATTTTCAGTGTGAGGGAGATTAAGAAAGTTTCCCAGAGGGCTTGTGGAGTCTTGGCCTTTGGAGATGTTCAAGATCAGATTTAATACAGCCGTGAGCAATCTGCTCTAGCTGACCCCTTTTTGGAAATAGGGGGCTAGACAACTTCCAGATACTCCTTTCTGCCTCAGACTCTTTTACCAGAGTCTGTGGTTCTGGGATCAGTTTGGTCACCTTCCCAAACACACAACCAAAGTGCAGGGACCTTTCATTGTGTTACACATAGACTTGTGTTCACTTGATGGGAACCCTCATCTGTTTTAGCTACATTACAAGAATGCATTCATATCCATACCAGAAAAGGATCATGACCTACAAGCCCTGGAGTGCTGTAGGAACACGTTTATGCCGCACTGCGCCGGAATCACTGGGAACTGCTGATGGAGGAGATTCTTCTAGTTAAAAAGCCTAAGCAGAGACATTTTAATTAGCTATGGACTCAAAGCTATACTTGCTGGCAGTAGAACTCCCAGGAAGAATTACTCTGATTTACAGTAATTTTCCACAGAGGATTTCAAACTTCACCAAAAAAAAAAAAAAAATTATAAGTCCTTAATATAAGAGCAGAGATGAGAAAACTCCCCAGGAAAGTCTTCTGTGCTGGGATATTTTTGTAATATTTTCATATTTTTGCATCCTTTCTCCACTCTGATTACAAACAAGACTGTATTTCCTAGCAAAAGGATTAGGAAAACAGAAAAAATATTGTCATACTCTCTAGAACCAGTGATGAAAAGAAATGGCTGTTCAGTTTGTCAGATATTTCTATTTATCAGATTTTTTTTTAGTTTACAGTTTTGAATCAGAAGGGGGGGGGGAGGGGGGCAAAAAAAATAATAAAAAGAAAAAGAAGATACCACTAGAATCTATCCTGTTGACTTGGGCACCTGCAAAGGAAAGTAGAGCTAGAGGTTCACTCCCCTGCTCTGAACTAAACAAAGAAGGGACTTGAATTTAAGTCTCCAATTAATGCCCTATGGGTTAATTTAGTGGACTATTTTGGTTAGGCAACAAAAACCAAAATTCTATGGGACTAATGTGACTTTACTATGCCTTTACAATATCAAGCACTAAAATAAATCAAAAACTGGCACACTTCAGCTTCTTAGCAGAAAATAACCATTACATTCTTTAACATTTTACAGAAAAGGGAAAAACAAGGAAAAAAGAAGCTGAAACCTGAAAGGAGGTATTTCTAGATGAGAGATTGTTTGCTTCACCATGGAATCTTTTCTATCACCAAGCACATTGTACAGGATGACAACAGAGATAACAGAACTCCCTTATAGGAGAGCAAACCATTCTGTGGGATCAACTAGGTTAATTTTAAGAACAAAAGTGAACACGACAAAATAAGAAGTACCAACAACATCAAAAAGGTAGAAAATATAATACCTGTTCATGAATCTTACACCATATGGTACAGTTATATGATATACATACACACACCTGCACCTATGTACAGCCATGTCCTGCATCACTCCTGTTCACACAGACACATCAAAACTAGCTTTAAGCTAACTACAGAATTGTTGCTGTCAGCATAATCACAGCATCTCAGTGCAGACTGGAACACCTACTGGGGAAATTTACTCAAGACCCATTGGTAATGTCTGCCAAGACCAATACTTCCAGAGCAATACTAATAACTATATTTGAAATAGAACATTTAGCTTCATCTGTTGGCACAAGACATACCTATTCAATACTACTGGAATTTAACACATAATTCATCATGGACAGAAAAAGAAAAGGAGCAGATTATAAAGCTGACAAGGAGGCAGCAACCTTGTGAATTTATACCACTTTTACCATCACCTATGAAACATCTATCTGCATCTTTTTTCAAAGGTTCCCAGAACAATATTTCAGAAGAGCAGTCTCACCTGGCTAGGAAGCAGTCCCAGCAGAGGTCAGGGAGCCTGTAAGAGTGAGACATTAATTTCAGACAACCAGGCATCCTTCAGGATCCCTTCTTACTCAAACTATGTGATCAGCTTCTGTCTCTCTCCCAAGTCCAAGATACTCAGAGACCCAAATGTTGTGAGGGATCTCATCTCAGGACATAGCAAGAGCCATGAAATTCAAGCTCTTCAACCTAGCTTTCTCTCCAGAAAGGAGAGAGGTAAATGGATTGACATCTAATTGTTCCAAACATTGTGTTGTTTAATCACCAATTAGACCTCATTTCTCATCTGCTAAGTTCAACCTATTGATTTCCAGTCACACATTCTTCTTGTTTACTGTAAAGACAGAGGCATGTCCCCTGTGTGCTCAGAGGAAGCAGGAGCTGTGGCCCCAGTGTACCCCAGCAGCCCCATCAGCACACATCCTTGCCTGTGCCGTTCCCACATGCCCATGTCAGGAGCAGGGCAGGCATTTTTTGCAGGCATAGCTGCACAATAACAAGTCTGAAAGCTCCAGGCTGGAGCTGGCTCGGAGCAAACATCTGACTAGGCAGATACTACAGTCGAAAGCTGCCCTGGGGTTGTGCCTGCAGAGCTCTCTGTTCGCATTAGTTTTCTGACTTTCTCAGACTTTTCTTAGAATAATTTTACATAACAGATTGGGATGGCACTTGGAGTAGGTGCAGCTACATAACCCTTTATATAGAGGTCGTATAGAGGCCTCTGTACAGCATAAGTACCAAACTAAAAGCAACACTCATCTTCAGTGCCTGGCTGTCAGCTGGTCTTGGATGAACATATTTTTAGCACTTGTCAGTATTCCTGCTACTTAGGCACCTTCCTCAGAAAGTTTTTTAATCATTGTTTCAACAAAGTGTTTCAGTTTCAACAAAATAGTAATTCCTGACAAAAAAAGAAAAAAAAATTGTGCATTCATTAATGCTGAGCAGTTCTACCAGTTTCTTAAAATAGGCAAAAGTAACAGTATCAGAAGCAATGAACTGCAGTTATATGCATAGTAGAGGCAGGAAAAAAGGCAAAAAGTGACAATGCAGCCAACAAACTCTAAAAAAGGTTTGCATTTATTGCCTGGCTATTTTATATGCTGACCGGTATAAACCTACTGTTTTTGCAAGACATTAATTCATTTCAGCTGCATACTGTATGTTTTCTTGTTGCTGTGATCTGAGTGGGTCACTCTTATCTACCATTTCACAGTTTATACATCTTATTGATACTACAAAATCAAATTCTCAGCAAAAGGATGGCCTGTCATTTTGTGGAAAGTAATCTATACAAAGCTGTGCTTCCGTTACCTTATCTGTACCCATCAAATTAATCTGATTACCTCTAAGCTTCCCTAAACTATTCTGAAGGAGAAAATTCTGTTAGAATCAGGAGTTATGATTTTTATGTCATTCTAATGTGCTTAACAAGATAAAATCATTACAGAATTCAAACACTTTGGCAACACACATCCCTGGCAGGGGAATGGACATTAAAATGGCCGCAAAACCAGTTTCTCATGCTCAGGAGACACCCTAGAGGGCTGTCCTGGAACAGAACTACAGTTCTGCATGGGCTTAAGTCAGATAAAACCAGTTGAAGGAAATAAAATAGAATGTTGGAGAACAGACATTTCAGCAGTTCTTATGAAGAAATTAAAAAATTACAAACCTACCATCACAGATAGCTGTAGAGACACAGGCTGATTAACGAAAAAAATAGTACCTGATCCTGTGTTTGGCTAGATGCTGAAAAGCGAAGTCCATTTATTTAGAAGAACAAGACGACAGAGATACAATCTGTTTAGAACAAGAATGTAATTTTCAGTTGCATGTCCACTTTCAGCAAGTGCAGTTGCTGCGGGAAAAACAGAAATCGAATCACACTTGCTGCTAAATACATATTTAATTGCTTATGTTTTTTTTATATTTTGTTTTGCACCAGACTGTTTACTCTGCTCATGATGATGTGGAATTAGTGTTGCTAAGTTTTCTGCTTCCTTTAACCAGTCCTAAAGTGCCGCCTAGTGCACGTTTAAGGCAACATCCTCGCCTAACACAGCAGTGCCAAGGGCTGAGCATGCAGAATATCCTGGCTGATTTTATTTCATGTAAAAACATTTCATTATCTCTCTCCAGCCAATTTCATCAAATTTTAGGGGGTGAAGTGAATTCTGCATCTCTGGGAATGTGTATTAGTAGCAGTTAATCCAGTAAGACCCTGGATTGATGTAACTAGTGCTGTCTAGCCTTCCAATCTGCACAGCTGTGACAGTGGAGGGAGAGCTTGTCAGGGAGGCTGGAGCACTCTGGGACCAGCTCTCAGCACCAGCTCCCACCAGGATGCTTGCAGAAACATCAACCTGCCCGGGGGCCATCAGCCCCACAGAGAACACCCAGGCCCCAGACCTTCTGTCCTTTACTCAGCAAGAAAGGTTGAGACCAATGGCTCTGTCTGGACTTAGGAAAACAAACCTTAAGGAGTGGATTGATCTCTTCTGTGGCTTTGGAAGAGAGTGCCAGGGCCTGATACCCTCCCTGGAGTTACAGCTGGCCGCATCAAACTAAGCAGTTACAGCAACAGATATGGCTGAAAACTGCAGTTATTTGACCACACACAGATATAGCATTGTACATCATCCCAACTGCTCATGTTTTCCTTGGGAGTGAGCAAATTGCCAGTGCTCTGTGGCACAGTGAAGGAAAAGAGGAATTGTTCCTTTTATTTTTAATCACAAAGATAAAGAGCTGGGACTTACTTAGAAACCTGTCAAGAACTACATGAAAAAAAACTGAAATTACCTGAGCTTTTAGCTACCTGACACTTGCTTGAACCACAGACTTCTTTCTCCCTTATAAACCATGTACACTCAAAATGAGCTCTGCTTTTCATTCACTAATTAACACTGCAGTGGTATGAAAGAGCTTGTTTCCTAAATGCTTAAATATTACTCTTGATGTATAGGGATCTACCTGTCTTTTGTGATATGTTGTGATAAGCTATTTTCTTCTGCAGAGCTTTCCTGCCAATAAATTGTAGTGCAGGAAATCACAGAATCACAGAATAAGCTGAGTTGGAAGGCACCCACAAGGATCCCTAAATGCAACACCCAACCCTTCACAGCACCATCCCCAAGAGTCACGCCATGTGCCTGAGAGCATCATCCAAACACTTCTTGAATTCTGTCAGGCTTGGTGCTGTGACCACTTCCCTGGGGCGCCTGTTCCAGTGTCCAACCATTCTTTGAGCAAAGAACCTTTCCTAATATCTGCCCTAAATATCCCCTTGGGTCCTGTCACTGGGACCACAGAGCAGAGATCAGTGCCTGCCCCTCCTCTTCCCCTCATGAGGAAGTTGTAACTGCACTGAGGTCTCTCCTCAATTTCCTCTTTTCCAGGCTGAGCAAGCCAAGTGACCTCAGCCATTCCTCATAGCACTTCCCCTCAAGGCTCTTCACCATCTTGTTGCTCTGCTTTGGACACTCTCTAAGAGCTTCCTATCTTTCTTATTTCGCAGTGCCCAAAACTGCACACACAGGACTGGAGGTGAGGCCACCCCAGCCCAGAGCAGAGCAGGACAATCCCCTCCCTTGCCCAGCTGGCCATGCTGTGCCTGATGCCCCCCAGGACAGGGCTGGCCCTCCTGGCTGCCAGGGCACTGCTGGCTCATGTTCAACTTGCCATGGATCAGGACCCCCAAGTCTCTTTTTGTGGCACTGCTTTCCAGCATCTCATTCCCCAGTCTGAACCTACATCCAGCATTGTCCCAGCCCAGGTAAAGAATCCAGCACTTTTCCTTGTTGATGTTCATATCGTTGGTGATTGCTCAGCTCTCTGATTTGTTGAGGACTCTCTGCAGGCCTCCCTCCCCCTGAGGGAGTCAACAGCTCCTCCCACAGCTTTGCATCATCTGCAAACTTGCTCACTCCCATGTCCAAGTCATTTATGAAGATGTTAAAGAGCACAGGGCCAAGGATGGAGCCCTGTGGAACCCCACTAGTGACAGGTCACCAGCCTGATGTCACCCCATTCACTGTAACCCTTTGTGCCTGACCTGTGAGCCAGCTGCTCTCCCGTCACACCATGATGTGTTTATTCAACTGTGTGCGGGAAATTTGTAACTGTTACAACATTTTCAGCTGGATAATTATAAAAAAATATTAAGACAGTCCTTCAGTCATCACTATCACAAATAAACCCAAAACCAATTGAGGATCAATAAATACATCCAGCTGGCAAATCTCAGCGACAAAATGTCCTTATAATTAGAACAGCAGCATCTGCTTTCCCCATCCTGCCTCACAGAAATCACTTCGATCTTGCCTCTTTAGATATTTAGCATTTACTAATGCATCACTGATGAGATGAATCTAAATTCCCAGGCATGTACATATACATCAAGAATATTTTAACTCTTCTTAGTTTTCTCTTCTCTTCTCTGATTAAATCAGAGTTCATAGTATGCCTCTGCCTTTTGTGGTTTTATTAATTTGTGCCTAATTACATATAGAGCTATTTTGGTTTGACATTATTCCTACTTGGGCTCTGTTAAAAGATCTTCAACAGCTGTTCCAGATCAGTGTAAGCATTATTTCACATCCATTTTATCATCAGTATTAATGAAGAGAAAAAAAGCACCTGACTTACTGTGCCGTCCAGGGCAAGTGGTTTTTCTCTCTGCTTAGTTTTTACATCATTACCACCTTCAGAAAGACTTATCAAGAACCACTTTTTTTTCCCATTCATACAGTACTAAGCATGCTCAAAAAAAAAATGCCAAGAAAATAACCAGCACTCTTTTGTGTGTCTTTTAATGGTGTATTTAAAATTGGTGTAGAGCAGAATCCAAATATTTTAAAGTGTCATTAGACTACAGATAACAGGACCCAAAAGATCATTAGTCCATCTGGTCAAACCAAGACAATAAGACTTCACACTACAAGATTTGAAAACACCCAATAATGTCACAGCAAGACCTGCTATGCAGTAATGAATTAATTTATTTATACTTGCCACAAGCAGCTTGTTCTCTCATTCTCTTCCCTGTAACCAAATTACATATGCAAAGTAGGATCTGGTAAGATTGCTTTTCCCTGCATAAATATATACATGCTGCTGTGTGCCTATTTTAGAGAAGTCAAGGTCAAAAAAGTATACTTTCCATTTGAAGCAGCAATTCCCACTGTGGCTCCTATAGAAGGTTATTTTAAAATCTTTGCTGAAATAAACTTTAATTGCCTGAAGAGCCAAAGTGACAGTGTCTGAAGGCTTTCTTCTGAAACTTGTGCTTGGTGGAGTGCTGAATGGACCCGGCCTTTAAACACATTCAACCTTTGAAGTGGCCAAATTTGGTCAAGAAAACTGAGAACAATATCAATGGTTGCTTGCAAGAAACCACTGAAGCTTTCCAGTCCACTCTCACCCTCCAAGCAGGATTATCAGCAGAACTGAGTCAGGTCATCAGTAGAAAACACCCCAAAGATAGTCACCTGGCTGGGTGCCTCACTGCACTCCTGGGAAGATGGGTTGGCTAACTTGACTGTCCCCATGCGGAAATCATGATCCTGATTTCCTCCTGATACATTATCTGTACCTTCTGAGGAATTTTGGTTCTCTCATTTTCATAACTCCCCATATTGAAGTAATTATAAATATCTACCAGATCACGCCTTAGTCTCTATGTGACCATGTACATGCCCAGCTCCCTCAAAGAGCACATATCCTGCAGTCCATCTTGGTGGCCCACTGACAGACTATCAATAAATAATTTATGTATTTACTTAATTGAAACATGGCTCTGTTCTGAATAACACTTCCTAAGTCACTGGGATTTATGTTAAAACCTGCTGTAATGCTGTAGACTCCAAAGCTGCATTATCTGCTGGGCAGGACAGTAGAGAGAATGATAGAGGCTCTTTCAGATGCTATTTTATGCAAGAACACACACAGAGAATTCATCCTCCCCCCAGAGAATACTGTACTGCAGCTGAAATGACTTCAACATACACCTCAGGTCTAAACTAAAACTCTTGCATGTATCTTGTTAGCATTCCATATGGCTGTGGTTTGGCCCCCATCCCCAGGCCATTTTGATTGGAGTCATATCACCTTACACATCTGAACAATGCACTACACCATGCATTAAATTGCTCATTTCTTAGCTCAGCTCCTTCTAGGTATTGACAGGTTGCATAATGTCAAAGTCAACTACACCATCCCAATGGATCTTTGTAATGACTCCTGGCAAATTTTCAGTAGGTCTGGAAGAGGATTGACCCTGTTGAGAGGGTGGAGCCATATGAAAGGTCAGTTAGCAGAAGCATGCTTCTCTTGATACTATTGTTTGTCTTGCACCAAATATTTAAAATTTCAGGATTTACAACTAAAATCTAAAGTGAACACATCAGCAGAATAACCACAGCCACAGTTTCATTAACAAACTGAACAGCTAGAAATTAGAATGTGGAATGTATTTTCAATATACAATCTAGTGTTTAGCTTAGAGCAAGAGCAGCAGAGTCTGGCCTGCAAAGTACCCCTTGAATACTGCCTAATGCTTAGGCCAACATAGGATCTACTTTTTACAGCTCTTGTGTCAGTCACTTTCTTTCCAGTCACTGGTCTAAAAATTGCCTTTTTATCCCTGAACATTTTGACTTCAGAAAACCACTTAAGTAGCTTTAGTTCAGGACTGTGTCAGCTCCACTCTAGCCTGAGCTACATCATATTTTCCTCAGTCAGACCTTTTTGATCCAATGCGTCCAGTTCACTGGTTGTTTTGACATCTGCATTCTGAGAGCCATGCTATTCCAAAATGGCAACAAATAAAACAAACTAAAAAAAACAACAACAAAAAACACCCAAAAAAACCCCACCCAACAACACACTCTGACAAATTAACATTCTGCTAGAAACAGAGAGAATCTGCAACAAGATTTATGATAGATGCCACATCTCAAAATTTCATGTTAAGCATTGAAAAATGGAATTCTATTCATAGGTTGTATGGTCCAATTTCTAGTTGCTGTTCTGTAATTTTGCACATGCATGTAAACAAGTGAGAAAACAATATTTTACTTTTCTCTTCCAAAAGAAAAGTATTTTAATCCTGGATCTAAAAGCACCAGTGTACAAAGGCTGCTTAAAGGCAGTGATAAAAACCTAACACCTACCCTACCTGCCAATATCTGCGTGCAGATAACTCAGCTAGAATCACCAAGGGTTTGGCTTAGTTTTAATCTAGCAACTGTTTCAGAGGATTTCCATTACTTTTACACAACTGCAAATGTTTTCCATGCATCATTGCATACCAGCAACATTTTCCAATGTCTTTCTTCAATAAATTTTACAGAAGACCACAGCAGGAAATTCTGCATGCCCCATTGGGCTAGCAATCATTAAATATACAACATCCTAATGAAAGGCAGTTTAGAGTACCAGCAAAGAACTTTTCACACATTGAAAACCAGTTTCTCAGCTTTTGAAAGCCTCATAAAAAGGCTTCCAGCTGCCATATAGTATTTGCAACCAAACAAAAACTAATCCTTAGCAAATGTCTTTGCAAAAAATAACTACAGAGAGTAATAAAGTGGTTAAAAATGGAGTCACACCAAGAGTAAAAACAAACACTAAAGCAATCCTTTTTAGCCTTCATTCCTATTTTAAATTGATATGACTCACTCTTCCACATCATTCTCCCACCTGTGCAAACTTGGAGGCAATATACCAATTTTCAGTCCTTCAGCACAGACAAATATGATGACAACTGTCCTGTCCTCAGCCAAATTTCACACATCTCAGCATTCAATAGTACAGAACCCAAATTTAGTTCAGCTGAAGCCTAGTACAGACTGACACAGTAGTATTTTGACATTCAGCTATGTTTTTCATAAATTTATGATCAGTTCTTGAGTAAATCTCATTTCATAAACAAGACAAGGGAGTGCAGTTTCTCAAGGCTCTTGCTTTCCCTTTCCCCTTGGCTGCACAGGGACCCGTGACAGCCCTCAGGGCAGCAGGACCATGATTATGGTCTGGGCATCAGCAAAAGAGAGCAGAAGCCTTTTACAGGGGCTTGCATTTCACTGTTTTTGGACTGCAGGAGCCAGTCAGCAAGGCACACAGCAGTGTTAACCCCTTCCAGCACAGAGAGAGGAGGGGATAAGACCGGCACCCAGAGGGAGAATGCCAAGGGGCAAGCGGGGCCAAGGAGGGTGAATGGAGAGCATTTGGGGCTGTCATGGGCTGGGCATCAGCAGGGCAGCTGGGGCCATGCCTGGCAATGCACCAGTGTACAAATCCAGCCTGGCAGGAGTAACAAAAGGGTCAGATGATTTGGATCAGCATCAAAGGCTTTATCACTATGCCTTATCCAAATCCTACCCAAAAAGTGTCTTGGCATTTGGAAGGAAACTTCAGATGACACTTATGGAAGAAGGCTTTGTGGCAGCTGGACTATCATGCTGCACTCTCAGTAAAAATCAGTCCTTCCCTCAGCCCCAGCCTGTATTCCCAGACACCAAGCTGCAACTTTCTCAGGGAAGACAGTGGGTCTGTAGCTATGTGATATGACTCAATACACACCCAGAGGCAATGGCACATATCTGACCTATTTTGAAGCACAAAATGTGGAAACAACTCTCAGCAAGAAAATATGTGCTTTACTTTCAAGAGCAGGGAGGCCCAAGTAGTCCAATTATTTACCACCCAAGATGCTAAGGAGAAAAATAAGTCTCTCACTTCCAGTGTTGTTACAGAATCTCAGAAATATTCATGTCTCTAATTACTTGATGATGTTCCTAAAATTCTTCACTAATGCTCCCCTCTCATTTCTTTCCTGGTCACCAGCAAGCTCAAACTACAAGAATTTTGAACTGACCCCATTTACATAGGAATTTTTTTTTCTAGATTGTGTTATATTATTTTCTTATATACTTTGGAAGTAGTATATTATTTAAACATAAATTAGCTTGGATCAGAAAAATGCAATATTAGAAATATTAGGAAGACAAATGTATGTTTAACTTTCAGCTGGTTTTTAATTTTGTAGTTCCATAAGAGAAAAACAGGCTTTTCCTGCTCCCTAGAAAAGCAAGAAAAATATCACTAATGTGGAAACAATACATTGCAAATGTATAGAAATTGTTCCTTGAATCCTTTTAGCCTACCCCCAAGAACTCCAAGCAAACAAACAGAACAAAAGGAAAAAACCCACAACTAGAGCCTTGTTTTAAGCATTTTTTACTTAAACCTTTTCCATTTTGCATTTTTAAGTATAGGGAAAGTTTATGTGGTGCATTTGTAACTTGCACTTCAAAAAAACCAATGGCTATGTATTTTTTCTTGTCTTTCTCCCTCTCTCTAAGGAACTTGTGTAAGAATCACCTTTTTAGCATATCTGCTGAGCTTATTGGCCTGGTCATTAAAAAAAATCAAAATAAAAGCGCAGATGTCTGCCACTAGAACTACCTAAGTTAGCAAGAGTCAGCCAGGAGCCTGCCTCCAGTGACATCTATGAAGATGTCCTTTCAAAAAAGGAACTGTTTGCTCCCCCTCATCACTGATTTTAATAAGATTCATTGGCTGAGACAGCTATTCATGCACAGCAGTTATGATCCCCTCAGACTTTCACTGACCTTCAGGGAATTATCTAAAAGAAGGAACCAATTTCCATTTCTGGAAAGGAGGAGGGAGAAAGGCAAGCCCCCTCTCAATGTGTAAAGGTAAATACTTCAACAAAAAGAGCTCTGATGTTATAAAAGAATTCCTAACAGCAGGAAAGAAGGCATCAAATCAACTGCTGTCATTTTAAATATTTCCTACAAAGGAGGAAATATGCTTTAATGCAATGAGATATCCAGCAGTGGATTTTTATGTAGCATACTCAAGAATTAATCTCCATGTTCAACCCTGCACTACTACAGCTGAGTCAGCACCATTCTTTTAAATGACCTGATTCTGCAATCGCATTATTAATATCATGAAAATTACTTTCCTCTTTGCTGTTTTGTGCTATCAATGGAAAGCCACAGAAGCAAAATGCATTAGCTCTCCCAGGTCTCCTCTAGGATTATTTGCATCAATACAAACTGAATTAATCATGGAGACATTTGAATAATCACCAGTCGCGTGATGGTGCCAGAGCTGTGTCAGGAGCTGTGGCTCACTTCTGTAAAATGTTGCATTTTATTTGTGTTATTGTCACCTGAACCATGCATATTTTACCGTTCTCTATCAGGATGATATCTTGCAATCTGCACTGTTATTCCTTTTTATTTCTTGGCATATTTTATATACAATGTCTGCTTTGTGTTCTCTAATGTTCAATCCTAAATTTTTAAGTGGCACATACTTAAATTTATGGATCTGAAGAGGGGAATTCATTACAAGAAATATCAGCATAACAGAGACCCCCTTTGTTCTGAAAGACATTGACTCAACCTTTGATTTGTAGTGTTTTGTATAATTCTAGGCTTTAACTGCAAAGAGGAGAACAACTGGAGAACCAGAGGATTGCTCTGATGGTCAGTAAAGTTTAGCTCTAATTTCTGAGCACTTCTATAATTCAAGCAGACTGCAAATGTTAAGAGTAAAGTACTTTGGAAAAAAACACTCATGACAAAGTAGATCAGTTCTAATCCTACTGGATTGGTAACCAGTGGGTTCAAGGCAATTTGTGGAGCATGTTTAGCAACCTAAATTCTAAAAACTTCAGCATTTCTAGCAACATATTAGTAAACATTTTAAATTCAAAAGAAGTTCAGATAGCTAAAGTCAGAATTCTTATAAAAGTGCTATAGGGTTTGCCAACATATTTAATCTGCAAAACAAATTTGAAAAGATACTTAATGAAACAAAAGCAACCAGATTTCTCATAAAACCATACTAGGAACTTATCAAACACTGTGATATACTGCTGAAAAAAATGCATCTCCCTCAAAAATAGTACATAAATACATATGAAAGAGATCCAACAGGCATGAGAGTAACAAACAGTCTTAAACACATACAAAAGCAGGAGTCAAACAAATTACTTGTACTGAAAATTATCATAGAAACATTCATTTACATCCCTGTTAAACATGGTTCAAGTGAGTTTTAAACTATGAAAGAAATATGTCTTTATCAAAGGGAATTCCAAATAACCAAAGTGTCACATGGTTGCCACAGGCTTTGGAAGAAGGACAGCCACAACCCCATCCATCTTGCCCACCACTTTTCTGAGTCCTTCCAGTTTTCAGGCCCCTGTTGCAGCAGGATGGCAACATAAACATGATTTCCCACAGACACAAAATTTCATGATGCAAACACCCTCTAAGCAAAACTATGGAAATAGTATCACCATACCAACAATAATAAAACTGGAACAGCAAAAAGCAGCAAACTATTAAAAAGCATCCAATCAAAGCAAACATTGGAGCAAACATTCAGTGGAGTAAATATATTCATCTCTGCCCAAAAGGAGGCAAGACCTGTCATTTGGAAGGGTAAAGGCATTTCATGAAAGTACCACAGCCAATTTATCCAAACATTCAACTGAGCTATTTTTCATTAATTTTCCTCTGAAATGCTTTTTTCTTTCTTGAATGTGGAAAACAATGCTTCATAGAAGTCCACATGGGGGAAAAAATCAAGTATTTAATCCTACCCTGTTACTGTACAGCTCCAGTTACCATAACAACTTGCTGTAGCTCTTCTCATAATAGGCTTAGAGTAGCTTGTCCATAAAACCATTTTGTGACTGGAACTACTGCTAGTACACTATTCTGCATCCGTGCAGTCCCTCTGTTGCCAAGAGTCAAATTTATTTCATTTTAAGTGTAAATATAGTTCACAGTATTTGAGATTTTATGGCTAGAAAAGCCAGGCTACAGGAAAGATAGCAATCACATCACTTATCAGTCTGGCACTGCATTAATCATTAAAAAACCCAAAATACAGCCTACTGTTGTTCATCAAGTGCTTCAATATTTCACTAAGCTTCTAACAGGAATAAAGTATTTTAAATACATGTGAATTTGTAGCTGTATTTTCAGTTACATCACCGGTTCAATTACAACAAATCTGTAGTTCTTTCATTTCTAGATTTGAAAATTAAATCTTATTTAAGCCTGCACTATATATCAACTCTTTTGCATGTATCTTTTGTCTCTGTTCTTTGATAAAGTATTCCAGCTATGGAAAATGACTGTGAAATCTGCCAAAATTCTGTGGGTAAAGTTGGAAATCTAGTACTTATTATTTTTTTCTCAATTTTATAACACAGATATCCTTTCATAACATTTATTGTTAAATACCAGCTTTCCTTTAGCATCATTTAGGTAGGAAGTGTTTGTACAAAAGCTAAGATGGAACTTGATGTCAAAGTACTAGGTTGAAAGATCCTCAAAATATCTTTCACCTGTTTTGAGCACTAACAATTCTTTAATGAAATTACCCTACCTTTTAAAAATATAGTTATTCAGAGTGCTTCAATGCAAGGGAAAATATGTACATCCAGGCTGGTCTGCTCTTTGGTGCAGCTGAGTGCATTGGAGTAAAGGTGCCAGGCAAGTGCAACTTTCAAATGTTAGGAGTCTTCCAGACACCCTCTACTGTCAGCAGGGTAAAAGACTAAATTAAAGCTCCAGAATTTTTTTCTCTTGAAGGAGAGAATAAACATTTTTCTCCAGATGACAAATTTAAATACAGACAGCTCCACATTTTTTGCTCTGCCTTAAAGCCTTAAAACTTCCATTTAAGCAGGTCATAAATAGGAACTCATAGGTTTGCCCTATAGCTGATGATCAGGATCCATCCACATCCCCAACGAAGTTTTCCTCCTCTGGCTCAGGCCCTTGGAGCAGGCTGCACTCTAATCCTGTATCTGGTTTGAGTGGAATTTTAGCAAATTCTTACCAGTACCAGGAACTTGCCCAAGCTGTCCAAGACCCAGTGGCAAAGTAGACAAGGAGTGGTGCCCTCTCTGATTCTTCCACAAGGGGAGGGGACTCAAATTCATGTGCAGATGGGAGCCAGGATGAAGGTGGGCAATAGCCCTACTTACAGGTATGAAAATCCTCACCATTTCACTGGTTTTACATGCAATTTCTGTACTCTTCATAAGAGTACATTCTTCATTTTCTGTACCTTGTCAACCATTACAACAGCATTAGGGTCCATTTGCTGTTATTTTTAACTTCTCTGTTTCCTTTTTAAATGCATTTCCTATTTTAAATCCTCCCTAGCAAAAGTTTATTTCTATCCAAATCATTTGTATCTGCAAAATTCTCTGAGTTATTCAAATTTGAGGTGTGCTATTTTATGAAGTTTGAACTTTAAATCATTCCTAAATCAAAGCAAACAACGTGGCATATTTGGACTTAATTTGATGTGCAAAGACCATTATTATCTAGTTAGCAATCTCATCTCAATTTTAAGTATTTTAAAAAGATCACTAAGGGAAAAATTCTGCAGTGTTTCAGTCAATGCATACAAGTCATTAACTAGCAGAATGTCTGACCTTAACTATGGATAGAATTTTGTCTGTTTAATTAACAAGTGATGAAGAATAGCCATAATTTTTGCACGTAAGCATCCTAAGTGGCTCCAGCCCAATTGATTAGTATTTCCTAAGCAGAAGTGGCAGGCTAGCAAACACCACTTTGCTTGGCTCAGCTCAGCATCAGTAAAGTCTCTACTAAAAACTTACAAAGGAAATCTAAGCACAATAAGAAGATCTTTATTTCGGACCGATTAAAATGCTGGAAATTGCATTGTCAGTAAAACCAGCAAAATGGATATGACAAGCAATTATTTCTACCCTTCAATAAAAGTGTACTTGAATCTTCCTTGGAAAAACAGTAGTATCAAATTCTTGGAAAATTACTAATCTGTTCAACATGGCCTAACTTAATACTGCAAATTCCTCAATATGTATGGCTAAACAGCCTTCTGTGGAGGGAAATTAAAAGTGAAAGACCAAGAAGAGAAGATGAAATGACATAGCACAACCTAAAAGTTACCAACTGCTTTACAATTATAGTAAACTCTGTGGTCAATTTAACAGGTTTTTACTGAATACAAATTAATGCCCTGTTTCTATTAAAAAAGAGTCATGTCAATCATTGGCCATTTCATTTAGATGAGGGAACAAATAAATATTCCTTTAGGAACACATTGCAAAATCTAAAACTGTTGTCCAAGACACTACTTTGTAAAACACAGTGTGAGCACAACTTGCAGGCAGGGTGAGAATCAACTTCCAGAGAATTCTATGCAAATACAGGATATGGAAAAATACATGGGAGCTGTGAGGTTCTGGCACAAGAAATGGTGGAAGCCCAAAAGAATTTGGCAGCAATAGCCTTAGAAGGCCTGGAATATGCAAACACAGAAACTGCTTCCTGCCCAGTAAAGCTAGACTTTCATACAACTCCATAGATCTGCCATACCCATGCACAGGACAGTGCAAGAGAAATGCTGGCCTCATCTCAACCCTCCTCTGAAGAAGCCTCAGTGGGGACAATCACTAAAAAACAGGAATGCCAGAGGCATTCATATCCTGAGATGCTGTAACAGCTGTATATCTACAAAAAACATTGAGAATGAGGTGCAAAGCCACATCCAAGTGTACATGCAAAGTCTGCTGTATTGCTATAGCATGACCAGTGAGTTTGGCCCAGTGAGCTTACCCTTTATGCTCTTCTAAACTAAACACAGGCTTTTTGCTGTATCCCTTACCAAGCAGTTGTATGTTGCACCAATTCATAATACCCTGAGTATTACCACTTGCAAATTACTTCCAAGGGAATGAGTACTCAGGAGTTTGTCGGAGACCTGATTAGATGGTGAAATGAATCAGTGTTAGAACCGCAGTAGACTTTGATCAGTTTAAAAATGGCTTGTTTGAACATCTGAAATCATTAGCGAGGTGCAAATGGGAGTGATTTAATATAGTGTTGAGAGCAATTAGATTGGAGTTCATTTTGTAGTGTCTATTGAGAACATTATTTTTATCTGGTTTAGCAACATTATAATACTTGCATAATAGATGCGACACCCATTCTCCTTGAGCATTATTATAAATGTCTTTCCAGTAATATTCAGACATGTGAAAGCAGCAGTAAAAATAGTATTTGCTCTTGATCTTTTTCTGGGAGAAGGCTGAAGATTTCGGTGGATCAAATACTTATTCTGCCTTCCAAGCTCTTTAGACATTTATCCGAAGATCTACTAAAGCAGTCAATGCAGATGGAAATGAAACTTTAAGACCTAGCTCTACAAGGTATTTATATTGAATTGCTTTAGCAAAATCCAACTACACATATTAAAAAAATGCCCCTTCCTTACAAAATGACATTAATCGGGAAGCTATGCCTCCACTTTCTCCCAAAATTTATGGCATTACTTTTAAAATAAAACCCAGTAAAATGAACAACCTCCAGAAAGATCCAGTTCAGAAAATATAGTGCTCAAAGTCCCAGACTTTTCCATTATTTATCAAATTGATTTCTATGTGAAATTCTGTGGTTGCCTCCTCTCCTCTTCCCAACAGTTCTGCCTTTGTCTCCAATAACAGAAATTTAAAGCTCTTTATTATATCATTTTGCAGTAAAAAACAGTTGGGAAATATAGCTGGTTTAATGGTAGCCTGTAGAAAAATATATATATTTTTATATAAATACATATTGACTGCAGTGGTCTGAAAATCAAGAAATATAGCTCAAGAAGTGACCTACTGACAGAAAACAGGGTTTTCAAAGTATCACCATTCCAGATAGGTTTATATCTACTGGCATGAAAGTAGATCACATTAAAGGGCCTGAGCCAAACCACTTCAAACTCAAGAAGTTATTGGTAAGCGTGGAAGACTATACACATGGAAAAATAAAAAAGTGCCATTTAGAAATCAGTAGTAGATCTGCCTCCATGTGATTTATGTGCAAAAGAAAAATCGTGCAGAAATAAACTAGTAAATGGAGGGCTTTCTTTTTTTCCTAGTGACTGCGTTCACCATGAGCCATTTCTAACTCAAAACACTTACTAATAAATGGATCACTTCAGGCTTTAAAGTTGTTTTCCTCAGAGTACCTGCATGTGATGTATAGAATTAATTTTATCTTCATTTATAGACAAAAATTTGAGGCCTAAAATATACTCATAAACAGAAATTCTATGACAGTAAAGGAAGCTACTATGCCAAAATATGAAGTTCATATAACCAGCTTTTTCATTCCCATCTATTAAGTCTCTTGTTTACTCAGGCATTGCTGAGATATTTGTCTCTGTGCCATTCCTGAACAAAAAGCTACAGCTTCCTTCAGGGAAGCATCAGTAGTTCATAGCAGTGACATGAGCATGTTCCACACTGGTTCTGGATGGGGATTCATCCCAAATCAAAGGAAAATTGCCTGTTTCTCAAAGTTCTATTCCAGGTTCCACATGTAAGTTTTGGGTTTTCTAGGACAGCATTGACATGGGAATCAGCTTTGGCACATTAATCTTCACTATTTAATGCTGTAAACACTCCTCATCTGCCAAATAATTTATGCCTTTTACTGATGCTAAATCCTTAGAACAAACATATTAACTATATACAGAATCATTTTCAAATAAAATTATGATTTCTGCCTCAATGCCAAGTTCTCACTCAGGAGCTTAATTTTTTTTTTTTTTTGCTAGGCAAAGCAAAAACTGCTGTTCCCCTCATTAGCACTCCACAGTTATTGAATGATTACTTCTCCTTCAAACACTTCCTAAAATCTCACCTTGGTGAAACATGTTAATATGGGGGACTAAGCTCATGATCTTTCACCAAGCTTCATTCATCCTGCATTTTCAGTCAGGTATTTTACAGGAGCCATATAGCATAATCTTTGTCATATGTTTTATAAAGCACAGAGTACACTAATATTCAATAAAAGGTTAAGAAACAGAGTAAAACTAATGAAGAAAAAAAAAAGAGGTTGTTCCAGTATCACAGGAATTTCCAATATTAATTCTTGTTGGTTTTCTCTCCTGCAGGCCATGATGACATGGAAGACAGAGCAAAGCAAGGCAATTCAGCTCATGAGTTACATCTAGTCCCCATGAGGAAGCTGGTAAGACCATGATTAAGTGGAGTCATCCAAAAGCATTTGAACTATAAGTTATTTTTCTGAAGCAATATGTTTCACTGTGCCTGTGCAAAACACAGAAATTTATACATTTTAACAATTCTGTGGAAAACTGACCTTCAAAAAGCAACAAGAATTATATTCTTCTTCTGCAAGTGGCCAGATGAAAATTAAACAAACAAGCTCTCAATGCAAGGTGTCCTCACTAAAGAGTTTCATTGTTTAGGGGAAGGAAAGTGTTGTGATATTATTTTATTTTAAACAATCAGTCCTTCAAGAACATCAAGTCACTCAAAGAACCATTACAATAAATTAAAAATGAACCAAACTAATTTCTGCCCTTGTTGTAAGATGGGTAATTACACAAAATCCAACAACAATGAAAGCAAGATCATTACAGAGAGAGTTAAATAGAGAGAAACTCCCAGAGGAGCACATAACAGATGTGGATGGTATATTACACCATTGTTATCAGGCAAAACTATTCTCTTTGCTTATAAATTAAGTTAATGTGTTAGTATTAATACTTAGGAATTTGAAAAATAAACCGGATTTCAATTACCATCACATTTCTCCACGTGGTGAGGATTGAGTCCCTTGTGTCAGGATGCATCCTGCAGAGTATTAGCTACTTAGAAGTGATTTCTCTGGATTTTTACCTCCACTGTTTGGAGGATAACAGGGCAAGAGCATGGGAGGGAAGGAAGGCTGACATGGGCGGCAGCAACAAAAATTCTGGTTGGCCCCTCACTGCGACCCCACGTAGGCTCCCAGCACTACCCATCCACCAACCCAACAGGGCTAAAGAAAAGCAGAATTAGGGCAGGCCTTAGAGCAGTCCATTCTAAATATCTCTAGGACTGATCTGAACAGACAGTGCAGAGCTAAGGGCTGTGGCATGTGCACAAGTAAGGAGAAGCAACATCCAAGGGCCCCAAGTCTGACCCAGTCAAGAGAGAGGGAATAAAAACATTTCCTGACCTCCCCTGCTGCAGCCTCACAGCTCATTTGTGTTCTCCAGTTTGACCCCCTCATGGGCCTTGCCAGGGGAATCTCTTTGCATTTGAGCAAAAACCCTGAGCCTTTATCTCCATCTCTGCCTGCACAGCTTCAGAGAACCTCCCTGTGCCCGATCCAAGTGATACAAACCAGTGCAGAAGGTTCCTCAGTAGTACAAGGAGCCCTCCTCCCACCTCTGGAGCAAGAAACAGGAAACTTGCATAATTAGTTAATTTAGACCCTGTAATGAGCATTGTTTTATGTTCCTACATTAAAGAATGTAGGAATCATTTAAAACCTGGAAGGCAAACTCACTGTTGGTGCAAACAGCTGACTCCAGTGACATTCAGCTTGTTTATGCAAGCAGTGAATTTGGCCTGCGTGTACTTTTTGCTCAATGCTTCTGTCAGACAATGCAGAACAAACAATATTTGGCTTCATCTCACTCTCGGCAGATCAACTATTTGCACCCAGGACTTTTTTCTTTGCCTGCCAGTTTGAATTTTCCCCCAGCCCAGGCTTTGATGTACCTTTATAACAGCTGCAAAACACATTTCATGCCAAGGAGCAATTTGCAGGCACAGCACTAGACATTTCAGAGCATTGCTAGTTATTCATACAGTATTTTTTTGGCAGCTTTTCGAAATATAATACCATAGAACTGTCGTCTCTCACAGTAACAAGTATTTTCATGCATTAGTCTTTTCTGTGAAAATAACTTATAATTTTTTACCACAACAGAGAACTCATCCTAGCAACATAGAAATTTTAAATCCAATAGTTTATTTTAGTAGTGCTAATTCTAAAGCAGTCAACAAAAGCTATGATGACATATGTGTACAAAATATCTCAGGTAACAGAAAGGAGGGAAAAAAGAGGCAACCCCATAAAAAAGCACCTTGCATCCCCACTGCATGCTTTAGCTGACCTACCTTTCCCCAGGGAAAGAATGCAATGCCTGGCAAATCATATACATGCTGTGAAAGCAAAGGCTCATTTCTCTGTTCCTGCTTTTTCTGTACAAAATGTACATAGAAATACTTTTAATTTGGATAATAATTCCCCATAAGAAAATATTTCTGTTAAGCAGACATAAGTCTTATGCACCTCATTTACTTGAAACTCCTAAAACTAGGCTAGGAAGGCCTTGCACTCCATCTGAATTTATGAGTGATTACATAGCAAAGATATGGTAAATAATATTTGTTAAAAAGAAAATCCAAATGTATCTTGTCCTCATAGTTTACAATCACCAAAAAATAAAGCTGCTCATATTAGCTTTGCTCAATGAAAAGAGTTTCCATCACAGGCTAGATTCTAGAATATGAGAGAATGACTTTTTCTTAGTTTAGTTGCCTTTTAAGACCCAAATGTATCTCCTACAAAGTTTTCCAAGGACAGTTTCATCATAGAATTTAAATTCCATTGATATTCAACTGCTAGTAATCCACTCCTACAGGCCAACAGCCCCAGGGCACCATTTCTAGCCTTCTATCTTTCTCAGTTCAGCAGGCACATCACTGTTTTCTTACTTTGTGTTTCACATCACAGGCAGACTGAGCCATCACCCTGAGCTACATTTTCAATGTAGAAATCAGACATTCAAATCTCATATTCTGGAAGACATCCATCCCTGCTCACCAAACCCTCCCATCTCATTCACCTTGTCAAGAAGTCATCTCATCAGACTTAAAGGCATCCTGATATTCTGGCTTTTAGGAAAGTACTAATTCATCCCCAGATCTGGGCTGCAGGCATTTCAAGGAAAACCCCCAGAGAAGAGCCACCTGCAGCAAGTTTCAGCTCACCAGCACAGGTCCCCCCTGTCCTGGAAGGCAGGTCAGCCCTGCTTCTGCAGAGGGAGTGTCTTCCTCCCATTTGCTCCAGGCCCAGAAGCTCTTGGTGACAGAGAGACAAGGATAACCCATGCCAATTCACCACTCTGCTCCTGCCCCCTCACGCCCCCTCCCCAGCTGCCAGGCATTTTGATGTTTAGCTGGCAGAAGCATCTTGTTCTCTCAGAGAAAGTAAACTAATTGCCTTCATTATTACTGCTGTTTCTCATCCCTCTTCTGCTTTGTGCCACTTGGCTCTTTCGATCGTTCTTCTTAAATATACACAGGCTTCAATCCATTTAGATTTATCAGTGTTGTATTCTGCAGGTTATTACTCTCCCAGAAAGCAAGTTTTCTCATAGTGTGATAGCATTTGGATAAGTAAGGAGTCAGTGTCTCCCTTTGCACCTTATTTACTTTTCTCCTCCCTCCACATGTCAGTTAATAAAAAAATGTGGATGGAAAGTATAAGAAAATCTTATGAGATAAGAGCTCCTGCATAAATATACAGAGAAGTTAAACATCATCACCTAGGAAATCAATAGCAAAGTCAGAAGAAGATCCAATCTCTTGATCCAAATCCAACAGTCTCAGAAAAGTACTTTATGTCTAACATCACGTTGGTTTCATTTATGACATATTTCTCATTGCTGTTGCTTGAAATACTTTCAACAGGGAAAGAAAAAATAAATTATGAGCTCTCCTTTATATTCCTGGTTTAGTTTTAAATTAAAAAAAACCTTGCATCATCCCTAAATCCTATATTTCAAAATTTAAGTTTGCTTAAAGAAGAAAAGATTGAATAAACAGCAGAAATTGTGGATTTTTTTTGTTTAAAAAGAGGAGATCTTTCTTTAAAAAGCAAGGAAAATATCTACAGGTATTTCTCAACTGTAACTTGCTAGACATAGATACAAAATACAAGTATTTTAGTCCAATTTAGTTGACAGAATATTAAGAACATAAGAAAAATAGTCAAACCCTAAGGCTGATTTTATAATATTTAAAACTTAGAAGCATTTTTGGCTGTTTGGTAGGTGAAGGAGATACACATATCCAAAATGATCAGAGCACATAGTGCAGCAACCAGGTTGCTTTCAAGTTGTCATTTAAGAGACCCAGACAGCAAAATACACAGCCAGCAAGGCAGCTGGATGCACAATTTATTTCCAGTCCCTTTTCTCATAATAAAGAAACTACTTTTCTGTCATAGCAGCAGCATTCATTATACCCAAAGCAGAGAAACAATGAAAACATCATCACGCTGTAATTGGCCTGAGGGATGCTGGCATGTCACTTCTTTCAGCCAGAGGAACATTGTGCTTCATTCCTCCAGTGATCCCCAGCCAGGGGCAGCTCTGCAGCTGAGAGCTCCTGCCCCTTTATTACAGCAATTGGGCTGTCCCATCAGGGCTAGATGTCCTAAAATGGAGTAAGCAAACTCAAAACTAACAATCAGTCATCCCTACAGGATTCCACTCTGGCTTGTCACCAATTGTGGGGCTTACAAGCAATTACAATTAAATCACTTTGTGATGAAACTGTTATTAAGAGACATGACAGAAACAAAAACAGCAGCATAATTCAATTTGTTTTCTCACAAAAGATACATCGTTGATCAGCATTTTTCAAATCAAGGCTTTCTGCTCCTGTGTCTTGTAAAAGACAGAGGACATTTCTCTAACCTCATTAAGTTCTCAACAAAGACCAGAAGGAATACTGTCTTCAGTTTTCAAAAGATGACATATGGTGTGTTCCACAGGATTGTCAGAACTAATCTCTGAAATCTTCACCTTAAATTGGCTGACAACTGTGCTAAGCTAAAGTTATTTTTGTATTAACCCTTAGGAATACAGATTGCCAGCAAATAGTAAAACTAGTAACCTTTGCAATTCCTTTTTGCTGTGTATCTGAAAGGCTCAAGTCATTATACATGTGCTCCTTCAAAACATCCAGTAGGAGAAATACTAAAGCCACTTTAAGGTAGAAGCATCGAGTAACAAATAAAATAAATAGATGGAAAGTTTGCAACTCAAGGACAGAGATAATTTCTCAATGCTAGCTCACAGCTGCAGACAGTCTTGTCATTAAGAAAAGTTATTTCCTAAATGTTTTCCAGACACACTACAATATCAGCACCAACCAGTTTGAAAACTTCTGAAATCTAACATTTTTACATGCACAGAAAAACACACAGAAGGCACTCACTCCAGTTTTGTTGACATTATGAAAGCTTTTCAGGTCAGGACTCAGAAAAATACTGATTCCAACACTTCCATTGATGGAAATCAAGAATTTGATGAAACCTGCGAGACCTCTGCCCAAATAGAGAATAAATTGCTATTGTCCTGATCAAGTACCTAAAGTGAGATGCTCAAAAATAGTAACTCCCCCCGCCACACACACACATCCCCCCCCTACAAATCTATAAAACATCATTCTGCTCTTCACAGATCCCATGGAGACAGCTGATTAAACACTAACACAGTCAGCTATTACAGCCAGCACTCATGTAGGACAGGACTTTATTAAAAGGAAAGTTTTTTCCATAAAGTAGAGAGTCACCAGGTACAACTTCTCCTTCCATCATTTCAGATGGTCTCTTCTAGCTTTTGCTGAAGTCTGTTTCTAGCATGACCCTGTACAGCATGTGAGGCTATCTAAAAAGATCAATAAGATCAGTGAACATTAGCAAAATCTGGTTTAACAACACATCCAGACTAATTTTTCTCAGAAAATAGACAATATAGGCATTCTTTGTCTTAGAGGTAAAGGAAAGCTCATATCTCTAGAAATCATTTCCCTTTGCTGATTTCTTGATCAGACACAAGATCTCCCCTCAATTCCATCTAGAGGAGTTGCCTGAACCCTGCCTAGACTTCCTTCCACTGAGGCATATTGCAACATACGACTGCTCCAAGGAGAGGGATTTTTCTCATAAAATATTTGACTAGAAGAAAAGAAAAGCCTTTTTGGAAGCAAGGAATATCTGTTGTCCCCAAGACATTTTGTGTTAGATTCCTACATATTTTTATCTCTAAACCTTGCTCCTCACAGCTTCTTCCTAGCTGTATTTCCATAAACAGCTACAAGCCATACTTATTTTTGATCTGCATGTTCATTGTGCTTGACTGTAGTGTTAGAAATCACAGCCCATCTGGCTATGTCTTTTCTCTTTATCTGACTACTGTTTACAAGAATTTGCCTCTGCATATTCCCCAAGCTGTAAATGTGGTTATTCAATCATGATACATAAAGATCATTTCAGAGATAATCTCAAATTCAACAAAAAGTATAGGCAAAAAGATAGGCCTTCCTTTCATGAACAACAAGGAAAAAATCTTCAGCTGGTTTTGTTCAGGCAGCAACATCAACTTACACACAGTCTTTGGGAGACATCACTCAGATTCTTGAGAAGAGAGAGTGATCAGAGCCAGAGACTCTCTGGCATGCACCAAACATTAAGCTTGCAAGCTCCCCTAGGCAGAGAGAAAGAAACAAAGAAAGCATTCAAGTCCCTTTTATATCACATACACATAATACACAAGTGAAGGAGCAAAAATAACACCAGTATAAACTCCTTATCTAGCAGCTCATCACCTCCATGGGAACTGCTATAGCAAAGATTTCAGGTCAGCTTCATGTTGATCACATGAAAATCAGTTAACCATTTTCTCCTCACAAAGATCCTTTTCATGAAACTGCAAGCATCTTAGTGATATAGAAGTTTCTTGCTTGATAACAGAAGAGAAGCTTTAACTTCAACAGTCCTGAAAATTAGGTCACCAAGTGCATTGTGCTGCAGACTATTTTCAAAACTCACTGCATTCAAAAGAATTATGAATGCCTATCTATTGCTCAAAATTTTACCAGTTGATTTTATGAGGGGCTTTTTTTTTGCAGCTGTACAGTCATAATAGCATAGGTATGCCTAGATTTTTGCAAACTTTATTTCAATTATTCCCTAAAAATTAATGATGATCTTCTGCAGTAGGCCAGTATAAGTTCAGAATCTGTAGACTCTCTTATAGAGCCCTGGGAAGCAGTCTCAAAAGACATACAGACATTACTGTCTGTATGTCATTATCAGAACACACAAAGTGTTATACCTGAGAATACCATAAGATTGTCAGATCAGTCCCAGTTGGCCTATCATTATTAGCATTGCACTGACAAGCATATGCATGTGCATATATATTGAAATTTTTATATGCATAATACAGCTTTATCTTGCATAATATTCATAGCATATAAATTAATGTGTAATATAAATAATTCCCTCCTGCAATGCTAATGATAGTGGTTTCCAGTTAGACCTCGTATACAGTAAAAGCTTATGCATTTGCCAAACCATGTATCAGAACATGCAACACTCTGTGAAGCATTGGCAGCCAGCAGGCCCTAGGTTTGCAAACATCTAGAAATCCAAGCCTGTTTTACACCAGTTTCATTGGCAAAAATGTTTTGCTTTTACACTGAAATCTTGGCCTTTCCAGGGCAACAACACTTTCTACTCTGCATTGCCATCTCCAAATATAGGCAGGAATAGTCCTTTCTGTAGTAGGTTTACAGGAAGGCATTCAGTGCATTTTTAAGTGAAATACAAACCTATTTTCCCAAGCAGAGCAGTGAAACTCCAAGGTTAGGGGAAATGGTTACTGCTGGCCTTCAGTAAGATGATGGCTGTTCTGTGAAGATACGTGGCTGGCCAGGATCTAAGTGCCCCAAGATGTGTTTGTGAGAGCCTCCAAAAACTGTAAAGAATGATAAGATACTGTTCCAACAGCACCTGTAGGTCCTGGCTCACACCACCTTTCCTCCTGGTTTCAGTGCCCAGATAGGTTTCACTGTGCCAGATTTGTGGCCACACTCTGGTGGGCTCAGACTCCCCAGGTGTGTCCAGCCCTGTCTTTTTTGGTGGGGAAGCAGCTCTGCAAAAAACCAGTGCACTCCTGTATGAACACATAACTGCCCTAAACACAGAGAGCCCAGCACCAGGGCACACCCTCGTTCCCCCCTCATCACATTTCTCCCCTTCAGTGTTTTATCCAAATGTTCATCTTCATGACCATAGCAGAATTTAAATTCTCCTAGCTGGCTGCAGAAGAGCAGGACCTGACACACATTTGCTGCCTTCTCTTGACTTTTGATTCAGAAAAACTTTAATAAATCCTATCATTTAAATAATCATATTAACATGAGCAGTTGCCACCACCATGCTGCTTCCTCTCCTTGTACCTCCATCAGGTCTTTTTAACATACAGGATCTCTGAGAGGAGGACTAATTATTGCTTTGTGTTTGCACTCCAACATGATTGAGCCCTACTTACAAGCCTTTAAAATAATAATTGCATACTTTTATAAATTGCCACACAGACAATTCAAGCACAACTATTTTTTCCTCAGTGCATGTAAAAAAAATTCTCACTTTACAGTCATTTGGAAAATAAGATACAGCACTGAGGACAATACAAATTGGCAATTTTAAAAATATAGAGATAGATATACATTTAAATCTCTGTCTAAAAATTTCAAGACCTGGGATGAACTTTCATGCCTAAGCCTGCTCCTATCTCAACCAACTCTCTAACAATTAAATAAAGCTCACAGAGGCATCCTTGAAATCTGGCTTTAAGACTAAATAATAAAAATGGCATGGAATTTCTTTTCCACTATTTGGGGTTTAATTAGCTTAACGTTTGCAAGATATAACATCATTTAGTCTAAACTAGACACAACATCTGATCTGGCTTCAAGTACGACCAATTCCACAACATTTTTGCAGGGAAGCAGAGTTTTGCCTGTAAAACAAGTTAAAGTGTTAGTAGCTCCAGGTTTACCCAATACATCATATAAATGACGGCACACATTAATGTGACATGAGCTTTCCAACGAGTTCGTGAGAGAGACATTTCTGTGATCATGCATCAGTGTCAAATTCCTTTCTAGTTGTAGCAATAACACTCATTGTTCTCTCCATCAGACTATGAAGAGTTGTGCTTGGTTAGTTTGAGTTTCTCATAAGCAAAGAACCTGATAGAAAGTGGATATTTTGGTCTATGTAAATATTAAATGAAAGAAAATGATGATGAGACAGTTAAGGTGATACAGGTTATTACATTAACCTGCCTCAGCTACTCATGAGAAATGAAAGCTGAGCTATGAAATTCAGCTGTAATTGTGTAATGTTGGATGAAAACCAACAATTTAGAACTGATCACATAACTCACAGTTAGTGTGCAGTGTTAATGTGTAATACCTATATGAGAAAAAAAAGGCAAAAAATTCTATTTTTTGATCTAGCAATATTTTAGAGACATGGAATTTAAATCAGAATTTAGGATCTTAAAAATGTCAGCTCAGAATTTGAATGGATTAACATGCTATTGGACTTTATACCCCAGCATTTTCAGGGAACAGGAGAATGCTTAGTTTCCTGGGATGTTATTAAACATTAAAATTGCATGGGAAATCATGGTCACGCCCACTTGTACACATTAGCAACATCAGCACACGAAGATCTTGCACACACCATGTACTCCTCTGCCAGCTTAATTTCCAGTTTATGAAACTTTTCATGGAATTTGGCTAACTCTGGGAACAAGTCCATAATGAGTAGCACAAAGGTAAGAGGCAGCACAGGGAGCTGCACCATGGGCCAGCCCTGCATCCCTGGCACTGTGTGCCCCCAGCAGCACTCACGGGCAGAGGAAACTAAAAACCTGAATTTCAGCTGAAGGGAAGCACCAAGTACAATGGCACCTGCAGCACATGACTCATTCAATATCACTGCCCCCAGGCCAGCAATGTTGGGGAGCATTGCTACAGGCAGATTTAATGCCATCTTTAGTATGCTTTGCATAAGCTGTTGTGTTTTTTAATTTGCTATACTGAGTGAATTTTTTTTTAATCAATAATGAAGCACGGTCTCCAGAACCCCAAAGAGTTTTTCCAAATAAAAAGTAGCTCCAATGACAGTCTCTGAGTTTTTTTAACACAGTGAAATAAGGCAATTTGACAGTAACCCTGGCTGCAGAATACTGCTCTGTCTACCCCTCAGAAAGAAGCTATGGAAAACCTTCAGGAAAATTTGTTCCCCATTCAGAGTCACCTGACTAAACACGACTTAAATTAAGTCAAAACCAAAAGTTATTGATTCTCTCTGATTTTCAACAAGCTAATTTTGAAGTGTCACATGGATAAACAGAGTGCACAAGAGTCTGGTTGGGTACAGCACAGGAGTTGATTCCGTTCCTTCCCACAAGTACTTAAAAAATATAGGATTTTCAATTTAGACAATATAGCTTAATTTCACAAAAATGTATGTCCAATAATAAGCAAAAGGAAAAAAATCCAAAAGACCACATCAACAAATTTTAGGAAGATTTCAATGTGTAGATCAGAAAAAAAATTTTTTTGCTCCCTTCCTGTACCCACCACAATATTAATACTCTTTACACAATGTGACAGGGCAGTACTTTATTAAGTAGGCTAAAATTGCTTCAAAATATATTTCAATACTGAATAGGTATGACTAGGATACAAGCTCACCACAATTGGTGGTGTCCAAACTCTCCACAGGAGAAGGGAGTCTTCACAGTTTGTCAGAGGTTAAAGAATATGTTAGACCCCTTTCCTACCCACATACTCTGTTCTCCCTATTATTCTTAGTTTGGTTATCATAACTGATAAAAACAAAGAACTTCAGTCTAAGCAGCATTCCCAGTTATAGAAATAACATTGCACATATTAGGATTAAGGCAGTGAATACAAAAGCTTGTAGTCCCCAAAATTTTCAAAGATAGTACCTAGAAATCATGAGAATGGGTGTGAGCAGATTCTCACATAGAGAGATGTGCACACAAGAGAGTGAAGGTGATGCCTAAAACACCACATGACTTTCAGAATTAATAGGATTTGACTCTTGAAAGAAAGAAAAAAAATCTGGGGGGGAAAAAAAAAGTGTGACAATGAAAATCCAATACCAAGCTACAACCACAGAAGCTGCTCTGGATAACTGTTATATTCTCTTCTCGTACATATGACCTGTAGAGTCTCTCCAGAGACACTCACCTCCCCGAGGGGGTGTAAGCTGTTCTGTGTGACTGAGCACGTGTGCTGCTTCAGGAGCTTCATTTGGAACACACAGATCCAGAGAAACTAGAGGTGGCTGTGCCAGGTAAGCTGCTTTGGGGGCTCACACCAGGCTACTTCCCATCTCCCCTGCTTTTACCTTCCCCATTCCATCAACCTTCACACAGGAAATAATGTAAAAGGAGAAAATCCCTGAAGCCTACAAAAGAAAAATTAACAAAATAGCAAGTCTATATCTGCAGCAAACAGGGAGACCCTTATTGCCAGAAAGGGAGCAGCCTGAGACAATTCAGCCATCCTCAACATTAGGAAGGATAGGTTTTTTACTGTCTAAAATCCTTCCACTACAAGTATTATGAATAAATGTTGTATTTGAAGAATCTGTTCAGATTAAGTGCATGGACATTATTTTTCTAATCAGATTCTGAAATGTTTGGCGTATTTTTTCCACATTGATTCAAGAACTAATATAGGTCTCTTCAAGTAGAACTTCAGGTATTCATATGTATTACTCAGCAGACATTAGAAAAGCAAAAAAACTACTAAAACACAAGCAAATTTTTATTGAGGTACATCAAGAGTCCCTTAAAAGCCTATTTCAGCATGAAATGGAGAGAGTTTTAGCATTTTGAACAAACTTTAAAATCCCATTCTTGTGCTGTTTGCAAAAAAAACCCCTGCAAACTATTCCCTGCAGCCAGACAGTCTGCTCTGATAAGAGTTTTATGAAACTAAGCATAATTTTAAATTGAATAGTCTTTTTTTCTCCATACAATTTGCTGTTTCTCCCCGTTCTCTGTCTATCCCATAATTTTATTTTTTAGAAGTAGTTTTCCTTTGAATTGGGTTTTAAATACGCATCATTACAATTCTGTTAAGTAAGACTGCAAACACAAATGTTCCTCTCAGTCAGGAAAAATGTCTTGTGACAAGTAAAATTTTAAAGCTGCTTAGTTTTCAGGTAGCATCTTTGCTTAGGTTTAAAAAAAAATACCAAAAAAGTCCCCACCACGAAACAAAAATTCCATAACTCCTGAAAATCCAGCCTATAAATGGATCCGTTTTGTTCAAGGATCTCCAATCCACTGTTGACACAATAATCCTTCATCATCCTTCACTTTCCAACCTGTGCCACCTATCCAATCTCAACTTTGCCATTTTTAATTATTTATAATATTCTAGTATTAATCAATCGCTGGCAATAGATGAATGATGCATCTGCATCAATTTTGAAGAAAAAAGTTGAATCTTTTTTAGCTCCAAGACTATTCCTCCTCTTCCAAAACCCTGTCACCTTACTGTGCCCAGGCTGAGTTAGATGACCTCTTTCAACAGGTAAGGAATCAGAGCTAGCACTACCAAACAAATCCCTTGGCATGTCTCCCTCTTATGAAGATCAGAATAAATCAGCTGTCCCCTAAGACTCTGTTCACTGTTTGCCCCTGGAAGCTCGTTTCCCCAGCATACCTTCCCTACAAAAGGTGTAAATTGTTAAGGTATATCCCTGTAACCTGACAAACCCTATTTGCACTTCCCTTTGAAACAAAACTGTCCCTTAAAATACATGTAATGACAAAAGCTGTTCCCTTTTCTTCCAGAGAGTGAAAAACACTTCAGGCCAAAAATACAGAAGCAATCAGGCATTAGGGTCCAGGCAACCTCTTCACTGTTTAGGAGAAGGACAGGCAATGCCAGTGGAACAACTATCTCAGGAGTGCTCAAATGTAGAAAAGACTTGTCAGATTGCCAGTGGCTGCAGGAAAAAAACCAGGACCCCACCTTCTTCAAAATGTAAGGAGAGGTATGTCTCATAAACAGCACATTTTAAGGGCAAGGATATAGGGCAACTTCAGGTAGGGACACATTTTAGGTACTGCAAAGGTCATGAAATATTACAATTAATACCTAAACAATGTCCAGCATGCATCAAACCCCATTGAAACACCTTTTAATTCCAAAATATTTATCTTTATTCTGATCAACCCCTATTAATGCAGGGAGCGGTCAGCACATCCTTTTCAGCATTTACCATGTTGTATTATTCCCTTTCAATAACAGGATTTGAGATGCAGCATAGACTTCACATCTTCAGATAATATTTTGAAAACTACTCAACTTCAAATTATTTTTTCTGCCTGTCAGGGTTCTTTGTAGGTTGAAAATCATCAGACCTATAAATCATCATATAGCTTTGTTATGCAATCACAGATTTCTCACACCTCTCTTTTCTCTGCAGGTCATACACATACAGTGTTACAGCCATTCCCTAAAATGGCTTGCACTTCTGCTAAAATGTGTTTTCCACAGAGAAAAGCTCCAAATTGAGAATAATATTAAAAACAACTCTGAAAACTGACTTCTGTCTTTTGATTAAAAGGCAAAATACTCGAGCAAATATTTACTACTAAGTTGTCTCCAAGTTTATTCAGTGAAGCCACAGCAGCCCCACCAGGCAGCCAGCTTATCTTGTGGCAACACCCCTGCACAGGCTTTTCCCTGATGGGCTCTGCAGCAGCACAGCAGCTCACAGAGGTGGGCAGTCACCAGCACAGCACATTGGTTTCAAGAGGGCAGGCAAATCTATTCCATCACTGTTTGAGTAGTAAAAGACTGAAATGATATTGCTGGAGGAAATGAGGGGAACATTGATATAAAGGTCAAAGTGCACAAACTGACATCTCAGAGAGAAGCTAAGACACTTTTAGCTAATGCTATGTTAATAAGGGTGGAATAGACACCAATACTGTTTGCAGCTCACATGAATAAAATTGTGCATAGTACTTGGTAAAGTGGTGGGTGTTGAGGTTTCACTTGTGCTTTCACCGGGAGAAAATGCAAAGTCAAAAACCTTTTGTATGATAGCTTCATAAAACACAGTCAAAAACCCTTTGTACAATAGCTTCATAAAACATTGTAAAAATCCTTTTGTAAGACAGCTTCATTAACACTAAAAACATGTAAGAGTATGACATTCCTCTTGTACAGGGAACACCTACAAAGGTAGTAACCCTCACCTCCTGAACACCACTTTATGTTACTTGATAGCAAACCCCTGTGGAAAGCACATTAAACAATATTAGCATAGAGCTTCCTGCTTCACAGAGAACAGAATCTCCTCACGGTGACTAGAGCAAGTAGAAGAAAAATGATGTCACAAAAGGTGACCTCTGAACAGTTTTATAGAGAGGTGATAATATAAACCTATTCTCCCAAAATAGAACAGCACAAGAATTGCAGTTACTATCTAAGGAGGATTAGTTCAATTCTCCTATAGCAAGGAGAAAGTATTTTGTTTAAGAAACTAAAAATTAAGAAATATGATTAGACTAGGAAAAATCCAGTTTTTTATGACCTTTCCCATTGACAACAAGGTATGAGTAATCTGTAGAAACACCAGTCTTGTCATATCAAGCAGTGCAGAGCAGCATTAATGCTGAAGACCTTCAAGATTCCCTAATGACAAATGGTTGCATTGCAGCAGCACTAGTTAGCATGCTGAGTGCCAAAATCCCTCGAGAGTCAAAATATTCCCCAAAATATAGATCACAAATTTTGGGAAGTTTTGAAAAGTAAACACAACAGATTTCCTACAAACAAATTGAGCAATTGAAGACAGTCTTCAATTTTATTTGGTAATGGGGTTGATTTATTTTTGTAGAAGCAGTAAGAGAGTAAATTCATACAAGTTTTAGTCAATAAAATGCTGCTTTTATAGTCAATAGAAATGCTAAACTTATAAGCTTTGAGGATTTATACATAAATAAAGATGAAGCTCGGAAATAGGCACAGCATTCTTTCATTCCTGTTTAAAAATATTCAGAAGCCTTTGAGCCAAACTGAATGAGTTTTTTCATAAATTCAAGTATTGATATTTTCCTGAAACATTTACATTACAATTTTTAGTTATTTATACATACTTTTGCTTCTCACAGTAAAAAAAAAAAAAAGACAAGAAACCCCTCATGGGGATGGTTCTCCTAATTTTCCCTTTACCAAAAAAGCTTTGTTAAGGAGTGTTGGGAGCAACAGCCACCTCCAGTATCTCCAGGCCAGGACTCTGTCCTGGTCCCTAGGGCCCAGCCCAGTGCATGGGAGCTCCTGTCTATGCTCAGCCCAAGGGATGTGGCTGCTTCTTTTCCAGTTGCAGGTTCAGCCACTGGTAAAGCTGCACACACATCCAGGAGCTGACAGGGCTGGCCACACAGGCTGCCACAAACAGGGTGCTGCATTCATCACCTTCCCAGAACACAAACCAGACAGCCAAGTGCCCTCCTCCCCTTCAGGTGGTACAGACAGGAGGTCACAGGTGAGAGCACACACACACACACATTCCTGCATCCCCCAAGTGCCAGTAGAGCCCCTCTGCCCACCCAGCATCCCTGCCCACATCCCGGGCCCTCCTGCCCTCCTCCAGGTCCCCTCCTGGGTGGCAGGTCCCGCCTGGGCTCTGCCATGAGCACCCCCAGGCACAGCTGCTCTGGGGGACACCCAGGCTCTGAGCCATCCCCACCAGCTGTGGGCACTGTTTAGGATCACTACAGCTGGGGAGGGAAGAACATGAGCTTCCTTGGAATTCTCTACCCCTCTCCACTGAGCTCCTGCCACGCTGGTGGGGACGAGGCCACCCCGCACACGCCGAGGGTGGCACGCAGATACCTCTGGCTCCAGTGGGGGACATCACAGGCCAATGGAGCCCACACCCCCACTATGGCTCCAGCTGCTCCAAATCCATTCACACAGCACCACAGCAGCTAGCACCTGGTCTTTGCAGCACTCCCATGCAGGGATTCTACAGCAAATCTTTAAGACAGGATCTGATCAGCAGATCAGACACACAGACTGTGATCAGTGTAGGGTTCAGTCAGTACTGACCAGCTTGGTTTACAAGTGAGCAACACTTTTTTAATCCCTTTCTGTCCATATCCATGGTTCCCCTTTGACTCCCCTCCTCTGCACATTTCCCCAGCAGTGTGGGCAGAACCAACAACCCTCTGCAACATCCTGGACCCTCAGGTTTACAACTTTATCAGTTTTAAAGTGCCCATTTGTTAGCAGAACATTCATTCATTTTTGTTTGCTTCTTGTCTTTTTGTCTCATTATATTTGTCTGTCAGGTCTGTCTCTGTGTTTCAGTTATTACTTCTCTTTTCTCCTTTTTATCATGTTAGACAAGGTCCTTGACCAGATAATCTTACAGAAAAATTGTTCCCATGCTCCCCACACTATCACTTTGACATACCTCTACATACACCCAGTCTAACAAACTGCTGACTAAAGTGAAATCAAGTAAAAAAAGTACACTTCAGAAATATCCAGGGATAAATAGCCATGGGAGCCTTTCACCTTCTATTCTTGCTTCTGGTGTGCTCAGGCAAGGACTGCATTCACACTCTTGTAAAGGACTTATATTCCCTGCTTTTACAAAGCAGTGCCATTTTATTTCAATGAATCCTTCAAGAAGGAAAGTTGTAGTCAGCATGAGCAAAAGGTGCTTTCAACTCAAAACACAAAGCAGATTATACTGCAACAAGCCAATAAGAGAAAAGAAAAAAAAGTCGAGGTGGTCCACAAACCATAGACAAGCATGTAGTCAACAATTCTATTTTCTATGAGAAGGAGGAAAAAAAATTCACTTTCTCCAGCTTCAAGGAGAGGCTTGCAAGCCAATGCTGTAATTGCCTTACTCTCTTTTTAAACCACTAAAAATATAGAAAGCTTTTGGTAAAATGCAGCATAACTTTGAAAAAAAGGATACTTTTTCTTTCCCTCATATTTCAATATTTACATGTATGTGTCCAGCTAACACCCCCACCTTGCAAAGATGGGGAACATCAGTCTTGGGAGTAGCACTACAAAAGAGTGTTTTAACTGCCACAACACCAACCCTGCTACAAAATCCAGAACAAATGGTAAGCACTGAGAAGGTTTTTTTCTACATAGTTTTCATTTAGGAGTAGCAGTAACATACTCACCATGGGTGGAGAGGGAGCCCAACCACGCGGGCAATGAAAACACCTACTAAACAGAAGAGTAGGGTCACTAAAGCCGGGGAGGGAAGAACATGAGCTTCCTTGGAATTCTCTACCGCACTCCACAGCTCCAGAAAGATTTTCTAGACTTGAAATATCTGACCTCCTAATGAGTCTAATTGAAACCTCCCTCCTCCTGAAAGCTTTCACTGCCCCCTTTTTTACCTTCTATAATCTAAAGTTCAGAAACAGTGTCAGAAGGATACAAGGAATTATGATTAAACACATTACACTGGCCAAACAAAGAAATGATATCTAATGTTTCAAAAATCTTGGACTTAGAGGATTAGAGGATGTAGGAGGGTGGAGCTTTTGCTGAAGTGTTTATCTAGATAACCATTAGAGGGGCTCAATCCTTCTAGGCTCTTACTTGTGCACAGAGCGGTTTACACAAATGTATTCAGCCTGAGAGAACAGCTTCCTCACAAAGGTGTTTAAAGTGTCCCATCTCCTGTTTAACATGCTTTTTGTGTTACAATTTAATCCCTTCATAGGCAAAGAACTTGACATAGCACTGTTGGAAAGATTAGCTCTTCCCCCAGCCTCAGCCCCTCCCAGGGAACTCCAGACACTCAGCAGCTCCTACACATCACCTCAAAGTCGCTGCAAGTATCAGCACTTCCTAGCAATTATACTTTACAAAAAATTCTGCAGCTTCTAATTGAGCCAGGCACTTTTTTTATAGGAAAACTCTTTATTATTTTTTCTCCTTTAAAAAACACAGCTTATGAATTCTACCTGCTTACTGATACATTTGACACTATTGGAAAAATAAGGCAGCTGATTTAGGAAAAAAGAATTATTCACACTAGGGAGATCTGTATCATTAACCATGTTTTGTTTCTTAATCTTTTCTTTGTGTGCTGTAGGTAGAGCAATTCTGCCACCTAGAGTAAAATTCATGTCCAAGATAGAAAGATTTTGGTGAACACATACTGTCTGCTTGACTAATTTGAAATGGAAGAGACACTTTCTCTGGCAGATAATTAAATGCAAATATTATGGGTTTATTCTTTTTTTTTTTTTAAGGCATGCTACAAAATATTTTGTTGGCTGCTTGCTATCAAAATCAGCAGCATTGCCAGAGAACCAGGTGAAATATATAATAAATACAGCTGAGATAATTTACATTTTTATTGGCCCTTTCATTACACACTTCTCCAAATATTTCCAAATCTTCACATAGAAGTTATATGTTTCCCCATATAAATGGAAGAGAATATCCTTAGCAAGGTTTTTAAATCCAGAATTAGTCTATTTGAGCAAATCAGAAAATTAAGAAAATTATAATCCCACTGAACATAAAAATTGTCCCAGTTCATTCATATATATGTACACGTGTGTGTATATAGATATGTATGTTATATTTCTAAATATTTCTATTTTGGAGGCCAAAAACTGCTGCCAGTTGATACATGAACACTGTCTCTTAGGTGGGAGGGGAAAAGTGAGGCAATAGCAAGACAAAGTAATTCCTTACTTAGAGCTGATGATCTTTAATTTATATAAAAGCCAGGATTTTAACATCTCATTAGTATGAACTAATGCCTCTACATCCAGTTGTCTAACTCACAAGAACAAAGAACTTATGTCTCCTCAGACAGGAATCTGTGGTTTTAAAGATTCTGATAAATTTAAAGCAATAACTCATCCTTTTCTGGGGGCTGAAAGGACGTATGCTGAGCTCTTCCACGAGCAGTCAAAGTACCAAATAACACATAATTTTTACTCTAGTGACTCAAATACATGTGTCATCATGGTGGATGGAGATTTGCTGGCAACTAAAAAGACTAAATATATTATTTTCTTCCTCTTTTTTTTTCTCTTTCAGTCAGGGGAGAACACCCTATAGAGGGTACGCAAGGTTAATCCCTCGGCTCACCAAGCATTGGGTGAAAAGGCAGGGACAAGAATTCCCTCCAGGGGCAAGTATTGGATGTAACCTTCAGATCACAAAGTCTTTAAAAATTTGTTTCTAGAAGCCAGGAGAGTTTGCCAGATAATGCCTCTGTCTTTTGTGCAGATCTGTTCCTTAAACACCTGCTACTGCTGAAGCTGAGATAGTGAGATAACTGAACCTTGGCATGACCCTTCCTGGCCATCCTCATGTGTTGTTCCTGTGCTAGAAAAAAGCACCAAAAATTAGTTGTTGCTGGAATTAAAAACAACCTCTGCTTATTGGCAATAATATGCCGCACCGAATGCGCATAGCACACTTCATCTGAGGATCTAAGTGTTTTGCAAACATTAATTAAGCTCTGCACTGCTATTATGATTCACAGAATGCCATTATCACACCCAAGGGATGCGGGAAAGAAAGCCATTGAAGCAAAGTATAGGGAAGCAAGCCCTTGAAAGCAAAATGATTCTGGTTCCATTTCAGATCACATCGACCTACATACATCCCAGGACAGAGAAAATAAAGTCAAGGATTACTCAGAACAGAGCAGTTGATTTTTATGTGATTTATGAAGCATAGATACTTTTTAAAAGTACTGGTTTCTTCTGACCTTTCTTTCTTTTCTTGTCATTTGCAGGATTATGTATTATTAGCATTTCCCAGTCCTACCATTATTTCTGTATATTCTGTTATCTTCCTAACCTTGAATACATTCACCTTTCTTTTCAAATCTGCTAGTCTCAACCTACTTCCAATCATTTGACCTTTGAGTATCACATTTCTTCCAAACAGCCTATGCCTCAAGTTCTTTCACTTGACATTTCCCTCCAGAAGTCAGAGTACATTTTTTCCTCTCTCAACCTTTAGCACATTTTTCAATACTCCACCAGTCATTGCTGACTCCCTGGGGAGCAAATCATTTTCTATTCTAGGAACCAGGAGTAAACAGGCAGAGTGGATCTTGGGAGCCAAGAGCAGCAAGCATTCATTGTCCACCGCTACGTCCTTTCAGCTCATCTCCATCACAGCAGAAGCACATTGAAGGACATGTTCTGAGGTTCAATAACTGGTGTGTTCTGTGGTGTGATAGGTCTTTGTGGCATCAGTCATGTTATCAACAAGCAGCCAGAGTGCCTCTCTGAAGCGCCAGCGCACCAACACTCAGTGGACAGACACCAGGACTTGGAGACCTGCACACAGCTGGCAGGGCTGTGATCTGACTGGGACCATGAAACATGGTGGGGAACTCGCACAGCTTCTGCAAGGGGTAGATATGTATTGGATTTTTGTGGACTTCTTCAGGCAATTGTTGAAGTCCCCCATGCACTGGCCCTGCTGCTTATGCAGGCTTTGACCACCCCAGTATCTGGGAGGGATAATAGAGCAGAGCACAAGTAACTGAAGTAACTGAGGATGTTCCAGAAGTTGCATTAATGATGACTTTCTGACACAAGTGATCACCCAAAAGCCAGCCAAAAAGGGCAGATGCTCTGCTGGACTTCATCCTTGCAAAGAAAGAACAACTAGCCAGGGCTGTTATGATTTAAACCTCACAAGCACCTCAGCCCCATACAGCTGCTCACTCAGTACCTTCTGCAGAGTGCTGAGGGAATGAATTAAAAGAGGAGCAAAAGTGAGAAAAATTGCAGGTTCAGGTAGGAGGGGGAAAGGAAAGGGAGAACAACAAAAAGTTTGCAAAAGCAATTGTTCAGCACCAGCCAACTAATGCCCAACTAAATCCCTGAGCAACAGCAAGCCCTGGAAAACTGATTCCCAGTTTTATGGCTGAGAACAATTTTATGGAATCTCCTTTTGGTCAGTTGGAGTCAGTCTCACATCCACCTCCAACCTCCTCACTGCAACAGAGTAAGAAACAGAGAAGGCCTTTATAATATTGTTAGCACTGTTCAGCAGTAGTGAAAATATTGGTGATTCACTTTGGTCATCAGTCCAAAACATGGCACTTAACAGGTATTTTCTGCACAGAAATTAACTCCATCCCAACCAGAGGCAGTACAGGGAGTGTGAAGGCTGAAGGCAATCATGAATTGTGGAGTTCAGGATCCAGAAAGGAGGGGACAGGGCAAATAGCAAGACCCTGCACTCCAGGAGAGTAATTTTGGTTTCCTCAGGGACCTGCTTTGAGGAGCCATGTGGAGTACAGTTCTGGAGAAAAGAGGGGGGCAGCTGTTGGATTTTTGTTTGAGTCACCTCCTCCAGTCTCAAGATTTGTCTTTCCCAATGTGCAGAAAGGACTCCTGCACAGATGAACAGGAAGTTCCTGACAAAACTCATCTATCAAAAGGAAAACTAAGAGATGACAGCAGGGACAAGTGACCCAGGAAGAACACAGACACTGCCCAAGTGAGTAGTAATGGAGTTAGATACATCAAAGCCCATCTAAAGCTGAATCAGTGAGAGACACAAAAGGTAAGATGAAAGGCTTCTACAGGCAGAGCAGCAGCTTAAGGAAGATTAGGGACAGTGTGCTGCTGAATGGGCTCTGTAGTAGCAGTCAACACGGATAAGGCTGAGGTACTCAGTGCCTCCCACACTGTGGTCCTTCCTAGCAAGATCTGCCTTTCAGAAATCTCAGGTTCTTGAAATCAGTGAAAATGTCTGGAGCAGGGAAATGCTGTCAGTAGAGAAGGGATGGATGCACCCACAAGTGCTGAGGGAGCCAGCCAATGTCATTGTGAGACCACGATCAATGATCTTTGAAAGGTCATAGGGGCTGAAGAAGGTTCCTGATGACTGGAAGACAGCAAGTGTCACCTTCCAGAAGGACAAGGAGGCTGATATGAGAAACTACAGGCCAACTGGCCTCACTTCAAACCCTAGCAAGGTGGTGCACCAAATAATCCTGCTTCCAAGTGCACTCAAAAGGTGATGAGCCAGCATAAAATTAGAGTTTATACTCATACCTGAACAGCCTGACAGCCTTCCACAACAAATCTATGAGCTCAGTGGGTGAGAGTCGTGGATGTGGTTTATCTTTGCTTCATCAAGGCTTTTGACAGTCTCACCTAACTTTCTTATAGATACACTGACAAAATAGAGAGTAGATAAGTGGACAATAACGTAGATTGAAAACTGGTTGAACTGCCAGGCTCAGATGGTTGCTGTGATCAGCAGTTCAAAGCCTGGCTGAAGGACAATCACTAATGTATCCCTGAGGTTGATACTGGGGCCAGTACTGTTTAACATTTTCATTAATGAACTGAAAGATGGAATGGAGGGTGCCAACAGCAAGGTTGCAGATGATAAATTTTGGGGAGGAGTGGCTGATACACCAGATGGCTATATTGCTTTGCTGCCATTCCAAGGGACCACAGCAGTCAGGAGAAATAAGCAAACAGAAACCTCATGAAGTTCAGGGTTTTAAAGCAAATTTAAATTAAAATTCAAATTTAATTTAAAGTAAATCTAATTTAAAGTAAATTTAAAGTAAAATTCAAATTTAAAGTAATGTATTTGGGGAGAAATAAGGCCATGCACCAGCACAGGCTGTTTGGGGCAAATTGAAGGAAAGCAGGTCTGGAGAGAAGGGCTGGGGGATCCTGGTGAACTTGAGTCACCCTGCACCCTTGAAACAATCCCGAAGCACTAGGCAGAGCCAAGCCAGCAGGCAGAAGGAGATCGCAGAATCACAAGGTTGAAAGAGACCTTCAAGATCATGAAGTCCAACCCATGCCCTAACACCTCAACTAAAACAGGTCACTGAGTCCCACATCCAGTCTCTTTTTAAACACATCCAGGGATGTGACTCCACCACCTCCCTGGGCAGGCCATTCCAGTACTTGATCACTCTTTCCATGAAAACCTTTTTCCTAATATCCAAACTATGTTCCCTTGGCACAGCTTGAGACTGTGTCCTCTCATTCTGTCAGCTGCTGCCTGGAGAAAGAGACCAACCCCACCTGACTGCAAACACCTTTCTGGGAGTTGTAGAATGATAAGGTCACCCCTGAGTCTCCTTTTCTCCAGGCTAAGCACCCCCAGCTCCCTCAGTCGTTCCTCACAGGGTTTGTGTTCCAAACCCCTCTCCAGCCTCGTTTCCTCCTCTGGACAGACTCGAGTGTCCCAACGTCCTTCCCAAACTGAGGGGCCAGAACTGGACACAGCACTCGAGGTGTGGCCTCACCAGTGCCGAGTGCAGGGGAAGGATGACCTCCCTGCTCCTGCTGGTCACACTGTTCCTGATCCAGGCCAGGATGCCCTTGGCCTTCTTGGCCACCAGGGCACACTGCTGGCTCATGTTCAGCTGGCTGTCAAGCAGGACCCCCAGGTCTCTTTCTGCCTGGGCACTGTCCAGCCTAGAGCACTGCAGGGGGTTGTTGTGGCCAAAATTCAGGACTTGACACTTGGATTTATTAAACTTCATCTTAATAGACTCTGCCCATCCATCCAACCATTCCAGGTCTCTCTGCAGAGCCCTCCTACCTTCCAATAGATCAACACACGCTCCCAGCTCAGTGCCATCTGCAAATTTACAATGAAAGACTCAGTCCCCTCATCCATGTCATTAATAAAGATATCGAACAGATTATACTTTCAGTGGTGATACACAACATAGGTGCTGGGACCAGCCCTGCACTCCCCAGTACAGACACAAAGCAGAGGTGAACTGGAGCAATTCCAGCACAAAAAATACAGTGGAATCTCCATCTGTGGAGATACACAAAACCAAACTGAATGTAGTCCTGAACAAGCTGCTGTAGGTAACGCTGCATTCAGCAGGGGTGTTAGATTAGACAGTCTCCAGTGGTTCCTCATGATCCTAAAGGTTCTGAGACTCTGTGACCCATGTTCTGGTGACTGAATAATTCTCATATACTAACTGCAATTCACCAGCAGGTTAAACCTGCAGTCATCTCACCCACAGAAAGAGCTCAGAACACTTTTGAAAAACTAGGAGGGCTCGGTGAGAGCATTCGATTCCAATTAAGACAAGCTTCAAGACTTTTTCCAGAATGGAAACACAAACTACAGAAACAGGGACTATGCTCTAGCAGCATACTAATGTTAATGTTGTCAGCTAATGAGCAGAAATGAGGGGATAAGCTTGAACATTCCCCTCTCTCTTATTTGTGTGCACTCCATTAACATATACAGGGTTTTCAAATATCTAGAATACAGATGTGAAATACATTGAGAGCACTACTGAAAAGTATTTTTGATATTTTCATACCACTTAGGTTTACATTCTCAATACTTTTGTATCTTTTCCATTCCCCCATCATGTCACTTTATGAAAGTCCCTGTTTAAGATGAAGGAAAGTGAAACCTGCTTTTTATAATATACTCTTTGCTGGATTTTCATTTTACTTTCCATTCACTCCTCCCCACGCCCCCCACCCTCTAAAATTTGAATAGGTTAGAGTACGTTGAACGACAGAGGAGAGTTTAATGCAGCTTTGGAAAATCACCACTTTTCTTTGCAAGAAAAAAATGCTTAGCTCTCAGAAGTTCTATCCCTTAATCTGGTATACTACTTTTAATTAACAGAAGCTTAACCTTCATTCAACCCCTTGCAAGAAGCCAGTCACTATTGCATTTTACCAAACAATTGAACTGTCTAATTAAAAGTCACAAAACAAATAAGTGACAATGAGAACTAGATTTCAGCTTCTGAAGCTTAGCAAAATGTATTATGTTATCTATTTATATTCATTAGAGCAAAGATCTAAAGGCACATCTTTGCCAATACTCACCTTTGAAGGGCCAGAAGACAAAACAAATCTCTCACTTCAAAGTGACAATAGACAAAACAACTGAATTTTTCACTTGAAAGATTCACTGCTCTAAGGTATTAGTGGAAATTTATATAAATACTTAGCCATCTATTTATTTCTACATATATACATATGTATGTGTATATATATATCCCACACACACTAGCTATGTTGAGCTTGAAGTAGACAATGTCAATTTTCTTTTAAGGAAGCTTTTGGGGTTTGGGGTTTTTTTTTTCCCCCTATCACACTAGTGTGAATATTGCCATGCTAGGCAGTAGCTATTTCATCTAGATAGAACCTGGTTGAGCTGCTCAGGGTTAAGTCTTATCAGGTACAGCCCTCAAATCACACAAAGCACAGCCAGCAGCAGCCTAGGCAGATCAAATACTAAGCTGGGGTGCAGTGGGCAACCACAGCAGGGACTGCTTTATCTGTCTCCTGAAAGAGAAAGAACAAAGTCCTACCAGTTCATTAAAAGTAGCTTTGAAAGTCCTGTAGTTTTCTCAGGTATTTCCAGAGCCACTTCAGATGAAGAGGGCTGTGAAAAGTTGTGTAAGGTTCATGAAGCAAACTTCTTCCCTGTTCAGAGCAAGACATTACTGTTGTGTTATCAATAAAAAAATGGAGAAAAACACCACACCACTTCATTTTCACTAAACACAGGTAAATGACCTACAATAGTGTAGAATATAAGTTGTAATAAATTATATTCTTCCACAGTGAGACTGCACCTTGTGTTTTCATACACAACGGACATCTTCTGAGTATTTCTACAACCCAGTTCTTCAGTGTTGTGGAAAGAAAGTGCAACTAAAGATTCAACAATTAAGGTTTTAGTTGCACTTTCAGCAGGACTTAGCAAGAAGCTGACCATATCATACTACCAGAGATGGGGGGCAGAACTGCAACAGAAACATTTGTAATAACCTAATTGGAACACATTATTTGGAAGAAACCCCCTAGCTAAGTTGCATGAGCTGTAATATCAAGCTGGCAAGTTGACAGAGGACTATTTAAGTGTTTCCAATTGATAGGAGAATATTTTAAACCACCCTGAAATCCACAGATGTTGATAAATCTTTCCAGTGTCCATACCAAGAAGCTATAAAATTCAAGGAGCAAGGAGGCTTCCAACTATAGACCCACAATCCAAGAGTATTTTCCTGAAAAGTAATACCAATGTGATCTTTGAATTCCTGCCATTTCTATTATTCTCTGTCCCCCAAATTCTCCATTTCTCCAGTCACACCCTAAAGTACAGTACTGATCAAAGCAGGTGTCCTTTACTGCTGCAATCCCCTCTTTTCTTATATATAGAAAAGCATCCCAGTAGGATACTCATATTTCCCCAAATCTTCAGTAGGAAAATTGTGAATGTGCTATTTCATGGGCACACAGCACTAAAACAGTCATTCACCACTGCAAGACTCTGAAGAAAAAAGAGGAAACAGCCAATGTTTCAGCACAGCTCAGGCTGCACCTACAGTGAGAGAACTATTTGTTTAATTTCCAAGCCTTTCCATTTAAAGGAATGTTTGACTTCCCCCAGACAGGGAATACAGTAAAAAGTAAAAGGCTTTTTTCACAAAAAGCTAAGAAATGGAGCTACCTGCCTAGTTTATGTAATTCTTTGCAGAGAAGTCATCCTCTAATGTGAATACTAATTTCCCTTGTGAAAAGGAGCAGCAATAATAACCAACAAGTTGAATGTTAGCATATTTGCGACCTAACTGTCAAATCAAAATGTGTGAATTACAGGGCTGCTTTCTCCACTGATGTTTGAAATCTAACATATGCCAGTTTACACAGTGCTTGGAGTTGGAGAGCATCTTTAAAGACATGGATAATATACACCCCCTTGTCCCTCTGGAACAAAAGAAGAAAATTAGTGTTTGGTTGTAATGCAACAAAAAAATCAATCACAGCTCTTTGATAAAGGTTTGTCTGAGATGCCCTGGAAAATAGGACACCTGAGAATTCTTAACTACAGTAGATACAAATCCAAAATAGTTCCAGCAAATTAGTGCCAAGGAAGGCTGAATTATTATTTCCATATAAATCTCAGAATAGTTTGGTTTGAACCAAGAGGCACCACCTTTACCTACAGATATAAATAAGTAGCATGGGGCAAATATTCTTCACTATTTTGGTTAAGGGCATATTTAAGACTATCTAGAGAAAGGAGTGAATATGTGTTATTGGGGATCTCACACTTGATTTCAATAGCTCTAGATAAAATGGTGAGCATGAGCAGCAGAATTGTATTCTCTGCTACACACTCAGGAACAAGGCATGGGGAAGTCTATAGTCTTTAACTGAAAATGCCAGCTGGCATTTCTGCTTTTGTGGAGCTCCCTTTCACAGTACTCCTGCAGGATCTTTATTTTTAAAATACAGAATCTCTAAATAATTTTGAAATAATTACCATGCAGTGTTACTAATGAGGGTCTGAACAGCAGGAGTCTGGTCAGAAATGTGGAGGAGCCTCATTTGTGTTTTTCTTTAGTTTCTTTAATGCTGAAGAGTATGTTACATCCCTCAGTATGATGATTCAAAAAGAGCAAAGTTAGCTTTTACAAGAGAAATTATTACCACAGCAGCTGATGACCACCTTGCACAACTGGCCACACTATAAATGTCCTTATCAGTAGTACACATCCAATCCCAACGTGCACATTAGCACATTAGTTGTTGATTAGCAGCTCAATACCAAATCCTACATGAGGCTGCCAAGTCTCTTTCCTCACATCCAAACTACATCTAGAGCATTCTATGGGATAAATTAGTTGATATTAACAAAACTAATCATCTAATTGTTCTTGTACACTTTTTTATGCACATCCCATCCTTAATGAAAACAAAGACTAAAAAATATAACAAGGTGCCTTCACTGTTCCTATCAAGTACACAAACACATTACTCAATTTAGATTCTTAATTCCTGGCTGCTATGTCACGAGCACTGCCACAAAGGGTTTGCAGAACTCCAAGTAGAACTACCATGTTTCCTTTCATTCACACTACTTTGGGATATTGAAGAATAAAATATTACTAATTTTTTTATCAAGAAAATAACCCTATTCGTGATTGCAGTAATTAGAGTTCCTTGAAGGCTTTTCCTTCATTTATATTGGCATGCTTTAGGTAGAAATTAGAGAATTTTCTCCACTTCCTGCAGAGCCTCAATTGGTATATTTGTCTCTGGCTAATATTAGCAGTGGTACTGAGTAGCTACAGCAGCTCTCTCAGGCACACCATTGATCACTAGCAATGCACAGTAGCTCTGGCCACACCTGCCTGGACTGCAGTATTCCAGGCAGAAAACTCCAATAAATAATAACAATAACAAAGCAAAAAACTCCAATAAAAACCCTTGAAAAAACATTTAAAAGCCTAAGATTTGCCCATAGGATGAGGAGATACGTTGCTAACAAGAATGCAGCAGAGGTGTCCCAGACCTGCTTTAGGCACTGGAGGCTGCACAAGGCCATTGAAGAGCATAGATGGCACTGCAGAAACTTTTCATTGCATTACACAAGACAAAAGTCAGATTCACTACAAAACAAAACTTCATGTTGAAGGCAATGCTGCCACTGATGGGTTGAGCAGATGACCGAAAGAAATCATGATCACCAGTACACAATCAATTGTTACATTTAGACAATGTAGTGTAGAAATGTACAATTGTACATTTCTACACTAGAAAACTTGTCTTTAAAGGATGTATTCTTTTCCATGAGAAGTTTCTAACTTGAGGTTTTTGAAATTGATTTTTTTTAACAGTTACATATTAATTTTGGAATTTTTACTGTTTACAAATCAGAAGTCATACATCAAAGCAGAAACTACAGACTTAAAGCACACCTGTAGCCAAGCAATGTCTAGATGCATGAATGCAAGAACTATTCAAAGGAACCTTGTTAGGAAAAGTTCACATTCAGAAGCCCTTTCCTTGTTAGGCACTGGAGATACATTAACTTTGCCAACATTATCAAAACCCTGTGTGTGTTTCTTATGTCTCTTCTGAAATTAATCAAAATCTCTGACAATGTAAACTGCAGTTATCCAGGCTGTTATATGTTCCAACTAGGTGACAGCAATCTGAAAAAAGAAAATACTTTAAACACAACATGGATGGGGTTTGGGGGAATTTGGAAGGTGGGGGCTGTTGGTTGGTTGGTTTGATTGTTTGTTTGTTGGAAGTTTTTGTTGTAGATATTTAGGGTAGTTATCTATCTTGCAGTCTTCCTGGTAGATGATATGCTATCTCCAGAGGTATATCAGATGTTATTTCTGATGTTTTATTTATCTTTCTCAAAGTATTTTATCGAAAATTGCTACAAAAAATTTACACACACTAGAGACTGAGCAGAAAGCAGAACTGACATTTTTTAACACAAAGCAGTATACCCATTGACAATCCTCCTTAGGATATTATATCTACACCTTAAAAAAGGGTGTATTTCTTAAGAGCAGGAGTAAGGGGAAAAAAACCCCAAATATCAATTACATAGTCTGTGTTTGAGCTTCCCTCAGACGTAACTTGTACCTTCAATCATGATTCCAGATTCCTGCATTCCAGAGTACAAACAATTCATGGTATATCCCTTCTCCTGTGCCTCTACCCCCTGTCCCTATCTTCATCCACACAATTATTCGTGTGCCTGCACCTCCAGGCTGTAATTGTGACAATCTCTGGAATATTTCTCTATTGCTAAGCATCTTCTGTATAAAACTGATGAGAAAAACTGGAGAGTAAATAGTTTAGTAGTAAAGACAATAACAGGAAATCCAGCATGAAGTTCAGAAATTGCTTGCAGGATATGATTAGCCATAGGCTGAAAGATAAGACCTCTTGGAATACAGACAAAACCTGGCCTTTAGAACTTAACTATTTAACTTCCTCTTTGAAACACAGAAGGGGAAGAGGAAGGATTGAAACAGACAAGTACTGACTGCAGCATTAAGTGGACAGAAAATTCAGCTAAACTTCTCTTTGAATACAAATAAATTCATTGAAGAAATAAATAATTCCCACTGTATTGATATATTTGTGGATACTTAGCACATCCTTACAAGGAACTCAAAGTAACAGGGAGTATATGGTAGACCTTTCTGAAACTGTTCCAGAACCAAAATAACCAGGAACACTCTAAGCCTAGGAACAGCTAAATGCCCAAAAGACCCTACAGGAGATGACCTGTCCCATTTCAACCCTATTTCACATCCTCCACCTCACTTAGGGCAAGCAGGATACTATAGAATTTCACAAGTGATTCCATCACCAGTGAAATTGGAAAAACTATGAGTTTAAAAGCTGAGTTTTGGCAATGTAAGGCAATGGACTTTGATTCAATAGTAGTCAAATGCAGTTCATCAGAAAAAAAATCAAACCCTAACTTCACTGACTGCATTCCAGCTTGCTGAAGCTGTTAATTAACCAAAACTCAGTACTGCCCTTTGGGATTAGACTGCTGTGTGTTCCACCTGCTTGGGTGCCAAGTCTTGCAGTAACATAAGCCATTTCTTATAAGCTATGCTTAATAGCTCAGTAAACATTTGCAGGAGAAATTAACAGCAGGTTCCCAATAATTTAGCTCTCTGAAGATGCTGATTTAGGCTTTGCCAGCCTACATGATTTCCCCATTGATAAATTGTTAACACTGTTGAATCAAGAACACCAAGGGCAAATTGAAGTGAAACCAGTGACCAAGTCATGCACACACTCACTAAATTATTGCTTCTGAAGTGGGCTGGATTAGATAACTACAGTTGAACATAATTTATATACAGACTCAATTATCAATATCCATTTTTATCTGGAAAAAAAAACCTAATTTAAATTCTCTGGAAAAAAAACTAATTTGAATTCTCTAAACATGATTCATATTGATCATGTGGTTCACCTGTGTTGTCACTCACTGATTTACCCCACCACAATCTTGTCACCTCCACAGAAGTGGCATTTTTAGTTACAAGAGAAGCTGCTTTGAAAAAGCTCTTCCTGAGCTTCTTCCTTCTCTGAGCTACAAGTTAAAAGGAATATTAAACAACAACAAGGGTTATTTGTTGTTTTTTTTTTTTTTCTGGTAGAGAGCCATAGGCTCTCAAACCAATCCTCATGCTCAAAATCACAAGGCTACATATTATTCCAGCAGTCACTTGGAAAAGCTTTTCAGCTTATTCAGAAGGGAAAAGAAAAGAAAAGAAGGAGTGAAAAAAAACCAAAACAGCACAAGCCCAAAATCCCAAATCTTCAAAATGTTAAACAACTTAAAAGGATTTTTCAAGCCAAAGCAGTAAGACTCTGGTTTTACAAACCTGACTGTAGCACCCTAGTTGCCAAACAAAATGGTCTCTACCTTTCCCTTCACAGTAATATTGCTGTCAAGCTTTAATAACAGCATGAAAAAAGAAACACTGGCCAGAACCCTAAGAAGAACCAAGAAAACTTCTCTCAAGATAAAATAATTTTTTTAAAAATCAAAAATTATATAGTCAGGGAACAGGCTAAGATCAATTAAAATTACATAACATTTTCACTAACACAATTTCACTTTTCAAAATGAAAGTCAGATTTATTCAACATTAAGTGCAACAACACATCAGAAATCAATAAAATCAATTTTCACTTATAAAGTAAAGCAAAGTAACATGAATAAACACAGGAAAATACTGTCTGAGACTCTCCAAGCAGGACATTTCTCATAAGACTCACAGAAAAGAAAAAAAAAAGATTTTTATATGCAAACAGACTAAATTCCCCCAAATTCAGGGGTTTTTTTCCAGTTGTAAAGCAATATATAGCTAATGGGAGGTAAACTAGAAAGGGGATGAAATGCATCATGCTGTACAACACCAAAGAAATACCCCAAATGCATTTGTGTACAGCATTAACAACATGCAATAGGTGAGGTTAAAAGCAAGTACAGTGTATATATTAGAGACAGAAACTAGTCAGTCTGAGGGCTTTCTTTCTTGTTTTAGTTCAACTAATGAAAACAAACAGAAGCCAAGAGCAAACAGAGGAAGAGCAGAATCTGCATGGAGAACATCTCTTCCCAGAACAGTAAACATCTTAGAATTCAAATTTTGCACACATTTACTTGTCTTGGTCCTCTTCTATGTCATTAAAACATATCCAGATCCAATGGGCTTTATGCAAGTATCTACATTTTTATAAAGCAGTAATTAAACAAAACAATGCAAGTCATTCAAATTCTGCTAATCTTTTAAGTCAGGCATTAATATGCTGAACACTCACTACAACTCAACGTTATTTAAATTAAAAATAAAAACAGGGCAAGACATCTCCCAAACAGCCTTGCTGAAGTCTAGGGTATTCTAATTATATTTGTTGCTTGGAGGAGAGCAGTGTGAAAACAGACAATGTGCTACCCAATTCATTTCATTAAGAATTATTTAAACCATACTTTTAGACAACAGCTGGTCTCTTTGTTCATTCTATTCAGTTCACAGCCTGACAGATTTCTCTTGTCAGTCTTTTTTTTTTAACAGCAATTTTTCAAGACAAACTCCCAAGATCTCCTATAGATTTTGTCAGCTATTGAAAAGCAAGCAAGCATAGCACACATGCAAGTTATTAGAATTAGAGAGCCAAATATAATTAACTACAAAGTTCCGAGCAGTAAGTACATCTACATTCCCCTGGGGAGACTCCATCTTACTGGGAGATGGATTTGAAAGCTGATAATGAACACAGGTTACCTAGTTCACTTCAGAAGTTCTCTGCCTTCCACCTGAAGACTTACCAGAATTCATTACCACCCAACAAGCTAACAAGCTAGTACAAATAATTAAGAGTGTCATTAATTTCTGTAAGAATGGAGTGATGGCTGACAACTGAAGACCGACTTTTGTACGGTTGGACATACTGACCTTAATTTTAAATGAATTCAAGTCTGAAAATAATTGTGCAGCATTAACTTAAGACACAAATAAACAATCAAAGGATAATTAAAGGATAACTTTACCACTCATACACAAATCACACCAGCCAATGCCCCACCTCGTTAACCTGAAGTACAGCAGTGTTTTTACAATATCCAATTGTGACAAAGTCTTTAAAAGGCAACTATTTATCATTTATCTATTAGTAATTCCCAACTCAAAAAGGCCTGTAATACTCTAAACTATAAACAACTACCAGTACCTGTTTATTTTTTAACAGGACAGGGATCACAAAGAACTGAGTTGAATTAAAATAACAGGAATGTGAAGGACAAAGTTTTGATTCAGATGTCTTTAGCACATATTAAACCAAAACTGACATTAAGACATGCTACTAAAGCTTCTCTGAAACTGCTCTGAGGTCTGGCAATCACCCCAGCTAGTACTGTAACTACTAAATTTAATGCTGGGTGAAAAACAGAATAGAAATTAGAAATAAGAAGGTACCCTGTCTTTACATGTACCCTAGAGAGTACATGTAAAGAAAAGAGTGGGATTTTTTTGTTGGATAAAAAGTTACTGATCTGAAAGTGTTGAGACTGAATGTACCTCTTATCTCCAGCAATCTAAATTGTGAGTGTTTCTTAGAAGATTAAATGCCACCAAACATCCTTCACCCTCTCCAATGAACAAGAGGCATTTCTTTTTACCTAGCTCAAATGTGTAATCCTTAATATCTAAGCAGAAATCAACCTTCCCACGTTCATTTCAGCAAAGCATTAAATACACAGAACACACACACAGAATTTGGAAAATTTGAGATTTAAAGCTGGAAAACAAAACAAAAGATAACACAAATCTACTTTATTTCTGAATGCCTGAAGTAGATTGGTAAGTACTGACATCTGCTTCAGCAATGCCAGATGCAAAAGCACCCAGGAATAATAGTTTAACATTTGATATTGTTACCACTTTTATGAATTGGTGCATTCTGTTTATGTAACAGAAGACTAAGTGGAGAGTCAGAAAAACACCATCTGTACTGGTCTGGAAGCAAAAACTATCTGTTGAATACCTGAATGACACATTTGAACTGCTAATGAAAGAATGGTCACCTAAACGTCTACACACTGTCAGGCAGCCAAACTCTGCAGGCAATTTTTGGTTATTAGTTATCCCAACATCGGTGTCACTAGCAGAAAACGTTAGCAGCACTTAGACTCAACCAGGCATGGTGGGCTTCACCATGAATCACTGAAGATGCAGCATCCAGGTTAAAATGCCTACAAGCAATTTGGAGCAGTGATTCAAGCATGACATAGTAACACACCCCTATAGTAAGAGCAACTGGAACAGATTAGAAAAATGTGTTCATCCAACTTAATACATTGCACAAGGAGATAAGCAAGTAGACAAGAGGTCCAAGAATTAGTAATTCCTGTATTTGGCTTTAAAAAAAAAAAATTACGTTCTCCACTGCTCAAAAATATGCTTGTAATTGAATAGAAAAAAAACCTATTTCATTGCATACTTATGAAAGTAAGGTAGCAATCCCTCTCCAGCAATTTATCATGGAAACTGAATGAAACTATCCTGAAACTCTAAAAGCTGGTCATACAAGAAATACTAATCAGCTCATCTCCCTCCTGTGCAAGCCATGTTCCCATATATTGGGAAGGAAAAGGGCAAAATCTTGAAAGCTTTAATTTCTAATTAGCTTTATCTTTTTAGGCTTTTAATCAGTTGCAAATTACTGCCTAACTCCAGCTGGCATCCATAAATACTGTAAGAAAACAGAAATCAAGTATTCATTCATCAAGCTTCATCGTCTTCTAGGCTTCCAAACAAGGAACCACATTCTTACTATAACATTACTACTTGGATGACGACTGAGAATTTTTCCTCTTTCAGCAAACTGCCCTTCAGGAAGTAGAAGGTAATCCACTACCTAGGTACCAATGGGGGAAGAAAAGTTGACATATGCCTGGAACTGCCAATTAACAATTTTAAGTTCCATCACTGACCTGTGGTGATGAGGGATGGAGGGGAACCAACTAAAATGAAAAACCAAAAAATGCAAATGCAATCAGCTGGTTTAATCTCTAAATCCACTATGAGATGGTAAAAAGGATTCCCCATGGTAACCAAAATGCCTTCTCCAAAGCTTTTATGCCAATCAAGTGTCATATAGCTTTAGTAAGAATTGTGGAAAGGTTTACATTTGTTTAGTTTTGGAAGAACTGGGATTTTTTTTTCTTCTTTATATAGAACCTTATATTTGACACTTCTTCATTTTACAAGTGACTTAAACAGCAACCTTAAACAGGGAGAAGTCTTTTAGGCAATTTCCACAAAGAAGCTGCTGTCCTGACAAAGTACTCTAACAAAACATTTAAATAGCAAAGAGCCTCATCTTCTGAAATACCAGAAATAATACCAGAAATAATTAAAAATAGAACATGGATTTTAGCTAAAAAAGCAAAAAAACCACCCAAAACAAACAAACAAAACAAAACCCCACAAACCAATCTCTAATGACACTAACTGACTGTCTCAAGTGACTGGTATGCCCTATGAATCCTAGTGGTTGGAATGCTGGCTGGACTCACTGACTGCCAGCCAGTTCAAGTTACACTGGTAGCAAATGGAACAGAGAACCTTCTGAGGCACATTGTCTCACTTCTTAGATGTGGATGTGTTATAAGCAAAATTCAGTTTTCTGTTATTTCATAACAGATGTGTGCCAGGTACTTCAATGCTAAGACTGGATTTGATGACTGCCAGTGAAGATCTTCCTCAGAGCCAGTGCTCTCAGCATCCCTCAACAACATGACTCGAACCATTTAAAGATGGGGATTTCTGCAGGAGGAGCCATGGAGGCCACTTACATTGTGGACAAATTTAAACGGCAAGAAATGCAAGTGGCTATTAAAATAATAAAAAATAAACTCAATTAAGGTAGAATTTGTTTGTCCGCCAACATATAATACTCACCACTTCTGATTGTATTAATTTAAGCTTTTTGTTCTCTAACACTTATTAAGAAGCAGCTATAAAGTTACAGGACAGCTGGTGATACACTGAGTGTTGAGAGTTCTCTGTGCTCCAGAGGTTTGCCATTTTGAATCCAAAATCTACCACTATGATAATCTTATCTGATTTGTTTGCACAGTACAAAGAAGTATTTTTACCAGAAAACAGTTAAATTGTTTTTTTAAAAATATACTTAGCACTTTAACTCTCAGCCAATAAAGAGCTCAATACCTCCACTATTTCACTTACTACAGAAAACTGAATTTGTCTGTTCTGGCTTCTCAGTATTTGAGTTTGCCCAATTTTGATATCAGAATTAAGAAGTGCTGCCCTTCCACTACTCAGTACCAACTTTTTCTCCATGTGTAAATGTTTACTCTCCAGTACCAAAATGCCACTTCATCTTTTTTGGTAATGATAGAGACAGAGTTACTCAAACCTCACACCAAGATCTACTATCCAGCCCCAGATCTTATTTTACACTCAATTATTGCTATGGCCTTCTCAAGTGCACCAAGGTTTTTCTGGTAGTAGTCTTCTCCATGTCGTTTGGGAGGCACAGGAAGTTCCCTACTTGCATAATTGTTCCCTTTGTAGATGTTCAAGTACTTCATCAGGCTTTAAGCTACAGTTCTTGAAGGCTCAGCATTGAGGTGGTTCTTCCACACAAGTCTTTTTTCATCACTGCTTTTTGTTGTCTGCCATGTACAGAGTGAATCTTTGTTCAAAGAGACCATTGCTACCTTGCAATTGCTTTATTTTGAAGCTATGGCTGGTCAATCTGATGATTCAGAGATTAATGGAACAATATTATGTTCTCATTATTTTCTATTCCACTAATTTTTTCTTCGCCAAACTTTATCAAATAATTGATTTGTCCCATGATTTTCTGCATAGACGGCCTACGATCAGTCTCTGTTAGATAACAAAACTCTGGATTATTTCTGTTCTCTTAAGGAATTAACCAATGGACCAGGACATGTAAAGTACTTGCATGTGCAAGGTCTCCACCCCATTTTATAACCCTTCTCTTTCAACCATGTCACTAATCACAGTAAATCTGTTAAAAACACTGCCACTTCTTGGGGAGTGAACTAACACATTGGGTATGTACAGTGAAGCCTAAATAGAAAATGATAGAAAAGACACATATCATTTGATTTCAATTAGCTACAGGCTTTGAAGGCTCCTTACTAAAAAAAAATGTAGGCAGTCCGTGAAATAATTCTTTCACACAGTACATCACATACATATTGGCAAGAAGTGAGCCCCCAGTCACAAGTCCCTGGCAGTGGCACCTGCTACTGAGGCAATGAGAACACCCTTATGGAAGATCTGAGACTGTTTAGTCATCACTGGGTAAATTGCTTCTGTTGACTAGAGCAGGAGATATTTCCTTGGAATGTACCTCAGAAGAAATTCCTGCTCAGTATTAATATTTTTAAACTGAATAAAAGGCACTGTTGCTTAAGCCATATATTTCTTGTCTCCAACTGTTTAAAAAAAAATATGGTTTTGAACACCTAGCTACTGCTACCCTAAGAAGGCTTCCTTGTTATCTCACAGTAATTTCACCTCTCCCTAAAAAAGCTTCACAAAAATTTCTTTTATCTGAAGCATGTCATCTCACCTTTATATCTATCTTTATATCTAAAATTATGAGTTAGTATAACAGTATGCATTATAAAATTATACCATTTACTTCAGACATCTCTGAACAGCTAAATCTTCAAACTATACAAAAATAAAGTGTATGAAATCTTACAAAAGGAGGACATTAAGACAATAATAGCTAATTCAAAAAATATAATAACTTATACACAGCAGTAAGCATAAGCAATGTAGCCTACAACAGCTTCCAATTAACAGGACCTCTGAAACATGTCTGAAACAAGCATCAGCTAGAATTGGAACATTCCCAAGCACAATAATGTTTCCAATTTATTATCTTTACCACAGTACAAACTTTCACAACCCAAGTGTCCATTGTCTGTCAATCTGTAAACAAAAGCTACTATTCCCCCTCTCCTCATTTTGAGAGGTGAATTTTTTCAGTCTTCAGTCAAGTTTCACAACCATCTTGCATAAGGAATCAAGAGCCTGTTCTCTTGGTAATTTACTTTTTTCTTTTTTTTTTCTTTTCTTTTTTTCTTTTTGTTTGTTTCTCATACAGCCTGCAGTGAATTAAAATCACAGTGAAAGTCCTGGGAAAAAAATGATCTTTACAGCAGGACTTGAACCATTCTAATAATAAATGCATCTAACAAAGCTTCCCATAATAAAAGCATGACATTTCCATTTCCAGAAATCAAGTCAATTAGAAATGCTAAATTTTACTTAAAAACCCCAAAAGATCTAAAAGTGAAAAGATTCATCTTCTCAGTCAAATACAAGTCTTTCAGTTTCACTTGCAGAGACTGTTCCAGTCTGTAAAACAGTAGTGCAATTCATTTAGTTCTACTTCTTTTATTTTTCTTTAAGTCCAGTAGATAAATGTCCTATTTCTATGGAAAGATAGGAAGATGCTCCAGTAAACAAGAAACTTTGGCAAGCCCAGGAAGGCTTACTAGTCCATTAAAGCTTAGGAGTCCAAAGTGGCTTAAAAATGGTTTATGAATAAACTTAAAAAAGCCCAACAAATCAAATTAAAAAAAAAAAAGCTGAAAAAGACAACCTAAAAAAATAAAGAAATAAATAGCCAGAAATTAATGTAAACTGTCTGAACGTTTTAATGATTTCTCATTGACAGCTGGCACAACCGTTGACAGTACAGTCATTAAATATAGGTGACCTACAGAGTATTCCATTAGGGCATCCACTCTGGGATGCTCAAAAGGAATTACATTCCTAAAGATTTAAAAAATAAGAGTTCTTATAATATTACTATAGGTTTTCTTCTGCCCACTTCACTTACACTTCTTCTTAAAGAGGTTTTTTATTTTTGATGGCTTTTTATTTTTTTCACCATTCTGGTAGAGGTCCTGTGGGATGCTGCTTATCCTGGGGACAGAAGCAGCTTCATGGCTGGGTTTGCTATCACTGCCGGTCGAGGAACACGAGGTGTGACGAGGCTTTGGGACTGGGATCCCAGTTGAAAGCTGGTTCATGCTGCAAGACTTCTCCAGGATTCCATTATAAACTTTGCTTGCAGGACTAAAGATCATGCTCTTAGTTTCTGCCATGCCTACACAGTCAGGAGAGCCCCTAGAAACATCTGCAGTCAGAGAAGAGGAGTCTCCTGTAGATGATTCCTCAAGTGAGAATTCTTCTGGTGATACTTTCTGAGGAGAAATTGTCTGGTACATCTCAAGACTTGCTGGAGGAGACTGTTTTCTTCCAATGGATGAATTTAAGGAGTCACATTCCGAACCTGTTTCCTGTACTTCCCTGAGTCAGAGCAGAGAGAAGAGAAAACATAATGAAACTACAATTTCCTTCATAGAGTTAAAAAGGAAATTAATTTAGAATCAATAACATTAGTCTAAAAGCACCACCCACAGTTTTCCTTAGTAGTTAATTAAACCAAAAAAAAAATTAAGTTAAACATTTTAAGTTACAACTTGCATTACATCATTTTATTATGTAAACTTAAGGGAATTAGTTTGTGCAATCTTGCTTTTGTAGGCAGCAGCATCTGCCCAGAAATAGTCATTTGTATTTCACTTCAAAGAACAAAGTCTATCTTTCTGGCACGTGAAGTCGGAAAAGTTATGAAATGAAAGAAGGAGATTTAAGCCTATCATATAAAAAAAGTTTCTTCAGGACAAGTGTCCCTACCTTTCAACAAGCTCATTTGCTCCTTCCAAAAGGAATTTAACCTTTTCCTATGAGGCCATGTAACAAGAGTAGGTACACGCTCAACATGCTGTAAGAATTGTGTTACCATCCATCTCCTCTTCGCCCAGTAGCTGACATTGCTTTTGATCCTAGTTTCAGATGTAAGAGCCAGTAACATATTGTAATGGAGAATCAGGGTTAGTTCAGTGCACCCTGGATTGTAACATTACTTAACTGTACATGACATGCTAGCTATTTACATACACATACCAGACAAGAACTCTCTGCTCCATGTAGACTATATTAATTTATATTATCCTACAGATTACTTTAACTTTTGGCTTGGTTTAACCTCTAATTCTAAACTGTTAGTCTCAATAATCCTACCAAGAGTTGCAAGTGCTGTTTGCTAATCTCCGTACCATTGTTTATCAGCAGAGAAGTAAATGGCTTCCTCCTCCTCTTCAGTTCGATAGAGAGCTGGGCAGCTCGACACAGAGAGGATGTCAGGGTCAGGGGAGTGCAGAGCGTGCTGAGACTGTGGAGATGATGGCACAACACTGCGTCTTGATCTACACAAACTACTGCTTCTTGCCAGAGTGCTGGGAGCTTTTACAATGGACCCTGAGGCAGAGAAAAAGCAAACCAAAACCCTCCAAGTGACATTGATGTTAACAGTATCTACTCTGAAGACTAAGTAGCAGGTATCTGCTCCGGTGACAGTGACTTTTAAACAACTTTGACGTTCCTTGACAGTTCCAGAGGAACAAAGACTGACACACATACATTCTACAGTTAGATGAAGCAGCTAATCAAGATGCAACTGCAGAGATTTTGTGCCTGCCAAATACTACTCTGACCAAGTTCACCAAAGCTCTGGCTCACTGTGCTCTCTTGAGAACTAAAAGATTCTACTGAAACTCCCAACCCTTCATAAACTAAAAACAGGAGTGCTGAAATTAGTATGTTACACAATGTCCTGTATTTTGTGTGGTGATTTGGAGTTTAGAAGAAAATGTAAAAGTTTTGCAACGTAGGTATGACTAACCAAACAGCCAACCGATATACACTACACTACTTGAAAAATAGGCTAGATAGAGAAGAGCAATTTCATTTGCATAACATGACAGAAAATACATAATTCAACCTAACTTTAAGATCAAGAACTTTCTTTTAGATAACATTGTCTGTTGCCAGGCTAACTATGAATTTCTGGAAGTAAAAATACTAAGAATGGGTGGAGACAGCCATGCTAGACTTCATCAGCAAAGTACCCAACAGGAAGTGATAAACTCAAATGTTCCTAATCCAATTCCTCCTTCAAAAGATTATTAGGCAGCAATACTTGTACAGAGAAAAATCTACAGACCTCTTTTCAAGCTAGCTGTTACAAGTCTCAGGATGTTTCACACCCCTCCTCAAACTGTCTCATGGAATGCATCACTGCTTATATAAGATCCACCAGACCCTTACTGGTGTTCAAAATTGTTTAACAACCAAAACACGCTAAAAATCCTTTCAATTATTTTTGTAGACATGGATGTCTAGCCTGACAAAATACATTTTATTTTCTGCAATGCCAGTTTATCATCATATAAGCTACAGTTTACCTTCCTGGAATCTCAGAAAAGGACAAGTTGTCCACTCTCTTTTAGTACAGGAAATCACAACTTTCACTAAACAGTAAGTAACTGCACCTTTGCCAACACATAGATTTATTTCCACTCCTGAGCAGGAAAGAAAGGTTTGGAATTCTCAACATGAGAGTTGACATGTAAATCAAACTTCTAATATCACTTTTGAGGAATTCCCTACTGACCTTAAAAGCATGTTGGGAGCTCAAAAATCATCTTGTGTCATTACAAAAGAAATTCCTCAAAGACCAAATGTGAACTGAGGTAAGAGAATAATAATCTCTTTAGGAAATGTTGCTACAGGTCCAGGTAAAAAAAAACAAACAAAAACAAAACAAACAAAAAAAAACAACAACAAAAAAAAAACCAAGATTGCACCATTGGTGAATTTTCAGAGAAGTAAAAAGCATTTTGATCCATTGTAGGTGTATATACACAGGAATATGAAGAATTCAGCTATGACAATTGAACACATAGAATTTTCCAGTGCAAATGAAGCTCACTAAATCAAGGAACCATCTGAATCCGAATGAGTCAATGGAAAAATAGAAGTTTCATTGTCACCTTCCAGCTGTAAGGACTTTTTTCCAGTGTCAGACACTATTTCTTAATCCATTTTTGTTCTTCAACTTGAGATCGATCAAACAGCTCTATTACTTGACACCATATAAACCTACCAACACAATTGCTCTGGCACTAAGAAGCCTAAGAGCATCCTTTGGACTCATAAGACTCTGGACACAAAGAAGCCTCCAGCATCCTTTGGACTCATAAGATTGACAAAATCTGAAGTCCAACAGACTTCAAATTTTGTCAATCTTATGAGTCCAAAGGATGCTGGAGCCAGGCAACATCCCAGTCCACTTTAGATCCAGTGATGGAAATAGCCCCATTCTTAAGGGACCTCCTACAACAGTGCATTTTGCCTGAAGCCTCACGACCAAGACAAGCCATTATGCTTCTGTCCTTCCTCGTGTGCATTTGTTATTTTTGTCTAAAGGATGGGAATAATTCGGTATTTACTGAACTAACTACAATAATTTGATGTTAACAGTATCCTCAACACTAGTTTCAACAACAGATCATTTAGCATATTTTCCTCATACAATAAAGTTTCAGCTAAGTATGCTCTTACAAACAGTACAGTCCTTTTCTAATTGTAGTTCCTTTGAATCAACTGCACTTTCTTCTCTGGCTTCACCTCTAAGCAAGAGTTAAATGAGAAGAGTGACTAAAAAATCTCACAAGTCAGAAGTTTTTTACACATATCCAAGTGTTGCCATTTTAGACCATCTGGAAAATCATGACAATAAATGGAGCTCTTCATTTTGAAATCAGATCACAGGCTTCTCGATACAGAATTGGAAGCTTAACTCTAGGAATCCATATTTCATTGGGTCTCCAATAAATTTGTTGTTAGGGTTTAAATCAAAGTATTTGCACTGAAGACAACTAGAGAAACAGCATTCCTTAAAAGTGATCAGAACTTGCAGTAAGTTGCAAGAGGATTAATGAACTTTTCAATGTGGTCTGCAGAAAAAAAGGTTGGTACATTAAGAAGAAAAACAAGTGCCCAAGGCACACTAAGTGAAGCCAGCAAAGTGGCGACCTTACGCTATTTTAAAATACAGTTTGAATTTCTTCTGAGAATCCCAGCCCTGGAAGAAAAATGTACCCACATGACAGTTTTCCTTCTTACTCATTCCTCAGCCTAAAACAGCTTGTTTGAATAACTGCATGGGAGCTCATCTTTTCGATTTGCCTCTGGAGTCCAGTTAATCACAAGCTCCATGAAGCAGGCTCTTGTTCTGACACAATGACTCATGATGCAAAGGGTGGTCTGAATCCCCAGTGTATTTCTTCTGATCATAGTTTAACCAAAGCTGGACTTCTCTCCCTCCAGAACTCTGCCTCTCCAATGGACACTCAAACAACCAACCCACTGTATCCAAACACAAACATTCTGTCTGAAAGCTTCCCTTGAACAACAACAAGATTTTGTTCCAACCACTAAAGAATGTGCACAAGGCTATGTAGCATGCGGCCTCCCAAAGGATGTGATCTTTCTCATAGTTCAAGGAACCCTGGACTAACCTCATCCCTTCCATCTGAGCTAACAAACTCAGGATTATTCATTACAAACTTTTGTTTAAGTAGCACTCCAAGGTTGACAACCACTTTCAAAACCTTAGCTGAATTTGCCCCACTCTCCCACTGAAACAAAATAAGAGGCTTTTTCTTCATGTTATCTTCACTGCAAAACCCACTTTGCCATTTAAGTCCCACTGGAGCTAGTATCTGAAATGCTACATAGAATTTTGGTCTTTTTGACTTTGATCTAATCCTGTTTGATTTCAGTACTCTTCTCCCATCTGACTTGAAAATCCCATGTCCCACAGCTTTTCCCCTTTCTTTTTACTGAGCTTATCACTTACCATGAAACTGTGAAACTATTGGAGGAGTGTCTTCATCTAAGTCATCAACTCCCCCTGCAATTGGGTAGGGAGGAATGGAAACTCGAGGCATAACTACCCAGCTGTGATCAGAGTAGAGAGAGGAGGTCAAGCTTGGTAGCCCAGAATTGTGTGCGATTTGAAACCCACAAATCTTCTCAATCTGCTGCCATCGATAAAGACGCTCCCGCAAACACGTCGTCAACTCAGAGAGTGCTTTCCTGAAGAAAGGCACATATTAAAATTATATACACTGTTCTTATTGATAAAGCAAAGCAACAGATTCATTCCAGCATACCAGAAGATCCATTACAGCTGCTGAAATATTCACATTTTAGTATTTTTTAAATTGCTTTTGTAAAGCGCAAAACCACTAAGACACTCAATTCCATAACTCTCTGGGAATTCTGTTCCAGAAGCAAACAATCACAAAAGAATATCCATCCTGTCCCAGTAACCCTCTTACTTTGCTTCAAGAATTTTATGGTCCACTTCATCCAGGGAGGAGCTGTGTGCAACATGTAATGTTCCAAATACAGTGCTTCTCTTCTTTTTTATCTTTTCTGCCTAAAAAGCAAAGTAAAGTGAAATGCATTAAACTAGTAATATACTTAACAGATGAAAAACATTAGCAATATTGACACCTAGCAAACAACAATTCAGAGAAAAAGCACAAATGCTTATCTACTTTGTGTTTACTATTTCGTATCTCTAGCAACAGATCAGAAAAATTTTTAAGTAGCTGAAGAATACTTTATTACCTCATCTTTAGCAATTGCTAATTGCATTTCTGCATGCTGTCTTTTGATATTGTAATATTGTACTTCAACTTCGTGTGTTAACTGAAGCCACTTCTGCAAAGCTTCAGGAACAGACCAATTACTTCTCAACTCAAACTCCTTCTCAGCCTTTTTTAAAGCCATACGAACCTAGCAATCAAGAAGAAATGAAAGTGTCACCAAAAGCACCAAAAGTATCATTAGAACTAACAGGTGAATTATAAGCACCTTTATAGCCCACAGCAACATAGCAAAGCTTGACAGAGTTTTGGTGTGTGCCAACTGTTGTCAGGTATGCAGATCTGGCAGCTCTGAAATCTAGCATATGACCTTCCATATTTTTTCCAATGCTATATAGTTCCTAATCCAAAGTTTAAGTATTTTTGTAAGACGATAATTTTTTTAGTACAACAAATCCAAATTTATTGCCGCTCAGATGAAACAAAGCTACTCTCTCGCTTCTAATAACAAGATAAAAAAAGCTTTTGTATATATATTTTTTCAGTGAATCCCAAAATATTATGATAAGCTAATATACAAAGTTTACAGCTTCTAATATTTTCAGGATTATTTTACTAGATAATGGCATGACTGACAGACAATCATTAAGCACTCTTAGAATTTTTCCATTCAAATCCAGCATTTCAGGAATGCTGTTTTAAACACTACTGAGGATCTAATAAAACTAGGACCAATTTAAAGTCAACACTAAACTTATTAATAGCTGGCAGATACCTGTACTAACTCTTCCTCTGCATATTTGAGCCTGCTGAGCTCACATTCAGCTCCCTCTCTCAGTTCCCTGAGGCGATGAGCTTCACGTTTTGCATCATTGATCTCATCCATCATTTTGCGCTCCAGATTTTGCTTTTCAACAGCAACGTTTCTATTCTCTTCTTGTGCCTTCTCAAGCCTTCACAATTGAACAAAAAATATGAGAAAATACACAGCATATTTGTTAAAAGTTGTAGTCCTCAGGATAACAAAATGCATCCAGCAACAGGGAAGTGGGCACAAACCAAAGCACATGAGGTTCCACCTGAACATCAGGAAACACTTTCACCATGAGAGTGACTGAACACTGGCACAGGTTGCCCAGAGAGGTGGTAGAGTCTCCATCCTTGGACATATTCAGAAGCCACCTGCACATGGTCCTAGGCAACCTGTTCTAGATGGACCTGCTTGAGCAGGAGGGGCTGGACAAGATGAACTCCAGAAGTCTCTTCCAACCTCAACCACTCTGTGATAATAAAGACTCTGCAAGCTTCATGAATCAGCAGCAATTACATCACACAACGTGATATCCATGCCAGGCAAAATACCCAAACTTTCAAGTGAACTATCATTAAAAGTGTAGTATCAAAATACAAGTCTCTATAGACAACTGCATTACAGGTGCATCACAGACTATCAGCTTTCACACTGCTATATATGCAATAGAAACTATCAGCTCAGGTCTGTTTCAGTCTTAAAAGCTTAAAAAGAGAAAAAGTGTTCTCATTTCCATGTATGTAACTATTTAAGAGAAACTGTAATTATATGAAAACAAAACAATACATACATGTAAATCTGTAGGAAAAACTCAGCCTCTATTCTCTACCTTCATCCACAAGTTTGTATTGCCTGCTAAAATATCCAGAGCAATCTCTACCCAAGAAATCAGCACCACTGAAATCACAATTTCCATGCAAAGGGAAGATGAACAAAATCCAAAGGCAGGTAATGCAAAAAACTTAAGACTGTAAAGGATCTGCATTTGTGTTTAACCTCAAAACAAAAGGACAACTTTTTTTTTCTTTTAGGTTTTATACCTTTCCTGCAAGTCAAGAAGACTTTGCTCTGCTGTTTGGAGACTTTCTAAGTCCTTCATCATTTTTGTGATATGTTCTCTTGAGGTTCTGTTCTGTGTATATGCAAACCAGCAGCCTCCAAAACCAATAACTATAGAAACTGTTAATATAAAATCCTTCATCCAGTTGTGAGGGGGACCTGTGCAGAGAACAACACCATCATTAACTAGTTCATTGATACAGACAACAGATTAAGGCCTTCCCCCCCACCTCCCCGGCCTAAAAGGTGACAGAACCTAATGCTAAACAGAATTCTAACTCATTTACCTCAAACCACCTCCAACAACTATCTTTCAAATGTATTCCACGGCATTTTCATACAACATAAGCAGGTCTGCTCTAATACAATTTACTTCATCTATACTAAAACATTCATTAGACTGAGAAAAGCTTATTAAACCCCTTTACAGTACATACTCAGTACCTTTATTTAGAGTTAAAATAGAGTTCCACAATTGCACTGCATCAGGCCAGTAGGAGGTGTAATTAGATTTGAGCAAATTCTTTCCAGTCTGCACCCTCTTAAATACCCTATGCTGAGTTAAAAATGTACTCAGGAAAAATCAAGTACATTTTAAAATGGTAACAGCAGCACTTTTTAAAAGTTGGATTGTCAAATTATCAAGATTCACATAATACATCTTTGTTAGTACAACTTTTGTAGTCACTTGCACCTCTGTAAAGACAGTTTCTGTGAGCATTAAAGGTCTAACACAAAGTGATTCCAGCTCAGATCTGGCCTGAGTAGTTCAGGAGCACCTGACATGCACAGTACCAGAGCAGAGCTGTAACCAGAGCAAGCATGCAGAGCACTGGTGATGTGGTATGGACATGGCTGCATATGGTAAAATGGGTCAGATGTGGAACTCCTGCATTAAATTTAACTGCACTTTGACTCAAGTATGCACAAGACACAGGTGTTGGATTTGCATGACTATCTCATTTTTTCTTCTTAGGGAAGGTCATCCCCTCTCATTTCAGCATCCCAGCTGTACTGTCCAAGCTAATTGAGAAGTGAATGTAACCTTAGCTATAAATGTAATTTAAACAGTCAAAAATATTTAGAGGACACTTCTTGTGACACAAAAGCCAACATCCATCTGTCAAGTGGGGTTATACTAAAATTTCTACACGATCTTACACACAGAAGTGAACCTTTGTTCTGCTCACAGCACCTAAATAACTTTTTTTAATTCATTGCAGAGTTCCACAACGCATGCCAAGCAATCCATCAGCATATCCACAAAATAGATAAGCTGTCCTGTCTACAGTATCAAGTGTCATGGAAAATATGCTCTGTTGAATTCCTACAATCAAGAGATAAGAAAAAAACTCCAAAAAGTTACTAACGAGTGAGAGGTCCAAATAAAACAACATCCAAGGCTTTAAGCTGAAGCTTCTGTCTATGACTCCGGTCAATTATTTTCAAGTGAGAGATCATGAAAGCATGTTCATTCACTGCTATCCTGTTAACAACAAGACAAAATGTTACCTATTCCATAAACTATATTCAAAATCACTCTATGCAAAAAAGATTTCAGTAGCATTTCCCACAGTTATACAGATTACAGCTATGCAATTAAGAGTGAGAAATACAATACAATACAGCAGTAATGCTATAGAAATGCATATCAGCATGTGGCAAAAAAAAAAAGAAAATAAAATCATTTAACTATTCTTTTCTCTCTGGAAAAAAATCATTAAATAAATCCGTTTAGCATAGTTAAAGGTATATTTATAGACTTGTGATACCAACTCCTAAATACATGCAATACTCAGGTGTGGTATTTATGCTCCAGGAAAGGTATTTTACAGTTACATAGTAGAATATACCTATACAATAGATCAGAAGATGTTCAAAACCAAGTTTGCTATGACATAGAATGATGTGACCTTTGATAAGGCCCACAGAAAGAAATAAAACTTTTAGGAAAGTTGTATTTTGAAATATTCTGGCAGAAAAAAAAATGCAGCCACCTCTTCAAAACTGCAAGGACACTTCTCTTTTCTTGCATTTGACTGTACCTTGTTAGATTTTAGGTTCACATAGTTGTTCCTACCATTTAAACTAATGTAGCAACCTATGGGGAATTATTTGAAACTAATCCAGAAGATATATTTACCTGGGAAGTGTTGTTCCATTGACATTGCTGTCTCTAAAATTCTTTTCATATTGGGGCAATTCAACAAAATCTGAGAGCCACTGAAGAGTGTCCTCTTGAGTCCAGTTATGAACTGAAAGAAAAATTAAATTACTTAGGTTTTTTAGTAAAAATCAACAGCTTCGAAGACAAGCAGTAGAAAAGCAGATTACAATAACCAAGAGAGTTTGACCAAATATAATTCCAGAAAAATTAGCATTACCAAGGTGTTTCTGGAATTTTGCCTTTTTCATTACACGTACCCCTGTGAAAGCTTAGGCAAACTCTAAATAAACAAGCATGGAACCAATAGAAGTATTTCTTTACTAAAACTTTCACAGAACAATTGACTCTTTCGCTTTAGTTTCAATCAGGACAGCATCTTGTGACTTTCAACTCCTTAAACTGATTCCAGCCCCTTTGTCCTTGCTACCCTTGCAGAGCTAAACACACATCAGCTGGTGCTGTAACCATTTGAGGCAATGCACCAAGATCTTCCCCAGGATGATGCCTTAAGAACTTGTTTTGACAAGAATTTTCTTAGAGGCTTATGCCTTCTAACCACAAAATGGGAGCTGACAAGAGAAGGAGAGAGGAGACTGAAAGAAAACACCAAAAGAAAGAAGAAATTTAACAGGAAAACTATTAAATCTCTCTCAAGCATGCCCAAGAAAAGTGGAATAACATGCAAAAATACTTTACAAAAAATATTTAAAATGTAGAGAATAATTAACAATTTTCCTTAATAACAGCAATACTCTGCATAAACATTCATAGTTACAGATGTGCTAAGAAAATACTACCCACAGATACTATCAAAAAAAAAAATCACATTTCTGTCCCTTACAGAGCAGCTGCTGCAGTTTGCAGCTTCACACTGACAAAATTGAAGGGAAATTGTTCACTCCATTTATAGTCTGCAAAAGTCTGTCTGCATATGAAAGAAACAGGGATGGTCTCTTTCTGGACAGACATGTATTCAAATGAAAAATTGAGGGTTTTTTGAACATTTCTCTATCTAGCACTACTTCCATAGACAGTGCTAGGCACAGATGATAGGATACATTCTCAGTGGTGACTTTTGACAATAATCCTTTAGAAAGCGCTGCTGAAAGCTTGACAGGTAAACCTGCAGGCAATGGAAATTTTTATAAGTTCAAATTCATATTTCAGTTCACACTGTAACTGAAATAAGGACTCTAGGTGTCTTTTGCAGCACAGCTGCAAAATAAGCCTAAACATTTTAGGATTATTATCATTCCTGATAGGTGGAGACAGAACACATTTCACAGACTCACAGCTTCAAGAAACAAACTCAGTACAAACCTGTTGTTATCTATCCATATGAATGGCTACACAACCTTCCCAGTATGCTGTCCCATTTCCTTCTCTCCTTGTAAGCTACAGTCAGGTATTGATTTGACACAGACTCAGTTTTGTTATATTACAATTTACCACATTACTCTAAGATTTTATGCAAAATATCTGGTCTCCATTTATAACAGGTAGTTTTCCCATTGCAAAAACTCTTAACTATTATGTGAATAATAAGCAATGCCATTTACAAATCATTCAAAGTAATTTGACTGGTCATTACAAGTCTCAAAGAGTGGTAAAATCATCCAGAAAGATATCACCTTAACTGCATTCTAGAAATATGTTCACAGACTGATCCAAAGTAAAAGCATTGTTTTGTTGTGACATGAAGCAAAAGATACCTAGAACAGCCACTGCACACTACAGACTCACTGAGAGTACAGAACACTCCATTGCAGAAGCCACACAATTCACTGGGTTTATAAGTCATGGGCAAGGGTTAAAAATACCATTGAGACTTTTCACTTCTACTGATGAAAGAATTTGTAGACACTCTGCCAAATTTTACATAGATTTAAAGGTTTCTATAATCCAATGATAATACTAAACATATTATCCTGAAAGAATTTAGCTACACATTTAAATAGTTTGCCATAGAGCAAATCACATCTGTTGCACTGCTTAGACTGGTGATGTTTTCTTCATAGACTATCCATGAAATTTTCCCAAACAAATCAGTTATACTCTGGAAAAAGCACTTTATTATTCATTATTGTCACTGTATCAGATACCTCCATTAGTACAGAAACTGCAAAAAGAAGCAACTACAGTCTATCCTAAAATACAACTGAAGCTTTTACTTTCTGTACTCTTATACTGTTACTCATTTATTAAAAATAATATCAATTACTTCTTTATTTATGTTGTGTCCCTTTAACTGACCACTCAACCATTTAAGCTATGAATATATATTGTCATCTCTTATTCTGAGATGTTAAGATCTGAATCTCTTTTCACATATGTATTTTGCAAGAAATTTAGATTTATTATGTAAATTAATTCTTCATTCACAGAAGTCTAGTGCCAATGCCCCCATATCCCCAAATTTTGCAGGTGGACTCAGACTCTAAACTACACTGCTCTTACTTTCCTATTCTATCAATCAGAGAAAAAATTCAGACTGCTTCTTTTTGTTGTTAACTTCCATACACCCCTATGTTTGTAAGGAGTATTACTTGACTTGTCTCCAATAAGACTTCATGACATACAGATATGTTTGTTCTACAACAGCATAAAGTACTGAAAAGCAAACTGGCCCCTCTCCACAAGAAGCACTGAAACATGACACAAGGCAAGTGTGATACACACCAGCACCAGGTGTACTGAAGGGCAAGCAAGACAGCTGAAACTCATCTTGATCAGCACTGCCAATTAGAATGTGCCAACTCGCACTAATTAGCTGAGGTTGTAATTTTTCCTCAGTTTAATCACCAAAAAAGAAAGCAGTACTTCAGACAGCAGAGTAGCAATCTACAATTACTGTAAGTTAAATGCATATAGCATTACAGAGTAATTATAACATCCTTCTCTCTCACAACTCCTTTTACAAAGATACTTTCAGAGAGAAGATGCCAGCAACATGCTTTGGGCAGGCAGGTTTGGAAGGCACCCCAGAGCAGTACTCAGTCTCTAACCCTCCATCAGCTATTTTGTTCAGACCACAAGTTTGAGTTCTGGGGGGGTTTTTCTACTTCTTTTCAACTCTTCTACCAACATATCTGAAGGTGAAGACAGCAAAAGTAGCTTTAACTGGGCCTGTATGAAAGTTTCTCATTGTTAACCCACAGAAATTAGAAGATCAGGCTATTTACCAGTTTTTTGTGTTACATTTATCATCATGTTAAATTTATATCCCACAAAAGGATTCAAAACTTAGTTTCTAGGACCTTCATTCAGCAGTAACATCAGCAGCATGCAGCATTAGGTAACTCATCCTTAGCCAAGCCCTGCTTGCACTCATTTCCAACCTCTAGATATTTAAAACCTGAGACAGCAAATTATTAGAGAGCAAGGCAACCACAACATGGTTGTGGTATGCAGTTTAGTCTCAGTTGCTGCAAGAACACTTGTGTAGTAGAACATCAGAACACAACAGGTGATCACACATGCAAATATAGAGCCATTTTTGTAGCTTTTTACCCTAATAAATAATGTACCAGACTTTAGTTCACCTCCTGTTTTCCACAAAGAGGGAAAGAGAATTAAAGGGGAAAAAAAGTACACATAGAAGGCAAGAAGGTTTTGTTGTATTATAGGGCAGTCTATAGGAGATACTATACATTAAAGCTCAAATATGCCATAATGGTTTAAAAAAACCTTTTTTTTTTAGGCTGTTTGTAACAACTAGGTTTTGATAGGATTCAAATTAGTCTGACAATAGCCAAGCATTCATGAACTTCAGGTTTGACTTGAACAGTTTTTACTTGGCTACAAAACCAAGTCCCAAGGGACAATGCTGCATCACTAAGGATGCAGCATCCAGCCCTACTCTCTGAGACAGGTCAGAGAACCACCCAGCTGAAGGCTCTGGTGAAGGCTCTGGACTGATTTTACAGCCCTCTTGCTATTGAGACTAAATATCTACACCCTGCTCTTCAGACAGCAAATTCACACAAGCACAGCCCATTACAGGGGCAAAGAGAGATGGCAGGTACCACTGAGTGAGAGAACTCCAGAGATAATTGTGCAGATAATTGGATGCTATTGTGCAGATTGTGCAGATAATTGTCTGCTATTCAGACATCAAACCAAATGTTCATCTGTCCCTTTTCCACACTCAAAACTACCACCTCTTCAAGGCCTTTGCAGAAAAGACACTACACCTTTGATATTAACCTAACAGTAGCTATTAAGTTTGTTACCAGTGAATAGCTGAAAGACTCTGTAGTGCATGTACAATACTGCTCATTTAGAAGAGGAGACAGTCAAAGAGTACCATACAACAAGCATATATACTGGCATCTACATTGAAGAACAGTAACACAGTAACATAAGTCAGAAGACTTTCAGAGAGAAGTGTTTTCTACATTTTAAACAGCTATGACAGTTCATAGTCACTCCTCTAAACAGAGCAGTCTGTAGAATTAGATTTTAAAAAATTCAAAGGTCATAAAAAGCACATTCTAACTAAACTAAATTAAATTATAGTCTTGTTTTGTACCAAAGGAGTCCTTTAAACTGAGTGGCAACACAGCAACAATAGGCTAGATGCTATGATTCAAGCCATGATATGACTCCTGCCATGCAGGTAAAACCTGTAACAGCCTTGAACTTCCTTTAAATTGCACCAGCCTAGACTATGCCTTAAGGATTCTGCACCAGGCAGGGACATCAAAAACCTGCCCAGTGCCAGAAATACTAAAAAGCAGTATTCTGAAGCCCCTTCTTTTATTAGGCAATTTTTAGAGCTTTGAATGCAGCCAATCCTCAGTGTTACATTCAGTGTATAAAATCCTTTTCAATCAATTATTTAAAAGCAACCTCTACTTTCCTTAATCTTAAAAGGAGACATCAAACACCAATGGCATTTTTTGCTTTCTTCCCTCACATCTTACCTGTCTTGCACCACCAATATGTTAAACAAAGAACACCTTTGAGTTATTTGACAAATATTTAAGACAAACATCCACAAGCTTTATGGCAAAGAATAGGCAAATTCTACTCAGCCTAAACTACGCAGCAGTAGATCCTGAAGATGTTTCTGTATACACTGTTAGGAGCAATAGAGTGGGCAATTCTCACACAGATACCTCAGCAGATTGCTTAAAAGTCTCAAATTACTGATATTATCATTTGCACTACCTTCCCCTCTTGTTTAATGCTGTTGAATTGCTATAAACTAGTGGCACATAAAAAAAAAGAAATGAAAAAATTCCTAAAACATATAAAGGAATGGCAACATTTTCCATGTTACCTAAAATCAAATTAAAGTAGTTCATTTTCTGAGGGGCTTCATGCTTTCTAACAGTCAGCAGACCACTGTTAACACTGCTCAGGAGTCTCATTCTAAAGGTCTCCCTCTGGTGCAATTTTAGTTCTCTCAGCAGGATACACAAATAAAGCCACTACAAGCAGACACAATGAGATGAGACATTCCTCTCCAAGTCTTTTGAGTCTTACTACATTCAAGAAAACTGGAATAAAGGTATACACAACAGACAAACTATACTTCTAGAATCACTATAGCCTAAATTTTTGAACAGCTACTCATGACTTAGACCTACAGTTTTGAGGAGCTAATTTCTTCTGATAATTTAATTGCAATATTTTCAGGGAACAGGATCTTCAGCGAATAAGTATTTAAGCAATATTTGAAGAGAGAAGGCCAAAAGTTACTGGTTAAAACAGATATTTACTACATTCCAAACACTTCATGCATCACCTCAGAGTGCACTTCTTAAGTGACTTCCTGCATTAGCAGAATGAACCAATGCCATATTCCTGGATTCATTCCCCTCCTGTTCTTACTTTCAGTTGTTTGACCCATACTAAGTTTTAGATCTCTCTATGCTTACCATTAGAACATGTTGTGGTTTAGGTATTCTCAAACTTAGCAGTCCTTTTACAAACGTGTGCAGTTTCCCCTCCCCCTCCAATTGGAGGCACAAAGGGTAAAGATCACAAGTTGAGATAGGAACAATTTACTGGAAACAGCAATGAGATAAGAAAATGAACAATAAGAGCAACAATACAATAACAAAAGGTATAAGAAAACTAAACTACTCACATGGAAAGCCCCTGACAATAAACAAATACCAGATGGGTCCATTCCCCATGTTTCTCCACCAGAATGAATCTCTTCTCCCCAGCAGAGAGACACACTCCTGTTCCAGGCTCCCAGCAATGACGTGGGGAGTGCATGTATTGGATAACACCCTGGCTGCAGCCATGCCCCCTCCTGAATGCTGCTGAAAACTAATCCTGGCCTTGCCACAGCCAGAACAGCACAACACCTTTGGAATGAGGGCTGGGGTGGGGAAAGGGCTGAGGAAGTCAGGTATTTTCTCCTAACAATTCTAACATTTCAGATCTCTTTTTTAATCACTATATCCTGGGACATATCTGGCAATGAACACTGTACTGATTAAATACTGTCCTTTGATACTTGGAATAGTTGGCCCAACTTATTTCATTTAATCAAAGTGAGGGATGGCTGGTGGTGTCGGGTTGTCAATGCATTTTACTGTATCGCATGTTAAAGGAGATTTTTCAAAAATTCCTTGGACTAAGAATTGTAGATCTTTGCAGCTCAAATAAAATTGAAATCAAAGTGAAAGTGCATTGAATTTTCCACTTAGTGCTATATTTAAAAAATTTAAATAGCTTGGGAGAAGCCCCTAGGGTTTATTAAATTAAAAACATGCTAATCTGGAATTCAGCACTTGCACCATCACCTTGACAAATTAGAACCTCATGTAAGCTACCTTAGTTTACAATACACAAAGCACATGAAGAGGAAATTACCTCTGGCTGGATTAAACGAGTTTTTAGTCAGATTTATGTGTGCCTATAAATAACAGTGTCAAAACAGATTGATGAAGATGCTTCAAGAGGCCATTCATTCACTACTCTATAGTTGGTGGAAAAATTGTTGAATTATAACTGTGTCATCTTCAGCTACACTTCTTTACCTACCTTCAGATGTTTTCCAGCGTTTCCACAGATCCTCAATGGTGATATGCTTGTCTTCTCTGTGCAGGTGACTATGTTTATTTGAGGCATCCTTGTATTGCATATCTTCCCTTAGAAACTGAAGAAAAAGGAAAAACATCATCTTAAATGCCTAAATGACAATTTCTGAAGAGAAACTACATAAAAATGAGGTAGAGTCTTTTCCATCTCTTCCCCATGCAAGCAGCAGAGAACTGATCTGAGTTTTCTACATCAAAGACTCAGAAGGTAAGGTAAACACTCTTACAAGATTTGTCTTTCACAATTATTAAATCCTAGGAAAACTGACAATGCAGTTGCCACTGTACTGAGTTGAAAATCATTAGTATGCCTCAGATTTACAGTGATTACAAGAACACACCACACAGTCACACTGTACACTTCTCTATTCTGATGACATTTAACCAACTTCCCCTCCTTGAAAACAAGGCCATGTAAGATTTGAAAGTGTGCCAGTCATTTTTGGATAAGTAATGCCTGAATCCTGCCATACCAGTTAAATGCAACTGCCTGAGGGATGAGAGTAGGCTGTTTACCAAGTAGTATTAAAGTCTTTTGATTAGACAACAAAAATTTGACTTCTATTCATCAAATTAAAAAACAGAAGTCATCTGAGGGCCAATTTTCTGCTTGCTAATCATTCCTCAGTGGTTACACTCCAAGCACAGAAGCATTACATAAAGCTGCTTCATTCTCAGTAATTAATAGGAAGCCTTTTAGCAAACTTTATAAAAAGGAGTATCATGCAATCATGACATACAGAGTGGGTGGTGAGGCACTGGCACATGGTGTGCAGAGAAGCTGTAAATGCCCTATCCCTGGCAGCATTCAAGGCCAGGTTGGATCAGGCTCTGAGCAATCTGATCTAGTGCAAGATGTCCCTGCCTACAACAGGGAAGTTGGAATCAAATGATCTTTAAGGCATCTTCCAACCCAAACCATTCCATTGTTCTATGATACAATTTTATGATGGCAGTGTTTGTACCAGTATTCCACAAGTCACTACAAACAGTTCTCCAAATACATACCCAAGAAAAGCCACAGAACTGCAAAATACATTCAATTTTTTTACTTCATAGAGGCCTGTTAGAATACTGGCTGGCAAATGACCAAAGAATAATTGGAATATTGGTTGGCAAATGATCTCCCATTAATAGTGGAAACCTTTCATAAGTATCAGTCCCTGAAAGCATTGTATGAACAGTCTCTGTGGGTGAAGACCTTAGGATTAGTATCAGAAAACAAGTATCTGGTACTAGCAGTACCAGAAAACCAAGTAACCTTCCACAGTAGATGGCTTTCTTTCCTCAGTTCATGAAGGATAAAGCTGCTCCAACAAAACCAGCGACAGATAGTTATGACAGCTAAGTCAAAAAACAGCCTTTTATACAGCTGATCATATGTCATCACCACTTCAAGAGAGGTGAGGAAGAAAGCCACTCTAGTGATGCACTGCAAAAGAACTCAATTCTTAAAATTCAGTCCAGGTAATAATTCAAGTGCAGAGTATCCCGCAAAGGCTCCATTTATAACAAAGGCTCCATTTCCAACAAATCTACAGAGTATACCATTCAGAAACTGCAGGAGACACTGAAAAGTAGCAAACATTAAATAATAATATTAACTCTTAACAAGAAGGAAGAGTATACAATAGCAGAATCACGCAAGAAAAGAAATACGCAATTCCCCCTAACTAAATATGCAAATTCTCCCTAACTAAACTATTCTTACTAGAATGTGAGGGAATCTCAAACTATGAATGGATTCACGTTTCTCCCCCAAACTGATGGATTTGGGACAACATACTAGTTTGCTCTCCTTAAACAAACCACAGAGCCATAGTATCAAAACACTGATTGGATGTAAATCCTCTCACTTTTATCTTTTACTTCACAACTTTTTCTGATTGTCAGACATTAATTTTGTAAAGCCTTTTGATTCCTAGAATAGTTCCATTTGGCCCATACAAGCTGCATAAGCATTTTTAACTCCTTTTCCCCATGTGTATAAGAATGGCATAAATTGAGATATATAAATATATATATGCACACACGTGCATATACATGAGAAATATATGAGAAACTTATGAAATATGTGAGAACTGAAAATAGCAGCCTGTTGGGGCAAAGGCAATTACAGATCTTCTGAAAAAACCATGGATCAGCAACAGTAAAAAGGTTTAATAAGCACAGGACTGTATGCTGTAACTGTATGGAAATGTAAAAATATCTGTTGCATATTCCATTATCCAAGTGGGAACTCTGAATACTTCCCATATTGGCAATTCTACCATGAAGCTGCCAAATTCTACAACTGTCATGCAACATGCAATGAAAGATGGATTGTCTTGTTCATTCCCACTCCATGTTTATTAAAGGCTAAACTGAAGAGCAGGAGCTAAACAAAAAGAAAACAAAATAATTTTCTTATCCACTAATGTCCCTAAAGCTTTCCAGATTATAGTACAGTCTTACAGATGGAACAGCAGGAAAGAACTGATGCTTTCCCACCTTACCTTTTCCCTCCAGACTGCAAGTATCTGCTGTCAACTGACATCCCCAGAATATCTTTCAGGAACTTGCAAATAACATACTAAAAATACAGCAAAAACATGTATTATATGTCCTTTTCTGTAAAGATTATCTCTTTTCACATGGAGATTGAGGTAAATGCTAGTGCTCACTCTTCAGCTTTCTAGTGACTGATGATGCACTGTCCTTGGGGACTACAATGTCAGGCATGGACATTTTTTTTTCAAAACAAGTGTTGTAAGGTGATCAAGTTGCTGAAGAGGGACAGAATATATTGTATATCCAGGCTTGGCCCAATTTTGAGTCTTCTCAGCTAAAACTCAGATCACTTTTTGTTTGTACAAACTTGCTACCTTTATTTACTGATAGTTGTCAGTGAAAGTTGTAAAATATCGAAGGATGAGAACTTTTGTTCAGTTACAGGTGCTGTCAAGAAAAATCTGGATAGCTGTTAACAGTACTGCTCAACTGTTAGAAGTAAAGAAGAGAAGGAAGAGGCCAAGTGGAAACAAAAAGCTCCAGGGTGTGGCAGCTCTGCCCATCCCGCCGGACCAGGCGCAGGGACGAGCGCGGCTCCCTCCGCCTGCAGTTCCGCCGCGCCGCCCGCAGAGGGCGCCGCCCGCAGGCGCTCGGGAGCGGCTCCGCTGCCCGGGACGGCCCGGAGCGGGACGGGCACCGGGACAGGCGCGGGAGGATTCAACCACCGCCCTCTGCTACAAGGCAGCGTCAACACACACTGGAGAGCAGCTTGCAGGCAGTAACCAGCACAGTTACTGCTCAGAGGCAGAGACAGCACATCTCTGAGATGTACTACTGAGTTCTGAGTGAGAACTTCCTCCAAATGAAAAGCTCCTCTTCTGTTCTGTCCTAGCCGTACTGCTCCCAGATCCTTAAATAAAAAGCACGATGACTTCCTCAAAGAGGTCCTCTGACACCACAAGGTCACAACACTAAAGTCACAGTGCACGGATCTGGAAAGAGGTCACCGTTTTCCAAAGAGTAAGTGCATTCACTTAGGAAGAGGTACACAACAACATCAAGCATCTTTCTTTGGTATCTTTGTTTCAAAAGTGTCCTAATATGGAAGTGCTTCTTTAAGAAAAAGAACTGGGAGCTAAATTGAAGAAAGACAAAAACAGAACAACTCTAGTTAAAAAGAGGATTTTTCTATTCTTTGTCATGGCAGCTAATCTCTCTTTTGTTGCTCTGGTCATTAAGTATACAAAGGAAAGGTTAGAAAAATAACTCTAAATAGGGAGGTTAAAAGAATAAGCTCTAAGGAAAACACATCTAAGTATTATCTTAGCCAACATAATCACTCAGGAAGAAGTCCTTTTAAGACTACAAAGTTGAAAACCAAGAAAGCAGAAGATAAGTTGCCTAAAAACTCTGTATGAAACAAAAATAATCATTGGTCAAAGCAGTTACTCCAAAAACAAGTACAGAATTAAAAAAACACCACACTTAGACTTGAAACTAGAGTTTTGATGCCAGAAGTACTATAACAGCACACACACACGTGCTGTTAAAAAGAAAAAAAAATAGAAAAAAAAAGAAAATAAAGGAAAAAAGGGGGAAAAATAAGAAAAATAAGTTAAAATATTGATGCTGCAAGACACACTTGCAGGACAAACAAGCAACTGCATACTTTCAAGAATGCCACTGAAAAAGTAAAATTAACCACACTCACTAACAGCAGCAGGAACCACTCTCACAATGTTTATATTTTGTTCTGGGTGAATGCTCAAGTTTATGATTTTCAGTTTCATCAACTTAAAATAGACCCTCTAACTGACAAGTTTATTTTAAGAACAATTAGTAACATCTCCTGGCCAGGTATTACTCTCACCCTTGAGCAACTATTTCTCAAACAGTGTTATTTCCTTCATGTTTACTCCTTCAAAGGGAAAACCAGCAAAAGTTCCAACTTCAGCCTTTTAGTGCATTTGCTCACATCTATTTGCTACAAGATTTGTTGCAGCTATTGCCATGTCACACATACTGACTAAATTTTGATGGCAGATGTGCTTTTAAATGGCAACATACCATGATTCAGGTATGACTACCTACCCTACAGAAATGGCTTCTAAAGATGCTATAAAGTAAAATAAAACATATTTCATAATATTAACAATAAAACACGACAAGAACAACATAGGACACAGCCAGGAAAGTATTATCAAGTATATCTTGAATAACCTACACATTCTATCAAAAAAAGTTACTCAGCTGAAAACAAAACTGCAGCTATCTACTGCAAAGTAAACTCTGCAAAGCCAAGAGAGAATTTCCAAGGGATCACTTCATTGTAGCAGGACTAAATAAAGAGGTGCAGACAGCTTCATGTTAGCTTCAGCACTTCCAAGGAGGCAAGGCGTGAGGCAGGTCTGCTCCAAGCCATGTTGGAAAGGTTTCCATGCAACTGTACCCAGGAGAACACGTGCTGCCTCTCCAAAGGGCTTCTTTGCACTGGCACAGCTGTCAACTAACACCATCCATGTTTTCACACAAGACCTGGCTCCCTATCCTGCTCTGCAAAAACAAATTGTCTAGACACGTTCAGAGCTGCTTACAAAACTTCAGGAGACTAAAACACACTCTGCCTGGGGACAAATACATTAGCAGTTGAATGAAAAAAAATTAATTCGAAAAAGACTTTTACTAAAAGAGCCACAACAAATTAAGGAATTCAAAGTAACCCAGTAGCTTTGGGGACAAGGATTTGCTGCACTGGTTAGGAAGCTCAAAATCCTTGTTCCAAAGACCAATGTTTATAACACAATGTCTTGCACAGTGAGATGTAAATGCACTCAGGAGCCATCCCAGTGTCATGAAAAAACAGTTATAATGTCCTCAATTTCTAAACCACTGCAGCACATATTTTTCCACATGCAGAATTTTATCTAAACAGCTGACACCAAAATATTAAGTTGCTTACAGAAATATTAACTCCAGTTTAAGGACTTTTATTACACAAATGACAATGACAAAACCAAAATACTAAGGGAATTTGAAAGGACCTTTAACATCTTGCTACGAGTATATTTCCAGAGAACAAAATGAAGCCTATCCCTGTCAAACTTACTGCAGCCAAAGTGCTATAATAGTATTATCATCACAGACCACGGTAGCTACTTCTCCTGCTTTAATCACTGTATAGAAGAGAATCTTCTTCCCTGGTTTAGGCCACAAAAGTTAGATTCTAATTGCTTCTTGCTTCCAGACAACATTTTTAAGTCAGTCACTTTGGCATATCGTCTCTGAGGTTCCAACATCTGTGACCATCCTGATAAAAGCTATTCTCTGATTCTTTCAATGCTGCAGTCTCTTCTCCTTACTGTGTCTTTTTGTCTTTTTTTATTATTTTTTGGGGGGAAGAGCATGGGGCGGGGTGTTGGTGATTTTCTATGGGGTTTGTTCAGTTTGCAGATTTTTTATAAAGTGACAATTCCAGTTACCTCCTTAAAAAAATTAAGTAAAATATGAAGTGATCTTTCCAGAGATCCCACGCAAAACTGTACATTTGTGCCTTTAGCTTGGTGAGACATCAGACACACAGCAAGATACTAATACTTCAAAAACATCAACCTATTCCAACACTGCAGAGAGATTCCTTGAGGAAATTACTTTATGTAGGACCTGCTTAGGGAAGTGAAGGAAACGGGAAAAACCTATGTAAATAGTGAACATATGATAAGTGTGTTTTATTGCTTGTGTCTCATCATTAAAACAAAACAGGTTCCCATGGTGCAACAGATGCTTCCTGAGGCAGATAGCCTCCCACAACACATGACTAAAACCTCAGTTAGTAACACCACGTTCTCCCTTTCAGTTACCCCTTTACAGCCTACCTCCTGAAACCAGCTTAAACAATCACAATCCTTGACATATAAAGTAATAATATCAGCAAAGTCTGATAGGAAAATTCATTTTAGACTGCCCTCATAATAAGTATAGAGGGCTTTTGTTCTTCCTTTTTCTTTTTCTCTGCTGTACCACACCAAATAATAAGGAAAAAGTAACTGCAGTGATAAGTAACTACTCCATGCTCAGACTAGAGCCCCTCTAACTTCCTAATAAGACTTCAACAAAATCCCTCATGTTTTGCTGACTATTAAATCCCATGCTAAAAATGTAGATCAGGTTTCCTCACATCAACTTTATCAAAGGCAAATACAAGTTTCTTTCCAGTCCATACAAAGTATGTCCAAGGGTCTTCCAGTATCAGACAGTTTTTGAGGAAATACGAAATATCTTCGTTCAAATTTTCTAATACCCTAGAAAATTCCTTCTTTACAGAATGGTTTCATTTTTTCCTTCATTTTACAGAGGAAAAACAAGCTACAACCTAAAACAGGGCATGAAAACATTACGAAAAATAAACTGCATGCAGATGAAATGTCTGGAATCACTGTTGGGAGCTAACTGTTGGGATTAGCAAATTAAAACAGTTAAAATAAATAGTTCAACATCTTTAGCTCTTTTAACCTTCCTGTCTCAAAATAACTTATTTACAAGAACTTCCTTCCTTGGTGTAAATATATCCTTGCAACACTGCTGCAGTGCTGCTAAAACAGCAGAAAGTTATTCTGCTTTGTCACATTCTTCCTGCCAAGTAAAAAGAGAATGAACACCTAATCCACATACTCAATATGCTGCTCTTCAGGAGTCTTGCAAGTAAAAATCATGCAGCATAAAACAGAAAATCCATTCCCTGCTGTTAAGTAAAATCCCTCTATTTCATGTAAGCTTAACTTGTAATAAAGTGGGTTTTTTAATTATCAGTCCTCATTCTTAATCAGAATAAGCAGCATTACCCACTGTGACAAAACAAAACAAAATCTTGCTCTGAAATATAAATAGGACATATTTAGTATATATTCAGACCTACTGTAATCAGGTTACTATGTAACTATGTTGTGTAAATGTAGATCTTTTAAGATAATGGTAAAGATTTAGTAAAAGCACTACAAGAAAAACAGAGGTTACTAGCTGAACTTGCAATTAAACTGCATCTCTCATTAATTTCAGGTTTGCATTTAATGTCTTAGAAGAAAGCACTCTATGCAAATACATGTTCATCACTGATTTGCGTGGAAATTATATGTAGAAAAGCGCTACTTTGCAGAGAGTGGGTTATTACATATTTCTTCAATAATTAAAAATGAACTAGCAGAAACAAGGACTACAATTAAGTCATCTTATTTTATGCACAATGTGTAGTTTGAACATATAGTTTCACCCATCTGTAATTACCCCAGCTGAACAGCATGCCTCATCAACTATTATCATTTCAGCCATTTAAACAGGTCTTTAGCATAGTTTCTCTTGTTTTCTCTGGAACAGGAAGAAATTAAGGTCAGATAGAAAGATGGTCCACTGGAAACCAGAGGAAATCTTCTGAATAGTAATAAAATGTTTCCAATGTATAAATGTTCCAGTATTTTCTTTCAGAAACTTCCTCAGCATCAGTGTATAAAAAATGCAGTACGAGTCAAGAGAAATCGAAATAGTGGGAAGTTCCTCAGGAAGCTCACCCTCCATCACTAATGTTTCAGTTCGTAGACTGAACTGTGCCTGTCCCAAATATTCTGCAATAACAAAGGCAGACTATATGCATTATTTTTGAAAACTCATGGCAGTCAAGTGAAGTCCCTGGTGATCAGGAAAAAGGAAACATCACTCCTACTGAAAAAGAGGAGAAACACAGACCTGAGAAAATAAAGACCATTGAGCCTCACATCTCTGTGTTTTGGACGATCATGGAGCAGATCCTCACAGAAGCAATGTTAGAGCACATACAGTGAAGTGATCTGAGACAATCCAGCTTGGCTTTACTGAGGGCAAACAGTGTCTGACTGATCTGGTGGCCTTTTATGGTGGGGCGACTGCAGTGGTTGATGGGGACAGACCAAACAAATGTCATCTACCTAGACCACTGAAAGGCCTTTGACACAGTGGCACATAACATCCTCATCATCCCCAGACTGGAGAGAGACAGATTAGAAGGATGGATCATTTGATGGATAAGGAACTGCCTGAATGGACACAGCTGCCAATCATTCTCTGTCCAGGTGGAGGCCGGTGAGGGACAGGGGCTCTTTGATACCTTCATCAACAACATAGTGCATCTCAAGTTTGCAGATGACATGAAACTGAACAGCACAGTTGAACTAGAAGAAGAAAGAGATGCCATCCAGAGGGATCTGGACAAACCTAAGAAGTGGGCCCATGAGAATCTCATTAAGTCCAAGGACAAGGTGTTGCACCGGCATTGGAGCAATGCAAGACATGAGCACAGACTGCGAGAAGTCACTGAGAGCAACCCTACCACAGACTCGGGGGTGCTGGTGGATGAAAAGCTGAACATGAGCCAACAGTGTGCACTCACAGGCCAAAAAGTCAGCTGCATCCTGAGCTACATTAAAAGAGGAGTGGCCAGCAGGTTGAGGGAGTGATTCTGCCCCTCTGCTCTTGTGAGATCCCACCTGGAGTGCTGCCTCAGCACAAGAAAGACACTGACCTGCTGAAACAAGTCTGGGCAGCGAAGATGATCAGAGCACTGGAGCACCTATCTTAAGACAGGCTAAGAGAGCTGGGCTGTTCAGCCTGGAGAAGGTTCCAGGAAGATCTTATTGCAACCTTCAGTACATATAGGAGGAGTATAAAATAGAGGGAGAGCAGCTTTTTACCCAGGCAGATAGCAACAGAACAAGGGTGAATGGTTTTAACTGAAACAGGAGAGATTTAGGCTACATGTTAGGAACAAATTCTTGACTCAGAGGGTAGAGAGGCACTGGAACAGGCTGCACAGAAGACGTTGAGGATGACCCCATCCCTGGAAGAGTTCAGAGTCAGGCTGGATGGGGCCTGTTGATGCTGTTTACACATAGGCACACAGAAAAGTAAGTAGCATCACAATAAATTTTACAATGATAATTCATAACTTAACTCATTCATGGAGAACAATCTTCCCCTAGAGGTTATAAAAAAGGATGACAAAACGGGGCTAGATTCTTCTCCCATTCATCTACAGTAAGAATGGGTGTCAGAACCACATGACAATATCCTCATTTTTAGGGGACATCTTCACTCCCCTTGGTTGTCAAGCGTGTGCCTAACAATGGCCAGAAAGCAAAATAAGCAAGCACAACAAACTACACACACATTTCCATTCCTACTCAGTAATTCTGAGAATCCCAATGGTAAAGTTGAGTAAATGCAAAGGCAAGTCCTTTGCCAGGACCACCAGGAGCCTACCTACCAAACTCATTCAAGCACAGTCACAAAAACTTCCTTAGGTTGTAGGACTTAATTTACCATTAGTAAGGACAATGTCCTCAATACTTGTCTGTAAAATGTAAACCAAACCAGAAATCTTTCTTCTAGACTGCTCTGTAATAGGTATTGTTTTATAACATGAAGTGCCTGCAACAGATCTAAGGTAAATAAGATAAGCCAGTGATGGCTCAACCAAGAAAACTGAGTGAAGAAACTGCAACACCAAGCAATGGATCACACCACTGTCTTACTGCAAGCTAAGTAAGTCACCTTTGCCCACCTCTTACACCAATCACAAAAGTAGCACCTTTTATACACAGTCATACGAAACTTTCCTTTAGGCTAGAACAATGGACAGTAATATCCCATTTCAGACAAATACAGAAATTAGACTTTCCCTCCGTATGTGTCTGAGGAAAGGGCTGAATTAAGAAGAACAGCAACAACTACTCAAGTGCTGAAAGATAAAGAGCAGCTGTACAAAACAGAAGGATAAAAAAGACTTAATGTATGCAAAAGTGAAGTTTTTTTTACTCCTACCTCATCACTTTCATCTACTTCGATTCCACCATCTTTGTCATCATCCATCTGCTTATGGATCATGCGGAGAGCTTCCAGGCTGAACCGGTCCTCCTCAGTAAAGCACGGGGGGCTCAGTGAACTGCAGGGATCTAAAGTGAGGAGGACAAAAAAAAAAATCAAAACAGAACAAGAGTAAATAACATTTCTTTCACTTCAGAATATAAAGCTCCCAAGCAAAAGAAAGGGTTTAGAATACTGCATTGTGCATATGTACTTCGCTGCACATAATCACCAGGTCACAGATATCAAATTTAACCATAAAATAGTAATTGTACAAAAAAAAGTGAAAGGCTTGTGTATGCAAATCAACTCTTTTTTTATTCAGGAAGGAGTCCCAAAACCAGACTGGAATAGTTTTGACTTCCATTTATTTCTTCCTTCCCACTAACTTACTATCTCCATTTTTTCTTTTATCATCCACATTTAGTTTATGTCAGTGCAGTGGAAAATAAAGCTACTACATTTCCCCCTTTCCTTTCTGAAAGTCTGAACGAAGCAAAGAACAGTAGAGGAAAAGAAAAGGAATTGTCATATCATACAATCATAGTTTCATGAACAGGTAACAAAGGAATAGTAATCACATTGCAGATCAAATTCTAAATAGGTGGTACTACTGAACACAAAATACTCAAGGACTGCAAGAGCAGAAAGCACACTGCAAAGAAAATTCAGCTGATAGTAGTACACGATGTATTAGTCCTGTACACTCTGATCACAAACTGCAGTCACTGTAGAGCAGGATTCCAAGTCAAAAATAGAACACTTTCATTTGCATTCATTACTGAAGGCTCATGATTTGCACACATCTGATGGTTCAGCTTGCACCACATCAAACTGCTAAGTCTGTGTTCTTTCCCTTCTACAAAGTACATGCCAAATGCTCCAAAATTCTACAACACATGATGATCAACCATCACCACAGCAGCCTTACACAGACCTTGGCATCAACTAATAGCAGCTATTACATTAATTCTGATCTACTGAACACCAGCAAAGAACAGAAGGTGGAGAAGGACACAGAAATAGTATTTTCAAAATTGAACTTAAATAAGGTAGCAAATTCCCACTGTACTAGCCACTATAAAACTGCACTGACTAGTTCCTAAATTGCTACACTACACTTAAATCATATCAATGCAAGTAAAAATTGAGGGAGTGAGTAATTTTGCTTCTTCTAATCTAGCAAAGAATTAAGCTTTCTTGTTGCTACACAATTTATTAAAAGGCTCACTTATATAAGTAAAGGAAGCACTTCTAGAAAAAGGGAAGAATCAAATGTCTTCAGAGAAAAATAAATTCTTTAGTTTATGATTTCATACCAGCTGGATTAGCATGATTCTGCTTTTCTGTCTAAATCAAATTTTAAAATAATTAAAAACCAAAATAAAGGAATGTATAAGGTTACAAAGCAGGAAGTGCAAAGATAACAACCATGACATAGCTGGAATCTCAGACACATAATTAACAGGACTGGTTTCCACAGCTAGACATGAGTCAATGCATTCCTACTTCATACTTCAGTTTTATTACACAGGAGTTAAAGGAAATCTGTTATCTGTTCCCATGCATCAACTAAAAAAACAAACAAACAAACCATAGCAGAAAAAACCTGAACACTTCACTGGCACTGTCCAAGAACAGAGGTGTTGCTTTTAGAACTACTTCATGTATTTCTAAAAGCAACACTAATACAAAGACAGATTTCTACATTTATTAGCTACTAAATTATTAAGTATTCATAAATATTTTTTTTTATTATTATTATTATTATTATTATTATTATTATTATTATTATTATTATTATTATTATTATTATTATTATTATTAACAACTAAATATTAAACCAGACACACCACAAAAAATATAATTTTCAGCTTTGGAATGCAACTGATATTTAATGAAGGGGAAGGGGTTAATTTAAAAAAATCTATTTTATTTGTCCATTTTTTATTTATTACAAAAGGTTTAATTTGCACAATACTCAGCCTTTAGATTTTTGCCTTACAATGAAAAAATTACGATCATTTGAGGGGGTAAAGGACCTATTCCTGCAATTACAGGGTGCTCCATGTAGAAAGGTTACCCTTGCAATAACAACAAATCACCTCAAAGTTCTAATTATTAAGTTCTCAAGGCCATGAATAAAAAATATTGTTTTACTAAAATACAATCATATCAGAAGAATAATCTCTGTATTACAATATGATATCTGTATATATCTCTATACTGCATCTTAAGTTAGAAGAAAGTATAGGTGTCGAAACATAAACAGATCCCTCAAACAAACCCAACTTGTTTAATCTGTACTTAATTCTATTCTAACATGGAATCAAATTTCAGATACATGTGTTCACAGCTTGCAAGCACCCATTCACATGATTATTTTTTTTCATTTTATTCAGCTGAAAGCCCAGTTTTTCAAATCAAAAATGTCTTCTCAGAATATATTTTCTCACAACCGATGCTGATGGGTCCCTTAATCAGGGTACTTATCTCAAATATGCCTTTTTAGGCTATTTAAGCATGAAGGCACTTTAAAGAGCTATGGCTTTTCTTGAGAGAAGTAAACAGGCTGCTTGTGCCTCAAAAGTCCCATGTGCTGGGTCCAAGAACAATTGATCTCTCTCTTAAGAGCCGATAGAGTGCCAATTGCTCTTTTTGGGACTGAGAAAAAGAGCAGGACCACACAGCAACTCTAATAAAAATTAACCCACTCTGAAGAGAATCCAGATTTATTTTCAAGCTTATTTTCATGTGGTAAAATTAAACCTTTAGACTGACAGACCGACAACACTGGGCATCCCCTTCCTCAGAGAACAATCTCAAAACAAACTACAAAGCCACAACCTAAAGAATAACTGAAAAGCATTTCACAAGCATACTTAGGGAGCCCTACCAAATCCAAAAAACAGCTGATGGAAATTTGATCTTCTGCAGTTCTGCAGAATATTCTACCATGCAGTAGTTGCCTCAATTGCATGGCAAAACCAATTCAAATTAATACTAGATGGAGTATGGTTAGTTAACTGGATGTCTGGGAACTTTTTTTAAGACAAAAGCCAAGAGACAAAGTCTCAAGACACAGCAAACACCATAAATATAGCCCTGAAGCCCCACAACAAATCATAAGCCTAGCTGATAATTTTTCACTTGGAATTGACACTACTGAAGATGTTCTGGGATTCCAAACCTTCTCTTGGACTTTAAGGACAAGCCTGATTTAACGTCTAGACCGATTTCTCCATCCTAGTCTGGTGTGTTGCCATAAATACACTTAATCCAAAATCATCATCCCAGGAAAGAACAGATGATAAATTCACTCAGGGAGTGAACCAACAGCATGGAATTTGAGCTTTCCTTTAATGAAAAGCACAGAAAAATTAGCAAAGGAAACAAAAGAGACAAGGTGAGCAAGAGACATAAAAGCACAGCAGATATCACTCCAGGCACAAGTTATTTTATACCTCAGTTTTCCATGTTGCTCAGAAGCAAGGAAGTTTCAGAAATACTGGTCATAATAAGGAAGGAATTTGTTCCTGAACTACTAAATGTCAGACTCGTGGCTCACAAAACTTGGCAGAGGATTTTGAAACAACCTTCCTCCTGCCTTGAGACAGTGCCTCCCAGCTCTAAGGCAAGGGGGGAGGTCCTCACCAGTCCACAGGAGACTCCCACAGGACACAGTCTGACAATGAACCAAGCAGAGTTATCCAACCCAAGATAAAGAAAACTTCATAAGTAAAGGGAAAATAACACTTTACACCCTTTCACCCTACTCCTCCTTCCCCCCTACTTTAATCTTCTTCAGTGAGATTGAAATAAGGTGAGACTACAAAAAGAATTTCAGTTTGAAATTCCCCTCAACTTTAGATTCACAGCTCTTTATTCCATTTCCTAAAGATAACAGAGGTTAAACTTAAAATGTGCCATTGTCAATACAAGCCAGTAAGGAAAACTGAATATCCCCTTATCCTTCAAGCACTCATCTTAACAAAGGCCCTGAAATTTATTTAGGATTACACCATCAGAGGATGCATATATGTATATATGCTTATACATATATATGCATATGTATATATGCTTATACCTTTTTCCAAAGCAAAAAGTATAAGCACCTAATACCTTTCATGCACCATGCATTTGCTTCTCCCTAAACAGCTGCAAATGTTACAGACTTCAGAATAAAAGGGACTGACAGACCAACAGAGGGAATAAGCCTGCAGTTCTCTCACACACCTCCTTTTGCATACAGACACTGGAGCACAACAGCTATGGCTGTGCCAAGCTGACAGAATGACTCCAACCAGGTGTTCACAGTTCCAGTCTGGAACTTTTCAGTGTCTGAAAAAGCCTTCTTAAGAATACAGGGACACACAGGAGTTTCATGATTTTTCACAGGTACCTGGAATCAGGTAGACACTTCCAAATCTAAAATTTAAATGACTATAAATTTTTCCATTAGTTCACTGAGAGCAACGTAGCAGTTGGGAGTTATTTCAAGAGCCTGACTTCCACACATTGTTTTTGTTCTGTGAGGATGTTCAGCACTCACCAAGAAAGAAAAGCTTGTTTTTTATCATAACATATGGCAGTCCTACAGAAGCCCGCAGGGTTCCCAAGCCTGTCTTTTACTGATGAATTCAGAAGTGTACCATGCTGTTCCAGGTTTCTGATTCCTCATTCCTAAAAAGCCATATGGGATAAAGGGAAGCCTCACAGAAAAGGCAAGCACTATAAAGCATCAGCTTCCTAAGTACATACTCTCATCTTAAAATAACTGTGCTTCAGTATGCCATGACAGACATGGATTTCTTTGCATTTTCCAGACACAAAGGAGGTGTCCACAATATGTTCAACCCCCTGCCAAATGAATATTCACCTAACTGGGATTCCTATTCCCTGACATTTCTGTTTTACATGTACATTAATATACTGCAGCTTCTTAATCAATTCAGTGACACCTTTCAAGGCAAAAAACCTTTACAAGAACAACGTTTTTGAAGACCTGAGTACAAATTGGAGTGTCAGATAGAACAAGGATTAATGAAAATACTGAAAAGCAAGTGTTTTCAAGAATTTTACCTGATGTTCAAAATAAATTTATTCACAGTAAAGGCAAACATGTTTTTATGTTAAATCCTTACATAATACATCCTGTCACTAAAATCTTCAAATGCTTGAGACAGCCTCAGAGTGAGCTTCTTTTAATCTTTCAATTAAAAGCTCCCAAAGCAAATCACTCCTACTCTTAATAATTAAACTCCTCCATATGGCAAGTAGGCTGAGCAGCATCTAACAGTTAACTTGACAAAAGTAATTTGTGACATTATTTTTCACTCTAATTATTTAAATAAAAGTTCATCATTGCAGCACATCTCTCCACTAAAAACATTAAAAAAAAAAAAAGATAAAATTTTGACTAAAAGTGTAGAATACCTTATCTTCTAACCACAACAGTGATGTATGTTATTTAAATGAGCTTCCTGAAGAGGAAAATGCAGTAATACTAATGACAGCAGGGCAAGGGGAAGAGGTTCAACAGGAAAGGAAATTTGGAACACTGATGTCCCCAAAGATTTTGAAAATGTTTCACACTGGGCTTTTCCATTGCTCTGTATGAGAAATTCAATTGACTTCTATAAATTCATGCATAGCAGTAATTAAATTCATATATTAAACTCCTGACTGCTAAGTCTGGTATCTGGAGCACTTGTTTCTGAATACACATGTAATGTTTAGTGACTGGTAACGCTGCAGGTTAACAGAAAAAAAAAATCAACAAAAGCCCCAAATTACTTGCAGATAAGCTGCAAGAAAACTGCCATGATTGTTACAAAATCCACTAAACACGTTCAGTAAAAAAAATGACATTTCAAACAGCCTTAAAATAAATCATTACAGTTTCAATACCTAACAAGCGATTTTTGCATGAGAGATTCAAATCTGATTTTGTCACTGTTAAAAAGTGTCCATTTATGCTGCTATTTCAGTATCTTTTCATATATACAGATTAATTAGATTCTTTCCCCCGCATAGAAACTTGATGAGGCAAGCAAGGCTTTGATTTTTTTCTTAAATCATCACTAGCTCATCTCTGCTTTCTCCACACCCACAAAAAAGCTGTCTAATTCTGAACTTCATTCTCTATACACTGGGAAAAAAAAGAATATGAGTGAGATCAGTTTATTTAAAGTAGAAATTCAGTCAAATAATATTATTAACAAAATTGTTAAGGTAGGTTTATTAAAGCTTTTCTAATCTTTCCAAGGTAAAATCTTCAAAAGAAGCAGCAAGCACTTAATGAGCGATCAGAAAATTAAGACATCAAAACATCACACACTATCTCAGAAAAATGTTTAAGAACTTCATACCCAGATAAACAGTAACTCAAAGGAAAATATATGACAGGAATTCCCTAGAGAATAAGATTTGATGGCAGATTAATTTTGCTTTAATATAATTGCATTAAAAGCAACTATTCCAAATCAGCAATGCTTGTTTAAAAAGGAAGTTGCAAAAAGGGGGTTGAATATGTTAATCATGCCAAGGATCATTCTGTCAAGATGAAAATATCAGTATAAATACTTCATTTAGACTGATAGGAAATTAATAATTAAAATTACAGTGCTGCTCTGTCTGACTAAATAAAAATCAAGAAGATGAGTTCATGGCTTTTCCATCTCCTTCCCACACCCTCCCTGAGCAATTCCACAGTTTGAAGGGAAGAGGAAGTTCGACAATTATTGTATACAATGGTCAAAGTAGACTGATTTAGAAGAGGAACTCCTGCCAACCCTAACAAAGCAGAACGAGAGGAAACTGGGAGATGCATCTTACGCAAGCCCCTAAAATCCTGTTTTTTCCTCCTTCTAACTTTACTTGTACTTCTGTAATACCTACTATACAAACCTACAAACACATATGGACAGATATTCAGAGTAAAAAAAGATGCCACATGTTTGATACTTGCTCTCAGCAACAGAAAAGTCTCTTTCACTTTACTTATATTTATTAGTAAAAGACCAAGAAGGGAAATACTTATAGTAGATTAAATGAAAGTTTTCATGATTTGGTAGTAAATGTTTACTGCATCTTCAGAAATGTATGATGTACTCTGCACATTATAGTGATTATCAACACTATAAAATTACAATTGTTCCAAGAAAAAAAAAATTACAGACTTTTAAATAGGATGTGAATTTACCTGGAATAAACACATCCTTCACTCAAACAAAATTTAAAAGGACAGTCTTATTTTCCTTATGTGTTTAGAAGAAACATGTTTAGAGCAAAAGGATTTAGTGAATTTTGAGTTCATTTGTCAATAGAACGTTCATCAATCTGATGAAAAAAGTTACAGATTTGTATTCATGTGTACTTGGTGACAAGGCATAATACACATCTAAGCACATAACATCACACTTCTACGTTTTCGTGTATTTTAGGTCTGATTGGTTCTTTACTGCTCTTCTAACAACTTTCTCCCTTTTCTAACAGTAGGGAGCTGGAAAAGATGCAGTATATCCCTGCTTATATACTTTAATCTGCCCAAGAATTTGTCAGCTCTTAAGAAGGAGCAGCAGCATAGCATTTAGGCCACTTTCTTAATTTGGTCAGGAAATGAGAAAAGTGATATATACAGGTGACCTTCAAATATCTGATAACATGCCCATGTGATTTCGAAAGCAAATATGCTGGTAACCATTTTCTTACTAAAAATTCATTTTCTTGCTCAGAATTCCATCCTTATTAATACATTAACCTGGAAGCCTGGTATCCAGATACCTGGTGAAAGCCTATAATCATTATTGAGCATATTCATTTCAATTCAAGTATGGCTCAAGACCTAGAAGGAGCATGAACCACTAAATTCCTTTTTGGAAGACAGTGTCTGCAAAATATAGCAACCATGATAATATGTTGATATTAAGAAGTCACAGATTTTTTGATACTGAAAGGTAGTTCACAGCTTCCAAGTGGGAAAAGGTGAAGGGAGGGAAGCACTGGAGAAAAGGATTTTAGCACCTTATTTTTCTTTTTAAGTTTAATAAAAGGCTTAGAAAGTTTTACAGACGTGGGTTTAAAATTTAAAAAACATCTGATACTTTCCAACAAACAAATTGAAATTTTCTAAAATTAGAGGAGTTTATTAAAATCAAATTAATTATTTTCATATAAAATAATATTTTCATATAAAATTAAATATATAGGTGTACATCTTTAAACTTAAAGTTTTAATCACGTCAGTGTTTCCTCTGATATATTTGTTTTCACATGTGATTCATAATCATATCCCATATCCATGAATCAGGCATGTAAGCATGACATTGCTGGCATTACTGAATTACTTCACTCTTCTACACCATTTGATCTAGTACGCATATTATTAACTGTTCCAACCAAGGAATCAAATTTAATCCTCTGTGAGCACCATCTGTAGCATCATCAGTTCCCTCACAGTTCCTGTAACAACATGTTGTCAAGATGTATTTATACTTTAAGAGATCATATCAAAATTATAGAACTGAAACCTATATTGAAAAGATGTAACATAGTATTTACTATAAAGGAAGATTAAAATAAAGCACCTGGGCACTCTTTTTTTAATATATATAATCTGTTAGGATTTGGGTATTAAATTTGCCAGCCTATGTTTATACTTTCAGAAATACAAAGGCACTGAATGCAGAGATTCACTTTATTTAATAACACTGTAATGAGACACTTCCTTTTAGCTCCATTCAACATACCAGTAATTTTAAGTATGTACAAATATCATTTTCTTTAAAGAATCCTATTAGCTTTTGTGAAAATTTAGTAGTACAGATTGTTGGCTGGTTAAGGACTCTCCTACTTCCAGAAGCTTACGTGAACTGCTCTGCTGTTAGCACTCCAACTCCAGATTGCATAACTGGCAGTTTTGCTCCTACTAATATGCTGCTAAATATTTTTCTCATGATGAATTTCACCAAGTGATAAAGCAGGCTGACAAATCTACTTATGGTGTCTCAGTTCACCTTGGCTTATTTGATGGAAATTAGATATAAAGAGCCTTGAAAAAAACCCAATCCTATAAAGAAGAAAAAAAAAAATTAAAGAATTAAATAGTCATTGATCTCGGGAGATACCATATCAGCATTATGCTTTTGCTCAAACTAAACACAGATAGTAAGATATACAATTATCAGGATGTTAAAATAAACCAGAGCTGCACATATCTTAGATACATCTTGGCTGATACCATTCTGGCAAATGTATTTCTGGGCCCAAAAAAACAGTAGGAAATGGTGTACTTTTCCAGTATGTATTTCATAGCTGTTAGAGTGGTGAATAAAATAGAAGGCAGTTCTTAGACAATGAGTACACACTGAGCATATACTCTGTGTATAAAGTCATGCAATGCAATCACTCAGAGTAGAAAAAGAGGAAACTCAGTAATTAAACAACTCCAAAACCTACAATAAGCTCTATCATGTTAAATTTAGCTCAGACTGATTGTTTAACAAAAAGTCCATGCTACAAACACGTGGCTCTTGCTATCAAAATGAGTTAGATATAATTTGCACAAAAGTTTAAAATAGTACTATTCCACCTCTAGTCACTGCATACAGAACAACACAACAAGGGAAACTCTACATTTGCTTAAACAGCACACCTTGTACAGCTTCAAACACTGTCAGCTGCTCCCCAACAGCATGAGCATATTTGGGATGCAGGGAAGAGCCAAGACAATAATTCCACATATGCTCTAAGGCAGAATAAGCCAAAGACTAATGCTAAAAGGATTTCTAATTGTTCCTGCCCCTGCTGTTCATTTCTGTCCCTTTACAATCTCCTTCCTGGTACCAGCACAAGGACATTTGTACAATCCTGCTGCAGGAAGGTTCGGGAAACTGATTCTGTCTGAATCTGATCTCTGTGCACCTGCACAAACACTTCTGACAGCAAAGGTGCAGGGGAGGAGGAGGAGGAGGAGGAGGAGGAGGAGGAGGAGGAGAGCCTCGGGAGGCAGAGATGCCCTGCACAGCCCCAGTGCTGACACACCCCACGCTCCAGCTGAATCCGCCCGCAGCACGGCAGGGACCGAGCACTGAAAACACGGCATGGAACAACATCTACACTACTGGAGTGGAAAACTCCACCTCACTGTTTAGATCCCGGCTTTCACTACTAGGAGGTGCAGGACAAGGATGTGTCCTGGACAACTTGTTGCAATTAACAAGTATCAAGTGTTTTTCCAAGGTTTTTTTTGAGTGTATTTTGTAGCCTTACAAAACCTAAAACAGAACTTTGCAACACTACAGCAGGAGATGAAGTAACAGCAAACTCAAAAAGATCTCGCCACGACATCTCCCAGAGCAGTTTCAAACCCCGCTGCCGGGAAATGAACACTATGTCCTTTCTCCAAGGCCCTGCCCATGAGCCTAGAGAAGTCCCATCTCCAGGCATAGCCCACTTGGGCAGCAGTCAGTCCACATCACAAACAGACACCACAGCCTGGACAGACACCACATCATCTCTACAAACACACACCAGCAAGCTCAAGGTGCCTGCTAAGTGCACATCTGCCCCAAACACTGCTCTCATTTATGCTGTGCCTTCATTTAAGCTCCAGTTTTTTTGACCCTTTTCCAAAACCCTGGCGGCCAGAACATGCATTAACACAAGACTATAAAAAAAGCAGCATAACACAATCTGTCCCAAAGCTGACAAACTATGACACTTGGCAACACAAAGCCATGTGAGTTTGTGTTTGGGACTGTTTTGCTCTTTAGGGACTTTTAAAAATTTTTATTATTGGCAGATAAGACGACAGCTTTCTGAAGAGAAGAAACAGACAGACATACTTAAGGAAAGCTCAAAGGAAAGAGCAACAAAGTACAAAGATTTTTTATAATTTAAGACTGTGACAACTGAAGTTATAACCAATTGCAAAAGAATATTCATATACGATCCTTAAAGGTAACCAATGACATTAGGTGATATATAATCTACTCTTCAGGCCTCATTTAAACCCCACTGTATGTTCCTGACACACACTGGGAAAAGTCAAGAAGAAATGAAGGGCAGTGTGCTTTTCCTAGATGATGACACTTTTACTTCTGAGATATCTTACACACACTTTATGATATTTACACATATTATTTATTTAAACACAAAATTAAGTGTATAGTTTTATCATATAAGAATTCAAACACTAACACTGATTTGTGTCTATCATATTTGAAAATACTAATGCATGAAAAATAATATTCCAGGTTTTTTTAACTCTCCTGGACACATACTGCACACAGAGCTGTATCTCTTGCACTGCATTACTGAAGGTACTATTTGGTCTCCCCACCAGAGCAGTAGGAAAACAGGCACAGAGTCAAACTGCAGCAGACAAGTGTTTCCACTACATTACCTCCTCTTAATGTATCAAGTATCAACACATACAGGCAGTCCATCATTTTCAATATCAAAAAGGAAGCAACTTCCTAAAGCTACAAAGCCATTTGCCCTTCATTAAACATAAACAAAAATAAACCAGAACCATGAAAGATTAATTCTACTTCAATACATTCAATTAGACTCCATTTTCAAAAACCACAGGAAGCTAATTTCACAAGAAATGTGATTCTGCTTCCCACAGAAATACATACAAATAGAACATATAGAAAAAAAACCAATTTTAATAAATCAGAATTGTTTTCAAATATGTTGGGGTTTCTGTCTTGTTTTGTTAGGGGTCCTATTGCTGGGCTTTGGCCTTCATAGGCAATAAAATACATTTGAAATTGTTCAGTCACATCTCTAAGAAACACTTTTGGTAATACTATTCTGCCTTGTAATTTCACTTTGATTTAATCAAATGTAAGGAACATACATACTCCAGGCTTTGTCTCTGTTCTCATGCCCTAAATGCAATACCCTAAAAGCTGACATCCAAAAAGCAACTATTCCATGTCAGCCACATCTATCAACCAGCACAAATATTTTAATATTTTCTATACCAATACAGTGACTTGTAGGATGTAAATCTTTGCTTTAAATCTTTTTCTGTCTGTAACAAATTTTAAGTAATTTTTATGCCAAGTCATCTGCTGGGGGCAGGCAGTGTTTTTATATTCTGTATTTCCAAAAAATAGTGATTACAATTGACATACAGCTGATACTAGAAAATTGGAGCATATTTATGCCTTACTACCCATAACAAAATGCTAAATTATCTACTTGCTCTACTAAACAACAAAGAAAATAGTCTTCTCCCTTCGTTAAGTTAATTTATTTACTGAAATTTTAATTAACACATATAAGGTAACACTTGGAAAAGCTTCTATTTACTATGAAAACAGACAAACATAAAAAACCCTCTTCTGGCATTTAATATGTTTGCTGAAGTTCTCTTCATGCAAGTAAAATTTTACTACCAATGTCAAACCAAGGCCCTAACATTGCCTCTAAAATATTTTTAAACTTACGTAACACTATCAAAAAAAAAAAAAGAATCAACATTTTTGAAACTAGGAGAATATGCTCAGAAAAATTTCACTCCTATTCAAAAATTCTCTCTAGAGAAATCACACTGGAGACAAAAGAACAGCAGTACTTGCATACATGACAAAGATGAGGCTCTCATGAAAAGAGGGCTCAACTTTGAAAACCAAGGCTTTTATAGTTTACTTCAAGTGGTATCATTGTAAATTGAGAGCTTAGTACACTCTCCATATTGTAAGCAGATGCAGGTTTTCTCACTTCCTTTACCTATGATAACATTACACACAGCCTACACCAGACTATGCTACTGACCCAGGTTCCTACTAGCTTAGTAATCATCAATTAAGTTCTCAATTTGTCCTTATTTTCTTCTTTAAAATTTAAATTTGGTATTCTTAAGATTTGTTTAAAGGAGAAAGTGCCAAGGCATTAAAGGAAAAATCTTCCATCCAGGCATGTCAGAAATTCAATTTGAAATCTTTCTTTTAAACCAAGTCTATAAATTTACTTCTCTTCAGCATTTAGGAGCTGGCCAAATTATGTGTTCCTGCAATGGTGACATTCCACAAGTTTGTCAAAGCACAAGTTTGACATTTAGTGGTCCCTTTTCAATCAGCATCTATCATCTCTTTGCAAAGGCAGATCCCACAATAACAATTGTGTCATCATCATTTCCTCTCCTACCCCCTGACACTGAGGGCTCCAATTCGCAAATGAAAATAAAAATGTCATCCTTATTTATGAAATCTTGTATCCTCACCCTATTTTCTTAGAATGCTCCTAGGAAGCACTCTGTACTAAAGAAGTTGCTGACCTAGCACATTTACATCCCAAAGCATGAAGTAAATTAGAACAGAACAAGAAACAAGGTAAGGTGAAGAAACCCTTGGAAAGTCCTGATCAAATCCCAGAGCGGATTATCTGTGCACAAGTTCTACTTCCTTTCAACATGTATCTTGTGTCAATAGTAAAGAATGTCTGTATTCATTCGTGCATACAAATAAACTTCTCCTAAGCAATGCCTTGGCAAAATCTGTATGTTTTTACCATCACATCAGTTAGAACCAATACATTGAATATAATGAAGAGAGACGAGTTTCAGTGGAACTTAAGGCATGCTAAGAGAACAGGGTGCCAAGAATTGGTATGCCTGTAGAAGCCCAGAGCTTAAAAACAGGGCAATAACCATCCAGAAGAAAGAATTCATCTCAACAAGAACAGGCATGTTCATTCCAGAATGAGAATCTCTGTAAAGCTACACTACATTGTATGAAATTGCTTTGTATCTTGCAGTTCTTAAAGAACTACTTTTTACACAAGGAGACATTTAGTATGCACAACCTTATAAAGGCAAAAAACTAAAAATCTACCTGCATGGCCATGTGTAGCCCCAAATAAATGGCAACCCATACTTTTAAGTGAGATATATTACAAAAGTCTACACATTTGTCCCACAGCTAGAGCAAAGAAACTCTCTGACACTGCTAGTCTTCTAAAGTTCCAGTAAAATTCCACATTGTTTTGGTAAGAAGCCTCACCTTTCCTTTCAGTGATTTATAGAGACATCTGAGATTCTCTGGGGATTAATACACTCAAACAAGTTTTATATGGCTTTATGGCATTTACCAAGTTTTAAAACATCTTGTGAAGAATTTTCATGTGCAGAAGGAGAATAGAAGACAGGCTTTTTTCAAAATGTTTTTACAAGACAAAAAAGTAATTAATGAAGATGTGTTACATAAGTTACTGCACTACAACTGCAGTCATGATCAAAAACAAGATGCAAGATGCTGTTAGCTAAGTTTCAGTCAAAAGCAGAGGGAAAGGAAAGAGAAGAGTATGGAAATAGTAGAAAAAGAGACAATATAGTAAACCATCAATTTCATTGATCTATTTAAGAGCAGTGTAACAAAAGCATCTTACAAAAAACATTCAGTGTATTGCAAAAATTATTTGCAACCCTAGATAACCTTTGACTTTATCCATATTTTGGCTGGAAAGCTGTAGAAAATATTCCATATATGAAGTGAAATTAATATGCGGAATTTATGCAACCAATAACACCCTGAAAAACCCAAATCCATCCCAATAGAGTTCAGTTCTTAAACTCAAAGAAGTTCTACCTTAATATGAAAAATAGTGAGCTCACAGTTCATTTGTTTGTAGCTACCTAAGCAACATCTTACAGAAGGTGCAAACCCTGAAGCAAATTCAGGATTTGCACAGAACGCCCAAAAGAATTCCAACCTTTTCTGAACAGCATCAGCTGTTCCATGGAACTGCACACAGAGCTGGGGCATTGCCTAAAGGTAGGCTTGAATGCAATCAATCAATCAAAACCTTGTCTCTCACACTTGCCAGGAGTAGCTTACCTAGCAAGCAGAGTAAAACTATTAACATACTTAAGTAACAGTACTCAATCAGTCTCAAGTAACAAACAGAGAAATCAATGCAACAAACATTGCTTAAGTTTACTAAATGTACAGGTGTAAACAATTGCAAGATTCATTGGGCTTTTAAATCTAAAGGTTTTGAGAATATACAAGTCAGGAGACAATATAAATTATGGCAGAAAAATTTAATCTCTGTCCTAACAGCTTCTTTGTTCTTCTTTTTTTTTCCCCCAAGAAGTATAATTATTTCAAGAGAAAAACAAAAACAAACTTACATTTGGGGTACAACAAGTAAGTTACAATGAACAAACTTAAACACTTGTGTTCTTTAAATTCCCTTGTTTGACACAAGACCACATGGTTAATGATTTACTGGTCCCTTACAAAGGCTTATGTGTTGTAGTAAAACCTGATTAATAAAATTCTTTTAGCTTGGCAATTGAAATAAATATTACACGACTATTAAAAGCCAAAGACAACTGCAAGAGCACTAGACTGGGGCAAAAATTAAGTATATACTACTCCAAGTGCAGATAACCAAAAATTTACAGAAACCATCAAACAAGTGAAAACATAAAACCCCACAACTTTAATAAAAAGAAAGTTGAGACTCAAGTACAATTTTTCAAATTGCAATAAAATTTTGCAAATACATGCAGAGACAATAAAAAATCTACTTTACTAAAAATGCAACCTATGATGTTACTAAAGCATTGCCTGTAAATTAATCATTCCTTTTGCCATCATTTATGTGTGCCCTTCCAGGCCAAACAAGAATAGGCAATTCCACAAATGCAGACCAGTGAGGTGACAAATGAAATAACTAGCTCCATAACATGAATTTTCACAGCTTTTTACTCTAAAAACTAGTATTCCTTTTATTCTAAAAACAAGTAACAACTAATTCCTAATTCCTGCCTACTCTCTAGCATATGCAACTTCATATACCTTTAAAAAAAATCTCCTTTAATAAACACAAGCACATGCTTTTCTTACCTTAAAGGGCTTTCTACCTGCAGACCTATTTGAAATGGCTCCAAAAAAGAGAGCAAGAGGGTAAGGACTTTCATGAAAGGAGATATTTTATATGTTTTAACATCCACTTGCACTTTTCAAATTAGATCAGCATTTGTTAGAATTGTATACTTCTACATATGCACAAAAAAAGTACACACATGAGCACAAATAAGAGCTCATAAATAAAAGATACTTGAGGAAACAAAACACAAGCAACTACAGAAAATTAAAATGAAGACAAGTAGGATTTTAGCCCCATTTTTCACACAGACATCTTGATACAAATGGGATCTGAAGATTTATATGTTCTTGCAATATTTTATTTATATTCCCATATGTATTGCTACATAATAAACCACATCAATATATGCCAAGTTCATATAACAATACCTGGGCACAGGCCCATTGACCTACATATGAAAAACACCTGCAGTGGCCCAGGAATCCAGAAGAGAGGAGGAGCTTTTGAGAACAGTTTTCTACCTTGTTGAAAATAAACCAGATGGCAACTTAAAACAGACTTGGGCAACAGTTTCATGGTACATTTATCCTTCAAAAAATGCCAGTTAGAATTAGTCCAGTGATCCCTATTATCTTGATCCAAACCTAAGAGTGCCATCTGCATGCTGCTCTGCCTGCACACTGTACACGAGCCTGCTTAATCTGTTTCTGCAGTGTAGCAAATTACCCACCCACATGAAGAGGTGGCTGATAGAAGCCACACCCCAGAGAGGCTTCAAGCAGAAACAAGGAAATCAGGTCAAACACACAGCCATGCCTGCTGCACTGTGTCTTCCTGCCACCTCTGAGAGTCCAAAGTAACTCGAAAACCTCTCTCTTCTCAGGAGCATCGTCCCAACTCCGACCACAGCTCCCCTGCCCAGCTTGCACAAGCACAAAGCAGGAGAACAAACTGCAGCACAAGCTGAAGCTGCAGCCTTTGGTGCCTCATTGACTAATCAGGAAGATAACAGAAAGATGATTTCATAAGTCAGTTTTGAGTTTTTCTGTATGGGTGCAAATATTTAACTCAGCTTGCACATGCCTCAAGCAGGATTTGCAAAAACATAATCACCAGCCTGTGGTTTTGCACACTCAGTTCACAGCCAGGAAAATACTTTCCCTTCTGTTAGGGGACAATAGAGAGACAAGAAATGTGTTGAAACTAAAGGAAATAATACCTCCATAATTACATATTCAACTGGAGATACAGTAATTCATTAGAATCTAAGCAACATTACCGAAGAAGGTTTGTGCATAAATATGCATAATACATAAATAAAATGTTTCTTCTTAATAAGAGTTACCCCCCAAAAAATGTGATATCATTCATCATTTGATATGTGAAATGTTTTAGAAGAAATCAGGAAAATTTTGCCTTGTTTGGATCCACAGGAATGCTTGGTCACACAGAGCCAACAGATTCCTGACACAATGTCCTCCAATTGTTTGCTATTTAACATCACATGTTTACCAAAGATGGGAAAATTACTCCTCCCTGTAACAGGCCTTCTTAACTCAGCCTACAGGAGCACATTGGCTTTTCTCTTTCCTCATCAATATAATATTGCATAAATATGTTCTAGGAGAAAAACAGCTGCATTCAATTCTGTCTGAAAAATACTGACTTTGTTTCTTAAAGCTAGTATTTTACCTGTAGACAAATTCAACAGCAGTAGATCATACAAAATCCTTTTCATAAGCTGTTGTACTCAACAGAAGAGACATGTAAAACCAAACAAAAGACAATCTTCAGGGACAGGATACAAATGCATCAGAGAAATATTGAACACAATGTATGAAGCACTTCTTTTGTACTCAGAGGCTTACAACCACTTTATGCCTGAAACAAACACTGACTTCCTTTTTTCCTGCTGGAGAGCTACAAGTTCAGTTGCAGAAATGACACTGAGCATAACAATCTTCTTCCTTCCTATTGAATTTTGCTGTTGGTAAAGGAAAACATGTTAGCAGAAAACACCATCTATGACAATCTGCAGAGAAATTCAAGTCTGAGCTGCAGAGGGAGATGTGGAGGGGAAGAGGCAGAACAGCTGACCATTGCTGACTGGCACACTAAGTCACCTGAGGTAATTAAACATATTGGAATGTTTTTGAGAACTTCTTACCAAAAAGATTGCTAATTGGTGTTAACTCCATTAAATTGTTTGCTTAATAAGCAGCTATTAAAAGTTGCTAAACAGAGAAAAGCAGAGGTAATTAAACCCTCTTTGCTTGAGTACTGCATACTGCTCTGCTCATCTCTAAACAGAATCAGCATAATTTCAAAGAAAGAAAGGGGAAGTCTTCATAAGCAAAAAAAAAGAACAGGATAGAAAACAAAGTGAAGAAAAACAAACCAAAAGCATACAAAGGATAACAAAGTGAAAGGAAACAAATCAAAAGCATACAACAGAAAATAAAGTTATTCTCCAATTGACAGTATTTTGAAAAGCTACTAGCCAAAAAAAGATACAAACTAGATACAAACTGTCTTTACATAAATGCCTTAATACACAGTTACGATTATGAATTCTATTGATCATCATGTCCAAAACACCAAGTTTCTTCCAAATGAGATCTACATGATGGAACATAAAGCCATGTTTATATTGGGTAAGATAAAAATCAAGCAGTCTGGAATATATCTTCACAGTTCAGGACACAAGGCAATTAGTAATTGTTTTTTGTTAGGAAGAATTATATTAAATTGCTGTGCACTAGACTTCTTGCAATACCCTTCTCAAGCCCCAGGCAGATGGTTATTTCAAGATATTAGATAAGCTATTTATTTTCTGAATATGTAAGGTAATGACTAGGCTGTTAAACAAGATTTTAATCAGTTACTCATGGACCAGTGCAGGAGGGAAATCACACAATAACATGCCAAAAATCCTATTTGTGAATAGCATCAGTTTTTGTCTGACAGAGCAGTCTCTGGAAAAAATACAACTCCCTAAAGAGCCACTGTGGCTCTACATTACACCAGCATGGATAATAAACATGGCTTTTTGCTTACAAAAGCAGACACCCAATGTTTTAGTTAGAGTTTATCCCACAGGAATTGAGTTCTCTGTCCTATCAGGAAGTGAAATTTTAGCAATATGCTTCTGAATAAGAGATGACAGTGATAGATGCTCAGCAGAAATGCAAGTTAATTCTTTTATGAAAGCAGTAAAAATAGTGCCCAAGACCACTTTGTTCTGAATACAGTATTTTGATAGTCTGTGAACATCTACAGTTACATCCAAAATTTGATTCCACTAATTAATTTCTTTAAAATGGGTTAGGAGAAGAATATGATTAGAAGAAGAATATGAAGAATATGCATTCTCCTTGTCTGTTATCCAAGTCTTTGGAAGAAAACAAATAATTGTAAGTAAGGCTAAATCATGTACAACAAAGTGAAAAACCTTTGGGATTTGTTGCGGCATATTTTCAGTACTACTGACTTTTGGACAATCTGTTCTCATGTGTACACTAAAACAAATTCTGCTAAACCAGGTTTTTTTAAAAAGTAAACCTACTCCAAACACAAAGGTGCTTTGTCAGTGAATTAGCTAAGAACTTCCAGGCACGTAACAAAAGTATGCAAGAATATGCCATGAGTGGAATAAAAAATACACAATGTAACCTGTCAGGCACCCTCAGAGTGGAAAATTTCAAAATCACCATATTTCTCCTATAAAAATAAACAACATAATTAAAGATGTTTCTTAATTTAGCATGTCTGTTTTGCTTTGTAATTGTTTCTTCTACAGTTACAAAATTTATACAGCTAAAAAGTATTATTTACTTACATGAACAAATACACCAAAAGAATGGGAGACAAGGAATAATCCAAAGCCACATTTCACAGCTTCCTGACTTGTTTACTGCTGGGAACTGTGTATGCATCCCCTCAACCCTACACAAAACCAATCTGTCACCTCTATGTCTTTAGGATAGTATGCCATTAATGGCCAGGGGTTTCTTTCCTAAAAACATGCAAAAATAACTCTTTTTTTTTTTTTACAATGGAACAGCATGGACAATCTTTGCTACCGTCCTGTCACAGAGTTTTCCCAACCCACCCTTACTCCACTGGCAACTTTTACTTATTTGCTCTGCCCGTGTTCAGTCAGTCTCTCTCTCCTGTTGAACATTCATTAGGCCCGACTGGCACACTCTCTCCTTAGTCACCCTCTCTCTTCTTTCTACAATCTGGTTGGGCACCAGGGACAGCTATCTGGGACATCACATACTGCAGCAAGCAGGAGCATGGAGAGAATGGAAGAGTTAAAACTTTGACATAACTTTTGCTGAAAGCTGACTATGATACTTTTAATTATGGAATATTTCATATCTATGGAACATTCAATTATTTACTAGCATCACTATACACAAGCAAGGTCCCAGTTCAGGGATATTAACACTGTCACATTGCATAAAACAGTCTTTTTGCACATATTCAATGATACAGGCATTCAATAATTGGGCAGAAATTACAAAAAGTTAAAATAAATTCAGACAGTAATACAGCCTTAACTAATCTAAATGGCTGTGCATCATATTTATTAAGAACAGATTTCTCAAGTACTCACCCTCGCATCATTTATCCTCTATCGGAACCAAACTACTTTATAAACAATATAAAAGGAAAATCTGCACAGAAATCTACTTCTGGAATTTTTTTAACCCATTGCTTAGCAAGTTCCATTGGACATTCAACTGAGGAAAAGACCAAAAATGAAGGTAATGATAGATAGGCATCCAAAGCCAGAGTCTTCCCCACACAAAACCAAAAAATTTTAAAAATTACATGACAAAGTAAGTAATTCTATATTAGAAAAATCATTACTTCTAAAAATATTTAGTTATTAAAAGATTTGCATATAAAGAGCTGCCCGGAAGATTTCTAGAAGCCCTAATTACATGAAACACATTTGCTGTGCTCAGAATTACAGTGCAGAACTTAGGAATAAATGTTCATCTATTACAACTTGCATTAATCAGAGATAACAGACAAGAGTTCCTGCAGATTCCAACATTAGTCCAAAAAAGTGAGCAGCCACTCAGGAGAATCCTGTCAGATATTCCCAACAACTTCTAAAAGATCCTCAAACACGGGACAACTGTAGCCTCCTAACAAGCTGCAAATTATGTTCCCAAAAATTCCTGAAGATTCTGGGTTTTCTGTGTCTCTCTGATATCTTTCAAAGACAAGTCTATGCCACCAGAAAAAAAGGCACTGCCCACAACTCTCATCCTTCTGACTGGAAAAAGAAATGAACACTAATAAGGCACTCAGAGCAACTCCAGGGCTGTGGTAGCTTCAAAGGCAGAGTAGGCAGCCCAGCACCGCGCTGTGACTAAACCAATCACAGCTGCACGATGCTGAACGATTGTGGGCGAGCATATCACCATTTCTAATTTAGCACAACATTCTGCTGGGAAGTACAAAGTGTAACTTTAAGCTCCCTGATGCAATTAATGCAGAGGTGGAATTGTTCTTCCTTTTTTCCAAAGCTCTGCTTCAGTCTTATCTACTAAGAGAACCATGTTGGCTGATGGCAGTCTACTCCTTACTTCTGACACTCTTTATGAACATAGGCTGAAGGTTCTAAAACCAGCTGTGCATCTTATATGCTCCCCCATAAAAAGATCTACTAAAGCAGTGAAATTCTTTCTGGAATCTTCATGGCATTTTCAGTTATGTACTCTTGCACCCAGCATTTTACAAGACCTACACAACTCCTGCATCAAAAGTTTAGCATTAGAGAAATGCTGTCTTTACCTTTTCAGTATTCCTCTTCCAGTCTTAGCTTGGAGCAAAAAATAAATGGTAAACCAAAGTAATTGAGAAGGCCTGTTATGGATGCTTGAGGTACGCAATCAGGACATATAAAATACGTAGAGGATTTGATGTTGGGGTGAAGAAGGCAAGGCAAGACACATGCAACAGATAAGACATTTTAAAAAGAATTTACCAAATATTTTAGGAAACATTACATCCTAAAAAATTCCATTGCATTGCAACTCAGATGAAGTTTGTAAAACAGTTCAAAAGCTGAAGTGAATTCAAGCATTGATGTTCTCTGGGAAATAAAGCATCTACTAGGAAATTTCAAACCTCCTGAAAGTAATAAGTTATTGCTAACAAGGCTATCAAAGATGAGGAGAAGGTGTTAACATCACTCCCCTTTCTTTGAGTAACATTAACTATAGCTTCTTAGGTAGTATTACTGATTGGCTGAAACCTTATCCTGCAACATTTTCAAACTAAATAACAGAGGAAACAAAAACTTAAGTGCACTTAGTAAGCATTGCAAACATAAATATCAAAATAATTATTCATTTGGTAGCATTCAAAAAACTTAAAGGCGTTAAAGAAATATGGCAAAAAACCCTGACTCAAAAAACGTTTAAGTTTACATATAAACATATACCCTTAAACAGAATAAAGCACTGCTTTTAGAACAGTTCTCATATAAAGCCAAGTGTGCAATATTTTTCCCCTGTTTCTGAACTAAGGGTCATCTTCACACTCAACAGAAATCTGACACAGTGAGCAGACTTAGTGGCAAGGTCCATATGCCCAAACAGCATTTCCTATATCACAATAAAACAATTTTAGTCTATTACAGAAGAAGCCCAAATGCTGACACCTCAAAAGACCTGAATTAACCCCACGCCTAAAATTTCTGGTCAGTAACACTGTGGGTATGCACTTCAACACCTCTGGGCCCTACGAACTCCACGATGTTAAACGACAAATTACAATAATGCGACTAGGTGAAGCAGGAAACTGCATAGCAAATGACACGCAAATATGATTTTCCAACCACATCTTGAAGTTTGCCTGGTACGAAACACCAGCTCCCAAATGATGCTGCATTCTCAAAGCCCAGGATAACAACAATAACCTTGGGCATGAGCAACAGCCATTCAGAAAAGCCAAGAAGGAAGCAGGCTCACTGCTGGATATTTTCAGTGTGAGAAGCAGCAGCTGCTACTGGTCTGGCTGCTTTCCTCTGCTCTGCACCCTGCACCCCACCAGTAACCACCACAAGGCTTCACCCAGCATTGCAAAACCAAAGCTTTCTGCCTGCCCTGCCAAATGCAAATCATTATTTCCCTATTTCCTCTAAAAGGAACAACAACCAAGAGAAACTGGAGGATGCCTGAAAGCCACCCTTTGGATGATAACACAAATATAAAAATAACAAAAATAAAATATCATTTCTGATAGAAGTATTTAAGCCATATTCAGATATTTAGGTATACCTATTGTCTTTAAAATCTTCTAGGTTAGGAATGAAATATTGAAGTTACTTTCATTACAATTAAACCTCATAACCATTTCAGTTGCTAACAGAAAAGTACAATCTGTTAAAATCAAGGGATTTTGCCAATTTAACAAACAAGCTAGCTTCAGCTTGTACTTCGAAGTATTTTCTGTTTAACAGCAGTCTGAAATAGAAGTAGCAAGTTTCAGAATATCCTAGACTATCAGTTGAGGCTACTTCATAAAATAGGTGAACATGTCAAAGACAACAGCTCATTATTTATGCAAATATTACAGGCTACTTAAAACTCTCTATAAGAACAGCATTTACCTTGCCCTAGCACTGCAATACACTAAGAACTTCATTATTGCTGTTGGCATCTGTATTTGACACCAGCATGAACATTGTAATTCCCCCTTTACTACTCTTAACTTACACCCAGCTCACATACTAACACTAACAAAAGACTCAGGAACTATCCTCTCCATTAGGTATCAAACAGCCTGGGGTTAAGCAGAATACTTTAGGGAAATTCCTTATATGCTTTAGCTCCACACAACACAAACTGTTCTGTGGTCAGGTGCTGAGGTCAAATTCACTACCTAGCCAAACAAAAGGAGCTTTGAAACACCCAATCAGTATGGCAGCCTCTGAGCTGATCCTAGGACATAAAAAGATGTTGTTTTCCATAGCAGTTTACCACTGATTTTTCCAATTCTCATCTGTGTGCAAAAGGCAACAAAGAATTTCATATTTAAGTCAGTCTTCCTCAAAATTCTGAATGCAAAACTTGCTAAGGTCTGTCTTGATAGTTAAATACAAGCTCCTTTCCAGCTTCTTACAAGTCTCTTGCTACATATTTCCAATTAACTTAAAAGAATTAAGCTTGTCCTTTATGATCATTCTAACTACAGCACAGACCTAGAAAAGCAAACACAATTTTCACTCCTTTAAACATCATATTTCCCTTAATTTCTATGTGCAACAAGTCCTTGTAACTAGCAGAGTGTTTCAATTCCACTTTCATTTTAGTTGTGTACACCAACAAAATTTTGAAGAAGGCAAACTGAACTAGACACATTCATGAGACATTTCTACAGTCAGTTTCCAGAGCAGAACACAAGGCCAGATAGTTTCACTTCAAGTATCCACAATCATACAAGAAGCAGTGAAACAATTCTTCTCTTTCCAAGAACCTTTATAAACCTTTGGGGGCAGGGCAGGTGGTGGACTGAATAAAAAAAATACAAGAGGCTACAAAGTCTGAGAAGTTAGTTATGTTCCCTCAGTATCCTACAAATAAGAATGGCCTGGTAGTAACTACAGAGCAAATGCCCATTTTCTGAACCAATTTGGATTAATTATCTTCAAAAATTAGATGACCAACCTGCAAAATCGTCACTATCACCTAAAACCCTGCAGCTGCCAAAAATCTCCACTCACGGTCAGACCTGAAAGCAAAAGACCAAAGACAGACAGCAAGCCACAATATCTGGTCTTTAAGCAGTTACACTATTACTGAACTCTGACAACTCTGTATATACAGTTGGTATGCTTATTCTCTGCCTAAAGTCTTCTCAAACACTTCACAGGCCCTAAAAATACAGTAGCAAACAACAAATTATCAGAATTAAGGAAGCACTTCTTAAGACATTTCTACTAAAGCATAAAGAACATCTATTCAAATGAACAATCAACTACTACATTCATATTTAAATAATAAAAACAATAATTTGGGCAACAAGAAAATGCTGTCTTGTTCTTTGGCTTTTATAAGAATGTTACTGTGCTGCTGACACCCTTTGAGTACAGAAAACTAAGTATGAACTAAGTAAGAAAATCAAAACCAAAAAAGTCATTGTAATTTTGCTAACTTCTGCCAGGAAAGAAATTTCAGTGTTAGGAGACTGAAAACCAATACAAATCAACAGCAGAAACACAGTTCAATAAAATCAATTTTAAAAGTAAGTCAATGCCAGCAAAAATTTTGCTAGTTAGTCCTCAAACTGAAAACACCAAATTAGTTACATCTCCCAAAACCTAACCACCTAAATTATGATGCAGATTACTGCAACATTATAACGTTCTCCTTTAAGTACTCTACCCTTATTCTTTCTTCTTGAGCAATCACTTTAAACATTTGCACAAAAGAAAAATCAAATGCTAATAGAAATGGCAACTATACTGTCAAATTGTTTTGTCTCAAACAACACAATCATACCTGCAATTTCACAGAAGATTAGCAAAAACATATGAAATAGCCACTCTTACTCCAAGGTGTCCACCCAACTCAATCTTGCCAAGGACTATCTAGCAGCAAATGATGCAGTACAGAGAGTGATAGCAACAACAATTTTTCCCCAAAACAACACATTTTTCTTTTTTAAAATAGTCCACTGTAATGAGACTTCTAGCTCAACTGTACCTGTTCATGCAGACATGTTCTCCCATTTCACCCTGGAAACTGGGAAGCAGGGCAGAGATTTATCTATTTTCAAACATTCTGCTGATTTTACAATTAATGCCTCCAGGTCTCACAGCATGAAAATAAGTACTTGTTTTCTTCTAGTTACCTGCTTTATAATACTCATTATTTCAAAAAAGGCCCACCACACACTTGCTACCTCCCTCCTAAGACTTGAAACCCATTTGGCCATCACAGTGCTTTTCCATCCCTCCCTCCACCTTCCAGGCCTTCCTTGCTTCCAGCCCAGTGTTCATTCAACCTTTGCTTAGCTAATTGCAGTGTATTATTCCAGCAAAAAATGGGCCCAACAGTTAAATTGCTCAGCATGAGGAAGAAGACATGCTGAAGGCCTAAACTGCAGCTGCCTTTAGCTTCTGAAGAAGAATGGCCACAGAGCAGGTCTTTTAATACCAAGGAGTCCTACTAGCTTATCTTACACAAAAATATGTATATAAAAGCACTGGCAAGCTTGATTCAAGTATCGTACCTCAGCTGGTTAGAGCATGGCTCTAGTAACACCAAGGATGTGGGTTTAGTCACAGTATGGGTCATTTACTTAGGGGCAGGGACTCTATGATACCTCCAGATGCCTTCTAACGCAGAATATTCTCCGTGTTTCTGTATATTTTCTAGTTTTACATATCAAGAGACAATTATTAGTATTCTATTTCTCAGTATTCATAATTCGTAGTATTTCTTACTGACCAACACCCAGGCTTTTTCCAAAGAACAATCTACAATTACTCCCAAAAATCTCAAGTATAACAGCTAATCAGAGATCCATTTAATCAGTTAAATCAACTCTAAGAGCACAAAAGCACTCATTAAAGTAAGCTCCCTCCTCTTTTCTCTCCCTGCACCCCTCTTTTGCCTGTCAACACTACCATGATGCTGTCACACAGCATCATGAAATACTTTCAGAGACATGTGCAAGCAACAGCAGCTTAGATTAAGTCCCAGTTCATCACCTCACTACACTCCAAACTTCCAGTCATTTCTGATGCTCCATTTGTAACCATCTAGTACTGTGAAGATGCATCCTTTTCCTTTCCAGTAGGACAACACAGCACCTGGGATTGTTGATGGCTGTTTTGTAAGAAAACAGTGATTTCTGAAACCTGATCACAGAGCAGGCTGCACACAGAGCTCCCACTCTGCTGGAATAAGGAACTCTTACCACTTGTCAACATCAAGAGAAAATAGAGCCTTGACTACTGTTCACGGGATACTATAAACAGACAGGAAGCAACATAAAACAAGCTTCCAAGTGCTTCAGAGACAAAAGAATAACACATTACAGATGCATAGTTTCTCAGGATGTTTACTTAATAAACAAAACAAACTAGTTTTACTTGGATTCTTTCATAAAAGTGTTTAAAGTAGTCAGCTGGATGCATTTAGAGTTCTGATAGGTGGGGTTTTTTAGCTTTCAATCATCTACAGCCAAATCAGAATGGGACATGTTCTTATTATCCTGTATTAATAAAATCTCATTTCATCAGTTTCACTTAATAGAAGTAAATAATTATGCCTGGCAAGCAATTTTAATTTTGAGATACAAACTCTCTTACAATAACTCAATAGGCACAAAACAAATTAATTCCCAAAACAAAAGTTTCATTCCAAACCATCCATTTTTCAGCAAGCAAAGTTATTATCTACAATAACTAATCTCTTTAAGGAGCCCTACTAAAATCACAGCTCTACTGCCAATCTAAAAGCCTTCCCAAGTGTTATGGACAGCCAAAGTACTTCCTTATTAATTTTGAATGACACTTTTCAGATTCAGAGTTGGTAACATCTGGGTAAAATGTTGCTTTTTGTAAGTTAAGTCTCCCCTACCCACTTTTCTCAAGCGCTATTTACTTGGCATGTGCAGGCTTCCACTAAAATGGTTAATAATCATTTCCCCCAACACTTTCATCTCCTCACAAGACGCTGTTGTGCAGCTGTGCACTGAACTGAAGCAAAGACCTGATCCTGATGAAAAACCCCCAGCTTTCAGCTCAATCAATTCCCCCAGGCAGACACCTCCAGACACAATAAGTGAGCAGTCAGAATACCCAGAATTGGCAGGGAGGGAGAGAAAGCAGCAAGCACACAGGAGGAGCAGCCCCTCCTGCAGAAACAGCCCATTTCAAGGCCAAGGTAAAGCAGTCACAAGGCAAACATCCCCTAAAGCTGCAGAGCTCCAGCCTGCAACACTGCCACTGTAAAAACAGTTATTGGCAGTGGAGCTTCACAGGACCAAAACCAAAACATCTCTTTACTTTAAATGTAGTCTTGGAATGCAATCCCAATGAATACAGACTCATACACTGAAGTCAATGGAATCCTTTTCAGTGGCTCTTATCTGTATTTTAGACTGACATATTAGTGTGCTGCTTCCAAAGTAACTAGAATACCTTCTACAGCAAGGATAGTTTCAGTAAATATATTCAGGGAACATGAAGCAGGTATCAACAAGAGACTGAGGCAGACAGGTTCCATAAAAATACTGGCAAAGTTAAGCTTTTCAAATAAAAACTAAAAATACACTCTGGGAAAAACAGAACTGTCTCTATACATTTCATATGCAACTAAAATCCACCAGTAGGAAAGGATATAAATATATTTTTCCTTCCTGACACTTAACAATATAAATTTTGGAACTATATGATATTATACAATCTAAATTTCATATTTAGCAAAACAGTAAAAAGTACTTGGCACTAAAAAAAGCAATTTCATTTTCACTTCAAAACAAATTTTAATACTTCAAGCAATGAAAACAACTGAAGCCAGCAGTATTTTCCTATAGACATACAATGTTACAGCAAGAAGTTACCTTGCAACCTTCTATATATAGCAATCTAGAATTAAAACTGTGCTAGAAGGGAGTCTGCTACTCAGAATAACTACCTTTCATATTTGCTTAAAAATCATCACAGAACACCTGATTTGCATATGCTTTTTATTTGTTAACAGTATAGTACTTCTTGTTTGCTGTTCTTCAAATGAAAATACTGCGTAACACTTCAAAACGAGGAAAAACTAATCAAGCTTGTCATTTCCAGACTACTACAGAGAAAATATTCTTTTTATATGCCTTAGATCTAAGCACAAAAACAGAAGTCTCATCTACTTAATGCATCTAGTGAGGGCAGGAGGGAGGAATGCATTTCAAGTAAAGCCTGTGGCTCGGACAAAAAAAAATTCAGACTGACCAAAGTTATTAGTCAAAGCTTATATTTCCCCACCAAAGCTCACTGAACATACTTCTGTATGAAGACTGAGTATATCTTAAAAATAATCACTTATTGAGCCATTCACTCATTTGTCAAGGCTACATATAATAAACAAACAAAACAAAACAAACCAAAAACAAATTAAAAAAAAAAAAAAAACAAAAACAAAAACAAAAAAACACACCATTCAGGAGATATTCTTCACAAATATCCAAGGGAGCCACAAGGAGTTATTTACTATTAAAAATAAAATAACATTTGTGTGAAAATTTCTTTTCTAAATAACATATTTAACTTGCAGGAAACTGAATTTAAGTAATTCAGTTCACAGAGCCACTAGATGGAACTGAGAAAAACTGTTCCTTTATCTCTGTAACACTTGTTTAATAATTACATACAATTAACCCCTTCCTTTATTCTAAACTACAAAGTGAGAAGGAGCACTAAGACCAAATTTCACAAAGTTTCCCCTTTTAAGGAGAAAGTACACAGAGCCTAGAAAACCAAAACATCTTAAGCAAATTTTTATTCAAGACAACCTTGCTTAAATTAATGCTCTATCAGAAGGTTTGACAGAGTATTCAAAGCTTTTAAACACAGCTTTAAATAGGTTAAGGTAACCTACTGTTTTTAGTAAACTACTCAGTTCTAGAGGCTGAGCTTTTGACAATTTCTTACAAATGAACATTAACTACAGAAACACAGTACATACAAAAAATAAATCAGGTATTAAAATTTTAGCTGGAGACAGTACCAGAGGGCTGGGCTGCTGACAGTTTTTAAATGATTCATGATGCATAAGAAAAGGTAGGAAACAGAAACTGTTGCCTAGAGGAAAAGGATCAAAGCTATCTTTGCATTCCTATAAATTCTGAGCTACTGCAGAAGTTAAGCTTAACACAATCTAACAACAATTCCAATTGTTGCCTCAACAACAATTCCAATTTACACAAGTTTCTGTGGTGCTGATTGTGGTTTGCAACACAAGCTGCAGTAACTCAGTGATGGTTCCCTTCCCATCTCAACATCTAGGCATCATGAAGATTCACCTGCAGGAACATAACGCTGCCTGCATAGAGAGAAAATCTCCTGATATACTTAAAAATCTTGGCTAGACACTACAGGAATGAGATCAAAAAGGTCAGTGGCTCTTACCTCTTAATTTGAATTATGTTGAAACAAATGAGTCAACAGTTCTGAGTGCTGTGAGCTCTTAATTCTTAATTGTACTGACAAGCACATTATCTTCGATTTCCAAGATGAATTTTAGTTAAAATTCTACATCTCATTATACAGATTTAAAGATGCCTGCCTCTACCAGGTCTTTGAAAAATGCCATGGATTTTTCAGATTTGAAGGAAAATGAGCAAGATCCAGAATAAAGGGGCAGGAGGAGGAAAGGTATAAATAAACTCTCTTCAGTTAAGTTTGAATTGCTCAGAGAAATCAAGTGAAAAAGGGCAAATTTTCTGACAATCATCACATTCTGTTTGTGCTGATTCTAAATTATAACAACACATTATAATTTTATTCACCCCTCCTCTTTCAGATATGCAGTTTCCATAGGAACTGGCAATACTTAGTAGTAACCAAAGGCAGAATAACACTAATTTATGTAAAAACTTGAAACTTACCTTGGTTTCTAAAAATGTGTATATGCTTATTTTAGAACAACAAACATTGTGGTTATTAATTTTTTACACATTCCCTATGTGGTCAAGATAAATATCTCAAGTTTCTGTATTTCAAAAAGCCAGTTTCACAGACAGGTTGTAACAGACTAATCCCAATGAAGTCTTCTCATATATCAGGATTTCTGCAGTAAATTAGTCAGCACTTACATAAAATAATAAACTTTTGATTTTTGAAGAGTCTTTGACCATGCACTAATTAAATCTTTTTAAAAATAAAAAAGAATGCTAGTAATTTTTTTAGCTTTCCCACATCACAGCTCTTTGCTATGTGTTCCTCTTCCTAAATACTGATTGAGAATGAACACTAAACACGAAAAAGACGTAAAGACGTCCAAGTTAGAGAACACTATCTAGAAATCAATTATAAGGCTATCAAACTGCTTTCTTCATACAAATGCTAAAAAAACCCGGTATTTTTAGGTGATTTTCATAGTTGTAGTATTACTATAGGAAATCTTATCAAGATCAACAGCTCCCGTCACTGGGCACAGTCCCCTTTTGACAAACACATGGCAGCCCAACGCAGCTCTGACAGATCAGCATCCCTGGAGTTAGGCAGAAGAAAATGAGTCATGCCCAAGCTGCGTGGGCCCAGCTTTGCAGAATCGGGTAGGAGGTCCTCAGAAAAGCAGAGCTGTCTTCAGAAATCTTATAGCTGAAAGGGCAACACAAAAACCTGCTGATGGAGAGATGACAGAGCTCCAGCATCTCAGGGAGCAACACTGGGGGTATTAAGAAAGGGTCTGCTACATACTACTACTCTAACACAAGAAAAAAACAAAAAACAGCTAAATAACCTGGCTAAATTAAAACATTAGGAATGAATCCTCAGAAGAGGTGAAGGAAAATCCTCACAGGACAACAGAAGGTGCAGAACACACTGGCAGAAGCACTAAAGAGTTACAATCAAAACACTGGAAGGCTGTAAGGCAAAAAAACTCAGCTAAGAGCAAAGGAAGTTACAAGTGCTTGCTGTCTTATCTCTGAGTGGGAGTCCAATGCCACTAAGCTACATAAAGGCCAGGGTTTTTCCTGGTTAATTGTTTTTTAATATTTGTTTCAAAACTGTCTACAAATCCAGCCACTCACAGCTTTTTTAACTGTATCTCATAGTTACGACAATGCAACTGCTGACTGAGCTATCGAAACACACATCTCTCCTGAATTTCTATTCTTCCTCACTAAAAATAAAAAATATGCTAAGAAATTAAAAACTTAATTTAACTGAGAAACTCATTCTATTTCAAAGACAAATGACAGCATTGAGATGCTATCAAAAAGTAAATAGTAGCTTGAAGTCAACACCCTTTAGAGGAGACAGGAGTTGAAATTAGTCCTCCCACCAGAAATAGTAAAACCAGATTACAAGGAGCTTTTCTAGAGACAAACAGAAGAAATGAAATTGCAAAAAAACAAACAACGAAAAACTCCAAACCTGTAATGCTCCATAGCTAGAGAAATCTACTAGCAGTTTACTAAGAAAGCAATGGAAATCTCATAGCTCTCAAACTTTTAAGACAATTGCATGCCAAACTAGTCATGCAAAAGCATTTCACTATGTTCCCAAATTCACCATCCTCTTTGTATTAGCTCACCATACAATGAAGTCTCTCACACAACCACCAAATTCCAAATGCATTATTCAAGCCCCAAAAAGGTCAGTGATGCAGTTTCACAGTCACCTTAGTGATAAAACTCTATGAACAGCTCTGTTCAGACTAGGTGCCATCACAGGAAGCAGACCATCCTTGCTCCCCTCTCCTGACACTATGGTCCTCCCTCTTCTTTGCACTGGTGCTAGGCTTAAAGTAAGTTAGGAAACAGTCTGATAAAAATTCATAGTTTTACCTGTTGCCTGTGGTTCTTGTCACATTCCTGCAATCCAAAGCCACAGACAGTGCTCATCACAACATCAGGGCCAGTCAGGTGGTACAGAGCAGAAAGGGAGCATAAAACTCCTTCCCTCCTGGTGGGTTTCCAGCAGTGGGATAAGCATGCCTGCTCCTACTAGCTCTCTTCTGGTAACAATATTGCCTGCATGACCAGCTGGGGTCAATCCAGAGAAAAAAGCCCCACTTAAACAGCCACCCACACTAGAACAGCTTAAGCCAACTCTAGAGCTGCAGCTAAAAATACATTTTCCAGAAACCTTCACTTCTCAAATGCCAAAGCCTGATTAATTTGAAGAGCTCAGAGTGTTAATATGATGGCTAAGTTCCAGAATAGAAATGTAATTAAAAGAAAAATCTTTGAAGAACTAAAAAGGTTACATTGTGTTGCCTATTATTTCTTCAGTGCAGTGCTGTAGTTAAAACTGGTCTCAAATATTGTGAGACATAATTAGAGAGAAATTTATTAGCCAAATACAGGTGGAGGATCTCTGTCACACCCAAAGGCAGCCGAGCTAACCCATGATCATGGATTAAATTTAAACATGAAAATAATCCAGAATTACAAAGCAATTTATAATTGGGTGAATATAAAAATGTGAAAACTCAGTGCTATCTTCAAGCTTAGAACAGAAGGTTCCTTAAAACCTTCTACCAAATTAAGTAGTGAACAAGCAGAGCTGGAGTGAATAGCAAACAGCCTCATGGTGTTCCCTCCAAGGGAGACACATCTCTGTTGGTCCAATTTTCATAATCATGACTAAATACCTTCAGGCACAGTCAAGTCACACTACATATTCAGCTGTCATTTAAAAATACTGTTAAAAAGGCACATACACACAGGAAAGACAACAGTAATGATAATCTATATAGTCAATTAAGTAAATACCTGAATATCTGATAAAATATGGCAAAAATAGAATCATAAGCTCTCCCCTAGTCCTAAAACTCATCACACATCCTTTTTCTGTCAAATATCTAGATTATCTTTGCCAGCTTCTTCTCTAAGCCAATAAAAACCTCTGATACTGGGAACCTGTTTAACAATCTACACAATTTGGCTGTTATAGGTAAAAACTCTCCAGCCTATATTTAATCTAAATCATACTCACAAAAATTTACTTCCTCTTAACCTACACCTCAACTACAGGAAAATTAAAAAAAAGACTACAGAATAAAAGCTTTAAAAAACTCGCAGTGCTTCCATGAACCATTTCTTACATACCCACCCCACAGCTTTTTCCACCACATCAAAATAATCCAATACTTTATTAAAATAAAAAAATTAATTCTTAAGTTCTGAACCTCTCAAGCCATGTGATTTAATACTCAAACCTAGACACAAAAGTGCAGTCAAAAAGAAAAAAAAAGAAAAAATAAGAAAAAAAAAACCTTCTGTACTTTAAACTCAATCAACATATTCAAGGATGGCATCTACTTTTGCCAGCTGCATGTTTCTCATTCAGACCAATTTGTGACTAGAAGTCCTGAATTATTTTCTATAGCTCTGTTTCCCAAACATCTCTATCTAAGCATCCCATAGCCTCTTCCTAGCGCAGCATTTTATGTGCATCAGCTTTTTATCTTCTGGATTGTACTTCTCAAACCAGTCAAAATTACTGAATTAAGAGTTTATTCTGTTGTTCTCCAGACAAGTGTTGGTATTCTCTCCTAACTCAGCAGTGCATTTCCAACTCTCACCTTTTAGGAAAATAACAGATAACATAACTAAAATCACCCCCTGAAAAAGTCATCTGTTTTTTTCCAACCATTCAAGAGTTCTTCCAGATTTGCAAAAAGTAACTTTAAACTACTTAGGAGTTAGGCAAACTCCATGACAAATTGAAACATGTATTTATTAAGTGGATGAACACTTAACTATGAACTAGAACTATGCTGATACCTCCTAAAATTTACAACTGTTTGTAAGATGGCTTTTAAACATATGTATTTTCCAGACCATACTGTCATGTAACACAATTAATCCACTTAAAGCATGTTAGATTTCTCAAATAATTATATTTCTTCTTCACCAGAGTCACTACTAAGTGAAAGAGAACACAGCTGATGGGCATCTCAGTACCTTTACAGTCCATAAAACATTTTAAAAATTTGGATTTTTCCATACAGACTGACACATCAAAATTGACTGAGCACAAAATGTAGACAGCATCAGCAGTATTCATAGTAAGAACTGCTTACCACCACCTACAACCAGATCAATCACAATCAAAAAACAGAGAGAGCTGTTCTGATACAGCATTTCCGCAACACCCTTGGGAGGTACAACTGCTGCTCCACAGACTGCGGATGCTCCAGCTTCCTTTAGCTCATCCAGCAAGCCAACAGACTGGACAATTCACATTGCAGGAATATCACTGATCCCCCGCTAGATCATGTAGCCTTGCATCTCTACCTTGGAGTTATGTCATGACTACTGCTGAAGTTTCACTAATTCTAATTAAAATTCATGTCCTTAAGGTGCTGGGCTGAGAAGAAACCCAGGTATGTGTCATCAGCTGAAGTTCAACACCTACAGTTCAGGATGTCAATACTATTCCAAACAACATCAGAAGTTTTTCTTTGAGAAACGCACATTACTTTGATTCTGAAGGGATATGGGTTTTTCTTGTTTCGTCCACCTTCCAAGTTCTTCCTTTCAATTACGGAGCTTTTTGAAAAGCACATTATGAGACTGGACAAACTTCTAAGTGTTTCCGACCCCATTTTGCTAAGTGAACTGTCTAAAGGCAGTAAAGCTTCCTCCTGTTCATTACAAGACAGATTCCGAATGCGTATAAGCAATTCAGAGCCATCAAAGCTTGCCGAAATTAGATTATTTGAAATGTTTCGATAGAAGCGCTGTTTTAATTGCAGGCATTCCCAATTGCCCTAAGTACGGTAATGTGACTTTTCTTTAAAGAATTAAGCGAAGGCTGGAATGCCTTCCCCTTTCCCGGAGAACTAAACCCCCCTGGGGGCAGGGATGGACACTGTGCCTTGCAGGAGCCGTGCAGCGATACAGCGGGACCCGCCAGCCGCCCCTGCCGGCTCCGGGCCGTGCCCGCCGGAGGCGGCCCCGCGGGTGCGGCGCCGGGGCGGGCGCGCTCGGCCGCTCTGGCCGCGGCCGGCGGCGCCCCGGACACCGGCACGGGCGGCACCGCAGGAGCCGACGCGGAAGCGGCGGCTCCGGATCCCAACAATATCGCTATTCAACAGGATCCTGCACACATCCTGCGGCGGGCTGCTTCCCGGGAAGGGCCGCGCCGGGCAGTACCGCAGTGCCGCCGCCGCAGCCGGACCCCCTGCAGACCGGCCCGGCGCCCTCTGCAGAGCCGCACCGCGCCCGGCCCCGCGGCGGCGGGAGGCGGCTCGGAGGCGCCCCGGAGAGCAGCGTCCCACCCGTCCGCCGAGAGCCGCCCGCCGGCGGGACGCGCGGGGGCCGTTACCTGTCACCGGCTCCGCCGCAGAGCCGGCCGCGCCGCCCCGTCCTCCCCGCCGGCCGCCGCCGCCGTCCGCAGCCTCCAGCTCGCACCCCGCGCCCGCGGCGGCGGCGGGCAGGAGCAGCCCCAGCAGGAACAGGCAGGTCAGCACCGGCCGCACGCCGGGCGCTCGGAGCCCGCTCATCGGTACCGGCGCTGCCGCGGAGCGAAGGCAGGAACACAAGGACGGACGGAAGGAACGCAGGGCTGGAGCTCCGCGCTGCGCCGCTGCCGCTCCGGCGGCACCAACCCGCTCCGCGCCGCCTCCCGCCGCTTCCGGCGGCCCCCGCGCCGCCGGGCGACACGTCACCGCGCGGTGACGTCACCAGGGAGGGGGCGGCCAGCGGCGCGCGGCCCCGGTCCCGCTGCCCGCGGGACAGCGCGGCCCGGACGGGACGGGACGGGACGGGACCGGACCGGACCGGTCTGGACTGGACTGGACTGAACTGAACTGAACGGGACAGCAGCGGGCAGGGCAGAACAGAACAGGACCGGAGCGGACCGGACCGGCGGCAGCCGCAGGTGCCGGGACGCGCTCGGGCCGCCTGCATCGCCGGGGCCGGGCACTCCTGTCGGGGTGCGGGGAGCGGGGAGCAGCCGTCCCCCGGGCCGCCAGGCGTGTCCCGGAACCCCTCCGATCCAGACCGGCTGGGCCGGACCCAGGAAGGGCACAAGGTGAAAATAAGATGTTTTAGAAAATGAAGATAAGGTGTTTCAGCTACAGGGCAAAGCCTTGGACTTCGTTAAACTTGCCCTTATCGCACCGGCAGGGCAGACACCTGAGGAGAGCTGTCTGAAGTTCAGGTTCGGTGTGTACTACAGCGCTCTCAAAACAAACATCGACAAAACGTGAAAAGGAAGAGTTTCAAATCTGATCTCACACAACTGAAGCCAGGAAAACTAAGTCTTCACAAAGATTCAACCGTGATTTCATTGTGCTTAAAATCTTTACCAAAAAACCCCACTTTTGCTTATGATGTTTCCATCAAGCCACTGAATGGCAGTAAAGTCTGTGCTTTGTCCTGTCCGAACTTGCAGTACTTTACAGCATTCCATTTAGAGCCATTTAACGAGAATAACACAGCCTTTAAAGACCAAATTCAATCTACTATTTTAGATACACAGTACGAGAGAAAATAATGCCACACAGGTGCTAAAAGCTATATAAACATTACATTTTCTATTAGCTATTGCAATTACCTAAGAAATAACAGAAGAGGGCTTGAAAGAGCCTTGAGAAAAGCCTTTGCCTGCTATGTAGACCCTGCAGGAGACAGGAGCACGAAATGGAGTTGTACAAGCTGCTTCTGCGGGTCAGCAAAATCTGGAAAGCTAACTGTGAAATCATTACAGTACTATTAAATGCAGCAGAAAACAATTTCTCTACTAATATAGCTGGCATGCAAACTCCATCCCAGTTGAAACATATGTTTTTATGGGGAAAAAATACCAAAACTTAAAAGTAATCCTATAGCATATAAAGATTTGGAAAATGTGTCTAAAGCTAATGAACTCTGATTGAATTGTGAAGTCTGTGCATAGCGTTAGCATGTCTGCTGGTGAATACAACAGTTTTTAAAGACCAACAGTATCTGACCAGATCTTGTGCAAAGAGAACAATGAAAAGCCTGTATCTTAAGAAAGCTTGTTCAGTGTTGTTTAACTTTAGGGAGGGGAGCTGGAGCAGAGTAAATTTCCCAAATGGAAACAAAGAAACCAGCTGTTAATTTAATTAATTAGTTAATGTTATATTACAAAAAGAGAGGAATGCATAAAGGGCACATGGAAGAGGCAAGTTTCCTGGGCAAGTGTGAACTGTTTTAACTGAGAGTTAGTGAAGTCAAAAGACCCAGATTGCACAAGTACTGTAAAGAAAAGCCTATTCTGCATCAGAATAGCTGTGAGATGGGGACGCTCCAATAAAAACTATGTGGGCCTAAAATAATAAATGATCCTTACTAAAAGTCCTCTTTCAGTATTGGTTCATTCTCATCTCCTGCTTTTAACTACAAGACCCAAAGTCATTAAGCATGGAATGGATTGTTTGCAAGCAATGTCTGTGTTCTGGAGTCGAGGGGATGTCACTGCTGGTCAGGACACCATAGCAGATCTCACAGTGCGAAGTTTCTTAGCTGGAAATGCCTCATGATGCAGTGCCAGTTCATATCATGCTGAATCAGCTGCATGAGCTCAGAATCAAGGAAAGGCTGCAGCCTAACCCGTTAATCCACAGAAACCTAAATAATTTGTGGTTTCAATATGAGGACCCAAATTCTAAGGAGTGCCCTGCAAGGCTTCATCACAGAACCAGAGAAAAATGTATGACCTCTAGAGTTCCTCTAGTCTAACTCCCTTACTGAACTCTGAGGAACATCACTCATAACCAGATGCAAGTTTCATTTCAGACTGGTCACCAGTACTTTTTAAGTAGAGTGGTTCAGACTGCCATCCACCTCATCTACTTACCCAGTCCCTACTGGACTACAAAAATGCTGTGGATGTCACATCAAAAGACCCTTGCTGAAATCAGTATGTGCTGCTCTTATCACTTCAGTCATAGAGCCATCTCTCTCATGACCGAAGGCAGCTGTGTTGGTGGAACTGTGCTGGTTTTCAGAAGTGACTCATCTCCTTTGTCATCCCAGAAATGGCTACCAGAAACTTTTCCTTCATTATCTCCTCTGAGAGAGATACTTGGTAAGGATGACTGCTCTGCGGTTTCCTGCACCTTGCTTTGATGATGGACCGTGACATTTGCTTTTTTCCAAAAACTGGAAATCCCATGTGATTGCCACAGCCTTTAGAAGGTGATAGGAGGCAGCGCAATGAAGTTACTCACCTTCCTCAGCACCTTTGCAAGCAGCTCCTGTTCAGCCCTTAGGACTTGCAAACATGTAATTGCTAAATTTGCAGAAGTCTCCTTCTCCAAACCTGGCCAAACCAGGCACAGGGCTCTGTGAACCCTAAGGGCTGACCTTGCTAGTAAAGAACAAGGGAAAAGAGGGCTTTGAGCATCTCAGCCTTTTCACAGTTCTTTATCACTAGTGTCCTGGCCCGTCCATCAGCAGAGCTGTGTGGGTTTGGGGTATGCTTGCTATTTAGAATGTTTTCTCTACCTCGAGATGTAGACAGTTGTAATAGAAGGGCTGGAATTTGTTGTGAATGGAGAATGGATGGTAATTTCTGGGCATGGGGTTGCTGGATGAAGCACACAGCAGCAAAAGAGTTCTCTCCACAGACTATGCTATTGGCATCCAAATTACCCAACCCAGCACACCTGTGTGCAGTTTTGCAAGACACTTTTTCTCTTGTTCTGGAGAAAAAGAGCAATGAAGAAATCCTGATGACTTAGGTGAGACAGGATGGAGACACTGATCACTATCAGCTGCTAAAGGCTACAAATAGGCATATCCAAAATCTCTGCACTGTTGCCAGCCAAAAGGAACCGAGACATGAGGAGATCCTCAGAGTTTGTGCCACTTGTCTCCTGTGTAACTGCCATGGATGCTGGACATGGGGCTCCGGAGGGTGGGACACCCTGAGAGCGTGAACAAAAGTTACAGTTGCTTTGTTTCCAAGTCTGCCCGAAGTACAAACACCTTCCCCGAACAAGGTCTGGCACTGGCACATGCACATTGTTGACAGAATGTTGCAACAGCATTTCCCAAAAGTGCCTACGTTTATCTTTCTGCAGGGAGCAAACTGGTCTCGAAGCCTTAAGAGTTCAGCCATTTATGTTACTTTCTGTCACGAATCCTGATGAGTATTAATGAACTCCTACAGTCTTGGTCAAATTTTCTGAGTGTTCCTTGCTGTATGGATAACCAGAGAGGCTTTTATGTGAGTCCTGTCCTGCATCCTTCCATTGATCTTCAGAGCAGAAAGCTTTTTTCCCCCCTTTTATTAGTGTGTATTAAGTGCTTTGAGTTGCCTTTCCTGTTAGCAATTTTATCATTCACCTAGCCTTAATCACCACATTGATTTATCTGAACAGAAAAAGGGAGAGGAAATAATCTTCAGAGTTGTTTAATGCCAATAGTTCTTTCCAATATATACATTCAGCCAGCCCTACAATAACCCTGAAGCAGGTTTGAACAATAGAATAAAGGAAAAACAATATTTTTTCCTGCCCTTTAGTGCCATTTGCAGTCTCTCCAAACTAAAAGCTGTGAATGTTCTGGGTAGATGAGAAGACTGATGAGGAAAAATGAGCCAGACTAATAATAACAGATGAGAAAGAAACCTGGTGGGGGAAACAGAAACAAAGCACGAACTTAGAAAAAATGCTACAAGGTCACCTTATAGGAAAGAAGGCTCAGAAATTAATACAATATTATTTTTATTAAAAAACAATGTAGTACAAACTGGCAATAAGTTCAAATTCAGATAAATATATCATTTACAAATAATTCAGATTATTTGTAAATTGTCCAAGAAACATTTGATTCTATTAGTGCTGTGAAAAGAAACATTCATTTTTAATAGGCTTGAGATTCAAATTCAAATATCTTCTCTTGATTAGAGAAGTTATTTATATCTGCACCCAAATTATAAAACTTTCTAGTTCTCAGATTTCATGTGCTGATAAAATATCAAATGAAGGTGGAATTTTGTAAGATTTATATTTGTCAGGATGAGAGGATCAGTTTAGGAACCCCTTCTTAGTTGTTTCTGGATTACTGAAGTTTATGTTGTGGGGAGGGAAACTTAGTGTTAGTTCAAGAGGAAACTATACAAAGTATTTTAAGTGGTCCTGTATTTCCAGCTGTTAATGGACTAAGAAACTATGGGTCATAGATGTTATCTCAGTTCAATAAGAAAATTGAACTCAGAGAATGGAGGTTAGTGAAACATCTTCCTTATCTAATGGGAGTATTAGCCCTTAGGATCTTATCAGTGACCACGAGTCTAGATATCCCTCAAACGAGCAAATTACCTGGTAATAGGCTAAAATGCTGCAAAAATTACAAAATCTCTTCCAATAAGAAGGAAGGAGCAGTCATTAAGGGCAAAACAAGAGCTGCAGATCTGCAAAGAACTTTTTTATTAAGTTTCTAGTTCAAGAATTTTTTTTCAATCAGCATTGTCACAGGCATTGCAGAAGATTTTTTTCTTTAACACTTATGGAGTAAAGACAAATATAAAAGAAATCTTGGAACACACACACACACAATGTTCAGCAAGTGTTCATTGCAGCTGATTCTTGTATTTGCATAGAAGATTTGCTTATCCTTTTTTCAAATTGTTGAGTTCTTTATGGGAACAGAGATGCCATTCCAGTTAGAAGATGTTGGCTAGGCAGACTGTGGTTGGATTCTGTTTATTTCAAAAATAAACAAAGACTCAATCTGTTTACACAAGATCTGGAGGCACATCCGGAGATACCGAGTCTGAAGGAAAACAATGGCAGAACGAGTGAATAAAATATTTCAGACAGCACTTGGATTTCTGGAATCTGTAGTAGGAGCCAAACAGTTGCCAGGACACAATCTTACTGGTGGTGCAGGAGCAGGGAGGGATCTTGCTATCTTGAATACTTTGGCTTGTCACATTACAACACAATGATGGGTTGATACATATTTTGACAGCTAAAGACCATTTGGAGCAACACAAAAATGGTTGTGGAAATGAATTACCTTACAGATTTAAGTGATCAGAAATATGTTAAAAGCTACCAAGGGACAATCCTGGAGATCATGGTATGACAAAGTTCATCATCTGATCTACTCAGAACATACATCTGGTTTTGCCAAAATTGATTGCCAGACTGTAAAAGTCCAGGCATCTTATTAAATTTTAACAAGACCTTGATTCTGGTAATTTTGCATTCACAGTAAAATCATAATGGGGTCATGTGTAGTTCAAACTGTCTTTAAATTATCAGTGTAACCATTCCTGATGTTTAATGAACAGCAATATTAACACAAAAAATCCATACATTAAAAATAAATTGCTGACTTTTTCACTCTTCAAGCAATGTGAGAATTGAACCAATTTCAACACAGAAGTGAGAGCTATAGACATGACTGGCCAAAAAAGGCCATCTTAGAGGGAATGGAGAACAGAGCATTTTACCACCAAATAAAAAAAATAAAAGATCCCAGTACCTACATAATATTTCTTTCACTTTTCCTGAATCTCAGCAAATCTCTACATCGGCCATTACCTAAGCAGAGACAGTCAGTGCTTTGTGTCTTCTTATTCCCTCCCTTCCTGTTAGAGAGGAAACAAGGAAAAGCACAATCAGGAGGTGATGAGAGCCACTACTGCACATGACTACTTTTTATTTTATAACAAGCCTATTGACCAACTGTGTGAAAAAAAAAATAGAATAAAAATCACAATTAAAAAAATATATCATTTGGACAGAGTCATTCAGCACATTCTTGTGAGTGCAGCAAGTATTGAAGAATGCCTCCTGGGACATGTTTGAGTATGGTTTTGCTCAGAGAAAATAGTTCCTACTCACGTGTAACAGGAACTGTCAGAATGGAGTCTGCTTATTCAGGCTGGTAGAGGCATTCTGGGGATCAGTTTTCATTTTCTCAGTGCCTATAAAGTAACTGTTGCATTAAAAATAATGAGTAGTAACTTGAAGAATTTTTTTTTTTGTCTAAATAAAGGCTTAGTTCATAATATATAGAGCTGTTTTTTACCTGAATGACCATGCTCAGAAAATGCTGTCAGATTAATTATTTCCAATGGAAATAATTTGTCCCTTTAAGATAATATTTGGGATAAGAACAAAGACTATTTATGACCTTCTGAAGAAGCAAGAAGAAATTAGCAAAAGCTTTTACTTCAAGTGTGGTTTTAATACATTTAGAAGCTGTTGATTGAAAAGTGGAATGAGAAATCACTCAATCAGAAGTCAGAACTTCAGTGAGTAGGAGATTATATTCTCATGATCTGTGACTAACAGAGAGCAATAAAAAGCCTAGTGAACATGTGTATCGTGTAAATACAATTCTATTGTCAGATGGCTTGTGGTAAATTGAAATGGCTGCTCTGAGGTCACAGCAAGCAGGCTGTTTCCTGGAATTTCTGCAGGCAAGTTGCACATCCTGTAAACAGGAGTTCTCTCTATCTGTGGCATTGCACTGCCAGCTACTGTGATTGACACAGACTCTAATAAATAAGATCATTCTGCAGAGCCAGAGAAAGCTGGTCTCAAATTACTCAGAAAGTTGAAGGACACATGAAAACCACTGCTAAGAAAAATCAAACAATAGATTTTTTTTTTCTTTGCCTCAATTTTTGTATGTTTTGAGTTGGGTAATATAGGGAAAGCATTGGAGACTGCATCCTCTGTTATAAGGTCGTTGGATACAGACTATCTTCCTACTGTCAGAACACAACCTTGAGCATTTGGTGTTATCACTTGCTACAAACAGCTGTATTTCTCACAAAGAATTTAAAATAAAATTTTAAAAAGAGTAAAATTTCATCCATTGCTTACATTTTCTGAAAGAGTACACATAGTTCATTTTTGTTCCTGCTCGCTTTGCAGGTTGTGTGCAATGTGCTAAGCTTCCTTGAGCATTGGAGTCAAACAAGTTTTCATGATCTTCCTTGGATCTGGACTTTTTTTTATTCCTTAATCTGCCCATTATGAAATTGTGACAGTTTTGGTTAGGGCGGGACAAAAAGGTTCTGTATTCAGAGAAGTTTTTCAGCTTTCTGATATGACTTGTATAGGACAGGTCATACTTTTTATCTTCTACTTAATGAGTTCCAGCAGTTCTTTTGGAACTGTTCATAGTAGTTAATAGGAAATGCAGGGAAGGACTCAACTAAAAGTCTAAATCAGACACAGTCAACTCTTAACCCCTTTAGAATCAATGGAGAGTAATGGGAACTTCAGGTTGTTAATTTCTTACTAAAATAAGCATCTAAGATCTGAAGCTTTTTAAACATGGAAAGGAGAGGCAAATCAACTTTCAGGAAAAACAAAGTATCTTCTGTCTCTTATCCATTAGGAAAAGACCAATGAACACCACCCCTGATGCCTTTCTTTATTTCCTGTTCTTGGGACACAGGAATCAAAATACCTTTTAGGCCTTACTGATATAACTAGAAAGCAACCATAGAAGAAACTGCTCACTGCATGAAGGAGTTGGAATGCACCTCCCATAGCAATGGGTAAACTTTTCCTCATGTTTTAGCATCTGCTTTCATGTTTCTTTCATCTGCTGCAGTGATTTCAGAGAATGTCTTCAGAACTAAAATGACTAAAGAGAGACTCAGAAGAGTATTTGGTTCCTAAGGTGTGCTCCCACTGGGATTACCTGTGCTAACACCAGCAGTATTCCCCTTCCCCTGGAATTAGTGTCTGTCATCACTCAATACTGAAAGTTTTGGTATCACTTCAGAGGAGGTCTCTTCTACACAATCTTGATCTCTCTGTAATCTGTAAAAAGAGACAAGCTCAAGAAACAGTTACGTACAAGATCCAAAAAATTAGGTTCATAGAATCAAAGAATGGGTTGGGTTGGCAGGGACCTTACAGGTCACCTTGTATGTTGCTAATGGCTTCTGAGCTATAAAGGCTTGAGGCAGATGTGACACCTATAGGGAGTTACTGGAGAGGGACTGCAATAAACCACAAACTATGGCAGTGGGTGTTGGTCCTTAAGGCAGAGTGGTTGCCTTGTCCTGAGAGTTTTAAGATGAAAAGAACAAGTGGTGTACTTCTTAAATGCTACAAACTTCCCTTTTTAGATCTAACTGATCTCACAGCCTGAAAACTCACAGTGAGTAAGTGGGCTAGTGAAAATTCAAAATATATTACATTATGGAGGAAATAAAAAGCTTAAATGCCTAGCGTTAATCCTCACTGAAATCTTAATAAAGCACTGAGTCTTGAAAGAACATTTCTGTTCCATAATAGCCCTGCCTTTGAATGGCCTGGTCCCACCAAAAGCAGAGTGCACAGCACTGACCTGTTTGCATTGGAACAATTTCCTGGGCAGTATCAGTAACCATCTCTGTTTAAATGTCTGGACTGAAGTCAGGAGAGAGTAATTTATCCTGCACTTGTCATTTAAAAATCTCACCATGGTGTTTTCTAAGAAGGAACAAAACTTCCATCTATAGAAAACTGAAAAGATGGCTTAATATTTGCATCAAGAACATACTCATTTCATTGGGTTGTGCCCAGTTTTCTGGAAGATCTACAGTAAATTCTACAAAAAGAGGACTAAAAAAGCCAGTTCAACTCAGAATATTTTTTATTAAACTGTCTGGAACTTGTGAACAAAAAATCTCTATCTATGAAGGACTATTTCTTCTAAAATATTTTACATTTCATGTATTTGTACTAAAAAGGAAGGTGATATTTTCCTTTATAAAATAAAACAGACTGAACTGAGATTTTATAATAATGTTCAGAACTGCCTAGCAAGAAGAATAGTAGCCTTGTGTTGAAAACACAGAATAACTGAGAATTACGGATCAAGCTTTTAAACTAGGAAAATACAAATAAATATAATAATATACAAACACAAAATTAATTATTCACTGAAAACAAAAAAATCTTATCTGAATGGGCAAAGATGGACCTTACACATCAGAGAGACTCATGCTCTTTATATTCAAAGAAACTCTCCAGAGTTTACTTACAAGAAAAAAATTACAAACCTCAGGGACAGAATTTCATCATTTTGCAGAGACCAGGAAAATCTAACAAACTAGATAAAACTGTCCAGCTGTTTTTTTTATGAATTATGAATTACTATTGTAGATACCACATAAGATGATACTTGGCTTTTTCTTTGCCCAGCTTGCTAGGTTAACTTAAGCCTAATGCTAACCCTAATTCTCTGTCTTTTCTCTGGAAACAGTATTTTCACTTTGTCCTAGTCTCATGTTCTAGAATCCTGTGTAAAGATCTTGTGTGTACAAAACAAAGACGTTTATTTGTACAATCTACCACCTTGGCCCTTCCCTCCTCCAAAGTCTAGCAGTAGGGATGAGACTTCTGGCAATGTTTTCCATTATTTGCTTGCAAGTTAGTGCCTAACTCTCCTGTGTCTGATTTCTTCCAAAGCCAAGGTGGCCAAGGTCTTACACAGGTTTTTTCCAACTTTGAGGAAACAGTTAGGTTATCATCCAGCCTGAGGAAATCTGCACTTACTATGGTGCCTGCAACTTCCCTGCTTTTCTTTCACTACTCCCTTCTAACTGAAATCCTGGCAGGCAATGCAGCACTCCCTTTGTCCACAGAGCTCTCCAGTGTCTGCATTTAGAATGGTCACCTGGGATGTTCAAGAAAACACCCTGGGCATCACTTCCTGCAGTTTCTGGAGGACTGCACTGGCAGGTGCAAGGTCTTTGATATATTTGGCTTTCTAAGATTGCAAACCTCTCTTTAAGTCTTTATAAACCTAGATTGCTGCAAAGCCAAACATCTACCATTTCCACCTTTTAACTGTGTGGTTTCAAGACTGAATATTGATTAGCTGCCTACATAAATAATACTTGCCCTAAACCAACTCTGCACCATAATCCTTACCCCATATCCCTATTACCACCTAATGCAGGAATGGACTGATACCAAATTTAAAGTTTTTCCAGGATTTCTTTGTAACACAATAGAAACATATTTCTCAGGGGAAGAGAACAACCCTAATCAGAAAGGTTCCTATTTTTCTCTAAGCTGTAAACTGTAATTTCCATAGACAGGAAATCCAGATTAGACAAAACTATGTAAGGATATTTGTTGAAGATTGCAAAAAGAGAAGAGAGAAGAAGATAAAGCTCTGGAACAGAAAAATCTAGTGGTACAAGTCTGAATTTCAAAATTTATACAAACACTTCAAAAAGACATTTTATCTTTTGTATGATTAACAAAACTTATCAAGCTTTTAAAATAAGAAAAAAATTGTTGAATAAAGATGCAATATAAAGTCAGTAGAAGAAAGTTTACTTTGTTAAAAATACAAGTAGCAAATGATTGCTTTTTGTAATGCAGAGGTCAGTTTACAGCATTTGAACACCTTTTCCCTTTCTTTCAAGGGTTGCTTTCCCCACAGTGGAAGTGCATTGGGTGAGGCAGAGGTGGCAGATGGGCTCTCCTGCCTCTGTGTTAATGGAAATGAGGGGCATTAATGCTCCTAACACCCCTTTCCCATGTCTAGCTGAAATGCTTTCAGAAACTGAGTCCAGTTAGAATATATCACAAACTAAAATGAGACATCTAATTGTGTCTTAAGGTCAGAAATGATGGAGAGAACTTCACCAGTAATGTGAGTGCTGGAACTTCCTTCATAAGCTGTAACTATGCCAGTTTTCCATAGTTAGAACTTGATGTTAACATTAACAATCTACAATTGGGCTTCAAAGAAATGCTTGTTTTTGTAACCCAGATGCACTTGGAAAAAAGGGAGAAAAGGGGAAATGTTGTGACACTAGACTTATTATCAAAAAAATTAGATAAGAAATAGTACTGAACACATAGAAAATTAAATATTATTACTTTTTATATTTTCTGCTGATCTACTATTTATAATTAGACTTATTAGGGTATAACTATCCTAAATAGGCTTTTCAGAAAAAAAAAAACCAAACCCATAGAATGTAACACTCAGAGATGCTTCTTGAATAAAATGAACAATCAGATACCCACTAAAACATATTATGTGAATAAAACATAATATTTTGCCATTGACTATCAGATACCAACTTGTCTCTTAGCAACATGATACAGACTTTTTTTGTTTAAAGCAAAGCACAGAAATTGGTCACATGTTTTGTCTTGCACAAATTGTGTCTTTAACTCTTTTGTTAAATATTCCATTTATTTTGGTCATAATTCCAAAAGAAACAATTTGTTCAAACTGTTCAGCCAAACACAATGTCATTTGGCAAAGCACTGTGGTCCTCCATAAAGCCAATTCTCTAGAGATAATTGTTTGCACACATCAGTAGTCCAACATCTACAACCTGCTGATTTTGAAATCAGGGCACACAGAGGGCCCTCTGGCACTTTCTTCAGAGAGCCTCAAGTTCACTTCCTGTAACCACCAATGTCTGACAAGACACAGAATCAGGTGAACCTCCCTGGGCTTAAACAAAGACTCAAAAAAATTGCCAAAAAAGCAATATTTCTCCCTTTGTATTAATGTTAAGGCTGATCCCTGGTTAGTATTTAGCATAGTCAGATGGCAGTACCACTGTTTATGTATTGCAGTCTTACAAAGCACGGTGATTAACCCAAGACAAACATCTTGTCCTAACCACACTCATTCTCTTCCCCTTAATAAGTGGAGACTTGTGCTGCACTGTGTCCTTCACAGAAAAGACAAGTATCCTGAGATGCTTCTCCAAAGCATAATTGGCCAGTAATGCCGTAATTTGGTAGGTATACTATTAATTGCCTAATTTAAAAAATACTAAGCTGAGACATTTTCACACTGTTTTAAAGCAGAGCACAACTGTCAAACTGCTGGATTAAAATTATCTTCTCTGCATTAACAATTTCGTTAAGGTACTGAAAAAGCCGAATACAAAGTGTACAGGAAAAAAAAAATCTTTCCATGATTTCAAATAGCAGCACATAATCCCTCGGTTCTAGAGATTTTGGTTTATTCTGTGGTTATTTGCTGCAATAAGTGGTTCAGATCACAGATGTGCAGCCCCTCACTACACCTGTGACTTTGTGCTAAAAGCCTGAAACCTTCAGAAGGGTATCTTCTGCCTTCTGTACTGATTCCTAAAGCTGTGAATAAAGTGCTGGAGTTGTCCTTCAGCACTTCTGAAAGCCCCCACAAGAACGATATCCACCATCATTCCTATGGCTGCTGTTGGGGGAATTATTCCCAGGGGCTGTTTCTCCTGCAGTGCTGCCCAGTCCAACAGGAAGGCTGGCTAATGCCCCCGTGCCCTCACCTCACCCTGGCTCTGCTGCACTCCCTGCCCAGCAGCTGAGCTTCCTGGGGCTGCAGGAAACCTGCAGGAGCTGGCTGGGCAGCACAAATACTGCTGCAGCTCATTGCCCTTTCTGTGTGGGCTGTGGGGATGGAAGCTGCTGGTCCAGCCCATGCAAGCTGCCAGGCAGGGACAGAAACAGCCTGGAGGGAAAGAGGAAAAGGAAGCGCCCAGCAGCTCCCACTGCCCCAGCTGCATCCGTCCCCTCCCTCCCTCATTTCCTCACATAAAATACTGGACAGAATATTTTACTGATTTGTTTAAATATGTTGAAAGGCTCTTCCCCTTCCTCACTAAAGATACAGCCCTTCAGTTTTGCAATTTCAGTATCTTTTATAAAATGCTTATTTTATTGTTAATTAACAGCTCACTGTATTGCTATGCCCAAACTGATCTTTATACAGCAATTCTGTTTCAAGGAATTTCTTCCATCTTGTTGGAAGCATTTTATAAAATTCATTAGAAGATAGTAAAACAGGTGCAAGCTTCAGCTTTTTTTTTTTTTTTTTGCTGTTTTCTAGCAACAAGTAGAAATGTGTCTTAAACTGGAGACTCCTTGCAGCCTTTTCCCTTCACTGGGACATCTAACTGTTTCACAGTCTTTATAGTCTCATCATTTCTCATAATAAAATTTGTTACTATTACCAAAAAAATCCACTAAAAATTATAAACCATTCTAGTTATTCAGTTGTTCCATGACCCAGCCATCAAGATTTGAGCTTCAACATATTTTGGAAGTACTGAAGGATGATAACTTGGGTACATTTTTAGACAAGCCTATTTACTTTTGCATTTTTTACAACAGTCTATTTGACATTACAAGAAACCCTTGACAGACCATAGCCAGAATCCTAAGGTAAGCAGCAAAATATTTGATCATTATCTATAAATATGAAGACAACTGGTTCTTGTACTGAAATGTCTGTTTATATTGATTTCAGATAGGGAGAAACGGACCAAAACAATTTGACTAAATCGAGCCATTGGACATTAAGCTGAGCCTGTTTAAAACAATGTAATTATCAAGTTAGATATGATTCGACAATCACATCTGGCCATTACTTAAAACAGCAAAAAAATGAAAAAAGAGTTTTAGAAATTTGGAAGTCAAATGACAGACTTCAGATGTCAAGATGTTTGAACTGATCTCGACAGTTAAAGAATTAAAACTACAATAATTTATACTACCTGTGTATACAACAGAAGTGTCTAGCAGCCAGACAGAAACCAGTCATTTTAATGTTAAATTAAATTAGTATTATTTAAGCAAAGGAGATTAAAAATACAAGTATCAGCCAGAATCTGAAAGAGAGTATTTTGCTGGAACTAAATGAGTAACTGAGGGGAACATGGAAACAACACCACTTCAGTAAAAACATTTTAAAATAGATTTTAAAATATATATAAAAATCTAACAGTATAGTTGAAGCTTAAGGTGAGGATCTAGCTCAGTTTTTAATCTCATCCTAATCTCATTTTAAGGCACTTAAGGTCAGTATTCCTGCATTCAAGAAGGTGTGTGGGCACCCTCAGGAACTGCAGGGCACAAGGTTCCTCTCCAGGCATCAGGAGAGACTGGTGCAGGTCAGGCACAGTTTAAGCGCCCCAGTGGGGAAGATGGAGGGGATACAAGGGAGATGGGAGATAAAAAGAGACCATATTCTGTTAGTCACAGAACTGCTTGTTCAAACAAGAATCCAACAGTCTCTATCTCTGCCTACTTATAGCATTTCCAAATTTATTGAAAATGAAAAAGAAGAGAAGATGCTGCTCAAAAATCCTAATCTGGAAAAAGCTAAGGCACTGTTCAGATTCTGCACTGTGTATGAGCACAAAGCAAAGGGAATTAGAGGGTCAGCAGGCCTGTAGGGAATCTCCCTTGCTATTTAGTAAATACTTTTAATTCTTTATAACGTCACGGTAACCTTGAAATGACCTTATTGAGCCACAGTCCTTGTGACTGCTTTGTAACATTATAATTTCTAAACTTCTACCCAATTTACAGATTTTAGAAACTGCAAAATGCTGCATTTTTAGATGTAGATCTGAAGATGAAATAAGATCTTGTGGTTTATACCCAAACTGAGTATCCAGAAATGCAAACAGAAATTCAAGAGGGGAGAGACTGCTCACCTCCTTTAGGAATCTACTCTGTATCTTTAACAAATCACTTAATCTTTCTATGCCTTCATTTCCCATATATAAAACAGGGTAATGCTTGCTGTAAAGGATAAAAGCTATCACCTCTTTTTAAAAACCAAGTGTCACAGAAAACCCTCTAGTTAAACAGTTAAAACAACTTCCTGCAAATATTAAGGAAAACATCAATTTTCTGTTATCCACAGCAAAATTTCCCCAAATATTCTCATACATTATATCTGCTAAGCAGTTTGATTCTTTATATAGGAAGTGATTCCACCAAGTCCACAACTTAATTATAAAGCCTTATAAATTTACTAGTTCAGTAAGTTTCTACTACTTTATCATGACAGAGACAAGAAAATTCACAAAGAGCTCATACCTCTACCTGAGACTACAGCTTAGATCACCTGTCAAATTTTGAGCAAGGTATGAAGGATTCGTGTTTCACTGACTTACATTCAGTATGGCAGATAATGAAACTAGATGTACATAAGCATGTACACGTTCATAAACCAGACAAAAAAAAAGTCCTATTGCAAATGCAGTAACTATATAATCCATTATCATGTTTTGGCTTAGAGCCTTTTTCAGGTGTTGAGATACACTCAACCAAATCAGATTATTGATTCCAACTTTGGTATTAAATAAATCAAACAAATTTTGGGAGGAAGACCTCACAAAAAAGGTATGAGAGGTAACAGATGATGCCAGCCTGACTGCAGTGACAATCCATCTCACATCAGTATGGGCAGGACTCTTGCACTGAAGCCTGAGCTGTTGAATCACAGAGGCTGGAAAACTGTCAAAGGCGTAGCACTGCCCTCCCAGAGAGGGTGTGGGGCACAGCAAAAGGACTCTTGGCATCGTTCTCAGGGCAATATTTTGTCTCATGCAAAGACTGGCTCCAACAAGTTCTGAAGGAAGCTGTGCTCAGGCCTTCTCTGCAAGGGAACACATTTTGTGCCTTTGATCTGGGGAGGAGTTCAGCAGATGCCTGAGATAGCTCTATACCTAACCAAAGATGAATGAGGAATCTGTGACTACATCTCTGTGTATGAAAAGAATAAACAGGAGCAGTTAACATGAGAAAGAACACAGAGAAAATTTCTGTGAAAAGAATAAATAGGATAGGGATAGCAAAACTGATGTATGATCCCATCTTTTCCTCAGAAAACAAGAAAAAATAATCTTGCAAGTAGAAGTGTCTTTATTTTCTCACCTGACAGTATTGGAGATGATACCCTCTAAGCTGTGAGCCTGAAAAAGTAATTCCATATTAAAAGAATAAGAGCTTTTACAACTCTGACAATAACATCACGAAACTCAGATCACTAATTACATTTACTTTATTCAATTTAGTAGTACATGCATTTTAGACAGTGATTCATATTATTTACTTGCACAAATAGTCATTCTCAATGTACAATAACCATTGCTTTTACAGTGGAATTCATTAGCATGCACTTCACACAATCATGTGCAAAGTTATTTTTTCCAGTTAGAAAATATTAAGGTAATTATTTCTAAATTGATTTTATACATGGAGTTTCATTTTGGTTTTATGCACACATTGCATAGTTGATGCTTAGCTTCTTCAGAAAGACTGGGATGTGGTACCACTATTGTTGAAACAGATCAAGTGACAGTAGCAAACAAGAAGATTTGAAGAAGAGGCATAACTTTCAGGGTTGAAAGGTCTGCAAGTACAGCCTAGGATGAAAATCAAAAAGGCTTGTTAAATTTGACATTTGAATTAAATTTCCTTAAAGCAAGTTAAGAAGTCAGGAAAATATTCAAATACTGACTACAATACTGCCAATAATCAGATGTGGACATGGCTAGAAACAAATTATACTGGTTTATGTTAGTACCGTATGGCATAATTTTTCATTCTAACATTTAAAAGAAAAAACAGGTTTACCCAATGTATAGTACCCAAGTAATTTTATTTTAGCCTTTAGCCTTACTTCAAATATACATTGCATCATGGGTGAATAAGGAGTCTAACATTTCAACTTGTTTCTAAAAATAATTGGGAATTAAGAATCCTTATCCTGTGGCTTGGCTAGTACTTGTGAACTAAGTCCAATGTAATGCCTCAAATAATCAATGTCTTCTCATGAAAGTATGTTTTAAAAAAAGCCAAAGAAAGTGATCACAAACTCTCAAAATCTGGAAAAAATATCCATCACTGTATTTTTGAAAAAAAAAAGAAAAAAATTACCATATATAGTAATAATCTTCATGTTAATAACTTCATTTTCTTCATTTCCTATGGCAGTACACACAGTGAAATTTCAGATTCACACTGACAAAGTAATCTTGTAAAATTTTTGTAATTTGTAGAACAGAAGCAACTAAAATGTACTGAGGAAAAGGGTACAAACCTCTGCAATATTTCAAAAACAATATATCCCACTAACACAGATTATATATTAAAAAAAAAATTAACTGTAAAAAATAATTTTGTAACACTGCATTTTTATAGCAAATATGCTTTATTTCCTTTTACTCCAGAAAAGCAGCATTATGTACTGCATGCTCACAATTTCCTTATTTTTTATCTAAGGTAAGAATTTAGGCAGAAAGATTTGCACTATGCATCATGTGCCATGTGAAGCTTAGGTTACTCCTACTGGCAAAGCATCAGAAACTATTTCAATCTCCTCTAAGTGAAACTTATCCTTACTTCAGCTGCAGCCAGTGATGTCACCTCCATCAGGTTGACTGCTCGGAAAGCAAACACAGCAGCTGCCAGGACTGAAAGAAAATGTCCAATATTTAGGTTTCTGATCTGATAAGTAGTGGTTAGAACTAATCTTGATATAAAATACCAGTTTTCACTTAGTTTAATTATTTTGATTCTGAAGAATAATATACAACAGGTGGCGATATTTAAGTTTCTTCGACCACTCTTTTAAACAGACAGGAAAAACACAACATTCTTTCAGGAAAGTCTGAGTGAAAATGCCTGAGTTTAAGATGAATAGCTTTTAATTAAAAGGGACAAGCTGTCTTACATGTACAAATGAAACCAAAACATTTTCTCTTCTCACCTACTTTGTATTTAAGAAGTGACTCAACTGAAGATACATATTTTCTTTAAAACATCTATCTCAAACCTTCCTAAACATGAGGGCATTATTTAGCTAAAAAATTTTAAAGTGTCTTAAAAGATGCCACTTCGAAGGAAGAAATCCAGCAAAATCAGGGGGATTCTCAATTGCTTTAAGTACTGATGAGGTAGTTGCCATAAATAACATGAATCTTGTACTTTGTGAAAGGTGATCAATTAATTTACCACTACCACTGAAGCTGGGAGAACATCCTGTGTTCTGTTCAGAGGGCACTTAGCATTTTTTGAGTATTGCCATTAAAAAAATTACCTGAAATATTTTTTATTAAAGATGCAGTACTCATTCAATTCCATTTTTCTAGATGATATATGCTTTGACATGTACGTAACCTGCTGTCTGCAGGTTGTCAAAGAGCAACTATTTTCTTCTCATCAGAAATACATTGAAGCTAATGAGTATTTGCCTTACATTCACACAGACTTCACATGTTTTGTAAAAATAATTCTATTACCAGCAAGAATTTCTAGAGAATTGTATCCCAGGATTCTGTCCCACAGAAGCAAGAGCTGGTCTGTAGCTAAATAACCAGAAAATGCTCGTACCATCCATTTAAATGAAATTCGTAGCCTGCAAACAAGTGACAAACAATGGTTATTATGTTTCTGCCTCCCATAATGACCAGATTGTCTATAAATTGAAAGTATTTTATTATCTTTTTGCATTTCTCTTCTCTTCCAGGAAGAATAAGCATTTTCTCTTGTTGCAGTAATAATCAATATTTTAATTTGCAACAGTCATCATAAAATTATTTAGCATCTCATTTGATAAAGTACTAATATCATTCTCATAATCATTCTGATCAAACAATCACATTAGAGTGATCTTCAGCTATTACCACCCTTGATGTTTCATCCTTTGTGCTATTATGCTATTAAGATGGATACCAATTAAGACAAAATGGCTTTCAGGTTCTGTTGTGCCTGGTGCCATGAATTCATTATTGAATGACTCTTGCTCTCTTGCCTCTTCCAGTACCTTCTGCTGCAACTAACACATCTCTGTGTCTTCTGTCCCCTTGGAAATACATCACTTAGTTCCAGCAGATACATGAATTACTGAAATTTAGCTGAATAATGCAGCATAGAGCATTTCTCACAGAGCAATTCTCTCTCTTTCACAGAGCATACAGAAGAAATGCACAAAGCACAGATATGCAGGTTAGACAAAGCACTCCATCTGACTCTTAAGGAAAAAAGGAGCACTGATGGCTATACTTTTGTGTCATTTCCTATAGATCTTCAATTAAAACACTACAGAACAGCATTTTCAGAATATTTGTAACAAGTCAGAAAGAAGTACTTACGGCTGAGCTCCAATTTCTCGGAGGTGATAGAAGAGCTGGGGCAGATGGGTTTGTAGAAGAGTCTCAAAAAGCAAACACAATGATACAATGCCCTAAAGAAACAAGATCATATCATGAATACTAACACTCATCCTGTCAAATATGGGAAAACAGTAGCAGCATGTAAGTGTGCATGAATTTTTAATTCAAGCAAAAAAACACTATTAATGATACGGTATTCAACTCAGGTGAGAAAGGCACAAGCAATTCTAATACCTTCAGTCACTAAAGCCTTGCTCCTGAAATTCCAGGTATGTATTAGCAACATAGTATCTTCTGATAATCCTTTGCAAGTCTGAGTTACTGATGGTATTTGTATGTCAGGGTTGAAGTACTTAATGGGTTATTATAATGTAACCTACTTGAAATATTTCCACTTTGGTGAAACAGACCTCAGTTGCACTAAAAAATAAAGGATGTGAGAAAAAGTATCTCTCTAATAAGTAAAACCAAACAGCAATAGGGATAACTACAAAAATAGTTAAACAGAAACACATTTTTAAAATTGTTTCAAAAATTACCATGGAAATGAAGAGATTCTTGTTTGACCCCTTTCTCTGCTAGTAAAGATGGAAAGCACAATACATAGCCTTGAAATGGTATACCAAGGATAGGATTTTCTTTTAACCAGGAAATATTTTCAAAAAGCAATGTAAATCTTCAGCACTTTTTGAAGGAAAAAAGAAATATCTACTCTGTTTTATTCTTGACAAATAGAAGACAAGCCAATTTTTACAACTCTTGTACATTCAAGACAGCTGATCCTGGTCAAAAACAGACAAATTATTTAAACTCATCTCATAGTACTAAAAAGCACATGCTGTCATACCAAGATTCTTCAGTTAAAGAAACAGACACTAAATTGGTATAACAGAAACAATATCTCCATACATATATTTTAGTCCCTTTACCCCAGACAATATTTCGGAGTCCATTTACATATCTTTAATGAAGGTGAATTTGTGTGACTCTTTGAACTGAGAAATCTATTGGATTAAAAAACTTGACTCTTATAAAAGACCCCATACCATCATAAAATGAGAACTTACTATTTTAATAAGGTACATGATAGCAAAGACTAACACTGACATAGAAAACAACAATATCCAGACTGGAATTACCTAATAATTTTTCCAAGCTTGCCTGAAATATTTTAGCATATTTAAAAGGATACATTTCAATCACATAGAAAACCATGCTACTATATATTATTGCTCTGTAGCAAACAAGATATCAAGTGAGTGGATTTAATTCCTAATGAACTTACAGAGGGATGAGAAGAGATGGAATGGAGTCTGAAGAAAAAACGCACATACATCTCACGGAATATCTGATACAATTTGGAAGGTTCATGGTACAGAAAACAAAGTGGAGCAACTGAAAGGATAAAAGAATTATAATTGACTCAACACTGTAAACTGCTAAAAGAGTTCAATGATTAAGCACATGAAGTATGAGGAAAAGCCAGGTAATTTATAGTACCACAATTTACAAAAACAGTATTAAACCAGTCATTTAGAAAGAAGTATTTCATCACAGTCTGTCATTTAATATAAAAAGTCAAAAAAGGGAGTATGATACATTCTACATATTATTCCTACATATTTCAAGAAGCTAAACCAATAGAACCTGCTTACTACTGTGCTGACCTCTGAACCATAAGAAATATGCTGTAAGGAGAGCACCCCTAAGGTGTAGGGCAATGTGAACAGTGCAAGTTTTTGATTAAACTGTCTCTAACTTTCAGTGTGCCATGGGGCCAGTGACCAGCTCCAAACTGATGCCCAGTTTGTAAGACTGCTTGAAGACAGATATTGTGAAAATGAAAACATTAAAAGAACAGCTTTTGCTTGCCACAATAACATCACTAAGTATGACAAACTCATAGAGACATGTTTATTTCTTACAAGATGTGTAAACCATGGACATTTGGTAGTTTACTGTTTAGAAGTCTTCTAGCAGACCTGATTCAAAATAATAATTGATTACATTTGTAAAACAGCAGCTCTGAAACTTTGCTTGTTTCATAAAAGTCTAGCATATAGATAAATCTGTTACATGTATGTGGTACTCAAACATAACCATCATTCCTTGAGACTGACAGTCCATACACTCAATGCATTTTCACAGACAGCTGTCATACTTTTTTGTGAACAGCCTTTTGATCTGTCCAGTCATCATGCTGACTGTTTCACTTTACAGGCTTAATCATTTTAGCTGACAGTTTACATTTTAACACACTCATAGTTTCTATCTCTACATTCACCTTCCCTTCCATTTTATTTACAATAAGCTAGGGATATGGATATATTTATCTGCATATGAATGTACACATACACACAGAGATATATGTACATTTCTTAATATACGTACAGATATATGCACGTGTGAATTTATTTTCTTATCTAAGCATTAGAGAATGTGGCTTAATAACAAAAATGGTGTCTGAGAGGTGGGGTGCTAAGGTAGGGTGAGATGTTCACAGAAACATGTATTTCCATAGGGGGCAGAAAAGCAAAGGGTGTTACCCCATGCTCGTGTTTTTAATGCTTGAAGATGGAGGTGGAAAACTTGTCAGTGTGCACATAAAGCCCTGGAGGGTAACAGAACAGCCTCTGACAGCTGGCACCCTGACAGTGAATGCATGCAAACAGGAAAAAGGGTATAGGATTTTCCTAAGGACCCAGACACTTCCTCACATAGCAGCACAGCATGGAATACAGCAGATGCTCTGCTTGGTCCCAGCCACTGTAGCCACAGTCTTGAGCTGCATTACCATCTTTCTGCTGCCTTGCTTTTCACCCTTCCTCCTTCTCAGAGCCAGCATATTCTGAGCCTGTGTAAAGAGCGAGGACAGGAGGGAGGGAGGAAAACTCACACCTCCGTTTGGGAGACTCTGTTCTCAAGGGCAGAGTCAAATCCAAACATTTTGAAAAGCAGTTCACACAGAACAAGTGAACATCTCTAAGTGAGTCCCTAAAGAAGAGTTTGTATCTTAAGTGCTCATTACTCCAAAGACTCTGGATTCCCTACTCAGGTTCAAATTTACATTTCATATTTCAATTCCATTATTTTAATGATTGTGTGTGATCACTAAACTTCATTATTAGCAAAACATAGCATTTTAAGTATAATCTTAAAATCTGCTTGCTCTGTGATGCTACGAACATCTTTGATAAACCAAAAGAAAAAATTGAAAAGCCGAAACATCTAATCTCATGTTTGCAATACCTGCAATATGTCTGTAACCCCAGGAGATTTTTCTGCTTTTTTTTTTCTAAAAATCTTGTTGATATTTGTGCTTTTCTCTATGCAGTAAATTAGCATGTATTTTATTACGTAATGCTCTTTTAACACCTCTTGTAGGTAAATGTAGAGAGCAACAGGCCTTTCACATTATTTATGTTTTCAAGAACTTTCTTCATGCGTAACTTGGTTTATCCAGAAGTGAAACACAAGGAAAGAGCACTTTGTTGGTAAACTTTATCCCTCTATTCATATACATTAAGATGTATAGCTTAGCTCAGCTATTAGCTCTCAAAGAAGGAATTCCCACATGGCAGCAAGCTGTAATATGAGTAAATAAAACAGCCTCAAAATTAAAAAAAATATATTCAGCAATCTTCATACACAAAAAACCATAAAAGCACATACACAAGTTTAAAAGTTGCAGAAAAGTATATACAGCTTTAAACTTCAATATGAGGAAAAGCAATCCTGAGGTTTTAGCTTATGAGAATCACACTTACCATACATAGAAAATCCATGGAAAGGAATTACACCTGCAAAACAAAAATATTTCTTTTTTTGTTCTTTAATAATCCTCTTTATGCATGCAATAAATATTATTCCCCCTCACATTATCAAATTGTATTCTGCCTACATCAGGAATAAAGTATTTCCTTATTATTGCACCTGCACAGATCTCCATCTTGTACATACCTACGTACAGTATCACCTATGTCAGTACAACCAATGATATGCTTAAACACAAGCTACAGTTCCTAGACAGTCAAGTAAAGCTCAGTTTCCATGAAGTTGATACACAGAGGCTTTGCTGATATCAGAACCTAATTTCAGATAAATGACAACCCATAAATGTCATGCACTGACAAGAATGGAGTAGGAAAAAAAGGAGGCCAAGACCTCTAGTAATTCATGTAGTACTCAGATAGAACATTCACAGTACTTGGCAGTTGTAGCATGACAGCTTGCTCCTCTTTCCCAGCTGATCTTAGCTCCCATTCAGTAGATTTTATATAACACTGCTAAGAGGTGGCTGCTTTGGCAAAAGATCGTAAGAACAATGCTTCATGGCTCTGCAGGAATTGCAGAGGCAAACACAGAAAAAACGTGAAACAAAAGTAAGTACTGCAACGGACTACACTGACATACAGAAGACATAAAAGACAAGGCCAGAGACACAGATTTAAGATTGGTGACATAAGGCCTTGAAAGCAAGAGGAAAGAGCTTGAAATACAAATGGATGGGAAGGATTCAATAAGGGATTGAAGTGGTCAAGGTAAGAGCTGAAAAAAACAATTTTAATAACTGAAGTTATAACAATAGCAATGATATTAAAATTACATAGATCTGTTGTGTCAACACACATTTTGAAAGGAGAAGACTTTAGGGTGTGGTTTGTTAAGTACTGAAAAGCTGGGAGGTCAGCCAGTTTCAGCATTTATCATTCAAACCCTCTAAGTGCTGATACAAGACTGAATACAAGCTGCTGTATCACAAGTTGTTTTCCTTCTCCTTCCCACACACAAACTCCATTTGTGATCACTAACACCAGGCTGAATGGGGGTTTGGAGTAGCTTCCATCCAGCTTACTCCTTTAAATTAATGAATTTCATAGAGTAATAGCAAAATATAATTTGTAATAGAAAAAGAAAATACCATGTATTTGAGAAAAAAAAATCTTTCCAAACTACCACTAGAGGAGGCAATAGTATAATTCATACCATTTGGAGGATAGAAAACAGCATATTCTTCCATTCCAAGTTTTCCTGTGAACAATCAAACACAAAGAAAATGTCATTAAGCTGTAAAAAGGTATAAAGATTTGAACAATTTAAATTAAAAAGTAAATTTTAAGTTACAATTACAAAAATTGTAACTAATTACATTATTGACCATCTGTCATTGTCTAAAATGTGGCAAGCAATGCAATGGACAGGTACAATTTCGGATATAAAACTGAAATGCAGCACCAATAAAGAATGATGACAAACAACAAAAAAAAGTTAAATTTCAGCAATGCTGTTCCATTGAGATTCTATCTGGGTGTGTCTTAGGAGATCTAAAGGTGTTTGCTGCAGACCTGGAAGATAGTGAAGCTCTAGAAGGGAATAAGGGCAGACTGACCTAGGGACAGGAAAGGCCTTCAGATACAACCACAGATAAAAAAATATTCAAGGCACTGTTAGGTCTGCAACAGAGGAAGATGGATGTTCTGATGTAACAAACAAATATTTAAGTAATCCGCTGGATACAAAAGAATTAAGTGAAGAAAATCACTGATCATATAACTTTTTTATCTTCCTTGCAAAATGAACACATATTATTAAACCATATTTTAACTATAGAAATCAATAATCCAAAATACATTAATAAAATTTAACAATTTATTTAGAAATATAGAAGTGTGATTAAACATAATTGCAACTAATTAAAACTTGCAATTATTTTAGTTCTAAAATGAGAACATTCAACTAAAAATTTAATTAATTACATGAAAATTTATAGAAAATTCTGTGTACTCTATTTACTCTTCACAATAGACTTTAGCACATGGAACTTTTGTCAGGTTCAATGGAATCTGGACCTTGATATTTTCCTATAGTATAAACTGACTAAAATTAAATAAAAAATAACCTGCAAAATTCTTGCCTACGACCCCATGGAAACAAAATGCACTATTCTCCAATTGTACAAATGAGTTGTTTCATTAAACTAAAAATTATTTTCTTCTTTTCCTTTCAACAGTTTGCCTGTTGTGCAGCCAGGAATTATAATCTGGGAGGATGAGTATTTTTAGCATAAAGTACATCTCTTGGAAAATCAGCTAAAAATAGGACGTACAAGCCTTTAGGATTTGCACTGCACAGATTTAGGTATCAGCAACATCATTCCCCAGGATTTGTCTAGGAATATGCAGGATGTTCTCCTTTGCTGTGTTTCTGGGCTGCCATGGCTCTGTGTCTGAAGTGAAACCTGGGATCCCACTGCTGTTTTGCTCTCAGGTGAGCCTTTTGCTTATTTCAGGGAGTAGGTAAAGAAAACTCCGTAATTCAGTGGAAGGCAGTAAAAAAAAAAGGAATTAAAAAATTAGAAAATAAACATTACTTATAGCGACATAAGAGGCAGCAAGATGAAAACTCTCAGCAGAGGTCCTGCACAAAAAATTGTACTTAGGGATCATATTTGGCTACATACACCAGGCTAAAGGCACCAGGACCAGGGAAATCAACGGAATGTAGAAGATGAAGGTGCATGGGAAAAAAAGTGATTGGCTTACTGAATGACTCAAGAAGGAAGGCAAAATTAGGAACCTCTAGGTAAAATCAAGGCAGGTGATGTTCTAAGATGCATGGAAACATCCAGAAGAATGGCATGGGAAGCTGACAGAGAAGGCAAGTGGACTGAAATAAGAAATCTAAAGAGTGTTAAGAAAAATGAGACCTCAAGCCAAAGAACATCCAAAAATAAGCTAATACTCTGGATGATGTCATGCTTTTTTAAAAATCAGTGCAAAGTATGCTTGGTAAAGCTCTACTCTCCCACACTATTGAACAGAGCCCACAGTTCTTCAGCAACGTGTTCTGTTCCTGTCTACAAATATTTGCAAAACTCACTGCTTTGCAAAGACAACATTCTATAACAACTTCCAGTTGCTAAATTTATTGGAATTGCAGAGGACAATATTGTCTATTTAAATGTCTAGTTCTAATGAAGACAGGCATTGTCATGATTTTACCATATTGTCATATGGTGTTTCGTTTCTCCTGGTGAAACACTGCAGAACTATATACAGGAAAGTGGAGTAAAAGAACAACATTGCAATCTGTCATCAGCTTCTAAACTGTCATAATAGAATCTATGCAGAAGTCAGCTGGATACATTTTTATTAACATTCTTTAAAGGGTAGTCTACTAGGTGTAATGAACACAAAGCAAATTCATATACGTATTAGTGCATCAGCCAACAAAAATCTACATGATCTTTCTAAAAACAACTGTTTTTACCTTGTATGTATGATTTGGGTGGGGTGGCACTACTATAAGTAAAGTGCTCCAGTACAGATGTATCTCGGGAAAAACACAGCAACACCTGCAGAAAAGAAAGTCAGCTGATTAACCAGATCAAAGCAATGTCAAACAAATTTAATGTCTTAATTAGCACCTATTAGATGCTATTTAAGAGAGCCAATAAGGTTGAAAGCTCTTCACCACCTTAGTTTGTTTTCCTGCTCAAATTTCCAGGCTCACTTTGAACTTGCTATAATTTTACATTCACGTTCATTTGTTATCAGTTATATCCACGTTCTTCCACCCTCCTCCATCCCCCTCGGCAGGTGTTCGTCCCCTTGTGTCACAACATTAGTGACTGGATGTGTACCTGGCTGCTTTTACAGCTTTTAGACTGTTTTTCAGCTCAGTTACTATGACCTGGGGATGTCCTAGTAAGTGAATAAGCAAACTAATCATTTACACTCTTGAATTTGTGCAGCTCTGGAAGAACTTACATTTGCTTTCATTCCCAGGACCTTTACAAAATGTTTGCATGCAATTCAGCTCTTTCAAAAAACAGATTATAATGCTCACCTTGTATCTTAAAGATCAGAAATGCACATTGCATACTCTAAAGTATATTTGTGTTTTATTGTTTACATAAATGAAAAAAAACTGTATTCACAGCAACTGAGTATAAAATTAAGTAGTAAAAGCATTCATAGGAAAAAAACACAATAAAGAATCTCATCCTCTCTGGAGTTGTAAAAATGGTAGTAATTAGTATTGTACTTAAAAATCTTCATGCACTGAAAGGCTGCACTATGGAGAATGTACACGAGAGGGCAGACGTAAGGCAGACTTCAACTCACTGCTGACTTTTGCACACCTGAATCCCTCTCTGTTGGGGTTTAAGCCCAGCTGGAAACCAAGCATCACTGAGATGCTCGCTCAACTCCCTCCCTCTCCCTCTCCACCCTGCTGGAATGGGAAAGAGAATCAAAGTAAAACTTGTAGGCTGAGAAAAGAACAGTTTAGAAAGAGAATAATGGCAAATGATAATAATGATAATAAAAGACTAATGCCAGACCCTTCCCAAACCCAGATTGGCCACCCGATTATGGGTAACTCCCCCCAATTTCTACACAAGGCATGACATTCTGTGGTGTGGAATACCCTTTCATCAGTCCTGGCTATGCACCCTCCCAGTTTCTTTTGTGTACCTCCTCACTGGCAGAGCATGACACAAGGAAAAAGTCCTAATAAACACAACTTAGCAATACCCCAAAATATCAGTGTGTTATCAACACCATTCTCATTCCCAATCCAAAACACAGCACTGTAACAGCTACTGAGAAGAAATAACCCTAGCTGAACCCAGGACACTCTGCTCTTGAAGATTTTAAGAGTTTATTTTAACTGTAGTCAAGGTGTAAAAGGAGGAAATGTTTCACTACATAATTTATTGTGAATAAAAATGAATGGATTTTTCCTTCCACTAATTGGTGCAAATATCTTCCACATATCAACATTTCTCAAAAGGAAACAAGCAAAATGACACACCTGACTATTATTGCTTTAATTTTTTTTTAATGGAAAGCAGGTCATATTTTGAGAGTTTTTTCTTTTTTGAACCTCAAAACTATTTCTCAAATATAAACATCTTTTAAAAATGAATAATACTTTCTTTATCTCAAACAGTTTAAGCTAAATATTATTTTTCTGCGATACACAATCATGTTAATAGCTGCCAAAATATCACTGACAATAACAATGCACAGGCAAATGTAATTCTATGTGTATGTTAACTGAGGTGAACAAAAGAGAAACTAATCTGAACAGGACATAAACTATGTTTTCTCATAGGGGAAAGAATGTAACCTTTATTTGAGGGCCTCTTTTTTAGGAATACATTGTCCAGTACCAGTATCTGGAAGTCTTTAAATGAAGACTCTGCATCTTTATAAGTGATAGACTCTAGCTCAAATCTAAGTTATGACTATACCCAAAAAACTCTGGGCAAGGTTCTCTGCACATATTCATTCTGCAGGATATAAGACTAAACTATTCAAATTGAATTTCTGGCTTGAAATAAAGAATTTACAAATCTACCAATCCATGTGTTATTTTCCTCATTAACAAAATTATAGTACTAAAGAAAATAATGGCCCTTTTCAAGTACAGAAATATTAACCAAATTATTGGACATTTATAATCCAACTGAAAAGAAAACCACTGAATTAAAATCATTGAGGGAAAGAAAAAAAATCCCAAGTCAAAGCTTTTATTAAAAAGAAATTGCTTTACTAAAAGTACCTGTGTTTTATTTCAATAGTTATGAAGAAGTAATAAAAATAAGTAAACTTTGGGAAAAAGAAAGCAAAGATATTAAAGGAAATAAATTATGTCATTTCACAGTGTTTTTCCTGAAAACAGTTGTATGCTACTGAAGAGGTACCAATAATGCAACGAAATATCCTCATCATTACTTTAAGCCCAGATTTTCTCATTGATGGACATTTCATCTGTTCCACAACACACAAAGGACACACTCTGCTCAATGACTTGGAAAACTTAAGAGGCAGTAACTAGTCACGAAAAAAAGCCATAAACCCAGTGCAAACCCAGAATTAATGTATCTGGTCTAAACTAACATTTTCATTATCTATCTTACTTAGCCAATATTTAATTCCATTTATCATATTAAATCAATAAATAATATCCCATATCACAGTGACTCATACTACAAAATTTTTCCAGTGGCTATAGAACAAAATAATTTGGCAGTAAAGCATTTGCAAATTAGGTTGGAAGAGGAAATTATCAAGGAAAATGGATAACTTTTTTCTAGAACAGCGTCTGAGGAATACTACAAAATAGCAATCAAAACTAAAGCAACAAATAATTAGAAGTTTGAGGTATTTTCTGCTTCAAAGCCCTGCAGTAAAACTAGCCACATAATTTTTCAGAAATTTTTGGTGAGTCTTCTTCAAACTACTAAAGACAGTTTAGTCCTTTTAATGATTTTTCATTCTGCAGCTATTCTTTTAGTCAGTAGAGATATAAAGAAAGGAAAACATTCAACTGAGTTATATATTGAGAATGATGAACAAAATCTATTTCTGATGGTCTTAAAACAAAAGATTATATCATATACTAGTTCATACTTCTTCATAGTTTATAACCTGTCTACTGCAAGTAGACAGTTAAAGACTAATTAATGCCATGGTAGTCTACATAATGAATGAAAAAGAAATAGGAATCAGATTTTCACATCCCAAGATGAAGACACAGTATTACAATAATGAAGATCATCTTTGACCATTAAATCAAGAAAAATTCTTACATGTAAATATTTAGTGAACAAATATCAATGTTTGAGTTGACATTATTCAGACAATTTGCAAATTTCGCAAAACCACAGAATAAGTAGGTTGGAAAAGACCTTCAAGATCATCAAGTCCAATCCAGCCCTAACACCTCAACTAGACCCTGGCACCGAGTGCCACATCCAGTATTTTTTTAAACACATCCAGGGATGGTGACTCCACCATCTCCCCAGGCAGACCATTCCAATACTTTATCACTCTTGTTGGATTGGCGGGAGAAATGCGGCACTCAATATGAGTGATCAGCAAGTCTCGAACTATATTGAGAGTCACACATATTTATATTGGTGTTAATGAAGGCCATACATATTGCAAAGAAGAGCTCATTATTGGTTAGTTACTTATCGGCCAACTACGCCTACTTCTGTATTCTTACGGTTATTCTGTTGCTACTTCTACATTCCTGTGATTATTCTGCTGAAACTATCCTCATATTTTTGGCAAAAGATCCTCTCCTCTATCCTGTTGTTGCACCAAGGGCACAATGTCCTTGCCCATCATTGGACACTGACTGCTGACTCCTAGACTTGTCTCCTTCTAGCTTAACCAGCGGTATCATGTCTACGTGACCTTTCTCAGGTAGTCAACTGTCCACAAAGCTCTCCACAACTCTTTTCGTAAAAAACTTTTTCCTAATATCCAACCTAAACTTCCCTTGGCACAGCTTGAGACTGTGTCCTCTGGTTCTGTCAGTGCTGCCTGGAGAAAGAGACCAACTCCACCTGACTGCAAACACCTTTCAGGGAGTTGTAGCAAGTGATAAGGTCACCCCTGAGTCTCCTTTTCTCCAGGCTAAGCACCCCCAGCTCCCTCAGTCGTTCCTCACAGGGTTTGTGTTCCCAGCCCCGCTCCAGCCTCGTTTCCTCCTCTGGACAGACTCGAGTGTCCCAACGTCCTTCCCAAACTGAGGGGCCAGAACTGGACACAGCACTCGAGGTGTGGCCTCACCAGTGCCGAGTACAGGGGAAGGATGACCTCCCTGCTCCTGCTGGTCACACTGTTCCTGATCCAGGCCAGGATGCCCTTGGCCTTCTTGGCCACCAGGGCTCACTGCTGGCTCATGTCCAGCTGGCTGTCGAGCAGGACCCCCAGGTCCCTTTCTGCCTGGGCACTGTCCAGCCACACCATCCAGCCTAGAGCACTGCAGGGGGTTGTTGTGGCCAAAATGAAGGACTCGGCACTGGGACTTATTAAACTTCATCTTATTGGACTCTGCTCATCCATCCAACTGTTCCATGTCTCTCTGCAGAGCCCTCCTACCCTCCAACATTTCAACACACACTCCCAGTTATCTGCAGATTTTCTGATGAAAGACTCAATCCCCTCATCCATGTCATCAATAAAAATATTGAACAGAATTGGCTCCAGCACAGACCCCTGAGGGACACCACTGGTGACTTGCCCCAGCTGGATGCAGCACTGTTCACCACCACCCTCTGGGCCCAGCCATCCAGCCAGTTCCTAACCCAGCAAAGAGTGCTCCTGTCCAAGCCACGGGCTGCCAGCTTTTCCAGGAGTGTGTTGTGGGAGACAGTGCCAAAGGCCTTGCTGAAGTCCAGGTACACAACACCCACAGCCTTTCCTGCATCCACCACGTAGGTCACCAGGTCATAAAAGGAGACCAGGTTGGTCAAACACGACCTTCCCCTCGTAAACCTGTGCTGGCTTGGTCTGATACCCTGGCCATCCTCTAAGTGCTGTATGATGACACTCAATATAAACTGTTCCATAACCATACCTGGTACAGAGGTCAGGCTAACTGGCCTATAATTACCAGGATCCTCCTTCCCACCCTTTTTGTGAATGGGCGTCACATTAGCCAGCTTCCAGCCATTTGGACCCTCACCAATCTGCCAGGACTGTTGGTAAATGATGGAGAGTGGCTTTGCAAGCTTGTCTGCCATCTCCCTCATTACCCTGGGGTAGGTCCCATCTGGTCCCATAAATGTCCTCCACACACTCAAAAAACTTCCTGGACTGCCTCTTTTCTGCTGTATTAAGTTCCCAGCAAATGTCTGGTAGGTTAAAGTCACCTACAAGAACAAGGCCTGGTGATCCTGAAACATTCTCCTTAGAGTTGCTGCTTATGGAATAAGTTGTCCACCTCTTCTTCCTGGTTGGGTGAATGATAACAGACTCCCAGTAGGATGTCAGCCTTGTTGGCCTTCCCCTTAATTCTCACCCACAGGGACTCAACTTCATCGTCATTAGTTTCAATACCCATGGTGTCAAAAGCCTCCCTAATATAAAAGGTCACCTCTCCACCTCTTCTCCCTTTCCTGTCTCTTCTGAAGAGCTTGTAGCCATCCAGTGCAGTGCTCCAGTTATGTGACTCATCCCACCACATTTCCATGATGGTGACTACATCATAGCTTTGCGGCTGTACCATGGCCTCTAGATCTTCCTATTTGTTACCCAAGCTGTGTGCATTAGTGTACGTGCACCTCAGCTGGCCTACTGATTTCACCCCTAACTCAGGCTTACCACCCTTGGGCCTGCTTCCAGGGAGCCCAGCTGCATCCCCTTTTCCCTTCAAACCTAGCTGAAAGCACTCTCAATGAGTTCCACCAGTTCATGAGCTAAAATCCTTCTGCCCTTAACAGAGAGATGGAGCCCATCCAGTTCCAGCAGACCAGGTGCCAAAAAAGTTGCCTCATGATCAAAGAACCCAAAATTCTGCCGATGACTCCAACTCTTGAGCCACTTGTTGATAATGTGGGCTCTCCTATTCATTTCATCATTTTTCTCTGCCACCAAAGGGACTGAGCAGAACACTACCTGTGCTCCTGCCCCATGAACCACTTGACCTAGTGCCCTAAGGTCCCTTTTAATTGCCCTGACACTCCTGTTTTCCATCTCATCACTGCCAGCCTGGAGTATCAGCAGTGGGTAATAATCAGAGGGCCGAATCAGCCCAGGGAGTCTCTCAGTAATATCCTGTACCCAAGCCCCAGGGAGGCAACAGACCTCCCTGTGGGATGGGTGTGGTTGACATTTGGGGCCCTCTGCTCACTCAGAAGGGAGGCACCTACTACAACCACCCTGATTTTCTTTTGATGTTAGCAGTGGTGATCCATCTTACAGATGAAGCATAACTGGGAGGCTCACTGGGCAGGTCATTTTCTTCTATGTCATCTGGCCAACTCTCTTAATTCAGGGCCTCACACCTATTCTGAAGTAGGCACCTGGGTAGGTGATGGGGGTTGAGACGAAATTTTAATTCTGAAACAAATTCAGATACAGATCTTAATATTGTGCTATTTTTAAAAAATGAAAATGTCATAATTTCATGAGGTTATAGTTTTAACTATTAATGTTTAAATTCTGATTTATAAGCAGACATGCTTGAATAGTATGCTTAAACAGTGCTGCATGTTTTTATATCTATATGGATTAAGCAGCATTAAGTACAGTTTCTTGCCTAGCTAAATTACTAGCAGTTTTATGTATTCCCATCAAAGAAGAAATTATTAGAGCTAGTTTCACATAGCTCTAAACAAAAAAATTAATCAAGTCTAACATAACAGATATGACTAAAGAAATCAAAAGCACTGTGGAAATGTTAAGTTTGCTGCATAACAGTTACGTTGACACTGCAATCAACTACCCATTAAGAAATTCATAGACGTAATCTCCTTCTAATTATGGGCATCTGATAGGCACCAACAAACATAATTCTTTATAAATTAGCTGGATTCCTGATTCCTAGAAACAGTTTTGCAATGGGAGCAATCCTAGAAGTAACCATACCTGTCACTGCCTTATTTAGAATCAATGTCTTTAATTTTAAAATATGTCAATATGCTTATTGCAATAGGTCACTGTAAAGTAAAGGGGTATTTTAAATAGAACCCTGAATATACTTCTCATGACTTAGTTTTTCTGTACACAACAACTTTTAATTATTGGGGGTTATTTACTGCAAAGCTGGAGAGGGGAAAAATATGGCTGACTTTGTATTTTCCAGCTTAGTGCACTGGAAGGACATTGTGTATGGTCCTTAATAGCAGGAGTTGTAGAAGCTTGCCCTGCTTAATCTGTTTAAGTGTCCAAGATTGCTATGCAGAAGAGAAAGTATATGCAGTGAATAGATATATCTGTCCCACTGTACTCTGCCTTACAAAGGCAGTTCTCTCTCCAAGGATGATACAATCCCACAGAAATATACCTCCTAGGTTTTCTAACCAAAAAATAGTTACATACCTGATATAAATAATCCTCAAATACAAAATAGTAGTCATCGTTGCTTGCTGTCAGCTTTACATCCTGTAATAAAAAAATACAAGACTTTGAAGCCAAAAGATCTCTCTTCAGACTCCCATGGATGCTAAACTTAACATGGTGACAGAAGACACTGTTTCACTTTCATTCAAAGAACTATAGCTAAGCTTAGACTCCACATTTTAAAATTTAAAAAATGCTGTATTAACTTGATGATTAAGTATTCTATATTAAGAGTTGAAACTTGAAATGGAAGCAGTCATACCCTGTTGGTTCTTTCTCACAAACCCAGTTACTCATTCAAATGAAGATATCATTTCTTTATGACTTAACAGTTCAACTCAAATGTCTTACACAAGAGACAACACAGGCACAAGGAACAAATTCACAATAATAAGTTCACATTAATGATTTTTACACTCCTCAAAACCAAACCATCTAGTATTTTCTTTGTTAAAAAAACCAACAGCAAGATACAAGCGTGATAAGCACATAAATCACTCACTGTTTAGTGAATCACTTACTTTGTAAATCAGGCTGTCCACTAAAAGGTTGTGTTGAATCACATTTGACTTAAGCTGTTCATAATACAAGATGTCCTAAAATTAAGAATATTATCATCATCTGAGACATGACCTGAATTTATATTTAAAGTAAAAAAATTAATTTTCAGCAATTTAAAAAAAAAGAAGCATGTGTTCAACTGAAAAAAGCACTGCATATTTATGAAGCATCTATCAGGGTTTGTGTCCAAAAATGTGTTACATTTCTTATGTTGTTTAAAATTTTTTCAGTTATAAAACAAAAGTCTTACCATTTTAATCTGATTCAACATTTCTTCTTTGTCTGCTGAATTTTCATGTTACATTGATTTGTAAACTTTTTCTCTCTCAAAAATATGTTGCATTTTCATATAGACTGCAGCTTTTCTGAAAATTATAGGTGGTATAAAAATACCATACCTCCAAATATACTTATCTTTCCAAACTGAAATTAAGTACATTTCAGGACTGCAGTGAGCAGCCTTCTTGACCTTACAGAGAGAGCCATATCCCAAAACATTCATACTGTATCCACTTGAGCATAAGGAAACTCTGAAAGGAGCTCATGGGCAAGAGAAAACAGTACCTTTCAGCAGAACCCAGCAAAGCTATTTTAAGCAGAATCTGGACATTCACCTTCTCTGAAATAAAGGTTTGGATTACTCAGCAACCTTTGTGCCAGCACAGTCCACCTTGTGTCCTGTCATGAAATCCCTGGCACTAGAGCTACACTCTCACAGATGAACTGCTGGCAGGTCATGACCCATTTTTAGTCACCTTACCATGTGATTGCACTTGCCTCTCCATCTAACAAGGACAAAACAAATACCTAATCAGATTACAGAAAGAGAAAACAGACAGAAGAGTTAAAGGAAGACCCTCCCAGTGAATACTTGAAGAAGGTCCAAAGCTTATTCTCCTTTTGCCAGAGATCTGTGAAATCTGCTTGTGAAGTACATCCTTCTGCAGCCAAAGATGATGACAGTCTGTTGCTGTAACTGGGTTTTCTGCTGTTTGAATGGTACAGTGGGGACCTTTGGCTAGTGATCCTAATCTCAAAAACCTTCTGATAAGGCAGATATACATAATGTCCCATTATGACATTCCTACATTCCCCACAGAACTTCAGAAATACTGTGATTCATCTTGGCATCCATGAGTATTTACCTTATTTTTTTTGCTGACATAGAAAACATTAAGAAGTAGTTTTGGTATATACAAGATGGGTTTTACGAAACACTTTTACTTACTACCTCACCTATTTATTAAGTTTTTAAACTTTGGAAACTACATTCAGTAATACCTATAGCAAAGTAAAGCACTGATTTTTCCATGCTGGAATTTTCAGAATTAAGATTTTCCACCTATTAACTCAAAAAACTAAGAGGGAGAAGAAAAAGCCTATCAGATAATGAACAAACTTCTTTCCTAAGCACTGTTTCAGTAGCATGCAGAGACTAAACAATTCTGTAACACTATGAATAGAAGGAAAAAAAATTAAACAGATTCTCAGTAAGTGTGTGCCATCCATTTCATGCAATGAGACAGACATCCCACAGGAAATAATGGTGATTCTCTGATTCAAGATCATATGATTAAAATATATATACAGCAAATTGGACTGTTTACACAGACAATATTAACTGTGACACTGTTCACCTTCAAATGTTTGTCTTTGCAACCCTAAAAAGGCTCTTTTAACACAGTTCCTCTAAAGTGTACCATTACAAATGAAAACTGAGAAACAATTCATTGTCAGGCAATGTGTTTATACATTTCCAAATAATCCTGCATACAGAGCTCACAGTTTATCATTTTTATTATTACAATGCTAGATTGTTAGTATCATTCTTTGCTTGGCTGTATATTAGCTTTATACAGAGGCTGAGCTTTACTGAATAAAATTGTCCAAACAACAATATTGGATGCTAGCACACACAGTGCTGCCCATACCAAACCCTCATAACGTTTTACATCAAAGAAAGGAAATTCACAGTTCATGTGATTTAGAGATTCATACAGCTATAAATGTAATAGAACCTAAATTGCAAATCAGAAATATTACAGCAAGGAATGTCTGCAGACAACTCAACTCCAGCAGAGGAACTATTCACAAGAGGTAGAGAAAAGAAGTGTTAGATAAATCCATAAAGTCTATATGAAATTCAGCAGATCATAAAACAGCCACATGTATATGGAAACTGCTTTGCTATACTTCACAAAAAAGAAAGCCATGTATTCATTCTATGCAAGAAGAACATCTCAGGGTGTTAGCATTTTGGCAGTAGTCACAGCTTCTGTGTAAGAAACATTAGTTAATGCAATGCTTAAACTGAACCATGGCTATTCAGCTTATAACATAGCTGTGGTAATCCACGTGCTGTTCTACCTGATCCATGGGCAGCTTGCTAGGAGTCATTCAGAAAATCTGTATTTTAAATGCATGTACTCAAAGTCATAAAACAACTTTAACTTAGAACTCAGAATAAAAAATGCTATGCAAAAATAGTCTTGGAAAAGAAGACAGAATATTATGACAGCTGTTACATTAGAACAGTTTCAGTTTTGCATGAAGAAAAACATCTACATGCACTTACCTCACAGCTTAAATTATTTTCTTCAACATAGTGTGTCTTGTCCCAACTTGATAACCTCTGTTTTCTATGGGGACTGTATTTCACTGTTTTTCAATCCTTTATTTCAACAATCTCAAAGGAGTAGATTAATTTCACAGTCTGCATCACTTTATCTGCCCTTACCACTTTGTCTCAATGTTATCATTACCATTTTCTAGCCACTTGCCCTCATCTTTCTAGAGTTCCTTAAGCATCATCACAAAGTATTGTCTCACTACTAATTCCTTGCACACAATCTACTCAGTTCAGTCTCAAGGCTCTGGATCTGGCAGATTAAATGAAAAGTTCTACTGCACTCAGTCTCAGAATAATGTATGTGTTTAAAACAGTTTATTTTTCTTTTTCATCTATAGCTGACAAGTATCATTTGCTAAGTGTGCAAAAATTGCTAAGTGTGCAAACAAGGTAAATTATTACGTACATATAAAAGCCTCACATCAAAGTTTCCCCAATTATGCAAAGACCTTAAAGAGGGATTTAACTTTTTAAGGTATATCAAATATAGTAACTATGGCATGGCTTCAGATACTGCAAAAATTTCATTGTTGAGGACTTGCATCAAATATAAGGTACAATGAAAAACTGTTGCAGTACAAGGGAACATAGAAACAACCCACATCTCACCATCTCCTCTCTAAGTCTTTGATTGTTCCTATGCAAAGTATATGCCATAATACATAAAGCAATTTATAAGATATGTAAGTGCATATGATGACAGGGTCAAACAACCATGAAAAAGCTTTTTATAAAACTTAGCAAAGATATGAGCAGTTCAGTCTTCTCAGGTATTTTTTCTTGTCCCTTCTAAGAAAAATCAGCATCATATAGGAAAATCTCAGGAGTCAGTCAGATCAATTGAATAATTTGTTCTACAGTATTTTGCTCACATATCTATTAAAAATTAGGAAGAGTGGCAAAGATTTCAGAGCACAGAGCTTTTTAAATCACAAAATGTTTATCAGTTTCTGTGACAACTCAGTAGAGCATTTCTATTTTGGAAAAAACATCACTAGAAAATATGTGCTTGCACTTTTGTGTTCTCACTTAGTCTTCACATTTTACTCTCCCTTCACTACTTACCTCTGGCTGATTGGAAATGTTAAGAATGAGAGCCCACAGATCAGCTCGGAGTGCTGTTGGACATCCCTGACGAACATACTGCTGAGCTGCAGCACTATCTTGCTCTGCTAAAACTGTAAGAAACAAAGCAGGTAAAGAGTTGATGTAGTGTAAGACTTCTATCAAATACCTTAATTTTAACTTTAAAAACTGGCTTACCATGCTGCGAGCATTAGCTAATAGGCAAATACTGAAAAGATCTCATTTCCACACTGCAATTTTTAAGTAATTCCTTGGGAAACAAGGCAATTGGTATTAATGAACAAGGCTATACTACATTTTGTCATAAAAGAGCACTTAGTATGTACACATGACTATATCAAGGCTAGTTGCAGCTACTAAGCTGGCATCATGCAGAACAAGCAGCCATTTATAGCCACAAAATACTCCTGGTTTAACTATGAGTGGTATCTCAGTTCAAACAGGAGACTGCCACTCATTCTGGCTTTTTTTGTGTCTTCCTTCTTTCCATGTTCACTATATGAGTATCTTCAGAGATAACTGTGGGGCAGAATTTTCCATTCCAGAGTGTACTGTCATGTTCTCTCATTATTGGTGTATTTACTCTAGAGGATAAAGACATAAAAAGATATTGGTTTGCCTTCATATTGACATAAAACAAATACTCTACTGCTGACAGGTCTGCTTATTTGGGTCACAGTTGTGAAGCTTCAGGCTACCCTGTCACAAGGGCCTCATGCTGAATACAGTACCATATATACTATAGAACAGATTACCTTGTTCCCTACTTCAATCTATAAACTTGAAAGACACACATCTTCAGCTACTGTAATCTAGTAAAAGTGTTCCTCACCAAGGGTGTGTGATTAACTGTACCCTGATACCCAAAATGTCTTTCACAAAAGAGAGAGTTGGGAGAAATTTCTGTTATTATCTGGACATTACATAGGTGTCCGACTGCTACTCGGAAGTTTCCAAATCCACTTCCTCTAATTTTTCTGAAGTATCTATGAAACAGTTTGCTTTTCTATATCTCATTGAATTTGATATTCACAGTATCTGCTCTGATATGACTTAAAAGGATGAGGTTTGGAATTAAATATCTATCTAACTGATTTTTCTTTCCTTCCCTTTTTGCTTAAATACTGAATAGACCAGCTTGCCAAATATTTGTTTAACTTGCAGAGCTCTAACACAGATATTTCTGTGATCCTTTGTTCCTGCATGAAGAGGGCAAAAAAACCCCATTCCTACATTCCCCACAGAACTTCAGAAATACAGTGATTCATCTGGGCATCCATGAGTATTTACCTTATTTTTCTTACTGACATAGAAAATATTAAGAAGTAGTTTTGGTATATAGAAGATGGGCTTTACTAAACACCATAAAATAAAATCCTCAGACTTGGCAATACATCTAATATAAAAGCAAAATCAATACCTCAGTGGCAAACAAAGTCATAAGTAACACCTGTTAGAGCATGCAGCAGGAATTCCACTGAATGAAAAGGAATTTCAGTTTTTGGTCAAGGCACTTACATATTTACAAAATTGTTGGTCTTTGAATATAGGAAAAGCTAAGGTATTCTCTAGAACAGAGCAGCCCAGTATAGACAATATGATGAATATATATATATACACACATGATAAATATGAATGACAATGTGGAGTTGAATGAATGGCTCAAGAAGTCCTGGAAATATCATTTATTTGGAAGAATGGGAAAAGAACAGAGAGGTGGACAGTACTTTAATGAGTTGCTCTTGGATTAGAAAATTGACAGCGTAAGGACAGAAAGATTACAACAAAAGAAGTAAGAAAGAAAGAAAGAGAGAAAGATCATTGTTTTGTTACTGCAACAAAAAAATTACGATTAAGCACTTTTGGGACAGTATCCTGCCAATTTTTTCCTTTGATGCTAATGTTGAGGAATCAGAAGAGTAATGAGTAAACACTGGTTTATTTCAACCATTCCTTGTATGCTTCTTCTATAAGCAAACTTAAACTATTAAATTATTATTTCTTTTAACTTCCTCTTCCTTTTGTAGGTTATTTCTTAACCTACAAAAACAATCCTGGAACTTTTCAGAAAAAGCAGTATAAAGAGACAAGTAAGTGAATATTCCACAGTGGCTAATATGGAATACTAATACTAATTGCTAATACTGCAATATTCTGCAATTGCAACTGATTATTAAAAAGACTATTCTGACACAAAGGCATAGATATTACAATATTGAGATCTTTGTGTGCAGAGAAGGGACTCCACAGAATTTTGATTTTAAACTGAAATTCAGTAGTGGAATAAGTTAAGTTGCCACCAAAAAGATGTCTATGTGCTTCCTATTTTGTTTTCATTGAAACACCTATGGAGCTTTTTATCTGACAGCTACTGGTAGATTGCAAATGTTTGCATTTCTATCCCTGTCCCTGTCTAAATGATAACAGTATTAGTGATATAAGTGATTGTCTATCTAAATTACAATGGTATTACTGATAATGCTTTGTGCTAGTCTAAGTTCTAAAAATTCTAAAAGGTACAGCCAAATACAAATTTACTAAATGCATTCTTAACTACTCAGAGTTTATTACAGATGAAAACAGATCCATACCTTTCTGCCCAACACGTACATGTTCATTTTCAAAGAACTCTAAAAAATAAAAATACAGAAAAGCATGGCAAAAAAAAAATGAAAGACACCCCAGCTGATAATGCATTTCATATTTTTAACACACATCATTACATTCAGTTGCTATTTATTGCTAACATTACTAAAAGCTAACCTGCACCAGAGTCAAAGTTCTTTTTCAAAACTAATTTTGTGTTTCAAAAACACAAATATCAAAGCAGCACTATACTACATGATTTTCAACTAGGCAAGTTTCCATTTAAAAAGAAAAATCTTGTGATACTATAGTGATTTCCATTTTTATGCAGAAATATCATTTTAAAACCTCTTCCTACAGTAACAGATTCATACATGGAAAACCAACAGAGATTATATGCTATTTAAGTTACTGAATATTAATATATGGATATGTCCGGTAATATTTAAAGAATGGTTATTTTATATGTTTGTATGTATAATATATATATATATATATATATATATATACACACACATACATACATGAATACACCTATCTGTTAGCTGGATTAACATTTACTGATATTTTCTGTATTTCTGGAAAAAGGCAATGTGGTTCTCTAGAACCTGAAGTGTTCAAACATATTGAAATTAAGGTATTGTCTACTTAAGGTGATGACTTTAAAACTTCTCCAAATCTGACTCTTCACATATGCAATGTTTTCTATTATTAGCTATATTTTACTATGAAAATCCCTACAATCATAGTTACAGAACAAATATTTATAGTTTACTATGGGAAAAATACACATTTTTTTTTTTATAATTTTGAAGGCTTCTACTCTTTAGTGTTCTGTTTGAATGACTGGAGCATGGCATTAGCTTACCAGGAGGCACTTGTGCTGAATCATCAATACCTAGCTGTCCTATATTTAAGCCTAGTTCACTAAAGTCTTCTTTCTGAAAAGGAACAGAACCATAACAAAGTAATGAATATGTTTCATTCTCTAAATCATTTGAGATTTCTTTTGAAAGGCTTAATGTGAATATTTTCTGAACCAAATTAATTTCTTCTAAATGCATACATTTGAAATAGAATCCCACATCAATCTTACTCTAGTTTTAGATATAAGCCCCAGTTTGCATGTCAAGTATGAGCTACACCTGGTTGTAGTGAAGTGGTGAATGAAAGATTGGATTTAGGATCTCTAATTCCCATCTCTTTTCCAACCCAGGGGAAGGTTTTTCTACTAGCATATAATCTGCAAGACCCTCATCAGTGAAGCATTGAGAAAAACTCTCCCATATAATACACTAGCACTCAAACATTTCTTTTCATTTACAAGCTGACAATAAAGAGATTTAAAATTATATTGAGAAGAAAGTCAGAAGCTAACTCATTGTCAGGCTACTGATCCTGTACAGAATCTGCAGAATTGAGACATGCTACAAGTCTGAAGTTTTTTGTACAGAAGAAAAATTATTAAGTGAATAACATGTACAGAAGTGTATTTTTGGCACAAATTAACCTGTGTAGCATAAAATGAAAACTTCTCTATTGGCAGAAGTTTTACTGGTTATGTTTTATTTTTCATTTAAAATATTTTTTCATAGAACCACTTTATGCTCTGTATTTTAACTACATATTTAGATTGATTGTCACTTTCAAAAGGAAAAATTTATTATACTAATATTCATTTTTATTAATGATTTTTTTTTTCGCTAGAAAGAAAAAAAACTCTTACAGAAACCTCTTATAAGAAAAAAATATACTTACCAATTCTGGAATATCTTTAACTTTTAAGGGAACCTGAATTAGTCCCAGATGATTTCTGAAACTAGGCTGCTCCCCATTTTCATAATTTGGGTTTCGAAGATTCATCAGCACCTTAAAAATTGTAGCTCTGTCATTTCTTGCTTGCATTCAGAACTCTTCCCAACATCATCAGCAATACAAACAGTACATTCCGCATAAAATAATTTCCTACAACTTATATATACACAAATGATCAAATTATACCTCAACATTTTCAAAATCAAAAAGTATTGAAATTTTTAAGGAAGCTAACGTAGTCTACTTTGAAAAGTCAGCTCAATAAAAAAGCAGAAAAAATTTAATATACACAATTAAGTGCTGGCTACATAGTAATGTCTTGACTAAAATTTACTTCCTCATTTAAGCTATACCAACAACATATTTGTGATGGCTACAGTATCCAGGATATTCTTCAGCATTACTTTTCTCTGAAAGAATTTTTATCCATCTTCTTACACAGGCAATCTTACAGAGCTTCCAATAAATGTGCTACATAACTTGCTACTAAAATAATTCTTTACTAAATAACAATATATCAAAATATCTTCTTTCATTTAAGAAAAAGAAATTACAGAATTGAAAACCTAAAGCAAATGTAATTTAAAGGACAAGGAATCATATGAAGGTAAGTACCTGTGATCTATAAAGGAATTTACAGTCTCTTACATACTGTTAATCCAAGGTATAGGTTTTATATCATGTTGAACTGTAAAGATTCTTTCTACCATGAATTTCCAGCTCCTATGAAATTCTCTCTGTGCTTCTCACTATTGTAATTATTTTAATACCATATAATCTCACTGTCAGACTTGTTAATTTAAAGAAACAGCAAACTCTGGAAAGAAAACAGCATAAAAGAAAAAGAGAGTGATCACGAGGGTCACTGAATAAAGCTAAAAAAAAGATGGATTTATTTACAGATCCCAGATTAAAAACACACCATGGCTGTTAGTACAATGATGGAAAGCAAAATAAATAAAACATTTTCAACATTATTTTGATTAACTGAACAAAAGGAGTGATATGTAGTAAGTACTGTTTTACTATGATATTCTCTGCTTGAGTCATAGAAAATGATGAATAATACTGACATTTAAGGCTTTAAAGATTCCACAGTCACCAATCTTTTAATGGTCCAGCTTGATTACATACAAAAGCCTTGAAATTCCACATAGTCCTGCTTCATGTTTGATTTTTTAAAACCTTCCTACATGACCTACAATTACAACTGCATACAAGTCTGCAACCTACTATCAAACAGTCTATTAGCTTCACATATTGTGATTTATGAGCTTAATATATTGGAATTGAAAATGTAAAATGCTTTACAAAATCACTTGAGAACTGCTCTCCAAGGAAAAAAAGTTGGGCCCAGACTATGCTTTAGAGAAGTTTATCACAGGTTCAATTTAAAACTGCAGTTAAAAAGTAAAAAGGACAATAGTATTTTGTTTTGTAAACCAAACATGGATTCATAAAAACCATGCCAAATTTCACTTGCTACAAATAACAACTAGTATGAAATACACTTAGCAATTATTTTTCCCACTTAATATAAAAGACTATAATGGATACAAGCCAATAGCTGAGTATTGTTTCATAGAGGCTTACCTCAAGAAAATCTTTAGGTGCATAAACAGGCCGGAAAAGACTTAGATCTGAAATAAGATTTCAATGACACTATGTTAAAACCGTAAGATCAAAAACACATGTGCCATATTTATAATACAATCTAGCAATTTAAATAACAGATTAGAGCAAAGATCAAAATAACATCCTCACAAATATGTGGCAACAACTACCACATATTCTGTCATGATTATGCTAGTGATAATTGCCTTATTTTTTTAAAGCTCAGCTAAATGAAGAGAAGGGTGTTCTTCAAGGTCCCTTCCAGACCAAACCATTCTATGATTCTGTGAAGAGAACAGTAGTCACAGGAACCTTTTACTTAATCCTCCTAAGTGTTTAGACTGAATCACTCTTAGACTTAGGAAAGATATGATCTTCAAAAGCAAGGTGCTTTTTAACAGCTTAGATTATTGAATTACACACACTGCTGTTAAATGAAAACTGGGGAGCAGTACTAAAAAATCCATGAAAAGTGTTTGCCATCAGAGAGGTGGCAGTGTGATACAAACCAGCACCTCTGCAAAATCCTTTTTAAGGAACTTGGCTATGAACTAGCATGAGAGTTAGCCTTGCTTTCCCCAAGTATAATATCACTGATTATTCTGTGAAAGAGTTATTTTTTCTTTTGTCAAGAAAACACCTGAGCTTAATTATCCACAGTTCTGAACATTTTCTGTTAGCCTGACTTTACAATAAGAGGAGCTGTCTTCTAGTTGAATAAATCTCTGAAGCACTGGAATATGGAATAAGACACAATAACCTCTCAGTAATGATTCAATGTTAGTACAGTAACTTGAAACAAAATAACAAGGAAATACGTATTTAGGCATAATGGCACATTACCAATGAAAGGAAGATCAAAATCAATTTTCCTTGAAGAGATTAGATTAACCTTTGACTAGTAAGTAAGATGTGCATCCTTCCTTTCTATGTACAAAAATTTAATGCATGTAAATTTAGTTGACCTTACCTGGCTCATCAGTTCCCATTTCATTCCATTTATTAAGCAATTCTTTTTGTTCATTTGCAGGCCTCTGAAATACACAAAAAAGTGTATCTTCTTTTTTTTTAGCAGAATGAATAAAAACGTGCTTATTTCAAATATGTATTCATTCCAACTATACATTAATACAATATTTTACAAAATAGCAATACAAACTTATTTGCTAACAAATTATCCCTAGCCTAAAGGTACATTACAAAGGGAAAGGCCAAGCTCAGTTCCTGGAAGGAAAGAAGCCCATTAAATAGTTTCAGGTGCTTAGCAATGAATTTAGGATATTTAGTACTCAATTTTGTGTTACTGAAGATTTACTGCCCATTCCATAGAGGTGTTGGACTCTATCAAATTCCTGTCCCTGGCAGCCATGAAAACCAAATACAGCAGCCTCCCTCAGCTCATGATGAAGCACAGAGGTTCTCCACCTATCACAGAGGTCAAACAGGGGAATGAATAAAACATGCTAAAGTTACTCCCTAATTCCATGATCTTTAAAATTAAAGCCTCTATATTAATTAAAAAAAAACAAAACAAAAACCAACAACAACAACAAAAAACCAAACACCAGACCAGAACAAATGACAAACAAAATCAGCAATGTACCAGTATCTCTCTCTCCTCATGTACCAGTTCAACTACAGCCTTCTGTGCACACAAAGCACATTGGTGTCACACACAGGCTGCACAAATTATACAGATGAGCCTGCACAAAATACTCTGTTAAGAACAATGTACACAGTAATTAGCTTTCCAACATGCTGCTCCCTCAAGAGGATAACTACTGCAACAGCAAAGAGGAAAATCTACCTAGAGCATTCATCTTCTCCCAAGCTGAGCTGACACATTCATTGCCACCATCTCTGAAAATTATTGTGCATTACAATTATTTAGATACTGAACCTGCAGCTCTTGATAATCATGTCTAAGACGAAAATTACATTACAATTGTGCAAGACGAAGCTTAATTTCAGAGATGTCAGTTTGAAAACAGAAAATTAACAATACATTACCTTCTGTGCTAGTGGGATATTGAGTTCTGTGCACATGCTGTTCAGACTTTTCAGAATTCGCTTCTCCCAGCTTCCCTAAAATACACACAAAAGATAAATTATAAGGAATTTCTTTTTCCTGAAAATTGAATTTACTATGCAATAACAAGCAGTTTTGTAAAGTCAGATATATATAAAAGGATAGCAAGTCACTGACTGACATCTGCAAACATATGAAGGGAATATTTATATGCTTCTTTACATGGAAACCATAGATCAGTTCTTTACAACACATAAAAGAACCAGAAAATTTAGTTGTTCATATTTCATATCTTTAAAAAATTATGTATTTCACAATTACTGATTCTTATATATGTTTAATGATCAATCTTCTTTATAGATCAACATTTAACAAATTTTTCAAACAATTATTAGAGGTCAATCAACTGTGCATAGCAAATACCTTCTCCACTTTGGGGCCTGAAGAGACTGGTAGTCTTTCTCCACAAAAAGTATCTCAGATGTTGTCAGAAATTAAGGAAAGTTAGAAATCTGGTATTCTGTAATGCCAGATTTCTAACTTTTAGATTGTAAAAAAATAGTTCTTCTAGCACAATGCTCAGGAAATAGTTGTCTAATCAGAGAAAACAGAGGTAGACAATACCTCAGTGGCCAGTGGACAGCCTAAAAAGCAACCAGATTCTTCTGACAATTGCATTAGGCTTCAATAGTGCCTACTCCATGGTTAACTCCTCTGAAGTTAATGCCAATTAGTAATGACTTCCTTGTCAATGGACTTGGTACTTTGTTTCCATGATTACAGCACCACTGGTGGGTTTTATACTTAATTTAGTTTTCTGTGGATGACAAGCCAGACCTCAATCACATGAATGCAAAGACTCCTCTTAATTTCATTTAGTTCCATTTATTGCTTGTAATTTGCTCTAGTCACAAATTTTACAACAGTTAGCTACTGTTTAACCATGCTCCTCAAAGTTCTGTCCAAAAGAGGCTGCAGTTTATTAGACAGGAAGTAAATTAAGGGAAGGGCAACTAAAAAAAAATTAAAATCTTGTCTATAGTTGTTTCATATCAGCTTTCACTTACAAGATCATTTACAAGGTATGAGATCCTCTCCTACCTTTTTCCATCAAAAACTCGCTATCTTTCACCAGAAATTTTTCCTCACAATCAAGTCATCCCTTCACCTTCTTTTGTATAAGCAAAACAGATCTGAGTTTTGAATGTATGTTTTCCAAAGTGCATACTCTGTAAAATATATATTCTTTTATATATTCTGTAATATATACTCTTTTATCATACTCTGTAAAATATTTTTTCTTAACTGTATTATCATATTTATATTCCTTTCAAATGCTGCAGTTACACAATACCATGTCACAAACTGGTTCATCTCTCACAAAGTAGTAATATCGAGCATTTACTATTTTGCTAAGAAGTGAGGTTTTGTTGCTAGAGAAATAAGGAGTGAGAGAGCATGAAGATTACTAGGCCATATAGGATAAGAAAATGAAAATAGAGAATACAGAGCTAGTAGTAGCAGAAAGAAAGTTCAAGTCTTTTTTGGTAAAAGTGTGGTCTAGATCGGATGGCCCGGCCTCCTGTCCAGCCAAATCCTAAGCATCCAATGTTGTCTCTCTAAGGAAATTATTCCAATGGCTGATTGTTCCCTATGCAAAAAATTTTCCTTTTCTGTCCAACTAGAATATCCCCAGGAGTAACTCGTACCTATTACTTCTCATCTTTTCCATGAGAAAGTGACTCCTTTTACAAGTGACTCTTGTAAAAAAGAGTCTCCATTTTCTCTGTAGCCACCCTTTATATACTGGAACGAGGTCTCCCCTAAGCCTCCAGTTCTCAAGGCTGAACAAACCCAGCTCTCTCAGCCTTTCTTCACATGTCAGGCTGCCCAGTTCTTTGAACACCTCTGTGGCTTGTTCTCTGGACCCTCTCCAGTCTGTCCACATCCTTTATTGTACAGAGGGACCGAACCCGAACACAATACTCCAGATGTGACCTGACTAGTGTTAAGTAGAGTGGGACAATGACTTCTTTAACCCTGCTGGTGATGCCCACATTGATGCAGCCCAGCATCGTGTTGCCTTTCCTTGATGCACCAGCACACTGTCCACTCATATGCAGCTTGCTGTCCACCAGGTCCTTCAGGTTCATTTCCTTCAGGCTGCTCCCCAGCCAGGTGGATCCAAGACTGTGCTGCACTCCTGGATTATGTTTTCCCACATGCCAGACTTTACATTTGTGTTTTTACATCATAAGTCTCTTGTTAGCCCACTCTTCCAGCATATCCAAGTTTTTTCTGCACAGTGACTCTCCCTTCTAACATGGCCACTTCTCCACTTGGTTTGGTACCACCGGCACCATCACTTCATGATACCATCAAAATTAAGGGAGGACAGGTGGAAGGGGCATAGGGAGGGGAGTAGCAGAGATATGCTTAAAGATATGAAAGCTACAAAAGAAGAAGAGACAGATGGAAGCTTTGCAAGACCAAGAACCATCTAATTCCAAAGAGCAATGGAGGTCAACACACTTGGTGTGACTTACAACTGCCACACCAGACATTAATCCACTCACTGCACTGGGGATGCAACATGTTGGTAATAAATCACTTATACTCAGTCATAAACTGTGACATAATTCATCTTTCAAGACCCAGTAAAAGATATTCAAATAAATGCAAAAAAGAAAAAACCAAAGTGAGGGTTATGCAGTCTTTCCAAGCAAGATACCATGCCCTCTTTCCAGGACAGCAGGTACCTGAAGTGAGCAGAAACAGAATGCACTGTTCTTGACTGAAATAAAAGGCAGAGGGAGAGGTCATAAAGTAATTTTATTGATGGGAACAATACATTTAACAAGATGATTCCTCTAGTCTTACAAAGAAATTCAACACTAAGAAAACACGCTATTAGGATTGCTATGGTTGCAATTATGCATTAAAATAGCTGAAACTGAGAAAGGTAGCACTGCAACTTGGAAACAATTTCCTAACATCACAGAATGGTGTCTAACACCTAAAGACCATGCCTGAAGGGAGGGAGAAAGATTATTAACAAGGGCATGTAGCAAAAGGACAAGGGGGAATGGATTTAAACTGAAAGGGTAGGTTTACATGAGATAGGAGGAAGAAATTCTTTACTGTGAGGGTGGTGAGACATTGAACAGGTTGCCCAGAGAAGCTGTGGATACCCCATGCCTGAAAGTGTTCAAGGACAGGTTGTATGGGGCTCTGAGCAACCTGATCTCGTGGGAAGTATCCTTGCAAGGGAAGGTTGAAACCAGATCTTTAAGGTCCCTTCCAATCCCAGCCATTCTATCATCCTATGACTTACAGCATTACTACTCATTGCTGTTAATGCTCTATCCTTCTCTAGAAACCTGGTTTTCTTTTGGGGCAGGAAAAGAAAGCAATCTAAAAACTTCAGTCTGCCATCTATGAGAAAACAGAACCAATGTGAGGAGAAAAATGGTTAATTATGAACATTTTAATACCTACTCTAGAAAAAAATATTAATATTGCTTTAATCACTGACTCAAAGTCATTCCAGTAACTATCAGAGATGGTTTACTGGGAGTAGTACCCTTATTTCCAGAATTCTGAAGTAGAGCAAAATTTGTTAAGATAGAAAAGGATAAATAAATTGTCAACAAACTTATAACAAAGGAAACAGCACCTTAAATGGTGACTGTATCTAATAAAAATAGAATATGACAAATATGAACAACATTTTTATATGTGGACAAATTTTGATGATAGCACAAAAATATTTTTTTCCAACTGCTGTGATGCTAGATGAAAATAAAGTAAAAATAAAAACAATCTACCTACAAATAAAAAACCCGAAGTCTTTACTGTCAAAACATTAATTAGATTTTCAATACCTATAAAAGTAAATTGTTTTCACTTTTATCTCTCTCCCAAAAGGTATTAGCAACCTGTACACTTGTATTTTAGCTATTTCCAAATATTTTAAACAAACAATCATTGAAATACTGGCTTTGTAAGCTTTTCACATTGTTTATTTAATCAAAAAGAGTTACAAAACAAAACCTAGTTGTGATTCAATTGCTCTGATGATGCTTGTTTTCTTACAGGCCCATTATCTACAGTGATAAATGTATGTCATCTTGAAAATTGAACACTTGCACGTATCTCAGTGGTTTTAGAAAAGATAATGTTAGTTCTCTAACTGTGTGTTTATTATTATTTCACAACTACCCTAATTTACCAGTATTTCTCTATGAAAAGAGTTCACTAGTCTTTATCAAAGAGCTGTATTTCCAGAAAGGGTTTGAAAGGGCATATACTGGTTTGGCTGGGATAGAGTCAACTTCCTTCACAGTAGTTGGTATGGTGCTTTCTTTTGGATTTGTGACCAAAAGGGTGTTGATAAAACACAAATGTTTTAGCTATTGCTGAGAAATTCAAGGTCTTCTCTGATGCTTCCCCAATTGCAAGGAGGCTGGGAGTGCACAAGAATTTGGGAGGAGACAGAGCTAGGACAGCTATGATCAATGGGATATCCCAGTGTGCAATGGGATATTCCAGACCATACAACATCATGTTCCAAATAAAGAAGCTGGGACAAAAGTTGCCTGATGATGGAGAGTAATGAATGTATTCCTATTTTGCTTTGTTGACACGTGTAGCTTTTGCTTTGCCAATTTATCTGTCTTTGTAACACCATTTCTCACTTTTGCCCTTTTCATTCTCTCCTGCTTCTCTGGGGGAAAGTGAGTGAGTGGCTGAGCTGCCTTCCAGGGTTAACCCACCTGGAGGACATGGATGACTAATACTCTTTGAAATAGGGAATCAAATTTTGAAACCAGCAAAGACAGGACTTCTCCTGCTCAGTTTTAAACTACTGGAATAACAGGCCTTTCTACATACAGCTAAAACCACTGCAAGTATTACATACACTTTTGTAAAGTAATAACCCATGAAACTGCTTCAGACAAACATGCATATAGATATATCTCTCTGGTTTTTGCATTAATAAACTAGTAAGAGTGATTTTTTCAGGCTGCAAATTGTGGCATTACATTTCACACCACACAAGAAAAATTGACTAAAGCAATCTTTAGCCCCAAATCCTAAAGACTGAAATGCAAGACAGAGAGATAAGACTTAGGGGAATAAACAACATTGTAAAGGTAACACAATGTTGAGTATTTTGTAAAAGAATACTGCAATGTATTTCTAGGCACAGAAGCAGAGTTAAACACACCTTTATCCCTACCTCAGATGTTTTTGTCAGACCATATTCTTGAAACTTGTTGTTTTTTTGGTTTTTTTTTTTTTTTTTTACATTTTGATGTGGATTTTTTTTATTTATTTCAAATGGTATGTATTGGCAAAAAAATAAACAAGCTAAAGTATTTTTCCCTGACACCAAAAATCCTTGTTTAATCTTTACAGTCCAGTCTTTCTTATTCTCCTTCAATATGCCTTAAGCTCCTTAGCTCTATATTTTTCATCTTCCTTTCACATTTTTAAGTACTAAATATATCCCTTCTTTCTGAAGATCTCACTATCTCTGCAGCCTGTTATCTTTCATCATGAAACTGCTTGTGTCCCTTCAAAAAAACGTTTTTGTAACCCTAAGGAAATGACCTATAGCTACCCCTTTTTTCCTTCTCAATGGAACCAAATTCTCTTCTTTGACATATTCACATCATCTCTGTTCTACATTTTTCACCTATCTGCCACTATATCCTACTTCCTTCGTGGCTGGAGAATTACTTGAGCATTTTCTGTATTTATGTAAAATATCACATATACAATATTACTATTAACTTTGATGCAATTACAAATCTATGCTTTTCCTAAGGTATAAAACCTAGAAACACAATAACATTCTACAGAGTAAATATCAAATAGTCTAATTAAAGCTCTGATATGAATGGTAAAATTATAACCACCAACCTGGGCTTTCCTCATATAGGCTAAAGGTTCTTTAATATGTTCAGGTGGTGCTGCAGGATGACAGGGCGAAGGAAACCTTAAGAAGAACATACGGTTAACTTTAAATATTCTGATGTTTTATTTTGCTTAATTAATCCCATATTTCTAAACCTAAATATAACTTCTATATATAGAGAGCACTAGCAAAAACACAAGTGTGTGTTGATCAAAACTGAGTATTATTTTTAAGTATTTTTTCCTCATCCATTCTATGGATACGAATAAGATAATAATATGCAAGAATTAGTAATATTTCAACATGAGTTCTTCTTGTATTAAAAATAATGTTCCCTTATAATTTCACATACTTACAAAATAAAGTAAAATAATGACATTAACAAATCAGGTATTTTAAAAGTGAATTCTCTTCACATAATGTCATCTTTATGACATCTTTATCTTTTATGTAACTTTCCCTCTCCAAGTCATCACAATTTTTAAGAGACAATATTTTTTTTGAGGTTCTCCCTTTAAAAATCAGTAGTGAACATGTACATGTCCAAAGTAATTAGAAGTTTAAGTGAGGTATTGACTTAAGCAAAGCTGAATATCCACTCATAAAAATTAAAAACTAAACCAAATCACCAATTTATCTTTCAGTAGCATAGGTTATTTCCAATGAGTTTTTGTCAAACATTACATCCAGCTTAATTTTAAGTGTCTCAAATGTCTTTCAGGAAACAAAATTTTCACATAGCTTCTCCAATAGTAAGCCTGAATTTTCATTTGTTTGAATGCATTCAGTCAGTTCCTATCATATGTTTTTGGGAAATCCTCCCCAAATTTCTTCCCATTTTTAACAGATAAGATCATTCCTGTACTGGCTGCAAATTTGTTATGAACTATTCTGTTCCAATGTGTAAAATAGAATCAATATCAACAGATTTCAGAAATGCTGTTTCTTGGCTTTTCCACAATGCTCATGAAACCATGGTGTTCACAGTTAATTTCAATTTTCAAGGGCAAATTTCATTATTTTGCTGCTTATTTCCGTGCATTAGCCCTAGAGACAGGTAAATATTTTTTCCCTGGAAAGATACAATGAAGATGAATCCTTGCTAACAGACAGAAGCAGAATTAAGTCCCTCATACTACTAAATATACATTGGGCTAAACTGGTAACTCTAACAAGCTTACTTACATTAGCACAAACAGATTTGCATACACATTTCTTATTTTATAGTTGCATTCATGGCTATATCTGTTATGAAATTCACCTTTCCATTGTGCCAGAATGGAAAGAAAAATTATGTTTCCCAGAAGTCTAACCCAAAGTTTGCTGAACAATAATAAAAAGGAAACTTGGCTGATTTGACTGCATTTATAACCATATCCCAAGCATGATGAGCACTGACCTGAGAAACCTAGAGATCCAGTATCTTAAAGATTTTAAAAAATAATTAATACAAAAAATACGTGCAATGCTGTGACCAATACCTCAATTACAACTCATTTGCAGCAACTACCTCATTTACATAATTATATTATGACCCATGGTACCTTTGGAAGTAAAGCCAAAAGGAAAATACTAAAGTAACTACAAAATGTAATGATATTTATTTCATTTATTCTTTAAAATGCACTTGGTTGCAGTATATTCACTAGGATGAAAAAGAAATAATGGCACTTTAAAAACAGAAACTAAGCAGGTACCCTTGCTATGACAGATATTGCAGATTACAGTAACACACCATACACCTCTATAAACAAATGGATCAAAAGTAAATCATGTGAGCAGAACTCATTAAGTGAAAATACTTAATAAACTCACACATTGAGTTCACTATAAACAGCATTCTGAAGTTTCTTTTCCCAACCTGTTAAAAAAAAAACAACGAGAAGACAACTTTAGGAATTAATACTAATGGAACCTCAATCAGAGGTTGCTTTGCAGTCACTGGAGTTTTATGTCTGGTCTCAGTTCATGTCTACCTACCAGAGAGACAAGAGGAGACAAAGAAACCTTAATCTAATTAAGACAGGAAAACTGCAAGTTGAAACCTCTATAGAGACCTAATATCCTTTACTTCCATCTGCTGTTCAAATAATTACAATATAGTTTTGGTTAAAAATCTTACATTCTATTTCTTAAAGCCATCATTTTATAAAACCAACAATTAATATTAATAGAGACAGTGTTCCTGATGATTATAAATCTGAGATCATTTATCATAAAATCCTCACATTATAGTAACACAGCCTACAACTTTCAATGCAACTTGGAAATTTAACTAAAGGTAAAATTTTCAAGAGTATCTCCATGGAAGTTAATTTCCATTTTCAGAAGTGACTGAACTCTCAACTCACTCAGAACTTTAAAAAAAATCACCAGTATCTTATAAAATGATAAAAGCACTTTGCATAGTACGTTTTTCAAAATGCAGATGGAATCCAACAGCACTTTCCCTTTTAGATTTTCTTTATCTGATTTAATAATCTGGAATCATTTAATGTCTGCTTCTGGCTACTGTCAGTGACAAGACACCAAGCTCCACAAAGCACTGTTTTCATCACTTATATCACATATGTTCCTACATACATCTATCCTATTCACAAATATATCAATGAAGTATTACAAACCTGATGTCTTCAGAAAATCCTTAATATCCTCTTTTAGAGATTCCAGCTTAATTTCTGGTTTGTGTAGGCTAACCTAATATGAAAAATAAATAAGCATCAAGAACTAAAGAAAAATTACATTATTCAAGTTATAAAGTAAGTAACAAACATGCTTAGGGTCACACCCAAAGCAAACTCCTTCCTTGAGCAATAGTAGTCAAAAATATCCGTTAACTTTTCTCTCACTCAATGTCTTCACCTTTTTCATCAATGCTAAAAGGTGTTATGTGGGGAAGAAGAGAGAAAAAAGGAGTAGAATATGCAATGAACACATATAAACATACATGTTTAATAATCTGAGCAAATACCCCCCATACTTAGCCCAAATGCTAGACTATACACATTAAGGAATTGGTCATAAGGCACACATGGAAAAAACTAGAAGCCAATCCCTGTATTTCACCTGAAAGAAATAAAACTGAAAACATTCCATAATTTTTCACTTAACCTCCCACAGTTCACCTCTTTCAGGTAAGAAATGCCATTTTCAAACCAAAAAACTGAGTGTGCACCGAACACTCCCCACTGCAGATATGACTGCTGGGTATATACGGCCTCTTGCAATGAAAGAGGCACTCAACACACCAACCAGCACCAACCAGCACTAACCAGCATTAAACCAGCACTAACCAACACTAACCAGCTTTACAACCATACCATGACACAACCACAAAGACTGAAAGGTGCTGCACATCTTTCAGCAACAGCAGGACCAGCTGCTACAGCATCTCCTTCTTCTGCAGCTAGACCAAGAGGAGAAAACCAACACATCACAAAGGTCCCAAAGGACAACAAGCAGAAACTCAGAAGTTTCTGTGAAGTGCCTTCTACGACATATTTTCCTATGCATGGTACATGGCAATAGCTGATTAAGATCAGATAATAAAGCTAAAGGTTTAGAGAAAAAAAAGCAATGCTGCATGCTAACTTGAAAATAACACCAGAAGATCTGTGTGTCCACAGCCATGACAGCTCCAGGCATATGTTAGAAGCATATGGCCATATCATCTACACAGAAATGTGAGACATCTCTTACCAAAAGCTACTCAGCAATGTGCTCTAGGCATATCAACTGCTAATTCTATTGCAGCAAGCTTTCCTGCTGCAATAGAATTTTAATTTTTATTTAATTAAAAATAATCTTTCACCAACTTGGGCAGTCTTCCAGCCCTAACAGCACTGCTGACAGCATGGCATGCTTTAAGTCCACAGCACACAACTAAAACTCCAAAATCTTGTACTTTGCCTTACAGTTTATACATGGAAAAGGGTGTTTCTGCACTGGAAAAGCTGGTCTAGGTGAATTCACAATGCAGAATTTTAAGAAAACCTTTCCATTTTCCCCACATGAAAAGAGGAATGGACAATAATGGAGAGAATAACAGCATCAGCATTTCAAGTCCCCTTGCCATTACAGGTAAGGGAGGCATTTATATTTAGTTTATTAAGTGCAATAGCAAAGAGACTATTTCTCAGCATGCTTCTGAGAAAGAGAGGTCATCAGAAGCACAGACCAGAAGGTGTGGTGAGTTGCATAACTCATGTCAAATGACAAACACATATTCCATCCAGCACAACAGTAAAAGCTAGCAAAGGATGGTTACTAATATCTGGGAAACAAAGATTTTTATGCGTGTTCTTGGGCAGCTCACAAAATATCCTTTTAAACAAAAACCTCAAGGAGGATTTCATGAAGAATTCCTTTTGAAGCTACTTTGATGGGAAGTCCTATGTCCTTTTTGGACATTTGTCAGGCTGAAGGTTTTCTCTGCTGCAAGGCAGTGGTTTTGTGTGTTTACTGAAGAAATTTTTTAAAAAGTAACACACATCAAGCAGGGCAGATTTTGCCATACTGTTCCTCAGAAGTTTTTGTGCACCCTTTTGTAAATGTTCAGCTTTGTCTTTGAATTAAATATGGCTAATTCTAATCTCAAGGTCCATGGAGTGTCAGGTCTGGCATACTTTTTAGATATGCAAAAAAATCCCCTCACAAATAGAACTTATTACAGATGATAAATCACACAAAGAAAAGAAAGCTCCTGTACAATCTGCTATAAAATGGATTAATTATCTTGACACTGGAAACAGTACAAGAAATTACGTAAGTGTAATCAGAACGGTGTTTTAATTCTCTGCTTTTCACACACCTGTGAGCTCTTGGCTTATTAAGGAGTATCTGATACTCCTATTGACAACAACAGGGGTTTTTTTGGAGATTCCTGGAAATTCTGGAAATTGATACAGCATATCACATTAGAAGGCATTAAGGAGTTCAGTCCACAGAGTACTTCCCATTTTCCCTGTCAGGCCAAAAGAACAACAGAGGTCTTTCTTGTAAACTGCTGTTCCCAAGAGAACCTGTTCCCCAGCTGCAGAACATCAAATCCAGAGACTCCTGTATGCAGCAGAAAGGCAGTCAAAAAGGAAACAGGACAGCATGCTGGGGGAAAATTTTTCCTAAGGATTACATCAGTGCATCAACCTGCACTGGTTACCTTCACCTCTTCATGCCCATGTATTCAGCCAGATATTATTTCATTATTCCTAGCCCTGATGCAGCCAATATTCTCAGGCTCATCTTTAACTTATCACAATATCTATTTTTAGATGTTTCACATCCTTCCTGTGTCCTTTTTCTTCTCTTCACTGAAAAAAGCTGTACTGAGACAAATTTTCACATAAAAAATGTGAAAATTCCCCCCCACCACCCCCAAAATTTGGGGGCACTTTTGTCTCCACTTTTACCAATTCAGAGTTCAGTTGCAAAAGCCTCCTCCCATTTACACTTTCCCTCTTGTTTACTTGTGTACTACAATCAACACATTCCTAAGTGATAAGCAGAACAAGAGAGCCACAGAAACTTAGGATTGCTGATCAGTTTTCAAATCAGAAATTAGATACTTGAGAATGTGGCAAACAGTTCAGCTGGCAGCTGCAGCCAGCTCTAACACAGACCATATTCCAGCTCTGTGTAACACAACAAGGGAAAATACTCATTTTGGTAAGTTAAAGGAACTCTCTTCAGAACTGTGTTGCTGTATGGTACCTCTTTAGAATTCATATGGGTGTTTATGGGAATTAAATTGAGGAATCAAGGGGACTTAGCAGAGCTGATATTCCAAAATTACTAGTCCAGGTGTCCACATAATCTTGCTTTTCCTTTGTATTAGCTGATCTCACTTATTTCTGTGTTGGACCATGTTGGAAAACACATTTAGGTATTTATATTTTAGGTAGGCTTGGTTTGTTTTAAACTGCTTGATGCAACACACTAAGTCTCATTTGCATTTTTTCCCTGTGATTTTATTCCCTGTAGAATAAAAAAATATGTTGACAAAATTTTATTTATATAAAAAAGCATTACTACAACTTTACATAGCTAAAAATGCCTGCCTAAGATTTACTGGGAGAAAAACCCACATTGATGAGATTTGTACTCATGAACTGAATTAATTCCCTGCATGATCAATAAACAGCAAACACCCAGGTAGAACTACCAATTTCAACACACACATCTTGATGAAAGGATATCTTACTTCTATGAGAAAAATACTATCTGTTATTATAAGGAGACTATAACATGCAGGGTAATAGAGAGTGAGCAATATAGGGGAACAATCCATGAAAGCAAAGGGCGACAGCTAGAATAGGGAAAAAGCCAAATATTCAGAGACTGAGTCAGGGCAATATAGAGTCCTGAAAGTCAAACATTTCAGCAAGAAATAACAAATCATTGCTAATAAATGTTAATGCCTATCAACTTTTCCCTGTAAAACTAGTATTGTGCATAATCTTATTGATATGGCACTGAGGTCCAGGTGTGGGATGTCTATGGTCCTCTCCAGTCTTGGTCAGCCTCCTGTGAATCAAGACACATCTGTCCCTTCCACATTCCTTCATAAAACAAGCTATCATTACAGCATTTCTTGGCACCCCCAATTCTTCAGCTGTACACACCCAGACTTGGGGGACTTCTAAAATTTTGCGAAATTTGCCAGTGCCTAAGGTACCACTAACAATCTTGTGTGTGCATCTTTGATTTTGGCAAGGTATCCTGCTGGGATCTGTGCAGTCACCATCAGAAGTGATACCCTAAATGTACTCTCTGTACCTGGATGCCAAGATGGAAGAAAATCCAGACACTCAACACTGCTGTGGCTGAAAGGAAGCAAAAGGATAGCACAACAGTAAAATAATAAAATTGGTGGAAATAGGAAATTGAGTCACAGAGGAACTGAACACAGAGCTCAACCTATTTACAAATTAGCATCTAAATTTGAAAGTGGCATTCAGTGATCATGACTGGAGCAGCACTGATCATGCAAGAGATGATCCATCAATCACAGCACTCAAAGAAGTACAGGAAAATAACTAGAGGACCAGCAACATACTACTAAGAGGAGGCTTGACAGAACAAAGTGTTCCAGCATAACTCCTGTGTTAAACTATTTCTTTTCTCAGCAAGAATAAACACTGCAGAGAAGTGATCCAACTATACTGAAATGTGGAATTGCATCAGGTGAACACATATTTTTATCCTGTTGCAAACAGTCTGCAAATAACTTTACACAATCCTAATATTTTTACAGGCTATCTACCATAATTTCTGTTCAAAGCCTTTTTGTTTAGATAAACATGTACTCTCTCAAAGCATTTATTACTGTTCAGTATGTTTCTGCACAAGTGCACAATGTTTTTCGGTTTTATTGCTATTATTTCCCAAATTACAATAAAACAGAATCCCCAAATATAACCCATCTTTAGAAGAAGTAAATTCAATGAAAGCTAATAAATATCCACCATTCCTTATGTACTTCATTCTACCATAACTGGACTTTATAAGGACCAAGCTGACTTGGTAAAATCCACTTCAAGCACAACCACCACAATTTCAACATAAACACTCACTAAAAACTTCAACCCCTGCAACTTTAAGGGAAAGATTAGTTTTGGTTATACATTTCTGTAACAGAAAGAAGACTCATTCTGAGCCTAACTAAACAAATTTTAGTGAGTGTGAAACCCTGATTATAATGACAATTTTCCAACCCTTCTACATTTCTACACGAACTATAATAAGGGAAAAATTTTGTGAACTTTCTTATACAAGTAAAAATAACCTAGCAGATACAGAGAGCTCCAATCAGCTTCATATGGAAGTAAACAGCTTCAAATGTTATGCTGTGGTACAAGAAATACAGATATATTTTAATAATATATTTTAATTTTAATGTTTAATAAATTTTCTACGTTTTGAATATAAAATTAGTGCTGAAAATAAAATACATACACAAGGCAAAATCCAGAAATCACATTACTAAAAAAGGACTACTCAGCCAGTCAAGCTTGCATTGCTTCTGAACTCCATCATCTGATCAACACATACTCAACTGCATTCAATTTAAAATTCACTATAATGCAAATATTACTGCTGAGCCACTTAAACCAAAGGCACAAGCTCTATCAGCAAGCATAGTAAATCCTTTGCTAAATACAATGCATGAAAATGAACCATTACTTTTCCATGATGACTCATGAGCCTACATTTGTTTGCTAACTTTTATTAAATAAATGCTGCATTGCATAGAAACATTCTCCTTCTGAATTTGATCTTTTATATAAGTTGAGATTGGTATCAATTTCTTTTTTTTTTTAACTGGCAAAAAATATCATGAAAACAATATGCTGGGACATTTTGCAAACCATAAATTATAATAAATTATTCTAAGCTTATTTACCTCCACTTTCTTTAGAAGCAGAGTTAGGCACTACTCCAGCTCCAATGTTCCTAGCACTCCCAAATAAAGTCTCCTCCTCCTTTGCCCCAGCTGAAATCTTCTAAAGACCCTTACCTCTCTCTGTTCAAACTGTCTTTAAAGCCTTCTGGTTCTACCACAGGTCTGGTCCAAGAACAGTGGCAGACTCCTCTCCTCTGGACAGTGTTTCTGACCAGGACATCTCCTCTCCACCTTCTTCGTACCTTCAGGCACCTCCACCAATGTATTCTCACTCCCAAACTGAATTGCTACAGTGGGGTGGGATGGGTATCAGGCCTGATTTTTACACTTACATTACCCCTTTTAGCCTACTGTAACAGCCCTTATCATGCTTTGTTATCAGTCCCCTCAGGTTGTCCCAGTCCAGCCATACCTACAAGAAACATCTGAGAACATTCATGCAGAAAATGGCGGGGGGGACTCCTTGCACTGTGAGTCTTTCTTGTTCCATTTAAAACATAATTTAGAACCTTTATCTTTCATTTAGAACCTTTCATTTTATTGTCATCTCTTGTTTTAGAAAAGTTCTTTAGGAATAAACTACCGAAGCTTTTGTCTGTTGGTTGGTTTTTTTGGGTATTTTTTAAACTTCATAATTTGCCCTGGTCACTAGAGGTTCTGGGCAACTCTGAGTTAGACTGATTTCTATTAGAGGTTTGCATGGGACAAAAATTAAGACTGATTAATCTCAACTGATTAATAAAGCCCAACTCAAAGGTTTTCAAAGATCATGAAAAATGAAGTTTCTGAATTGGCTGCAAATGAAAATGTGCTAAAAAGGTAGCACTTTTTCATGTCTCTGAACAGTTTCATTTTTATTGTCTGTTCACTGACACAGATTTTCCCTAGAGCAGAATTTTAGCAAGATTTCACAAAATAATTTATTTTAAAACTGCATTTTGTCCTTGAGATGTCCATGTTTTAGTTTTTCTGAACATCTCTAATCTCTACATTAAAAACATTTACAATTCAGAAAGGGAAGAGAAAAATTAAGATAAAAACAAGCAAATTTGATGACAAACTTGCACAGTGAAGTTGTGACCAGAAAATGAGGTTTCTCCTCTGCTCCCCACTAACACCAGCAGCAATTCTACCTGTTGAAAAGTTACTACCCAATATTTTGGCTCTTTGTCACTGCTACTCTTTCCTTTCAAACACACTACAAAGTATGCTCAGAAGAAATTCTAAAGTGATAGGTACATTAGAACTGTTACCCACATTAATCTCTCTCCTTAACTGCAGTAATATATCAATATATCAAAAATCAACCTACAAAAATCAACATTTATATATTTATTCATTCATCACTTACATGACACTACCTCTACTCTAATCCTTGGGATAAAAATGTGATTATCTTGGTATCCCCAGAAGTCAGGCTCTGACAGCAAATCATTTGATGCCCATGCCAAAGTTATTTCAAAGAGATTGTGTATCACAGCCCTTGACACCAGCTCAGGCTCCCAGTGACAGCCAAGCAAAGCACTGGTTTGATCAGTTCATAACCACAGGGCTACTCTCTCACCACTCACAAATAATGTCAGGATACTGTGTTTTCCCCAAAATTCTATTAACTCATCAATGAAACTGTTCATTCTGTGCTCTCCTTCCTAGAAAATAAGAGACAAATGTACAAAATATAGCTTTTCTAATAACTAAAATCCTGTTTGTGAGACTACATGTTCTCTCAAAATTTCAGGGATTATTATAATGGACCTTAAGATCCATTTTGACTGTAGTGTTTTCAGACAGTAAGTATTTTTGAGGAACAAATATCATCATCATCATTTTCTACACTAAGAGATGAAGAATATTTGTGAAGTACAGCTGCAGTATAAATATCCAAAACAAGTTTCACTTTGATGCACTGATTCCAAAGACTTCCTAAAACACAGTATGCATCTCCCAAAATAGTTTAAAATCCCCTAAAAAAGGGACCACCCTTCAAAATCACAACTTGTGCAGACCAAGCATTGTTAACCAGCAGACAAAAAACTCCATCACATCCTACCAACAAACTGGATTTCAGGAGTGATGCACAGCAGCAGCTGAGATTTCCTCCTATTTGACAGTGCAGCTCCAGCAATACCCCGTGTAATGGGAGGAATATCAAGCATCAGCTTAATACAGAGTGAAGCACAATGCAGAAACTTCCAGAATTCTGTACAGCTGCCCAGGGCAGAACAGGAGACCAGCCTCTGACTGAGGGGCCCTTGCACGGTGCAGCACGAACGTGACTGCCCAAGCTTTACAAACAAAGCAACTCTTCTGTACATGGAAGAGCATAAATGCCTGCAAGGTCAATAAGAAAGGCTGCTCTATCAAGAACACCCAGATTCCTGGCAAACACAGTGTACATTTGGCCCTACTAATTGAAACTACAATCTCCTAGAGATAATTCATTTGATTGAGAAATCCCATTGTTGATGTACATATAAAGTTTCAGATCACTACACTAAACTACGGCTCTGCTTTAACCTGCTATTATAAACCCTTCACACACAACTCTAAGAATCAGCTTGAATATTTGTTGCTGTATTTTTCTCTTTCCCTTTAGCACTGGATATGACTAGAATGATCATGACCTATACAAACACTTCTCTTTCTTCTCCAAGAAATCTGTACAACAGTGCTCTGAAAGCCATCATAGCAGATACATTCTCATATCCAGCAGGGATTTGGGCACCTCACTGCCCTATCAGACTCCAAACCCCCCCTTGGGAGGGCAGTGCTCACGTTCTCTGCACAAAATGGCTCCACCAAACCAAGCCACCCAGCCAGTTTAGCACCTTCTAAACACCCAGCCAAGTCCTGAGGACACCAAGCTGCCTCCTGTCTCAAAAAACCCCTGCAAAGAATCAAGTGACCGTGAAACCTGGCCCTGCCAGAGACAGGGATAAAGAACCCTGTGGAAGGGAGTGCTTTCAGGTTTGTTAGAAACAGGAAGAGAGTGGTTAGAACAGAGCCCTGTTCACCGCCCGTTTTGAGGACAAGATGTGACTCTGCACTCCTCATGTCAGGTTTTTTAGGATACTTAATTTCCCAACATTTAGCAGAACCCAGCCTCTACACTGCTTCATAATTCCAGCCCCCTTCAAGTCATGTACATTGGCTTATTCAAATATTTAGAAAGACCTGTCAACAGAAGCAAGGCAGACACATATTAATAAAAGCACTTAGAGACCAAAACAGTACATTTAAATACAAAACAAACAAAAGACAGGCAGTGTGACAGTGATGTCACTTGCTACAGAAAGCTTCAGGGACATTCAAAGAGGAAAATCATGTTTCATTTAAAAATGCAACAAAACTAATGGACAAATAATGGACATGATATCCTAAAAAAAACAAAAAAAAAACCCAACCCAACCAACCCAACACAAAAAACCCCACAAACAAACAAAAACCCCAAAAAACCTCCCAAAAAAAAAATCCCCAACCTGTATAATTTTAAGCAGTGTTTGAAAAAAAAGCCCAAAACCAAAAGCACAAGATTTTAAAAAACCCAATCCAAAATATTTCAGTAATGCACAATATTTGTTGCACCATGACTAGGTTATTATTATCATGAAAATTGACGCAACTTTAATCTGAAACATCCTAAATTAAATTCAGCTGCAATATGAAAATCTGTCTCCAAGTGCAGATAAGTTATTAAATATAAAAAAGGGCAACTGTTATCCCAGCTACTAAAATTTACTTCCATCCGTATTTTTTTTTCATTTATTTTCACTTCCTTTCACCAAATCCTCATTTTCTCAGGGACACTAGGGGAGCGGGGGAGGGTGGGTGGACTTTAAAGCTCTCCAAATTAAAGATTAAAAAAGCAATTCGTTTCAGGACCTATATTTGAAGCAGCGAGATTTCAGATGGATAGTCTTCATATTCACTGCGAAATCCTTGGGTCCCAAGAGAAAACACAACAAACACGGCTCTAGAAACCAAACACGCCGCTCTCCGGCCCCGCCGAGGAGGGAGAGGAGCGGGATAAGAAGGAAAAGAGGGAAGGGACGAGGGGCGCCAGGGGCCCGGACTCCCTGCCCGTGAGGAGAACACCCGGGCCGGGGGCGGCGGCCGGGAACAAAGCGCCGGGGAGGGGCAGCGCGGAAGGGAGGCGTGCATGAGGGCACAGCGGCAGGTCAGGGCTCACCCGGGCCTGTCGCTCCAGCTGGGAGTGCAGGCTGGAGCCCTGCAGGCGCTGCACGACCCTGGCGATGGTCAGGGACAGCCCGCGGTCCGGGTCCAGCATGGCGGGCCCTGCGCGGCCGGGCCGCCTTCGCCGCCGCACCGCCGCGTTACCGGGCAACGGCGGCAGCGGCGCCCGCCTGCCGCTGCGCCCGGCCGGGAAGCGGCGCCGCACGGAAAGGTTCCGCCCTGAGCGGGAAGGAAAGGCCCAGGGGCCGTAGGTGCGAAAGGAACGACATAAGTCAGAGGGTCCGCAAACAATCACAAAGTTTTATTAGAAAATTACTGGAAATTTTATTGTCCAGGCCTCCTATATAAGCACAGAAGAGAGAGAAAGAGGGGAAGGGGAGGGGAGGGGAGGGGAGGGGAGGGAAGGGAGGGAAGGAAGGAAGGAAGGAAGGAAGGAAGGAAGGAAGGAAGGAAGGAAGGAAGGAAGGAAGGAAGGAAGGAAGGAAGGAAGGAAGGAAGGAAGGAAGGAAGGAAGGAAGGTGTAAAAAATGCATATTTTATGATTGGCTTTTCGCAAATATTTAAATGAATATAATATGTGTTAGAAAGTTGTGCTGTATTAATTTTCTTAAGTAGTGTGTTAAATATAGTTTTAGGTTATAACAAAATGTTAAAATAGAAACTATGCTAGGTAAGATATTTTTTTAAAGAAAGGACTCGCAGCAATATAGCAGCCACAGGACACCTAAATCTTTCAGAGAAAGAGAATTTATTGCCCTCTTATCAGGCGAAATTCACTTCTTCCCGCTTCGCTCAGCCATGATAACGCCAGTTAGGATTCAGAGGAAGAAGCTGACAATGACCTGACAGAATCCTGTATTTGAATGGAATTTATGCATCATGTATGAGATGTATGAATATGCAACAGGTTATTCCTTTTAAGGGTTAATCCTCTGTTGAGGGGTGTCCTTTTTCGGGCTTATGCTGCCCAGAAAAAGGTACCCGGACATCCATAACTCTTTGTTTCTCTTGTCTCATATTGTCCTAATCCAAATTGTCCAAATTATTATTACTCTAATTATATTGCTATTTTTATAACCATTTTATTATCATTAAACTTTTAAAATTTTAAAAACAAGTGATTGGCGTTTTTCACAGACGGGAAGGAGATGGCGGGTCCTGGTCCCAGTGCAGCGGTTCAGCTGCTGCGGTGCCTGGGGTCCTGGGCTGATGATGCCTTCTCATGGACAGGTTTGTCCAGCCCCAGGACACCTTTCTGTGTGCTGCTCGAGGGATACAAGCCAGCCCGTGTGAAATACAAAGCTGTGTTTCGTGTCAGGTACACACAGGCAACGTGTGTATTTGTGATTGTAATATGTGTGGAAACCGACCATGGGACAGTTATAAAGATGAATTCTAATAATAACTGAGGAAAGTAAAGCATGGAAGAAGGCCTTTGAACCTATCCTTTGTTCGCAATTAACCTTTATAAGTCTTAAGTTGATTTAAGAGCATTTGAATTAAAGCTTTCAGGATGTTGCTTTTTGACAGGAACTTTCTGCTTGTAGCTAAGCCTGAAAGATTTTTGCAATAATAACCTTTTGAAGTATAATTTTAGAATATTGCTTGTAGTAAGGATCTTTGAAACTATAGTTTTAGAATATATAAAAAGAAAACATGCTTATCTCACGCCTTGCCAAACAGTGAAAAGCGGCTTGAAAAAGGAAGATGAACATCAACTCAAGGATTAATAGTTTCAACCAGGGCAAGCTGGACATCACTGTTATGAGATTTACAGTCCTTGCAATCAAAAGGTGGACCCACATCTGGAATCTGGACCTCACCAGCTGGGAGACTTCTTTCTTCTTTCAGAAGCTGGACCCCCACCATCTGGGGATACTCCTTTTCTGGGATACCTTCTGAGAAAAACTAAATCACAATAGTGTATAGAATTGTGATGTAAAAATTGGGAATAGAAACTGCTGATGAGTAAAAATTGGGAATAGAAACTGCTGAGAAAGCCGATGAGTACCCCTATAAACACCTGTAAGCCTCAACTATCGGTGTGCAGTTGGAGGGAAAACTTCCCCCACTGTACCCAGCGCTGTATTGCTCATACTTTACCATATTAATTAATAAATTGATTACTGCTTGAATATTGGCCTAGTCAAGCTTCTCATTTACAACAGCCCGTATTGATGCAAAGTTTTGTTGCATTTTTCCTCATCTGCTTGGCGTGGTGAGGCACTCGTTCAGGCTCGGTAGCGGCACAGCCCTCACTGGAGCCTCACTGGGCAGGTGTGTGGCACTGTGTGCTCATCCCAGCCTGATGTACCTGCGAGGGACTTGCATCCATTTAGCCTCTCTGGGAAAATCTATTCCTACGTGTCATCAAGTTTTTACTTAAGAAACTAATTTACTACATCAAAATACCCATTATTAAAGTCCCAGAAGGATTAAGAAATAAGCTAATAGAGGAAAAGCTGATTGTTGACCTATAAAGCTTTAAAACCCATTTTCAGCTCTGAGGATGACCTCTGTAAAACAAAGAATGTTTCAAGATGCTGAAACATCAAGAGTAAGTTTTTCATTATTGTGAATGACAGATATGAGGAAATGATAGATGTCATCAGTTACGTCAATAGAAAAAACTACTGCATATAATAGGTATAAAAAGTGCACCTGAACTCATTTGTCTGCAGTTTTCATTTATTTGTGAGCATTTCTGGATAAAATGAAGTTTAAAAAGGAAAGAATAGTAACAGAAGGTCAGAGATGGAGTTCTTTAATGAATTGTAGAGAAACCTAAAACAGTCACTTATGCTAATCAAAATACTGAGGAGAGGTTGCTTCTCAGTTCATAGAGAGCACAGAGAAATGAACCCAGTTGCCTACCTGTGCCTTGAATATCTATTCTGATTTACATCAAGTGTTCTGTTGCTTCTTTTTTTACATGCATATATAATGTTAGGGGCAACAGTGAACACATTTTTTTTCCCTATGTATTGAGAGAGTTAATGATATTTTTATCTACATTCCCAACTGAACAAGCATACAAAGTGTAATAACTTTCTGTGCTAGTTCATGAAAAAAGTCTGCAAAATGTTCCATACAGAGAGTACCTCGCCTCATTTTGGTTTGTTTGGGTTTTTTTTGGGCTTTTTTTGGTTTTTTTAATTGAGGATCCTTTGTTTGTGTGGGAACTCCACCTGCTAAGGAAAGCACATGCAGAAACCTGCAGTGTGACCATGAACTCTGCAGGTCAATAGCTGAAGTCCAGAGTTTCACATTTCAGCTGCAAGTGGGAGAGAGAGCCCTCCCTCCTTGCCTGGTACAGTCCTTGGCAGCGTTTTCCTTTCCAGTTTGTGAGCAAACCTGTGGACTGCCACAGGGATGGGAGGCAAATGTTGTGTTTGGTGAGTGTGTTATTTGTCAGGGCAGTTTGATAGGTGAGGACTCAGGGGCTGGGTAATTCCTGCTGGTAGCACAGCACAGTCTCTGGCTGCTTCCCATGTGATCTGCAGACACCACGTTTGGCCCCAGGGCAGGTCACGGAGTGGGACAGAAGCCAGAGCACCTTGGTGATTGGAAGTGTGTGTTCCCCTGCTGCTGGGGAGTGTGGGCAAATCATACATCACAGGTGAGTTTCATGTGCAATGCATAAGACTTTGCAGGTCTGCAAAAACCACCCTGATCCCTATAGGTCAAAAAAAATGGGATAAAAAACTAAGGTCAGCTGCAGAGGAGTAATTTCCTGCCCCTGACTACCTCTGCTCCAAGGTTCCCCTTTATAACCCTTTGTCTATGTACATGTGTTGATCTTCATTCCTTGGTTTTTTAGGCTGTTTCCAGCCTGGTTTCCCTCCATTGCATTTCCCTTTGGTCAGTTACATCTCCAGTATGGGTAGGAAAACTTACTTCTTGTAAATGCCAATCCAAGCTTAAAAGTAGGGCGATATGAAGAGATAATCTACAGAATCTTACCAAGGGCTGTTAACAGCTTCTTGTGTATCCCTGCCATATCTAGTTAAGAAATCTCATGCTTAAGTGTGTGCTTCTTTTTTGTTTCCTTACAAGGAGTGGACTGCATAGCAGCTTGAGAAATACAGAAATTTATTAGAAAATATCACTTAAATAACAGGCATTGGCAGAAATCCCAACTTATGCTTTAGCCTATCCCCTGGTTTCACACAAATGGTTTAACTGGTTCCTGTGATAAGTTTTTGACAATTACAGCTTTTTCATAATGATTTACTTTTAAATTGCACATAAGCAACTGCAGTACAGTCAGCATAGAGTGGTTTTATGATGTCCAGTACCACATACCAGAGGCAGCTTGTTGGTTTTATTAGGAGGTCTGGTGTAGATGTCATCATGTTTTATTTTGGGTTGTTGGTCTGTCCTTCTCAGTGTCTCAGTCTTACACCCTTGAACACCAATTGTCTCCTCTTGGTATTCCTTCTCCATTCCACTGCAGTGCTCTACAGCATTATACCTTAGTTTACTGTGTTTTGTGTCAAGTTACTTCACTTAACTGTATTGATACTGGTATCCCAAGTGTCTTTTATTAATCTGCCACAACAGGTCTGGAAAGCACTGAGAATCTGGAAACAGAAAGTAAAAATTACAGTCAGCCAGCTTGGCTTTTTCCATGTAATATGGTAATTGACCTAATATTGACCTAGGCTGTCTGCAGGTATCACCAAAGGAGGCAGTGGTGTTGTATGACAGATAATGGGTGAGGGAAAACAAAAAAATCCCAGCAAGGTCAATAAAATCCCAACAGTCCCAATCACAAAATCCCAGCAGTCAACAAAATCCCAGCACTTCCAGTCAGCTGCTCCTAAGACACTCTGCCTAAGCCATTCACAACACTCACACTGCCCTGATCCCACCTTCACCTTTCATTTTGTTGCTGTGAGAAATGACAAGTGGATTTTTTGTGTAGTTTTTTGGTTAGTGTTTTTTTTTTTTTCATCTAAAGAGCTACTCCTGTCCAAAATTTCATTTCTGCTTTCTTTTCTTGGAACCATTTTAATTCATGAGTGCTTAAAATCCATTACCCCAGTTCTCCATTTCAAGCCATTATCAGAACTTCACCTGTGAACTAAAGTGTCAAGTTCCAATGGATTCCTAATCCAAGCAGGTACTTTCAGAGAACATCATATTCAGTCTTTTATTCAGTGTGCTCACTCTTTATATTAGACAAATGTATATTAAACTTTAATCTCCATTATGGACCAAACCTGCAAGCTCCTCTTCATAATATCCACTGGTTTCCCTCTGCAGTCTGAATCATGATATATTGTTTGGAGCTGATAACAGATGTATGACAAAAGAAGAAAGATCTGTCAGTGACTCACCCTTCTGACTTTCAAACTTTATTCAAATTACCAAAAAGTGACAGTGTGTATTTTGACAAGTTTCAATATTTTCTTCAAAATAATCAGTTCCTGTGGAGTAATGAGATTTTTTTTCTTGCCCCAATACCACTGATGCAATCTGAAGAATGTAGGAAGTTTAGATGGTGTATCTTCACTTATCAGAGCAGAAAACATCTCTTATTGCAGAATGCTGTCCATGGGAATTAATATCTTTTCTCTAATATGTGGCTGAACTTGAGAGCTGGACTTTGACTACCAGTGATGTCAAGGATTATCAGTCTAGTCTTAGGAGTTTCATGTTAACTCCAGTTCTTGATTTTAGGTAATTTCCTACCAAACCTTGGCTTTAGATAGTGTAAGCCTCACTAGAGAGGACCATGCATTTCAGGTGATAATATCTATTAGTGGTACTTTTTTGAGGCATTTCTGAGTAATAGCTGGAGCTGTGAGTTATCAGATATGTAACAAAACTAACATGCACACAGTCCCTAGTTTTTCTAGTGTCATTAGATTTAGTCCATGTTTGATGTGTTGTATTATTAGTCAAGTGACATGGGTTTTAGCAGTAATATTCTGTATTTTCTGGTTGGTAAAATCCCATGTGTGCACTTGCCATGCATGAAGATGTAATTATGCCAATGTAGGATTTCTTGGACCTAAGGCAGAAATGGAGTCCATGTAGGTACACACTGAAGGGAAACACATACTGAATCACAAATACAGTTTATACACTGGGTAGTTTATGCACTTCACACATGGCATGTATATTTTGTTTCTTTAAATTGCATATTCACCTGAGAGCAAGTCTGTTGGAAAAAGTACACAACTATTGTACTTAGCCAAACCTCTTAAAAGACATGATTCAGCATTCATGAACAAACATTTTCTCAGGTCACAAATAGCAGCTTACTTTAGCTATTGCTTTTAAGGTTTAATATAAACAGTTGATCTATAAGGAAGAAAAGCAGTAAAAGGAACTGTCTCAGTGGATTCTTAGTTAACATCTCCATGTCAGAGTTTACTGGTGTGTGGGTGTGCTAGGGTGAGGGTCTATGTTCTTTTTAAACCCATTGACTCCAGTGAGTCTATGTGATGTAAATACAAGCAGGATTTGGGTCCTGTCTCTCACAAGAAGTATGCTCTTTTTGAAAACAGGAACAATCTGATCTAGTGGGTGGCATCCCTGCCCTTGGAGGGGGGGATTGAAACTAGATGATCTCTAGGGTTCCTTCCAACCCAAACCTTCCTATGATGCTATGAAAATATCTAAAAACATATGCGTGGTGATCTTTTAATATCTACTTTTGAAAAATATCAAACCCTCTCATTATCTGTTTATTTGTTACACAATAGTGAGCATTACTCCACTGAAATAGCTTGTTGATGCTATATCCTACTTTTTGCAGTAGGGGAATTTCTTCTTTGTGGAAAATGTAATAAATGTTTTAAGGTAGTCTGTTATACGTCTGTTCATTGCCTGGAATATATACAATTTACCACACAGTCAAATCAGTGCCTGGTGCAAGTCTTCAACAGCCAGCAGACCACCTTGGATACATTATGTAGTGTCTAGATCATTGCTGCCTTCTCCTTAATCATTAAGAGGTAATCATAAACTTCAGCTGGCAGAACAAGGATCTCTTCTTGAGTGCGTTTTATTCTTCTGATTAAGATTTGATGACAAAGTTGATCAATCCTTTCTCTTTTCTCTCTCTTTTTTTTAAATGTGAAGGATTGTTCCATTGTTTCATTTCCTTGTTTGATAATTTTTCAGATAGAAAAACACAAGTGAAGAATAAACCAAAAGGAACTAGAAACTCCTGAAGGGTTTTTGTAATGGTTGTGGTTCACCAGCTACTGTAACTGTTCAATAAAACAATCTAGTTTTGGTCAGGGAGATTTTTACTTCCATTACAAGGATTTTTCACGTATCCTTTACCTTGATTTCCACTTCCTTAACTTGATGTCTGCTCTGTTGAAAAGACAGCTGGAAGTGCAGCAAAACGGAAATGTTGAATGAGCAGAAGATAGCAGGCAAACCTTCCTAAGTTTCTCATAGTTTTTTCTTCAGTGATGTTGCTTTCCTTTCCCTGCATGGACAAATAAATGCCGTGTATCACCGAAAGGGAGCACCGGGCACTGATTAAATATCATCACCAACTATGGAAAAGAATCTTCTCTGACACATCCCGGGCCATAGTGGGGGCCTAAAGAATCCTATGGTGAAACAGTTGCAGTTGTCCTGTATTAGTTCAAAGCAGATTAAGTCAAAATGTAAAACTGAGCCCTAATTTCTAAGTTTCTGCTGTTTCTCTGTTTGTATTTAGGAATACATTATTGCAGAAAATTATCTGAAACATTGATCACTAATACTGCCTGTTACAGGAATTGTTGTGCATATATGAAGCACAACTAGATGATCAAACTTTTACTGTGGAAATAAGTTCATTATAACAACATGCTCAAAAATTCACCCAAAAAAGAGTTGAACAGTGGGATGGAATAGCACACATATGTGAAGCACAGCTCTGAAGGCTGGATTCAGAGCCGTTGAGTGGCAGACTACCCTGCTTTCACTAACCCAAAACATACAAATTAATATAGGGATCTGCTTAAAGGGAAAATGACACCAAAATATTATACACAGCTCTAGGGAGCGCAAACAAACCCAAATGATTTGATTTCAGATGAAGCTCTGCACATTGAAACCAAAAATTTTAAATATAAAACTGCGGTTAGGTTTCCTGTTTTGCATCACTGTTTAGAGGTCTGTAAAGAAATCTTTCAAATGCACAACAAATTTGCTAAATCAAAAAAAGGACAGAGGTAGTACCTAAAAAATTGTATTATTTTGTTAATTACAGGATACAGGCTTGAATCTTATAATCTATATTGCAGCATGTTTCCAGAAAGACCAGGAAGGAATATTAGAAAACATTCACAAAAGTGAATGTGCTAAAGGGCTCAGGAAGGGTTGAAATAAAATTCATTTATTGCAAAAAAAAAAAAAAAGTAAAGAGACAAGGTATGAAACTTACAAACCAAAAACTGTACAGCCTATCTGAGACTATCAGTCATTAATATGAGCAAGCAGTCATATAAGCAATACAATTTATCATTGATCACTTTTGTTCTTCATAGGAAGGACCCCTGTACCCAACATGCCTACCCACTGTTAAGCAAAGGACACATTTTCCAGAGTAGATGGGATAAAATGTGCTCTGAGCTTAAATAAAGACATGTATTTCCTGGTCTTTGTCTGAAACTGAATTCAGGCTTGCACTCATAGAGAGTAGAGCTGGGTGGATTCCTGCTGGATAATGTATAGCATCAACCTAAAATATGGAATTAAAATTCCATATTGGAGTTGTTCAACAGCAGAAGGGCTTCTCATTTTGGCAAAATTAGGCTAATAACAAAACCAGCATAATAAAATTTTAGATCGAAGGTGTAATAGGTGAGCTCGGCCCCCACAGATGTATTGGCATGCAGGGAGATAACAGCATGAGATCATCACAGAATCATAGAATATCCTGAGTTGGAAGGGACCTCAGGATCATCAGCTCCAGCTCCAGACCCTGCACAGCACAATCCCCAGCAGTCACACCTTGTGCCTGAGAACATTGTCCAAACGCTTCCTTGAACTCTGCCAGGCTGGTGCTCTGCCACTTCCCTGGGGAGCCTGTTCCAGTGCCCGGCCTCCCTCTGGGTGAGGAACCTCTTCCTGATATCCAACTTAAAGCTCCTCTGACACAACTTCATGACACTGACTCTTTTAAGGAAGCTACTTTTAAAATGTAGGGCTGTTTTTCTGTTCCTGGATATATCTGTGGGGTTTGCAGCCAGAATATGGATGGGACAAATATATAAAATAGATACTACTAGCTTTCATAATCTTATCCAAGAGGCACAAGTCTTTGAGACTTAACCATTTATTTCCTCCTTAGAACTGGAAATAACACCAGTTGAGGGTGTGAACCCAGATCAGTTGGGTTGTCTAAGGGATGAACACCCCAGACTGAAGGTGCCATGTTGAAATTCAGTTTTGGTTAAGTTGGCCTAAAGCAGAAGAAAACTATGCACAAATAGGATGAGCAATAAGTAAAAAACCACTCATGAGGATGCACTGAAGAAGGAGCAGAAGAAGTTGTTATCATGTCACTAACTAAATAAGCCACCATGTCAGGGTGATGGGAAAAGTGTAAGCAAGGAAGAATCCTGGGGTTTTTTCTCATTCCCCTATACTATTAAGGGAAATGAAAGGTATTGCCTTCTTGATAATTAAGCCGGATTTCATCAAAAACTATCAATTTGTACTGCCAGTTTCTTCTCAAACAGTGTTAAATTTGTAAGGCCTTGACTATTTAGTAACACTTCAGACTACAGGAATAAAAGTTTCCTATTATTTTAGGTTGGATAATATTGTATGTGACCTACCATCTACTCCTCTTGAAACAGAAGATGAAAACTTATTTACCAATTTATATAATGATCTGATTTTTTAGAATTTATTTTAATATTTCTCCCAGAATCCAATTTTAAATTTTTAGCCTTCTCGTTATAAGGTCTTGTGAAAAAGATATTCTGGTATGAAATGGCTCAGTTAAACAGCTAATGAAATAATGATTTTTTTTTTTTTTTTTTGCCAGAGCATTCCTATTTGGCTCCTAATAACTTCCATGAGCAGTCACTGAGGATTAAGTGAAGACTTTGGGGAGGTCTGTCTCTACAAAGTATACAATCACA